>NC_072444.2:30592500-31842500 GCF_028878055.3 Symphalangus syndactylus | reverse complement strand
TTGTTTAAAACATTCGCCTATTCTGATACATGACAATCTTACTCATTATGAATTATTATTAACTAACATATTCTAAATGATGTGAAAAATCTCACTGTGTTTGTATACTGTGATTTATTTCCTCATATCCTTTCCTGGTGTGTGAGCTGTTTCCTGGTTTACTCTTGTAAGCAAAGATTCAGTGAGCATGTGCCCTCCTGTGTCCACAGCTTGAGGATTTCTTTAGGGCCCAGGACAAATGTCTCCCTTGGCTTTTCTGCATTCCCCTTGAACTTCGTGTGGTATCTGCCTACAACTCATGCTCCATTATAAACACCAATCCATAATGCCTGGAATGATGCTCTCCTAGTTCATTCCACCCCAGACTCAAACTGCCAGGTCATGGAAACCGATACTTGAAGATCTCAAGGCAGGCAGGTGGTTGCTATGAGCAGTGCTAAAGCCAGGGTTGCTATTTAACTGGACTGTGTTCATAAACCTGTCTTTTCAGATCAAAAGCTTTTGCTGTAGGGATTCTTCTTGCAAAATGAAGAGACATAGTATAATATGAATGCAGATGTGGTAAACGAAGAAAAAAGGAACAAAAACTCTAATCTTCTGTTTTTTAATGCAATCAACATAACAATTGGTAAACTTAAAAAAATGAGGAAGTAAGCAAAACAAAAACAAAGCAAAGCCCTATAGCAACTAAAGCAGATGTTTAGTCACTAAAACTCTGTATTTTAATCAAAGGAGGTTACCTTCCTATCTTCATCAAAACGTATTTAACTCGCCTTCTCACTTTGTCTCTCTCTCTGTGTGGTACAAATGCAGACACATTGTGTGAATACTTAACTTTTAGAAATTCAGTGATAGACACCCAACAAAAATGGAGAGATGAGAAATGAAAACTAACCATCAAACACCCCCAGTGATGGAGTCTGTGGGCAGTCATTCCAGGTAATCTGTGTGCATGGCCCCAGCATGGGCCTGTGATCCAGTGATGGGTTCTCTGGGCCAGTCATTCCAGGTAATCCGTGCACATGGCCCCAGCATGGGCCTGTGATGAGAGTTGGGCATCTGCCCTCCTTTGTGAGGGGTGCAACCTGGTGTGTTACTAAACCTCTTTGTAGTCTCCACCTTTTATCTGAAAATCAGGAATAATAACAGCACTTGTTGCATTGGGCCATTGTAGGGATTACATGAGTAACAACAGGGCCGTCAGGATAGTGTCTCACACATATAAAGTGCTGAATAAATGCTGCAGATGAAGAAGCCACAGTGGCCCTTGAATGCAGCCCTGTTTTAAAACTGTAATAACTGATGCTAATAATCGTGACCTTGGTCCATTGAATAAAAGAAATAACTCTCAGTAATTTCTCAGCATATGCATAGTGAATAACATATAACTCGATGACAACAAAAATATAGATAGAAATGTATATAAGTATTACAACATGAACAGCAGTATGCAAACACTCATGACCTTAGCTTATTAAGAAAAAATAATGTTCATAATGTTCAGTGTTTTCTCAGAAAGAAAAATGGTTAATGTAATATTTTGAATCATTTTTATTCCCAAATGCCATACGAAAATTTTACTCCAAATGCTAGATAAATTACATGAAGTTTTTCCAAAACTGCATTCTGCAATACCTTAACAAAATTTCCATGGAAAAGGTATGTTTGTGATAATGTATGGTTGGTCAAGGCTGGCTTAAAGTGAGCTAAACAGGGATTTTCTCTTTTTGTAATGATGGAATTGGAAACTGGAGCCAATTTTTCTTGCTAAAAATAGAAAATCTGGGAAAATATTAACAGAAGAGTTTGAACTAACAATACAGTGAGGAATTATGGAGAATAAAATTTAGGGAAGGAAAGAAACCCATAGAAGTAAGCTTGGCATTTAGAATTCCTTTTTCACAAGTGGTGTCTACCCATTTGGAAGAGGTAGTTGAGACATTAAGAAGCTGAACAGCATTGTTTAGAGTCACAAGGGAATGGAGAAGCAAAAATCACAGCTGACAGCTCTGAAAAAACAGTTTCTCTACACTCATACAACACTTCTGATATCACATGTGTGGGGTTTTTTCCCTCTCCAGCAGATTCTCTGATAACAGCTAGGTGTCTGACAATTTAATTCATTTCTGACATTATCTACGTAGAGTTAGCCTCACATACCATGAGTTAAGTATCAGTCCCATAAAACTACCTCCCCACTTCAGATGTCAATTTCAAGTCCAGGTCTCTCCTAATACTGACCAACCAGCTACAAAATGGGTGGCTCCCATGACTCCTTCTTAAGGTTTAATAATTTGCTAGAATAGCTTGCAGAAATCAGGGAAACCATTTATTTACATTTACTGGCTTATGATAAAGGATACAACTCAGGAATACTTCAGATGGAGGCAATGCAGAGGGCAAGGTATGGTATGGACAGGGTGTATGTATGAAGCTTTCATGCTCTCTCTGGGCATGACAGCCCCAAGCACCAACCCAGAAGCTTACCAAAATCTCCTTGTTCAAGAGTTTTTATAAAGCTTAGTCTCCAGTACCCTCTTCCTTCCCAGAAGGTGATGGGTGGGGATAAAAGTTTTACCCCTCTAATTACATGCTCTTTATACTAACTAGCCCCATGCTGAGGCTATCTAGGGATCATATCACAAGTCACCTCATTAGCATAAACTCAGGTAATCCAAAGGAGCTCATCATGAGGAACAAGACATTTTTATCACTCAGGAAATTCCAAGGGTTTAAGAACTCTGTGCTAGGAACCAGGGACAAAAAAACAAAAACAAAACAAAAAAACACAAATCTATTTCTTCTTCTTATAACACAGGCTCCACTCTGGGGAGCCCTTAGAAATCTATCTCCTTGGTATTGAGACCCTATAGGACTATAGGCTATCAATAGCAGTAAGGCTGGGTTGTAAGTAAGTTATCTCTCTCAGAGACTAAGCCTTGCTTTTCATCATATTCAGACTCTAAAATTGGATTGTGTTAAACCTTGATTACTAGTGTCCCAAACTGCTTACCAGAAGTAGTGTATATCTTTGTGGAGGAAATTAGCATCATCTAAGCCACAAATTATGTCTACAAAGTTTTGGGGCACAATTCTTAACTCTTAATAGTAATAATAAAAACCGCATCAAGAAAAAACTTGGACAACATTAAAATAAAAACCAAGAGAAACAACAGATATAAGAAATAGACCCATAAGGGAACCTGGAAAGGAAGTACCAGATACTGACCTATAACTGTAATTATTAGTTCAAGAAATAAAACAGCAAGATTGAGTATTTTTGACAAAGAAATGAAAACCATAAGAAAGAATCAAATGGAAACTTAAAAATACAATGATAAATATTAAAAACTCAATGGATGAAGTCAGAAATAGATTAAACACAACTGAAAAGAGAACTAGAGCTTTGGAAAATTGGTCAGAAGAAAATATCCAGAGAACCAGAGTTTTGGAAAATTGGTCAGAAGAAAATATCCAGAATGAAATGTGGAGTGACAAAAGGAATGAAAATTCAAAAGAGAGGCTAAGGGATATAAAAAAGCACTGATAATTATCTGAAACTGGAGCCCCAGAGCAAGAAAAGGGGCAGCATGGATTAGAAGCAATATTTGGAAAGATCCTCTGAGAATGTCATAGGACTAATGAAAGACACCAAGCCATAAATCCATGAAGCCCTAAAAATACATAAAAGTAACAGCAGAATAAATAAAAATGAAATGACACATATGTGTATCAGGATAAACCTGCTGGAAACAAAAAACAAAGAACAAAAAAACCCTCTAAAAACCAGCCAGAAAAAGGAAACACATTACATTTAAAGCAGTCAAAATCAGACTGACGGCTAATATCACAGCACAAACTATCATAGAAGACAATGTAATGACACATTCATCCAATGTGCTGATGAAAAAAGTGTTAACCTAAGATTCTATGAAGAGTGAGAATATTTTCAAGAATGAAGAAATTTTATGCAAATAAAAATCAGAAAATTTGTCTTTATCAGGCCTTAAAGGAAACACTAAGGTGGAGATACATGTGTATATATATAAAATTAAAATGCACAGAGATAATAGCATATAATTCAAGAGAAGAACTAATGGAGTTAAAGTATATTAGAGTTTTGCATTGTCCAAGAAGAGATAAAAGTACCAACTAATAATTAAAGTTTGTAAGACAAGGATGCAGATTATATTCTCTAACTAACCAGTTAAAGAACAGTAAAATATTTGTAACAACTTAGCAAAAAGGGGGAGGGAAGAAAGAAATTTAAAAAAATCTTAACAAATCCAAAGGAAGATGAAAAGGGGGAGACAAAGAAACATAGATAGCTGGAACAATAGAAAAGAGTTAATAATATGATTAATTTAAAACCTAATTATCTCTTTTACATTAAATGTAAATGGACTACATAAATAGCAATATGCTACTTACAAAATAATACTTCAATACAATATGATCAATAAAGTAAGACTTTCATACTTTACTGATAAAGTATGAAATCAATAAAGTATGACTACAGAAAGTTTGAACGTAAAAGTATAAAAATTAACCAGGCAAGATTAACAAAAGAAAACTTGGGTAGCTATATTAATAAAAGCAAAGTAAATTTAAAGTCAAAAAACATTGTTAGAGATACAAAGACATTTTATTATGAGAAAAGCATCAGTTTGTAATGAAAATGTAAAACTTACAAAATTCTATCACTTACGAATAAGCTTCAAATATTTTGAAGCAAAATAAATAGAACTATAAAAAATTCAAAAACTTATAATCACCTTGAGAAACTGTGGAACAACTTTTTCAGTAACTTAAAGAAGAAGAAAAAATAGAAAGAGCCAAGACACTTTTGAAGAAGGCCAAGGTAGGGACATTGCTTTACTATATACAAAGACTGATAAAGTTACCATGATTAAGACAGTGTGGAACTGGCCCAAGACCAATGAAACAGAGTGAAATGCAGGAAGAGATTATGCATGTATGGACACTTAATTTATGAAAAAAGATAGCATTTCAGAACAGTGGCAGAAAATGATTTTTTTCAGCAAATTGTGTTGAGTCAAATGGATTTGTATTTGGAAAAAAATAAGTAAAATGTAATCCACATATCATGCCATAAAAAAATTACTTTCAGGTAGATTATAGATCTAAATGTAAAGGTGAAATAATAAAACGCTAGAAAATAAAGTTAGGAAATATTCATTAACTTGGAATACAGAACACTGTCTTAAATCTGACACAAATGCATTAAACATAGAGAATGAATGAAAATGAACTATATTAAAATTAAGAAGTTTTGTTCATCCAAAAATATTGTAAAGAGAGTGAAACAAGCCACAGACAATATAAAGGAACCTTTAATATTAATATAAAAATAAAGCCAGGCAACCGAAATAAAAACATGTAAATGACTTGCATAGATATGTCATTAAGAAAAAATCCAAGGGTTGGAAACATTAGAAAAGGTGTTTGACTTCACAAGACATCAGAAAAATGAAGATTAAAACCATAACATGATGCTACTTCACACCCACCAGAATCACTAAAATTAAAATTTCTGACAATACCAACTCAAAATCTCATACACTACAGGTGGGGGTGTAAACTAGTATAGCCACTTTAGAAAACTGTTTAACATTACCTATTTAAGTCAAATGTATGTGATATTCTAACAATTTCTCTTTTAGATATACACAATACAGAAACACATTCACCAGCTTAGCACAAGACATCTACACGAATGTTCACAGAAGTACTATTTATAAGAGCCTCTAAAGGGAAGCAATCCAAAAGATTATTGGTGTTAGAATGGACAATTAAATTAGAATAATTAGAGAATGAAATACTCTATAGCAAAGACAATGAACAACCCAAACTTCATCCAACACATGAATGGATATTACAAACATGATGTTGAATGAGGGAGGCCAAACACAAAGGAATATATACTTCATGGTTTCATCTATACAAAGTTCAAAACTGAAAAGCTGCACTAAGGTGTTAGAAATGGGAAAAGGGCGCCGGGCGCGGTGGCTCAAGCCTGTAATCCCAGCACTTTGGGAGGCCGAGGCGGGCGGATCACAAGGTCAGGAGATCGAGACCATCCTGGCTAACATGGTGAAACCCCGTCTCTACTAAAAATACAAAAAATTAGCCGGGCGCAGTGGCGGGCGCCTGTAGTCCTAGCTATTCGGGAGGCTGAGGCAGGAGAATGGCGTGAACCCGGGAGGCGGAGCTTGCAGTGAGCTGAGATCACGCCACTGCACTCCAGCCTGGGCGACAGAGTGAGACTCCATCTCAAAAAAAAAAAAAAAAAAAAGAGAGAGAGAGAGAAAGAAAGAAATGGGAAAAATGGTTATCTTGGGAGAGAAAAGAGGGGATGAGATATTGGTGGCAGGAAGTGTGAGGAAGCAACTTAACTCTGCAGTACTCTATTTTCTGACCTGTATGATGGTCAAGTAGATAGTCATGATGTAATAATTAATTGAGCTGTAATGTGTGTTTTCTCTACTGTTTGATAGTTGATTTACATTTCAAATTTTTTTAAGTTTTACAAAAGGAGGAAAAAAGCAGTTAAATAGATTTCTTTCCTTCAGGACTTCTGAAAGACTTTCATATACATTCTGAGTCCTCAAGTGGGGAATATAGTATGTAACATATCTCAAAGTTATTTGACCACAGCACCCTTTTTCTTAATCACTTAAAGGTCTCAGGTTTCCATGAATAGCTTGAGAATCTCTGAATTACCTGACAGTTCATAACCATCTGTAGCATCTTTATGCTATTATAGTTTATAATATGGTGAACTACTTATTTGCCTCCATTTTCTGACTTACAGCTTCTAAAGCCTTTTTAGACAAAAATAGTAGGATAAACTTTTGTTCTAATATTTGGTCTTTGATATCTGGTTCCTGGCACAGAGCTCCTAAGACCTTTGTAATTTCCTGAGTGATAGGAATGTCTGACACAGGGCTTCTAAATCTTAGGAATTTCCTGGATAACAGGAAACGCTTGTTCTAATGAAGAACTCTCACCAAGAGTGAGCACTCCAGCCTGGGCGACAGAGTGAGACTCCGTTTCAAAAAAAAAAAAAAGAAATCAGGAAAATGGTCATCTTGGGAGAGAAAAGAGAAGATGAGATATTGGTGGGAGGAAGTGTGAGGAAGCAACTGAACCCTTGGATTTGTATTTGGAAAAAAATAAGTAAAATGTAATCCACATATCATGCCATAAAAAAATTACTTTCAGGTGGATTATAGATCTAAATGTGAAAGGTAAAATAATAAAACTCTGGAAAATAATGTTAGGAAATATTCATTAACTTGGGATAGAGAACACTGTCTTAAATCTGACACAAATGCATTAAACATAAAGAGAACACAGTGAGCCCTGAGATAGCCTCACGATGGAGGGTGGATATCAGGGGAACCAACCATGTGGTTAGAGACTTGGAACTTTCAGTCTCAATCCCCCCCCCGCAAGCTCCTGAGAGAGGAGAGAGGCTGAAGGTCAAGCCGAGCATCAGTGGCCAACAATGTAATCAATCATGCCTACCCTACATAATGAAACCTCCATAAAAACCCAAAAGGAAAGGATTCAGGTGAGGTTCTGAGTAGCTGAACCCATGAAGGTCCTTGGAGGGTGGAGCACCCCAGAAAGGGCATGAAACCCCATGCTGCTCCCTATACCACGCCTGGTGCATCACTCTGCTTGTTCATTTGCATCCTGTGTCTTATCCTTTATGACAAATGGATAAAAGTAAGTAAAGCATTGCCCTGAGTTATGTGAACTGCTCTAGAAAATTAATCAAACCTGAGGAGGGGGTTATGGGAACCCCAGTTTATAGCCAGTCACTCGAAAGTGTAGGTGACAACTTTTTATACTACCTGTGATTGGCATTTTGAGTGGGGGCAACCTTGTAAAATTGAGCCCTTGACCTATGAGATCTGACACTATCTCCAGGGAGATAGTGTCGGAATTGAATTACAGAGCACCCAGCGGATGTTTGCTTGAGAATTGCTTGCTCGGTGTGTAGAGAAAACTCTCCACACATCTGGTGTTAGAAGCGCTGTGTGTGAGAGTAGAGAATAGAAGAAGTACTTTGTTTTCTCCCTATTCTTAATATAGTTATTCTTAGGACTCAAGGACAAACCTTATTTGACAAATGTAAGGCAGCCTTAATAAAATGGACTTTGTCTTCAAGGTTAATAGGTATGGTGGCACCACTGATAAGCCAACTTTTAATACTTAGGATGCAGCCTTGGCTGCTGTTACAAAAAGACCCAAAATAAGAGTGGTGTATTAGTCTATTCTCATATTGCTAAAAAGAACTACCTGAGACTGGGTAATTTATAAATAAAAGAGGTTTAGGGCGAGTGTGGTAATTCATGCCTGTAATTCCAGCACTTTGGGAGGCTGAGGCAGGCAGATCACCTGAGGTCAGGTGTTTGAGACCAGCCTGGCTAACACGGTGAAACCCCATCTCTACTAAAAAAAAAAAAAAAAAAAAAAAAAAAAAAAAAAATTAGCTAGGCATGGTGGCAGACATCTGCAATCCCAGCTACTCAAGAGGCTGACGCAGGAGAATTGCTTGAACCTGGGAGGCAGAAGTTGCAGTGAGCCAAGGTCGCACTGTTGCACTCCAGCCTGGGCAACAAGAGCAAAACTATGTCTCAAAAAAAAAAAAAAAAGAAAAAAAGAAAAGAGATTTAATTGACTGTTCCATAGGCTGTAGAGGAAACATGACTGGGGAGGCCTCAGGAAACTTACAATCATGGCAGAAGGTGAAGGGGAAGGAGGCACATTTTATGTGGCCGGAGAAGGAGGAAAAGAGAGTGAAGGAGGAGGTCCTGCACACTTTTAAACAACCAGATCTTGTGAGAACTCACTCACTATCAGGAGAAGAGCCAGGGGAAATCCACCCCCATGATCCAGTCACCTCCCACCATGCCCCTTCTCTATCACTGGAGATTACAATCTGACATGAGGTTTGGGTGAGTACACAGACCCAAACCATATCAATGTGCTCAAATAAGACAGCACATTTTTCTCCAGTTCTAATTGCAGCCCAGGGTTGTGGAGGGTGGTCCCACTATTATCAGGGGTGCAGGCTCTTTTTGTCTCATTCCATCATCCTTTTCACCCTTTCCAGATAAGTATGGAGCCTCCTACCCTCTCTAGGGTGCTCCACCCTCCAGTGACCTCCGTGAGTTCAGCTGTTCAGCTTCTCATGATTCAGGATGGCTGCTGGAAATTGACCCATGACCCACCCACATTCCAGCTAGTGGGGTTAGGGAAAGGGGGACAACATGGAAGGGCGTTCCCCTGATTTTTATGGCACAACCTAGAATTGGCATCCATATTGCCGCTTACTCACCATTGGTCAGGATTTGGTCTCATGGTCACACCTAGCTGCCGCACAGGCTGGAAACCGTGCCCCTGCCGAGCTAATATATAAGTTTCTTTTACTACAGAAAGAAAAAAGCATAGATATTGGGGACTGAGGGGAGGTCTTTGATCCTTCACCAAATACCTCTTTCCTTCACTAACTACCTCTGGAAGGAGTTTTAAAAGATATCCCATTTAGGCTGGGTGCGGTGGCTCACACCTGTAATCCCAGCACTTTGGGAGGCAGAGGCGGGTGGAACACGAGGACAGGAGATCAAGACCATCCTGGCTAACACGGAGAAACTCCGTCTCTACTAAAAATACAAAAAAATTAGCCAGGCGTGGTGGTGGGCACCTGTAGTCCCAGCTACTCAGGACACTGAGGCAGGAGAGTGGCGTGAACCTGGGGGAGCAGAGCTTGCAGTGAGCCTAGATTGCACCACTACCCTCCAGCTTGGGTGACAGAGCGAAACTCTGTCTCAAAAAAAAAAAATAAAAAAAAGAAAAGATATCCCATTTAATTGGCATATTATGTGAAAAAAATCAATGATAAAGTATAGGAAAAGCAGGACCTAGATAAAAGTAAAAAGACCTCCAAGAGAGGAACAATGGTTTCCAGATTCTGTGGCATTCAATCAATGAGATTCTTGTTATTTCTGTGTTTTAGAAGACAGACAATCTGTAGAATGTTCCATTTTTTACACAACACCCAAGCAGCTGATTCACAAGAAAAGCGCTGGAGAGAGTGTTCTGACCAGATGGCCTATATGTGTTGCTTGCCCGTTTGTGCAAAACAGTTCGGTGTATTAGAAATAGCAGGAGCTTCGGGGTCAGAAAGACCAGGGTGTGCACTATGGCTTTGTCACTTTCGAGACGAGTGACTCTGCACAATCTGATAGTCAAAACCAAAGCCCACCAATGTCTGGCTTTTCCTTTGAGTCCTTTTAATGGTATTGGCTGCCTCTTTTGATGAGTCGAATTTCAGTGTATAAATGTTGCCTCTTCTGCTGCAACCCTGCCTCTGCAAGACACCTAATTAACAGCCACATTTTCAAAGGCACCTAACAAAAGCTTCCCTGTGTGTCTCAGCACAAGGACTCTCATTAGTGAAGCTGGGTCGGGTGTTTATTTATACCACTTCTATAATTAAAAATTCTGAAAGCTAATTACAATTATCCATCAGTATTTCAACATGCCAGGGCTGAAGATCTTAACCTTCCTTGAAGCATTGTACTCTCTTCTCATTCTGATCTCCTTTTGGGCCTTTTTGCTTTCCTGTTGGAAACTCTCCAGTCCTCAAAGCCTGACTGTTTGTTTTCTATACAGTTCTTCAAGCTGCCAGCTGTCAGAAGAGCTATTTGTTTGTCATCTTTAAAATGGGAAGGGAAGTGCCAATGATTGCTTCATCCTGATACCTCAGCTATCCACATAAATATTTGCAAGATGGGAGGTTCAGGTTGCAGCCAATGTGCCTGTTCCTGGGTTCAGCTCAACCTGTTCCTCTTGTCCTTCAACTAAAGGGCTCTCCACTGCCACCTGTCAGGGCCTCTAGGTGTCTCTTGTAAACACTGCATGTAATTAGTAGCCATTAGTTCCAGCAGTGGTTCAAACAGGGAGGAAAACCAAAATATCAGAAGTTCCATTTAATTAAAGTAACTGCATTGAGAGGACTCATCTGACATTGTCATGCAAGTAATTATCGAACCCTGGGTGCAGCAACATAGAGAAACATCAGTATGGAAGAACCTTGTTGGTTACATCATCGTCACCATTATGACACACCACCATCATCATAATCACCTCAATACATTGATATTGAAGTCCCTCTCACTGGGTATACAGCCTCCACTGTGGGCATGGGAGTTCATGCTGACACTAACACCCTCCAGGCGGGCTGAAGCACCTGCCATATGCTATTTTACACATAGAAGTGCTTCTGGAAATTGTCCTTTCGATTACATCTCAAACACCCCAAGGAAGCTGATTTTTCCAGGCTTGCAGTGGCTTCTGGTTTAAAATGACATCTGGCAAAAAGCTTCTCACCAAGAGAGTTTGGATGGCACTAAGAAGGAAGAAAATTCATGCTACCACCAAGAACTGGATTTGATTATCAACATTTTCTAGAATCTGGGGGAAAGTTTCTCTACTTCCAAAGCTAATGATAATGGATTGGAAAAAATAGTAAGTATAGTAAATCAACTTTGCAGAGTCACTAAAAATTAATAAACAAACCTGATTGTTTGAAAGTGACTGGCAACTTTTACATAAATGCCTTCTGCTTTATCAGCTAGAAAATTGGACAGCCATCCCCTTACTGTGGGGGAGCTTCTTTTGTCAGGCATAGAGGTATTTCTACCCCCTCTAGCAAGAACTGAGAGGACAGAAATTAGGGAAGACTCTAGGCAGGGGTCGCTTTGGGAATGGATCCTATATCCTGGCAGGTGTTGACTGCAGGTAACAGGCACAAGAGAAAATTTCATCTCGGCATAGAAGAGCTACTTTACAAGCATGACACTGAGAATTTGACTATAATCTATGTTCATTTTTCTCCCCTTCCATCTGTACTTCTTAGGATGAATTCCAAATTACACTCAGGTTGAGAAAAAATGGGATCAAAAGCAATGCAACATGTTTGCGTGTGAATATGAAGCCCAGTAAAAATTCTTCTCACTGGAGAATTAGTACACAAATATGAAAAATAGATTTTGATTATAGTTTACAAATGTTCTGTCTTTTCTTGCCATAGGATTTTACCTCTCCATTATGTTTCACTAAGGCATGGTCATTTGACCTACTCTGGCTAATGGGAGGTGGGCAGAGTGATACGCATCGCTTTTGATTGAAAGCCTTAGGAGTGAGCATGTGACCACTATGTCATCTATATCATAGAGCCACCATGATGGCCAGAGAGAACCTGCCCTGTCAACTTGGGTTCCAAGGTGACAATGACATGGAACAGTGCCTCAGGTGATTAGGAATAGATGGGTAACATGGGAAGAAATATCCACACTGTATACATTAAACCCCATTAATCATCAACATCATCTGCTCCTGACATCCAACCATCAATATCCTTATGGCCCAAGGACCCAGAATCACCCAGGGCAGATGATCCTTCTTCTGACTGAGCATCAGAAAGTCAACTGTAGCCTAACACAACATCACGATGCCTACATCATTCACCTCATTTTATCTCATCACAGAGGCATCTCACATCAGCACAAGAAGAAGGGTGAGTGCAGTACAATAAGGTATTTTGAGAGAGAGAGAGAGAGAGAGCACATTCACTTAACTTTCACTACAGTATATTGTTATACATGCTCTATTATTTGTCATTGTCTTTAATCTTTTACTGTGTCTAATTTATAAATTAAACTTCATTGTAGGTATGTAATATGGTTTGGCTGTGTCCCCACCCAAATCTCATCTTGAATCGTAGCTCCCATAATCCCCATGTGTCATGGGACAGAGCTGGTGGGAGGTAATTGAATCATGGGGCGGGTTTTTCCCATGCTGTTCTGGTGATAGTCAATAAGTCTCATGAGAGACTTATAAAGGGCACATCCCCCTCACAAGCTCTCTTGCCTGCCACCATGTCAGACATGGCTTTGCTCCTCCTTTGCCTTCCACCATGATTGTGAGCCCTCCCCAGCTATGTGGAACTGTGAGCCCATTAAACCTCTTTTTCTTTATAAATTACCAAGTCTTGGGTATTTCTTTATAGCAGTATGAAAATGGGCTAATACAGAATGTATGTATAGAAAAACGTATTGTGTATATAAGATTTGGAACTGCCCACAGTTTTGGGCACCCTCTGGGGTCTTGAGATGGATCCTCCATGGATAAGGGGGGAAAATTATATGTACCTAATACCATAGGTACTATATGTTCCTAATACCATAGGTCATAATACATAAGCAAAATTTGGAAAAATCAAAAGAGAAACACACAAATAACAAAATCATACTGGGAGATTTTTAACACCTTTTTGGGAATTGATAGAATACTCTGAATAAAAAGTAGTTCATATGTAGCCTATTTGAATAAGCTCATCTTTAAAACCTGACCTAACAGACATATAGAATTCTGCAATCAAGAGAAAACATAGTCTTTGCAAACACATAAATGGTAAACTGAATCTCCATAAACAACAAAGGATTAATATACCACCTCCCGGGTTCAAGCAATTATCCTTCATCAGCCTCCTGAGTAGCTGGGATTACAGGCAAGTGCCACCACACCCAGCTAAATTTTTTGTACTACTAGTAGAGACGGGGTTTCACCATGTTGGCCAGGCTGGCCTCAAACTCCTGACCTCAGGTGATCCACCTGCTTCAGCCTCCCAAAGTGCTGGGATTATGGGCATAAGCCACTGTGCCTGGCCTAGAAATCAATTTTTTAAAATAACTATGAAAATTTTATATGTCTAGAAATCAAGACATGCACTAATAAATAACTTGTTAATGATAGAATAAGTCATAATAGAAATTAGAATAGATGTGGACTAGACATATAATAAAAATACTTCATATCAAAACATACTAGGTCCATCTATATAAAGCCATAAAGAATGATATTAGAATAGACAAAAGTCTGAAAATTAATTAGAAAATAATTTATCTTAGGAAAGCAGAGAAAGAATAATAGAATAAATGTAAAATAAGTGTATGTAAGATATTAAAATATGAAATAAGAAATTAAAAATTAGAAAATAAGCATATAGGAACTCAACAAAGCTGAAAATGCCAGTGATATGGTTTGGCTTTCTGTCCCCACCCAAATCTCATGTTGAATTGTGATTCTGAGTGTTGGAGGTGGGGCCTCGTGAAAAGTGATTGGATCATGAGGGTGGTTTCTAACGGTCTAGCATCATCTCCCTAGTGCTGTCTCATGATAGAGTTCTCACAAGATCTGGTTATTTGAAAGTGTGTAGCCCCTCCCCCTTCATGCTGTCTCTCCTGTCGCTGTGTGAAGATGTGCTTGCATCCCCTTCACCTTCTGCCATGATTGTAAGTTTCCTGAGACTTCCCAAGCCATGCCTCCTGTACAGCCTGTGGAACTTTGAGTCAATTAAACCTCTTTTCTTTATAAACTTTCCAGTCTCAGGTAGTTCTTTATAACAATGTGAGAACAGACTAATACAGTTGGTTTTTAAATATATCTAATAGAACTGGTCATTTTTGGCAAGGTTCATGTAGGAGATGGAAAAAGTACAAATAAAAAATATTAAGGATAAAATTATGATATGAAAACTAATAAGAAAATAGTATGAACACATTCATTCCAGGCTGGTTGCAGTGGCTCACACTTGTAATGCCAGCACTTTGGGAGGCCAAGGCAGGCAGGTTACCTGAGGTCAGGAGCTCGAAAGCAGCCTGGCCAACATGGTGAAACCCTGTCTCTACTAAAAATACAAAAATTAGCTGGGTGTGATGCTGGGCGCCTGTAATCCCAGCTTCTCAGGAGGCTGAGGCAGGCGAATCACTTGAACCCGAGAGGTGGAGTTTGCAGTGAGCCAAGATTGTGCCACTGCATTCTAAACTGAGCAACATAGTGAGACTTCATCTCAAAAAAAACATACACACACACATTCCAATATATTAAAAATTGTAAACAAACGAAAAATGAAAAATCCCACAGCAAATATTTAAGAAGCAATAACTCCATGTTTAAAATATATCAAACTTTGGAAAAAGATAAAATGCCTGCAAATTTATTTGAGGAGACTAGCACAACCATAATTGCAACATCTGTATCAAACAGTATAAAGAAGGTTACAGCCCCATCTTTGTCTTTAAAATCCTAAACAAAATATTAATAAACTTAATCCAGCATGATTTAAAATTATAATAAACCACAAACAACTTGGACTTATCTCAGAAATGCAAGGTGGATTCAGTATTGAGAAATTACCTAAGGCATTTTACCACATTAATAGACTAAGAGAGAACAATCATATGATTATCCCACCAGATGCAGAAAAAAACTTTTTGATAATTTCTAACATCAAGTCATGACAAAATTTCATACCAAACTTAGAAAATCCAGGAACTTCTTTAATTTGGTAGAGAGTAACTTAAAAAAATTATAGCAAATTTTATTCTTACTGGTGAAGAAATAGATCATGATGTTCACCGTTCCGCTTGTATTTTTAACTTTAGAAGTAAGAAGTTTGGTCAGTTCAATAAGGCAAGAAAAATAAAGACATAAAAATTGGAATGAAAAAAACAAAAATGTTGCTGTGTTGTAGTTACCTTGCAGAGAGGCCATGAGCTCCCTATTGAAAATGTGCTTGAGATTCACAATGGGGATGGATAACACCATGCCTGTACAAATAGGGTATGGAAAGCTTGTTACTCACTTTTTGAGGCTTTCTGGGGAGAGCAGAGCCTGGGCTTTTTTTTTTTTTTTTTTTTTTTTTTTTTTTTTGAGACAGGGTCTCACACTCTTGCCCTTGCTAGAATGCAGTGGTATGATCACAGCTCACTGTAGCCTCAACCTCCTGGGCTCAAATGATCCTCCCACTTTGGCCTCTCGAGTAACTGGCACTACAGGCACGCACCATCACACCCAGCTGATGTATTTTTTGTAGAGACCAACTCTTACTGTGTTGCCCAGGCTGCTCTCAAACTCCTGGGCTCAAGTAATTCTCCCACCTCAGCCTCCCCAAATGCTGGGATTACAGGCATTAGCCACTGCGCCCTGCCTTGACCTGGGGTTTTTATTGTAGTTATGTGATAAAATTAATCTGAACATTGATACAGGTGGGGCTGGGGGCCTAGTGGCTTGAACTTCACAACTGGTGACAAAGGATAGAGCACCCAGGGCTTTTTATCAGCTTGCTCAGATCTCAGACATAGGGTAGAAGAGGAAGTCAGAGAGGGACTGTTAAATCTGGGAGCAAACATCAAAAATAGAGCCAGACTCTTTATGACAGTATTGACAAAGAAGGATGAAATTGAAAATTGAAGCAATGTACAGATTAAATACCTAAATTACCAGAAGAAATTAGTAAAAATTCTAGATATAAAATCTATAGGCAAATTCTATTGTATTTCTAAATTTCCATCAGAAATTTAGATTTAAAAAGATATTTGCAACAGCATCCAAAATATAAACTACCTAGAAATAAACCTAACAACATTATAAAATTTTTTCAGAGAGAAAAATTACAGAATTTTAATAAAAGATATTTTTTACAGATTCAATAACCACCTCTCAGTTTTGCCCAAATTAAACTCTATTCAAAACACTTCCAAGGTTTTTTATGGAACCTAGAAAGATGAATGTTAAATTTACAAGGAAGTAAAAATGTCTCCAGACAGTGAAGATACTCTGAAAGAATAAATAATAAACCTAGCCTTATGTCAAGACTTAATATTAGCGTGTATTTATTAAGCCTGAATAAAATCGGTACTTAAACCTCACAGGTGTATTTCTGCCTCACGCAACATGACCAGTGAGAAAGTGGAAGGTGTCCTTCACCACCCCAGTCACTCAGGGACTGGCGCTGACCATGGATACATCATCCGTAACGGATCCCAGCAGCACGGGAAATATAGCTGGAAGTGGAGTGCTGGTTCCTCTATTCTTTGGTTAACTGACATAACTTATTTCCACTCACAGCCATTGGCTGAAACTTGTCACAGGGCTGTTCCTAACTGTGAGAGACCACAGAATGTGGGAAAGGAGACAGAATTGTTGATCTGCACCACTGGCCCTGGGAAGGCCACTGTCTTTTTATCAGCTTGCTCGAATCTCAGACATAGGGTAGAAGAGGAAGTCAGAGAGGGACTGTTAAATCTGGGAGCAAACATCAAAAATAGAGCCAGACTCTTTATGGCAATATTGACAAAGAAGGCTGAAATTGAAAATTGAAACAATGCACAGATTAAATACCTAAATTACCAGAAGAAATTAGTAAAAATTTCTAGATATAAAATCTATAGGCATTCTATTGCATTTCTAAATTTCCATCAGAAATTTAGATTTAAAAAGATATTTGCAGCAGCATCCAAAATATAAACTACCTGGTTTGTATTTTATATAAATTTATATACCCATAAATTGAACATGCTTGTAGCCTCTGACAAGTTTATATCATGAAGAAACTTGTACCTATGCACTGGAAGGATAGCCAAACCTGTTTTTAATAGCATTGTTTATAATAGCAACAAAAGTTAAGAATAACCCAGCCCTCCATCAACTGTAGAATGGATAAATAAGTTGTAGATTGTCACAGTGAAATACTCATGTAGAGTGATAGCTTGAGCCAGTTCATCCTGTCTTGCAAGAGCCAATTGTGTACCTCTCTTCCCAACTCTGCTTGAAGTGGCTTTATATTGTGGCTTGAAATCAGCTGTGCTGGAGGTATTTACACCATGGAAATGGGCAAACAGTACAAATCAGAGCTTTGGTTACCTGGAGAGCCAGTTGTTAAATGAAGTAGCTGGAACTACAGGCACTTGCCACCTACCACTGAATGTATAATAGTAAGAATGATAAACTACAGCCATGTGCATCAATATGGACAAGTCTTTATGCAAAGTAAAAGAATAAATTCATAGAAGCATATGCAGAGTATTAGTCTACTTGTATACATACAGTTTCAAAACTGACAAAAATAATTACAGGAATAACTAGGTAATACATATGTATATATATATCAAACCAAGGGAAAGGTTAACAGAAAATTTGGGGTATCGTTATAAAAGGGAGGTGTAAACAGAGGATTGAGACCAGAAAGAACACATTTCAAGGGGCAGAGTCGTTCATGACTATGAACTATTTCTTGGCTTCACTGGTGGGTAAATGAATATTCACGTTACATTAGCACTTTTAATCATCCATTCATATTTCATCCACTTTTTTGTAGCTATACTACATTTCGCAATTTATAAAATCTTATCAAATGGTACAATTAAAATCAGCTCTGGAGGGAATAAAGAGCAAAAATGACATTCGGAAAATTAAACAAATGATGTGAAGAAAAAATGAGTCAATCTCCTAAAATGCAGAGAAAGAAGTCACCAAGGTGAAAATGAGGAGGGAGACGGTCATAGATATTGCAGCCCAGTGGGCAGGCGGAGGGAGTCCAGGGAGGGACAACAGAAGAAGGAAAAAAATCAAGTTAATTGTTGTCTTTTCTTAGTATGCAATGTCCATAGGGTTTTGAAGGTAAATGTTGTATACTCAAATTCTGTGCCTAACGAATCTGTCTTACATGCATGAAGGTGATTAAAAGAAATTGTGAGAGTTATAAATGCTCAGGAAATAGATGAGTCACATACAATTCATTCTATCAGACCCGCCAGATTAATCTCAGTGGCGAACCTAAGAAAGAGTGACTTTAAAGAACTTTGTTTTCTTGACACCAAACTCAAAATGCAAAGTTCGATTATATTTTCACAAGTGCTAGCTAAGTGATTCTTCATCTATTTCTACACTGCCTGAAAATGTCTATTTTATAAAACATGTTTTATATCACAAGTCAGATGAGCCGTTTTCCAAAAATTGATGACATTTAAAAAGCGAATATATGAAACACCTATTCTCATTCTAGTCTTGTATTTGCTGAACAGTGGCTTAATTTATCCCATTTTCTTTATTCTTCAGCTGTGTTCTATGGGATGCCAAGGTGGCATACAAGCACCTCTGAGGTGCTACAAATGAAATTCTGAAGTCTGAAACGTTATAAAAACTAAGTGTATATTCAGATGTATTCAATACTAAGATTGAACTTATTGAAGACACTCCCAGTAGATTATCCTGGGTAATGAACTTGGATAAGCTGAGAGTTGATCTGCTCCCCCGACCCTCATTCATTTAAACTTCTAGGCATATCACTGACTGAGCAGTTTGCACCCTGCAAGTATCCACTTATAATTTGGGCATTTCAATGTCCTTTCTCACAACACTGTAGAAACTGATTAACTTCTGTACACAGTATTATGGTCAATAGAGAATTTATGCTTGGTTAGGTCCATGTATGACCCTGTAGAGTGTCAAAGAAAAAATTATTCATTGGCACTCATTAAAGCACAGTAAGGAAGACTTTACTCAGGACCATTGTGTTGGTGTGGGGACCACTGCAATGGGGTTTTGCAGTAGAGGAGAGAGATTGGGCTCAGTTCTGGGGTAAGGGGAATTCTGACTCAACCAACCTAACAGGATTTTTGCTGAAGGCAGGCCAAGGTGGTCAGACATCACCTGGGGGATGGTGGAGGATGAGGTATTAATTGAGGGTAATCAGATATTGAGGGTGGGGAATTCTGGCTAAACTAACTTAGCAAGGCTCTTTTCTAAAACTGGATTTTAAAAGGAAGTACGGAGATGGGCCTGGCTAAATTTTGGCCAAGCAAACAAGCTTTGTCAATAGCTATCACTTGGGAAATATCAGGTATCAGGATTCTATACTGTTACAGGTGTTTTTCACACTTACTCTAAATCTTACAGGCTCCTTTTTTTTTTACTTTTATATTCTCCGGAAGGAGTAGGAGAATAGATAACACTCATAGATTAAGCTTTGAAACAAAAAGATGTCTGATGACTCTGCTTTTTAAGCGGCCAACAGATCTGTTGGGGAAATCTATATAAATGTGTTATTTGCAATGCTCCTTGCCTTGGAGGGCAGGTGACTCTTCAACTGGATTTCATGTTTGCTCAGGGTAAATAGTCATGTTCTGGTGGTGGCCTTTAGTATTAGACAGAGCGTGGGATGCAAAGGCGGAGAATCTAAGGAGCTGAATTATTTCTGCACTAAAGAGAGGGGGGAGGGAGAGAGAGAGCCGGAGGGAGAGAGAAATCTGTGGAAAAGGACAGAAAGAGAGAAAGGCTCAGACTAAAAAGCTGGAGAAACCCTGCCAAGGGAGAGGCGAGAAAGAGAATCGGGGTGGTCTGCAGGCACAGAGGGCTGTTGAGTGAGCAGGGATGTCTATGTGAGTTTTTCTGTTTTGTTTTTTAAGCAGAGCAAAACACAGTAAGTGTTTATTACTGAAATGAAGCTGGTGGCTTTATGGTGATGATTTTTAATAAAATAACAGATTTATGTTATTATTTATGTAGTAAAATTAATAAATTTCAAAGAAGTTAAAATTTATATAATAAATTTAATATCTCAAGAATTAGTGGGAACAGAAACGGTAAAGTTAACACCAAGTATGAGATTTGGGCATTCAGTACGTAGCACTGAATATTGTAATCATATTAGCTGAATTGGCCAACATGACAAAAAATAAATAAAAGATATAGGACAAAGAGATATGTGACCATTGACATCATTAGACTTAGACGAGAGAATCAGGTGCAAAGAGTAAACAAAGGACATTAAGTTTCTTAAAGACATTCCTGCTGTGTGGTTTGCAGCATGAATCCACTTCCTTATTCTTCAAGAAGCCTTCAGTAAAATAGAGACAACCTGCCTATGCTTTGGGGGATAGTTCATTTGGAAAGGGGTGGGTTGGTGGAATGAGGATGTGGAAAAACTGTAAATCAGCTTGTGTTCAAGCTGAGATAATGGCAAGAACAAACAGGCATCTGCCCAGCACGACTCGGCCACAGTGGAGTTTCACCAAGGCAACAAGTAATTAGGTGAGACGTCCAGATAGTCTCCGCACTGTGCGACAAAAAACCCACAGACCGAAATCACTGAGATGCCGAGATGGACACGGCTGCCCCACGGAGATAAAATCCCTGATTGTAATTTCGATATTTATTAGAATGTCCTCATCTTTCTCAGTGGTTGAATTTATCCCTAAATAGGACTAATTTTAATTTTAAAATATTTAAACTGATAAAATATCTCACTTATGGTTTCACACAGAAATTAGTTGGAAATAGGACTCTGCCAATTAACAAAACATGCAAACACAGTTTTAAGCCAGTGAGTTATAATATTTGGGCACTCTATAAAATGAATAATATTTTTTTTCCTTCTAAAAACTGGAGAAACAGGAAGAAACACAATAGCTATTTTTATCCCCATGGAACTTTAGAAATCATATTCTGCAAATCTAAATCTCATGTTAAAGGGCCAGAGCCACTGAATTTTCTTGAGACTGATAACGATACAATAATACATCTGACACTAAAGCTGCTGTTCATGAGATGGAGCGGGACCTTTTGTTGGGGCCTGTGGACACCCCAAGCAAGGAAATAAAGGAAAATCTTGAATTCCTTCCAGGGACATTCTAGGCACCTGGCTAACCTTGAGAAGTGAATGAGCAAGTTGATAAATGAGGAGCTAAGAGTAGCTTAAAACAATAGCCAAGGAAGTCAAGAGAATATTTGGTTCTCTACAGACGCAAAAGAAACAACCCTCACATCGGTCTCTGAGTTGTTTTTCAGAAACTCAGACTCCCACTAAATGGATTTGCTGGCCCATAGACCTCAGACAAGGGGGAACCAAGGACTGAACGCTGACCGGGGTTCTGTGGTCTCAGTTTCTTCCCGTGTGGCTGCACCCTCAGAAGGAGGAGGCCACACCCACAAGCTTGAGCTAACATTCTTGTCTGCTGATCCCAAATTTTTAGGCAAAACTTTACCTTCTTCACCAACTGCAGATCAGAAAATCTTTGGATCCACTGATGACCTGTCCTCCTCCAATTCAAGATTTGAGATGTCCTGCCTTTTTAGGTCAAACCAATGTATAGCTTCCATGTATTGATTTATGACTTTGCCTGTAACCTCTGCCTCCCCACCTTTAAAATCCTTACCTGTAAACCATCAGGGAGTTCAGGTCTTAAACACGCACTGCCCAGTGCTCCCTGTTTGGCGCCCTGCAATAAATGCCTCCCTTTGGCTTTCTCTTGCTGTGATTCCAGTGCCCGTATTTGGTTTTCTTGCCCTGGGCTAGCAGACTCCAGTTTGGTTTGATAACATTCACACTGTCTATCTCTGTCTACTGCAAAGGCGTTATCTACACTTAAAATCTGGCTACACAGTATCCTTTACTTAATTAACTATCACCATAAAAGACTGAGAAACTGCTGGGCGCTGTGGCTCGCGCTTGTAATCCCAGCACTTGGGAGGCCGAGGCGGGCGGATCACGAGGTCAGGAGATCGAGACCACGGTGAAACCCCGTCTCTACTAAAAATACAAAAACATTAGCCGGGCGTGGTGGCGGGCGCCTGTAGTCTCAGCTACTCGGAGAGGCTGAGGCAGGAGAATGGCGTGAACCTGGGAGGCGGAGCTTGCAGTGAGCCGAGATTGCGCCACTGCACTCCAGCCTGGGCGACAGAGCGAGACTCCGTCTCAAAAAAAAAGACTGAGAAACTCCGTGAGTTAATTCTTCCAACAGATATTGATTGAGCACCTAGAGCTTGTGGCTGGAGATCAAGAAGAAGTTCAAACTCTCATCTCATGTGGCTTACGGTCTAGCACTCATGTTCAGACATTAGCCAAATAACCAGACAAATCACTGTTTACTTTTAAACTGAAACAATCCTCTGAAAGAAAGGGTCACACTTCCATGAGAGCTTCAAGAGGTATTTTAGCGGTCATCTCCACTACATGTGGAGACGAGAGCTTTATCATGCAGATGTGTGTTTATCAACCAGTGTGAGGAAATGAGGAGTCCACAAGTTGAGACTTGCAGGTCCATCCCCAAGATGGGTGAAGGACCATGTCATTCACTGGTTATGACAATGTTGTTGGCTGGAGGAATAACACTGCCACTCCCTGGGAAGATGACAGTGCCATTTGCTAAATGGGAGCCAGTGATGTTCCCTGGGTGAGTGATGATGTCACTCATTGGATGGATGATGACATCACTCGCTGGATGGATGATGATGTCATTCACTGATTTATAAAGCATGGGATAAGGTCTAGATTAAGGAAGAGATACTGAGCTGGAGGTGTTTTTGAGATATATGGGTGAATATTTGGGACAGTCAGCTGGTATCTCAGCATCGTATTGTAGGCATAAGAGACAG
This sequence comes from Symphalangus syndactylus, assembly GCF_028878055.3. NCBI lineage: Eukaryota > Metazoa > Chordata > Mammalia > Primates > Hylobatidae > Symphalangus > Symphalangus syndactylus. The sequence continues at coordinate 31,819,184 of NC_072444.2, read as the reverse complement.
ATTACATGGTTTTAAATCCTGATTTTACCACTTATTAGTTCTGTCACCTTAAACAAGTTACTTTATGTCTTTGTGCCTCGGTGACTTTATTTGTAAAACACTTTTATCAGTAATAATGCCAACCTTAGGGTAGTCAGGAGGATAAAATGAAATAATACATAGGAAGTGCCTAGAAACATGCTTGGCAGGTAAAAGACCCCAACAAACACAAGTTGTTGTTATTGAGTGTGTGGATCTGACATACAAAAGGAATGGGCTGGAGACATCGTTGGGGTCTTTGGAGAATGTGTGGCTGCTGAAGCAATGGTCATATCAGAGTCAGGAGGAAAATGGGAGGGAGAGGCAGAGGGAGAGGAATAGGGAGAGGAAAAGAGGCAGAGGGAGAGAAAGGGGGAGAGGAAGGGGGAGAGGCAGAGGGAGAGGAAGGGGGAGAGGAGGAAGGAGAGGCAGAGGGAGATGCAGAGGGAGAGGAAGGGGGAGAGGCAGAGGGAGAGGAAGAGGGAGAGGCAGAGGGAGAGGAAGAGGGAGAGGCAGAGGGAGACGCAGAGGGAGAGAAAGAGGGAGAGGCAGAGGGAGAGGAAGAGGGAGAGGAGGAAGGAGAGGCAGAGGGAGATGCAGAGGGAAAGGAAGGGGGAGAGGAAGGGGGAGAGGCAGAGGGAGATGCAGAGGGAAAGGAAGGGGGAGAGGAAGGGGGAGAGGCAGAGGGAGATGCAGAGGGAAAGGAAGGGGGAGAGGAAGGGGGAGAGGCAGAGGGAGAGGCAGAGGGAGAGGAAGAGGGAGAGGAAGGGGGAGAGGAAGGGGGAGAGGTAGAGGGAGAGGAAGGGGGAGAGGCAGAGGGAGAGGAAGAGGGAGAGGAAGAGGGAGATGCAGAGGGAGAGGAAGAGGGAGATGCAGAGGGAGAGGAAGAGGAAGAGGGAGAGGAAGAGGAAGAAGGAGAGGAAGAGGGAGAGGAAGAGGAAGAAGGAGAGGAAGAGGGAGAGGGAAAGGAAGAGGAAGAGGGAGAGGGAAAGGAAGAGGAAGAGGGAGAGGAAGAGGGAGAGGCAGAGGGAGAGGAAGAGGGAGAGGCAGAGGGAGAGGAAGGGGGAGAGGCAGAGGGAGAGGAAGGGGGAGAGGCAGAGGGAGAGGAAGAGGGAGAGGAAGAGGGAGATGCAGAGGGAGAGGAAGAGGGAGACGCAGAGGGAGAGGAAGAGGAAGAGGGAGAGGAAGAGGAAGAAGGAGAGGAAGAGGGAGAGGGAAAGGAAGAGGAAGAGGGAGAGGAAGAGGGAGAGGCAGAGGGAGAGGAAGAGGGAGAGGCAGAGGAAGAGGGAGAAGAAGAGGGAAAGGAAGAAGGAGAGGCAGAGGGAGAGGAAGAGGAAGAGGGAGAGGAAGAGGGAGAGGCAGAGGGAGAAGGAGAGAGAGAGGCAGAAGGAGAAGAAGAGGGACAGGCAGAGAGAGAGGCAGAGGAAGAGGGAGAGGGAAAGAGAGGAAAGAAAGGGATAAATGAGGCCTTGAGGGGCCACTACATTGAGCGACTGGTAGAAGAATGAGATGTCAACAAAAAAAGTCAAACTTCACAAAATATTTGAAAAGATTCATTCTGAGCCCAATGTGAGTGACCAGTGGCCCATGACACAGCCCTCGGGAGATCCTGAGAATGTGTGCCCAAGGCGGTGGAGCCAGGCTCGGCTTTTACATTGTAGGGAGACATAAGGCATCCATCAACACATAGAAGATGTGCATCAGGCCAGTGTAGAAAGGGGGGACAACTGGAAGTGGAGCTCCCAGGTCACAGGCGGATTCAAGGATTTTCTGATTGATGATTGGTTGGATGAATTATTATCAGTAGAAAGGAATGTCTGGATCACAAGAAGGGGTTGTGGAGACGAAGGCTTTATCATGCAGATGAAGCCTCCAGGCAGCAGGCTTCAGAGAGGATAGATTGTAAATGTTTCCTGTCAGACTGAAAGAGGCTATTCTATCAGTAATTCCAAAATGAAGGAGGGTATAATGAGGTATGCCCAGCTTCCCTTCCCATCATGGCCTGAACTAGTTTTTCAGGTTGACTCTGGAATGCTCTTGGCCAAGAAGAGGGGTCCATTCAGATGGCTGTGGAGGGGCCTTAGAATTTTATTTTTGGTTTACACTGCATGAGATTGGCAAACAGAGACTGCAAATATGAAGAAAATCCAAAAAAATGGAAGAGTGGAAAAGCCGGGGCAAAATGGTGTCCTCCAAAAAAGACAGTGCTCAACTTCAACAGGGTTGCATTGGATGAAAGCCTTGAGGAGACAAGTGTCCACTGGACTTAAGGCAAAGGAGGTCACCGATAGCTTCAGCAGGAGGTCTCTCTCCTAGGTGAGTGATGGAGCAGATTGGTGTGGGCTGACAGTGGATGGGAGGTAAGGAGTGGAAGTGGGGTTCAGACATCCGTACTGAGAGGTTTGACTCTCTGAAGCAAAAGAGATAGGAGGCTGGAGGAGGAAGTAGAGGCATCTGCTTGGTGGTCAGGGGAGGAAGTGAGGGTGTTGGGTTTTTTTTGGTATTTATGAGAATTATGGAGGATTTTCTTTCTTCATGCTCCTCTGGATTTCCCAAAGTTTCTGCAATGAGCATGTAGTTTTCCTTAATTATGAAATATACCTTTTTAAAAAGCAGTATACATAATTATGTATAGTCCAGATGACCACAACCACATAAAATATGACTTGTATCAATCATTGGAGACATCAAATCAGGACATAAGGCTGATATTGACTGGTCTGGCCTCAGATCTTACAAAGTCAGCATAGAGGTAGGTGAGCTGCAGGCATTAGTGAAGGCATTTGCTGTATTCTCTCAGCCTTTTTCTATTATGGTGGGGAAATGCCATGGCCTTATGAACAGGGACTGTGTCATTCACCTTTGTAGCCCCAGGACCTACTACTGTCCTTGGTGCATGTATTATTCTGTTGTCATGCTGCTGAGAAAGACATACCAGAGACTGGGTAATTTATAAATAAAAAGAGGTTTAATGGACTCCCAGCTCCACATGGCTGGCGAGGCCACATGGCAGAAGGTGAAAGGCATATCTACATGGCAGTAGGCAAGAGAGAGAATGAGAGCCAAACGAAAGGGGTTTCACTTATAAAACCATCAGATCTGGTGAAACGGAATGACCACCACGAGAACAGTATAAGGGAAACTGCCCCTGTGATTCAATTATCTCTCATCAGGTCCCTCCCACAACACATGGGAATTATGGTAGGGATAAGATTTGGGTGGGGACACAGCAAAATCATATCAGTGCGTAACTGCTGTTTAACAAATATTTGTTGAATGTGTCAAAAGGAAATTCTTAGAAAAAGGTAAAACCATGACTAGCACACAGATATAAATATAAACACTTGCTAGAGGATGTATTTTATGCTTATACTATGAGGGAAGCAGGCAGACGTCAGAACCATTTCACAGCAAAGGTCAAAACAGCACAAATCTATGTCTAGTAAAGGAGAGTTGAGATGAATTGCAAATGGAGACAAAATTGTTTCTTTCAAAGTAGGAGGAAGTCAATTTAAACCACTACCAGCTAGGACAGTATTTACATATCTATCACTTACCTACAATTCACAAAGAGTTTCAGAATAGCTGGGAGATAATGGGCAAGGCTGCAATCTGATAGCTCAGAGGACATGGGATAGGCAGTGCAGTTTTCCACTGAAACACAAAAATGTTTTATCTACAAACGAATGAATCACTGATGTCATCTTGACATGCAGAGAAGAGAGAACATTAATCAATAGAAACAACTTTAAGTCAGGACCTTGGGTACAAGATAACAGTTACCACGTTTGAGACAAATCACTGTGTTCCCAAGTTGTGTGTCTGTCCAGGCCACTTCGGCAGAGACGTGGAGCCGTGCTTGTGGCTCACTGCTGTGCTCCGAGTCCTTGTGGCTACAGGGAGCAGTTGCAGGGCAAACTCTGCCGTGAGCCTTTTGAGCCCATGGTGTGAGCAGTTCTACTCAAAGCAGGCTTGGCTGTAGCAACATGTTACTCCAGAATTGTACCTTGTATTTGTTAGATTTCATAGGCAGTAGTGGCATCTTCTTTCACTGTGCTCCCTTTATGAGCCAAAATGAGCCCTGATGCTCTTATTCATAACTGCTGGAGCAGGACTTGCAGGAAGCCTGGGCCCGATAGTGATATTTCCACTGCCTGGCTGATGACCTGGCGTGAGGGACTCGCACTGAGGTTGAAGTTAGCAACTGCGCATTGGCTGCATGGCTGATTGGCAAGGGGAAGGCTCTCAGCCCTTCTCTGCCCCCTGTGTGTTCTGCTGGGAATGAAAGCTCTTTGCAGGCACAGAGGGGAGTGGCTCCCCTTAGTAAACAAAATGACTGATGTCCTTCTCCATCCTTCTTTCATGAGTGAAATTCAGTAGCATCTTTATTTAAAAAACAAAATGAGCAGGGGGTGGTGTCTCACGCTTGTAATCCCAGCACTTTGGGAAGCCAAGGCAGGAGGATCATGAGGTCAGGAATTCGAGACCAGCCTGGCCAACACAGTGAAACCCCTTCTCTACTAAAAATACCAAAATTAGTTGGGCATGGTGGTAGGCACCTGTAGTCCCAGGCAGGGGAATCACTTGAACACAGAAGGCGGAGGTTGCAGTGAGCCGAGATTGTGCCACTGCACTCCAGCCTGGGCAGTAGAGCTAGACTCCATCTCACACACACACAAAAAAAAAAGGTTAAAAGTTTTCATTCATTTGTTAAATAACTAAAAAGTGCCTGTCAGTGGTCGAGGACCTTCATATGTAAAATATCTGATGATTATAACAAATTAGAGCAGTTAATGTCCATTCACCCATCCATCCACCCACTCCTACCCACCTCCACACCCACCTACCCATCCACTTATTCACTCATCCATCTGTCTATCTACCCATCCACTTTCACACCCACCCACTCATCCTTTCATTCATCCATCCAACCATCCACTCACCCACCTCCATATCTACCCACCCATCCATTCATTCATCCATCCACCCACCCACACATTCATCCTATCCCCCCATTAATGTATTCATTCATCAAAGTATCCACCTATCCATCCATCCATCCATCCATCCATCCATCCATCCATCCATCCATCCACCCACCCACACATTCATCCCATCCACCCATTCATATATTCATCCATCAAACTATCCATTCATTCCTCCATCCACCCACCTACTTACACACCCACTCACCCATCCAATCATTAATTCATCCATCCATCCATCCATCCACCCACACATTCATCCCATCTATCCATTCATGTATCATCCATCCACATATCCACCTATCTATCCACCCATCTGTCCATTTTTTTATTAAATGTTGTGGTAGGCACACAGCAAGATAAGCAAGAAAGACACCATCTCTGCCCTGAGGCAGAGAGTTAGGGAACAAACTCAGTCTATCAGCAAATCTTATTGGCTCTATATTCAAAATATATCCAGAATTTGACCACTTCTCACCACCCCAATTCTACCTCTTGCCCTTACCTGGTAAGTAGACAAGGAGCAATCACCATCCCCATTAAGACCCGCAGGGACCGGGTGATCGTGTCCTACCTTGTCCTCTGACCTCGTTTCTTATTTCTCTCCTCCTTCCTTGGTTGGCTTCAGGTGCTCTGGGCTCCACATCAAGCTTCCTTCAGCGTAGCAGACATGGCCCAGCCCTAGAATGTCTGTGTAGACTGTCTCCTTGGCCCCTCTTCTTGGGACACTCTTCCAATAGGTAACAGCATGGCTGGTGCCCTCACCTCCTTTACACTTCTGCTCAGTTGTTCTTCTCAATGAGGCCTTAAAAATGACAGTCTGTGTCCTACCCTGGCCCTCATTTCCCCTTCACCCAGCCCCACTTTATATTTTGTCCCTTCTACCTAGACACTTATTTAAAATGTGTCTCCCTTGGCCAATTGGAATAGAAGCTCCATGGAGCAGGGACATTTGTCTTTTGCTCCCTGCTGTGTCCTAGATGCTCACAACAATGCCCAACTTAGGGTAGAACTCAGCCAGTCTTTTTTGAATGAATGAAGGAAGGAAAGAATCAGCTAAGCAAAGAAAGTTGAACTAGTATAGCAGTTTCCAGCCATGGGGGCAATTTTGCCCTGGAGACAATGATGGGGATCAGAAAACACCACCCAAAATATGCCACTTTGGCATAAAGATTATTTTAAGCTGAAGACACTTGAGATTCAACAGATGCAGGAAAAAAAAATCCTCAGAACTTTAGTTTTCTGACCCAAATCAACAACCTTTGGGAAGTGAGGCTGCCATACATTTCTCTTTAAGTCAAATCTACTTCCAGAAGGTAGAACAGGAATAAAAACTACCCCAAATCTCTCTCCAGGGTAGTTTTATGGCCCCAAAGGAGGCAGAAAGACCGCTCACACCTGAATAGACAAACATTATCACAAATTTATCTACTCTTTGTTCTCCTGAAAACCCATTTATCTTTCCAAAAAGCCATTTTTCTCCCCTGTAAGTGCCTTTTCCCTCCCACTTCATGTATTAAGATGGTAAATAAACCCCAGATTCTAACCACCCCTTGAGTTACTCATCACTGAGTTCTCTATGTGTGCTTTGCATGTGGAAATAAAATCTTTCCCCTTCTCTCTTTTTTTTTTTTGGACACAGAGTCTTTTGCCCAGGCTGGACTGCAGTGGCAAGATCTCTGCTCACTGCAAGCTCTGCCTCCCGGGTTGATGCCATTCTCCTGCCTCAGCCTCCCAAGTAGCTGGGACTACAGGCGCCTGCCACTGCACCCACCTAATTTTCTGTATTTTTTTAGTAGAGATGGGGTTTCACCGTGTTAGCCAAGATGGTCTTGATCTCCTGACCTCGTGATCCACCCGCCTCGGCCTCCCAAAGTGCTGGGATTACAGGCGTGAGCCACTGCGCCCGGCATCTTTCCCCTTCTCTTAATCTGCCTTTTGTCAGTTTAAATTTCACTGAACCTAAGAGGGTAAAGGAAAGGTGTTTTTTCCCTCCCCTGCTGGGACATCTCGGAGTGTATGGAGACATGCCTTATTGTCTGTTGACACCACTTGGCAGGGTGCTTAGTGGCATTTAATGGGCAGATATCAGAGATGCTACTAAACATCCTACAATGCAGCCTACAATCCTACAGGGTGGCCCCGCACACTGACGAGGAATTATCTGAAACAAAACATCAATAGTATTGAGAAACCCTGAGCCAGTGGTTATAACTGATGTTTAAAAAATCACTTTATTGAAGTAAGAGTAATGTACCAATAAATGCACCTATTTAAGCACACAGTTTGAAGGGTTTTGACGGATGCATACACCCCTGTACATGTGACTTCACTTCAGAAAGAAAATATTTATATGTCTCTAAAACGCAAACTCATGCCCCTTTCAATCAATCCCTTCCCCTCCCCCAGACAACCACTGATCTCATCATTATCATCACAGCTTAGCTTTCCCACTCTAGAATTTCATATGAATAAAAGTACGTGTGTTTTATATTGGGTTTCTTTTGTGCAAAACCATGTGTTTGAGATTCCCCTAGTTACGTGTATCAGCAGTTTCTTCATTTTTATTGCTGAGTAGTATTCCATTGAGTGAATACATTACATTGCTTTTTTTTTTAATCTATTCTCCTGCTAATGGACACTGCATTGAAATTATTTCCAGTTTTTGGCTATTAAGAATAAAGCTGCTATGGACACTCGTAGAGTCCATTTGTGGACATAGGTTTTTATTTCTTTTTATCAATACCCAGGCATAAAATTGTTGGGTCTTAGGGTAGACCTAACCACATGAGAAAGTGCCAAATGGTTTTCCAAAGTGAGAGTACCATTTTAATTTTAATTTTTTTATTTTTAATTTTTATTTTAGGATTGGGGGTACATGTGAAGGTTCGTTACATAGATAAACACATGTCACGGAGGTTTGCTGAGGAGTAGCAATCTATGAGAATTTTTGGAATTGGCCATTGTGTTAATTTCAGCCATACAAGTGGGTTGGGAGTGGTATTCACAGAAGTTGAATTGGGGCATTTATCAAAGTTTTGGTTATTCTAAGTGAATTCAGATGTCTCCCTCTTTCCGTAAGGTCCCTATAACCAAATACTGTGACACTATTAGATTTCAAAACGGTAAGATCTTGGGTCTGCTGGACCTGGAAGTTGCTAGTCTGGGTGATGAACAGAGCGTGAGGTGGCTGGGAACAGCAACATCATCACACAACAATGCTGTGAGTCTTCAAAACGGTGAGACCACAATGCAAAAGCATGAGGTTTCTTTTCTGCTCGGGCACAGCTTTTACTTTCTCAGCAAAAATTTCACAGAAGAGTATTACTAAGGAGAAAAGATTATCCTAGTATATGGGGTGTCATCAAGTTCAAATCCGACAAAGCAGCCACAGGTGTGACTGCATTCAGCTGCTTTCCTGCCCGTGGGCAAGTCCGCCGTTCTTAGCAGGCTTTTAGCTCTGTTTTACCTGTCCTCAGTTTGACTGTTTGCTCTTCTGTTCACCTAGGGAAGATTTATCCCTCTGGAGTTTAGTTCTTATAAATTTCCTTGTGTACTTCTTCCTTCAGTGGCTTAAAAGAAAAGCTTCGTTTTGGTGATTTCTTGTGGTTTCATCGGAAATTAACTCATTTCGGCCAGGCATGGTGGCTCAGGCCTGCAATCCCAGCACTTTGGGAGGCCAAGGTAGGTGGGTCATTTGAGGTCAAGAGTTCCAGACCAGCCTGGCCAACATGGTAAAACCCCATCTCAACCAAAATAATACAAAAATTGGCAGGGCGTGGTGATGCACGCCTGTAGTCCCAGCTACTCAGGAGGCTGAGGCATGAGAATCACTTGAACCAGGAGGTGGAGGTTGCAGTGAGCCAAGATTGCACCACTGCACTCTAGCCAGGGCACAGAGCAAGACCTGTCTCAAAAGAAAAAAAAAAAAAAAAAAAAAAAGAACTTATTTCCGTCTTCCATATGCCAAATGGGAGTGGAACTTCTCATTACAGCAACATTTGCAAATCCCACAAGAATGGAATCACGGGATGCTCTAGAAACCCAGAGACAAGTAACCGATTTGAGGAGTCAAGGAAGACATTCTAGAGGAAGCTAGAGGAAAAATCACTGGTAGGAAGTGTCCAGAAACAGGGGGAGGGGGCAGAGTGTTTCAAACCAGGGAAACAAGAGTCAGGGGAGAGTATAGACAAGGAGGAAAATGAAAGAATATGAAAGCAGAAATGGCAAAAATAAAGCTGGATCTGCTTTCTCCAATATGGTAGCCTCTAGTCCCCTGTGGCTATTGGGCATTTGAGACGAAACTGGTCCAGGTTGAGACAAGGTGTCACTATTCATTTATACACACAGGACTTCAAATCCAGCTATAAATCACTGGATTTATAGTATACACTAGACATTTGTAGATAATCTATAATTTATAATTATAGATAGATCCATAATTTATAGATTTATACTCTAAATCTACTATAAATCCAGCTATACACACTGAATTTCAAAGACTCTGCAAGAAAAATATCTCTAACAATTTTTGAATTGATAATATCTTGAAATGATATTTCAGATATATTAGGTTAAATACAATATATTATTCAAATTAATGTCATCTGCTTGTTTTTACTTTTTTCAATGTGTCTACTGGAAAATTTAAAACTATATTTGCGGTGTGCATTCCATTTTTATTGGGTAGTGCCAGGCTAGAAACTCATGCAGCACCAGATCCTGAAGGGCCCTAAAAGCTATCATGCAGGATTTGAAGGGTGCACAAAGTAAATAGGAATGATAGGATCTGATTGATGGATTGGGATTTTAAAGAGCTAGTAAATATCTCCTGTTTTCCTGAGTTCTGAATTAATCCACCAAGAGTCAGAAACAAAAGTCAGACAGATGACAATAAACATGTTAGTTTTCTTACTAGTAATAACTGGATTCAAGGACAGAACTTTAGATCCATAACTGCAATGGGCTTGCTAACAATTTACCAAAGAATTAAATTCTCCCACTTAGAGACTAGCACAGTGGACAACTGCAGGATCCCTGGAGGCAGGCTCCTGTTATAACATGGTATGAGAATGGATGTTCTCTTCAGTCAGAAAGATCGCAGAGTAGGCAGAAAGGAACAGGCTGAAATGAGTATGACTCACTTCTCCTAACTTGCCTACCCAGAAATATTTCCTTCTCTGGGCAGAAGTGAAAGAGGGACTGAGAGAAACCAGGAGTCAGGAAGCACCCAGAGGTCCAATGTTACTCCTCCAAGCTTTCTCAATGATATGGGATGAATTTCCTTTTTCAGTTGTAACAAATAATCACAAACTTTGTGGCTTAAAACAATGTATATGTATTATCTCACAGCCCTGGAGAAGTCCAGGTCAGCTTAACTGGTTTCTCTACTCTGGTTCTCAGAGGCTAAAATCAAGATGTCAGCGAGACCGAGTTTCCATCTAAATGTTTGGAAAGGATCATTCAGATGGTTGACGGAATTCAGCTCTGTGCTGTTGTGGGACTAAGGGTTCCACTTCCTCACAGGCTGCAGGCTGTGGCCACCATCCTCTCTCAGGCGCCTCTCTACAGTCCTAGCACAGCAAGCCCACCTCTCAGAGCCTGCTCACATTTGGACTCTTTATGGCCTCCTGGTTTCCTGAATCTCTTCTGATTGCCTCTTCTTCCACTCAGAGAAAGACCTCTTCTTTTACGGACTCCTGTGATTAGATGAGTCCTGTTCAAATAATCCGGGATCATCTCTCCCTGGCTCAAGGTCCAAATCATAATCACATCTACAAAGTTCCCTTTACCATGTAAGGCCACAGATTCACAGATCTGGGGGTTAGGATGTGCACGTCTTCCAGGGGAACTCTCACTGTTCCACCTACTGTACATCCTAAATGAAATACAGAGATATCCTATATTTAAATATGTACATTTGAAACTGCCTTTGTAAACTTATGATGGAGACAGTGAAAGAGATCAGACCTAATTGACTCCATCTTGTTTCTAACCTCCAAGCTGTCCTTGTTCATTCTTGGGCGTAGGCTGAACTAACTTTGGGAGGAACTTAGTTTATAGTTTAAAACAAAGATGATAGCCCTTTCCCAAAACAAACCTCCTTCTTGCCTGGGGACTAAACTGCCCTTGTAGGACTAAGAAATTAGCCACAAGATTAGAAACTATGGTTTAGGAGTCATGCAGCTGGAGGGTAGAAGATTCTGACCCCTCCCTAAAGTGCTCCTAAGATCCGTGGTTGAGATGTTTTGCAGACCCTGCACTTGATGGATCAGCTGGCACCACCCAAATTGATAAACTGGCTCATCTGATCTTGTGACCCCACCCAGGAACTGACTCGGCACAAGAAGGCAACTTCCACTCCCTATCAGGACACGGGATTTCATCTTTGACCAATCAGCACTCCTGGCTCACTAGCTTCCCCCCAACCATTTCATCTCCGACCAATCAGCACTCCTGGCTCACTAGCTTTCCCCTGACCACTAAGTTGTCCTTAAAACTCTGATCCCCAAATGCTCAGGGAGACCGATTTGAGTAATAATAAAACTTGGTCTGCTGCACATGGTCTGCTGCACAGCCAGCTCTGGGTGAATTACTCTTTCTCTATTGCTGTTCCTGTGTCTTGATAAATCAGCTCTGTCTAGGCAGCTGGCAGTGTGAACCCATTGGGTGACACATTCTTTTATTATTAATTTCTTGAGAGGTAATTAAAATTCAAAGGTATGTCCTTTGCCTCAGTGTCCTCCTACAGAATATGGGGAAAATACTGAACCCTACCTCCTGAGGCTGTTGCGTGTGGCTGCAGCAATGCCAGGTAACAGGGTAAGCGCTCAGTAAAGGCAAGTCATTACCTTTATAAAAGAACACCGACCTGCTTAACAGACAAGCTACCGGCACAAATCAGCCCCTAGCAGCAATGTCGTCTTCCACATGTTGTTCGTGTCCCACCTGCCAAATGACGCCTAGTTTTCCAGGTTCCCAGGCAATGCGCCATGTTTTTCCTGTCTTGGGGAACCACCAATGAGACTGGTATTCTATTTGAAAGATTACCTGTTTCTGCATTTGTCAATGTAAGTACAGGGGATTGCCAAATAGGAGGAATGATGTGAGAACACTACTGAAGGACTTTGGTTTGGATGCAACTTTCCTCGCCCTATTAATTTTGCACAACCAAATGGCAATGGTAACAAATGAGTGCAATTATACCGGCTGGGTGCAGCTCCCCATACAAAATACAGGATGGTGGATGAAGACTATTCATACCTATTCCCTCCTGTGGTCCAGTTGGCCATGGGCCCTGCCTGCTTGGAAGTGCTTATTGTAAGATGCATCCCCATCTATGCTAAAGAAAGAAGCACCACCGACCACAGCCAGCACCTCTGGCTTTGCGTCTTCTGTGCAAGGCCGGCACCTGCTTCTACAGCAGTGCCCTCGAGGTCCTTTTCCTTGGCCCTTGCTGTTGGAATTCAGCTACCTCGTCCTTTTAACTCCACCCATCAGGTGACTCTCACCATCTTTCTTGAAGTTACAGATGATATTTGCTAGAATATTTATTTATTTATTTAAGAGCAATTTAAAATATCACTTCAGTGACGAAAGTGATATTTAGGAATTTTTACCATTTACAGGTTTTTGGGTTTTAGGTTTTCTGGATGGTCTGTGGGTTTTTTTTGTATTATTATTATTATTATTATTATTATTATTATTATTATTATTGAGACAGAGTCTCACTCTGTTGCCCAGGCTGGAGTGCAGTGGTATAGTCTTGGCTCACTGCAACCTCCATCTCCTGAGTTAAAGCGATTCTCCTGCATCAGCCTCCCAAGTAACTGGAATTACAGGCGTCCACCACTATGCCTGGCTAATTTTTGTATTTTTAGTAGAGACAGGGTTTCACCGTGTTGACCAGGCTGGTCTCGAACTCCTGACCTCAGGTGATCTGCCCACTTCAGCCTCCCAAAGTGCTGGGATTACAGGTGTGAACCACTGTGCCCGGGCTGGATGGTCTGGTTTTGAATTATTCACCCTGGCCCTGGCTGCAGTTGTGCCCATCAGATATGTTTTGTTTTTGTTTACTTGTGCATTTATTTATTTTTCCCCTCATAATTTTTCAGAATGCAAGCTTTTGAAAATATATATGCAGTATTTTTGTAGCTTGGAGTATTTATCCAAAATACTGTCTTCTACCCCTGTGTACTAGGTCTACTGCTCAGCCTCCTCTAACCCCCTTTGTGTGAGATGAAATGGGAATATTTTCCCCCCTTTTGCTGCCTGGCTTGACCCTGTGACTTGCTTTAGCCAATGAAAGGTGAGAGGAAATGATGTAAACCACAGCCAGGTAGAAACTCCTGGATTCTGCCCTTCCTCTTCTTACTGAGAAGTGAAGTCTAGATCAGAGAAGCTGCTTCAGCATGGATAGGAAAGGACATGGAAGAAAGCTGAAGTCAACCCACCAAGCAGTCATGTAATGTGAGTGGGAAGTAGCCTATTATGTTCATAAGCCATTGAGATTTAGGGGTTGTTTGTTACCAGGATGTAATGGATGAAAGCTGACTGGTGCACATGTGTCACTGGGAATATCTGCAATTACTCAGTCCCAGGGCAACTAACTGCAGGGCTCCTTGGCACAGAGCAGGCCTCTTTCTACAATTCAGTTCATAACAGCCACTTTCTGCCTTGACCCTTGAAATATCTTGCTTGATCATCCAGTCCTATCTTCTGCAGCTGTGACAAATTTGAAAACCATTGTTATAGATAGTGTAGCTATACAATGAAAAAGGCTGCAGGGGCCAAGCGTTCAGTGGCTCATGCCTGTAATCCCAGCACTTTGGAAGTGGATCACTTGAGGCCAGGGGCTCGAGACCAACCTGGCCAATATGGCAAAACCCGGCTAAAAATACAAAAATTAACTAGATGTGGTGGTTCACACCTGAATTCCAGCTACTCGAGAGGCTGAGGCAGGAGAATTGCTCGGACCTGGGAGGTGGAGGTTGCAGTGAGCCAAGGTTGTGCCAACGCACTCCAGCCTAGGTAACAGAGCGAGACTCCATCTCAAAAAAAAAAATAATAATAATAATAAATGAAAATAATAAAGAACAAAAAGGCTCCAGGGCTTGCATCATTTTGTACATATGTTATAAATCTTTATTGGGTTAACTCACTGTGATTGACTGATTGACTGATTGATTGGTTGATTTGTGGTGGTGTTACTGTAGCCTAGCATAGCCTACCCTGACTTATAGAGATATACACATCTGTTACTCCAGGCTAGAAATATGGAGCCAGATGGAATAATGAAATGGAATAATAATGGAAATGGAAATAATATAAATGGAATAATATAAATAATATAATGTATTATAATATAAATAATAATAATATATTCAATAATATAAATGGAAATCAAAGCCATGAGAGCAAATAGAATTCTCTATCCAAGTATCCAAGGAGCATTGGCCCAGCAGTGAGAGGATATTTTGAAAAGGAGCAAGTTCAAGTGCCAAGTTCAGCAAGGCTGAGGATTGAGCACCAGTTTCTGCCCAATCAGTGTTCTGGCAAGTGCAGTGTCAGAGAGGAGACAAGAGAAACAGCCAGCTCTCAGAGGCTTCAGCTGTGCTTGGGAGGCTGAGAAGCCAGAGTGAAGGCAACCCTTAGAACACAAGCGATGACAAATGGCAGACACGGTAGAAGCTGGAGAAAAATGTAGAAACAAAGGAATTCTTTATAAGATTAAGCATTCTCACCTCATTTTAAAATGCTGATAAGAAGTTGCTTGGTTAAAAACACATGAGAGTTAGGCTAATTAGGGATTAAAATCCTTGAGAAGGTGTGAGGAGAGAGGAATAAAAGGCAGAGAATGTGCAGAGGGATTAACTTTAGCCCAGGAAACAGTCCCTTCTTTCAATCAATTAAGAGAAGGAAACAAAGGGATAAGAGCATGTGGGTAGGGGGCTTGGGCTTGAAGAATTGATGCTAGAAGGGAGAGCTCTCATACATTACTTCACATGCTCATTAGATGTATGTTCTGTGCCAGGAACTAGTGTGATGGTGAGGTGGGAGGGTGGAGACATGAGGAAGGGGAGGTGGTTGTTGAGGGGATGGGAGGGTGGGGGCTCTAAGAGTGGGGAAGTTGAGGGAGTGGGGAAGTGGTTGTTGGGAGAAATGAGGGAGAAGGATGGAGAGGTAGCTGTTGAGGGGGTGGGAGGGTGGGGGCTCTGATTGGGGAGGTGGTCGTTGGAGAGGAATGGGGAGATGAGGGTGTAAGTTTAGGGAGATAGTTGTTAGGGGAGTGGGAGGCAGGCTATGACAGTCAGGAGGTGGTTGTTGGGGAATATGGGAGAGGAGGATGGGGAGGTGGTTGTTGAGGGAGTGGTGGCAAGTGACTGGGGTTTTGCATGGGTCTCCCTGGTTCCCAGCTATTTCCCTGGGTTCATATTAAATAACTGAATCAGTTACACAGTGCCACACTAAGCATAAGGCTCTAGGTCTCCAGAGCCCAAGAGGACAGGAGCAGGAAGCAGGAGGCCCCCTGGCAGAATGACTCCTCTTCAGCCTTCATCTATCAGGGACGGACCCCACCTGCCGCACCTCCCTGCTCCCCTTCTCCTGCCCTCTCTTCATCCCCATGGCTTCCGCCCCGCCCCATGCACTTGGCATCAGTCACTTGGAACAGTGCTCTGAGCCGACTGAGGAATGGGCTCTGTTTGGGGAAATGATGGAGGAAGAACGGATGTGAACCGTTGGACACATGAGTTACTGATGCTGAGGATACAGCCCTATGTGCGGGAACCACCTAAGATCATGCCCACGGCTCCCCATGCATTCTCCTACCACCCGCTTCCTACTTGATAAGGGTTGTTTAGGGTAAATATGTGCGATAAATGTATTGAACAACGGGCATCTTCAGCTCCCTGGCTTTGTTTAGGACGGCTATTACAGACTGAATGTCTGTGTCCCCACAAAATTCATATGTTGAAACCTCAACTCCCAATGTGATCACATTTGGAGGTGGGGCCTTTAGGAGATAATTAGGTTTAGATGAGGCCATAAGAGTGGGGGCCTCATGATGGGATTAGTGCCCTTATAAGAAGAGACTCAGAGGCCGGGGGAATCGCTCATGCCTGTAATCCCAAATACCCGTCTCTACTAAAAATACAAAGATTAGCTGGCTGTGGTGGTGCGTGCCTGTAGTCCCAGCTACTTGGGGAGGCTGAGGCAGGAGAATCACTTGAACTCTGCATTGCAGCCTAGGTGACAGAGAGAGACCCCGTCTCAAAACAAAATAAAAACAGAAGAGACTCAGAGAGCTTGTTCTCATTTTCTCTCTCTCTCTGTCTCTCTCTTTCTCTCTCTCTCCTTCCCTCCCTCCCTTCCCCTGTCTCTCTCCACCATGTGAGGATACAGCAAGAAGACAGTGTCTACAAGCCAGAAAGAGCACTCTCACCAGAACCTGACCATGCTGGCACCCTGATCTCGGACTTCCAACCTTGAGAATTGTGAGAAAGAAATTTCTGTTATTTAAACCGCCCAGTCAATGGTATTTTGTTATGGCAGCCCAAGCTGACTAACTGAATAGCTTATAATTTTAAAATAATAATCTTAAAGCAAGGGAACTAGCAGAGTTCTATTACATGTCTTTGTTATTTTTCTTCTCCATGGTGGGCTTTGGCTGTGATGCTAGTAGTTTTATTTTTTCCTTTCATTCTATTTTTCTGTATCTGCGAATATTCTATCATAAGCATCCATTTTTTAAATAAAAAGAAGTAAATGTTTTTATTTATGATTTTATAAGTTAGAAAGCAGGAGATTTGTCTATACCGGGCATCTAGAATGAAATTACTTCTAAAATTGAACACTAATTTTAGGGCTAAGTGTTTGGCAGTGAAGGCTAAAGGGAAGATGTTTATATTTCTTAGAAGTTGTTTGATCAAAGTAGGCATAAAAATGCTGCCAGAGAGAAACCTGGAGCCACCTTCCAGAAGGAATACACGTAAATCCTGATATAGGAGACACAGGTTAACACAACAGGTAATGTCTGTGTAGTGCTGTAGGCAAGAAATAAAAATATTTTTCATAGGCGTTTTCTTATATTTCCCTTCCATGGAAGTTGAGGAGGTAGTATTTTGTCGTGCCTGCATTTCTCACAAATTATAAATGTGTTTATAGTCTAGAAGAAAAATGTTTTCTAATAGTCTAACTTTATCCATGGACAAGCTGTAAGAACTAGAAGAATGAGCGGGTAACACAGACGATCTCTCTGAAAACATCAAAAGCCTCAGGTGAGTAATTTTTATAGAGGGGATGGTATGTATATATATATTTCAGGCAGAAAGTCCTGGAAATTGGCTACATAGGAAGCAGCCTCCCAGTTCCAGACTCCATGTGAATGAAGCCAGACAGTAAGAGCCCTCGAGTCTTCTCCATCTGTTCCCCAGAGGCTGCTGAAAGGACCCAGGGAAGAGCTCATGACTGTGGTTTCATCCGTGTGGGGCCCAGAGGCATGTTCACAGAGGATGCGGGTGCCTGGGGCCCAGGTGGGTCTCTCCAGAACAGCTTCCGAAGCACTAAGTTCCACATCTTGACATTGAAAGGACTGGTCAGGAACTGATCCTTCAGCAAGAGGGAATCCACATGTCTGGCCCTGGCCAATCTGTGTCCAAACCATTTTGTTGAAAAAGACACACCACTTGGAGTTGGATGAAAGTGATTTTCTAGGACTAACAGAGCTTGAAGATTTGTCAGTCACTGAGGAGAAAGCTCATTTCCCACCAGACCATAGCAGGGCAGCTTGTGTGAAGGCAGGTGTATTGGCGTTCATCTGAACTGGGTACCACATTCTAATTCTTCTTGATTAGCATCAGGGCTTCAGACAGGTCACTTCACCAGCATGTCCTTTAGCTTCCTCAGATGTAAAAATGCATTTCATGATAATGAACCCAGTAGCTCATCTGTCTTTGCTATTGCAGGAGGAGAGGATTCTATTGACAAGGGACACCTCAGGTGCTCACTTCCACTCTGGCAAAATGGCCCCAGTAGACCTCACTCTCATTTCCAAAGAAGTAGAGGCGGCTGATTCACAGCATAGGTTCAGAGACGGTTGGAGACATTAACGAGTATTTGATTGATTAGTGAAAGATGAGGGCTGTTAGCAGCACAGCACTCTTCCCTGAGTCTGCGTTGGCCTGGGTGTCTACAGAATGTTCAGCATTTAGGCTTAATCCATAGGTGTGGTGATGTGGTTGCAAGGGGCTCCAGATAGACTCCTAAAGCTATGAGAATTTTTGCTCCTCTGGGACCCACAGAGACACTTCCACAGAGGCCAGAGTCTCCACTCAACATCCATCCCCTAGGTCTGAGGGACACAGGGTTACAGGATACCTCACACCCCAGGCAAATCTGTGTTTCCTCTCCAAAATAATAAAAGAGGGTTGGAACGAGTTGCACCGAAGACTGAAAGTCTATTTCTCCTTCCCTTCTAGCCATGGAGGTTAGGAGTAGGCGGCAAACTTTAAGAAAATGAGACGAGAAAGTGAGTTTTGTTTTGACAGAACAGAGAAGAAAGATGTGCACAGAAAGAGATTGATCTCCTCGAGTAAACAGAGCCCAGAGCATTTTTCTCATAGGCCATATTCATTTACCAGTGCTTGAGAAAATCATTCCCTATCATTGTCCCCGCACCATAAGTCACATTCAGAATCTCTTTATCAAGACCAGATAAGGATCAGAAAAAATGAGCTGGAGAGAACCCATGTTGCCTAAGTCTGGGAAGTCATAATCTTAATATGAACGGTTTAAATAGCCCAGCTAACGAGCAAGTTCACTCTTAATTTTCTACAACAATGGCAGCTTTTGCCAGCTCTTTATCAGACCAAGATGGGACTCATCACAAGATGGTAAATGATTTCTCATCCATTATTTTATCAGCACCCCTGATTTATTTCTTATCCTCAAAGGCATATTACGCTTAAAGTTTCTAGACTTCCTCTAGGAGGTGGGAGGGTGAGGGTGGAGAGAAATCCCACTGATGGACTTGATCAAGATTTCTTGCAGTGTGTTTCTTTTTTATTTCAGTACATGATTAATTCACCTGTTAATCTGTAAAAACATCACCCTCCCCATCTCTGTCCCCACCCTCAGTGGCAAAGAACTATTCCTGTCCTTGAAACATTCTCAATCGAGAAATGTTTTTGACAACCGTTCTTGTTTGTTGTTGTTGTTGTTGTTGTTTGTTTTTATTTTTGGAGACAGAGTCTCACTCTGTCACCCACGCAGGAATGCAGTGGCATGATCTCAGTTTACTACAGTTTACTGAGGCTCCTCCTCCCGGGTTCAAGCCATTCTCCTGCCTCAGCCTCCCAAGTAGCTGGGATTACAGGCATGCATCACCATGCCTAACTAATTTTTGTATCTTTAGTAAACATGGGGTTCCACCATGTTAGCCAGACTGGTCTCGATCTCCTGACCTCAAGTGATCCTCCTGCCTCGGCCTCCCAAAGTGCTGGGATTACAGGCATGAGCCACCACACCCGGCCATATCTTTCTTGTTTTTTATGTTCAACTTGTCTTATAAGAAAAAAAAAAGTAATAATAAAACAGCAGAGTTGAGGTAACACCAACAATAATTAACTCTTCAGCTCCTCGAGAAAGAAATCCTTTCTCCGTCTTTATCTACTGCCTTGAGTAGATAAAGAGGAAAAGAGGTCCACCATTTACGGACCTATGATTTCCCCAAATTCTAAAGATCAAGGCAAGAAAACCTGGCTGAAGTGGGATCTACCGGTAATTCACTGAGAGACTGAACATAAAATTAATGATTTGCTCCCTGGGTTAGTTCCTGCCTGTACAGCAGAGAGCACCACAGCCCCTTCTTCTTGGGGCTTCCCATTCAAGGACATGACAAAAGGATCCGGACTGGCTGAATATGACTCGGATGGAAAGGTACACAACAACATCTACATCTCCGTGCAGTTGTTAAAATGTGGTCTGAATGAGACTCACTCTCATTCGTCCCTGTCTCCCCACCCTCCTTGTTATTCACCTCCTGCATCTTCTTCTGTTGGGGGTGGTGTTTATAGCATTCTTCTATTGCCTGGAAAGCTGTCACAGTATTTTGATGAAGAATTGTTTGTTTTTATGCAAAATCCTGAGTTTCATCCAATTAACCTTTATCCTCTTTGTTATATTAATTTGAGCAGCCCTTGGCTATGACAAGAAAGAACCTCCCTTTTCCTCCATTAGCTCAACCCATCCTTCTCTTCAAGACCAACCTCTGCACTCAGGGAGGGCCCCACTTCCCCTTCACCACCCTCAGCTCACATTAGCTTGTTTCTGGCAATAATTTACAATTTGGATACTCACCAGAACCACCTGAGGGCCTGCCAAGTCTGTGTTTGGAGCCATCTGGACACAGGTCTGGATTTCTGGACTGATGTGGGCAGGGTTGTGGCCTAGGCATCTGCATTGTTTAAACTTTCCAGGAGATCCCAGTACCTTAGGAGGATGAGACCCTCATGGCTGCACAATGCACACCACTACCTCCACGCCAAGGCATTCTGATTTACGTGGTCTGTGATGGCACACGTGTGGGGATTCTCAAAAATTTCCAGGTGACTCTTGCACAGGTTGATGGAGTGCCACCGGCTTCCTCCTTATCGATTGTGTGACAAGGTGTGAATATTCCCTACAATGTCACGAGTAGGCCTGCTGCCCTCTTTCCTAGAAGCTTGGAGTCCCAGGGACAGCACAGACTGCATGACAAACAGGATGACTAGACTCATTCCTGGAACCCCAAGCTCCAGCACCATACACAGTGCTCCACGCCCATGTGACATTCATCTCCCCAGGGCCAGATCCAGATTTTTACAGGGCCTAGTTCCCATTCAATTTGGAAAGGGGGTCGCTTTGATAAATGATTTCCAAATTATGGGTAGAAACTGAGGTTTGGAGGCTCCCTTGTGGCTTTCTTAACTCTGAGGTAAACACGGATCACCTGCTCCCAGGTGGGTTTGCTTAGATTGCTAGCAGCCTGGCGGAGTCTGTAGACAGATCTGTGAGGACCGGGACCATTTCCCCCACCTTTCGGGGCTGTTCTGGACCTTGGCATTATACTTGGAGATATTTCTTCTGGAATCACACGCAGATGAAAGCTCCAGAGAAAAGGCCACTCATTCCCCCAGAGGATGCGCCCGGCTCTGCAAGAGGCATCAGCCCTTAATATACAGAATGTATTTTGCCAGGACCGTGACGGTCGTTAGAAATGGGCCTTGGGTGTCATTACCCCAGAGTCATCGTGGTAAAATATGTGTCCTCTGAGTAGACAGAACATTAGAGCGCCCTGAACTGAATTGGTCAGCCGAAAACACCACAGTGTTTTATCCTTGGAAGGAAATTAAGCCATTTACTGGAGGACAGAAGTTCAGTATAATAGTTAAAGCAATCTGACATTTCCATAAATTAATAAAATGTGTATGGCTGGCATAATTCAGTATGTAAAAGCATTGATCTCTCCTCCCCAAAGTCCAAAAGGAGAATTCCGGGCAGTAGGAAGAGGCAGAAGGTCAGGGTCAATGACATTAGACCTGTGTCTTTGAAGATGAGCCCGCCTGAGCAAGAACCCCATGCACACATGCACACCCTTGCACTCACTTCCCCACTCCCCCACTCCCTCACTCCCCCACTCCCTCACTCCCCCACTCCCCCACTCCCTCACTCCCCCACTCCCTCACTCCCTCACTCCCCCACTCCCCCACTCCCCCACTCCCCCACTCCCCCACTCCCTCACTCCCCCACTCCCTCACTCCCTCACTCCCCCACTCCCCCACTCCCCCACTCCCCCACTCCCCCACTCTCTCACTCCCCCACTCCCTCACTCCCCACTCCCCCACTCCCCACTCCCCCACTCCCCCACTCCCCCACTCCCCCACTCTCTCACTCCCTTACTCCCTCACTCCCCCACTCCCTCACTCCCCCACTCTCTCACTCCCTCACTCCCTCACTCCCCCACTCCCCCACTCCCCCACTCCCCCACTCCCCCACTCCCCCACTCCCTCACTCCCCCACTCCCTCACTCCCCCACTCCCCCACTCCCCCACTCCCCCACTCCCCCACTCCCTCACTCCCCCACTCCCCCACTCCCCCACTCCCCCACTCCCCCACTCCCTCACTCCCCCACTCCCCCACTCCCCCACTCCCCCACTCCCCCACTCCCTCACTCCCCCACTCCCCCACTCCCCCACTCCCCCACTCCCCCACTCCCTCACTCCCCCACTCCCCCACTCCCCCACTCCCTCACTCCCCCACTCCCCCACTCCCTCACTCCCCCACTCCCTCACTCCCCCACTCCCTCACTCCCCCACTCCCTCCCTCCCCCACTCCCCCACTCCCTCACTCCCCCACTCCCTCACTCCCCCACTCCCCCACTCCCTCACTCCCCCACTCCCTCACTCCCCCACTCCCCCACTCTCTCACTCCCTCACTCCCCCACTCCCTCACTCCCCCACTCCCCCACTCTCACTCCCCCACTCCCTCACTCCCTCACTCCCCCACTCCCTCACTCCCCTACTCCCTCACTCCCTCACTGAGGTTGCTCATTCAAGTGCACATTTTTGAGACTCAGCTCAGATCTTGCCCATTTTCTGCGTCTTTCTCCCACTCTCTTGTTCAAAGCATACACTTCCTGATGCATACATCTGGAGCCTAACTATGATCCTTTCTCAGGCTCATACTGTGAAGTATGGCAGAACCATGTATAGCACAACTATGAAGACAGGCACCTCTCAGCTATGAAGACAGGCACCTCTCAACTATGAAAACAGGCACCTTCTGTGCTAATCCTTTAATTCTCAGCACTTAACAAAGAGCCTGGAGCAAACAGGCACTCACATGCCTGCTAAATGAATGAAAGAACGTGAATGAACCATCAAGTGTGTCTTACTTTGTAAAATCCCTGCCCGTGTGATGGCATGGCGGAATCTGAGTGGTGTTTCCAGGTCTCTCAGGCACTAACTCTGGGAGTCCTTAGGCAACACCCCACATTCCATGTCTAATTCCTTACCTATAAACTGAGGGCAATAATGGCACCCACTTTATTGGGATTAAATGAGATTATTTCTACAAAGGCATTGGTAGAGTGCCTGACCTACAATAAACATTTAATAAAGATCTGCAGTTATTGTTTTGCCAATGGCCAGCTCTTATAAAAAGAGATGAGCTCACAGGACCACGTTTATTTAAAATATTTGCTTTTTCTTCATCTCTGTCCCTGCGCTCATAGGCAACATTTTTGCAGTAGACATAGTTTTAGTTGGGGTAATAATAGTATGATTATATCCTCAACTCATGCGGTGGAAACCAAGGAAATGTACGACTCTCCTGGGAGAGTACACGGATGTACAACAAGGAAATGTACAACAAGGAAATGTACGACTCTCCTGGGAGAGTACATGGATGATGACCAAAAGCAAATGGTACGTTCAAACTCAGCAGGAGTGAAATGGATGATAGGGATGTCTTCAACTAGCCCACAGCAAATTATCCACTGATTCTTCTCCACTGTTTAATTAGGGTAACACAGCCAACACAGCTCAGTACAAACAAACCATTTTAATGAGTGTTCACAATGAAATTAATGATGCCGACAGGTAGCAAAGCATTTCCATTTGTTTTCCTTGGGTATAGGCACAATTGGATGTTGAATTAGGTCAAGAGCAGGGTCAGCATGCATCATCATGCCTCCTGTGGATGCCATGATCTGGACCTCTTAGAAGCTGCCCTTCCTTCTCTAAACCCACAATGGGCATTCTGTGTTGGCTTCTTGTCCCTTGATGCTCAGGAGGGTGGTTGGAGCTCTGTGCTGGTGAGGCCCCTGGATTTGCCTGGGATGAGGATTTTTGCCCCTGTTGCATATCCCAGAGACCTTCTGTCATGAACAGTGTACCTAGGAGAGGAATTCAAGCATTATATGGATGCCAAAGTGAATGGCTTTGAAACCCTGCGGTCCTATGACCTACAAAAGTGTGTCTCCCATCACCCAGAGCCCTGTTTGAATCCATTCTCATGAGATACAGGTGGCAGTAAGAGAAATACTCTCACATGAGTCTGAACAGAATAGGAGGGGTAGACAACCCTTCACCATTTTAGCTCCTACATAGATAGGACTTCTGATACCCAGATTGTACACTGAATGTGAGAGACTCATGGTTCCTCCCTTATTCCCAAATATCCACAGTAGCAACAGTTTCTTTGGATAGTCTCCCCAAACCTGGGACTCCACCCAGGGTGGTGCTTAAGAGATGGTAAATGAACTTCAGGGGGCTTTGGGGAGCACTCAAGGTATGGAGGAACACAGCATCATGCCATGAGGAAATCATTTCCTTTACTTTCAACCCTGTTGATTATATCGAGGAGGACACTGAGTTGGGCACTGGTTTGGTTGGACAATCTTCATGTCCTGCCAACCTCCCATTTGAATAGAGAGCAGCGTTATGTTTACAGTCTTCAGCAGGCAGTAAAAAAGTGCCTAGAATTTGACAACGCTTTTCTTTTCATTTTGTAATTATTTTTATAGTTTATTTTACTTAATTCCATTTACAATTAAAATGTGATTTCTCTCTCAAAGTAGTTTGTTTTGTTAGAAAAAGTTACTTAGTTTAAATAAAACATAAATGACCTAGTAGCACAGGTGCATTGGGAGAGACTGATGACTTCAGAGTTGCAGTCCTGTGTTGGTGGTTTTGGTTCCTGGATGGGCGCTGTCCTTGATGGCTCAGCACCAGCTGGGTGGGTGTGAAAGGGCAGTGGGTGAGGGTTGTCAGCAGGACCCCAGAACACCAGCTGCCTCATCCTGATATCAAGTGTCTGCATGAATTTCTTTGGAAGAAAGGGCCTCTGCCATTGACACTAATGTTAGACAGCTGTTCCAAGTGTACTAGGACAAGATGAGCTAAACAAATGGGCTCCACACAGGAAATGCTCTCTGGGCATAAGCGTGGTGTGGAGTGGAGGTGATTGAGTCCCGGAGTTCCTCTGGAAGAAGTTGGGCTCAGCTTTGACATTGCTGGGGAACTTGAAGCAAACACCACTTGGGAGCTTGTTTACTCCATATCTTCTGAGGGATACAGAGGCCAGTGGGGAGCAATGTGGAGACACAATTCTAGAATCAGGGCACACTCCAGTCTGACACCCATTGGCTATGTGACTTTGAACTTGGGCAGTCAAGTTTGACTTTTATCACTTGCAAAAGGGGATGAAGACTGCTCAACATACAGTGCCATCTAAGGAATCCCAATGAATGCTGATACAGAGTAGCAGTGCTTGTTGAGGGTCCAGTAAGAGCAGTCATTATTTTTATAGTCAGATGGCAGGAAGCACCTCTCTCCTTGACTCTATCCTTTCTTGGTGGGCTTTAAGGACATCCATAGCTGGGCAACCACAGGGCAAGACCCTCACTCCCTTGCCAACCCACGTCTCTCCAATAAGAGCCAAGCTGGCTCACTTGAGTTTCACTTTGTGTATTCAATTGCCAAGTCCCTGCCAAAGTATTTTCTTCTATTAAGTGTCTAGCAGAATCTGTTCATGCAACATGTTGTCATCATCTGCCATTTGAAGCTGATTCAGCCATTAACACCCCTCTATGTTTCTATAAATATTTAAACCACGAATACTTGGTAATCACCTCGGTATAAAATTAGGAAGGATCAGAGGATGTTGATTCACCTTGGTTATTAAAAAGTCAGCTTAATCTTTAGTGCTGAAGTGCTTCCTGCTACTAGAAGATGAATGTGAGTAAGCAGATTTGAACGTGCACAGGAGTATATGTTTTGTTTTGTTTTTTTTTAAGCCAAATAAATCATTCTAACACCTGCAGCTCGCACACTAATTGGCCTGTGTCTTCGTTGCAGTGGTACTTCAGGCCACAGTTAGGAATAATTCTGTATCGTCTCCTGTTTCCCTACCAACTTTCACATCCTCATCTCACACCCAACCTTCCTCGTGGTGCCCCTGAAGGGGACCGAACGCCCTACTGACCTTGTGAGCACCACCCTGTATGCTTGGACATGCAGATTGAGTGTTCCAGAAGATGGCAGGCTTATTAGACTGAGTTCGTTTGAATTTATAGTGAAGACCTCTCACCAGATGGTCAGGGCTTGGTTTTCAGGTAAGTCAAAATATAGAAAAAGGAGTTTTTTTTCTTTACAAAAATTCAGCTCACCAGATCCCAGGGTCAGTGTGGCAAATCGTCCTCATCTGGATTTGTATTTCCTGACCCCTTGCCCATGACAGGCATCACAAGTTGATCACAGCTCTGTTTCCCACAGATCAGGGATTAGAGCTCAGGGTCTTTCCTGGTGCAAGCAGTCACCATCAGGTAACATCTGATGAAATCTCTTTGTGGTCCTGGACTTTAGCTATTTTTTTTAATTGAAAGGAGATTTTTTTTCCTTATAAAATAGAAATCCTTCTGTATAAAATCATGGAATTCTCATGAATTTGCAACCAATATTGACATTGACTCATCAAAGACTATGTGACCCTCCCAGTGAGTCTGGGTGGTGCTTGTTCCAATATCCAGCTGAACCTCCTTGCCCACAACAGAGCTTCCAGAAAAAAGGTGGTGACTCACTGAAGGTCACAGGGATTTGTGGAAGAGCTGGGTGTGAACCACATTTTCCATATCTT
This sequence comes from Symphalangus syndactylus, assembly GCF_028878055.3. Lineage (NCBI taxonomy): Eukaryota > Metazoa > Chordata > Mammalia > Primates > Hylobatidae > Symphalangus > Symphalangus syndactylus. The sequence continues at coordinate 31,792,506 of NC_072444.2, read as the reverse complement.
TGCCTGTTGCCTTTTCCACCATGGGCTTTGAACGTTTATTCAACCACACAAACCATTTCTTACCAGTCTGAAATAACTCTGTCCAGCCTAGAGAAGATATTGGCAGGAAGCATTTATGAGTGTCCTGGGGTAATCCTGTGCCTTTTATCTCCTCCAGTGCTTACATGCCTTGCCCATGGTAGATTTGCAATGAGTAAAGACTGTTTATTGCATGTGACCCTATTGAAAAGGCTTATTTTTAAAATCACATTTCCTAAAAGTAGAATTCACACAAATGGTGTTGGTTTTTCTGTTTTGATGCACAAACCATTTTCTGCTTTCTACTCGCCTTTGTGGGCAGCTCAGATAGGAAGTGGAGGCTTCGTGGGGGCATCAGCGATGCTCTCCATGAGCTGTGCCTGGGCCCTGGTCACGGTCACATGCTGGGCTCTGAGGGACCATTTATATGGCTATGAATGGCACATCTGCATGGTGGACGATGTGGTGGGCATGGCAGAACATTCAGAGGCACACCTGGATCTATCTGCTTCTTCATAAAGATTCTTACACAAAATGCTAGGGGCCTGATGACTTTCACCATAACTAAGACTTTCTCTTAGTCTGCTTGGGCTGCCATACATAGCAAAATACCATCGACTGAGGAGCTTACGCAGCAGGTGTTGATTTCCCACAGCTCTGGAAGCTGAACAACAAGATCAAGGTGCTCGCTGATTCAGCTCTCATTGCAAACCTTCTTCCTGGCTTGCAGATGGCTGCCTTCTTGCTATGCTGTCATATGATAGAGAATAAGTCTTCTTTATAAATCACTGAGCCCATCACGGGGCCCTACTCCCCTGACATCTAAACTTAATTGTCTCCCAAAGGCCCTACCCCCAAGTACAATTACTTTGGGGGTTAGGGATTCAACATACGAATTTTGGGGTGACACAAACAGTCTATAACAATGCTCCCTCAATGCCCACCAGAAATTGTTGGCTTCATTGGGGTGGTGGTGAGAGAAAGGGCTTTGGTTAAATCAGTCCTGAACTTGGGCAGCACATTAACATCTCTGATTTCATTAGTTGGGTATGGTCTGGGTTTGGTCTGGGAGATGCGAGTTTTAAAACCACCCCAGTTGATTCTAACGTGCAGCCAAGGTTGCCAGACACAGAGTAACTGCATTCTTTATGTGCCTGCATTATATGATGTCTGGTCGTCCCAGAGGAAGACACCTGGCTGTAGGAGAAAAATGACATTAACTTACAGTTTTGAGTATGCCTCTGTACCAGAGGCTGAACAGAGTGCTCTGACGTATTGTGACTGTGACATTAATCATCGTAGTAACTCTCATTTCCCTGTTTTCAAGATGTAGTGGTGGAAGTTTGGGGCCTCAGGTCTAGCTTCCTCACAGAGCTCACATCTTTGCTTGTGCCCCTCCCTCTGCTGCCTTTTAACAAGAGCAAATCTCCAATGCTCTCTGTGCTCAAAAAGAAGAGGAAAGAAGCTCATCTGAGGAAACCCAGGAATTTGGGGAGCTGGGATATTCTCCATCATTTCGAGAGTGACAAATTCTACCTGGCGTCCAAGGAGACACTCAGAGAAGTGAAGATTGAGGGAGAGGGCTGTGTCGAAAGGCTCGCACAGTCACTGGGCACCTTCTTGGTTCCTTCTTGCTTAGTCCTGGGTGGCAGTCACCCAGATGCAGGGCAACCGGTTCTGCATTCCACATCTGAGCTGCTCAGAAGCTGTGACTTCCAAAGCCTGCATTTCCACTAGCTGCAGTGGCTGCCTACCTGCAGGTCTGGAGAGCCAGTTGGCCTGTGAGTCAAAGCCACATTTAAGTACCAGGTGTCCCTTTCTCCACTGGGCTCCGGACAACAGGTTGCACCCCACAGCACAATGCCAGCCTCTTTCTGGGCGCAATGGCTATCAGTGAAGCGCGAAGCCCAGGTTCCAGTCAACGAATTGCCAAGCGAGTACACACAGCGTTTCCAGCTCATTTCCCTGCACTATCCCAGGTCTGTGGATAAACAAAAAAGCAATAATAGCTCTTGGTGGTATTTTAATTGGCATTAGCTGTGTTTTAATTAGTAAGAGAAGCAGGAGGAGGGAGGTCAGGGGAAACTCTTCTCTGACTGCCACCTCCTCCCGAGTGTTTATACACCTCCAGGGAAGGCACAGCAGCCCCTGGCTTTCTTTCTTGAACTGCCCATTAGGATAATTCATTCACAATAAACATCTCTTCTCAAATCTGAGTCAGGGCACCCAGGTTAACGTCCTCAGTCTAGGAAAATAGCACCTGCAAGTTAAATGTACACCTGGGCTCCATTGCTCAGCACTGTCTAACACTCTGCGAAAAGGTGATTTGCAGATTTAAAAGCAGATTCAGTCTTTGAGAGGCAGGCAGAGAGGAGCATGGAGGGACAGCGGTGGCCTCCAAGAGGAGACAGAGTGGCTCAAATCCTAAACCCACCTCCCAGAGGTTGTGGGGTCTGCAACAAACCCTCCTGTTGTCTGAGGAATTTCCTAACTGAGGTATTCAGACTCGATTTAAGGGGCTTGGGAAGGGGCATGGAGCAGTGAGGACAGGAACTAACCCATTATGAGAATCTGTTGGGGGGAGGGCGAGATTGGGAAGGTCTGTGTCATTTTAAAAAGTTGATGCATATAAGCAGCCTCCAACACTGCAACAGTTTTCCAACAAAAGGAAACATCTGGAAAAAATAAGTTAAGTCAGTGTTTTCATTAATGAGATGTACTTTTAGCAGCCCATTTAAAAATTTATTTTCAAACAGCATCAAAAAAAGCAAGGTAGGACCTCGCTTTTTTTTTGTTTTTTTTTTTAGATTTAACCAAATAGGTGGTATGGGTTAAAGAAATGGGAAAACCCTGGACTCTCCCATCTTTTATATTCCATAATTTTGTCTGGTGGGGAGATCTATTAAAATTAAAAAAAAAAAGAAAACATTTGGCTCATTTGCAGAATTCAAGCTATGCCCACCGATCCCAGCATGTATTAAACACCAACATCAGGCTGACAGGGGCTGAGCTTTGCTGCACGCAGATGAACAGGGCAGGAGTTTGAGCCTTAATCCCGTAGACAGGAATCTAGCTCTTCTCCGTCTAGATGGCACGCATCTGAGGCTCTGTCCCCCCAGGCTGGCATGGAGATGCCTCTCCTGTCCTCCTCCTTCATCACTTCATTTCCTTCCCTATACATCAGTTTCCACACGGCATAAATGTTGTTTTTATTTGCAGTCTTCCAAACATAAATTGAGTCAGCTTAGCATCCTCCCCTGGCTTCGCCTTGCATGAGGACAATCCCAGGCTACTTGTCCTTGGGGGCTTCTCCTGTTCCTCCCTCTCGCCACTCAGGATGCCCAGTTCAATTGGTCTGGAGGGGGGCTCTGGGTGTTACTTCCAAACACCCCATCCCAACAGGTGACTCTAAAGTGCAGGCAAGATGGGCTGCTGCTCCTAAGAGTTCCAAAGATAGAAAGCATTTGAGTTTGGGGTAACTCGAATCTGGGCATTGCATGGGGCATCCCAGTTGGATTTAAAAGCAGGTAAAGTATTTACAAGTAGAGGTGAGGAAGGGCATTCCAGACAGAGAGAGCAGCCAGGAGGGGCAGCGGATGCCAGGTAGGGGATGAAGGCTTGGGCGGTGTTCCCTCCAACTAGGCAGTGCTTGGGCTGAACAATGGCCCCCCAAGGTTTCAGGTTCTAATTCCCACTTGTCAATGTTTTTTTAAAAAATTCAACTTTTATTTTTGAAACAGGGGGTACATGTACAGGTTGTTATATGGGTGTATTACACCCAGGTACTAAGCATAGTGTGCAACAGGTAGTTTTCCAGCCCCCCTCCAAGTAGACTGTAGGGTCTGTCCCCATGTTGACGTCCATCTGTGCTCAGTGTTTAGCTCTCACTTACAAGTAAGAACATATGGTATTTGGGTTGCTCTTCTTGCATAAATTTGCTTAGAATAATGGTCTCCAGCTGTGTCCATGTTGCTGTGAAGGACATGTTTTCATTCTTTTTTGTGGCTGTATAGTATTTCATGGTGTGTATGTCCCATACTTTCTTCATCCAGTTCATCTTTGATAGGCACCTGGGTTGATTTCATGTCTTTGCTACTCCAAATAGCTCAGTGATAAACATACAAGTTCATGTGTCTTTTGGTATAATGACCTATTTTCCTTTGGGTATATACCTAGCAATGGGATTGCTGGAACCAATGTTACCTTATGTAGAAAAAGGGTCTTTGCAGTTGTGGGGTCTGTGTAGCTTAAGGGTTGTGAGATGGAGAGATTATACTGGATTATTTGGGTGAGCACTAAATGCAATCACAAGTGTTCCTATAAAAGACAGACGAGGGAGATTTCACACATACAGATGAGGAGACCACATGAAGATGGAGGCACAGACTGGAGCAATGCAGCCACAAGCTAAGGAAGCCCAGGAGACACCTGAAGCTAGAAGAGGCTGGGAACCTCCCCTAGAAGCTTTGGAGAGAGTGCAGCTCCACCAATATCTTGATTTTGGACCTTTGTTCCCCAAAACTGTGAGAGAAGAAATTTCTGTTGTTGTGAGCCACGCAGTTTGTAGAAATTTCTTCTAGCAGCCCCAGGAAGCTCCTGCAGGTGGTAGGAAGTGGAAGATCTTTAGCAGACAGATTTGGCAGCCTGGGGCTAAGGTTCAGGAAGGGGAATGCAATGGGAGCAGGAGGCATGTTCTGGAGACAGGGAGACTGAAATCCAGGGCGGCTCTGGGTCTTCCTCAGATTATTGTCAACAGAAGCTTAAAGGAAATGAAAATAATAGAGTGTGGCAACAGAGAGAGGAGGTCAGGCTCCCCCAGGGCTGAGAGAGGAACTGACGGCATGAGCAGGGTCTCCTGCAAGAATGGCCCCCCTGTCACTGAGGCAAGGGAGTCAGAAGTCAGGGATGGACCGACGCTGAGGCCGGGAGCTGACAAGGTGAAGGAGCCCCTTGCACAGATGGTCTCTCAGAAGGCACCAGGGTAGCGTCCTCCAGGGTCGGTCCCTGGCCACATTAAGGTCATCCCCAGGGATCCTAAGCACCCAAGCCAGAGCTGACCCTAAAGACTCCATGAAGCGCCTTAGAGGGAGAAGCCGACGTCTGCCACACCCTCCACCTTGTCCACCACAAGTACCTGGAAGAAGCTGCCACCAGCTTCTCGAGCTTACCAAATTGTGGAAATGCTGTGTGTGTGAGAGAGCGAGAAAGAGATGGGGATGGGAAAGGAGAGAGAGAAGGAAAGATATAGAGGGGAGAGGAGAGAGAGAGCTGTCGGTGTTTCTCTTTTGACAGGACTCTTGTTTATTCTGGAAAACGGTGGTCCCGAGCAGAGCAGCGCTGGAGAATCATTTCTACATTATTTGGGAGAGCGCTTCTTCACCCCAGAATCCCATAAACTGAAGTCTTCCAGATTGTAATCACGTGTGTTATGTTCAGGAACTAAGGCAGGGTTTTACTGACAACACTCAAACATTTCATTTTTTTTTATTCGTTCCACCTAGTAGAGATTCATTCATGAATTCACTCATTCATTTGTTCACTTATTCATTTAACAGACATCAGGCCAAGGGGCATTGTCCCTGGCACCAATGATGAAGCAGGAAGCAGGGAGCAGTGAGCTGGGGACCCACCTGCCTTATGGGCACACGGTCCAGTGAAGAAGTTTGGGGATTTTGACTCTGCCACTGAATTGATCAACTCACCCCTTGCGTGTCACAGCCTTCTGACATATGAAAAAGTAATCAAAAGAGCTCCATTGCCTCCATCAAAATTATCAACAAAAATGTCACATGGGCCCCTGCTGCTGATAAAATCCTCAAGCAAAGCAAGAGAACACTCCTTCTGGGTTGAGAGCTCCCTGAACCCCATACCCTGGGTCCTCTTTCAAAATTTGCCCCTTTCTCCAATTGCCTAAGACATTCTGCATTCTCATGTCTGGGGAATACACTTTATCCTCTTCTTTCTTATTCCTACCAGACTGAGAGTGATGAAAGCTTCTTCTCAAATCAATTTCTGCCTAGGAGAACACCTAGATGGATGGGGAAAGCTGCCTACCTTGCCCCCAACTAGCTGTGCAACCTGGGACCAACCAATTCATCTCTCCACTCCTCATCTGCTCATCTAGAAAATAAGATAGTACCATATTCTTCTGAGGGTTGTTTTGAGAATTGCAGGAGACAAGGTGTGGGATGGTGATTCTGTCTGAACATCCTTTGCACCTTTGTTTCCTGAAAGCTTTTCCTCTTCCCCAGCTAACTCCTGGTCATCTTCAGCTGATTTGATACTTTTACTGCATATCATAGTTTCCTGGTAGCCTGTATCCATGTAGGAATTAAACAGCTTGTTGTGTGCATTTTTATTCATGCTGGCCTGTTGCCTACTAGACCATTGGTTCCAAGGTGTGAGGTCCACATGTGTGGCCCCGTCACCGAGAAGAGCATTAGGCACTTTGTACAGGCAGAGTTTATATCGTTGAAGGGATCAAGACGTGCATGATTTAATTAAAACACTGATGCATTCATGTATGGTTTGTGTGTTAATTTCTGTGAAACATTTTTTAAAAATCAGATCCTGAGTCATGAAAGTGAGACAAAAATTAGACTTGGCTTTTGCCTATGGCAACTTTGCCAACCTCATAACCCACCAGAAGCATAAACACTATGTGCATCAAATTTAGATAACTCCGCCAAACAAAGGCAAAGCAGGATTGATTGTGGAAAGTAAGCTGAGAAATAACAAAGTACATTCTGTGCAGTGTGAAGATTAAATGCATATGAAATAACCATCTTGCCAAACTGCCTTCAGCCAAATTTTGCAATGCAAGCCAGAAATCAGGAACCTTTCCCTGACTCGAGGAGAGTCTAAGAAATCCAAGAACCATCCCCTCCTAAGGATTTCAAAACAACAAGCCAGGAAGGGTACTTTTCTGATGCCTTCTGTATGAAAGAAGAGTTCCAAGATAATGCCTGCTGTCCTCTGACTGCCTTTCTGATAAGCAAAAAAATGTTTGATTTTCTTCTAATAGATTTGTCATTTTACTTCAAGTATCCAGTACTATTGACCCATGGAACCTCAATTTCAAAGCCATTAAAATCTAATTTTCCACACTGTGTCCCCAAGAGATTGACTAACTTTCAAAGAATAATTCATTTTCTTTAAGAAAAAAATGCATGTCTCTATATTTTCTTTTTCATTCTTTAAAATAAGTCAAGGGACATTGCTGTCAGCATAGCCATTATTACTCCCCCAGTGCCTTTTTTGCAAAAGAACATAAGTGCTCCTCTGACAAAGCAAGATTTGGTCACTAAGGACTGAAGGCTGTATTTATGTGGGGAAACTACCACTTACTGATATATTATAAAAGACCACTGTCATGTTTCACCATCAAGAAAGCAGGATGAAGTCTCAAGGTTTTTTGTTTTGGAAAATAACAGATATGTCAAAGACTAAGCAGAAAAATGTTTTGAAGGGGAGAATGTCTTCTTGCAAGTTTCAAGAGTCCAAGACCTCTAAAATTGAGTTATCTTTCTCAGCTGTTAAACAGAACCTCTCCATTTAAAACTCTGGGATCAGAACACCTAATGAGAGGCCACTTAGGCAGGTATTCATAAACCCATATACAGAGATCTTAGTCAATTGATGGGAAGCACATGGGTGTCATCACATGGGACCCATTACACTTACTCCTTCACAAACATAGGCAATATGGGATCCTAGAGCTGAAAAAGGATATTAGTGAACAAATCAAGGCTACTGGGCTACTAGCAGAGCTACTAGTAGTTAATTTCTTGATTTAGGTTTTTGTACTATGGTTATGTAAGATTACATAAGGAGTAAGATTACATTAGGAGTAGGTAGCTGGTGAAAGGTGTATGAGAATGCTTCTTATTAACTTTGTAGCTTTTGCATAAGTCTAAACTCATTTAAAAATAAACATTTAAAAGAAATGTGTAGTCCATATACTTAGAAAGGTTGGAAAGCAAGAGAATATACCATTGTCATAAAAACATACCAGGATGCAAGAACAAGTGAATGCTTCATTCTAAAACTCCTTTGGTAAGATGTGTGCAAGTCCGTGGACTAGAAAGTTATGCCAACAGCTTGACTTTACTTGAATGCTATGATTTCTTTATACAATCAAGTGACTGGTGCACATGATACTGATAAACTTCTGTCCCTGCATTGGAAGAGTTAAAAAACAAGAGGTGCAGCCCACTAGTGCCTGAATTAGGTCATAATGGCACACGGTGACACGAATTGTACAATGGTTGGCCCATAGCAGATGCTCAATAATTCTTATTAGTTAGTCTCCTGCAGGTCAAGTCACACCCAAGGAACATACTATCCCTGTGATTGCTAGAAGCCCAATTCAGAAGGATAAACCTACAATTTAATGAGGATTTCATGTTGACCTTGAAACACTGGCAATATAAAGGAGGGTCTGAGTAGTTTTACAGGATCACAAAGATGAAGGGGGATACCAGAGTCAAGACCTATGGCTGGGGGCCCAGAGGGGAAGTGAAATCATCAGCTCAAGTTTGAGACCTTTTGAAAAAAGGACTTTTATTTTCAAAGGGCACATTTCACAAAAGTTTGATACATCCAGTTGGGTTTGAAATGGACAGTGGATCCAAAGAGTCACAAGTAGCCCAGGGATGGCCATCACCGTTTCTCATCCCTCAAGAGATTACGGGTGTTTTCTTTTCTCTTGCTTCTTCATTTTATGTAAAATTAAATAAGTCCTTTCTCTTTGAGCTCTGCAGTCTGATGCTTCTAGAAGTCCTTTCTCAGTCTTGCTGGCTCATAAGAACAGCTAGGAGGGGCCCCATTGAGAGACTGCAGTCTCCAAGGGAGGCTGGACAGAGAGAAGGGCCTTTTTGGGCTTGGCCTCACCATGTCCTTGCTGTGCAGCCTGATCAAGTGACTCCTCATTCTGTGTCAGTTCCTTCAATCCAACATGGATAAGAACACTCTGCAGTACCTAGTTATTGGAAGGGATAAATGTAATGACATGGCCAAGCAGCTTGCAGCACACAGGGCTGCTCTGTAAATGCTGGGGGTCATCATTACTCTTTGTGATCCTGGTTCAGCCAGTGGGAATTTGGCTGAGGCTACTGGACATGGGTTTCTGCAAAAGACAAAATCCTGCCAAACAGCCAGTTCCTGCAGAGGCCCCTGAGCAGGAGAAAACCAAACCCCAAAACCACACAGCAGTCTTTCTTTCCTGCACCAAGGGAGCAAGAAGACCATGAGAGGACCCGAAAGGACAAAGATACCGAGGGAAACTAAAGAGGTAGGGGTTGGGAGGAGACAATCCCGCAGAAACAGGAAGAAATTGTTTTACTCAACAAGCCAGAGATGCTGGCATGGCTCCACTCAGAGCAGGTGCCTGTCCAGGCCCCCACCTCCCTCCTTCATTTCTGTTGCCCACCCACCACTCTCCTCATCCTCTCTCTGAGCACCCTCAATATTTATACTGTAAATGTGGAGGATATCAGTATTGTTTGAAATGTATAAGCTTCTTTCTCAAAATAATCTCAGGAGGTTTGAACTAGTAGGAAAGACATAAAAATAAGACAACTTGGAACAAAGATGTGGAAAAGTACTTTGAAATTGCCTAGGAATGCCTCTCAAAAGTCATTTCAGCACACATTAGGTATCCATGCTCTGCAAGCATTGCCATGATTCAGGACATCCGAGTGCTCCTTAGATTCATGGCTAATGTTAACTGAGCATTCACTATGTGTCCAGCATAGGACTGTGTGCCCTCCACACATCACTTGCTGAGTTCCCACAAGAGCCCCAAGAGACAGGCATGATTGTTATTCTCATTTTGCAGAGGTGAACATGCAGGCTTAGTAGGGTTAAGTAATTTGCTCAAGGTCACATAGCTCAGTAATGGCAGAACTGGGGCTCAAACCAGACAATGAGTTCAAGCCCAAGCCTGCAAATTCGGTGCTGTCCCATGGGTCTGCTTAAGCAGAAAGTCTTGTTCCTTTCTGGATCTGCATCCCTTGGTGTCTACCTCCTGCACTCGGGAGATACTCAATAGACATTCTTGGACTCAGTGAGGCCAGATGGGCTCTGAGCCAGAGGACTCTCATTGCTATGATGCCATCACCCACATCATGAGCTTTGCCTTCACTGGGGTCCTGTGCGGGGAGATTCTGGAGGGGATGGCAGGGCCTGAACTGGGACCCCTCCTATTACAGCTGCACTCTTAGAAATGTACAACATGCCGAGTCTGCAGGCTCACATCTCTGACAAAGTTGAGAACTTAAATTCTCATTAGGCAGAAGAGTCTGTTCCATGCTTATTTCATCTGGGTAAGAACGGCTGGAGTGAGTGCAATCAGGCGGAATCTGCTTGAGAGTCTTCAGAGGCGCTCGCTGGGGAGGCAGCTGCAGCCGGGATGGCTTCCTGCATTTCAGTTCTCTTCTCCAAGACCATCTGTTTTCCCACAAAGGCATGTGTCCTTGTATCATTCTCTATATACCTCCTCTCCATCTCACACACACACATACACTCACACATGCTCACACACACACAAACACAGTGCTCTCCCAATGCAAAATCTATATGTGTAATCAACATTTTCATGAGACAAGTTCATAGAATAGAATCTGAGCTGAGAATCTCAACTTAGTCCAAAGAAATATTTAGATCCTGGGTAGCCTGAGCATGTGCGGGTGTGTGTGTGTACGTGTGTGCACATACACACACACACACACATCCTCCCACACCTACCACATTCCTACATCTTTGCACAGAGTAATGAAGGGGATTTATTTGCTCTATTTATTGGGCCTGATAATCCATTTCCAAAGAGAAGGATGAGGTGGTGCTGCTGCATCCCTTTCAGCCAGAAGGCAAAGCTTCAAGGACATTCCTGTCACTTCAAGTGCAATATCACTTAAACAAGCCCAAACCTACCAGCCAGGGGCTTCTTCTCACACACATTGGCATCCCCATTTCTGCTGTTTCCCATACACTAAGGGAAAGCTCAGGCATCCTTGCAGAGCTCTACCTTCTGGCCAACCCATAGCTCAAGCCCAAGCTTCATCCTTCATGTTCACCCTGTCTACACCTTCTCTTAGGTCTCTCCTCCAACCCCCAGCCCTGTAATTCAAGTTTTCCTGGCTTAGGACCATCCCCTGTGATATGGTTTGGCTCTGTGTGCTCACCCAAATCTCACCTTGAATTGTAATAATCCCCACGTGTCAAGTGCGGGACCAGGTAGAGATCACTGAATCATGGAGGCAGTTCCCCCATGCTGTTCTTATGACAGTGAGTGAGTTCTCCCAAGATCTGTTGATTTTATAAGGGGCTTTTCCCCCCTTCACTCTGCACTTCTCTCTCCTGCCACCATGTTGGACCTGTTTGCTTCCCCTTCTGCCGTGATTATAAGTTTCCTAAGGCCTCTACAGCCATGTGGAACAGTGTGTCAATTGAGCCTCTTTCCTTTATATATTACCCAGTCTTAGGTAGTTCTTTATAGCAGCATGAGAATAGACTAATACAGTAAATTGGTACCACAGACAGTGGGATGCTGCTATAAAGATACTTGAAAATGTGGAAGTGACTTTGGCACTGAGTAACAGGCAGAGGTTGGAACAGTTTGGAGGGCTCAGAAGAAGACAGGAAAATGTGGGAAAGTTTGGAACTTCCTAGACACTGTTGAATGACTTTGACCAAAATGCTGACAGTGATTTGGACAATAAAGTCCAGGCCGAGATTGTCTCAGATGGAGATGAGGACTTGTTGGGAACAGGAATAAAGGTGATGCTTGCTATGCTTTAGCAAAGAGAATGGCAGAATTTTTTTGTTTGTTTTTTTTTTCTTTTTTTTTTTTTTTTATTATACTTTAGGGTTTTAGGGTACATGTGCACAATGTGCAGGTTTGTTACATATGTATCCATGTGCCATGTTGATTTCCTGCACCCATTAACTCGTCATTTAGCATTAGGTGTATCTCCTAATGCTGTCCCTCCCCCCTCCCCCCACCCCACAACAGTCCCCGGAGCATGATGTTCCCCTTCCTGTGTCCATGAGTTCTCATTGTTCAATTCCCACCTATGAGTGAGAACATGCGGTGTTTGGTTTTTTGTCCTTGCAATAGTTTACTGAGAATGATGTTTTCCAGTTTCATCCATGTCCCTACAAAGGACACGAACTCATCATTTTTTATGGCTGCATAGTATTCCATGGTGTATATGTGCCACATTTTCTTAATCCAGTCTATCGTTGTTGGACATTTGGGTTGGTTCCAACTCTTTGCTATTGTGAGTAGTGCCGCAATAAACATACGTGTGCATGTGTCTGAGAATGGCAGAATTTTGTGCCTGTCCTGGAGATCTGTGAAACTCTGAAGTTGACAGAGATAATTTAGGGTCTCTGGCAGAATAAATTTCTAAGTGTCAAAGCCTTCAAGAGGAAGCAGAGCATAAAAGTTTGGAAAATTTGCAGCCTGACAATGCAATAGAAAAGAAAAACCCATTTTCTGGGGAGAAATTCAAGCCTGATGCAGAAATTTGCATAAGTAATGAAGAGCCAACTGTTAATCACAAAGACAATAGGGAAAATGTCTCCAGGTCATGTCAGAGATCTTCACAACAGCCCCTCCCATTACAGGCCCAGAGGCCTAGGAGGAAAAAAATGGTTTTGTGGGCCAGGCCCAAGGCCCCCCTGCTCTGTGCAGTCTTTGGACATGGTGCCCTGTGGTGCCCCAGCTGCTTCAGCTCCAGCCATGGCTAAAAGGGACCAAGGTACAACTTGGGCCATTGCTTCAGAGGGTGCAAACCCCAAGCCTTGGCAGCTTCCACATGGTGTTGAGCCTGTAGGTACAAATATGTCAAGAGTTGAGGTTTGGGAACCTCTACCTCGATTTCAGATGATGTATGAAAACACCTGGATATCCAGGCAGAAGTTTGCTACAGGGGTGGAACCCTCATGGAGAAGCTTTGCTAGGGTAGTGTGGAAGGCAAATGTGGGATCAGAGCCCCCATGCAGAATTCCCACTGGGGCACTGCCTAGTGGAGCTGTGAGAAGAAGGTCACCATCCTCCAGAACCCAGAATGGTAGATTCACTGATGGCTTGCACTATGTGCCTGGAAAAGCTGCAGACAGTAAACTCCAGCCCATGAAAGCAGCCAGGAGGGGGGTGTACCCTGCAAAGCCACAGAGGCACAGCTGCCCAAGGCTATGAGAGCCCACCTCTTACATCAGCATGCCCTGAATGTGAGACATGGAGTCAAAGGAGATCATTTTGGAAATTTAAGGTTTAATGACTGCCCTATTGGATTTCAGACTTGCATAGGGCCTAAAGCCCCTTGTTTTGGCCAATTTTTCCCATTTGGAATGGATGTATTTACCCAATGCCTGCATTGCCATTGCATCCAGGAAGTAACTAACTTGCTTTTGATTTTAGAGGCTCATAGATGGAAGGGACTTACCTCGTCTCAGATGAGACTTTGGACTTGGAGTTTGGGGCTAATGCTGGAATGACTTAAGACTTTGGCGGACTATTGGAAAGGCATGATTGTGAAATGTGATAACATGAGATTTGGGAGAGGCCAGGGGCAGAATGAAATGATATGGTTTGGCTCTGTGTTCCCACCCAAATCTCACCTTGAATTGTAATCATCCCCATGTGTCAAGGGTGGGACCAGATGGAGATAATTAACTTAAGGGGATGGTTCCTCTATGCTGTTCTCATGATAGTGAGTGAGTTCTCATGAGATTCAATGGTTTTATAAGGGGCTTTCCCCCCTTTGCTCTTCATTTCTCTCTCCTCCTGCCATGTGAAGTAGGACATCTTTGCTCCCCCTTCCGCCATGATTGTAAGTTTCCTGAGGCCTCTCCAGCCATGCAGAACTGTGAGTTAATTAAACCTCTTTTCTTTATAAATTACCCAGTCTCAGGCAGTTCTTTTTAGCAGTGTGAGAACAGATTAATACACCCTGAAACAGCATCATTTTACCCTCCATCCAGTGTCACTATATCAATTCCTTTTCTGTGAATACCACTTTGAAGCCTCTCCTTACTGAAAAAAACCAGTAGCTGCCCATTACCTGTGGGATAGAGTAACCCAACCCTAGTCCTTTTAATGCAGTTAGCTCCTCCAATCCTTCTTTATTGGAAATGCATTGGGGTCCTCCAATGCATTAGCTCCTCCAATCCTTCTTTGTTGGAAAGATTGAAAAATGGACCCCTTAAACAAAAGAGGTGTCCTTAAACAAAAGGGGTGGCAAGGCTCTGGAGTTATTAAAACATGAGTTCAAGTCCAGTTTGACTCGTTCCTTAATACCACCTAGTTGATGTCATGATTTCCAGAAAGCAGAGCCCATTCAAACAAAAGTAGCTTTAGGGGAGGCAACAGCAGGCATTCACGAAGAAGAATTGTTTATGTTTCTGAGTTTTGGGAGTGTATTAAGAACAATAGCTAATTATATTCAGTGTCTTAGTCTGTTCCTGCTTCTAGAAAAAATTACCCAAGACTCAGTAGTTTAGAAATAATAGACCTTTATTTCTCATGGTTCTAGAGGCAGGGAAGTCCAAGATCAATGTGCTAGCAGCATCAGTTTCTGGTGAGGGCTTCTCTCTACTTCCAAGATGGTGCCTGGTTTCTGCATCCTCCAGAGGAAGGAATGGAAGGACAGAAGGGCACTCCCTTCAACCTTGATCCCTGTTATAAGGGTGCTAATCCCATTCATGAGGGTGGAGCCTCCATGACTTAATCACCCTCCAAAGGCCTCACCTCTTAAAACAGTTGCACTAAAGATATGTTTCAACACGAATTTTGGAGGGGCCACCATTATTCAAGCAGTAGCACCGAGCACTGGGGATAAAATTAGAGGGTATGTGAACAATGGCTACACCACAAGGGCTTCTTTCTACATTCAAATTGTTCCGGTTGAGTTTACTCGGCCTTTAGCTGACTCTCTCTAGGCCTATTTCAAACAGCTGAGGAAAAATGTTAAGTCCTCAAGGTGAATAAGTGAAGAGTGGCCATCGCTGCACAGATGTAGCAAGAGGTCCCACCAGCAGGTGGCCATAGTATGGCCAAGAAGAGATGCCAACCCCTGATGACCCAAGCTCTTCCCACTGCCTGCTGGGGCCTGGTCACTCATATTAGCTGCTACAAGCTTCCAGGCAATGCCCAGAAGTTGCACAAGAACCCCGTGCACAAAAAAAACATTGTCACCCCTGGGACCAGGTCCACTGTACGTAATCCATTTCCTCCTCCCTCTACCTCATGCCAGGAGGAGAGATCTGACTTGCCTGCCTTCTAAAGTGATGATTTGTATTCCGTCACAATTACATGGCAACTCCAAATGAATGAAGATTCTGCTTAATATTTTTAGTAATGATAACACTTTGTAGGACAAGTGCTTTTTAAAACTCAGAGATGGAGGATGTGGAGTGGCATTTAAAAATGTAGCTGTTAGACAAGATTCTCTGCAGCCCTGGTAAATGTCAAACATTTTATCAACCTGGGAAGGTGGCATGTTAGACATATTTTCCCCCAAACCTGATTAAAACAGAAAGTGCCTTTTGCATATTCGTTTCTGTTTTATATTATGTTAGATATGTAGGAAAGAAACAAAGAGAGAGTGAGGAGAGAAGGAGGGAGGGAAAGAGGGAGCAGGGATGAGGAGGAAGCCTGGGAGGGCTGCAAGCATCCATTTAGGTGTGTGCAGATGAAGTGGGAAACAGTCTGCTCCAGAGGCCCAGAGGAGACAACAGCTTTTTGAGCAGAATAAATAGTTTGGATGGGCTGATGCTAAAGAAACCTGTTCTGCTTAGAAACTGGAGTGGAGTGGTTGGGGCTGACTGGCTGGCAGTCTCCCTCTGGAGGAATGAAACTCTCAAGGGAGCCATGTTTGTGTTGGAAGACAAGTTCGCTCAGCATATAGATGCATGTGGCGTTGCTGGCACCATATGGCTTCCCCCCCAGTCAGTCCAGCAGCCGAATTCTCACTACCAGCTGAACTCCAGCCACCCCAATAACAAGTCGCAGGACCAGATTGAACCACTCAGGTGGGGCTCTCTGATGGACGAGGGGAGGTCGAGGTATGAGCCACGGAACTACAGGGACAGCTTAGGTGGCTGGTCAGGAAGCATCTCCATCAGTGAAGAAACCAGAAATCAATCCTGCAATAAGGCATATTTGCCCCTTTATTCTGTATACAAAAAATAAAAGAATGTTGATGTGTGGCCAGAATTAATTGGAACTTAGGACTGTGCGTAATCAAAGCCTGTGGAAGCTAGCGTGAAGAGTGACAACCAGGAGCACTGAGGAACCAGGGCAGATGTTGATGAAAAAGCCACAGGGGTGTCTTCCAGAAGCCAGGGGCAGTCACATGGGGGCTTCAGGGAGGAGCTTCAGAGATCAGCACTCTGTCCCCTACCCCCAATCCCCCCACCGCCCACACTCCTGTTTTGCTCCCAGGGCACATCCGCTGCCTACCTTATCTCAGAGGAGCTATGAGTCTCCTGTGCCTCCCAGACTCCAGGCGGTGCGGGGTGCAGGGCAGGTTGGCCACGTAGAAGCAAAGGGTCCCATTGTTGATTCAAAACTCCCCCAGGAGGGGGTATTCCTGCCTCAGCTGCTGCAAGAGGCTGTCCTCTGGTCCTGTTGACTGTGGCCAGGAAGCAGGTGGGACCCACTGCAACTGAAGACTTCAGGGACTCACCACGGGCAGGCAGTTATCCAGGAAGTTGCCTGAAGGTGTTCATGGCAGGCAAACTAAACATGAGAGCAGGTGGCAGCCAGTGGCCTGGAGGGATCTAGAGAGGAAAGGGAGGCTGTAGATGCCCAGCTAGAGTCAGGCAGGAGCGAGAGAGTGCTAGGGTCGGAGGCTCTCTCCTCCTCTTTCATGGAGACCCTTTGTAGGGCCAGAGCCCTTCAGTCCCTCCTGCTCTCTGGAATTCCTTCACCCACTTTTCTCCTCTGGATGAGCCAGTTCTTTAGCATGGCTGTGCATTTTACAAATTTCCATCCTCCAGGACCCCCAGGAAGCAGTGACACAGGAAGTAAAGTCATGATGGCCTCGCCAAGTTCCCTTCCTCATTGTCCTCTCTGGGCCCCTCTACCTCCATCACCACTTCCCTCCTGAACACTTAATGCTAGTGATTGTCTTGTGCACCATGGGGGCCCTGCTGCCCAGCAGGGTGACTGTCCCTGAGCATGCCTTTGCATTAGTTTGCTTGTGTTGTGATGACATAAACTGAGTGGCTTCAACAACAGAAATGTATTTGCCTACAGTTCTGGAGGCTGGAAGTCCAAGCTCAAGGTGTTGGCAGGTTTGGATCCTTCTGAGACCTCTCTCCTTGGCTTGCAGACAGCTGCCTTCCTTCTGGATCCCCACATGGTCTTCCCTCTGTGCATGGCTGTGTCTGTGTCTTAACTTACTCTATTTAGAAGGACCCCAGTCATTTTGGATGAGGGCCCACCCTAATGACCTCAGATAAATTAAAAATAGGGCATCCTGCCCAGCTCCCTGAAAGGGGCTCTGTATTTGCTCCCCAAATGCAGGCTTCTCTCTCTGACTCTACTTGGATGCTCTCATCTGACACTGGGTTCTGAAATCCATGAGGATAAGTGGTAACTCCTTCTGATTTTAGTTCAGTGAGGTGTGTGGTCAGGTGACTATTCCATAGACCCGGCAATTGCAAGGAACAGCTCTTCAGAGCTGTTCATTCAGTAAAATGCATACACACACACACACACACGCACGCACACACACACACACACAGTCTTAGCTCAGGTTTCCACAACAAAATACCACAGATTGGGGTGATGTAAACAACAGAAATTTATTTCTCACAGTTCTGAAGGCTGGGGAGTATGAGGTCAAGGTGCCAGCACATTGAGTACGTTCCTAATGAGAGTTCTCTTCCTGGTTTGCAGATGGCCACCTCCCCACTATGTCCACACGTGGCAGAGAGAGGGAGAGCAAGCATAGCCAGCAAGTCTCTTCTTACAGGAACACTAATCCTATCACAAAGGCCCTGCCCTCATGGCCTCATCTAAATCTAATGGCTTCCTAGAAGCCTCACCTCCATCACATCAGGAGTTAAGTCTTCAACATATGAATTTGGGAGGGTGGACATGGCCATTCAGTCCATAACATACACACATACACACACACACACACATTAAATTATAAACACACAGTCACTGGTGTACACTGTATTAGTCAGGGTTCTCTAGAGGGACAGAACTAATAGGATAGATGTATATGGAAAGAGGAGTTTATTAAGGAGAATTAACTCACATAATTACAAGGTGAAGTCCCACAATAGGCCATCTGCAAATTGAGGAGCAAGGAAGCTAGTGGTGGCTCAGTCCGAGTCCCAAAATCTTAAAAGTAGGGAAGCTGACAGTGCAGCCTTCAGTCTGTAGCCAAGGGCCCAAGAGCCCCTGACAAACCACGGGTGTAAGTTCTAGAGTCCAGAAGCTGAGGAATTTGCTTGAAGTCCAGTGTTTGAGGGCAGGAAGCATCCAGCACAGGAGAAAGATGAAGGGTCTGAAAGACTCAGTAAGTTGGGGCCGGGCACAGTGGCTCATGCTTGTAATCCCAGCACTTTGGGAGGCCAAGGCGGGCGGATCATGAGGTCAGGAGATTGAGACCACGGTGAAACCCCATTTCTACTAAAAATACAAAAAATTAGCTGGGCGTGGTGGTGAGCACCTGTAGTCCCAGCTACTCGGGAGGCTGAGGCAGGAGAATGGCGTGAACCCAGGAGGCAGAGCTTGCAGTGAGCCGAGATCGCGCCACTGCACTCCAGCCTGGGCAACAGAGCAAGACTCCATTTCAAAAAAAAAAAAAAAACTCAGGAGTCTGCTCATCCCACTTTCTTCTGCCTGCTTTATTCTAGCCACATGGCAGCTGATTAGATGGTGCCCACCCAGACTGAGGGTAGGTCTGCCTCTCCCAGTCCACTGACTTGAATATTAAACTCCTTCGGCAACACTCTCGCAGACACACTCAGAAACAATACTTTGCATCCTTCAAACCAGTCAAGTTGGCGCTCAATATTAACCATCACATGCACTCATACTAACACATACACATACACACACACATACTAACACATACATGTACACACATACTAACACATACACATACACACATACTAACACATACATACACACACTAACACATACACATACACACATACTAGCACACACTTGTGACCATCATTGGTGATGATATTTTATCAACTCTGATGAATGTTATCTGGGTACACAAAAGTAGTCATCCCTCTAAAAGACCTCCCCTGCAGGAACTGAATTAATGTGATAGAAGCTTCACTTGTTCTGGATGGGTTTTCAGAGGTAGATGAAGCTGATGTGCTCACAAGGCATCCTACCGCAGTGAAGTCATCCTGGGTCCTGAGTACAGGCTCGGGCCATTCAAACACACACAATTTTAGGAGAACGTCAATTGTCAATATAAATCTCATAACTACGACACAGAGAGGAGAGGAAAGAGGCAGGCAGATGAGATTATGCAAACCATGGTGATGCCTGCGATGTGTTGCAATGCCACGCATTTCGTGATGTTTGTGATGCTCCCAAATTATTAATGCCCTTTTCGTGCTTCTTCATAGGAGAGTGGGCACTTCTCTGCCCTGTGAATTTTGATGTGGAAATTGCCCATTGCTCTCATGCCACATTAGGAGGCAAAATGGCATGCAAGACTATGCTGGATATAATCTGGATGATATACACATTTGCAGAAGTGTATGAGAACGCTTTTTGAATTTGAGAACCACAGTTCTGAGTTTGTAGTATCAACGAATATTTTTTAAATGGGCATTTGAATTTAACCTAAAATGAGAGTCTTCTCGCACACAATCTGAATACGTTAGTAGTGATTTAACATGAACTTGCCGTCATTATATCATTCCACTGCCTTTCTAACTCTGAATCCCTTTGGCCAAGTCCATTGGCCAGACTACTCTCTTGCCCTCTGGCATTTTGCAGGCATTTGTCTTCTTGGAATCATTTGATTTTTTTTTTTTTTTTTGGCCATAGCTAATTAAAGAGTAACTCAAAATATGACTCTTGCTTTTCATTGCCTATCATTTTTGGGATCGTGTGTGTGTGTGTGTGTGTGTGTGATCTTTTTCTCCCTCTACTGATCCCAACAGAAACACAATGAATGGAAGGATGTGTCAGTGTGCTTCTGGAAGTGCCTTCACATTTGTTTGTTACCCTAATCAATGGATGTTAGTACACGAATGCAACGGCTGCATTAAATTAAAGAAAAAATAAAGGTAGATAATCTCATATTAAAACAAAGTCGGTACTTTTTTTTTTTTTTTAATTACACTTTAGGGTTTTAGGGTACATGTGCACAATGTGCAGGTTTGTTACATATGTATCCATGTGCCATGTTGATTTCCTGCACCCATTAACTCGTCATTTAGCATTAGGTGTATCTCCTAATGCTGTCCCTCCCCCCTCCCCCAACCCCACAACAGTCCCCGGAGCATGATGTTCCCCTTCCTGTGTCCATGAGTTCTCATTGTTCAATTCCCACCTATGAGTGAGAACATGCGGTGTTTGGTTTTTTGTCCTTGCGATAGTTTACTGAGAATGATGTTTTCCAGTTTCATCCATGTCCCTACAAAGGACACGAACTCATCATTTTTTATGGCTGCATAGTATTCCATGGTGTATATGTGCCACATTTTCTTAATCCAGTCTATCGTTGTTGGACATTTGGGTTGGTTCCAACTCTTTGCTATTGTGAATAGTGCTGCAATAAACATACGTGTGCATGTGTCTTTATAGCAGCATGATTTATAGTCCTTTGGGTATATACCCAGTAATGGGATGGCTGGGTCAAATGGTATTTCTAGTTCTAGATCCCTGAGGAATCGCCACACTGACTTCCACAATGGTTGAACTAGTTTACAGTCCCACCAACAGTGTAAAAGTGTTCCTATTTCTCCACATCCTCTCCAGCACCTGTTGTTTCCTGATTTTTTAATGATGGCCATTCTAACTGGTGTGAGATGGTATCTCAGGACATAGGCGTGGGCAAGGACTTCATGTCTAAAACACCAAAAGCAATGGCAACAAAAGCCAAAATCGACAAATGGGATCTCATTAAACTAAAGAGCTTCTGCACAGCAAAAGAAACTATCATCAGAGTGAACAGGCAACCTACACAATGGGAGAAAATTTTTGCAACCTACTCATCTGACAAAGGGCTAATATCCAGAATCTACAATGAACTCAAACAAATTTACAAGAAAAAAACAAACAACCCCATCAAAAAGTGGGCAGAGGACATGAACAGACACTTCTCAAAAGAAGACATTTATGCAGCCAAAAAACACATGAAGAAATGCTCCCCATCACTGGCCATCAGAGAAATGCAAAACAAAGTCGGTACTTACAGAAAGCACAGCTGAAGTCAGCGCCACCAGTTTGCAGGCAGGTAAGACCCTTCCCTGGGAGATCCCCTGGGGGCGCACATGAAGCCGGTCGTACTGGCCATCTGGAGGGGCTGCAGGGAGGAGAAGGACTAGCCACGTTGCTCCCTGCCCTTGCAAGGGAAGAGGGAAGCCAAGCCCAGACTCTGCATTAGCAAGAGGCAGAGAAAGGTGAGTATCCTGGAGAAGGTTTCACAAAGCTACTTTTTTCTTTTTGCAGGGAGAGTCCCTATAACATAATTGGACATCAAACAATTATGATGTTTGATATGAGAAGGAAGCAGAGTCCCTCCCATCCTCTGACATGTGCTTGTTACCTGCAGGCATATCCACGGGGACAGCTTCACCCTGCCCTTCTGGCTGGGGAGACATCTCATTTGGAGGTGACTTCATCCTGGGAAATGCTGTACCGCATGATAGGGGCCATTTGCTGGGGGAGCAGTGGGGCTTTCAGACAGCAAAGAGCTCTCTCTTGGTGCCCTCTGCACCTTGGGCACAAATCGAGATGGGATTCCTGGGGAAACTCTTCGGAATATATAAAACATAACTTACTTTTTAAACCAACGACAGGTAGTTGTATCATTATCTGACTGGAAAACAGATGGTACATTCAAATTGCGTATTTGAAAAGGATTTAGGAAAGAGACTATTGACAAAGAAATGGGCAGTGTTTAGAGAATTACTGGAATCCAGCAGCCAGCGTCTGGCCCTGAAAAGACAGAGGATGGAGCAGTTTCTAGAACCCGGAGATACAGACAGAAGAATGGAGAAGGTTCCTAGCGGGGAGCTGAGATTCTCATTCAAGGGTCTCTGCCAGCCTCCAGGAGAGCCAGGAGGGAGCCAGTGGGATAAATTCCCCAGCCTCTCTCTTTCCCCTGTTTCCTGCAAGTGTGCTCTGTTGGCCAAACCCAGCAGGAAAGGCAAGAACGATAAATGCGGGGCAATCTCCCCAGGCACACAGCAGAGTGGATGAGTGGGAGGCTCAGCAGAAGGCATCCAGCAAGATGAGGTCTTCAGGTTCTCCCAAGCCCAGACCATCTCTTCTCAGCTTCCTTGGTGGAGTTTTCCTCCTCTAAAGAGCTGACGTTCTCAGGACCCCAACCTCCGCCCTCCTCTCACTCTGCAGGTTCTGATTTTGTCTTAGATTTTACATCAACACAAACACCCAGGCAACCCCTAAGTCTGTGTCTGCCACTTAACCCCCTCCTGAGTCAGAATACCCTATTTTTTTTTTTTTGAGACGGAGTCTCACTCTGTTGCCCAGGCTGGAGAGCAACGGTGCAATCTCGGCTCACCGCAACCTCTTCCTCCCAGGTTCAAGCCATTCTCCTGCCTCAGCCTCCAGAGTAGCTGAGATTACAGGTGCCTGCCACCACACTTGGCTAATTTTGTATTTTTAGTAGAGACGGGATTTCACCACGTTAGTCAGGCTGGTCTCGAACTCCTGACCTCAGGTGATCCACCCTCCTCGGCCTCCCAAAGTGCTGGGATTACAGGCATGAGCCACCACTCCCAGCCAGAACATCCTATTTCTAGGGTGTTCTAGGATGAATCACCAGCCAGGGCGGTTCATCCACCCGGATGTCCCAAAGTCACCACATGGACAACAGTGTGCCTGGAACATTGCCGCCCCTCCAGCCTCCAGCCTCCTCAACAAGAAGCTGAAATTCATTCCCGTCCCTCGTGTCCCCTTAACCCTTATCTCGCTGTTGTCAGCTGCATTTCTTGACACCCTGCCCTGTGCTGGAGTGCCGGCTCTGTTCCACTCATACTGCCTCTGTCTCCCAGTGACTTTTTTTTTTTTTCATTCTCCCTCGGTCATCCCTTAGCATCACCACATGGGACAGCTACGGAAGCAGAGATCTGTTCATTCCTCCCTCAGGCAGGCCCCCTGCTGTTCATGAGGCCATGGACAGGGCACTTCTGGTCACATTCCCCATGTTCCCACTTCCGCTAAACACAGCTCAGCCACCATGTATGACAAGTTAGGCAACTCCATAAAAGTAGCTCGTTATTAATGGAAATTTAAAAATAAAATGTGGTGAATGATTCACTCTGTGAAGTTTGATTTGCACAAGGGAAGTTTTTTTTTTTTTTTTACAAGAGAACTTTTTGGGATGACAGACATGTTCTATACCTTGATCTTGTGGGTGGATACACAGGTAAGTAAGTGCACCCATCGGAATCACCCAACTGGACCCATAAAAATGGGTGCATGTTGCTGAATGTAAATTAGGCATCAATAAAGTTTTTTTTTAATATTTAATTTTATTTTAAGTTCCAGGATACATGTGTAGGACATGCAGGTTTGTTGCATAGGTAAACATGTGTCATGGTGGTTTGTTACACCTGTTAATCTATCACCTAGGTATTAAGCCCCGCATGCATTCGGTATTTATCCTGATGCTCCCCCTCCACCAGCCCCCATGGATGAAGCTGGAAGCCATTTTTCTCAGCAAAGTAACACAGGAAAAGTTGTTTTCTGTTTTTTGTTTTTATTTTTAAGTTAGAGCAGATTCGAGGTTAGCACCAGCTCTCACATTACACTCACTCATTGGCAGTCATGCTTGTGTATTAGTTAGAGTGACTGATGCTAGCCGCTGTGACAAACAGCCCCCAGATCTCAGTGGCTGTTTACCACAGGGGCTTTGCATTTTGCTCACGTCCTGGAAACTGCTGTGTGTTCAAGACAACCTTTCAAGTGGTGAGTCAGGAAATCAGTCTCCTCTCGTTTTATCTCGTGGTTCTGCTGGGACCTCAGAGTCATCCTTGAGATCCTTTACATCCAGCCAGTGGACCACGAGGAGAGAGAGAATGACACATTTTACAAATTGAGCCTAGCAGTGTCTGACCTCACTTCCACCCACACTCTGATGGGCAGAATGTGTCAAATGCCCCACCCCCACACATGTCAGGGGCTGGAGGCTTACAAGAGGCAGGGAGAAGAGGAGATCTGGTTGTCAACAGGCTGCATCATCCCTGCTGCGTCTTTCTGGATAGGGACATAGGAGATTGGAATTAGAGGAAGGTCCTCAGTCCCCAGGAACTGTACAGAAGCTGCAGCCTACGTTATCAAAAACATATCCCCAAGTTGTGCATGTCTGTAAAATGTGTGGCATCTGCAAATGGTTAGAATGCTCTATTTCCTCATAATGCTTTGGAGGGGTGTCCTTGACCATGAATGTGCTGGGGACACATCCATCCATCCACCTGCCACGTGTCCCAGGGTGGGTTCAGAGCTTCCAGATGCCCCAGGAGCACCCCTCACTGGAAAGGGAACTTAGACAATCTGACTACTCCACAGGAGCAGGGGTGGTGAAGCCATGGGCAGAGGCAAGGAGACCACTCGGGGCTGGCAGGGGATAGGGAGAATCATAAATCCAAGCTGGAATGGAACGGTGACTGCAGGAGATTCAGCAGCACGTCGAGGACACCATCCTGTGTGTTTGACTCTGGCAGGTAAAGGGTGCAACAACCGCCTGCATCCAGGGGTCTCCCTCCACCTGGCTCCACCCCCCATGAGTTCCACTGCTGAAAGAAACACTGCAGTTCTCCCAGAGTGTGGTACAAGGGGTGAGAAGTTTTCAGAAAAAGGATGGTGGCCACCTCCTTCTCCTTTGTCTTAGTTTTGTCATTAGAAGGCTGCATTAATCACGGGTTGTTGTTGTTTTTCTGTATCTTATGATGTTTTGACATCTTAAAAACTTTGCTGGTTGGAAGAGACTGCCCATACCAAAGCTAGCTAATTCTTAGAGACATAAAAGACCCTAACCCTAACCCTAACTCTGTTAAACCAACAAATCCCAAGCCTATATACCCCAGCCACCCACTTTGCCTAACTCTCACACCCCAAGCCAATATTTCCCCTGCCCTAAATTATCCCAGGGCCACGTATCAGGCAACTAGAGATCACTCCTCTACAGCCCAAAGCCTGCTGGAATTACTGGAACTAGCCAATCCCAGACTCTGCTCTGCCTCACCTTTCCTGAGAAGGCCCCAGTAAAAGCCCTGGCCTAGGCTTTCCCCTTGTTTCTGACCAGCTCTGGTGCTTCCCCACGTGGCCTGGGTGTTGTGATATGTCTGTCCTCTTCTCCCAGGACATGTAAGTAATACATCTTCTTTCAACGGCATTGGACTCTGTGTCGTCACTCGGTCACCTCCATAGATTAAACTCTTAAACGAAACCAGGACTCATGAATCCTTCCTGCAATTCTAGTCCCATTCTTAGTTCAAGAAATGTAATTCTATGAGCACTTTCTC
Source organism: Symphalangus syndactylus (assembly GCF_028878055.3). Classification (NCBI taxonomy): domain Eukaryota; kingdom Metazoa; phylum Chordata; class Mammalia; order Primates; family Hylobatidae; genus Symphalangus; species Symphalangus syndactylus. The sequence continues at coordinate 31,766,775 of NC_072444.2, read as the reverse complement.
TGCCCACCTTCCAAGCCTAAGTGCCATGTTACACCTGGCAGAGTGTAATACACATTCTATTTACTGTCATCCTGAAATCCAATTGTTCAGCCAGATCTTTGCTACTAACCTGTAATTACACGAAGTGTTGGAGGTGCATGGTACACCACTTCCTGATTTCCTGAACAATGTGGACATTGTATTCGGGTCTAGCGTCAGTGAGCCATGAACAAAGAACAGGATGGTGTATTATTAATGAATGTACTGATTCCACTGCACAGCTGCAGAGCTCTTGGTACTTTCAGAGCAACTGTGTAGCTTCTCATGTGGTCCTAAAAACACCCCTGTGGGTAGGCAGAGAAGGCACTATAATTTTTGTTAACTTATGAGGAAATAAGGACCAGAGTGTGAATTGGCTTGCCCAAGGACACACAGCTGGTCCATCACGATGCCAGGATCCACATCTGTAGCTCCTTCAGCCACATAATATTCTTCTTTTTATCTTCAGCTTGGTGTTTGCAGGCTTGTTTTGGTTTTGTTTTGCTTTTGTTCAAATTTAAGTATACACATCTAAGAAAGAAGAGTGATTAAAGAAAGCTGAAAAAAATTACATGCAAATTATTATTTATCTTGCTGGAAGACACCGTAGCTTTGCCTGCACGGGTGTTCTGTGACAGGATTTTTCCCCAGGCTTGCCGAGGGCCAGGCGCTGTGCTGGGGCCAGGGCTGCAGATGCACACAGAACAGATCCAGTGACAGCACCCATGGATCTTACATGGAAGAGACCCCGTGACTGAATGGGAACCACACACATAATCCACACTGGGGTAGGTGTTAGTTCAAAAAGAACAGAGTGCATGTGATCATAAGAGAGGCAGGGACCTCACATGTTCAGGATGTGAACCCTGAAAATTTGAGGCAGGTCTTGGTTAATTTAGAAAGCTTTTTTTGCTGAGGTCGAGGACGCATGCCCATGACATAGTCTCACAAGGTCCTGACGACCTGTGCCCAAGGTGGTCAGAGCGCAGCTTGGTTTTATACATTTTAAGGAGACATGAGGCATCAATCAACATATGCAAAATGAACATTGGTTTGGTCTGGAAAGGCAGGACAACTCAAAGTGGGGAGGGGGCTTCCAAGTCACAGGTAGGTGAGAGACAAATGGTTGCATTCTTTTGAGTTTCTCATTAGCCTTTCCAAAAGAAGCAATCAGATCTGCATCTATCTCAGCTAGCAGAGGGATGACTTTGAACAGAATGGGAAGCAGGTTTGCCTTAAGCAGTTCCCAGCTTGACTTTTCCATTTACCTTAGTGATGTTGGGGGCCCAAGATAGTTTCCTTTCACAAGGATGTCAAGGGAGGTGTCCCGGGGAAGAGATGTATCTGCAGAGGCAGAGGGAGAGAGAGCAGATGTCCGAGGGAGGGGAGATGAGAGTGGTAGGCAGAAGGAAAGAGTGCTTCAAACACGGAGGGCAGGGCTCATGGTCCCCCTGCAACCCCAATAGCAAGGACAGTGTGGTCCTAGAAGCCCTAAGGGTAGCCAAAAGGGCCTCAAGAAGAAAGGTGTGTGGGGTCATCAAAAGCAAGACTTCTTTGGAGGCCATGTCCAAGAATTTGGCCTTTGTTCTGAGAATTGTGGGATGTCTAAGCAGATTTTAAACAAATGGGATGATATACACCATTGAAAAGCATGTGCTGGCTGCTCTGAAGCAATAGAAGGAGAAGGCAAGAGTGAGAATTAAGGACGTCCATTAGAAGGTCAAGGTCAGCATCCAGGCCAGAGTTGATGGCATCTTGGTCTAGATGACCTGGGTGCTGCAGAGGAATACCTGAAACCTGACTTCGAGGTCATGTCTTCCCAGGGGTCCCAGGAACCTCCCTCAGACATACAGCACCCGCACAATTAACATTCAGGGGCGCTGCTCCTCCAGCTGTGCCAGCACATCTGCAGGGACCTTCATCAGCTCACTCACTCTGCAGGTAATAGATAGCTCTGGAAAGGAAACTGATGTTCCAGATGGAGATGGCCAGTTTAATTTGCAGCTTCTAAATCTGTACAGATACAGTGTTCTGTCATTAAGGATTCATTTAGACTTATCTTAATAGGAAACAATATAACTCAGCCAGACCCATAAATGACAAATCGCCCTCCCTCAAGAGAAATCCGAAGGCAAAAGATGTGACTTTCCATCATTTGATCCAGTAGTTAATTTCCGTGTAGCTGACAGCACTTCATGGCATTCAGAATGATGAGTGGTCTCCCTCTGGCCTTCTATCCGATGTACTACAACTAGCAACATGGGTTGCAGCTTCATAACCAATGAGGTGACCATTGGTACCAGCTTGAAAGAACTGGTCAGATGGTAAGTTATGGAACCAAGGGAGTTTATAGCTTATGCATCAGTGATTCCACACCACCTCTTGATTTTAAGAATGAATACAACCACAAAAAGGGGGAAATGATGGAAATTCCCCAAGTTATATACACATAAAAGTGACTAAAGGAAATTCCAGCTCGGGGGCAAATACTGGCTTCAAGGGCATCCTGGTACATTGCTTTCTTCTTGGCTTCTCCAATTGGAAGCAGCATACTTTAGGGTAAAATATCTAGAATTTGAGCAGGGCATGATGGCTCATGCCTGTAATCCCAACACTTTGGGAGGCCAAGGAGGGCAGATCACCTGAGGTTGGAAGCTCGAGACTAGCCTGACCAACATGGAGAAACCCCGTTTCTACGAAAAATACAAAATTAGCCAGGCACAGTGGCACATGCCTGTAATCCCAGCTAATTGGGAGTCTGAGGCAGGAGAACAACTTGAACCCAGGAGGCAGAGGATGTGGTGAGCCAAGATTACGCCATTGCAGTCTCCAGGCCTGGGCAACAAGAGCGAAACTCCATCTCAAAGAAAAAAAAAATCTAGAACTTGGAGTCATACTGGTTTGACTGTGATTTCTAGCCTAACACATGCTAAAAGGTTAGCATAGTGAGATGTTTAAGAATATGGGACTTAGAAGCCAGCCTGGGTTTGAATGCCAATTCCAATGAACTCAGGCAAATGACTCAACTTCTAAGCCCCTGTTTCGTTCTCTTAAAAAATATATAATAATAAAGCAGTTGATCCTACCTCATTTCCTTGTTCGATTTAAATGATATAAGTCCTGTAAAACCACCAGGACAGTGACCAGCCTCTCATACTAATGGCAACATTGGTGAGCACTTGCCTTTTCTAGCTGTATGATGGCACATAAATGCCTGCATTGCTTTTCTTAGTGTATCTCAGGCTAAATGAAATGTGCACAAAACACTTAATCCAGCACTTGGCAAGTGATAGTGTCAGCAACACGACTTTCACTCCTGACTTTGTATTTGAAAGCTGATTGAAAATTTGCCTAGTCCTGTGACCAAATAATCCCATGATTGAGAAAGCTTTTTGAACCATATAACAAAGGAACATGCTTTATTCATCAGCTAACTACTTTCCAGGATTCCAGCACTCAGACCCTGGAGTATGTTGAATGCCTCATCTTCAATGGCAGCATCTGAGTTCAGGATTGGACAGCTGGGGCCCCACAATGAATAGAAGGAACTTGGGCCCCATATTGTTTAGGCTTTTCTGAGCACCAACCCCCCAATCAATTCAGGGGACTTCTCATAACCTCCTAAGCAGATAACTTGATTTAAGCCCCCAACCTGAACTCAAACCATCTTGAGCCCTGAGCATGTATGACAGTAGTAGCAGAAGTCTTCTCTCAAGTGAGACTGGAGTGCTGAGGTCAAAGGGCTGTAAAGTCAAAAGACAGAATTGGCTGAGAAGTTTAAGTAAAACCATGTAAGTGAAAACACCAAAGGGAAGCTCATATGAATTGCAGATGGATTAATTACCTATTTCTTCATATCAATAAGATCACAAACTCAGTGGCTTCAAACAGTACACATCTATCATCTCATGGCTTCTGTCGTCCAGGAATACAGACTCTTAGCTAGGCCCTCTGCAAGGCTGTAGCCCCAGTGTCAGGGGGGCTGAGTTCTCATCTGATGCTGGACTAGGGAAGGATCTGCCTCTAAGCTCCTGTGATTGTTGTTGGAATTCTGTTCTCTGCAGGCTGCCTGACTGAGGGCCTCAGTTTCTTTCTGATTGTTGACTGGAAATTTCTCTCAACATGGCCGTGTGCTCCCTCTGAGCCAGCTGGGGTGTAAGGCACCTGGCAAGGTGTTCAATATTATATAACTTGATCAGGTATAAGCAATTATGCCCATTCTGTTACAACTGTGGCATTCTGTTGGTTAAGAGCAAGTCCCAGGTTTCATCCACACTAAAGCAGGGAGATTGCATAGAGAGTGATCAATAAATAGCAGGTGGGGGTCCTCGGGGTCACCTTAGAGCCAGTCCATCTCAGCAGTGCTACCTGAAGGAGATGGCATCTCAGAGGTCTATTATTCCCTCCACTGGCTTGTCAACAAATGGAAGGAAAGGCTCCTGAATGTTGCATTTGGGAGAAAGGGAGTGTCTGAGTCAGGAGATTAAAACAAGGGAAGAAAGAATAAGCCAGGGGCTTTAGCTGGGAAGTAAGTTACATTTTTTTGTTGTTTTGAAGAGGGAGAAATCTGCTCTTAAAGTGAATCTGTCCACTGCCCCACTGCCATGAAAAATACCCCTGAAGCATGTCCAGTAAGGAGAGGCAGCATTCAGCAGGAGAGCTTGAGCATCCAGCAGAGGGGCCATCTCTGTCCAGTTAGGGAACCCTGGCCCCACTCCTGATGCTACCATTCACTGCTAGAGGACCCTCAGCAAATCCCACCCTCTCAGAGAAAGGCTGTGACCAAAGACACAGAGGAGCGCCACCTGTCCAGCTGCCCCTGCTTGGGTCATTGATTGCCCCATGCAGAAAGGAGGAGAAACCTGGGGAAAACTAGCAGGGGAACCTCTTAAAGAACTCAGAGGAAGGTGATGCAGTGGTTTCTAAACTGTAGCTTATGGAAAGGGAGAATGGCACCGATGATCACTGAAGGCTCTGGGACTGCCAGTCAGGATGAGATTTAGGAAGAGGGCTGCATGCACCCAACTTGAACTTCTGAGAGCCTCACTGAGCATTGGGTGACCATCACTGGCTTTTTCATTTGGAGTCTGTGCACTGCTGGAGGCCCCAAGATTTCCACTGCTGAATCTGTTGTGTGCCTTTGTAATGGCACATACCTTCCATTGGGCCAAGTCCAGCACCCTCAGGACAATGCACTGTCCAGGAGGGGTCCAAGATAAGACTGAAATGACAGCATGAAGCTCCACAGCAGTATTTACCCCCTCCGCTGAAAGAGGGTGTCAGGACAGACTTAGCCATCACTCCACGTGCCCCCAAAGCATGCTCCTGAAAGCATTCGGCCATGAGATGCTCAGTGGGCACCTGCAGACCTGGTAGAAGTGCATGCGGCTTCTCCCCATTGGCATTCACAGAGCACAGAGGTGTCCTGAGAAGAGAAAATGTTTACTTCAAAACTTCTCCAACGTATCTACAACCAGGATTTTGGGTGTTTACTGGTAACAACTGCCAATATTTCAGTAAGCTGGTGGGATGGAGGAACCACTGGGAAATGCTGACAGCCCCAGAGCCATTATCCATAAGTAATCATGGAGTGTCGCTTCTGTGCCAGCCACTGCTGGGGATGAGAGGCGTTCAATCATGAAAAGAATAGACAATGTGGTCCCTGCCCTCACAGAGCTTCCATTGTAGGGGTGAAGCAATGGCAAGACAAATGCATACAGTATGCAGGATGTTAGAGGTAAGTTTTAGGGATAAAAGGTAAAGAAGATAGGGAGGGTTGGGGCTGCTGACATTTTGAATGGGGCAGCTGGGGACACTTCACCAAGAAGGACCTTGCTGTCTCCACCTGGAGAAAGTGAGCAAGTGAGCAGGAGGGTGTCTGGGGGAAAGAGCATTGTAGGCAGAGAAGCAGCAGTGCAAAGGCCCTGAGGCAGGAGCCACCTGCAGTTCTGGAGAAGCTGCAAAGAGTCCAAGGTAGTTGAGCAGAGAAAACGAGGCATGAATGAGAATAGATGAGGTCAGAGAGGTGGTGGGGAGAAATCACATTCATTTGTTTGATGGGTAATAGAGGGCAGAATCCTATGGGGTCTGATACGTAGTGGAAGGAGCACATCCTACAGGTTTGACAGTAATTGGGGTCAAATCCTGCAGGGTCTGATAGGTAGGGAGGACCAAATCATATAGGGTCTAACAAGGAAGGGAAGGAGCAATTCCTGCAGGGTCTAATAATTAAGGGGGTAGAGCAGATCCTAGAGCTTGGTAGGTAACAGGGGCAGCTGTGTTGAAGACTTTGGCTCTAACTGTGCTGCACATGGTCTGTTAGAGTATTCTGAGCTGAGAGCCCAGCTGGCTGTGATCTCGCTAAGGGTCCATCTAGGTATGAGATTGAGATAGGACTGTAGGAGGGACTGGGATGGAAGAGGGCAGACTCATCAGCAGGCTGGTGGTGACTCAGGCCAGGGTGATAAGAGGGCTGTAACTGTTGTTACTCACCAAAAAAGGAATCATCCTCTATCTCTCCTTTAAGCTTTCCCCTGGCTTTCCCCTCCATAAACCACAGTCTTTAAATCTAATGCTCTGCATGAAACCCAGGCAATCCACTATTAGACATTGTTATGTTTTTTCCACCTAATTGAGCGAGTGGTTAGGAATTTAAGACATTTTATGGCACTTATTAATCTATTGTCAGTCTTTAATTTTATAGACAGGAACCAGTTAAGAGCTGAGCTATAAAATTTCACTATGGATTCCAGGCCCTTAATGTAGATCACAAGATTCACAGAGACATGGAGGGGTGGGAGAAGGGGGACAAGAGGAAGAAAAGCCAAGTTCATCCCCTGTGGCTCCAGACTGGGAGGTGTCTTCAGTCCCCTCCTTTCTAACTTACACCAATAAACTTACTGTGAAATGAACTGTGCAGAAACCTTTCTACCAAAGCAAATTTGAGGATGAGCATCCCCTCAATTCCACCATGGTAGCTCTGTGGTTCCTCTCCAGACGACTTCAAGACAAGTCAGGATTTGCACAATGACTTTCCCAAAGAAGAGCAGGGACAGGAGCTCCATCATCCCCACCAACGTCTGGAGAATCCACTGCACAAGTGAACCCATTCTCACGCTTGGGTATTCACTGGCACTACTCTTGTGATGGAATCAAGCTCAATATCCAGTGAGGCACTGGAATCCTGCAAAGATTCTTTCATGATGGAGACAGATGCTGGATCATTCCTACCTTCAAATGTCCCAGGGCCTGAGTCATCTCATCCAATCGATCTAGAGTTGCTCCTTATAAAGTCTCAGGCACCACACACTCTTGCCAGACTCAAGCCAGTTGTTTATGAGGACAAGACACTGGGTCAACCTCTAACTTTCCCTCCCTTACATCAACAGTTCCCCTTCATGCCCCCTAATCTGTTAAACACATTACCTTCTTCTATCCCACTAACGTTTACTAATTACTTAATTGGGATCAGGAATTCAGTGAGATGCTCTCTGCTCTTCGAGGAGATGATGGATGTGTGAAAAACTAAGGCACATGATGATGAAGGTAATCCTGGCTCTTGAGCTGCAGGGTCGATGTTCTATGGGACCCAGAGGTTACAGCCACTTCTACTTTGCAGACGGAGAAACAGGATTAGGACCAGGTAAGGTTTCTCTTGAGGAAGCTTGAGTTTGGGTATGTCGGCTGCCACGACAGGCCAAGAGTGAAACCAGTGACACCACAGCACTTCAAGCTCTCTGCAGATATTCTGTTCTGAAGCTGGATCCTATCCATTTCCCACCCAAACCCTCTGCCAGGGTAGTTCAAAGCCTATAACTCACCCTGCAGCTGCTGACTTCTGTGAACACAGCCTCTGATAAAGCTACACACTTCTGCTTCAGGTCCTGATTGTCCCAAATCAATGACGAAGTATCATTTGTCCTTGGCCTCAAGGTGTCAATCATCCTCGCTCAAGAAGTTTCAATGGCAATATAAGAAACAATCATATATGTATGGTTTGCAAAACTATGATTGGAGATATGGCTCATTGTACTGTTAAAATCACCTATGTGAGGCCCACACAGCAAATTCCTCTTAGAAGCAGCATTGGGCTTTCTTTGCGTGAGATGCTGAAAGCTACATGCTTCCTGGGGCGCCCTTATTTTTTCTTTTTTGCCTGCCAGGGAATTTGGACTAAGCCTTTATGATCCATTGTTAGAGCACGTCCCAGCTTAAGAACTTTTTAGAGACAATTAACTTTCTTCCTTCTTTTTCCCTGCCCCCAAATCATTCACACAGATTTTCATCACATTCTTATGCTACTTTTTACTCTTTTAATTCACCTCTAATCTTTTCTAGAAGCAAGCGGGGATTTAGGGAATTAATTCAACTCTTTCTTATCTATGAACTCACGGTGACCACTGCCCCAATGTGGAAAATCACTCTCGGTGCAGACACAGTTCAATTGAGACATGAAAACTTCTGAAAGTGGAGTCTATCAAGCAGCTATTGAAAAGGCTGCCTCTGCAGAATATTAATAACATGGGGAAAGCTATGTGATATGAATTCATTTCTGAGAAAAGATATCAATCTACGTATAGTGCCATGTGAACCTCGTTTTGTAAAAATAAATTTGAAGTGCATATATACATATAAAAATGGAAAGAAATGGTACTAAAAGGTTAATGTAATTATTTCTAGGATGTGAGATTAATCATGATTTTCTAATTCTTCTTTGAAATTTTCCAGTGTGCTCCGTTTTTTTGATCCATGAGTGTATGCTCTTTCTCTTTTGCTGAGAATTGTTTCCAAGTTACCCATGTTGCACACCTTCATCTGGATCATTCATGAAAACCACATATACCACACCACTGTGTGAACATATGACTATTTATGTATCTATTTGCATGTTGGTGGACATGGAGATGACTTCCAGTCATCTAGTCTTACAACAATTCTGCTCTAACTTTGGGGCCCACAGGTGCAAGTGCTTCCTTAGAGTTTACCTTGAGAGGTGGAATTGCTGCTTCCCACATGATTGTAAAACAGATCTTCAAAATGGGTGCTTCATTATCAATACCTGGCACTGCAGGACTGCTTCTCTTTTCTTTTTGTCCAATCTAATTGGCACAGAATGTTATCTCAGTATTTTTTTTAATGCAGATGAGGTTAAATATCTGCTATGGTCTGTGTTTACATCCTGCCAAAATTTATATGTTGAAATCCTAACCCCAAAGGTAATGGTATTAAGAAGTGGGGCCTTTGGGGGGTGAGTGGATCATAAGCAAAGAGCCCTCAAGTATGGGATTAGTGCTCTTATAAAAGAGAAGCCAGAAATTTCCCTCACCCCTGTGTGAGGATGCTGTGGAAAGGTACAGTCTGTGAACCAGAAAGCAGGCCATTACCACACACCGAACCTGCCAGGACCTTGATCTTGGACTTCCCAGCCCCTAGAACTGTGAGAAATAAATTTTTGTTTTTTGCAAGCCACCCAGGCTATGGCATTTTGTTATGGCAGCCCAAATGGACTAAGACAGTATCTTTACATGTGTTTTGGCTATTTGAGTTTGCTTTTGTGAACTGTATATTTTCTTCTCTGTCTATTTATTTATTGAGGTATTTGCATAATCTGAACTGATTTCTTAGAAATCATTCATTTAAAATGATGGCTTATTTGCAGAATATGAATTCAACTTTTTTTTTTTTAATTTGTTATATGTTTTTCTTTTCTTTTTTTTTTTTCTTTTTTTTGAGACACAGTCTCCTCTGCCGCCCAGGCTGGAGTGCAGTCACGCGATCTCGGCTGTCTGCAAGCTCTGCCTCCAAGGTTAACACCATTCTCCTGCCTCAGCCTCCTGAGTAGCTGGGACTAAAAATAGTAGAGGCAGGGTTTCACCATGTTAGCCAGGATGGTCTCAATCTCCTGACCTCGTGATCTGCCCACCTCAGCCTCCCAAAGTGCTGGGATTACAGGCGTGAGCCACCGTGCCTGGCCTATTTGTTATATATTTTTCTAAAGCTAAAACTGCCACATTCCAACCTGAATGGAGCTAATGATTAAAACTTGTGTTGCATACCACCCCCACTCCCAACACACACACATAGGAGGGTCGTCAGGGAAGCAGGGTTTTTGGAGCCTCAATTTTAGTACCCAAGTCACAAATATGTAAATGCTGCAGAAAAAGAACGGGCCCAAAACTCAAGTCTTGCCTGGACATTAGGCAGATGTTCATCAGGAGGCATTGTATTTCTCATCTCTCATAGGAACTCTGATTTGAATCAAATCACCGCAACTTTTGCGTTTTTCTGATGGAGGGGAGCATAATCCTCATACAAAGAGCTTTCTCTCTTGACTGTTTCAAGACAACACCTGCCAAGCTGCCCCTTGGCTGAGGTCTCTGGGGAGCATGTTTATTGAAGGAAAAGGAATATTGCCTCATCTGCATCTTAAAGCAGCTGGCCTTCGGATGATTTTACAAAGATCCATCTCTCAATACAGCCCCCAATTCTGTAATACCTTCTACCAGAAGCACAGTTTCCTGGTGTTCTGTTTTCATTCTTGTTGGTGAAAAAAAACCCAGCCAGAACTTTGGTTTTATTTACTTTTCTTCCTAATCTTATCACCTCCTCTAACTGTAGATGAAAATGGTGGTTGAACTGTAAAGTTATAATGCCCTACCTGAGATCACTTACCTTGGAGCATGTTGGTGTGTATTTAGGATATCTGCACCATGGGGTACTTCTCATGCCAATGGGGCTTTAAATATAATGCATCTCTTTGTAATTTATTCAACCCTACGCACTGAGAGCATTTCCTTGGCCAGATATTGTGCTAGGCATTGAAGACCGAGCTGTCTTTGTAAAGAAAGACATTACTTGCGATACGGGATCCTTGAGATTGAGTGACAGGGATGCAATGGGGGTACTGAATCCCCATGAAGACAGGCCATGAAAAGACCAGGAAGCAGAACATGCCAGGGAGAGGAAGTGAAAAGTGTGTCCAGGATGCTAAGCTTCAGGATCAGAGAGAAGGCTGGTGTCATGGAGGCAGTCAAGGATGAGGAAGAGAATGGTAGGAGACACACAGGAAAGATACATCTGGGGATGGATCCTGCAGGTCCTTTGGCCACGGGAGGGTGTTTGGATTGTATTCAAAGTACTGTGAGACTGAGATGAACTGTTAAGACCACTGTGGCTGCTTTGTGAATGCACTGAAAAGGTGTCTAAAGAAAAATCTGGAGATTGACATCATAGTACAGAAGAGGATGACGGTGGGTGCAGGCCACTTCCCTGATCCCAAGAGAATGTCCCCATCCAGCAGGTATAACTGGGGGCAGGGGAGCCCCATGAGAGGAGCACCCAAGATCCAGATGCTGCACCAGCTGCAGACGCTCCCCTTGTTTGGAAAATAAGAAATTATAAAGACCATTTTCCCAAAGAATCAGTAGCTTCTGTCTTAATGAAGGCTGAAGTCTAAATGATGTTATTCTGGTGGAGGACTTTGTTTCTGTCAGTGGTTTTTAACTAATTACCATAAGTACTGTCCATTTAGAATTTCACCATAATTCCAGTCCCTATTAGTGTGTAAGCAGTGCCTTATCTTTGCCGCAAGCAACTGTTTATTCATAGAATGAGACAGTACATCACAGACATTGTCATATCAAATAGATGTTTTTTGTATTACATTGTGTGCAGTATGAATGAGCCAGAAGTGATTTGCCAAGTAGGAAGTGCATTAAGAAATGAATTTTGAATTTCAAAACACATTCACTTGCTGTTGCTTGAGTGGCGGGTGACTTGGGTTCCAACTTCCTTTTTATCTTTGGGTTTTTGCCTTAAGAAAATGTGGGCTGGCTGGTGGGCTGAAACATTGAAGAGGGGCTTGTTTAGTGTCCTCAGGTCACCAGGGGATGTTGCTTTCCACTGCCTCTGTGTACAAGAGTGGGTGTCTTGCTGGCTGCAAAAACCATGCTACCTCTGCTTCTCTACCTTTCATCAACAAAGATGTCAGCTATCTGGCATGTCAATCTGGAGCCATAAGGAGATCAAGCTGGCACATTCTGCAAAGCTTAAATGCTTGGTTGCCATTAGGATTCAGAACAGTACTTTCAGGAGCCACCAAATGGAACCTCACATCTGCAGGGACCCGGGGAAAGATCACCTCTCTCCATTTGTGAGAGGCACATATGGAAGCAGACAGATGTTCTTGATGAGATGGCCAGTTCAATTTGCAGTTCCTAAATCTGCAGAGACATCATGTCCTGTCATTAAACATTCATTTAGAACCATCTTCATAGGTAATAATGTAACAGAGCATTGTACCTAGATGATAAATGGTGCTTTTTCTGCCTGAAATATTAAAGTGACAACCGCTAACTTTTCTCCATCTGACCGTTCAAGTAAGTACTTGGCTGGTTAAAACAAGTACATTTTCTCAAAGCTCATTCATGCGGCTGTTTGCCACGTGCCTACTGTGTGTTGGACAATGTGCTGGAGGTGAAATGGCATAGACAACATACAAGACACAGGGTAGGCTTCCAAGAATCTTCCAGGAATATGTTCTGAATATTTAAGAATACATAGAATAGGCCGGGCTCAGTGGCTCACGCCTGTAATCCTAGCACTTTGGGAGGCTGAGGTGGGCAGATTATGAGGTCAGAAGTTCGAGACCAGCCTGGCCAATATGGGGAAACCACGTCTGTACTAAAAATACAAAAGTTAGCTGGGCATGGTGGCAGGTGCCTTTAATCCCAGCTACTCGGGAGGCTGAGGCAGGTGAATCACTTGAACCTGGGAGGAAGAGGTTGCAGTGAGCCGAGATCACACCATTGAACTCCAGCCTGGGTGACAGGGTAAGACTGTATCTCAAAAAAAAAAAAGCATAAAGTCAGGATATGTCTCAGCAAATGAGTACTCTTCTTTGTTGGATTCACTTTAAAATGAGTTACATTTTTAAATTTCTCAAGCATATTGGACGTTTCCCTGGATGTTGTCAATGCCATTTTGAAAGCTTTCTATATGCATTACACTTCATAAAACTTCTTTCTTATTCAAAGACATATTTAATTAAAACCCAGTTTTATGGTGCATGCACTAATTATTACTCTTGGCTTGAAGGCTCAGGCTGAACCTGCTTTGAAATTCTGCAACTCAAATCCTTTGCAGTCATTTTGGAAGCTTGGATGTTTTCAAAATAATTCAGTGGTTCTTATGTAAGTTGCTTGCTGATTTTTTTTGTAAATGTAAAAATATAAATAAATAGAACACCCAGGAGCTTGTTATAATACAGCCATATCAAGAGAGATTTGACTTGCTGAAAATATCATGCTCAGTTAAGATATTGTGAGAGGGTATAAACTTTCAGTGGAGGAAGCTATACTTCATATCTAGCCTAGCCTTATTATAACTTTCAGGATCTGCCATGTCCATCTCCCTTCGTGGCACAGTATGCACTAATATTGGTTGAATGGAGATAAAGCACTATTTTGACAAAATCTTGTTTGACTTACTGTTGTGCAAAAGGATTCTGCTTAGACGTAGTATAGATGTGGCTGCAGAAAGAAAAGTGGGACTGCTGAGGATGGTTGAGAAAGTCTTGATGTTAGGGTCAGAACTTGCATTTAACAGGGCCAAACTCAACACTGGCCTGATGCTGTGTGTCAGAGTCCTGGCTGCTTGTGAGAACTTCCTGGAGAGCTTTTGAAACAAATCACAACCTAGAATCCCCCGCTATGCTATCCCCTGGTGACCTGAGGACACTAAACAACCCCCTCTCCTGTGAGTCCCCTAGGACTGACATAACAGATACCACAGACTGAGCAGCTTAAAACAACAGGAACTTATTTTCTCACAGTTCTGGAGGCAGAAGCCCAAAATCAAGGTGTCTGCAGGGTTGGTTTTGGGTGAAGCCTCTCACCTTGGCTTGCAGATGGCCACCTCCTCCCTGTGCCGTTCCATAGCCTTTCTCTGTGTGAGCACATCCCTGGTGTGTCTTCCTCTTCTTCTAAGGATACCAGTCCTATTGGATTAGGACCCCACCCATAAGACCTCATTTAATCTTAATAACCACCTTAGAGGCCTTATCTCCTAATATAGGCATGTTGTGGGGGGTTAGGGATTCAACCTATAAATTTGGGGAGGACACAATTTTTTTTTCCATAACACTCCCTAGACAAATTAAATTAGAATCTGTGAGAGTAGGGGGAGTCATTACTATTTTAATGACTTTAATTTAAATATTTAAACTCAGGTATAGTTGACATACAATAAGCTGCACACATTTAAGGTGTACAATTTGATATGTTGTGGCACATGAATCTGCCAGTAAAATCACTTTTATAATTAAGAGAATAATTATCATGCCCCAAAATGTAATTATGACCCTTTGTAATCCCTCGCTTCCATATCCCTCATCTCCAGACAACCAACAGATCTGCTTTCTGTTACTGTATGAGTTCGTGTTTTATAGACTTTTATATAAATGAAATTTTACAGCATGTACTATTTTCTTTTTGGGGGAAGGGAAGTGTCTGTTTTCTCTCAGCATCATTATTCTGAGATTCACCCATGTGTTTGTACATATCCATAGTTTATTTCTTTTTGTTGTTAAGTTGTATTTTATTGCATGGTAGCTTTCTTTTGATTAGTGTTAGCATGGTACATCTATTTCTCTCCTTTAATTTTTAACCTATCTGTATCTTTATATTTAAAGTGGGTCTCTTGTACACAGCACATTGTTGAGTCTTTTTTAAAATCTAATTTGATTGTCTTAGTTCAAGCTGCCATAACAAAGTACCATAGACTGGGCGGTTTATAAATTACCAAAATTTATTTCTCACAGATCTAGCAGGAAGCCAGCATGGTAGGGTTCTGGTGAGGCCCCTCTTCCGTGTTGCAGCCTGCCAACTTTTCATTGTATCCTCATAAAGCAAAAAGAGAATGAGAGAGATCTCTGGGGTCCCTTTAATAAGAGAATTAATTCCATTAATGAAGGCTCTATCCTCATGACCTAACTTACCTGTTAAAGATCCCAACTGCTACCATCATCACATTTAGGGATAGGATTGTGACATATAAATTGGGGGAAGGGAGGGCACAAACATTTAGTCCTTAACACTGAAAATCTATGCCTTTTAATTTGAGTGTTTGAGCCATCTACTTTTAATACAATTATTGATATGCCTAGATTTGAGCCTATCATCTTGTTATTTGTTTTCTATTTGTGCTATCTGCTATTTGTTATTTATTCCACTTTTCTTCTTTTTCTGCCTTATTTTGAATTACTCTATTTTCTCTCCTTTGCTGTCTTTTTAGCTTTAACTTTCTTTTTTTTTTTGCAGTGGTCACTTTTGGGGTTATAGCATACACCTTCAACAGTATATCTTCAAGTGCTAGTATACCACTTCATGGTATAAAATACAGGGTATACAAAACTTAAAATGGTATATTTTCATTTCTCTCCTCCTGGTCTATTGTTACACATTTTGTTTTTATACGTTATTAACTCCCAAATAGATTGTTATTATCTTTTTAAACAGTTTTCTTGAAAAGGAGTTTAAATAATAAAAAGTATATATATACTCATGTAGTTACCACTTCTTGCACTTTTCATCCTTCATGTAAATCTTTATTTCCATCTGGTGTTAGTTTCCTTCTGCCAAAAGGACTCCTTTTATTGTTTTTTCTTTTATTTTGGTTTTTAGTGTGAGTCTACTGGTGAAGAACTCCTTAAGCTTCTGCCAGTGTTAAAAAGTCTTTATTTTGCCTTCATTTTGTAAATATATTTTTCACTGGCTATGTAATTCTCAGTTGAAAATTTTTTTCTTCAACTTTTAAAAATGTTGCTCCACCATCTTCTTGCTTGCATTGTGTTGAACTACAAATGTGTTGTCATCCTTAACTTTGTTCCTCAGTACGTCTGTCTTTTTTTCCTCTGCCTACCTGTCCATGTTTTCTTTATCATTGTTTCTGGACAACGTGATTATGATATGCCTTAATTTTGTTTCTTCAGTTAACAAATGTTTCTTGTGTTTCACATTTTTATTATTTTGTTGAGCTTCATGAATCTGTGGATTTGGAATTTTTATCAAGTGTGAAAACACTTTGGCCATCATTTCTTCAAATACTTTTTGTTTCTGTCCTTCCCTCTTTCTCTCCTCTTTCAGTACTTCCAGTTATACATATATGAGGCCACTTTACATATGTTACAGCTTACTGATGTTCTTTTATCTTTTTCCAGTGCATTTAATTTGAGTCATTTTTATTATGACTTTAAGTTCACTCATTTTTTTCTTCTACAGTGTTCACTCATTTTTTCTTCTACAGTGTCTACTTGGCCATTGAATTTTTTTTATCTTAGACATTGTAATTTTCATTTCTAGAGATTTGATGTGAGTCTTTTTTCCTCATGTGTCATGTTTTCTGCTCTTTTCATGCCTGGTAATTCATGATTGGACTTCAGACAATATAAGTTTTATTCTTGGGTGATGGATATTTAGTCAGAAAAAGTTTAAACCTTTCCAGTTTTGTTTTTAAGATTTATTAGACCAGATGACAGCAGCATTTAGTCTAGGGCTCCTTTTTTTTTTCCATTACTCCAGAAAGATCCTTCTGTGGGACTTTCCCAATTCCTTTTGAATTTTGAGGTTTTCCAGTCTGTCTGGTGGAAAGAGGCATTATTCCAAGCCCTACGTGACTGCCGGATACTCTCATTATTCCTTAAAAGTTCCCTAAATGTTTCTTAAACACAGCCAGAGTGGCCTACTTGACTGTTAATGGTTTTTTGTTGTTGTTGTTGTTTTGTTTCGTTTTGTTTTGTTTTGTTTTCTGGGAGCTCACTTCCAATGTGAAAGGAGACCTTGCTTAGAAAGCTGCCTTTTCTGGGGGTTCTCAGCCTCCACTCCATGAGCTCCAGTCTTTTTGATTTCCATGAAGTTTCATTGGGCTCTTTTAGATCTTAGTTTCTAAAGCTTTGAGTTATCACTTGAGTCAAATGAGACCAAAGAGGTAGGCTGTCCATTATAAGATTTAAAAAAAAATGTGTCCTGTTTAGATGATACAGAAAACAAACTCCCTGAAAGACATGGAAATTTTTAGGGAAAGATACACATATGTTGTCCATCATAGAGGAAACCAGGGCTGCTGTTGTGTCCTTCATAGAACCTAGAGGTCAGCAATTTTGGAGTTCCACATACTAAATTCCCCAGTATCCAAAGCGGAGTTGATCTCTGACTTAGAGGAACATGAAATGTAATATTCAATTACATGGTGTCTGAGCAATGCTTCAGAGCACCTGATACATCTCAAATCCCTCTGGATACCTTCTTATATAGACAGAAGCACCTTTATATTAGAATAAACTTCAGCTACACACTGTTCTGTTCTCTCAAGACGCTCAAGACAATTACATTTGGTTAATGGAAATATAGAAGCCCTTGTCATTTTAACAATAGAACATTCACTTCTTTGAGCCTTATTACAGGGATAATTTGTTGCTGCCTTCCTAAAGGATATATTTATTGATTTCTTTATTCAACAAAAATGTATCAAGCACTTGTAGTGAGCTAGGTACTTTTCTGGGGCAGGGTCAAAATAAAACACAGTCTTTGTTTTCCAAACAATCTCTGTTGCTTAGTGGGGCACCCTCTATTAGAAAAGGCTTAAGGGAAACCTTGGCTGCAGGCTGAAGGAATACATCGGGTCATTTACTGTTCAAACAAATGCCTAGTACTCGAGTATCTGCTTCATGGCAGGCACTGGCCTCAGCCACGTGCAAGACATGGTCTCATTCTTCAGTCTCCCATGAAAGTGGATGGCTTGGCCGGGTGCTGTGGCTCATGCCTCTAGGGAGGCTGAGGTGGGTGGATCATGAGGTCAGGAGTTGGAGACCAGCCTGGCCGACATGTTGAAACCCCATCTCTACTAAAAGTACAAAAATTAGCCAGGTGTGGTGGCGGGTGCCTATAATCCCAACAACTCAGGAGGCTGAGGCAGGAGAATCACTTGAATTCGGGAGATGGAGGTTGCAGTGAGCTGAGATTGTGCCACTGCACTCCAGCCTAGGCGACAGAGTGAGTCTCCACCTTGAAAAAAAAGAAAAAAAGAAAGAAAGTGGATGGCTTTCAGCCCCTTCTTCCTGACCTTCATCCCCATGATTCTGGGGTATTTCATCATCCTCCCAATAGTTAACAACTCTTTCAGTTCTTAAACTTGCTGTCCTCACAACACACCAGATGGAGCTAATTTGACAAGGATTTATCACGGAAATGGGTGCACAGACACTGCACTGACAAGTCTTACCATATGAAGACAGCAACTACAAAATGAAAATGGCAGAACTGAAGTCTAATTCAGCTTTGTGTGAAATATTCCAATTTACCCCATTTACAATCTCTCATACAAGAGGCTGGATCAGAATATTAAAAACCTATCAACCTTGAAATAGTTGCTCCTAATCAAGTCAGGTAATGAATGACGAGAAGAGAAAATATTGGGATCATTGGCTGTTTGTCACAAACAGTGAATTACTGAGCAAGAATGAGCCATGTACTAGCCACTAATTTTTAATCTGGCCTCTCTGATTGTTTTCATTTTAAGAAATCATGATGGCTAATTTGACTGATGGATTTTCACAGACTTAATTGACGTCAGGCTTCTCTGCTTGGTTTTTAGCCATGTATCCATTCTTTGGTGTATTCACAAGGGAGGTAGAGGTAACATACAAACACTGTGTCCTTAAGGAGCTTAGAACCAAGTAGGAGTGGGTGAGCACAGTAAAATCCAGCTATGCAATCATCCATTTATTCAGCAGATGTTTGTTAAACACATAGGGTATTTTAAGCATTATGTAAAGTGCTGTGGGCATTCTGGAGAGTTCATCCAAGCCAAGTGCCTGGCCCATGGAAGATGCCAAATAAATATTCATCACATGAATGAATAAGTGAACATACTTGAGATCAGAAGAGACTTTCACTTATTGAAGGCGTTTGCAGATATTTTCATAAGAAAAGAGATTTTGGAAAATGGAAGACTGGATTTGAGGAAAAGGAATAAGTACAGTTGGCCTGGAGCCTGGTTGTGTGCAGGAAAATGGGAAAAATCAGTCTAGGATAAAAGGCAGGGACTTCTTGCAACAGGACACAGTCCTTGACTAGGGAACGTAGGCAAAGAGAAACCAACAGCGCCTTAAGCAGCTGAGGGAGGTGACCCAGTCACGGCAGCACGAGAGCGTTTGTGCTTCCCGAAGCATGCTGGCTGATATCAGAACAATCAGTCCCTTTAGAGAAACTCAGCTCATTTCACAAAGCGAATTTCCTCCCTGGAACCGAAGGTTTTATCCAAGTTCAGAATGTAGTGTCTCAAAAAATGGAGCCAACACACCACAGTCTTGGTTCCATCAATGCCAGACTAGGTGGAAACTACTGCTTATTACATTTGACTTTAGGGGAATTTGGCTCAAATGTCTGTGAGATCATACAGTAGAAAATCTGTCCCTAATAAATCTACTTTCTCTTTAATTCAGAATGAAACTGTTGGCCCTTATTCAGCCAGAATCCAATTCTGCAAATAGTACATTTCTCTCTAACTAGACAATGTGGCCACTGCGCCAACTGCCCATTGCTGGCATGAAACACCAGTTTAACCAAAACAATCTCATCTAGACCACTCTGATATGGGATGAAGATGAACAGCCAACACGTTGACTCGGTGATGAAAGGACCAGTGATACTCACTAAACAATTACAAAGCACTGATAGAACCTCCTGTTCTCATCATGAAGCCAGTTTTATCTCTCTTCAATAACTTCTACCATTCTCTCTCCTATGCCTATTGCCTTTATAGATCATGTTTTTACTATTACAGATTGATCTTTATGAGGCTACTCCACTTCAGGTGAGAATGTCATACCTTCTGGAATTTTTTCCTCTCTGTGGCCTCAAAATTCCTCTAGGGAACATGTTGAAAAAGGAAAGAACCATTCCTCATTCACTAATCATGTGGAGGTAAGATCATTCTCAGGCAGTTGGTAAAATCTGCAGCAGCAATAAAGATGATTTGAGATTTGAACTGCTGTGCTGGTTAAATAACTCTAATGGAGACCACAGGAGTTGGCCATCTGAGCCAGTGCTGAGAATGCATCTCGGTTGCTGTTAATTCCTCAGGTGTTGGGAGAAACAGTAGGATATTGGAGCCTGTAGATGAATTCAATAGAAAACCCCAGGTAGTTGCTGAGGAAGATCAGAGATATAGATTTCTGTGGCTCTGAGGTCATCAGATCAATGAAAGTACAGAACGGTCTCAAAGTAGTTTTCTTGGAAATGGGGGGTGGGGATGGAGGACTTGCCCTTCCACTGCATTTCCACAGCTAGCACACCGTATTTGCTTAAGTTGCATGTTTATTTGGGCATGTCCTCAAGGGGCTGATCAAGAGTATAGAAGGGCCAGCCAATCTAGATGCCTTCAAGGCCCCTCTCCAACCAGGACTTCCAACTCTCTTGTTCAAGGTCTTTCCACTAAAAGAGTCCTTTATTCTTCAGAGGTCTCCAACTCATATTGGTCTTATCCTCTCTCACTCTATCCTAGCTTGGATTTCATGCTGCTTCATTAGAAGCTCTCCTTGCAGATAGTTTTGGCATCCTTTGCCTTTCTTCTTTGACAATTGGGACAGAATCCTACTCTGAGTGATTAAAGCAACCATCACTCTCATCCATGACTATACCTAAAATGCAGACATTTGCTGCTGGTTTGCTTTACATTCATGGTAGGAAACCTTGGCTGGAGCCTTGGGTTGGTTCTCAGTGAGCTCAATCACTCACTCAGCCTCTGACACAACTATTTCCTCACCTTGCTTCTCTTCTTCAACCACACTGTGAAGCATCTGATAGCCTCAACTCACAGAAGCCTCCAGACAGAACTCCTGCATCTTTCTTGGCCACATTTAGATCTTCCATGTCTCCTTCTACCCCGTTATTGCAAAGTAAAAAGTGTCCCTCCACCTTGGAAGGACTTCACTTATTAAGGTGTCTCTTCTCTATGCTGACAACAATCTCTCTCTATGTGGTCATTTCTCCACAAAACATACTCTATTATGACCCTTCTAGAGAAGTAGGAAGAGAAAGAGGAGGAGGAGGAAGAGGAGGAGGAGGAGAAGGATATTCATCTTATATCCCTCTCAGCTTCCTTCACACCAATTGGTAAAGCGAGTTGTCTATACACTCTTCCTCCAACCTTTCATCATGTGATTTCTCCTTAAGACCTTCTCTTTTGGATTCTGCCCCAGAATCTCTCACAAAAGACTCTTAATAAAGTTACTAAAAGCACAGTGCCCATTCCTTTTTCCTCTATCCATTCTTTCTTGGGTGCAAACACCATCTTCTTGGATTTTTCTTCTTACTACTCTTGTTCCTCCTTCTGTAGCATTGTCATAAGCTTCTCCAGCTCTGATTTCTAAGCACTAGCCTTCTCAAGATGGACCCCTTTCTTTTTAACTATATATCCCTCCTCAGTGATCTCATCCCATGGCCTTAAAAAGTATCCTTGCAATTAAATTCATATTTTTATTTCTGCCAAAAAGCTCTCTTTCCTGAATAGCTCCAGACATATGTCACAACCTGCTACCTAGCAGGCAGGTCACACTCAAGACTGAGATGTTGATCTTTGCCCTTCCTTTCACCCACTGCTCTGACACTCCATATTCCCCATTGAAGTGACATGATCATATGCCAAATTCTCAAGCCAACAGCCCAGAGTCATCCTGAAACTCACCTTCTCCCTCCCAGAGCATTCACAACCCAACCCTCCAGCAATCTGGTCAATTCTACCTCCAGGAAATGCTCTCATCCATATCACTTTGCCTACAATCGCCACTTTAGATCAAGCCATCTCCCTTGCTCACTCAGAATCCTGAAAATGCTTCCTCGGCATTCCCTCTGCTTCCATATTTGCTTTCTGATCTATATTCTGCCCAGCAGCCCATGTGAACATTTTAATGAAAAAAATTCTTTATTCTTCTCCTTCAATT
The DNA here is from genome assembly GCF_028878055.3 of Symphalangus syndactylus. Classification (NCBI taxonomy): domain Eukaryota; kingdom Metazoa; phylum Chordata; class Mammalia; order Primates; family Hylobatidae; genus Symphalangus; species Symphalangus syndactylus. Next base: position 31,744,760 of record NC_072444.2, on the reverse strand, counting down.
TTGCAGTGACACCTCATTGCACTTCAGATAAAATTCAAACTTTTCCCATGACCTACAAGGTCATGCTTGGCTCCATTCTCTCTGTTTAGCCACACTTCCCTTCGTCTACTGTGATTTGTGGCCCTGGACTCACCAATTCCATAAATGTCCACACTTCTTTCCCACCCCACAACAGCTCCTCTCTTCATCATATTCACAAGATTGGCTTCTTGCACGCATTCTCATGCTACTTCTGGCTCCTCTGCGTCATCTTCTTAGGTTTGCTCTATTTGTGGGGTTGCTTCTGCTATGCCTTTAACTGCTATGCTGTTTTTCTTTTTATTTAGAGTCCTTTCAAAATTTACAATTGTGCATTTAACTGTGTGCCTATTTGCTTATTGTCCAAAGCTCCAATTAGACAGTAAGCATCATAGCATCATTGGGGAGAGACCAAGTCCACTTATCGGCCTTGGCATCTCCAGCCATTGGCATGGTGCCAGCACTGAGTGGTTGAGAATATCTGAGCATATTAGGAGAGTGGGTTAAACTTCCTGCTTTTTCTATCCAACCACCGTTGCTTTCTTCTTACTGTTCCCGTGCCTTACTTAGTGATTCCCTGAATCGATTCCTGGCATCCCACAGCTCTCTCCATCCAGAATTCCCTCCTTGAATTCTCCCAAATGCCCAAAAGACACCCCACTTAAGGCTCAGCCAAAAATCCATCTCCTCCAGAAGGCGCTCTAGATCCACACAGCACGTGGCTCAGTTCCTCTGTGCATTTCTGAGCAAGCAGCCCACTTGAACTTCCCTGTGTTGAGTGGGCACCCATCTCCCTTGTGTTGAGTGGGCACCCATCTCCCCTGTGGGACCAAGGCTTTTGCAGGCAGAGACCAGGCTATGCATTCTTCAGCACCCCAGAGGTCCTTAGTTCTATTAGTTGCCCAAAGGTGTGTTGAGAGAAACTCTTATTCCCTGTCCCTCTTTCTTTGTATAGAATGCAACAGAGCAGAGAATATTTCAAATAAGACAGCTTCCATGGTGTCCCAGATAAAGACTCTGTCTTATCTCTTTCTTTTTTTTTTTTTTTTCCAGAAACAAAGAAAATATTTTATTATACTTTAGGGTTTTAGGGTACATGTGCACAATGTGCAGGTTTGTTACATATGTATCCATGTGCCATGTTGATTTCCTGCACCCATTAACTCGTCATTTAGCATTAGATGTATCTCCTAATGCTGTCCCTCCCCCCTCCCCCCACCCCACAACAGTCCCCGGAGCGTGATGTTCCCCTTCCTGTGTCCATGAGTTCTCATTGTTCAATTCCCACCTATGAGTGAGAACATGCGGTGTTTGGTTTTTTGTCCTTGCGATAGTTTACTGAGAATGATGTTTTCCAGTTTCATCCATGTCCCTACAAAGGACACGAACTCATCATTTTTTATGGCTGCATAGTATTCCATGGTGTATATGTGCCACATTTTCTTAATCCAGTCTATCGTTGTTGGACATTTGGGTTGGTTCCAACTCTTTGCTATTGTGAATAGTGCCGCAATAAACATACGTGTGCATGTGTCTTTATAGCAGCATGATTTATAGTCCTTTGGGTATATACCCAGTAATGGGATGGCTGGGTCAAATGGTATTTCTAGTTCTAGATCCCTGAGGAATCGCCACACTGACTTCCACAATGGTTGAACTAGTTTACAGTCCCACCAACAGTGTAAAAGTGTTCCTATTTCTCCACATCCTCTCCAGCACCTGTTGTTTCCTGACTTTTTAATGATCGTCATTCTAACTGGTGTGAGATGGTATCTCACTGTGGTTTTGATTTGCATTTCTCTGATGGCCAGTGATGAGGAGCATTTCTTCATGTGTTTTTTGGCTGCATAAATGTCTTCTTTTGAGAAGTGTCTGTTCATGTCCTCTGCCCACTTTTTGATGGGGTTGTTTGTTTTTTTCTTGTAAATTTGTTTGAGTTCATTGTAGATTCTGGATATTAGCCCTTTGTCAGATGAGTAGGTTGCAAAAATTTTCTCCCATTGTGTAGGTTGCCTGTTCACTCTGATGATAGTTTCTTTTGCTGTGCAGAAGCTCTTTAGTTTAATGAGATCCCATTTGTCGATTTTGGCTTTTGTTGCCATTGCTTTTGGTGTTTTAGACATGAAGTCCTTGCCCACGCCTATGTCCTGAATGGTATTGCCTAGGTTTTCTTGTAGGATTTTAATGGTTTTAGGTCTAACATATAAGTCTTTAATCCATCTTGAATTAATTTTGGTATAAGGTGTAAGGAAGGGATCCAGTTGCAGCTTTCTACATATGGCTAGCCAGTTTTCCCAGCACCATTTATTAAATAGGGAATCCTTTCCCCATTTCTTGTTTTTGTCAGGTTTGTCAAAGATCAGATAGTTGTAGCTATGCGGTATCATTTCTGAGGGCTCTGTTCTGTTCCATTAATCTATGTCTCTGTGGTGGTACCAGTACCATGCTGTTTTGGTTACTGTAGCCTTGTGGTATAGTTTAAAGTCAGGTAGCGTGATGCCTCCAGCTTTGTTCTTTTGGCTTAGGATTGATTTGGCGATGCGGGCTCTTTTTTGGTTCCATATGAACTTTAAAGTAGTTTTTTCCAATTCTGTGAAGAAAGTCATTGGTAGCTTGATGGGATGGCATTGAATCTATAAATTACCTTGGGCAGTATGGCCATTTTCACGATATTGATTCTTCCAACCCATGAGCATGGAATGTTCTTCCATTTGTTTGTATCCTCTTTTATTTCATTGAGCAGTGGTTTGTAGTTCTCCTTGAAGAGGTCCTTCACATCCCTTGTAAGTTGGATTCCTAGGTATTTTATTCTCTTTGAAGCAATTGTGAATGGGAGTTCACTCACGATTTGGCTCTCTGTTTGTCTGTTATTGGTGTACAAGAATGCTTGTGATTTTTGTACATTAATTTGTATCCTGAGACTTTGCTGAAGTTGCTAATCAGCTTAAGGAGATTTTGGGCTGAGACAATGGGGTTTTCTAGATATACAATCATGTCATCTGCAAACAGGGACAATTTGACTTCCTCTTTTCCTAACTGAATACCCTTTATTTCCTTCTCCTGCCTGATTGCTCTGGCCAGAACTTCCAGCACTATGTTGAATAGGAGCGGTGAGAGAGGGCATCCCTGTCTTGTGCCAGTTTTCAGAGGGAATGCTTCCAGTTTTTGCCCATTCAGTAGGATGTTGGCTGTGGGTTTGTTGTAGATAGCTCTTATTATTTTGAGATACGTCCCATCAATACCTAATTTATTGAGAGTTTTTAGCATGAAGGGTTGTTGAATTTTGTCAAAGGCCTTTTCTGCATCTATTGAGATAATCATGTGGTTTTTGTCTTTGGTTCTGTTTATATGCTGGATTACATTTATTGATTTGCGTATGTTGAACCAGCCTTGCATCCCAGGGATGAAGCCCACTTGATCATGGTGGATAAGCTTTTTGATGTGCTGCTGGATTCGGTTTGCCAGTATTTTATTGAGGATTTTTGCATCAATGTTCATCAAGGATATTGGTCTGAAATTCTCTTTTTTGGTTATGTCTCTGCCAGGTTTTGGTATCAGGATGATGCTGGCATCGTAAAATGTGTTAGGGAGGATTCCCTCTTTTTCTATCGATTGGAATAGTTTCAGAAGGAATGGTACCAGTTCCTCCTTGTACCTCTGGTAGAATTCAGCTGTGAATCCATCAGGTCCTGGACTCTTTTTGGTTGGTAAGCTATTGATTATTGCCACAATTTCAGGACCTGTTATTGGTCTATTCAGAGATTCAACTTCTTCCCGGTTTAGTCTTGGGAGGGTGTATTTGTCGAGGAATTTATCCATTTCTTCTAGATTTTCTAGTTTATTTGCATAGAGGTGTTTGTAGTATTCTCTGATGGTAGATTGTATTTCTGTGGGATCGGTGGTGATATCCCCTTTTTCGTTTTTTATTGCATCTATTTGATTCTTCTCTCTTTTCTTCTTTGTTAGTCTTGCTAGCGGTCCATCAATTTTGCTGATCTTTTCAAAAAACCAGCTCCTGGATTCATTAATTTTTTGAAGGGTTTTTTGTGTCTCTATTTCCTTCAGTTCTGCTCTGATTTTAGTTATTTCTAGCCTTCTGCTAGCTTTTGAATGTGTTTGCTCTTGCTTTTCTAGTTCTTTTAATTGTGATATTAGGGTGTCAATTTTGGATCTTTCCTGCTTTCTCTTGTGGGCATTTAGTGCTATAAATTTCCCTCTACACACTGCTTTGAACGTGTCCCAGAGATTCTGGTATGTTGTGTCTTTGTTCTCGTTGGTTTCAAAGAACATCTTTATTTCTGCCTTCATTTCATTATGTACCCAATAGTCATTCAGGAGCAGGTTGTTCAGTTTCCATGTAGTTGAGCGGTTTTGACTGAGTTTCTTAATCCTGAGTTCTAGTTTGATTTCACTGTGGTCTGAGAGACAGTTTGTTATAATCTCTGTTCTTTTACATTTGCTGAGAAGAGCTTTACTTCCAACTATGTGGTCAGTTTTGGAATAGGTGTGGTGTGGTGCTGAAAAAAATGTATATTCTGTTGATTTGGGGTGAAGAGTTCTGTAGATGTCTATTAGGTCCACTTTATGTAGAGCTGAGTTCAATTCCTGGATATCCTTGTTAACTTTCTGTCTCGTTGATCTGTCTAATGCTGACAGTGGGGTGTTAAAATCTCCCATTATTATTGTGTGGGAGTTTAAGTCCCTTTGTAGGTCACTGAGGACTTGCTTTATGAATCTGGGTGCTCCTGTGTTGGGTGCATATATATTTAGGATAGTTAGCTCTTCTTGTTGAATTGATCCCTTTACCATTATGTAATGGCCTTCTTTGTCTCTTTTGATCTTTGTTGGTTTAAAGTCTATTTTATCAGAGACTAGGATTGCAACCCCTGCCTTTTTTTGATTTCCAGTTGCTTGATAGATCTTCCTCCATCCCTTTATTTTGAGTCTATGTGCGTCTCTGCACGTGAGATGGGTTTCCTGAATACAGCACACTGATGGGTCCTGACTCCTTATCCAGTTTGCCAGTCTGTGTCTTTTGATTGGAGCATTTAGCCCATTTACATTTAACGTTAATATTGTTATGTGTGAATCTGATCCTGTCATTATGATGTTAGTTGGTTATTTTGCTCGTTAGTTGCTATAGTTTCTTCCTAGCCTCGATGGCCTTTACAATTTGGCGTGTTTTTGCAGTGGCTGGTACCGGTTGTTCCTTTCCATGTTTAGTGCTTCCTTCAGGAGCTCTTTTAGGGCAGGCCTGGTGGTGACAAAATCACTCAGCATTTGCTTGTCTGTAAAGTATTTTATTTCTCCTTCACTTATGAAGCTTAGTTTGGCGGGATAGGAAATTCTGGGTTGAAAATTCTTTTCTTTAAGAATGTTGAATATCGGCCCCCACTCTCTTCTGGCTTGTAGAGTTTCTGCTGAGAGATCAGCTGTTAGTCTGATGGGCTTTCCTTTGTGGGTAATCTGACCTTTCTCTCTGGCTGCCCTTAACATTTTTTCCTTCATTTCAACTTTGGTGAATCTGACAATTATGTGTCTCGGAGTTGCCCTTCTCGAGGAGTATCTTTGTGGCGTTCTCTGTATTTCCTGAATCTGAATGCTGGCCTGCCTTGCTAGATTGGGGAAGTTCTCCTGGATAATATCTTGCAGAGTGTTTTCCAACTTGGTTCCATTCTCCCCATCATTTTCAGGTACACCAATCAGACGTAGGTTTGGTCTTTTCACATAGTCCCAAATTTCTTGGAGGCTTTGTTCATTTCTTTTTATTCTTTTTTCTCTAAACTTCCCTTCTCTCTTCATTTCATTCATTTCATCTTCTATCAGCGATACCCTTTCTTCCAGTTGATCGCATCTGCTACTGAGGCTTCTGCATTCTTCGCGTAGTTCTCGAAACTTGCCTTTCAGCTCCATCATCTCCTTTAAGCCCTTCTCTCCATTGGTTATTCTAGTTATCCATTCTTCTAATTTTTTTTCAAAGTTTTTAACTTCTTTGCTATTGTTTTGAATTTCCTCTCGTAGCTCAGAGTAGTTTGATCGTCTGAAGCCTTCTTCTCTCAACTCATCAAAGTCATCCTCCATCCAGCTTTGTTCCGTTGCTGGTGAGGAACTGCATTCCTTTGGAGGAGGAGAGGTGCTCTGTTTTTTAGAGTTTCCAGTTTTTTTGGTCTGTTTTTTCCCCATCTTTGTGGTTTTGTCTACTTTTTGTCTTCGATGATGGTGATGTACAGATGGGTTTTTGGTGTGGATGTCCTTTCTGTTTGTTAATTTTCCTTCTACCAGACAAGACCCTTAGCTGCAGGTCTGTTGGAGTTTACTAGAGGTCCACTCCAGACCCTGTTTGGCTGGGTGTCAGCACCGGTGGCTGCAGAACAGTGGATTTTCGTGAGACCACAAATTCAGCTGTCTGATAGTTCCTCTGAAAGTTTTGTCTCAGAGGAGTACCCGGTTGAATGAGGTGTCAGTCTGTCCCTACTGGGGGCGTGCCTCCCAGTTAGGCTGCTCAGGGGTGAGGGACCCACTTTAGGAAGCAGTCTGTCCGTTCTCAGATCTCCAGCTGCGTGCTGGGAGAACCACTACTCTCTTCAAAGCTGTCAGTCAGACAGGGACATTTAAGGCTGTGGAGGTTCTCGCTGAGTTTTTGGTTGTCTGTGCCCTGCCCCCAGAGGTGAAGCCTACAGAGGCAGGCAGGCCTCCTTGAGCTGTGGTGGGCTCCACCCAGTTTGAGCTTCCTGGCTGCTTTGTTTACCTAAGCAAGCCTGGGCAATGGCGGGCGCCCCTTCCCCAGCCTCGTTGCCGCCTTGCAGCGTGATCTCAGACTGCTGTGCTAGCAATCAGCAAGACTCTGTGGGCATAGGACCCTCCGAGCCAGGTGCGGGACACAATCTCCTAGTGTGCCGTTTTCCAGGCCCGTTGGAAAAGCGCAGTATTAGGACGGGACTGACCCGATATTCCAGGTGCCGTCTGTTTCCCCTTTCTTTGACTAGGAAAGGGAACTCCCTGACCCCTTGCGCTTCCTGAGTGAGGCAATGCCTTGCCCTGCTTCGGCTCGCACACAGTGCGCTTCACCGACTGTCCTGAACCCACTGTTAGGCACTCCCTAGTGAGATGAAACCGGTACCTCAAGCAGAAATGCAGAAATCACCCGTCTTCTGTGTCGCTGGGGCTGGGAGCTGGAGACCGGAGCTGTTCCTATTCGGCCATCTTGGCTCCACCCCATCTCTTTCAACTTATCTGTATCTTATCTTATATCTTTCTTGGTATTCAACATTTACAAAGTTCCCAAGGGCTAATGAAACAGGCACAACAAAAGTTGTATTTTCAGGAGCCAATTTTTGAATATTAGCCTAGAACCTTCCTTTGGCTTCTTCACTGGTCATCAAGGGAAGCACTGACCCAGACACTGGGAAATCAAAGACGAGCAAGATACGACTCTTAATCCTGAAGACACGCTGGCAAAGGACCCAAGCCAAAAGCCAGAGCTCACAGCAGGCACGCTGCTCCCATTCAGAAGAGACCCACCTCTGTGCAGGTGTGTGGACACCTGCACCTTTAGGGATGCTGTGGGAAGATGGTGTGGCCACAGTACCAAAGACATTTCACCTTCGGCCCTGTAATAGGTGCATTAGATTAAATGGTAGACAAATGTATTTTCTTTGTTTGTTTTTTGGGGTTTTGTTTTGTTTTGTCTTTTTTTTTTTTTTTTGAGAGTCTTACTCTGTCACCACCCAGGCTATAGTGCAATGGCATGATCTTGGCTCACTGAAACCTCTACCCCTGGGTTCAAGCAATTCTTATGTCTCAGCCTCCTAAGTAGCTGGAATTATAGGCATCTGCCACCACACCTGAATAATTTTTGTATTTTTAGTAGAGGTGAGGTTTCGCCATGTTGGCCAGCCTGGTTTCAGACTCCTGACCTCAAGTGATCCACCTGCCTTGGCCTCCCAGAGTGCTGGGATTATAGGCATAAACCTGGCTGGCAAATGCATTTTTTAATTAGCCAGACAGGCTAGTCTTGTTCAGAAGACAATGTCTGTTGGAAATGGCATGACCCTGGAGACTGAATGAAAAACTAACCCTTCAGGTGTTCCGGGTTCAAATCTCATCACCTCCATGGTGGCCTGTGAGAAATGTTTCATCACTATGGTGGTTTGGTTTTGACACATGGAAAGTAAAATAGGGGAATGATGTCCTACTGGAACAGGTCAAGGTGATTCTTTTCAACACCAACATGGCACGTGTATACATATGTAACAAACCTGCACGTTGTGCACGTGTACCCTGAAACTTAAAGTATAATAATAATAAAATAAAAAAAACGTTTCTACAAAGTCATGGTCAGATGTTTGGAAAAAATATGTATGTACAAATATATATATATATATGATATGTATATGAATCTATATCTATATACTTTATTCTAAAATATATCCCCAGCACTTACAAATATTTGTTTTCAGTAAAAGTGAAATCCAAAACTGTGAAAATTCATTAATCCTCTTTGGATTCCTCATGGAGATCCACTTCTGTGCCTGTCCTGCTGGCCCACAGCTCCCTGTCACTCATTGTGAATACGCAGGATGCAAGATGTTGTGCGTCGTCAACTTGACCTTGAATACAAGCTTACCAGGGACACAGAAGAGCAGGGCTGCACCCCTTTGTGGCTGTGCGCTCACGTTGCCATAGTGTCAGGGAGCATATCTGTTTCCAGCTGAGCTGCTTTTGTTTAAGCTTCAAGCCTTTCCTTTTTCCTACTTGAAAATAGTTTACCAGGAGGCAAAATGATTCAAAGTAACATCTGGGTCCCTCTTGGCATGTGCGTGGTAATTCCCTTCCTTCCATCCTGTAATTAAGTCAATTAGGTTTCTAAGTCTTCTATGAGGGGATTTCCAGGAATCTTTTCTCAGTGACACACACACCACTCTCCGAATATCATCAGCCCCTCGGAGGACCACCTCCTACTCTCCTGCCTTCTTTCTCTAGAACAAAATGTAAAGCAAAACAAAGCAGCTGAGAGTCCCTCCAAACGTTGGACAATAAAGACGACAGAAAAAGCACACACTCTCTGGTCCCAGTTCTGGATGGAGGGATGCCTGGCCTGTGCATGGCCAACTGTTCTTCCAGTTCTGGTCAATCTACAAAGGCTGTTTCCTGGATGCTATGTATTAACTGAAATCTTGGCAGACTTAACCTGTTGCTCTAGACGAGTGGCTGAGTTTTTGGTGCCACATCCCCCAAAATATCAGGGAATGAGCGAATACAGTTGAAGTACTTCTTGGCATGCATGCACACCAGAAAGCAAACAGACAAGTGAAGTTTGTGTTGCTTACATTTTCTTGATGAAAACTGGAACTGCAGCTATGGTTGATCTGAGAGACTCCAGCATGTTTGATAAGCTTCGTGCCTCTTATTATTTGGGACGTCTCCAATTACATTCAAAAAAATCTGCTTTAACATCTTAAATTTCATTTCCCCAAACATTCATTTCCTGAAATTCTAAAGAGTGTTCTTCAAGGAAATGATCCATAACTTCCTATTAGTTGTGTGGACATCAGTATCCTTTCAAATAAAAGAGACTGTCCTCTCAAATAGCACCACCAAGACCTATCTATCAATCAGGAAGTACACTTACCGAGACACGGACATAGAAGGAAGCACCACAGTGATGTTCTGCCATGAACTCACTTGGAATTCCAAACTGTTACCCATTTATGCCTTGTGTTCCATTATTGGAATGCTAAGCATGTGGAAGTTATTTATATTCTATGGCTCAAGGTCATCAGCAAGGTCTGATTGCAAACATTCAAAAAATTGCAACCTCAGGCATAAATGGGTTAAATCAAGAGAACATTGGATGTGCATGCACATGCACACACACCACACACATGCACACTCACACATGCTATACTTTGGATTTAAAATAATTAAGTTCAGATTGATTTATTCACCAACATAATCAATTCCAAATCCCTGTCAGACCTGGATCATTTAGAAAATTAAAGTCAAGCATGGTGATAGCATTCAAAAATCAGAATAGAAAATTCTTTTTTTCAAGAGTCAAACTTCTGGCTGGGCTTCGTTGCTCACGCCTGTAATCCCAGCACTTTGGGAGACTGAGGCGGGCAGATCACGAGGCCAGGAGTTCCAGACCAGCCTGGCTAACATAGCAAAACCCTGTCTCTATTAAAAATACAAAAATTAGCCAGGTGTGGTGGCATACACCTGTAATTCCACCTACTCTGGAGGCTGAGGCAGGAGAATCACTTGATCCCGGGAGGTGGAGGTTGCAGTGAGCTGAGATCGTGCCACTGCACTCAAGCCTGGGCACTAGAGCAAGACTTTGTCTTAAAAACAAACAGACAAACAAAAACAGAGAGTCAAACTTATGTTTTCATCAACTGCAAAGCCAAGTAGAGAAAGAAAAATGAATGCAGGAGCAAAGCTGTAGAGGGAGAAAAAAACAAAATTAATGTTCTGCTTTTCCCAGGTAACTTCAGCTGGGAATTCTGATTAACATGAGTCCTTAGTAAATTTAAGGATCATGTTGGCTTGCAGGCTTGTAGTATTGAAATTTCAATTGGTGATGACATGTGCTGAAATAATAAACACAAATAACTCCCAACCTAAATCACTCCCTTCAGATTTGGCAATTCATCCTGAGATTTGTGTTAATTACAGACAGAGAATCCAGGACATTTAAAAAAAATACTATACAGGATTCCATAGGTATCTCCTTAATTTAATGAAGTATTTCAACAAATATTTGGAAGGCTTACTATTTGTGAATCATTATCATAAGCACTGAATTCATTCATCTATCCATCCATTCATTTCAACAGTAAAAAGTCAGTTGAGTATCTACAATGTGCCAGTCACTGTTGTAGGCGTTGGAGAGGGAGCTGTGCATAGAGGATCAATGAATCCCATAAGTGACCCCTTTGTTCTCTGACCAAGACTGGAACCACAGAGCTATAGTAACCGGATCTGGACAGATGGAGATCGAAATATCAGCATCCTTGCTGATAAAAGCTGGACTAGAGGTATGTGGCAATATGGGCTTTATAACACAGAATACAGAATTAGGCAGACTCAAGCTTTCAGTTTCAGGACAGAGCCCTTACAGTGAGATTGGACTGGCAGGCTGACCTCGAGGAGCAGCTGTGAGGCCAGTTCCTACCCAAACTCACCCACCCAAGAAGTCACCCAATATGGAACTGAGGGGCAGAGGCCAGCGTATCATCCTGTTGGGTTTCTCTTCCCATAGAAATCTAAAGGCAAAAGAGATTCCCTAACCTCCTGTCTATTCAGTGAACAAAACAGGCAGGAGTTAACTGAGTTCCCAGGGAGTTAGGATTCCAATGGCAGAATGAGCAGAGAGTGAACAAACAAATAGATAAAGGAGCTGGGAAACGTACATATGAGAGACCGAACAGGGTACCGAGAGAGGGAGGTGGCATGGGGAGGGCATACAGCTATGGACAAGGCAGCTGTGGGCCTGCCCTGTGAAGAACCCATTGCAATAGAGTGGACAGACATTGAGTGCAGTGCAGGTGACTACTTCTTTACAACCAAAATACTTGTTGTAAAGTAAAACCACATGGTGCTAAGTGACCCTATAATAGGACAAAGGCAGTTGGGTGGGAAAGACACTGACAGTGTCCAGGAGCCTGGCTAGCTCCAGAGGAAGTTTCTCTTCTCATCTGCCCCACCTGGCCTTAGTCATCTCCTTCAAATGCATGGTTCACCAGATGGAACCATCGTTTTAAAAGTGCCTTCCAAAGAGGTAATATTCTAGAAAGAGTAGGAATTTTTCAATTTTTTGAATTTTTGCAATCAGGCCTCGGCAATGACCTTGAGCAGTAGGATATAAATAACTCCTACATGTGTAGCATTCCAATAATGGAACACTAGGAGTAAATGGGTAAGAGTTTGGAATTTCAAGTGAATTCATGACAGAAGACTAGAAGTCAGTCTTCTTGAGATCAGCCCACATGAAACTGACAATTGAGCTATTCATGCTGCCCCAACGTGGCTCCCCCCAAAGACACCGCAAAATTTAGAACAAACTATTAATCCCACTGTTTTTCCCATACCACCACAAGCTGGGGAGCACATGGGGGAGAGAAGGGGGGCAGAAAGTCCCATTTACTAAACCTAAAGGTGGCTCAGAGAATTTGCAAGCTTTTGAATCCCTCCTGCTCCACCACATAAGAGAACTCCAACTGCAGAGGAACGTTTCCTCCCCAGAGGAGATTCAGAGACAGGTGCAAGTCAATGCCAATAGCACAGGCACGGTGTGTGATGAATTTTCCAGCTGACATAAGAACTATATCCTCAACAATTTCTCCCTGAACATTTTCTTTTCCTCCAGACGCCCTAAGCCCTTAAGCATGAGTTGTTTTCAATCATGGGCCTGCAATTGGCTTGTGCCTCCAAACAGCTCTCCTTGTTTGCCTGGTGTAAGGGAGATTTGCAAACGTCTTTCTCCCTTACTGGTTAAACTCCGAGGCCACACGGCACGAGAGCAAGCGCTTTGGGGGTGATTCTCTCTCTCCAGCAGGAGCAGCTGAAAGCCCCCTGCTGCCTTCATGGCAGAGCAGCTCCTCCTCCCAGACCCCACTCTTCTCAGCTACTCAGTTCCTGCAAAGGAGGTAGGAAAGATTCTCTTTTCCTAGTTGAATCCACAGATGTTTACTGGGTGTATAATGTTTCTTTTTTTTTTTCTTTCTGTTTTTTTGAGATGGAGTCTTACTCTGTCACCCAGGCTGGAGTGCAGTGGTGCAATCCCTGCTCACTGCAACCTCTGCCTCATGGGTTCAAGTAATTCTCGTGCCCTAGCCTCCTGAGTAGCTGGGATTACAGGTGCTCGCCACCATGCCTGGCTAATTTTTGTTTTTTAGTAGAGATGGGGTTTTGCCATGTTGGCCAGGCTGGTCTCAAACTCCTGACCTCAAGTGGTCCACCCACCTCGGCCTCCCAAAGTGCTGAGATTACAGGCGTGAGCCACCACACCCGGCCGGGTGTACCATTTTTCTTATGCTGCTGTAACAAGTTACCACAAACTTGGTGACTTAAAACAACATAAATACATCATCTTACAGACCTTGAAGCCAGACATCCAAAATAAGACTTATGGAGCTATGTCTGGAAAACGTATGGGTTCCTCCGGAGGCTTCGGGAAGAATCCATATCCTGGCCCTTTCCAGCCTCTGTAAACCACCTGAATCCCTGGGTTTGTGGCCCCTCCTCACATCACCCCCACCTCTTGCTTCTGTCATAGCCATTCCTGCTTCATCTCTGTTGTCAAATGTCTCTCTGCTTCTTTCTTACAAGGACCCTTGTAATGATGTCAGGGCTCACTTGGATCCTCCGGGACAATCTCCCCACCTCAACTTAATCACATCTGCAAAGTCTCCCTGGCCACATCAGGTCACATATTTGCAGTTCCAGGGATTAGGACCTGACATCCTAGAGGACCATCATTCAGCTGGCCACCCTGGGTGCACTGGACACTGCATAACTTGAGCACACCACACCTGAACCCCCTCCCTAGCGTTGTAGAAACGCCCACCTAGGAAGGCAGAGCTAGCCACTTGTTCTAGAGACAGAAAATTCCAGATGGCCCAGGACTTGCTTTCCCTCTTCTTCTTCCTCTAGGACTGAAGCACGTGACTCAGGCTCTGGCAGCCAGATGTACACTCCGCAGGTTTTGCTTTGGCAGACGATGGTGAAAAGACATGGGGAAGATGAAAATTTAGCCTAGCAAGGGTGGGCAGTAGCTGCCACACTGCACGTGAAGCAGTCTCAGTGGCAGGGGTTCTAATAGCACAACCATGGAGCAAGGTTGAAGTATCGGTGGAGCACGACCAATTCTGGGGTGTCATTTTGTTGGGTAGCTCACAAACCTGGCTCTCTAGCTTTCCCAGATATTTGGCGGGTCATCAGTGTCCTTCGATAAATTTATTTTCTATTTAAATTAACCAAAGGCTTTTTCCTGTTGCTTGCAATGGAGAGACTAGGCTAGGTAGATTGTTCCTATGGCCTCGTAATTTTTGCTAAGTCCCCAAAACTGAATAAAGCTTCCAAGCCCTCACAAGAAGCAAATGCTGGTTCCATACCTCTTGCACAACTTGCAGAACTGTGAGCACATCTAAAGAGAACATGAAGTTCTCTTCAGACTTGAACACATCTAAACAGAACTCCTGGGAAGCCGTAAGGACACATCACCTAAGCCTCTGAGGCAGCTGGAACATCTCCCATGAGCTGCCATGCCAATCCCTCCTCCCAAGCCTGCACAGAACCTGAGAAGGGAAGAGAGTGAGAAGCATCAGGATTGGCAGACTGGGGATTGTGGAGGAAAAACATAGGGTTATGGTAAGAGGTCATTTCCTTCTTTACAAGGGAGGAGAGCTTCACTCCTCTTTATCCCAAATCACCTAGAGAGTGTGTGTGTGTGTGGCAGGCGGTGGTGCTTATATGGTTTGGATATTTGTACCCTCCAAATCTTATGTTGAATTGTGATCCCCAGTGTTGGAGGTGGGGTCTGGGGGAGGTGTTTGGGTCATGGGGGCGAATCCCTCATGAATGGCTTGGTGCTATTGTCATGGTAATAAGTGAGTTCTCACCCTAATCTTTCACAAGAGAGCTGGTTGCTTAAAAGAACATGGACCTTCCTTCCATCTCTCTCTTGCTCCTCCTTTCACCACCTAACATGCCAACTCCCCTTTCCCTTCCATCATAATTGGAAGCTTCCTGAGGCTCTCACCAGATGCAGATGCTGGTGCCATATTTCATGTACAATCTGCAGAACTGTGAGCCAAATAAACATTTTTTCTTTGTAAGTTTCCCAGCCTCGGGTGTTCCTTTAGAGCAATGCAAAATGGACTAAGACAGAGCTCTAGAAGAATCACTTACAGATAGGATGGCTGCACATGTTGGCTCACTTGGGGCAGATTCACCCATTGTCTCAGAGTCATTTCTAGAAGCATCTCCTCTCACTCTCGTAAGTGTCCAGGTTTGGCCAATCCATTCTGTGGTCACTGATTTACTGAGCACTCATTTCCAGCAAGACTTGCAGACCCACTCTAATGCTGGGGCACAATTATAAGAGGGTCCTTGTGAGAGAATGACATGGATCTCTTGAATTTGGGAGGGGAAATCTGAACATAGATATATGCCTATTTTAAACCTGATGCCAAAGAACTTGCTGAAATACCAGCTCCATCAGGACAATGTGAAAATGGCGTGTGCTGGGTCTGGGAAGGTAGATGGAGAAACTCCCACCTTACCCTAGTCCTCCACAACTCTCAGAGTTCACAGAGAAATCTTCTGGGATTCCCTTGGTTTCATATGAAGAATTACAGAGGTTAGAGGAGGATGTAGGAGTTACAGAGATGCTGTGAAGATGCTGCAGGTGGAGAAGGGTGGGATGTGGACACCTGCATCCCTCTGAGCCATCCTCAGTGATGGAGGCTCCTGCAGTAAGAAGGAACATCACACCCCGAGAAAACTACACTCAGCCTCTGCACAGAGACACTCATCAGCAGAGGCCATAACTCAACTGAGCCACTTCAGGACAAAGGACAGCTTACCATTACCAAGAGCTGCTCCTTGCATAATTTGACCATCGTTTCCCCTCTTCAATCCCTGACACCAGAGGTGTTACGAAGCTTGTCCAACCCACCTCATTTTGTTGTTGTTGTTGCTGTTGTTCTGTTTTTTTTTTTTTTTTGAGGCTTTTAGTAGCCTGAATCTGTGGTTTTTTAGTTTCTGTCTTTAGTGATAAGCAGAAAAGAGGGATGAAAAGGGGGACATTACTAGCCCAGCCAGAAACAGAAACTAAGAACCCATGCCTGTATTCTTTCCCATGGACATCCCTGTTAGAAACTAGAAAAGGGTGGAGGGAACAGGAGTGACCTACTGTTTCCTCATCCCCTCTTCACCCCATGGACACACACACAACCATATCCAAGTTCTTTAGCTGAGGGTCTGGGCCACACAGGGTCAAGAAGAGTATTGAAACATTTACAAAATTAGAACTTTAAACAGAACTGGACTGATTTGAATGACCAGCAGCAACCAAGGCATTCTCCAGTAACAGGAAAGGAGGGCTTAACATAGCATGGTTAGTGAAAGAGATTGAGGAACAAATTTCCACGGAGTTGAGCGCGTTCCATAAACCAAGTTCAAGTTCAGGACAAACATCTTTTATTTTCACTTGTCCAGCATTCTCTTCCTCCTAATTTTCCACTGGAAAGATACACATTCCCCATTCCCAGTTTCTGCAGCAGAGGAGGGTCTGCCCATTGTGCACCTTCCACCCACCCGTCTTCCTCATCCCCAATCCAGGAGTAGACATGTGAGTCAGGTCTTGCCAATCAAGAGTGATTATCAACTAGCACAGCTTCTGCAGGGAATCTGTTGGAAAGAGAGATTGTCTTTCCAATGTGATTACTCAGCTGGTGGAACCGCCAGCCTGGAATTCATGATCACTATCTGGCCCCTGACAAGGGAAGAGCTCATGCCAACACAGTGTAAAGGAGGGCCAAGAGACACAGAGCACCTGGATACCACTGTGCCTGAAGCTAGATACCTCTGAGCTTTTTAGTTTTATGAACCAACCCATTCCCTTTCAATGATTAAGACACTTTGAAATGGATTTGTCACTTTCACTGAAAAATACGTATCTGATGCAGATGTTCAACTAAGTGGGAAAGGAAGGTGTATCAGTCAGATTCTAGCGGGAAACAAAAGACAGGAGATAGATGAAGTTAAAAGAGGCAACAAGAGATAGTAAGGCACCCAGGCAAGTGTGGGAAGGCTTTACCATCCCTAGGCTTGTGCTACCGGAGTCCCATGAGAGCAGAAATTCTGAAAAATGAGTCACCTGCTAGAAGTCACAGCCACTTCCATAACTGTGCTGATTAGGGACCTCCTGGTCTTTGACCTCCTGCAAGTACTTCCTGTTGGCCAATCTCAGAAGGAGGGAAGTCAGGGTGATGCAAAAAGTAGAGAGGGTGTCCCCATGGCATTGTGCAGATGAAAGCAAAGAGGAGAGGTTGTGGGAAGACAGGAGGCAAATGCAGACTCACAAGCTGAGGATGCTTCTAATCTCCCTGCAGTATCCCTGTTCAGTCAAACAGCAGGCATAGGTGGGCCTCACATCGTCCAGTCATTTTTAGACTACATTGAGTGCCCCATGAAAATCAAATGGCACATTGACATCACAGAGAGCAGGAATGAATGCTGCTACTGTTGATCCTTGGTCATTCCCGTCTGAGTTCAAGGCTGTTTTCCCCATGGTATTGTGTCCATTGTTCCATGGCTGGTGTATCCTTCCTCCTTTCCCTCAATTCCACCCTTTGTTCAAGACCTAAAGCTTCAACTTATTTGTGAATCTGCTCCTGACCTCTCCAACCTGTGGCGCCCACACCACCTTAGCCTCACTGCCATTGATAACACTTTTCTGATCGTGGGGACACCGAGTTAAGGCTAATGCCTCTGATTCACTCATTTGAGTCGAGATTTTTCTAGCCTCCTTAGTTAGGGCTCACATCCCATGAGGAAGGGCTGGGTCTTACTCTTGCTGCACTCAGGGTTTCCACCCCATTTTCCCTTCATCACCTGCTGCCCTCCTCACTCATCCCTGCCCATGTGCCATATACCAGGCTGTAAATGATAGGCACCTAATGAATAGTTATGAGCTGGAGTGTTTGGGGAGGGGAAATTGTTTTCGTTTGGCTAAGTCTAGAATCCTAGAACCACAATGTTTATAAAATATCTTTTCAAAGAGAATAGGGCAGCTTTGAACAAGGAAAAATGAATGAACCAACACAAGAAGAACGGTTCCAAGACCCATGTTCCCAGTTAGTTTAGGGCATGGCGGATGGGATACATAAGAGACCTAAAGCTTCAAGGAAACTCATCCACTCAACATCCCATGCCCCCTTAAAATCTTACCAAGGTGATTTTATCCATGCTGCTGTCTATGCTTGCCACTCAGAGTTAATCAATCTTACAGTCTTTGGAATGAAAAGTTACATTGCATTTCTTAGCTGCTGCGAGAAGCACAGATTACTTTTGGGATACTTGATCTTGGTTCCTGCCATCATC
Source organism: Symphalangus syndactylus (assembly GCF_028878055.3). Classification (NCBI taxonomy): domain Eukaryota; kingdom Metazoa; phylum Chordata; class Mammalia; order Primates; family Hylobatidae; genus Symphalangus; species Symphalangus syndactylus. Next base: position 31,726,631 of record NC_072444.2, on the reverse strand, counting down.
ATGGCCCATGGTGGAGGAAGGGAGCCCTTGATGGGCCAGTTGCTGCTTTTCTACACAGAGATTCCAGTGCTGCCCATGGGGGCCCACCCTGCACCACATGAGCCACCTGCAGAGAAGGAGCCCTGGTGGCCTGGGCTTGAGAGAGCAAGGGAGAGCCTGCACCATGGATGCGCTATGTCAGTTCATGATGCAGGAAGGCACTGACCCTCCCCACACGGTCAAAGACTTGGTTAATTTCTCAGAGGGCCTCTCATTTTCTATCCACTGATTTCAGAGTTTTCTCCTGGAATTGCAAATCATGGCTCTTGAAGGCCGCTGGCTTGATAGGCCAGTTACACTGAAATTGGGCAATGTTGCTGTATTCTGGGCTGTTGCAGGCCAGGGCCTATGGGAGTCCTCTGGGTGGGAATAAAATGCATTACCTTCAAAAGCTATTTACTTGCTTCACCTGCAGCTCAATCTAATGCCGCCCTCTTGTTTCCAGAAATGTCATAAATAACAGTATGATTCCCAAGCAAGAATACTGCCAGCAAGCTTGTATTAAACATTTAAAAAATATGTTTTAAAATTTGCAGGATTAGAAAAAGTAAATCCGAATTTAAAATAATAATAAATGGGGAAAACTGCACAAAACCCAACCTGCATTTTGTTGCAGTTCACCTTGGAGGACAAGGGTGTTGCTTGAGGAAGGTGGTTCTCAGTAACGAGAGAGGAACCAAGGTGAACATGTCACAGCAGAGCTTCAATGAGGAAATTAAAAACATATCACTGCTCTGAATACTTACAGAATGAACAGACCACAGATGATGTCTCTGCAAAAGTGCTCTCCCCCCCTGTTCAGCTGAGTCCAGTTAACCAGACCTACTCAGTTTAAACACAAAGGAGGCATTTGGGCAACAAAATAAGCTGATCTGATGACTCACCTTTAAATCTGCTAGCTTGGACCTCAGAAAGGGACAGTTCACAGTTTACAGTGCAAACACATATCCAGAAAAAAAAGAGTGATTTCTTGCTATTTCAAAGTCAGCAAGAGGCAGACTTCTTCCTGGCCACATGGCTCCAAACACTTGTGTACGCACCTCTTGGGAAGAAATCACCTCCATGCTGGGTTAATTTCCTGAGCTCTATGGGGACAGCACGTCTGGCTCCAGCCTCCCTAGCTTGGCTTAATTTTGTTTGTTTCTCCCTCAAAAAAGAGCTTTGCTCTTTGCCCACCTATAAATAATACACTATCAGGTCTTTAATGATTAGGGGGTTGGGTGAACTGCTCTTCAATGCAAAATGAAAGAGTGAGGCCCATGTGCCCCTGCGTCCACTCCAAATTCCACCTGAAGGTGGATATGCAAAAGAAAGAGCAAGTAGCTAGTGCTCCGGGACTTGCCTGTGCCAACCACAAGCATCTCCTGGTTTATACACTTATAATCCCAGGGAATGTCAGCTGCAATGGCATGAGATGAGATGTATGATTTATTATAAGAGATTTCACACTGTGTGGGTCAATAAGAAGCTCATTGAACATGAAAATTCTCTCCTTGCCATCCCAGATACAGAATGACAAATCTAAACACCCATGCTGGGTAGAACCCTGTCTAAACCCAATTATATGCAGTAATTGGAGCTCAGCATAACATGAGCTAAGGGAAAACTTCAAACACTTTAAAGGTTCTATTTTCAATCTGCCTTTTGAGTTTACTTCCCTTAATGCAATTCGGTGCATGATGACTGAACACCTACTGTGTGCCAGGCTTAATATGTCACTTAGTCCTTAAGGGGCTTGCAGCATAAAGGCGGAAGCCACCTATTCATCTCCAGCCATGCTGTTTACCAGTGTGGTCAGCTAGAAATGCAAGTATCAGTCGGGAGTTTCATCTGTTTTCCTCCAACTGGCCTCCTCTAAGTTAGAGGATATAGGAAGCAGGCATACCTGAAGGTGGGCAATAAGAGAAAGAGAAAGAAAGGTGTCTGAATAATCTGCAAACTATAAAATGGACATCACATGATTTGTAGTTTGTTGCTTACAACAGCCCCGAGAGACAATAGCCCCAACCCTACCAGGATGTGGTGTGCGTTGGATGGGTAAGGTCTATAAAGGGTTTAGAACATTATCAATGTTAGTATATGAGTCAGTTCTTGTACTGTTATAAAGAAATACCTGGGCTTGGCACCATGGCTCACACCTGTAATCCTAGAACTTTGGGAAGCTGAGGCAGGCAGATTGCTTGAGCTCGGGAATTTGAGATCAGCCTGGGCAAAATGGTGAAACCCCATCTCCACTAAAATACAAAACATTAGCCAGGCTTGGTTGTGCATGTCTGTAATTCCAGCTACTCAGGAGGCTGAGGCATGAGAGTTGCTTGGACCTGGGAGGCTAAGGTTGCAGGGAGCCAAGATCATGCCACTGCACTCCAGCCTGGGTGACAGAGAAAAACTCTGTCTCAAAAAAAAAAAAAAAAAAAGAGAGAGAGAGAGAAATGCCTGAAACTAGTTAATTTATAAAGAAAAGAGGCTTAATTGGCTCACAGTTCTGCAGGCTATACAGGAAGCATGGCTGAGGAGGCCTCAGGAAACTTACAATCATGGCAGAAGGGGAAGGGGAAGCAAGCACGTCCTTCATGGCAGGAGCAGGAGGAAGAGGGTGGGAAGGGAGGTGCCATACACTTTTAAACAACCAGATTTCATGTTAACTCACTCACTATCACAAGAGCTGCACCAATGGGGAAATCTGCCCCCATGATCCAGTTACTTCCCACCAGGCCCCACCTCCAACACTGGGGATTACAATTCAACATGAGATTTGTGCAGGGACACAGATTCAAACCATATCATTTAGTTTCCTACTGCAGTGTGTGTGTGACAAATTGTCACAAATTTAGAGGCTTCAAATGACATTTATTATCTTATGGTTTCTGTAGTTCAGAAATTTGGCAGAGTATGGCTGGGTTCTCTGCTCAGGATTTTGCAAAGCTAGAATCAAGGTGCCAGCTGACGGCATTCTCATCAGTGGCTCCACTTGGGGAGGGTCCACTTGAAAGCCCTCTCAGGTGCTTGGCAGAAATAATTTCTTTAGGACTGTAGAATTCACGGCAGCTTTGTTCTCCAAAGCCAGTAATAGAAAGAAGTCTCTTCTGTTTAGAGCCTCTGACTTGGAAAAAGTCCTGGGTTTTCTTTGAAAAGGCTCACCTGATTAGGTCAGGCCCACCCAAGGAAAACACCCTTTTGGTTAACTCAACTGGTTAGGAACATTAATTGAATATTTCCACTTTTGCCACCTGCCATCACTTAGAAGTGGCATCCATCATATTCACAAGTCCCTCTCACACTCAAAGAGAAGGGAATATACAGGGTGTCAGTGGCAAGAGATGGAAATCTTAGTAGCATCTTAGAAGTCTGCCTACCGCAGTGCCCAGCATGCACATGAGTACCTAAGAGATGTTAGCCACACTAATCTGAATCCTCCTTAACATCACCATTACCTCTACTCTCCATGCTGTGAAGCTGAGGCTGGGGTGGGTTAAATAACCTGCTCAAGATCTTACAATTAACCAATAGCAAAGCCAGAATTTGAACCCAAGATTTCTCATTCAAAACTGCATGTTCTCTTCCATACAACAGCCTACTACAAGAAAACCAATGAAAACCAAGTAGGGGTGTTGTCTCTGTGTTAAATTTGGTGATCCACCTTTCCTGGGGTAGGAGGGAAACAGATATACACATTAGATTCTTCCTTAAGAGTCATTCTCCATCTTTCTTTGATAATGTAACTCCAAATTTTTCAACTTTGAGCACAGATATTTATGTACTTATGAAAGGTACACAGGCCCTCTCCCCAGGCCTAAGGATGCATCATGCTTGCCCTAAGCCAATCAAGGCACTCCAATTCCTCTTTTCCCATTGTGTTCAATGATGTTAGGGGAGATCTACTTGAGGACACTGGGAAAGGTCTCTATATTCTCATGCTTCTAATAAGGACATACCCACGACTGGGTAATTTATAAAGGAAAGAGGTTTAATTTACTCACAGTTCAGTATGGCTGGGGAAGCCTCACAATCATGGCAGAAGGTGAAGGAAGAACAAAGGCATGTCTCACATGGTGGCAGGCAAGAGAGCTTGTGCAGGGGAACTTCCCTTTATAAAACCATCATATCTCATGAGACTTATTCACTGTCATAAGAATGGCATGGGAAGACCTGCCCCTGTGATTCAATTACCTCCTACTGGGTCCCTCTCATGACACATGGGGATTATGGGAGCTACAATTCAAGATGAGATTGGGGTGGGGACACAGCAAAACTACATCAGTCTCCCTCTCAATAAAGGAGAAAAGCTTAAGAGAGGAAGGTCTATTTGCTCCTTTTCTCCTGGCTTTTTTTTTGTCATGACTTGAGCACAGTTGCAGGAAGTTCTGGTGCTTGGAACCGGGCTACCATTTTGAAAGTTCAGAAGCCAACAGAGAACATTGTCCCAGAGCCCTGATCTTGTCAAATGCTGACCTAATCTTGGCTCTGACTTCCACCAGGCTTCTTGTCAGCTAGAATGAATGTTCACATGGCCTAAGATACTGCCAGTGGCCTAGAAGACGAAGGCATTCCAACTGAGAGATAATGAGAGGGAAAGGGAATGAGAAGAAAAAGGAAGGGAACGAGAGGAAGGGAGAGAATGAGACACAGAGAGAGAATATGATTGGTTGTAAAAGTGTTGTAGGAAACCCAACTACCTGTTAGGATATAGGGAGATTCATCTTGTCTCCCACCACAAGGACCAATACCCCTGAAGCTCAGAATGGGGGTTTTGGAGCTGCAGGGAATGGGACAGGGCCACCTGTCAGTACTCATATTCTAGTAACCTACTCTACATTTGTATAACATCATTAAATATTCAAAAATAATATTTATTGATCAGCTGGGCAAAAACTTCAAGAATGTAGGGAACATTTGTGAGACTTACACACACTTACCACTAGCTGTCTTAAGATAGTCATACTGGAATCAATGGCTAAAAACAAAGGAATATGATTTGAGACAAACTTTTCCCATTAACTACTGACACTTTCAGCAAACTAATGCTTAGATATTTTTCCCCAGGAAGCCTCTACCCCTGCCCAGATCATTTGGAAGCAGACTCTGTTCTTCCCCTGCCCCTTCCCCATGCCCCATATCACCTTTTAAACTCAGCAGCAACATTGGTGTCTCCATTCTGGGGTCCCTGACAGATAAGCCTAAGACAGAGAACAGCTCTTTACTGCCCTCTTTGAACCTTATGTATGAGCCACAAACCCAACAATTTAAAGTAGAAAAGGGACCAGGGCAAGCTCAGATGGTTTGTGGTTCTCTCTAGTGCCCTGAGATAAGTTTCCAGAAATTATAAGAGTTCCTTAGTCTAAACCTAAGGCTCAACATTGTGGGCAGTTAGCAAGCCTTTTTCCTTAATACAGAAGGACAAGTAATTTGGGACAAGACATGGGCTAGGTCTGATAAAATAAATGCATTCACATCTGATTTAACTCTTCTGCAAATATAATTGCCTGTATCCCAGACTGAGCTAACATTCTTTCTAGCAGCCATGTGACCATGATCAAACGACCACAGAATATATGTTTCTTTAAATGCAACATACTATGCTAGGTGGGTCATAGACCCTGCCAGCAAGAAGCTTACAGTGTAGAAGGGGAGGCAAGACATTTCTGTGGGAAATTATATAATAAGAGACTCAAATATCATTTCTAGACAATGAGAGAAGAGATAACCTAAGGCAAGACATGATTAATTGCCAAGTGAATTGTTCAGACAGTAATGACAAGAGGTCAGAGTGGAGAATGATTGCTTCGGTCTAGGTCAATCAAGGAAGGCTGTATCATTCTACAATTAGACTGTGCAGACAAGTCAGGGTGGTGAGCAAATGAGTTTAATATCTATTCCTCAAGGGAGAATATTGGAAATAAGGGTGGTAAGGAAGATGGGAGCCAGTGTTTGGAACATCTATGTTCTTCTCTTGTCAAGAGGAGACCTTATTCTGGGGAATTCATTTGAAATGGCATATAAGGTCATAGGGAAAGTGGAAAGGAAAAGTAAGAAGGAGAATGACAGTAATTTCCATGGATAAAGCCTGCAGTCTTACACAACGCATCTTCACTCCATGAGTAAATGTTTGGTTGGACTGGACTCAGTATGGACCACCAGAAGGAAGAGAGCCTGACTGTGCTGCTTTAAGGATGTTCTTCATGAAGTGAACAAGAAGCCCTAGGACACCTGCTTCCGGAAAAGCAAATAGTATTGAACTTCCCTTCTTTCTCTAAACATCTATAAATCTGGACAGAATATATAAGGCAAATGTTTTCAGGCAATGGAAGATAGCAAAGATTGAAACCCCTGAGGGAGGAAAACATATGAAGAGATCCTTAAATTTACCCCAGCTCTCTTCCTGAGGACAAGACAGTGCACAGAGGACCCACTGAGCTAAAGAGGTGGATATTTGAATTTGGTGGTGCTGAAGTAGCTTGAATTTGTGATGACAAATACGGGGGAAAAGGAGCTGCAATGGGGGAACAGAAGCCTGTGCAGAGTTCCCCATGGAACAAAGGTTGGTCAGCTGGCCAATGGCTGGGCTGTATTCACACAGGGAACAACTTCTCAAACGCTAGCAGAGAGTGGCTGAACTCCATGGGGTTTAGAGAAGAACAATACTAGAAGTCTCACAGTGCTTCAAAGAGGTCTCATTAACCATCTGGACTTTCAGTTAAGAAGCCAGAAAAGGTATGAATTAGGAGTGAGGGCTGTGGCTCAGAGTAAGAGCTACCTCAGATCACTTTTCCATCAATAAAACCTAAAACCAAGCCTAGACAGAGTTAAGGACAATAGCATATAAATTAACAATTTCATAAAACAAGGCTCAATCTTCTTTAGAGACAACATAATACAGATTTCCTACAATGGATCATACACAATGTCCAACATCTAAAAAATTACTAGGCATATGTAAAACCAGAAAAATGTTATCCATGATCAACAAGAACCACTCAATAGAAATATTCCCTAGATGACATGAATGATAGAATGAGGAGACAAAGATTCAAAGCAGCTATCTGAAGATGCTGAAGGACTTATTTAAAATATATTCTTAAAGAGTAAATGGATAGGGAATCTCACTAGAAAATGAAAATACAGATGTTACTCAACTTACAATGGAGTTACATCCTGCTAAAATCATTGTAAGTTGAAAATATTGTAAGTGAAACACATTTAATACACCTAATGTACCAACCATCATAGCTTAGCCTACCCTGCCTTAAATGTGATCTAAACACCTACATTATTCTATCATTAGGCAAATCATTTAACAAAAAGCATTGAATGTCTTATGTAATTTACTGAATATTGTACTAAAAGTGAAAAACAGAATGGTTGTATGTGTACTCAAAGTATGGTTTCTACTGACTGCAGATCACTTTTGCGTGATTGTAAAGTCAAAAAATTGTAAGTCAAACCATTGTAAGTCAAGGATTATCTGTAATTAAAAAGAACCAATGGATATTCTGGAAGAGGAAACTAAAACATCTAACATAAAAAAAATAGTTGATAGGCTTAAGAAAAGATTAGAAATGAAAGAAGAAAGAGTGGGGAAACTTTTTAAAAAGAGAATTAACCTAATCTGAAGAATGGGAAAAATGAGTTTAAAAAATATGACCAGAGCTCCAGCAACCTGGTATTATTTAAAGTGGTCTAATGTTCATGTAAGTGGAATCCCAGAAGGAAAGGAGAGAGAGAGAGTGGGACAGATAAAACATTAGAAGAAGGCATAATGATCACGTTTTTTACAAATTTGGTGAAAAATATTAACTGACAAATCCCCAAAGAATGGCAAATCCTAAGTAGGATAAATACACAGATAAACATGCCTAAGGACATCACGGAAAAACTGTTGAAAACTAAAGCAAAAGAAAAACATCTTAAAAGCAGCTAAATAAAACCAGCATATTAAATATAGTGGACCAACATGAATGATGGCTGACTTCCCATCAGAAAGAATGAAGGCCAGAAAACAATGGAATTGCAACTTTAAAGCAGAAAAAGATATTGTCAATGCAGAATTCTATACCCAATGAAAGTCTTTCAAAAATGAGAGTGAAATTTTTTTAAAACCTTGAGAGAATATGTAGCATTTGAACTGCCTATAAGAAATACTAAAGAACATTATACAAGCCAAAGGGAAATTGTACCAGATGGAAACACGTATCCACAGAAAGAAATACAGAGCACAAAAAATAATAAATATGTGACTAAATATATTTTTAAATACAGCTTTTTTTTTACTAGTGTTATTAGAAGGAAAATTATTACCAAAAAATAGTAATGAAGTGTAATTTTTAACACACATAGAAGTAAGATATATTATAACAATAGCACAGATGGTCAAATAGAATTATAATTTTGTAAAGTACTTACATTTGTGAAAAATGAAGTGACACACTAAGTAGATGATGGTAACTGAAGGATACGTATTGCAGCCCTAGAGCAATTTCTAAAAAGAGTAAAACTCCCAAATAAATAATGAAATAAAATGTGAAAACCCTAGTACAGTTGTTTTACTGATTTTTTGTTATCATTATGGAACTTGCCCCTCAATATCTGTTCTCAACTTCTTCCATTGTAATAGGTTTTTCCACTGGTTAAGTAGCTATCCAGAGAGAAGGCTATATGTCTCAGCCTCCTTCACAGCTTGATGTGACCATGTGACTAAATTATTGCCTATAAGTATAAGAAGAAGTGATCCATGTATAACATCTGTGCTCTTTCCTTAAAATGTAGTAAAACATGGAAGGCATGGAAGAGTGTTGACATGAAAAAAATCATCAGCACCCAGATGACTTTGCAGAAGAGTGCCATTATATCAACTTGGACATTTATGTGAAAGAGAAATAAATGTTTCTCTTGTTTAAGTCACTGTTATTTTGTGTTCCTGTTGTATGCAGCCAAACTTGAATTCTAATTAGGACAGTGACTAATTAAACTTATCAGCAAAAGTCAACTATAAAATTTGGAAAAATAGATGCACAGAGTGCATATATGTCAACTATTGAATATTGTGCTAAACACATATCAATATTTTGTACTAAATATATGTCAACTATAAGATTTGGAAATAATGATGCACAGAGTGTTCAAATTCATACAACGAACACTAATAAATCACCTAACATGTGCCAGACATGGTATTAAGCCCTAAAATGCATTGGTGGACAAGATAAAGCTTGACCTTGTCTACACAGGACATGCAATCTTGAAGTATTTCCCTTCTTTCTTTTCCTAAAAACGTCTTTACACTTGAACTCTTCACTTCCTTACTGATTATTTATTCTTTAACTTTCTTCAGCCAGATTTTCCTCTGCTTTAATAAATCTATGCTTTTAAAAGTCATTAAAAATAAACCCACCAATGTTCTTCTTCCAGCAATAGCAAAGCAGTTCTTATCAGACAGACTACCAGACAGACCCTTCCACAGATGGCAGCTATACACTTCAGAAGACACCAGCAATCACCACAAACATACAGAAAGGGAAAGGGCTTAAGACTTGAAATAAAGGAATAGCACTGGGTAGGTTTCTTTTTACCCACGGTCAGGACCTCATCTAGAATACAAGGTGGATAAAACACAGAAAGAAACCAACATCTAACAGGCTTGAAAAGCCAGGGGAAGAATCTGGGACAATATCATCAGCTGAAAGATGAAAGTAGGGAGGATTCCAGAAAGAATAGCACCATAAAGAAGGAGCAAAATATTCTGCATATAAATGCTGCCTAAATCACTGGATGACCCCTGAACTATACATGTGCAGAGCAGACTCCAACCAGCCAGCTACGTCTAAAGGGGCTGAACAGAGATGGAACTTTCTGACCATCACAGTGAGAAAAAAACTGAATAATAATGATAATATGCTGTGCCAAAATTTGTGGGATGCTGCTAAAGTAGTAAAATAAGGAAATAAACAGCTTTAAGTATTTATATTAGAGGAGAAAAAAGTCTAAAATCAGTAGTTAAGATTCAATGTAAAAATGGTCTATAAAAAGCAAAGTAAACAGAGAAAAAGAGAAGAAACATAAGAGAAAAAAATCAATGAAATGGAAGAAACAATAAAACCAAATGTTTGGGTTTTGAAAATTTAAAAAAATAGATAAATGTATAGCTAGGTAATCAAGAAAAAAACAGAGCTATAACACAGATTAACAACATCAGGATTACAAGAGGTTAAATTATTGCAGATCCTGCAGGCATTACAGAAATAGCAAGAGATTAGTAAGAACAACTTTTTGCTGATAAGTTTAACAACTTAGATGAAATGGACACATTTCTTGAAAAACACAACATATCAAAACTGATACAAGATGAAACAGAAAATCCAAATAGCCCAGTATTTATGAAACAAATTGATTTGATTTTTAAAAATCTTCTGACAGATAAAGCTTTAGTCCCTATTAGTTTCACTGGTGAATTCTATCAAAACTTCAGGGAAGAAATAATGCCAATCCTCCATAAAATCTTTCAGAAAATATAAAAGAAGGGAGTATCTTCTGATGTGTTTTGGGAGATACTTTAGCTCAATATTTGCTGAGGCTATCAAACTAAGGCACTAAAATATAAAAAATGTATACAAAAGAAAGAGAGAGAAGAAAGAAGGAATGGAAGGAAGGAAGGAAGGAAGGAAGGAGGAAGGAAGGGAGTGAGGAAGGAAACTATGGGAAGGGAGGGCGGAAACCATGGGGAGGGAACTATGGGGAGGGAAGGAGGGAGGAAGGATGGAAGAAGGGAAGGAGGGAGGAAGGAAGGAAGAAATAATATAGTAAGGCAAAGAGAACTATAGCTCAACGGCTCCCTTGAACACAGCTGCAAAAGTTCGCAGCACACTTTTAAATAAATAAATAAAATAAAATAAGTAAATAAAAGCAATATATTAAAAAGATAATGCATTATGTTGGGTTATACTAAGAAGTCAAGGTTGAGTTAATATTTGAAAATAAATCAACAGGATACCTCATGTTAATACAATTAAAGGTAAAATCGAATGTTTATTTAAATAAATTAACAAAAATCATTTGATAAAATTGAGCACCAACTAATGTTAAAACTTGCCAAATTAGGACATTAAGATTTCTCAGTCTGATTTAAAACAAAAACAAAAACTATGACTCTATACTAAATGCTATGTTACGAGCTTCTTCCCTCCTAAGATACAAACAAGTCTAAGTTGTTTACTGACATTATCTGTATTCTAAATTAGTAGGTATTTCAGCCATTGTAATGAGTCAGGAAAAACAAATGCATAAAGATCTGGAAGAAAAAAGAACAACTATCTCAGTTCACAAATGGCATGGCTCCTTTAACAGGAAATTCTAAGAAATCTACACACAACTACCATAATCAAAAAGTTAATTTAGCTATGTCATGGGAGATGACCTCAACACACACAAGCCGACCGTGGTTTTATAAACTAGCAATGAACCATTATAAATTTAATTAAAAACTCAATTCCATTTATGATAGCTTAATTATAAAGTAGTTGAGAATAAATTTAATAAAAGATGTGCAAAAACTCTGCATTGAACACCATTAAACAGAGCTAAAAAAATAAAAGAAGATCTAATAAATGGAGATATCCATGTGATTGGAGACTTGATATTGTTAAGATTAATTTTCTCAAAATTTCCCTATAATTCTGACTTAATCACAATCTAAATTCCAGCAGGCATTTATGTAAGATTTGATGAGTTGAATCTAAAATTTTTATGAAAATGTAAAGGACCTAGAATAGCCAAAACAATCTTGAAGACAAAGAATACAATTAAAATATTTAGAATACCTGATTCCAAGTTAGTTTGGTATTGACATAAGAATAAACATACAGATTTGTTGAACAAAATGTAGGACTAGACCCACACATATATGGCCAATTAATATTCATAAAAATGTCAAGGTAATTCAATGGGGAAACAATATCTATTTGATAAATGGTTCTAAAATATCCAGATAGTCATACTATGAAATATGAATTTTGATCTCTACTTCATACATTACACAAAATTTAATTTGAAATGGGCAATAGGCCCAAATATAAAACTTAACACTATAAAGCCTCTAGAAAAAAATTGTGGAAAAATATTTTATGATTTGGGGATTGGCAACATTTTCTTAGAAAGGACATGGAAAGCAATAACCATAAAAAAAGATAATTTTGACTGCATCAATATTTCAAATTTCTGCTCATAAAAAGACTCAATGAATCAAATGAGTAAGCCATAGGAAAGGAAAAATGGCATTATAGAACTGATAACCCCTACAGTAGTGGTAGAAGTTCAACACTAAAAAAAAAAAAAAGAATTTAAAAAAGACAAACCTTTGAACAAACATGTCATACATGAAGGTAAATGGATAATCAATAAGCAGATGGAAAAGTGCTCCACATCATTAGTTATCATATCAATATCAATAATATCATACCAATGTAAATGAAAATCACCACGTGATAGAACTCTACAGCCACCAGAATGGCTGAACTTAACTAATGATATAAAATGTTGATAAGGATAAGGAGCAACTAGAACTCTCATACATTATTGTCATACCTTATTTTTTAAAATTTTTTATTTCCATAGGTTTTTGGGGAACAGGTGGTGTTTGGTTACCTCAGCAAGTTCTTTAGCAGTGATTTGTGAGATTTTTGTGTACCCATCACCCGAGTACTCTATACTGAACCCAATTTGTAGTCTTTTATCCCTCACCCCCTTCCCACCCTTACCCCCTGAGTCCCCAAAGTCCACTGTGTCATTCTTACACCTTTGCACCCTCAGCTTAGCTCCCACTTATGAGTGAGAACATACAATGTTTGACTTTCCATTTCTGAGTTACTTCACTTAGAATAATAGTCTTCAGTCCTATCAAGGTTGCTGTGAATACCATTAACTCATTCCTTTTTATGGCTCAGTAGTATTCCATCGTGTGTGTGTGTGTATGTGTGTGTGTGTATATATATATATATATATACCACTTTTTTATGCACTCATTGATTGACGGACATTTGGATTTGTTCCACATTTTTGCAACTGGGAATTGTGCTGCTATAAGCATGAGTGTGCTAATATCTTTTTCATATAATGACTTCTTTTCCTCTGGGTAGATACCCAGTAGTGGGATTGCTGGATCAAATGGTAGTTCTACTTTCAGTTCTTTAAGGAATCTCCAGGCTGTTTTCCATAGTGGTTCCCACCAGTGGTGTAGAAGTGTTCCCTTTTCACTGCATCCATGCCAACATCTATTATTTTCTGATTTTTTTTTTGTTATGGCAATTATTGCCGGGGTAAGCTGGAACTTAATTAAACCAAAGAGCCTTTGCACAACAAAAGGAACAGTCAGCAGCATGAACAGACAACCCAAAGAGTGGGAGAAAATCTTCACAATCTATATATCTGACAAAGGACTAATATCCAGAATCTGAAATGAACTCAAACAAATTACCAAGAAGAAAACAGAAGATCCCATCAAAAAATGGGCTAAGGACATGAATAGACAATTATCAACAGAAGATAAACAAATGGCCAACAAACATATGAAAAAATGCTCAACATCACTAGTGATCAGGGAAATGTAAATCAAAACCACATTGATGACAAAACCTTGCTGACAAAAGGGCAGAATAGGCTGGCATTTTCTCTTAAAAGTTAAAAAACACAGAACATTCCACACTTGGGTTTATTTGTGTGAGAAATGCAAGCATATGTCCACAAAAGATTTGTGTGTAATTATTCATAGCAGTTCATTCACAAGAGTCAAAAACTGGGAGTAGCCCAGGGGTCCATCACCAGCAAAACAGCTAAATAAAGTTTAGTATATTCCTACAATAGAATACTATGCGAAAATTTAAAAAGAATAAACTGCTGATACACAGTACAACATGAATGAATCTCAAAAAAAAAAAAGAAAAAGTAAGCTCAATGAAAGAAACCTTATACAAAAGAGCACATATTGTATCTTTTCACTGCGTGTTCTAGGACAAGCAAAACAATAGTGAAAAAGGAATCTTTTAAATTACAGAAAGGGTTATAGTAGGAGAAGGGCAGGATTGACTGGAAAGAGGCATGAAAGAATGTTCTTGGATGATGATATTTGCATTACACAGCTTTACACATTTGTGGAAAGTCATCAAATGATACACTTAGATTTATATATTTCTTTGTTTCAGTGTCATTTAAAGTCTTTCTTCTGGATATTTATAATTTACTTAGGATTAATACAAAACCACAATGAACTATCAGCTCACACCTGTTGGGATGGTTGTTATAAAGAAAAGATAACAAGTGTTGATGAGAATGCAGAGATACTGGAAAACTGGGTAGTGTTGACAGGAATGTAAAATGGTACATCGGCTGTAGAAAACAAGCCAGCAGCTCTTCAAAAAATTTAAAAAGAATTACCTTATGATCCAACAATCCCACTTTCAGGTATACACCCAAAAGAATTGAAATTAAAATGGTGAAGAGATATATATATATTCCCACATTCATAGAAGCATTATTCGCAGTAGCCAAGATATGAAAATAATCTAATGTCCATTGGCAGATGGATGGGTAAAGAAAATGTGGTATACACATACAATGAAAAATTATTAACTTTCAAAAAAGAAGAAAATTCTGCCATGTGCATAATCATGGACAAAATGGGAAGATATTACATGAAGTGAAATAAGCCAGTCACAGAAGGACAAATACTGCATGATTTCACTTATCTGAGGTATCTAAAATATTCGAACTTATAGAAACAGAGAGTAGGATTTTCCTGCTATATAATTTTAGTGGCTTTGTAATACCTAGCGAACATCAGCCAGCTGGGTATTAGTCTGGTTCTCCAGAGAAACTGAATCAACAGATTCAGTTTGTGTGTGTGTGTGTGTGTATATGTGTGTGTGTGTATATATGTGTGTGTAAAGATATATATAATATGTATATGTCCATACACATGTGTATGTGTGCATATATAGACACATGTATATGTATATGCACATGTGTGTATATGTGTGTATGTGTGTAAAGATATATACATATGTATATACACATGTGTGTATATGTGTGTACATGTGTGTAAGGATATATATACATAGGTATATATATATACATGTGTGTATGTGTGCCTATATATACACACATATATGTATATACATATGTGTGTATATATACACATATGTGTGTATATGCACACGTGTGTATAGGTGTGTATGTGTGTAAAGATATATATACATATGTATATGTATATACACATGTGAGTATATATGTGTGTATGTGTGTGTATATATATGCACATATGTTTATGTATATATGTGTGTGTGTATGTGTGTAAAGAGATTTGCAATTGACAAACTATAGAGCCAATGGCATGAACTCCAGTCCAAGTCTGAGTCTGAAGGCAAAAGATCCATGTCCCAGCTTGAAGACAGACAGAATTCTTTCTTACTCTGCCTTTTATTCTATTCAGGCCTTCATTGGATTGGCTGATATCCTCCCACACTGGGGAGGGCCATCTGCTCTTCTCAGTCTACCAATTCAAATGTTAATCTCATCCAAAGACACCCTCACAGACACACTCAGAAATCATGTCTAACCAAGTATCTGGGCACCCCATGGACCAGCCAAGTTGATGCTGAACCAAGACGAGCCATCATAAGCTCCAAAGCCTGTCTTCCAGGCCCTCCATCATCAGGCTCCACCTTTCCTGGCAGGGACGCTTCTCTTCAGTCCACAGTTCTCTCCAGGCTACACCTGCCTCTGCCTGTGCCCTGCTCTGCTCTCCACAGAGGCTCTCCTGAGTCTCCACCAGAGGGAGATTTACCCAGCTCAAAAGACCATGTCTTCTTTATTTCTCCAGCCCCACCATCGCCCCGAGACCTGGATTTGCACGTCCCTCTCCTTCTGACATCACTCAGTAGATGTCTAAGAGGCCTCTCAAACAGCCTTTGGGTCCCTCCAAAGTCTGCTTCTCCCTGGTCTTCCCCACACTAATTAATAGAGCTGCTGCTAACTCAGGTAGACCAGAAACTTTCCCTATACACTCCCTAACCAGTCCATCAGGAGACGCAGTTCAGTCCACTTGCCAAATTCATCTCTTACCTGACCCCTCTAACCTCTTCGGGGACACCAACCTGCTCCAAGCCACCTCTACCTTCTCTCTAAATCCTTAGGGTAGAAACCCCCTAGTCTTCTTGTCTCCCTGCTTACACATTCTCTTTCCTCACACACAGCTTATTCTCAGCCAGCAGCTGGAGGGAGCCTTGCAGGACATCACTAAGATCATGGTCTAAAAGCCTTCACAGGTCTGGTCCCTGGTGGCCTGTGGATCCCTATCCCTGACCCTCTTCCCCTCCTTGTCTGTGCTCCAGCCACACCTGACTCCTCCCCCGCCACATTCCTGCCAGCTACAACCCTCTCTTAGGAGCATCATCTTTGAACCTTCCTCTGCTAAGAACTCTCTTGCCTCAAATATCCAAGTGGCTAGCTTCCTGAGGTCCCCCACCCCCATCCCTCTCTTCCCCTTTTCTCTGCTTTATTTTTCTACAAAACATCTGCATTAGTCAGGGATCTCCCAGAAGCAGACACCAGGATGAGGTTAAACATGCAGGATTTTCACAGGATTTTACTAGGGAAAATGTCTGTGAAATAAATTGGGAGGGAACCCAAAAAGATGGGGAGAAGATCAAACCTGCATGCAGCTCTGATGCCCATGAAGAAGAGCAGGGACAAGGTTGGGTGAAAGCCAAGGCTGCCAGGAGGTCTCAGGTAGTTTTGGCCAAGCTACGGGGGAATCCTTGAGCCAAGGTTGGCTGTGAAAAGACTCCTGCTAAACTCAGTCCTTGACCTGGGTGCAGAGGTAGGCATGGATTTTAAAGGACAGCAGTGGGGATCTGGTCAGCCCTGCTCCCTACAGTGGGAGGCGTTTTCTCAGGTGGCCACAGGACCTGGCAGTCCACAAACTAGTTATGCTTCTAGCTGCTGTCTCCCTTCTGGAAGGTGAGCAACACAAGGGAGCTGCTTCATTCACTCCTAATCCTATCACCTAGAATAACACCTATCACATAGTACATGCCCGATTAAATGTCTTGCATGAACAAATGAATGAATAGATGATATGGTTTTGCTGTGTCCCCACCCAAATCTCATCTCAAGTTTGTAGTTCCCATAATTCCCATGTGTCGTGGGAGGAATCTCAGAGGTAATGAATAGTGGGGGCAAGTCTTTCCCATGCGTTTTCGTGACAATGAATAAGTCTCACGAGATCCGGTGGTTTTATAAAGGGGAGTTCCCCTGCACAAATTCTCTTGCCTGCCACAATACAAGACATGACTTTGCTCCTCTTTTGCCTTCCACCATGATTGTGAAGCCTCCCCAGCAATGTAGAGCTTTGAGTCAATTAAACCTCTTTCCTTCATAAATTACCCAGTCTCAGGTCTGTCTTTATTAAAGCAATGTGAGAACAGACTAATACAATGGATAAGTGGATGAATGAATGCATTCATAAGCCCAGAGCGGCTTCCTTTCTTATTTTCTTTGGATACATAGAACTTTTTATACTCTCTCCTTTCCCACACAGAATTTAACCATTTTTTAATTTCCTTACTCACTTGGATGTGGGTATTGAGGGCTGGACCCTGGCCACATATATTTGGCTCCACCGTGATACCAAATATCTCTCCGAGAGTGAGTCAGCGTCTGCTTGATAAATCTCTGCTGGTCCTCATTTGATCTTCAGGATACCCATGTAATCAGGGGCAGGACTAGGCTGCCCATCTTGCATATAGAAGGCAGAATTCATAGTTATTGATCACCTTCTAAATGCCATCATTTCATCCCCTATCTAACGTAACCCCTGATCTCCCTCTATCCCTCACCTCCTTTAATGGTCAAACCAGCTGAAACTGGGGAAGGGACATAGCAATGCTGAAAGCTTGAGCCTCCAGCCCTTCCCCTGCCGTGGGCACCCTGCACAGAGCACCGTGGCCTGGCATCCACCGGGGCAGCATCTCCACAAAGCTGGAGGTGGGAAAGCTCATTCACCTGTGAACCACGCTCCTCGTGACTCGCCTCTGTCACTCAATTACTGTGAACATCGGAGCTGCAAAGGCACATGAGTGAACAGGTTAATATGGGGACGGTGGCTTGGGTTTCTGCAATGAAAGCTGCTCTGAAAGCCTGGCTATGATTATTCATGATTATTAATAATAAAGTCAAGGGAAGTGGA
Source organism: Symphalangus syndactylus (assembly GCF_028878055.3). Classification (NCBI taxonomy): domain Eukaryota; kingdom Metazoa; phylum Chordata; class Mammalia; order Primates; family Hylobatidae; genus Symphalangus; species Symphalangus syndactylus. The sequence goes on along the minus strand of NC_072444.2, from coordinate 31,708,363 downwards.
GTCGCGGTACCCAGGACTCTGCAGACTGATGGATTGCCACATCCCTTTGCTATTTGCTAATGCCATTACTCTTAAAGCTTAATCTTCCTGTAACCATTTTTCAATAATCAGGGAAGCTGAATTAAATTAAACGCAACTCTTTGCTATTAGGTCCCAATCTTGCTTACCCTGCACTTACCGAAGGATATCGACTTGGGGAGTGAGCTCCATACCGCCTTCCAATGCTCAGGCTCCCATTCTTCATGCTGCCTCCACCCCTGCATTTCTCCTCCCAATGCACAAATTTTGACGAAATTGGACAAAGCTCGTGGATTCTGAAATTCACTCACAGTTAGCACCGCAGATCCTGTGCCTCTCGCTGGAATCCTTCCCTTAAGTTAATGCTGACAAAGTCTGAAACGACAGAACCCTCATAAATTACAGCCCACGTTCTATCAAAAATATCAGGATAACAAGAAGTTTTTCCAGATGTGAACCAATGCCTGCTTCTTTCGAGCACTTTGTCGCTTTATGCAAGTCTGGTTACAGCAAAGGATTGAAGTAGCCCTTTCAGTTTCATTGTCACGGCCTGAGAGCTGCATATTATTTTCTTTTTTTTTAGTGAAGGCTAACCCACATTGAGGTTTGTTTGGGATTAGCTTACTTCTGTACAAACCTTCAGTAGGACGAAAAAAAATGGTCAATACCTCATACACATCTGTGGTTGCCATAAGGGGATGTTTTAAAGATAGTACCATACAAAGAGTGTAAAAATAAATTAAGGAGGCTTACGAGCTGTGCATCAGAGACAGTAGCACCATCTGCTTTAAGTAACATTTATTTTCCTGAAAAAAAATATGTTCTAAAACTGAATAATGTCCATGTAGTCTAAATATTTGCTTTCCACGAGCATCCTGGGAATGATATGCAAACGTCCCAAGAATTCAGAAGGCAGTGCAAAATACTGAAGTGAAAAGAAAAGTCATTCTACTATGCAGTGTGTTCAATTGCTATGTAAATGTGAGAATATTATTATTTATTGCTTTTTCAGCTCTGACAGTTGGAAATATTGCAGAATCTAAAGACATCTGTTGAGTGTAGCAAGAGTGTCTGCAAAACTGCGATCAGGATTGAACCGTGCTATTTCTGGACCCCTGGGTGCAGGTGCGAAGTCACAGTGAGAAACAAATTGCAATGAGCTCTTTGCAGCCACTTACTTGGCGCAAGTTAAATACTCCAAGAGGGTGTTCCAGGAAGTGCGACGTTAACTCTGGCTAACCCTTGGAGTCCACTTCCAACAATTGGATTCAGAAGGTCAGATGCTGGTTGACGAAGCCATTTCATTTTCTGAATCAACCATCAGGCGTCTTTGAGGGTGGGAATCAACATCCCAGGGGTAGGAACGGACGGACTTGGGCACCAACCCTGGCTCTGTAACTTACCGACTGTGGAGCTTTGGACAAGTTGTATAACTTCCCTAGGTCTCAGTTTCTTCATCTATGGAATGGGGGTCATAACCCTCTCCATGTCGCAGGGTTGTTAAGAGAACAGAATTATCTGATATGCATCAAGTGCTGACAGTCTTGGCTACCAGGACCTCAGTTCTCACACTGCTTTACCAGCCGACACGAAAGCTCTAATGGGGCCCTAGGGGAGCTTAAATAAAAAATATACCTGAGACATCTTGGCTAACACTCTGAAATTTTTATTGACACACAACGGGGGCATTTGATGGAGAGACATGATTCATTAACTTGTGGCTGCAACCTTTGAATTCTGTCCTGCAGGGTCTCTGGCCTAATTGCCTTGTCTTATCTTTTGATATTTCAAATCTGCCAGGAGTGCTTGCCCCAAGCCCCAAACACCAGATTTTAAATATCCTACAGACGCCTTCTCACCTTTCCTAAGCCCACTCAGAGGACCTGGCAGTGACACTAAACAAATCTTAATGAGCATCAAAAAAACTCCATTATGCAATGCCTGCCCACTCAAAACCATTCTCGCCAACCGTTCCTCAAGAATGGAGAAAGCGTTCTGTCTCCTAACAATTCACTGCAAGATTCTATTTTAATAAGTCAGATTCATCTGGGATAATGATCCATCATGCCTCAACAGTTAGGTAACATTTATTTAGGAAATGCTTGCTCTGTGCCCTGCATGGTGTTATTATTACTATTTAGGTTATCGGTATTATTATTAAACCCACTTTATTAATGTTCCCTATAAGTGTACCAGTTAATGCACTGGCCACGTAATTGCCAGGGGTGTTTATGGGCTCTTATAGGTCTTGGTTCCTAGGAATAACTTATTTATTCTCATGGTTTCTTTCTCTCTTTCTCCCTTCCCTCCTTCCTTCTTTCCTTCCCTCCCTCCCTCCCTCCTTCCTTCCCTCCCTCCTTCCTTCCTTTCTTCCTTCCTTCCCTCCCTCCCTCCTTCCTTCCTTTCTTCCTTCCTTCCCTCCCTCCCTCCTTCCTTCCTTTCTTCCTTCCTTCCCTCCCTCCCTCCTTCCTTCCTTCCCTCCCTCCCTCCTTCCTTCCTTCCCTCCTTCCTTCCTTCTTTCCCTCCCTCCCTCGCTCCTTCCTTCCTTCCCTCCCTCCCTCCTTCCTTCCTTCCCTCCTTCTTTCCTTCCTTCTTTCTCTCCCTCCCTCGCTCCTTCCTTCCTTCCTTCCCTCCCTCCCTCCCTCCTTCCTTCCTTCCTTCCCCCCCCCCTCTCTTTTGGAGACAGAGTCTTACTCTGTTGTCCAGGCTGAAATGAGGTGACACCATCTCTGCTGGCTCACAACAACCTTGATGTCCCTCCCACCTCAACCTTCTGAGTAGCTGGGACAGCAGGCGTGCGCCACTATGACCAGCTAATTTTTTTGTAGAGATGGGGTTTAGCCATGTTTCCCGGGCTGCTCTTGAACTCCTGAGCTCAAATGATCCACCTGCTTCGGCCTCCCAAAGTACTGGGATTACAGACGTGAGCCACTGCCCCTGGCTTCATGGTTCTTTAATTGAAAATGACAAAAGCATCACATCACTATGAGATGCTCAGTAGTGGATTCAGGTCCTCAAGAAAGCAGCCATCTGGCTCTGCACTGAGAAAGCACAGTCTAAGTGGCTTTCTGCTTTCCCCAAATTAAAGGGCACCTGTTAGTCCAAGGGTGCTCAAGGTGGGTGCATGAACCCAGCATTAACAATCACCATTTCCAGGGTGCCATGGTGATGCCAGCGAGATACGACCAGAGAGCCTGGGAATGGGGGATGCTATAAACCACATTGAGATAAGTCCCTCCCTTCACCCCTCTGGGAGCTGGAGCAGGCAATGTAGAGACAATCAAAGAGGAGCCCTGCCCTGAGCACTGCATTTCCCACTGCGGGCTGGAGGTGTGACAGGGCAGGGGAGCCCCCTTGGCCACAGTGGAGCTGGAGGGAGTACTCTAGGTGTTTCTGGAGCTACAGGGAGACGCCAAGGCTGACAATGGTGTCAAAGAGTGTGGAGAAAAACCTGCTGCTGCAGAAAGACAGGAGCCAGACAGAGCCTCTAGGGACACGAGGCTCAGAGGACAGAAGGACAAGAAGGACCCATGGCTGTGGCAGGGGAAGGGTCCAGGGACTTTTTATGGAAATGCACCAACTAATGGGAAGGAAAAGAACATGCTGGGTGATAGGAAGTGTCTCAGGAGAGAAACCAACAAAAGAGCTGGACTGGAAACAGATGGACACAGACAGCCCCGGAGAGGAGGAGTCAGGGACATGCAGGCACCGGGACTTGGGTGGGTTCAGATGGGGAGAATAACTGGCAGGACACAGGGAGGGAGGGAGGGAGGCACAGCATAGCCCTGACAAGCAGACAAAGGAAGCCTCTGGTGAGAGGGCCGACCCTGCAAAGCTGGACCTTCCAGACAAAGGCAGCCCAGATAAGAATGGAATGCGAACCGAGAAGAGGGAGTGAAAAAAATCTGATTGGACAGCCATGGCTGCCAGGCGCTGTGAGCTTCGATGCGGTGCCATTCAGTGAGGCTGGATGTTTCCCTATTTTAACACTTGATACGACTCGTCGAAGAGCCAATACTTATTCACTGACTTAGTGCGGGCCAGGCACCCAGCACGGACCTATCCATGCATGATCTTGGCCCAATCAACAGGGATTTCAACCAATGTCTACAGCACAAAATGTGGCTCCTTAAGCATCAGGAACAGCGGGTGGAGCAGACAAGGGATGATCTTTTTAGTACAGTCTGCCCCTTGCTGTCAGGACAAACAGGCCAACCCATACCCCCATATGGGCTTTTCTAAACGTTCCCACTTGACTGTAAATGGGAGTACCCTGAGGATATGTGGATCTCCTGACAATTCACTGCAAGATTCTATTTTAATAAGTCAGTTTCATCCGGGATAATTATCCTTCATGCCTCAACAGTTAGGTAACATTTATTTAGGAAATGCTTGCTTTGTGCCCAGCATGGTGTTATTATTACGATTCAGGTTATAGGTATTATTATTAAACCCACTTTATTAATGATCCCTACAAGTGTACCAGTTAATGCACTGGTTAATGCACAGGAGTTCCAGAAGCAACGCTGCCTGCCGGGCTATGTCATCTGAGATCAGTATCGACTCTCATTTAATCTTCCAACGACCTTTAAGAAGGTTAATATTAGGGCCGGGCCCAGTGGCTCACGCTTGTAATCCCAGCACTTTGGGAGGCCGAGCCGGGCGGATCACGAGGTCAGGAGATCGAGACCATGGTGAAACTCCGTCTCTACTAAAAAATACAAAAAATTAGCCAGGCGTGGTGGCGGGCGCCTGTAGTCCCAGCTACTCAGAGAGGCTGAGGCAGGAGAATGGCGTGAACCCGGGAGGCGGAGCTTGCAGTGGGCCGAGATTGCGCCACTGCACTCCAGCCTGGGTGACAGAGCAAGACTCCGTCTCAAAAAAAAAAAAAAAAAAGAAGGTTAATATTAGGATCAGAGAAGTTACAGTCTCTCAGCATCACACAGCTGGTCAGAAACGGAGCTGCGGCATTGCAAAGCCCATGATCTCATGGCTGGACTTACTCACAGATGTTTATCAGATAATACACCAGTGAGAACCTCTGCCCCCCACCGGGTTCAAGCCATTCTCCTGCCTCAGCCTCCCGAGTAGGTGGGACTACAGGCATGCGCCACCATGCCTAGCTAGTTTTTGTATTTTTAGTAGAGATGCGGTTTCACCACATTTGCCAGGATTGTCTCGATCTCTTGACCTCATGATCCGCTTGCCTCGGCCTTCCAAAGTGCTGGGATTACAGCTGTAACCCACTGCGCCTGGCCTTAAAAAGATTTTTTTTAAGGAACCTATATTTCCTTTTGCACTGGGCCCTACAAATTATACAGTATCTGCAAAGTATTATATTCTCCGCATTCCATGGCTGGAGAGGGGCAGGCAAAGCCATGTGAGGAAAGCCAAGGTGGCAGAATGATGAAAGTCATACACCTTGGACTGAGACTCACGTTTCCTTGAACTTTTAAAAAATTGTGGTAAAATACACATAACATGAAATTCACCATTGTAATTATTTTAAAATATGTGATTCAGTGGCATTTAATGCATTCAGTATGTTGTGCAACCATCACCACTATCAAGTTCCAGAACATTCTCACCATCCCAAAAGCAGACCCTGTACCCACGGGCAGTCAGTTCCCATCATTCCCAGCACCCAGGCCCTGGAAACCACTCATCTGCTTTCCGCCTGTGATGGCAAATTTTATGCATCAGTTTGACTGAGCTTAGGGATGTCCAGATAGCTGGTAGAACATTATTCCTGGAGGTGTCTGGGAGTGTGTTTCCAGATGAGATTAGCATCTAGTCAGTGGATGAATAAAAATCTGCCCTTACCAATGTAGGTGGGCAGCATCCAATCTACTGAGGACCCAGATAGAAGGAAAGGCGAATTCTCCCTCTCTCTCCCTCTCTCTCCCTCTCTCTGCCTCTCTCTCCCTCTCCCTCTGCCTCTCTTTCCCTCTCTCTCTGCCTCTCTCTCCTTGAACTGGGACATCCATCTTCTCTGCCCTTGCACATTAAAGCTCCTGGTTCTTGGGCCTTTGAACTCCATGACTTAAACCAGCTCCTCAACCTTCTCCCCCTCCCTTGGTTCTCAGGCCTTTGGCCTCAAACTAACCTACACCTCCAGCTTTTCTGGATCTCCAGCTTTCAGACAGCCGATGGTGAGACTTCCAAGTTTCCATAATATTCATGACCATGTGAGCCAATCCCCATAATCAATCTCTCTCTCTCTCTCCAAACACACACACACACACACACACACTTCCTATTGGTTCTGTGGTTCTGTTTCTCAGAAGGAACATGACTGATACACTATCTGTATGGGTTTGCCAATGCTGGATATTTCACTTCAGTGGAATTATACGCTGTGGGGCTGTCCTTGAACTTCAGGGTTCACGTTTAACTCCTTCGTAAAACATGATAGCGATGCTTAACTCCCAGTGTGGACATGAAAGCTCCATGATAAGCTCCTTAGGCACAGTGTTAACAATGGATAAAGGGTGTTTATCTTACTAGCATTGCTGCATTACCATTATTATTATTATTCTTGCTGTTGTTATTGCTGCTGCTGTTGCTATTGTAATGAAGACGAGAGAACGACAGTGGTGATTGTGATGTGAGCTAGCCGATCCAAGATCACACAATTAGCAACTGCTGAGCCCAAATCCTGGCCTTCAATTCTAATTCTTAATCCTATTGATTCTAATTCTAACTCTTTGTAAGCTCCCCATCATCTGGCTAGGATTTTCAAAGGAGCAAATATGAGGAGCTGGTGAAGGCAGTGCTGGCAGAGAAAAATTACAAGCCAAGATCGGGAGGAAGAAAAGACAGGACAGGAGGTGGTGGGTGGAGATCAGGCCTGAGACGCATTGGGCAGGTCAGTTGAAGCCACGTCCTGGGACCTTCAGTGCCTTTCTGTAGGGGCTGGACCGCTCTCTGCTTGGGCCTTGCAGCACCCCAGAGGCCTTTGAAAATATGTTCACAGGAGCCAGGCTCTCCTCTGGAAATTTTAGCCGGAAAGAAGGGTTCTGCAGGATAAGAGGAGGCAAGCTGAGCCAGTGCAGGTGTCCCCGGGAAGCACTGGGCCCAGGGCACATTCTTTCTCTATCACAGGATCAGTAATTTGTATCATCTTAAAATAACTACAATGCTTTGGCTGGAACCCCACCAGGAGCCTCCAAGCATTTGCAAACAATGGCTCATTAGGTTTTATCATTTATCTACCTGTCTGTGGATTAAACGGAACGGGCATGGTTTGATACCTGCCACCCACCCCCCACCGCCCCCCCGCCCCACATCTTCCTTTCCTCTAGGGCTGAGGGGAGGTAGGGAGCTGGCAGACCACGAAGATGGCGTTGTCCCACTGCACAGTGGGCCTGGGTCAGCGGCACAGATGCACAGAAGTAAGCCCAGCTGGGTTTACAATGGACAGACGCCTGGGCAAGGGACAATAATACCCTGGGCAGGTGGACCTTGAAATGCTAATATGTATTCATGACAGTTTTCTAGATGACTCTGGGCAGGAGATCTAGATGTCACTGGACATAAAGATTCTCCTTTTATGCAACCAGCTTTTCTCCTATGGAAGTTCATTCTGACACAGGTTAGAACCTTTATAGTCCATGAAATTGAAAACAGGTATCTTTTTCTCTAGAGAAGTCAGATAGTCATGGGGCCATCTCCTTGAGGACCAGAAAAAGACTCCAATTTCAGAGTGGTGCCATACAAGAGGAGAGAGATGGATGGAAGGGAGAGCTGGAAAGCGTTTGTGTAGGGGCTCTGGTTGCAGGTTGACAATTCTGATTTTCTCTTTGGAATAGAGAGAGAGAAACAGATAGAGAGAAAACATCCGCCCCAGCTGGCATGACTTTTTACATGACACCCAAGAGGCTGTCTCCATAAATTGCAACTCCTGTTCCCAGCTCTGCCACATCCTGGCTTCATGATTTCTTGGCAAATTGCTTATCTTCTCTGAATCTCAATTTCTTCATCTGTAAAATGACTATAAACTCACACAGTACATGGGTTTCTTGTGAATACTAAAACGGAAAAATTCATGCAAAGCAGTCGACCAAGGCTGTACAGGGTCCGTGACGTGGCAGCTGATTTGTGCCCATGCTCATTTAGTTGTTCTTAAATCTCTAATCATAATGACAGAAATATTTCAGTTATTTCAGTTACTATTATTTTCTTAAAATAGCCATTTCCTTTTTGTTGTTTTATTTCAGTTCAGGTATATGTCTTTAAGTCAACTTTTAGCATTTTTTTGTTTTTGCTTTATTTTATTTTATTTTATTTTATTTTATTTATTTTATTATTTTATTTTATTTTAAGATGGAGTCTTGTTGTGTTGCCCAGTGCAATGACCCGTCCTTGGCTCACTGCAACCTCCACCTCCTGGGTTCAAGCGATTCTCCTGCCTCAGCCTCCCAAGTAGCTGGGATTACAGGCGTGTTGCCACTACACCCGGCTAATTTTTGTATTTTTAGTAGAGACGGAGTTTCACCATGTTGGGCAGGCTGGTCTCGAACTCCTGACCTCATGATCCATGTGCTTCGGCCTCCCAAAGTGATGGGATTACAGGCGTGAGCCACTGCGCCTGGCCTGTTTTTGCTCTATTTTGATCTAAATTTTCACTCCGTCACAATCATTGAAATGGTATTTTCTTTCATTTCTATTATCTTGGTGCTTTTAGCTCCCTTTTTTCTCCCTCTTGAAATGTACTGTATAAATGTCATTTCTTCTATTTTATTTTTTTTTTCCTTCCAGAAGTTTGAAATACCTATACCCTAATTCAAGTAAACTAATAATCGCCTTTACAGTTTTTGCCAAACGTGTATGCTTTTTCTGTCCCCATAACTCTCCACACATTATTCATATGATATGACCTCTTTACCATGAAGACAAGACTTTCTACATTCCCTAGGCTAGTGATCCAGGCTTTCAGCTTTTCCAAATTTTAGTTTTAAACTGTTTGGATTTTTTTTCATGTTATGTCTCTTTCTAATTCTTGCATAACAAGTGTATTCAATAGCGACAACAGTATTTTGAAGGTTTTGTCTGGAACTGCATTTTGCTCCTTTCTTTGCCTGACATTGTCCCTTGTGTTGCAGGCGGCTTTTTCCTGGGCTACAACTTTTGCTTTGCAGCGTATAAGCTCAAGGATTATTCGTTTAGAAACATTTAACAAGAGGTATAATTTTCTTTAAAACTGCCTGTTTGGGAGATTATGTTGTCCCCTTTCTTGAAGGTTTGGCTTCATATACAATTCTAAGTTCAAATCCTTTTCCCTCACAACTTTGGAGATAATGCCCTTATTATCTTTTAGAATTTCATGTTGAAAATTATAGAACTGACGTCAGCCTAATTTTTGCTGTTTTGAGACTAGCCTGCCTTTTCTCAATACAGTTTTAATACAGTTTTAGGATTGACTTTTTTTTTTTAATTTCAATTTCAGAAAATTTAGCTGTATTTAGGGCTAGCATTTAAAATGTATGTTTAAAACAATGTTAAAAATTGTCTGTTAAATGTTCATTTAAAATGTATGTTTAAGATGTACATTAAAAATTAAAATGTACATTTACATTTTTTTCTTAGCGTTCAATAGTTCCTTTAGACTCAGGTCTTCCTTAACTTCAGATCTGTTTTTTCCTATTTTTTTTTTTAAATCATTTTTTCGGCTGGGTGCCATGGCTCACGCCTGTAATCCCAGCACTTTGGGAGGCCAAGGTAACTGGATCAATTGAGCTCAGGAGTTGGAGACCAGCCTGGGCAACATGACAAAACCCCATCTCTAATAAAAAATACAAAAATTAGCCAAGTGTGGTGGCAGTGGCCTGTAATCCCAACTACTCAGGAAGCCGAGGCAAGAGAATTGCTTGAACCAGAGGCAGAGGTTGCAGTGAGCGAAGGATCTCGCCACTGCACTCCAGCCTGGGTGACAGGGCAAGACTCCATTTCAAAGAAAAAAAAAAATTTTCTGCTCGTTTCTTTTAATCACTTTCTGGATCACCCATTATTAGGTAGTTATTTTATTTTTTGGATCACTCATCCTTGTCTCTTAATTTTTCTTTCTTTCTCTCTATACTCTTGTTCTTGTGTGATAGGAGATTGCCTCATTTTATCTTCCAAATCAGTAACTCAGTTTTGAACCACTTTCATTTTGCTCTCCAGCCCACAGAAAGAATACATCTTTTACAAATCTTGTCTAGAATTGTTTGCTATTTTCTACCCTTATTTCCTAATATCTTCTTATTTGGGAAAGCAATATGTACACGTTCATAGTAGGAAAACTCAACATCGAAAAGCTGAAGGTCCTCCCTAAATTGATCTACTGATGCCATGTATTTCTGATCCAACTTCTTATAGGGATTCTATGGAGCTTGACAAATTGATTTAAAAATTTATATAGACATGCAAAAGACCAAGAAGAACAGTAAAGATGAAGAATAGAATGAAACACTGTCAGTACCAGATCTCAATGCTTACCATAAAACAACAGTAAGACAATGTGGTGTTGCCATAGAAGTTGATAAATTGGCCATATATAAAGTAAACAGAGCCCAGAATTAGACACACACTAAAAGAAAGAGGTGACTGTACCGAGTGATGGGTAAAGAGGGACTTTTTGATAAATAGTACTGGCACAGTTGGTTATCCATATTTTTAAAAAGTGAAATAGGCTATCCACCTTCCATTAAATACAACACTAATTTCAAATAAATTTAAAACTACAAGTAGAAAAGCAAATCTCAAAAATGTTTAAAAGAAAATATAGACAGATATCTTTCTGAGCTTGAAATAGGGAAGGAGCTCATAAACAAAACCAAAAAATTAAACATTTAAAAAAATAATTTTGGCTGCATTGCAGTCAAAACTTGTATTTTGCAAAACACACTATACAGACAACTAAAAAAGGGAAGAAGATATTTTCAATACATATAACTAAAAATGAAAACAGGATTTACTATTTAGAACATATACAGAGGTCCTTTAAATTGGTAAGCAAAAAAGAAACGAACCAATAGTAAAATGTGCAATGGATGTGAATTGCCACTACTCAGAAGTGGAAATACATATTCCATAGACAAGTGAGATAACTGACCTCATTAGAAATCAAGTAAATGCAAATTAAGATACAGTGATAGACCATTATATCACCATGGGATCGGCAGCAACTAATAAACTGATGAGACAGTGCTGGTATAGGTATGTACAGCTATTTTAGAAACAATTTTTCATTATCTTGTAAAGTTGAACAAGCACTAAGATGTGACAACTTAGTGATAAGCTCCCAGGTAAATGCCTTAAAGAGACTCTTGCACAGATGTTCCCAGGGCCAGCACAGCTCAGACCGGGAGCAACCCAGAGGTTCCTCAACAGGAGACTAATTTAGGAGGCTGAGGCAGGAGGATAGCTTGAGCCCAGGAGTTCAAGACCAGCCTGGGCAACATAGGGAGACCCTGTCTCTACGAAACGCATTTAAAAATTAGTCAAGCATAGCAGCACATGCCTGTGGTCCCAGATACTCAGGAGGCCGAGGTAGGAGGATTGCTTGAGCTCAGGAGTTCAAGGCTGCAGTGAGCTGTGATCACACCTGGGGAACAGAACAAAACCCGTCTCAAAAAAAAAAAAAACCCAGAAAAATGGATCAGAAAAATTGTACATTCACACAAATTGAATATTGTGCACCACTAAACACGAATGAACTACAGGTACACAACAACACGGGTCATTCTGAGAAGCATAATATTATGAGACAACAAGTCCCTATGATGCACCATTAAAAAGAAATGAATTACAAGAGACATACAACAACACAGATGAATCTCAGAAACACAACGTTGCGTGAAGAAGACAAGTCCCAGAAGATCGCATTCAATAAGTTACCATTTTTGTGATAATCAAAACCGGGTAAAACTAAGCAGTGCAGTGTTTAGGTATATACATATGGAATGATCTGGCTTTCCTTCCAGCCACAAAAACAAAAATGTCAATGAAACAGGCAAGCAAACCTCATTTCTAACTAACTTCAGACAGCATGCTTTCTGAGTGTCTTTTTCTTAAGAGCCACAGTGAGTGAATTTTTCTATATTATCGTGTTACCTAATAATGATAAATAATTTGGAAAATGCAAGAGCTAAAAAGAAAAAAATAAAGCTGCCCATAATCTGTCATCTTTTAAAAGCCCCCCTGCAAAGGGATTGTTTTATGTTAGGACTCCTGATAGATATCCATTCTAATCCCAACCATTTCTTCCAACCATAGGAAGCAGAAGGAAGAGAGAGAAGCCCGCTCGGGAACTGTATTGCAGGGTGGTGTTTGCCACTTAGATCTGCGGAGCCCAGTGGCGCAGAAGAGACGGTGGGCTCTTGTGTACACTGTCACACCCCTAAGCTGGTCTTAGAATCTTTCACTTGTGCCCAAGTGACAGATGTTGTCCAATTGGTGCCCATGCCAGAACCAGCACTTGCACAGCTCTGCTTACATGAGAGTGTAACATCATCTTAAGTATAGTCTTTAGACAACTGGAATTTCTGAAGACAGAATTTCCACTTAAAATAAAGCCTAACAAGCTCTCTGGAGAAATTAGCTGAGGTCAGAGACCCAAAGTTGCCAAATAAACATATTGTCAGCGACTAAAATGGACAAGTTTCTCTCCCCCAACTCCTTTTTAAACATTAAGAAACTGAATAATCTTATTTTTCCTCTAGCTTCAGGCAGAGCAAGTGTTCATAAATATTCATTTTTTTCCGACTGGAAGCATTAGGCCTTGTTACTTCAAGTGGAACTAACTGAAAATTAATGATGGTTTTCAGAAAAAAGCAAGATTATATACACAGAAGCAATTAAACACAAACCTATTAATTATTTAACAACTTGTTAATGAGTAGAATTTTAGCATTCGAGTTGTAACTACTCTAGCTTGCCCCTGCCAAGTCACTTATATATCATCCTTTCAAAACTTGGCTTTGAGAAGTAAAAGATGGGGGGATTTTCACACAGATTTGCACCTTGCAAAAAAGAATCTGAGATGCCAGTTACAGAGAAATGGCAAAGAATAGAGTTGGAAATAGAGCAAAGAAATCATCTTAAATTTTGATCCAAAATCCAAGATGTAGTGAAGTTTAATTTCACATTTAGAATATTTGTTATGGGAAAACAAATATTAGTGCTTTTTCTGTTTTATGCATATTCATACATGTATATTAAGGATTTTAACATGAATTTGACCAGTTTTTAATTAATTGTGTGTATTATTTTAAGTAAATTCAATGTATAGAATAGAAAATTTACAAAGCCACTGAAACAGAATCTTCACTTATATTACAGAAACTTAAGCTTTAACCCAAAATTATATGCCTATTGAAAATTTCATATTTGTTAAATGGCAACACCTATAAGCAAAGGCATGACAGTGCATCCCAGCACTATTAGACATTACAAAAACCTAGACCAAGAGGATTGGCCTTCTAGGATTATAGAAGGAAATACATCAAGTTGCTAAAACACATTTATGTTTGACTGATTTTCTTTTATCTCCATTCTGTCTGTGTTATCTATAGACATTGCAGAACTCTCTCCTGTATCTCACTGTGGCTCAGAACACTATACCCCAAAGTATGGCACCTTGGCATGCTGAGTACTTTGAACTGAAGAATATTGAAAAGACCTCAGGAGCAAGGTCTTTCTGACTTTCTCCCATCTTTCTGTCTCCCATTTCTCTCTTTCCACCAAACAAGTCACAGGAACCAGACTTTCTTCTTCCAAAGGTGGGTCATAGAAACTAAAACCACTTTCTTCCCAAGCAAGCCATAAAACCTAGAAAGGTCACTCTCTCCCTTCTCCCTTGAAGACTCTCATTCCAGAGAGGTCCTGCCCCATACCCAGAGGAAGAAATAGTACACAGAGAGGCCAAGAAGAATGTGAACAGGTAAGTCTTGCTGGGGTTCATCCCTCAGTCTGTTACCACAAGATTCTACCCTTTCGTCTGAACACATTTCTACATGGCTATCTGATATGGTTTGGCTTTGGGCCCCCATTCAAATCTCATCTTCAAATGTAATCCTATAATCCCCACATGCCTAGGGAGGATGGGAGGTAATTGAATCATGGGAGTGGTTTCCACCATGCTGTTCTCGTGATGAGTGAATTCTTATGAGATCTGATGGTTTGATAGGTGTCTGGCATTTCCCCTGCTGGCACTCACTCTCTCCTGCCACCTTGTGAAGAGGTACTGTCTGCCATGATTGTAAGTTTCCTGAGGCCTCCTCGGCCATGTGGAACTCTGAGTCAATTAAACCTCTTTTCTTTATAAATTACCCAGTCTCAGGTATTTCTTCATAGCAGCATGAGAATGGATTGATACACTATCCATTCTTCATTGAACCTAAGCATAAAAATAGAGTTTTCCCTGTGTCTTTAGGTTCTCATTTCTGAAGGATCCCATGTCATGCAACATGTGATTAAATATATTTGTTAAGTTTTTCTTGTGTTAACCTGTCCTTTGTTATAGAAGTGCCAGTCATGACCCTTATGATGGAAGGGGAGTGGTATCACACCTCTCTACTTCTATAGCCTCTTCTCTTCTGGAGATGCACCCTCTCCTAGGTGAACTCACCCAGTCTCATGGTTCTAAATACCTTCCATATGTTGGTGACTCTGAAGTACAGATTACAGCATGAACCTCTCCACACGCATGTCTATCAGACACCTCAACCTTGAACCAACATCTCAATAAATAGAAACACAAGTCTTCTAATTCCTTGACCGAAAACTTTGGAGTCATCCTTGACACTTCTCCTTTCACTTCCTACATCTAATTTATCAGGATATACTGTAGGCTCTACGGGCATAATACACAAAATCCCACCACTTCTCCCACCCTTACTGTGGTCACCTCCTAGGAGCCATCATTATCCTGTCCCAGCATTAACTGAGTAATTGGTCTTCCTGTTTCTACCTTTGTTTCCCTCCACCTTCAGACTATTCACAGGTGACCAATTTAAAACATGAGTGGCATCACAAGACTCCACTGTTGTTTCTGTTTCTCAGAATAAAAGCCAAAGTCCTTTCACTGCCTCAAGGCTCCCCATCATCTGCCCCCACTACCACTCTGACTTCCTTTCTGGCTACTTTTCCCATTTTTCACTTGGCTCCAGTCACATGGGCCCCCTGTTATGTCTGGAATATGCCCAGGGCCCTGCACCAAAGCCCTGGTGCTGCTCTTCCCTCTGCCCGAGTCTCTGCTTCAATATGGACTTAACACAGCCAGGCTTCCCCTAGCTGTTCCTCTCCCCCCAGCACTCCATCCCCTCCTACAACTTTACATAGTAATTTCTCTTTTAACCCATGTGTTTCCTACGTGTTTTCTATGTGTCTCTTATGTATGTGTATATATGTGTGTGCGCATTCAGTCATTCATGTATGGAACCACTCATCAGTTGTCTTTTTCAGGCTATAAAGGTAGGGGCGGGGACTGTCTGTTTTGTTTTCTGCTGCATTTTTCACACTAGAACAATGCCTCACATAGAGTAGGCACTCAAAAAATGTTTGTCAGAGAACAAAATAAATAAAGGTGAATTGCATTACTAAAATTATTAATACATAAATTATTATTTATGAATGAATGGATTAGCAATAAATGAACAAAGATTGCATTATGACATGGATGGAAGATGGTCTAACACCAGGAAAGAGCTTACAGAATCAAAAGGGGATTTTGAAATAATATTTAAGTGTGAAAAAATACTGAATGACGAGCTCAGATATGAAAATTGCTGCACTCCGCCACTTCCTTGACTCCCACTGTGGCAGATGTTACCATGCGATCCTGGTAGTCTTCCAACTGGGCCCCATTCAGGCCTCATCATCCCTCTTAATACAGAGTTCTAGAATCTTGCTGCTCAAAATGTGGTCCACAGACACTGACCAGCATCATGGGCATCCCATAGGAGCTTGTAGGAAATGCAGAAACTCGCCTCTATCTACTGAATCCAAGCAGTATTTTGGCAAGATCCCTCGGTGATCTGCTTGCTAATAAAGTTTGAGAAGCACCAGGGTACACAGTGACTGCTGGCTCATCACAGCCCCACAGAGGCTCAAATCCGCTTGACATCTTTGAGCTGAGTGTTGCAAATTTTCTCCTGATTTAAGTGACATTCATCCCATTTCTTCACACTTGTCAGAAACCATGTCCCAATTCCTGCATCATCCATGTAATCCTGATGTGCATCCACAATGCCAGGAAGATAAGCGGCTGCCAACGATTTCCGCTGCTTTATCAGAGGCCCAGACATCTGCAACTCAGCTCCTGACATGCTGTTTGCAGCACAGTGGTCAAATCAGCAGGCCCCTCTCCACCCCAGCTCACCTTCCAGCAAAACAAAAAGGTGAGCACAGAGCAACGCTGGAGCTCAACTGGGAGAGGGGCTAGCAGTCCTGTGAATGGGCTTCCAAGAGCTTCCTGTTCCCTGCTCACCCTCTTTCCACTTTCTCAAGTGACCAGTGACAAATCTAGAGGCAATTCTCAAAGTGAAACTGTGTCTGGACAGAGGCACTGAGACATTGATGATGAGACTGGGGGAGCAAGAGAGAAGGGCTGGTGGGGCTGATTGAGCCCAGACTGCAACACGAGAGGGCCTCAACTCTGAAGCACCCTCTGACACCACTGGGAAAGAAAAACCACCCCTTCTACTCGGAGGAGCCCAAGCTGAGGACAACGACTTTACCCTATCTGGAGGATGCACCTATCAGCAAAAGCAGCTGAGATTTCTAAAGGAAAGTTGGGGGGATATTTGAGAGGCATGCACGCTGTTTCATAAAAGACAGCTTGTACTAGACAAAACAAAATCAATGGATTAGGCAGAAAACAAGCTTAAAATAAAAATTTTTATAAACGTCCTCAGATTGGTAGCTGTGGATATTAAAAACATGAAGCAAGTCCAGGGATACATGAAAAGGAATCAGAGAAAAAGTAGTCTAAAATGACAGTATTTTAAATAGTGAACCCAGGAGATGGTTGGGATGTCAGAATACCAGAGAGACAAGGAGGAGGTGGAAGGTGGAATGAGAAGCTCACTCAGAAGGCACAAGGAAGGGTTAAAGAGAGAAGAATGAGCTGGAAACCTGGATGAGGCGGAACAAGCTCTAGACATCCAAATAATAGGAGTCCCACAGGGACAGAAATAGGTAAACGGAAAGAAGAATTGTTGAAAAACAAGAAAAGACCAAGAATTTCACAGACTTAGAAAAAAAGTTTTTCTCAGATGGAAAAGGCTCACAGAGGGCCCAGCTAGAAAGATTAAAATATAGAAAAAGAAATTAAACTTTACCTAGACACATTAGAATTAGACTTAATATCATCAAAGGAAAGAGAAGATTCTAAAAACTTTCAAAGAGAAAAAGCAGATGCCGTGCAAAGAAAAAAGAATAAGATTAAAAATATAACTTATATGTCTTAGTGTCACTGTTGAGAAATATGAGGTTCAAAAGTGGAAGGAAAGAGTTTCAACCCCAGAACTGGACATTCAAGCAAGCTGTCATTTAAATGTAGGTAGAATACAAGCAAGGCTTCAGAACCTTTGCCATAGAGACCCTCAAGAGTTAGTACTCACCAATCAAAGCCGGGGACCCTCAGATCTTAGTGGATGAAGAGCATACATTTAAAAGTAAAATAGAGAAAAAGAAAACTTTGTGTTTCTGGCAACAGAGCAGTCTAGAAATCCTTAAAAGCTCTTTCACTAAAAAAGACCTGGCAATGTTGAATAAATTACAACAAACATGACTAAATGAAAAGCTGAGCTCACAAGAATTAAAGGAAACTTGGGAGTCAAGAAAAGAAACAGCAGGTAAAATTAGAGTGGTAGGTGAGGCTGGAGTAATAGCTGCCCTTGGGACATTCACCGACACCAGGGATGCAGGCTTGTTGGTTTTAACAAATGCATGGGGCATTAAGCAAAACCCTGGCCTCTTAGAGACGAAAGTTTGAAGCTGAGCCCTCTATATAAGGTTAGTACCTCTCAGTTCTACCTTCTCAAAGACAGGGGTTGGCTATGGGAAAAAAATCTACCTGTGGCAAGTTGGGGGCCAGAAGGAAAGCTGTATTATCAGCTTTGCCTGAGAATATGTGATCCCTGCCTGGCCCTCATGGCACTGGGCTAAGGGTTTGAATTTGTACTTGCTGCAGAGATGAGCAAGTATCATAGATGAGATATATCATAGCAGAGTGACTGACAGCATGTTTGTGACTGCCCTGTCATAAACAATGTGAGTGACTTTGG
Source organism: Symphalangus syndactylus (assembly GCF_028878055.3). Classification (NCBI taxonomy): domain Eukaryota; kingdom Metazoa; phylum Chordata; class Mammalia; order Primates; family Hylobatidae; genus Symphalangus; species Symphalangus syndactylus. The sequence goes on along the minus strand of NC_072444.2, from coordinate 31,690,073 downwards.
TCAAGGTGCATAATTTCCTTTTTCTGCATTCTTCATCTTTAAAAGGAGAATGCAACTTTTACTGTGTGTGGCATGTATAAAGTGCTATGTAATTTTTTTGTTGAGGAGAACACTGGATGAGGCCCTGGGTTTTAGTGCTTCCAGGTACAAGGGAAAAGTAAACACAAATCCTCTCTAGAGGAATGTAACTCAACACAGATTCCTAAAGATTCCCACAAGATAGGATCAATCAAACCTAAGCTCACAATTGAAAATTGCAAAACACATGAAGGAACTGGCTACTGTGCATTAGAATCAGCAGAAACAACATTCACAATAATGAGCCACACAAAGGCCTCATGCATTTGAGTTATCATGTATGAAATATAAATCATATGGTTTAAAATAAAATAAATGATTTGAAGACATGGGCAAATAAATGAGATTACAAAAATCTTTAGACAAATTTGAAAGAAGGACAAAATAGATGGAAGTTAAAATTAAATTACCTGAAATTAAAAATGCAATGGGCTGGTTTTTTAAAAGTCATAGCTAAAGAGAATTAGTAAACTGGAAAACAGACCTGAGGTGATTATACAGAATTATCCAGTACAGAATGAAAGAGACAGAAAACATGAATCAAACATTCAAAGATCAGAAACACAGAGGACAGAACAAAAAAGTCTAATAAATATTACATAGGCACTCCAGAAGGAGCTAAAAGGTAAAATAAATAAAATTAAATAAAATAAAGAAAACGTGGAGAAAATGACTATGCAAAGTGATGATGGCTGAAATTTTTACAGAGTAACATTTAAAAACTTAGTTCCCAGACTCAAAGAACACTGTGAATCTGAAGCAGCAGGAAATGAAATGAAATCCATAACTAAAGGCTTTATATCGAAACCAAAGAACATGAAAATCCTAAAATTGACTAGGGAGAAGGAAACTGATTATCAGAAACACAAAATAGAAACAAAACAAAACAAAAAACACTAATCACACCAATTGTAGGTTTTATGACAGAAAAAATGGAAGCCAGAAAAGAGTGGGATAATATTTTTAGATTGTTCTCACCCTAATATTGTCATTCACAAACACAGAGTGCTTTCATGTATAGGTGAAATAAAGACATTTTCTGACAAATGATGAGGGCTATGACTGCATGTTTTTATACTCATGGAATGACCCAGGAGCGAGAGAAAATGTGGCAATTTTTGGATGGTGCCCTTGAGCGTGTGGGAGGGAGAAGGAGTTGGCATAGGTGCAGGGATTAGCTTTGGGGAGACAAGAACAGATGAATCCCAACAGGAAAGAAGACAGAGGCTCTGACGTAGTAAACGTGAGGGTGGGTACAGATCGGATTTGGTTTCAAGGGTTTCCGGTTTCTCCACGAAGTTGGAAGGAGCTCATTATTATGGAGGGAGCATTTTGGAGGAGGGCTTCAAGGTTTAAAGCCAGAGAAGGTGTGACAAGGTCTTTTGGGAAAGTCGGGGAGTGGACCCAACGGATTCATAGTGGGAGGTCCTGGCCCCACCAAAGACCCTTTCAGGATGTTGGCTGCCCACATACAGAAAGACTAGCAATAGGGATCTGTGTTTTCCTCCCACTGTGCTCAGTTCCCCAGGCACAGATGTGGAGCAGCGAGATAGTAGGGATTAGTCCAATGCGGACTCTGCAGGGCGAGTGAACACAAGAGCACTGTGTGTTTTCAGACACTCACATATCTGCAGACAGACATAAAATCCATTGGAGCCAGTGCCTGCAGAGGTGCACGTGGGACTGAGGGAGAGTGATAAGAGGAAAATACTAAACTAAGGTAAAATAAAACAAGAGAGGTAACTTGCAAGGGACAATAATGGCAGTGTGCTGGGAGCTGAAGCATATAATTGCCCAGCTGTGTGCACCTGAGGTCCAAAATCAGGAGAAAGGAGAAAAAATAGCACCCATTTATTTGTCTTTTGAATAAATTGGAAAAGATAAAACCCTAACTATTTTTGTTCATCAGCCCTCTTTGTCCATAGAAATATCAGCAAGAATAGCTGGAAAACCAACATGGGTGATCACGGAGGAAAGACCGCACGCGGACACCCAAGGGTCGACCTCTGGTCTTGCCCAGGCATGGGCTGTCATGTGGGGATCCACTTTGGGTTCAGCCTGGCTGCATCTATTTGTGGTTACTGATCGGCTGCACAGCCGTTGATTTTATTTTATTTTTTCCGTGCCTGTGTTAGCAGCTGATTGAGGAATAATCAGCTGGATCAACTGCAGAGCTATGCAAACTAGCTGTTAAAATACCATAAATAACTCAATTGGCCACTTCGCATGAGGGCTATTTCTGTTCTATACAAAAGGGCTTATGTAACTCTCATACAACTCAATATTGAAGTTGTTAGCGGATGGAGAAAAGAGGGAGAACTTAACACTTTTCTCTCTGAGAGAAATCCCTATATGTAATCAGCTCTCTATTATCTGTATGCAGCTCAGAGCAATTTTGATCTCAAATCACACTCCTCCCTCCTTCAATGTTCTTTTCCCCACATTTTTTTTTTCTGGCCAGCAGCCTCCCCACCCAGGTGCTTCTCTTGCCTACTGCTGCGTAACAAACCAGCCCGAAGCACAGAGATTTAAAACAATAGCCCTTCATTGTTTTTCACGGTCCTGTTGATTGATTGGGCTCAGCTGGGTGCTCCTGTGTCCCCATTTGTATCAGCGTGGGTGACTCAAGTGTCCACCTTCAGCCAAGAGCAAGGCCAGGGCTGGGGCATGCCACATGACCTCACTCGTGTGTCTGCCAGCTGAGGCATCTCCACGTGGCCACTCCAGCAGAAAAATGGCAACTCTTTCCGTGCCGGCTGGCATCCCAGGAGGCTAAATCAGAAGCTGGAAGTCTTCCAAAGGCTCACCCCTGAAAATCACATGCTGCCCCTTCCAGCACATTCCAGTGGTGAGGTCCAAGGGAAGGGAGATAGATTCCAGGTCTCAGCAGAAGCAGTGTTCATGGAGCTCCTTGGTGGCCGCCATGTTCTGCAATTGCCCATACCTGTGTGAACACTTGAGGAACTAGGTCAGAGCCCAGAGTGCAGGTAGGAAGCTGAGCCTGTTGAGAAAGACTGTAGGACGCATAGCCAAGCCCCGTAGCAGTGGATGCCCTCCCAACTCCATCAGCTCTGCCTGGGACTCCCCCTCCTGTTTCCTCTGCTGCTGGGCTGCTCTTTTCTTTTCACCTTATCTGTGGACCAGTGTAGATGCTGCCTTACCTTAGAATCTTGGAGTCCCTTGATTCTAGCTCCTGTACAGATCATGCTAGGCGGCCTGGTTCCTGGTTGAGTTTTGAGTTTTTCTGGTTTATCCAATGAAACTGCAGCATCCCCTACCCCACAGAGCCTGGAAAAGACTGAGAATCCCATATAGTATTGCTGGAAGCCACGCTGTTATCTTCCGAATGCTATGCATCCAGGATGTGAGAGGTGCCAGTTAGTCAAAGTGACTGACATCTATCAGTGGCAACTTTCCAAAAATGACACCCCAGGTCAGTGGAGTACAGAGGCCACAAGACCAAGCACGTACAAGCCAGAGGGCATGTGTGGTCAGGAGACTTGGTGGCAGGGGTGTGGAGAGGAGCCAAGAGTCGGGTGGGGGAGGCTGGGAAGAAAAGCTGACGTGTACCACCAAGCAAGGCCGACCCGGGGATAGGCCTTGAGGAAACCAGTAATCATCATCACCACCTCCAGCTCTCAGCTCTTCTGTTAAATAGGACTGGAAATAGCATCAGCCTGATGGGGTTACTGTGAGGATGAAATTAGTGAACATAAAGAGTCCTAAGAGCCATGCCCCACATGAAGCAAGTGCTGTCTAAGAATCAGCCACTAGGACAGAAACAGCCTCTAGTCCCTTTCCCTGGGCCATGAGCCTTGATTCACTTATATTGCATCCCATGGTCAGAGCTTGGCAACCTAATCGTGGTGGTCAGAGCTTGGCAAAGTAATTGTGTATACTGAGGTCTCTGGAAAGAATCTGTCCTACGGAGGAGGAGGGGCAGGAGGACAGTGATCCCTGCACACTGTGGCATTTTGTCACCAACACAGACCCAACCCTCTACCCGCTGGGCCACCATCTGCTGTGCTTTCTGCTGTTCCTGCAGCAGTTTTTGACTCCTGTTGCTACTAGCTGGGGCCCTTACTTTGGGCAGCCGTGCACTCAGCTCCTACCATAATGCTGAAGTTGAGGCTTGCTTTCTCCCTTCCTCCTGCACTGCCTTCTCCCACTCCCACCCACTGCAGGCCCAGCAACTCCAGCTGCCTGCAGCTAAGGGCAGGGCTACCTAGGCCAGCTGCCCTCCCTGGATGGACATTGCTCTTGGCTGAGGTTTTCCAGCCCACCCTGCAGCCTCGGGCCCCCTCCCTGTCTGCCTGGATGTGTACATTTCTATTTCTACCTGGGATATAATTTTCGGGATTGTGCTTCTATATGGCAATTCATCATTCTGGGTTTAAGGACTATTTACTTAGCGATTGCCTTTGTCACTCATTGTGCTTTATTTGCCTTGCGATCTGAAGTTATTGCCCAGGTTTCAAAGAGCTGCCACACGCTTTCCTTTCAAAGGCAGCCTCATCCGGTCTCTGCTGCCATTTTCATTGGTTTTACAAGGCTTGGGAAATGTCCGAAGTAAGTGGTCCTAGACAGACTGCTTGTCACTCACACTGGCTTCCCTAGCAGATACTTGCAAACCTCAAGACCCTCTCCTTCTTTTTGTCCAGTTCCTAGGTTTCAGGAGGGGTGAGAGGCAGAAAGGCAGCCAAGGAGACCTTGGACTCCATCGATTCTTCCCTTCCCAGGAAACTACCATGGCACTTTCCGAATGGAGAAAGACCCAGCCTTCAGTGAGTGCTGAGCAGGGGGAGGGGTCTGGGGGTTCAGGAAGATAAGAAATGGGCTTGGGCACTGGGAACTTGTCTAAGAGCTGGATCTGAGTGTGTCACTGTGTTTCCATTCATAACCGACTGCAGGCTCCACTCTCACTTCTCTATCCATGAGGAAGTTTAGCTGCCATTTTTGTACACTCTGAAAACCCACTGCTTCATAGATATATTCCCTCTCAAAATGAAGTCCACTTTGGAGGCCTTGGGCAAACTGCTGTCATCATCTCGTCCAACAGATTTTTTTTCTCTGATCACAATATTGATCTAGCACCTATTACATACAGGATCTGGGGTAAGGGCCCTGCCTTCAGGGAACTTTTTTTTTTTTTTTTTTTTGAAACAGAGTCTCGCTCTGTCACCCAGGGTGGAGTGCAGTGGCGCGATCTTGGCTCACTGCAACCTCCGCCTCCTGGGTTCCCACCATTCTCCTGCCTCAGCCTCCTGAGTAGCTGGGACTACAGGTGCCCACCACCACACCCGGCTAATTGTTTGTATTTTTACTAGAGGTGGGGTTTCACCATGTTAGCCAGGATGGTCTCGATCTCCTGACCACATGATCCGCCCGCCTCGGCCTTCCAAAGTGCTGGGATTACAGGCATGAGCCGCTGTGCCCGGCCTCAAGGAGCTTTTATTTAAGCCCAAATCCATTGCAGGTGGGGGTTTCATCTGGGACTAACACCTTGGCTTGTCTCCCCACCACCATGGATCCACGTGAGACCCTAGAACCTGCTCCCCCAGCCTTACTGGGCACAGAACCCTGCAGGGAGCTTGCTAAGATGCAGATTTCACTTCTGTAGGCCTGGGTGGGCTGAGGCTCCACGGAAGCCCCAGGAGCTGCTCTCTGAGGACCTCTCTGAGAACTGCACTGAGACTGTGTTCTCCGCAGATGCCATCCCTTCATGGTGCCTTTCTGCCGGTGCCCCTGGCCTGGTCAACAGCCCTCAAAAGGTGCCCTGCTCTGTCATGAGCTCCATTTCCAGTCCCTGCCTGCCGTTGCTCTCTAGTCATGTTGTCTGGATGCCTGGCCCTGAAATCCAGAGTCTTTCTCCTGTACTTCCCATCAATTGCACTTCCCAGGTGCTCTCCAAATTCCCCTCAAAGGGCACAACCTCCAGGAAGGCCTCAGGAACTATCTCTCTTTATGCAGCTCAGGAGGACATACAGCATAAAAGATGGGCATGGAAGGTCTTTGTGTTTGCAAAATTAACTGTGGCCAGTTTATCACCAAAGAAGAGCTGTTTCCTTCCAGGGAGCAGCCAGGGGGTGGTGGCCCAGGAATCATGCCCAGGGAGAGTCCATGTGCCTTTGTCCTAGAAAGCTCTAAAAGTCTACAGTTGAACTGTCCTAGAGGCATGTGGGTGGGGAGTGGTGGGGCTCCCGTGGGTGGGAAGGTAGCCTATGACACCTGTGCTCTAGAAGTCTGAGTGGGTGGAGGGTGATGAATTACATGGACCACCCCAGAGCCATAGGGTCTTGAATGGTGGTAGGGAATTGGGAGCTTGGGCGCCACAACTTGAAAGTCTGGGAGGGGTTAGGATGTGAGATGGGGGAGTCGAATCTGCTGGTCTAGGGTCTGCTCTTAGATAAACACTCACAAGTGTCTGGGATTATTTCCTTCAAACCCTGGAGGAAAGGATGAAGTGAGGTTGTTTCTGATTTTGGAAATCATGAACTCTGATGTTTCCTATGCCTCAAGCACCCTAGAGTGAATTCTTGCCTATAGTCTTCTGCATGGACAGGCCTTCTCATCTTGATCACCTCCAGTAGCTGGGGCTGTTCCTCCTCCAGGTACCTGGACTCAGGCCCCTGATGCACAGGTGTGGCTCTGCCTCAGGGTATATACCTGAGACGCGCAGTCCTCTGGGAATTGGCTGGCCAGCCCCGTCATTCAGATTTCTCATGGCATAACCCTAGCCCCCCACTCCACTATCAGAGGAAACACATAGGGTGGGCAAAGGGAGCAGGTTCCCCAACCCCTATTTCCTGTTGCTGACTCATGAAGAATGTGGTGAAGAGGCTTCCAGGAAGCCAGAAGCCAGGATTTCCTTGAGGTAGCCACCCTCTCACCACCCCAGAGCCTCTCACCACCCCAGAGCCCTCACCTCCCCAGACCCTCTCACCTCCCCAGACCCTCTCACCACCCCAGAGCCCTCAAAGAAATGTCTGTGTTCCATGGAGATGTCTTTGCTACCCACGTGGAGTTCCCCATCTCTGATCTTGTCCTCTGGAGGTCCATCCTATGCCTCTTCCCGCCGTGGTTTCCTCCTGCTGCCACCAGCCTCTCAGCACTGATGGGGGTTTTGGTGGGGGTGTGTGTGCATGCGTGGGGGTCAAGGTGAAGAACTTGGCACACTTAAGCCCCTCCATCTTCAGCTCTGTGCACAAACTTCAGGGTTGATAGATAGAGTTTCAGTCTATCTGAATCAATGATCTTTGAAGAACACGGAATTTGACTCCTACTCTATTGCAGTTATTTAATGGTGATGAAAACCTATATGCAACACAAAATTCCCAGAAGCACACAAGGTGGTGGTCCTCGGGGGAGATTGCAGGTGTCTGATAATCCTTCAGATCTGGGATGAGGGCAGGGCCTGGCCAACCTCACCTAACTTCCGTGAAAGCCTGAGGAGAGGAGTTGCTTTCTGCATCCTCAGCTGTGCTGGCTGTGAAGTTGGACCTTAGGACACTGCTACTTCCACAGTTCAAAAGTAGAGAAATAAAGGGTTTAATCCAGAGCAGAAGGCATGTTACAGGGTGACCCAATCCCCCGACTTTGCAGACATGCAAAGGAAGAGCAGAGAAGGCAGGAGTGAGAGAAGGTCCCATCGGAACCTCTGGGCTGAGGCTGGAAGCCAGAACACCTCTGATCTCCCCATGCCCTGCCTCTTCCACTGCACAGAGAAGCAACCACTGGGGGAATCAGCACCTGCCAGTCATCCCTGACAGCCATCCCCCAGGAAGCCATCTCCCACGCCTCCCTCTGTTCACTGTGATCAGGGTCAGGCTGATTGGTACGGCCTCCCTGGGCAGAGAGGGTGAAGGTAGGGGGAAGGCCTTTCCCTTGAAGTTGGCTTTTTCATTTTGATGCCCTGAATTTCTGAAATGATGGTCATTTCCCTGTAGACCCTTAAAAACAACTGATTAAAAGAAGCTGGGAAGCCAGAGAATCCCCTAAGAACAAGAAAGAGGGTGATCACTGGAGAGTTGCGAGTATGTAGACCAAGACTACCCACGCTCTGATTTGAGAAATGCTAACGAGGAAACAGACAGAAATAAAATGGGTGAGGAGGGAGTGGGATGTGGAGGGGGCTGGGCCAGCAGGGTGCCCACTGCTCTGCACCCAGGAGAGCCCCTGCCCACCCTGAGAGCAAGAAATCTTGGTGAGGACACACAGGGATGTGCCGCCCTGGGAGGCAGACGGACCTGGGAGTTGATTCAGGGGCTCCTCCATGCTGTAGGGAAAATAAGTCAGGTCAGTCATATGACAAGATAAGTAGCTGATGGCCGCCTAAACAAGAAAACACATTAGTCAAGTGAGGTAGGACAACCTGGGAGCAAGAAGACACTGAAGATGGGGGAGCAAGAAAGTCCTCGAAGGTAAGAAAGAGAATGCCTTAAAATTCATCTTTCTTCAAGGTTTTGTCAGTGCTGTTTCTAGTCCAGAAACAATGCACTCGGGTTCAGATTTGCCTGAGCCTGGAATCTGAGTTCTCTGAGAAGCCACTGAGTGCTCTCAGATTACATAGGCCAAGACTGCTTCTTTGTCCCCTCTGGGCCTGTAGAACATTCCCAACCAACTCCTTGCTCTGTCCTTTCCCATCTCCCTCCCTCCCTCCATCCCTCCGTCCCTCTTTCTCCCTTCCTTCCTTTCTTCCTTCCTTCTTTTCTTTCTTCCCTCCCTTCCTCCCTCCCTCCTTCCTTCCTCTTCCTCCCTCCCTTCCTTCCCCTTCCTTCCTTCCCTCCTTTCCCCCTCCATCCTCCTTCCCTCCTTCTTCCCTTCCTTTCTTCCTTCCTTCCCTCCCTCCTTCCTTCGCTTGTTGCTTCCTCCCTCCCTCCCTGTATCCTCCTTCCTTCTCTCCATCCTCCTTCCCTTCTTCTTCCCTTCCTTCCTTCCCCCCTCCTTCCTTCGCTTCTTCCACCCTCCCTCCCTCTTTGCTCCCTCTCTCTCTCCTTTCTTCCTTTCTTCCTTCCTTCCCTCCCTCCATCCTCCTTCCCATCTTCTTCCCTTCCTTCCTTCCCTCCCTCCTTCCTTTCTTTGTTTCTTCCACCCTCCCTCCCTCTCTCCTCCCACCCTCCCTCCCTCCCTCCCTCCCTCCTTCCTTCCTTCCTTCCTTCCTCCCTTCCTTTCCTCTTTCCTTTTTCTTCCTTCCCTCCCTCCCTCCTTCCTTTCTTCCTTCTTTCCTTCCTTCTCTCCTTACCTCTCTCCCTTTCTCTCTCTTTCCCTCTCTCCCTCCTCTTCTTTCCCTCCTTTCTTTTCAGTGCTTAGAATATCTTTTGTTATTGATCAAGTTGAGATTCACTTAATATAAAATTAACCATTGCAAGGGGACAATTTCATACCATTTAGTACATTCACGAGATTGTGCAAACACCACCTCTATCTAATTCCAAAACACTTTCATCAACCTGAAATAAAAAGACGTCCCCATTAATCAGTCACTCCCTATTTCCCGTTTCCTAGCCCAAGACAATCACCAGTCTGCTTTCTGTCTTTGTGGAGTTTCTATTTCCAGCTATTTCTTGTAAATTGAATGCCTCACTTATTTCATTACCGTCAAATTTCCAAGGTTCATCCACATTGTAGCATGTGTGGGTACTTCATTTTTTATTGCTGAGTAATATTCCATTGCATAGAAAGACCACATTTTGCTTATCCAGTCCTCTGTTTTTGAACATGTGGATTGCTTCCACCTTTGGATATTATGAATGGTGCTGCAGTAGATATTCATGCAAAGTTCTTGCTTAAGTGCCTGTTTTCAATCCCTTCGTATGTGTACCTAGGCGTGGATTTGTTGGGTCATACAGCAATTCTGTATTTAACTTTCTGAGGAACTGCCAACCTGCTGTTTTCCTCAGTCACTGAACCACTTTACATTCTCACCAGCAATGTATAAGATTTCCAACTTCTACACATACTTGCTGCCAATATTTGTTATTGTCTGCTTGTTTTTAAATTATAGCCATCCTAGTGGATGTAAAATAATTTATCATTGTACTTTTGATTTGCATTTCTCTAACGAACAATGACATGGTGTGTCTTTCCATGTGTTCATTGCCCATTTGTATATCTTCTTTAGAGAAATGTCTATTGAAATCATTTGCTCACCATTTAATTAGGCTGTTTGTCTTTTTGTTGTTGTTGTTGTTGTTGAGTTGTAGGAGTTATTTAAATATTTGGGATACTAGGCCTTTATCAGATTTATGATTTGCAGGCTGGGTGTGGTGGCTCAGGACTGTAATCTCAGCACTTTGGGAACCCAAGGTGGCAGGATTCCTTGAGACCAGGATTTCAAGACTAGTCTAGGCAACACAGCAAGACTCTGTTTCTATAAAAAATAAATAATTAGCCAGGTGCGATGGCATGTGTCTGTAGTCCTATCTACTTAGGAGGCTGAGGCAGAAGGATCCCTTGAACCCAGGAGTTTGAGGCTGCAGTGAGCTATGATTGCACCATTGCACCCCCACCTGGGTAACAGAATGAGACATTGTCTATAAAAAAAAAATTAAACTTAAAAAGATTTATGATTTTCAAGTATTTTCTCCCATTCTTTCAGTCATCTTTTCACTTTCTTGATAATCTTCTTTAATGTACAAAAGGTTTTAATTTTAGTAAAGTCCAATTTATCCATCTGTTGTTGTTGTTGCTCATGCTTTTGGTGTTATATCTAAGAATCCAATGTCAAAGCCAAGGTCATAAAGATTTACCCCTGTTTTCATCCAAGAATCCAAGGTCTGGTTCTTGTATTTAAGTCATTGATTCTTTATGGTTTAATTTTTGTAGATGCTGTGAGGTAGAGGTTCAACTTCATTTTTTTTTGCATGTGGCTATTGTTATGCCAGTACCACGTGCTGAAGAAATTATTCCTTTCCCTGTTGAATAGTCTTGGTGCTTTTGTCAAAATTATATTGGCCATAGATATATAGGTTTATTTCTAGACTCTTGATTTTATTCTGTTAGTCCATTTGTCAATCTTTACGTCAATACATACTGTATTGATTAGCATATGTTTGTAGTAAGTTTTGAAATTAGAAAATGTGAGTCCTCAAACTTTGTTCTTTTTTTATTCAATATGGTTTTGTACTTGGACTCTTGAAATTCCATATGCATTTGTGGATCAGCTTTCCACTTCTTCAAAAAAAGGTTGTTGGAATTACAATAGAAATTGTATTGACTCTGCAGTTGCTTTGGGTAATCTTAACAACATTAAGTCTTCCAATTCATGAACATGGGATGTCTTTCCATTGAATTAGGTCTTTAACTTCTTGCATCGAAGTTCTTTACTTTTAAGTATCCAAGTATTTAAAGTATTTAAGTACTCAAGTCTTTCACCTCTTTGGCTAAATTTTTTCTTAGGTATTTTGTTCTTTTATATGCTATTGTAAATGCAATTGTTTTCTCAATTTTCTTTTCATATATTGTTCTTTGCTGGTGTATAGAAACAATTATTTTCTGTGTGTTGTTTTGCACCCTGTAACTTTGCTGAATTCACTTATTAATTCTAGTAGGCTGTGTATGTGTGTGTGTATGTGTGTGTGTGTGTATGTGTGTGTTATGTGGGATTTTTCATATATAGGATTATGTTATATGCTAATGGAGATAGTTTTGTTACTTTACAATTTGTCTGAGGACATTTTAACCTTGGTCAGTTGTCCTATTTCTTAAATTACCTTCCGACTGGCTCCCGCCATGCAGCAGGTCTCTTCCCCTGTGAGCTTCCCCTGACCCCACAGCCTGGGTTAGCTGTCCCTGTTGTGTGCCTCACTCCCTACATGTCCCTGTTGCTCACCCTCCACCTTGTGTTGTCATTGCCTGTCTACTTGTCCACCTGTCCTGTGTGGCAGGTGTAGTGTTCATTGAGGTTACCAACTGAGCTTACCACAGAGCCAACATGTGCCTGGCACACAGTAGGACTGTCTGCTGTTGGATGACAGGGAGAGCTTTGTGGTCTGGCTTCATGACTGAACTCTGAGCATCATCTACAGCCACCCTCTAGTGATGTCTCATCCTCCCAATCCTCTCCCTTCCTGTATTACTCAAAGTTACAGAGTGTTCACTTCTACACATTGGGACCCAGGACTAAGGAACTTAAAGAGCAGTTGGTATGGTTCCTGCCTTCTGGACCTGGACAGCAAGAACATCTGAGGTTGTGCTTTTGCAGAATGCTGGTGGTTCTAGGGTAGGCCAAAAGATTGCTCTGATAAAATAAAATAGCAGCAGCCTCTTCCCAATTTGCAGGGGATAAATCATCTTAATGGCAGAATTTTCTGTTTTAGCCTTTTATCCAAGAAAAGTTTCTTATACCATTGGGTGTCAGCTACTACCTGCAGGCGAATAGGCAGGAACACTCAGGAAAACAAGTAGAAATGAATGCTAAGGGAATGGCTGAAAGTGGCTGTCACATAGGGCAGCAGTTGGAAGTTTTCCACAACATAGGCTTGTGGTTGTGAGCTTATTTATTTATTTTTTGTCACAACTATTCTCATTTCCTAGGATGGAATTTAATATTGTCATTCTTCCTCACATTCTGCAAGGAGCACTCTGATGCCCAGGTATATCTACTGAAGTGTTGTGGACCAGGAAATTCTGGCCCAGAGGTTTTCAAATGACAGTCCCCAGACTCAGGCATCATTGTGGTTTCTTGTTCTCCCTGGGGAGGATGAGAGGGGACTGGGTGATGGCCAAGCTAGTGAGACTCTAGGTTCCACCCTTGCTCCAACTAAAATCACTCTGTTCTCACATGCCCTTTGTGCTGGGTTTGTAACAGTCAGGGCATTACCAGGAAACAGAAACCATGCAGGTATGAATACTGGAGGGATTTAATGCAGGACATTTATTATACAGGCTATGGAAAAGTTTAGAAGCACAACTACAAAGCCCCCTTTTGTACTGAAGGCTCAGAGGGAAAAGGCTGTGTCCCAGAGCGTAGGGGCCACTTGGGAGAAGCCAGAAGCACATTGGGCCTATCCTGCAGGAGCGGGACACAGAGGAGATGCAGCTGCTGCCTGACACGCTGCATTAGGCAGAGAGAGCTTCTCTCTTCCCATCTGCAGGCAGGTCTCCTATGGTGCCTCAACTGGCCACACCCAAGTAGATGTCAGCAACATGGGAGCCTGGATGATACATTATGTAAGAGTCAAATCCATGGGCAAACAGGTCAGGACACCCCATGGTTCCAAGAAGAATATCTGAGTGAAGGGTTTTGCTACCGTCACTCAGTCATTAAATAAAATGAAAACTATGACTGCACTCCAATTCTCTAGGTAATAGATGGGAAGCTGGTTCAAAGGAGGCAGCAACTTGCTAATAGCCATTAGCTGATGAGTGGCCAAGACTGGACAAGTTCTGTTTTTAAAAATTTTTGTGGGTATATTATATATATATACATATATATATATTATACACACACACACACATCTGTAGGGTACATGAGATGCTTTGATACAAGCATGCAATGTGAAATAATTACATGATGGAGAATGGGGTATCCAACCCCTCAAGCATGTATCCTTTGTGCTACAAACAATCCAATTGTACTCTTTTAGTTATTTTTAAATGTACAGTTATTATTGATTATAATCACCCTGTTGTGTGATCAAATAGTACATCTTATTCATTATTTCTAGCTATTTTTTTGTACCCATTGATATGGTCTGGCTGTGTCCCCACCCAAATCTCATCTTGAATTGTAGCTCCCATAATTCCCCGGTGTTGTGGGAGGGACCCAGTGGGAGGTAATTGAATCATAGGGGCAGTTTCCCCATACTGTTCTCATGGTAGTGAATAAGTCTCATGAGATCTGATGGTTTTATAAGTGGATTTCCCCTTTTGCTTGGCTCTCATTCTCTCTTGCCTGCCACCATGTAAGACATGCTTTTTGCCTTCCACCAGGATTGTGAGGCCTCCCCAGCCCAGTGGAACTGTGAGTCCATTAAACCTCTTTTTCTTTATAAGTTACCTGGTCTTGTGTATGTCTTTATCAGCAGCATGGACGTGAACTAGTACACCCATTAACCATCCTCACCACTCCCCACTACCCTTCCCAGCCTCTGGAAACTATCCTTCCATGCCCAGAATGTGAATTTCCCATTGCTTCTTATATTTAAAATAATACCTCTGGCCAGACGCGGTGACTCACGCCTGTAATCCCAGCGCTTTGGGAGGCCGAGGCAGGCGGATCACGAGGACAGGAGATCAAGACCATCCTGGATAACACGGTGAAACCCGGTCTCTACTAAAAATACAAAAACATAGCTGGGCGTGGTGGCGGGCACCTGTAGTCCCATCTACTCAGGAGGCTGAGGCAAGAGAATGGTGTGAACCCAGGAGTGAGTGCAGTGAGGGTAGATCACGCCACTGCACTCCAGCCTGGGTGACAGAGCGAGACTCCGTCTCAAATAATAATAATAATAATAATCCCACAAACAATTAAATGTCTATCATATTTGAGTCCTGGGATGCATGGGGGAAAGGTTCCTAATGTGTGTGTGCTGCGTTTTCTAACCATTAGGGAAACCTACAGCCAGATGACATGGGTCTCAGTTTCCAGGTGCACGTCTTTCCAATAGTTCTATGGGCTCTTTATTATCTTGTTAAAGACAAATATGGTTTGTGCAAAATCCCATAGTGTGTTTCTCGTCCCTTCTGAAACGATTCCTCCTGAAATGTATATCTGGCCATTATCATTTTTGCACACAATAGCAAAAACACAAGCCCTGTGGAATTTATAGAGGACGGCACTTTTAATCATCTTTTATGGTTCACCTTAATTGTATATCATTTTTAATAACAGCTTAAAAAATTAATTATTCTTGCTGACATTTTTATGACCTATTTAATATCACAGATCAGGAGTTTTATTGTATTGTATTCTGGGTACTATACACAAACTAGGAAACCAAAGGGGAAAAAAAACTTGCCCTCATGATGTTACGGATTGCAGAGAAGAAAAATGCTGATAATGGTCTTATAGTAGAATCGTTCCAGATTACATGGTTTACCCTGGGCTTTTATTTCTGTGTCTGTATAATAATTGTAATTTTACTGCAAAAGCTGAGTGTTGGATAAAGACTTCCCTTTAGGAGTAATTTAATTTAATAAAAAAGCTCTGCCCAGGGTCAGTATTACAGAAAAGCAGGAGACGTTTCAAGAGCTGCCCTCCTATCCATGACAACAGTTACCTTTCCAAAGGGCTGTTGTGCTGGCATCAGCTCTGTTTGAGAATTTGATTTCTCAATACAGTTCTGTAGTGCAAGGAATAAAAAAAAATTAAAGACTCACTCATGATTAAACCAACAATGTCCTAAGCTCTTTTCAGAGTTTTGAGCAGGGGAACGAATCCTCAGCAAACAAGAAAATCTTGCTGCTCTGGGTTCCGGAGTAGGGGTCCCTCCCAGGGCCTGCTCAGAATCTTCGGGCCGAGTGGCCCCTCAGTCATAGGGACACCATTGGGAATAACGTCTCCTTCTTGCTCTCCAGAATCCCAGCTGGGCTTTTGCCCTGCTAAGTTCAGTGAATTTCTTATTAATATTGGGTGCCTCAGAATATCTTAGGCCTGCCCTTGTGAGTAAGGGGTTAACGTGGCTGGCTTGTTCTCTCCTGAACAGCACAGGGCTGACCAGGTCACTTCCAAGCACTCCAGGCCTCTCCCACCTCAGCCAGCTGCAGGCTGGCCCCACACACCCCTGGAGTTGATGCAGCAAGAATGGGCAACGTTAGCCTTAATGTCTCTTTGAAGCCAACCCCCAGCACCAGCCAAGATCCTGCAAATCACAGACCTCAGACTCCTGTATCTCCTTCCACACACCAGACCATCACTTGCCTTCCGGAGTTGGACAGAAAGAACATCTGAGGCTGTGCTTTTGCAGGATGCTGGTGACTCCAGGGCATGCCAAAAGGTTGCTCCAATGAAATAGAACAGCAGCAGCCTCTTCCCAATTTCCAGGGGAGAAACCATGTTAAAGATAGAATTATCTCAATTTTAGCTCTTTTATTTATTTTTATTTTTTTATTTTTACTTATTTATTTATTTTTTGAGACAGACAGAGTCTCACTCGGTCGCCCAGGCTGGAGTGCAGTGGCGCAGTCTTGGCTCACTGCAACCTCCACTTCTTGGGTTCAAGTGGTTCTCCTGCCTCAGCCTCCCGAGTAGCTGGGACTACAGGCACGCACCACCATGCCCAGATTTTTTTTTTTTTTTTTTTTTTTGTATTTTTAGTAGAGACGGTGTTTCACCATGTTAGCCAGAATGGTCTCGATCTCCTAATCTTGTGGTCTGCCGCCTCGGCCTCCCAAAGTGCTGGGATTATAGGCATGAGCCACTGCACCCAGCCTAATTTTAGCTTTTTATCGCAGAAAAGTTTCTTAGACCTTTGGGTGTCAGCTGCCACCTGCACTCGAAAGAGTATGAACACTCAGGAAAACAAAAAAGTCGAAATGAATGGTAAGGGAATGCCTAGAAGTGGCTGTCACACTTTGCAAACCTTTATAGGGCTGCAAAGTGCCTACGGAGACAGAAGTCCTGATGGCTTTAATTGGAAGCCATCAGGACTTTTAATTGGAAAGATACAGTCTTGCCCTGCAAGAAAATGGATGGATGAGTTGGGGCCAGAGAAAGGAGGGAGATCGCCACAAGCAGGGAGCTCCGAAGCTCCTGTAGCCCCAGGGGAGGTTCTGATAGATGGGACATTGCAGTGGGCCCGCTGTGGTTCACGGCTACTCATAACTTCTTTGGTGGCGTGGGAGCTGCTTCCTCACAAGGTGCTCCGTGTGGCTTGCTGCTTTTCACCGAGGGCTTAACAGCACCTTAGCGCTTCCACGAACTCTTGTTCTCCAGGATAAATACATTATCTTCCCGGATAGAGAGTTCTGCTGTCAGACCTGGCTGCATTCACACAACCCCAGTGAACCACATCCAAGCAATGGAGACGCCGGCTTGTTCCTATTCACAACCCCCATCAGAAGCCAGCTTTCCACAGCTGCTCCGATGAGTGCAATCCTTTCTCCGAGGACACATCTCCTGCAAGCGGGAAAACGCAGTGACATGTTGCCAGTATGCTGCTGTTTGTATCTGTGCATTGCTCCCCGGCGTTTTCCTACCTTGCACTTGCAGGGATGTCTTGATGCATACGTGTTATCGAGGTGCATATGGAAGGCCTTTTCTGCAGAAATCTGCTCCTCTGTTGGGGGCAGGTGGTATTGCTTCCCAAGGTCCGTCTTTCTTTATTGCCAGGTCCTCGAGAGGCATTGTCCCCCGCAGGGCTCGGGGTAAATTCAGAATTACACCAAGAGGCCTCAGAGTGTAGAGGCTCGCTGGCTTGGGGTGAGAACCTTGAAGCATCCTGCCTTCGTGGGCTCTTCCCTTGCTGAAGGATGCTGAGGATGATCCTGGGGATGCTGAGGTCCAGGTGACAGCAATAAATCTAATCTGAACACCCACCCACCCCCACACACAAAAATATTCACACTATTTGATGGTGGCTTATGGGCAGCCAGGACTTTTCTAAAAATGTATTCCAGAAAAGGAGCAAGTGGTGTGGCTGGAAACTCCTGGACAGCCTGGCATGTGTGCCCTTTGGGTCTGTGGTCAGCCTCTTCCTCCAGGTCCTACCTTTTTGTCCTCATGGATGGCCAGACCTGCATCCAGAGAGGGCCTGTGGTGGGGCCTCAGCAGAATCGCCACTCAGTCTTCCTGCCTCCAGCATGATGCCCCTCCAACATTCCAATGGCTGACAAGTTCAGAGCTTTTTGCTTTGCTTGTGAAGTCACCCTCATCACCTCCTGAGGTGTTTCTCTAAGGAGCTGGGCTGCACATAGCTGGCCAGTTCCACGGTGTTACCCAACTCCAAGTCCTCTAGGGTGATGACGACATGAACAAGCATTCCTAAGCACTTGGCATAGATCTCATTTATTTATCCATTCATCGATGGCACCCATGAAGTGCTGGATCTGTCCTAGGACCTGGTGTACAACTGTGAACAGAACAGATCTCTCTCCCTCATCCTGTGGAGTTAATGGATTGAAGGAAGGGCAATAAAGAAACAGATGAGTGGATTATATTATCTCCCTTCCTGATAAAGCCTGCAGAGACGTGGATAAGGGAGGGGTGAGGGATGGTCAGGGTGAGGGGTGGCACATGAGTGGAGATAGCGAGAGAGAAGTGATCAGAAGAGGGTCTCCATGACCCTGGGCCTGTGTTCCAGCCTCCAGAAGAGGAGACCTGCAGGTGAGGCTGGAGCTTAGGTGTGGCTGTGGAGGAGTGATGAGGATGGATCCTAGCGCTCATGAGGAGTGGGGCTAGGGAGGAGCAGAGGATGGAGGGCCCAGTGGTGACAGCAAGGATTCAGGAGGACTTATGCATGGAGGGACTTGGGGGACTTCCAGAAGAGGAGTGGAGGGATCTAATTTGTGATTGCCTAAGATCACCCTGCTGCTGTGCTAGACCATAAAGGACCCAGGGCAGAAGCAGAAAGATCTCTTAGAAGGCTACTAGGACAATGCAAGGAAGAGATGGCTGTGATGTGATGAGAAATGGATTATGGATTCTGGGTGTATTATGACCACACAGGTAACAGGATTTGGCAACAGCTTGGATGAAAGAAAGAGAAGTCAGGCAAAATCCCAAAGGAGAATGCTATGGTTTGAATGCATCCCCCAAAGTTCACATATTGGAAACTTAATCCCAATGCAACAGTGTTGAGACGTGGGACATTGAAGTGGTGATCAGGTGATCAACAGTTAGTTACTTTTTACATATGGTACAAGGTATGCATCCAAGTTCATTTCATTTCACATGGATATACAATCGTTCCCGCATCATGGATTTATTTTTAAAAAGACTATTTTTTTTCTGCACTGAATTACTCTTGCACCTTTGCAAAAAAATATTTTTCCATATGTGTATGGTTCTATTTCTGGACCATTTCATTCCACTAATCTATTCGCCCATCTTGATGCCAATATCATGCTGTCTTGATTTTAGGAACTTTATAATAAGTCTTGAAGTCAGACAATGTTAGTTCTCCAATACTACTCCTCTTTACCAAAGTAGTATTGACTATTTTAGGTCTTTTATAGTTCCATATGAATTTTCGGGTCAGTTTGTCAATTTCTACCCAAAATATGGCCTCTGGGATTTTGATTGAGATTATCATCGAATGTACAGATTCATTTGTAGAGAACTGATGTCTTTAAAATATTTGCTTCTCACCTATGAGCGCAGTATATCTTACCATTTATTTTTATCTTTAAATGTTCTTCAGTAATATTTTGTAACTTTCAGTGTATATGTCTTAAACATCTCCGGTCAGACTTTTCCTATTTCCTTTTTCCTATTTTTGATGCTTTTATAAATGACATTTTGTTGTAATTTCAATTTCCAATTGTTTATTGCTAGTGTCATCAAAAAAACGATTAATTTTCACAGGATCTTATTTCTTGCAACCTCTCTCACTACATTCACTTATTGCTTTCAGTAGCTTTCTGTAGACTTCATTGGATTTTTTGCATGTTGTCTGAGAGCCAAGACAGACTTGTTTCTTCCTTTATCATGTGTATGTCCTTTATTTTTTTGTACCTTGTTTTGATGTCAAAACTGTGTCAAATATACATGGCGAGAAGGTACATCTCAGTCTTGTTGCCATTAAGTATGATGCCAGCTGTGTGTTCTCCATAGATACCTTTCATCACATGTATTAACCATGCCTTTTTACTTTCTGTATTTCTGATCTTTTGACATCTTGGGGTCTGGCTGACCCTGGAGGGACTACCCCTCCCAGAGCTGACAGCTCCTAGAAGCAGGGGTTGTCCTCACTGTTCATATGAGTTGCCTTTCATATCCAAACAAACCCATCCAGGGATCATATCCCACAATCTCCTTTATGGAGTTCAATCTCCTGCCCTAACACCTCAGCACCAGGGACAAGGCAACTAGGAACAGTCCCTTCACCCCAGAGCCCACCAAAATTAGCCTACTGTGCCTTACCTGTTTCTTCCCACATGAACCATGATAAAGGCTTGATATGGTTTGGCTGTGCCCCCACCCAAATCTCATCTTGAATTGTAGCTCCCACAATTCCCACGTGTTGTGAGAGGGACCCAGTGGGAGGTAATTGAATCATGGGGACAGGTCTTTCCCATACTTTTCTCATGATACTGAATAAGTCTCAGGAGATCTGATGGTTTTATAAAGGGGAGTTCCCCTGCACAAGTTCTCTTCTCTTGTCTACCACCATGTGAGATGTGCCTTTCACCTCCCACCATGATAGTGAGGCCTCACCAGCCATGTGGAACTGGGAGTCCATTAAACTTCTTTTTCCTTGTACATTATCCAGTCTTGGTTAAGTCTTTATCAGCAGCATGAAAACAGACTAATACAAGGCTCTTGCCCACATTTGCCCCTCACTCGCTGGGTCTCCTAACTGGCCCCAGTGCTTCCTTGTGTGGTCCTGTGGGGCCTGGGATGCCCCCTCCTCCTTGGCACTGTGAGTAACAAGCCATCTTTCCAGTGACAGTTATCTCCTGATCTGTTAGCCTTGCCATACCTGAATAATAGTAAAACCCACATTTTATAAGACAGGCTCAGGAAGTTTTCTGTTTCTATTTTTCTGAGAGTTCAAATCAGAGATGGATGTTGGATTTCGTGTTGCTAATTTTTTAAATTTAAAGGTTTTATTCTTTTGTCTTCTGGTTTGCATGATTTTCGAGGAGAAATATGCTCTAATTCTTATTTTTGTTCCTCTATATTTAAAATGTCTTTTTTTTTCCCCTGGCTGTCAGCAAGATTTTCTCCTCATCTTTGGTTTTCAGAAGTTTGTGATGTGTCTAATATATTATTTCAGTATTAATCATGTTTAAGGTTTTCTTTGATTCTTGAATGTGTGGTTTAATGTCTTCCATTGTTTTTAGAAAAATCTTGGTTAATTTCGTCAAATATTTTTTCTACTTCACTTTCTCTTTTACTTTTGGGATTCCAGGTGCATATATATGAAACCATGTGATAAATTTCTACAGCTCCTAAACACCCTGTTTTGATTTTTTTCACTCTTATTTTTCTTTATGTTTCATTTGGCTGTTTTCTACTGATCTATTATTGAGTTCTAATTCTTTCGTCAATTATATTAAGTCTGCTAATGAGCCTCCTAGAGGAATTATTTAATTCTAGCATTTATTTCCATTTGACTTGTATTGTTCCTGTCCACCTGTTCAAGTTCCATTTATTCATACATGGTGTCCATGTTTTCTACTTTGTCCTTTAACACAAGTGTTCTCACCCTTCCCCTTCTCCCCAAGGCCATGGACTGGTTCTGGTCTGTAACCTGTTAGGAACCAGGCTGCACAGCAGGAGGTGAGCAGCAGGTGAGTGAGCATTACTACCTGAGCTCCACCTCCTGTCAAATCAGTGGCGGCATTAGATTCTCACAGAAGCATGAGCCCTATTGTGAACTGCACATGTGAGGATTGCACCCTCCTTATTAGAATCTAACTAATGCCTGATGATCTTAGGTGGAATAGTTTCATCCTGAAACCATTCCCCTACCTGGTGCATGGAAAAATTGTCTTCCACAAAGCCAGTCCCTGCTATCAAAAAGGTTGGAGACGAATGCTTTAATAATTAACTGTAGTCATTTTGAAGTCTCTGTCTGATAGTGCCAATGTCTGGTTCATCTCTTAGTCTTGTTCTGTTACCTGATTTTTCTCTTGACAAAGGATTGCCTTTGTTTGTTTGTTTTTCATGTGTCTCATAATTTGGGGTTGAATATTCCATTAGTTTCTTGAGGCTGGCATAGCAAAGTACCACAAACTAGAGCAATTGAACAACAGAAATTTATTGTCTCACAGTCCTGGAGGCCAGAAGTCCCCAGCAAAGGTGTCAGAAGAGTTGGTTCTTTCTGAGGGTTGCGAAGAAGAATATGTTCCAGGCCTCACTCCCAATTTCTGATAGCCCCAGATGTTCCTTGGCTTGTAGATGACATTCTCTCTATGCCTTTATATCATCTCTCTATGAATCTATCTCTACATCAAAATTTTCCCCTTTTTATAAGGATATGGTCAAATCAAATTAGGGCCCCCACTAGTGACCTTATTTTAACTTGATTACCTCTCTGCAAAAACTCTATTTTCAAGTGAGCTCATATACACAGGTACTACATGTTAGGATTTTAACATCTTTTCCTGGGACACAATTCAGTCCATAAGAAATGGCAAGCATCTTAAGTAGAACAAGGGAGACTGAGGTGTGTGGTTTTCATGCCTAGAAATGGGCTTGTCTTTTTATCAGCTAGTGGGGAGGTGGTGATTGAGTCGACTTGGGTCTGTGTTTTGTCATTCCTATGGTTACCCTTAATGCATCACAGGCTTCAAGTTCCTCATGATTAGCATGCAGGCTGGGGTGCCAGAGAGTTGTTTTCAATGTTTGGGCTCCATCTTCAGCTTTCAACTTGCTATGTCTACACCACAGAGGGAGTCCCTCCATGCCCCTGCCCTTGCCTGCCAGTATCTGCTGCTGCATGTTACCCTGCTCTTATTTGGATCCTTGCAAGAAGCAGGGAGTTGCTTTATGGCCCAGCACAGACTTGGGCCGAGGCAGGCCCCATGTGCCTGAGCCTCTGAGTGGGATTTTCCCAGAGTCTGTGACCCTCTTCTCTGTGGCCGACAGCTGGACCCCACCTTGTCTTGTGGAAAGTCTCATATGGGGAGTTTCCTGCTTTGCCCCCAGAACTAGGAAGACCCCAAATAGTCTTGGACTGTTTCCTCACTCTCCTGACTTTCTCCATTCTTTCCCCTCATCAAAGGTCTTTTTCTTCTCTGAGAAGCAACAGGTATTGCTGCTTTTCCTTCAGGGGTGTGAGGCTTCTGAGAACAGCTCTGGGGAGGCAGGTGGGTTTTGTGCCATTTCCACAGCACAGGCTGACCCCTGGCTCCAGGACTACACTGCCGGGGGGCTCTCTCTGGTCTCCTGCCCTGCCCTCTCATCTTTCTCAGGAGCTCCCTCCATAGAGTGTGTGGAAGGCAGCTCTCTCTGTGGTTGCAGCTCCCTGGGCTCATGGTGCTCAGTTGGCCTCCTGTGGTTCACTGAAATTCCAGCTGACCTCTTCCTACCCACTTGAGTGACAGCCCTGTGTTCCACCAGATTCCGCCATGGACTCACAGTCCATTTGGCCCCATCTGCTTGGGGGCCTGTTTGCCCTTGTATTTCAGGCTAGTTGGTTTCTCTGTGTCCTCAGCTTCCTGATGGGTTCAGGAAGAGTTGTGATCTTACAGTTTCCCCAGCTTTGTCTTGTTGTTAGGGTAAGAATGTCACTCTTTCTCGTTTTCCACATCTGGAATGGAAGCAGAACTAGTCATTAATGCATTTTGTTTTGGCTCTCCCCATAACCCTTCAAATTATGTTATTAACCCATTTGACAGATGAAGAAACTGATGCAGGGTGGGATTGTTTATGCCTCCCAATCTCAAAGAGCTATTAAGCAGCAGGGCTGAGATTTGAACAGGGAAAGTTTGGCTCCAGAACTTACACTCTGAGCCATTCCACTCTGCCACCTCTCAAGCACACAGTGGATCCTTACTTACTATTTGTTGAATTGAATATAAGGCAGGAGAGAGAAGGAGCTCTGCTTAGCTTAAGAAAACCTCTTCAGGCGGGGCGTGGAGGCTCATGCCTGTAATCCCAGAAATTTGGGAGGCCAAGGCGGGCAGTTCACTTGAGGCCAGGAGTTTGAGACCAGCCTGGCCAACATGATGAAACCCTATCTCTACTAAAAATACAAAAATTAGCCGAGTGTGGTGATGTGCACCTGTAATCCCAGCTACCTGGGAGGCTGAGGCAGAATTGCTTGAACCTAGGAGTTGGAGGTTGCAGTGGGTCAAGATCATGCAACTGCACTCCAGCCTGGGTGACAGAGTGAGACCCAGTCTCAAAAAAAAAATATATGTAATTTCACTGTACAGAATTGTAGATTGACAGTTTTTTTGTTTTTTGTTTTGACAGAGTCTCACTCTATCTCCCAGTATGGAGTGCAGTGGTGCAATCTCGGCAGGAGAATCACTTGATTCCAGGAGGCGGAGGTTGCAGTGAGCTGAGATCATGCCACAGCACTCCAGCCTGGGTGACAGAGCAAGACTCCATCTCAAAAAAAAAAAAAAAAAGAAAAAGAATACCTCTTCATTCAGGGTGTTCACTCCGAGATGTGTTGCCTGTGAACACTTCACCATGGAAAAGCCTATGACCTTTCCATCTCAGCCTTCTTGCATGTAATATCAACTTCACTTGTGGCTGGCCACTCTGGGAACTCTGTAGGACTCAAATAACACCTTGTGTGAGATCCTTAGGCAAAAGCCTTTGTTGCAGGGTTGTAATTGATTTCCATATAGGGAGCAATCATTTTCATAAAACGACAATTATATTATCAGAAAATTCCCAACCATTTAGATGTGCTAAAAGTTGTATTTTCAGAGAATTTCATGGCTTTTAAATCATTATCTGCCATCTACTGGAAGGGTTTAATTGACTTCTTGAGAGTATACCTTCATAAAGTATCTACTAAATAGATTGGAATTAGTGAAGTCTTCCGTTCTTGCTGACAACGTAATTTTATGTTATTAGTTTCAGTGGTTAAAACACAAATCAGAAGGCGAAAATGCACTCACACATTTATGAAGCACAATATGATTGATTTTTAGGCATTTTGTGAAGTTACTTGGGGAAAGGGGAAAAGTCTTGTCATGTCCTATATGCCAGTGGTTTCCTGGGTTCTTCTCCCAATTCTCCTTAATTTAAAGTGAAATGTTATTTCTCTCCAATTTGCCTTTTTCAGGCTGCAACATCTAAGAATATAAATGATAGAGTTTGGATGTTTGACAACTCCAAATCTCATGTTGAAATGTGATCCCCATTGTTGGCAATGGGGCCTGGTGGGAGGCGTTTCGGTCATGGGGGCAGATACTTCCTGAATGGCTTGGTGCCCTCCCTGTGGTAATGAGTTCACAGGAGATCTGGTTGTTTAAAAGAGCCTGGCTGGCCAGGGGCAGTGGCTCACACCTGTAATCCCAGCACTTTGGGAGCTCAAGGCGGGTGGATCACAAGGTCAGGAGTTCGAGACCAGCTTGGCCAACATGGTGAAATCTCATCTCCACTAAAAATACAAATATTAGGCTGGCATGGTGGCACATGCCTGTAATCCCAGCTACTCAGGAGGCTGAGGCCTGAGGCAGGAGAATGGCTTGAACCCAGAGGCAGAGGTTGCAGTGAGCCGAGATCATGCCATTGCACTCCAGCCCGGGTGACATAGTGAGACTCTGTTATCGCCTCCTCTCAAAAAACAGCATGGCACGTCCACCTTTCTCCCTTGCTCCCTCTCTTGCCATGTGACATGCTGGCTCCCCCTTTGATTTCTGCCATGATTGGAGGCCTCCTGAGGTCCTCACCAGGAGCAGATACTGGCACTATGCTTTGCGTAGAGTCTGCAGAACCATAAGCCAAGTAAACCTCTTTTCTTTATAAATTCCTCAGTGTCAGATACTTCTTTATAGCAATGCAAACTGATTAATACAATGGATAAAAAAAAATCTTCCTCCAGGGAATTCTCATCACCTCCACTTTCTCCTCTCAGCATGGACACTCCTGCAAACACAGCATCCCTAAAAGATATCAGCCCACACTGCTCTGAAGGGCAGAGGTCAGGAGACCCCCTAACGACCTGGTTACTTCCAGCAATTGGCTTCTCAGGTTCAACGTCCACAAGCAGGGTTTCTGAGTCTTTCATAACACCATCTATCTGGAGTGGACTCCAATCCTGTGTGTGTGCATGCATCTTGTGGGTATGCATATATGTGTGGGCACAGCATGTGTGTGTGTGTGTGAACACATCTGCACCAACAATTGGTTAGTGCCTGATATGATTTGGCTGTGTCCCCACCCAAATCTCATCTTGAATTGTAGCTCCCACAGTTCCCCCCATGTTGTGGAAGGGACCCTGTGAGAGGTAATTGAATCCTGGGGGTGGGTCTTTCCCATGCTGTTTTCATGATAGTGAATAAGTTTCATGAGATATGATGGTTTTATAAAGAGGAGTTCCCCTGCACAAGTTCTCTCCCTTTGCCTGCTGCCATCCATGTAAGACATGACTTTGCTCCTCCTTGCCTTCTGCTGTGACTGTGAGGCCTCCCCAGCCATGTGGAACTATGAGTCCATTAAACCTCTTTCCTTTCTAAATTACCCAGTCTTGGGCATGTCTTTATCAGCAGTGTGAAAACAGACTAATACAGTACCCAATTCAACCAGGATTATCACATTTAAGATTTGTCAAGAGCGGGCTAACCTTTGGATCCTGTTGGGACTTTTCCACACAATTTGGCTGCTGATTTTGGCTTTCTTAATGAATGGACAATAAAATCAAGGCAGAGGGGCAAAATAAAATGTATTTGGGAAGCAGGCAACTTAGAACCATCTATAAACACCACAATACTGTGATGAGTGCTATATGGGAAAAAAGCCCTATGATCACAGTGAATCCCACATCATTCTTAGAGTCTCAACACCCTGACATGTCTTTAAATGTCCTTTTTAATGTTTGTTACTATGATTATGACTACGACTGTTATCACTGTTATCATGATTTTGCCTGGAGGATCATCCCAAGCAGCAGCAGCTTGTTCTTGAGAAATTGTCTTGAAATGCCTTCCTGAGAACGTGGGCCTGTCCCTTTCAGCCCAACACTGAGAAGCGTGGGTGTGAATTGGAAATATAAACCAGTTCTTCCACAATCTCTTCAAGGAGACCAGCCTAGCACAGAGCTTAATGGGCATGCCAATACCCAGCCTGACATGAAATATACGGGTTGGAAAATTGTGACCAGGGGCCAATGGCCAGAAAAAGCACACAATAACTGTGAATCTCAGCCCCAGCAGGGTGCATCAATTTGACTGGAGCATATCTAAATCTAGCAGCATGGATTTCTGTCCATATATTGAATATAGCAAATCAAACTTACAGGATGATAAAAAACCAAAACCATCTCACTGGAACTCTCAAGTGAGCACACGGCAGCCGCGCTGATGGGAAGCCATCACAGTGTGTTTGTAAAATGTGTTCAAAGAAAGATGAGCTGGAATTGAGCTATACAACATAAGCAGAGCCCGTCTTTCATTTTAGGGGGTTCACCAAATTTAAACACCAGCAAATACACACAAACCTCAGTGGTCATCCCTTAGGTTTCTCATATGCCCTGGTTACTGCCTGGAAGTTTCTCATTTAGGGTAGATTATGCCTGCGACCTTCTGCACAAGCCCTAGCTGGTAGCTGCTGTGCACTATGGCTGGATTCCCCTGACCCAGGTAGACTTGCTGGGATCAAAGCACCTTCACAAGGTGAGTGGATCACAAAGTCAGGAGTTTGAGACAAGCCTGGCCAACATGATGAAACCCCGTCTCTACTAAAAAAAAATACAAAAATTGTCCAGGCATGGTGGCATGCACCTGTAATCCCAGCTACTCAGAAGGCTGAGGCAAAAGAATTACTTGAACCTGGGAGGCGGAGGTTGCAGTGAGCCAAGATCTTGCCACTGCACTCCACCCTGGGCGACAGAGCAAGACTCCATCAAAAAAAAGAAGAAAAAAAGGCACCCTTAATACCAGGGCCACCTTTCCAGGTGTGGTGAGCCAGCCAGCATGCAGCATGTTGAATACCCATTCTATCCTTCTTCTAGATGCAGAGCCACTGCTTCTGCACATGCAGACTTACTGGTCTGTCCTCATCAGCCACAGTTTGTCAAGGGAAAACAGACCCCTGAATGCTCGAATCCAGGCTCCTTGTGCAGAGGCTGTCACCCAGGCAGAGACTTATGCAAAAGCAAAGAAGGATGCAGATTCCACACATTCCCCAAGCTGAGCATGTCTGCCTGCGAGGGCACCCTGGAAGACGCACATGCCAAGTCTCATCAGCACTTGGTCCTCCTGTCACATCCCTGGCAGGCAGTGATGACATCTCACTGACAGCCTCATGGATGTGTCATGCCCAGTTCCTTTGTTGGCATTGCTTACTCCAAGGCAGCTGCTGCAGTGAAGGTGTTTGAGGCCAACTCCTTGCACCAAATTACAGGCAAGACCTAAACACCCAGCACTCCACCACACCCCGAGTCCTCGGGGTGATGCCAAGAGGGAGAGATTGAACCCGACGATCCAAGAGGGCTGACTCTCCAGCCCTTTCCCATCCAGTTCTTCTCACCAACATTTCACTGATCTCTCTGACAGATGATGCAGACAGAGCATCCAACAAATACCAAAGCTCTTAGCGAGCTTATAGAACTAGGGAAATTTCGCTCCCAGGTTTTCCTCTGGATCCCAGGATGCGGCGACAAAAGGGTCCTTCCTTCAAGGAGCTCATGGGCTAGCGAAAGGGATCGGCAAATGGGTAGGATATTAAGAGTATAGCAAGACAAATGGCAGGATGGAAGTAGGAACCAGGGCTGTGGGGGATGTACAGGGGCCCTGAGATCCCCTTAACTCAGACAGTGTGTGGAGTGGAGGCGGTGGTTTTCTAGAGAGTGGCAGCCCACCCAGAGTGGCGGAAGAGCTGTGGTGTGTTAGGGATCCCAAGCAGAGGTAAGTCCTGCAGGCTGTTCAGCATGGAGGGTAACTTTGTAGGTAAGGACACCACCTAGCCAAAGCTGCCTTGGCTGCCACAACACTCACCTTGAAGAATCTCCCAATGACGTAAGTGGACAGTGTCTCTATTTCTGGGGAGAGCCATATGAAGAAACGGAGGTTGGGAGCCCCTGGTTTTAAGCGGGCATCTATATGGGAATGTGAAGATATGGGGGGGCATAGGTAGTCCCCCCAACTCCATGCTCCCCAAGCTGTGCCTAAAGCAGAGCCATGCACCTGATTTACAGGAAGAGAGACATGCCAGGAAATGCCACCCAACCAAGGACTGATGCAGTGCCCTCAAGTCTGAGTGAGTACCTTGAGCATCTTCCAAGGGGAGGGAGAAAGCCCTTTGCAACCACGACAGGGCTGTGGAGTACAGACCTGGCATCCCTGCTTGATGGTGGCCCCTAAAGAGTCATTCCAGGCACAAGCTTAAAAGCTTGAACATCCCAACATTGCTAAACAAATGTAGAGTCAGCACTGTCACCAGGCACATCGCTTAACCTCCCTGCCTCCCCTTTCCATCTGTAAAATGGGATAACAACATATTTCCCACACAGGTGCTGTAAGAGCTGAATGTGAGAATGAACAGAAAGCGCAGGGCACAGGGCCTGGTAGGTGATGGCTGGGGGTATTGTTCTTATTTTATTGTTTATTATTATTATTATAATATTGTGATAGGGCAGGGACCTGCCTTCCACCCTGGAAGGCTAATGGAGAGGTGCTCCCATTTATTCGTTGACCTCTTGAAGCCAGAGGCCCGGTACATGACTTGGACTCAGTAGAGAACTTCTGCCTGCAACTCTGACTTTCACATGAGTGATCCTGAATCTAGGGGCCAAGTCCACGGTCTGTGGCCATGTCCAGCAGGGGTGCCACGTCCAGCAGGCCGCTGTGCCCAGCCTCATTTGTGCATCCTGTTGCCCTCAGTTGCGACGCCTATCTGTCTGGCCGGCCTACTGATCCTTTGAGCTTCCCAAGAGCCTTCCAATAAAATCCTTTCTGCTAAAGTAACCAGAGGTGGTCTCCGTGGTTTTAACTAAGAGCCATGAACTGCAAATAAATAGAGCTGGGCCACAAAGTGCT
The DNA here is from genome assembly GCF_028878055.3 of Symphalangus syndactylus. Taxonomy (NCBI): domain Eukaryota; kingdom Metazoa; phylum Chordata; class Mammalia; order Primates; family Hylobatidae; genus Symphalangus; species Symphalangus syndactylus. The sequence goes on along the minus strand of NC_072444.2, from coordinate 31,660,226 downwards.
TGCTTATCGAGTCAACGGGGCAGAGGCGCCCAAAGAGACTCCCCCTCTCTCTGTTTTCTGCTCTCTTTCCGTCTCTCTCCACCTTCAAAATCCTTTATCTTTTCTCCCCATCAAATTCTACTTGGGCCCAAAGCCCATTAGGAAACCCGGAGGAGACAGAGCCCTTAGCTGCTTACAGGGTTCTTCTCTGTCCAAAACTCCAGGAGTGTGGTCTACCCCCAGGCCAGGAAGGCAAAGGGAAGGTTTTTCCTGCTCAGGAGAGGAAACAGCAGAGCCCCCTCCCTTGCCCCACACCCGGTCCTCCCCGCTGGACTCTTGCAGTCCTGCATCCCTGTTTTAAACCTCTTCTCTTTTTCTGATGCCTCCACCCACTGCACTCTGCTGTCAGTGACGGATCTCCTGTAATTCATATGCAAATTGGCATTAGGTTTAAATCCGAGTCTTAATTCCGAACCAGGAGGCTTTGGCCCTGCCAAGGAACTTCCTGCATTGGGGTGGAGGAGTGGAAAGCAAAAGCATCCGGACTTGTGAAAACACGCTGCCTCCCACACAGGATCCCAGGGCCAGTCCTAGGGACTGCAGGACCCAGCCGCAAAAGGAGCCTGGGCCAGCCTCAGGCCGAGAGGGCTCCCATCCTAGTTCTGACACTTGCAGGCTAAGTGACATCAGCCAAGTCCTTCATGCTCTCTGGGCCTCGGTTTTCTTAGCTGTAAAATGGGAATGACGCTTGCCTTATTTATTCAATAAAACTGCTGTGTAGAGCTGACCAGCTCATGAGTGAGATGATGAAACGGGTTAGATATGGGACAGGCTTAGGACACTGCCTCATAAATGCTTGATCTTGTCGTTATCACCATGTACATGGACGACCCTGACCATCAGAGTGTACAGGTCTTCAGGTGTACTTGGCTGCTGTCAGCATGGGAGCAAGAGCCCGGTGGCCACTTCCCACCTTCCCCGGGGCTGGAGAAGGAGGCTGACGTTCTGGGTCCTGGCGGGATGAGGATTGTTCCCAGGCACTCCACAAGGTTAAACAGCTGCAGAACTTTGAATCCATAGGGGCAGGTGGGAGGGCAAATCGGGAAATGAATTCAACACACTCGCCAACACACATTTGAACAAGAAAATTAAATACACATTCACAGAGGGCCCCTCGGAGATTATGTTTGCTTTAAAAACAGGACCATGGCCTCTCAGCACTCGCTCAGCTCCTTGTTACCTCAGACCTTGGGCTGTAGTCAAGTGTGCTGCGATTCTCTACTGCCGTTTATTCTGGGCATTTGACTCATGGAGGAGACAATGGTGATGATAACAGTGGAAGTGCCACGGTTCGTGAGAGTCTACCACGGGCCACACCCTTTACAAAGTGCTCTGTCTATGTGGACTCATTGTCACAGCAGCAGCAGACTTAAGAGGGAAGTGCTGCTGCTATTGCCAGGACACAAATGGGGAAATGGGATGCCCGACCCCACGTCCCACAGCTGCTGAGTGGAGCAGCAAGATGGGGTTCACCTGACTCCATGGTCATAGATGTGGAGTCATGTTGAGTGGTACCAATAATGGAGAAACAGATGAGAGCTCCAGGTGGTTCAGCACAGGAAGAGGGGTCCCAGTAAAGCGGCTGAGGGTAGTAGACAGAATCATGCCCTCCCAGGGATGTCCTCATTCCAGTCCCCAGAGCCTGTGAGTATGCAACCTTATATGGCAGAAGGGGCTTTGCAGAAGTTGTTGAATTAAGGATCCTGAGTTGGGAGAGCATCCTGGATTCCCTAGGCGTCCCAGGCGTCCCAGGGTCACCACAGGAGTCCTTTAAGAGAAAGGCAGGGAGCTCAGAGTCAGAGACAGAAGATGCTGCCCTGTCAGCTTTGAAGTGGAAGGAGGGGCCGTACAGCAAAGAATGCCGGTAGCTCCTAGAAGCTGAGGAGAAAGGGATCTCTCCTCTCCTAGGCCATTCTGGCTGCTTAAAAGAAACACCATAAACTGGTGGCTAACAAAGACGAGAAATGTATTTCTCAGAGTTCTGGACACTGGGAAGTCCAAAATCAAGGTGCTGGTGGAGTTGGTGTCTGGCAAGGACTCATTCCTTGTAGATGGTTCCTCTCTCTGTCTCCTCATGGTGGAAGGTGTGAGCTAGATCCTGGGGCCTCCCTTATGAGAGCACTAACCCCATTCACAAGGGCCCCACTCTCATGCCATCATGACCTCCTGAAGGCCCCACCTCCTAGTGCCATCCCCTTGGGGGGTTAGATTTCAGCATGGGAATTTGGGGAGGACACAGTCAGCCCATAGCGTTCTCCCAGAGCTTCCAAAAGAAAGGAAGGCTTTCCCTCCTTTATCTCTAGCCCAGTGAGACCCACTGTAGACTCCCAACCCCAAGAACTGCAAGGTGGAAGTGCATTTGTTGTTGTGTTTTTTCAGGCACTCAGTGTATGGTACCATGTTACACAGCAATAAGAGACCCAGGCACTGAGCACATAGACCCCAGAGGGACACTGATGGATGGGGCCCAGCTGTTCCCCTTGCCAGTCACATGTCCAAGCACGGGTAGAGTCTGCTTAACAGAAAAGTGGGGAAAATAATAATAACCCCTCCCTCAAAGGAGCTACTAGAAAGCTCTCAGGGCAGTGTCTGGCAGGTGGAAGTGTCCGTTCAGTCAGAGTCAGCTCCCATCAGGACACAGGGCTGGGACCCGTCAGTGGGGATTTGGAGTACCGCATTCTGAAGCCAGCTCTATGTTTCAGAGCCTGCACTCTGTGCTGCCTGTGCCTATCCAGGTGTTAGCGAGGGGTGAGAGGAAGGGGTCCCTTGGCTGCCAGAGACCTTCCTTCCCTTCTTTCCTACCACAGTTCAATGGGCCTACCTGGCAGCCTTTGTCACTGCACTCTGGCAGCTCTTCTGGAGCACACAGCATCATTTGCAGTGATGTTTCAGTGACTTATTTCCGGCCCAGTGGCTCCTACTAGATAGTAAGCTTGGTGGGGCAAGCACCATATCTGCTTTGCTCAGCCCAGGGCATGGCACATATGTAGGTGTAGGTGTTCAACAGACATGTGTTGAGGAAATGGGTGAATGGACAAATGCATAGCAAACCCACCTGTTTCCCCATTGCATGTGCAACCTGAGCCAGACGGAGACATGGGCGAGAATCAAGGAGTAACAGGATTTCAGAAGGAGCAAGGCTGTCCTCCCGTAGGACCCTCCATGACCCCCACAACATGATGCAGGAGGAGAAAGAGCCCCCACATTCTCTTCTTGTGAAATCATAGCAGGAAGTGTGCAAGACAAGCGAAGAGAAGAAAAGGAACTTTTTAGATGAAGACGTCTCAGACCCAAGATGGACAGGGCCATCCTGGGAGTTCCCATGCACAGTGCTGGGGAGAGAACTGGGGTGGAGAAAACACCATTCAGCTATTAGACTTCACTGGGGAGGAAGAGGCATCCCGAAGAATAAAGAAGAAAATTGTCCTCAAAAGGTCAAACGTTTTCTCTCACTTTGCAAAGCCTGAGGTTTTTGATTTCTCAGTGGACAACTAATTCACTTTCAGACAGCCCTCTGCTTGTTGAATTCCCACCAAGAGACGTGAACGGTGATTTCAATTTGTGTTTGAATTAATGCCCTCATTCGGGAGAGATGGCAGGTCCGAGGCAGACAGTGCTAAACGGTGAGAACTAATGTTCCTCCACTGACACAGTAGGCTATAGTGACACAGGTCAAGGTATAAGTTCTGCTCTCTCCAGAGGATAACAGAACCTTCCATATCCACCATCCTGCTGTATGTAGGACACAGACTTTGGTGAAACAGATGTCTTCAGTCCATTTGTATTACTGGAAAACCTGGTTGCTGCTGGAACAAGAAAAGAAAAATTAAAGGGTAGGGGTCTTAACTAGTCCCCATACCCCCAAGAACACCCAACCCTAGAGGAAGTCCAGTAGATCTACTCATGCCATGAAAGGAGAGACAATGCTGGAGGGTCAGCTCCAGATAGCAAGTCCACATCGGGGCTGGGAGTGTTTGCAGCTGTTATGAACCAGAAGATGGAAAAGTTTCAAACTCTTCAGAGCCTTAAATGCAGAGCCCACATGATCACCACAGGTGTTTGGAAGGTGAGTTCTTATGAAAGCCACTTGCATGGAGCTGGAGTTGATGGCATGAGGGTGTTGCCTACCCTCTCTTCCTGCTTAGCTGCTGGCATTTCTCCCTCTCACTACAGTTGGCACCATTGGTTATCACAGAGGAGACACGAAAAGACAAAGAGAAGCAGCTCTTGGTGTGGGCTGGCTCTCCCAGCTCTCCAACTCTGCAATGCAGTTCAATTGTTCACATTCTTCAGCTGGGATCTAAAGGCTGCATTCCTAGACAGAGGACTGAGGTGATATGGTTTGGCTATGTCCTCACTCAAACCTCATCTTGAATTATAATGCCATAATCTCCACATGTCACGGGAGGTACCCGGTGGGAGGTAACTGAATCATGGGAGTCGTTTCCCCCATGCTGTTCTCATGATAGTGAGTGAGTTCTCAGGAGATCTGATGGTTTTATAAGTGTCTGTCATTTCCCCTACAGGCACTCATTCTCTCTCTTGCTGCCCCTTGAAGAGGTGCCTTCCGCCATGATTGTAAATTTCCTGAGGCCTCCCAAGTCATATGGAACTGAGTCAATTAAACCTATTTTCTTTATAAATTACCCAGTCTCATGTATTTCTTCATAGCAGCATGAGAATGGACTAATACATGAGGCAAGCCAAAAATTCAAAGCTGCTGCCTGACCATCCGTGCTCCCATCTGGAAAGCCATGGTGGCTTATAAGTAACAGAAATCTTAATTAAAAAGGGAAGAAAAGCAGAGTTATTGGAGATCTCCCTGTGCAGTGCTCCGTGTCCTCACCCTCTGAGCCTCACCCTCCTCTACTCTTTCCAGTTCTGCCTTTCTTAACTCAAAATCCCAAGAAGGAAGTTCTGTAAATATACAGTCTTGACGAAGTCATCCACATCTCCCATAAATTTTCGGGGCCATTTTTCATGCCATAAAGGTTGTTTCATGATCACTGCCTGGCTTGATTGCCAGCTTGGAGTGTTTGCTGGGTAAGAAGGGAGCCAGATAAATCACTGAAGATGCAGCCTCATTACCATGTGACATTTAAGGGTAATTTATCCCCAACATCACACCACTTCTCGCTGTGGAAATAGCATTGTCGGTCATCTCAGTCTTTGCCACTACCACGACTGTGTCGACAGAATGGAAATAAATTGATCCAGCTGACTTCTCTGTGCATTTTTATTGCCTATTTATCAATGCAAGTGAGGAATAATACACATAGAATTGCTTATGGGCCCTGGAATGGGGGCGGAGCAGGGAAGGAGGGAGAGTTTCCCAAACTTTTAGACAATGCAGCTTTGAAGAGAGAAGATGGTGGCCTTTGACCACACCAAAGAGGCGACCAGGGTCTTGAGTCCATTTCTTGTTTGACTTTTTATAGGATAGTTGTTACAAACAGTGAGCATGAAACCCCTTTTTCCCAGCTCTTAGGGGGACGCTATTGTCCCTCAGGCAGGATCAGTCCCCTCCTTGGGATTACCTGCCAACCTTAAATGCAGCAGAATTTTTGCTCATCTGACTTTTGCAGCCGATTAGGTCTCCTTCAAGACCTACTTGTCCATACTTGTGTGTGTGTGTGTGTGTGTGCGTGTGTTCCCACAACCCATATGTAATTTTATGACTGTTAATATGCCCCCCTCCAGCTAGATAGTGTGCTCACTGAAGTCAGGAACCAATCTTCATTTCATGTATATTCTCCAGGTAAAACTGGGGCATGCCATCTTGAGAAAGAGGTTCTAGGTTACTTTAACAAACCCTGCCAAAAACCCTACCCAGGGGGAACTAGGGCTGCAAACATCCAACAATGCAGAACTGATTGGGAAAGAAAGGAAGAAAGAGACAGTTCAGGAAAGGAGGGGACTTCACTCAGGGGAGAGTTCCAGTAGAGAAAAATGCCAATTGACTGCACCAATTAGTAGAGAATGATTATCTTTATTATAATACAATGAGTCACTGTGTTTCTCTGCAGTGACTTCCTCCAGTGGTTTGGTTTGAGTTCAGTTCTTGTCTTGCAGTCACTCATGAGTGGTGGCATTTGTCAGGAAGCACAGCCCAGGTCAGCTTCCTCTGCTGAGCTGCAGGGTGCTTCTTCGGAACTGCTCTGGAGACTCCCTGCTGTCTGTAAACTTGGATTAGCCCCAGAGGGCCATGGACTCTACATGGCAAACAAGCTCTCTGGGTATCACAGCTCCTGCTTGGGCTTAAGGTCACATGATGCTGGATCTGAATCTTGTTTCTTTCCATCCCCACCCCAGGGGCCTTCCAAACGTCCTGGTCAGTAAGCTCATTAAACCTAGAGCTCCCTCTTCTGTGAAAGGGGAAGGAAATAGCTCCCTCCTGGGGCTACTGGGAAGACTCCAGGAGACAAAGCCTGAGAAAAACACAGGCAGAGCAGCCTCCAGAGGACCTGCCCAGCTCACAGTGTGGGAGCACCCTTAGGATGCCAGGCTTTGAATCTAAAGCTTGTGTCATAGCCCAGGGTAACTGTCTAACTCACTTCTCCAGGCTGATCTTCCTCTTGACTTCTGTGTAAGAGGCTATTGGACCACTTTAACACCTTGTGATTGCATTTTCCTTCTGTATTATTGTCTCCATTCTCATCACAAATGAGGATTGGCTTAGAGCATCCTTTTATTGCAATGTGAGGATGGCAGGCATTGCTGTTCCATGGAGCAATCACTTAGGCAAGACAGCGACTTGAGTGCTGAGTCAAGCTGAGCACATGGAGATTCAAGGAGTGGGCAAAAAGCCACAGCTAGTGCCCAAAGCTGGTGGAAGAAGAGAAGCAGGTTACCTGAAGATTCAGGAGCTGAATGCAGCCAGGAGTGACATGCATTTTTAGGAAGCCCTTAGCATCCCCAGACCTGGGGATTTCAGACCAAGTTGGGGGCTGCTACCCAAGAACGAAGAAGAGGAGTCAGCGAATGAACAGAAACTCCCTCTGCCCAGATGCAAGGCACGAACAGCTCCAAGAAGGACTAGTGACAGGCACAGGGAGCCCACAGATGCACCGGGCCCCATTGTGGGTTTGTATTTCCAAGGGTGAAATAAGAGTGGAAACCCAGCCAAGGGAAATTAATTAAAACAGCATATCTTTAACTATATTTTTCTGTGCAAGTGAATCCAAGGCCAGGGAGTTATGAAGTGGTAGATAATTGCACTGGGGGAACACGGGGAACTTGTAATTTAATGTAGGGATGGCCAAGTGGGACTTGGGGAAGGGGGACGGCCCAACACTAGCAAGCATAGAGCAAGGAGCGGGAAATTCTATGCTGAGTAACCCCGAGAGAGCCTCAGTCATGTCACAGAGTGACTCATTTGTAGAGCAGTAAGTGTAGACAAGGGATGTTGCCCCAAAACAATTGTTTCCCCTTAATCTCTGCCTGCCAAATTGTCATGGTTTGTGCTCAGTTCCACCCCATCAGCTCAATGTTGTCACAGAATCAAAGACATTTACATAACAACCCAGCATGGGTTCACAGATGGGGAAACCCCGGGAGGGACAAGACCTCTTAGGGCCACCCTGGAAGGTCCCAGCAGCCCTGACAGCACAACCCATGCCTCTGGATTTGCATTCATCCTAGTAATTATTCAGTGCTTGCTGTATCCCCGACACCATTAAGCCTCAGGGTTAGATGGCTAACTAAGGTATGGCTGATACGCTCGGGGTGGGGGCTTGCTTACAGAATTTTGGGGATGACAAATAAAGAACCCGCCACCCACGGTGCAGCCCTGGTCCTAGATGCAATATCCAACAGGGAGAAGCATGTTTGAGGCCTCAGGGAACCTCACACGCAGACCAGGGAAGAGGCAGTCGCCCCACCACAGGCAGATTTATCCACCCTGGTTCAAATAAAAGGACAGCACAGAGCCTCCTGGGGTCAGAAAACAAGCACAAGCGAGCACTCTCTGGTGGCGAGGAGCAAACGTGTGCTGGCAGCTTGGAGGCGGTGTGACGGCCCTGCCTGGGGAGGTGGAGGCAGCACACAGACAGCAGCTCTGAGAGCAAACCACGCAGGTGACAGGGCCTAGGGCAAACTATAGGGTCATGGTCTCCTGCACAAAGCTGAATTGGTGCAGGAAGAACCTAATACAATATTAACCCCAGGAAGCCGGGAGGTGAAAAAAATTACCCAGAATTACAGACTCGCTTTCCCATCAGCCCTGCCTGGGGCCCTTCCTCAGCGACCCTGGCTGCATCCACTGCCCTCTGCTGTCAGGTCCACCCATTCCCGGTGTCCTTCAGTGCCCTATGGCCCTTGTAGGCCCTCCCTAACGGAGCCGATGACTGTTCCCAGATTGAATCTCAGTCTGGCTTGTGATGGCCCAAAGCTCTCAGCTCAGGTGTCCAATCCCAGGTCTTTTTTAGCCAAGCAGAGACCTGCAGGGACTTCTCCAGGGAGGGTGGGGGTTGGACAGTGGTTAGATTGTATGCACGGTGGGGCATTCCCAGGTGCAAAGTGCCCAGTCAGGCCTGCCCTTGCTCTCTTCTTGCAAGCATCCTGTCTCATTTTCAGACTGCTTGCCACTGAAGGACAAACAGTGCCTTGGTGCTGGGCCTTGCATGGCTGTGCCCAAGTAAGGTGGGGGGACCCTGCACGCCCCTCACCCTCAAATCTGGGTGGGCTGCTCACCGGCCCCTGCTCACCCTGACTGTTCAAACTCTCCCTCTAGTCAAAGCCGTCCGACCTCATGGGCACTGGCCCAGCCAGCCCTACTGAGCCCAGGCAGCAGGGCTCTCCCTGGGGCTCCTGAGAGGCTGTCCGCACATCTGTGCCAGCCTCACTGCCCCTCTCCAAGACCCCAGGATCCTAGGTCAGCACCACCCGCTATGGTGGGTGAGAGGCCTGGTGGCTGTGGCTGCCAGAAACTCCCTCTGTGATGGTTAATTTTATGTCTACTTGAATAGGCCATGGGACCCAAATATTTGGTCAAATACCAGTCTAGCTGTTGCTATGAAAATGTTTTAGATGCAATTAACATTCAAACCAGCAGCCTTTGAGGAAACCAGATGACCTTCAATCATGTGGGTGGGCCATCCAATCTGTGGAAGGCCTGAGCACAAAAGCTGAGATCTCCCTAAGAGGACGGAGTTCTCCCTGCAGTCTCTGTCTTGGGACTGCAGCTGCAGTGTCAACTCATCCCCAGGTCTCCAGCCTGCCAGCCTGCCCTGAACACATGCCCTGTGGGGACTAGCCAGCCCCACCATCGTGCAAGCCGATTATTTAAAATAAATCTCTCTCTTTCTCTCTCTCTCTCTCTCACACACACACACACACATATGCACACACACAGGTATCCTATTACTTCTGTTTTTCTGGAGCACCCTGACTAATACACCCTCCATTCTTCTTCCCAAGAGCAGAGTCCTTGTGTATCCAGAAGCCTGGGTCATCAGGAGGGATTTTCCCTGAAGGCACATTAGGATACCCCCTTAGCTTTAGGTTCACTAAGGCCTCTCAGTAAAAGCAAACCATCACCCTTGACTAGGGACCTATCAGGAGCCACCATGTGCACCAGGTGCCTCGTGTGTGGGACTGCACCTGATGCTGCAGCAGACTTAGGGTTGGCCACTCATCACTCCCATTTCACAGACCGGGCATGGATATGGGTGGGGCCTGACTCTCTCCTAACCAATGGGACACAGCAAAGGAGATGAGTGGTCTCCTCTGTGTTTACACTTTGTTATGCAAGACCCCCTCCTAGTCGGCTGGTGTGAGAGGCCCACTGAAGCCAATGACCAGGTGTGAACTGCCCCTGGGGAGGCCTGCGGGCAGGGAACGCAGGTGTCTCTAGGAGCTGAGTCCCTAGTCCTGACAGCCACAGGAACAGGACATGAATTCTTCCCACAACCTGACTGAGCTTGAAGCTAAGTCTTCCCCAACCCTTCAGATGAAAGCATGGCCCACCTCACATCTGGCTTCACCCTCTGAGACCCTGAGCACAGGACCAAGCCAAGCCCTGCTGGACCCCTGGCCAACAGATACCAACAGATGAGAAAGAAGGGTGGTTGGAAGCTGCTCCCAAGCCTGGCATTGTCATGCTGTCCACATGCTTCCCTACCCAACAGCTCAGCCCTGGGAACGTTCACGGAGTAAGCAGAATGGCCCTGGGAATGGTGGGCCGTTGCTTAGTTCTTTATCCTCCCTTCTCCCCAGGGAGAGGGAGGCTTTGTGTCTGTTCTGCTCCCTGATGTGCCCTCAAGCCTAGAAGAGCAACTGGCACTTGGCGTGCAGGCAATATTTTGGAGCATAACTGAATGAAGCCTTCCAGAAGCAAATCTAAAGGACAAACAGAACCACCACAATGTGTGGACGGGGCTTGGACCAGGACCTCAGCAGTCATTGGTGAAAGAGGAAGAAAAGTGACAGATGGTCTCTTTTTTTGAATAAAGCCAGGAGAACCCTTTTTGGAGAGGGGTTCAGAGAATGGGCCAGGCCCCTCGTGGGTCTTCGGGAGTGGGGAAGAACTTAGGATGAGTGCTGGGGTTCAGGACAAGTTGTGTTCTTTGCTGCATCCACATCATTAGCAGCCCAGCTTTGAGGCTTCTGAAGAGCTTGGTTTCCCGGAGAAAGGCCCTGCCTTCAGTCCAGTTGCTGAGACATCTACCAAGGTCTGCAGCTCTGCCGGGCTCTCCATCCCATTTTGAAATTATTTAAGATGGGAAAAGGGAATACGGTGCAAACATCTTTGGGTAGATTTTGAGTAGTCCGAAAGAAGCAAGTCGAGTCGCAACCTCCACTGTCAACACCTCCAGTTCTCACTGCACTGTGTCCACCATGGGGTGACCCTGGAAATATCATTTTGCATTGATGAAAAGCCGGGCTGAGTGCCGGGCCTCGAACCTCACCTGCTTGCCCACCTTGCCTCTCCTCTACCCCACCTCATGAGGAGCCCCATTTCTCCCGCTCCCTTTCTGATGCTGTCCACAGTCCTCCTGGCAGCCCAGAGGCAGACGCGGAGGCTCTGCCCAGGGCGCTCCTGCATCGGGCCCAGTTTGGACATCTCTGTTCCTCTCTGCCATGTCCTTCCCAGGGAGCGAGCATGAGTGTTCCTTGGCTTCCTCTCGGCTGAACAGGAGTTTCAAGCTCCCCAAACTAACAAACGCAGCCCGCTTAACATACGAGAACAAGCATCTTTAATGAAACCTTTGCTGCCTGGTCCCTGCCAGTTCCCACTCTGCACAGATGTTGGCCTCACTGTCCTCTTGGAAGCTTCCATCATGCCCTGGTTATCGGAGCCCTGCCCTGCCGCCTGGCACAGCCTGCCCTCCCACCTCCTGTGGCTTCCTCTTCCGTGAAAGCATGTGTCCCAAGAAACTGTTCCAACAGACAAGCAAGAGGATCATCGGAAGGATACAATTAAGAGATTAATTCCAACACAGACTGAAGGACCTAATTTTCCCCACTCAAGCATTAAGTGAATGTCCAAAAAAACCCTGTTAAGAGGAGACAGCCAATTTATATTTTAATCAGCTTTAACGAAAAGGATCAAAGATGCACTGAGAGGTACCCAGTTTCCATCAACCTACAAGGTACTGTTGGCCAATTCACCTTTAATGTTCCACCTAGTGTTCTGGAAAATTCTAAAGTAGAATTTTCCTGTATGCAGATCTTCCTTCCTTTTTTCCCCAACTTCTTTCTCTGGCATAATTTCCCCATGAAATTAGGTCAAGATGCACGCATGTGCATGTGTGTGTGTGTTGGTTTATTTGTTCATGAAAGCAGATTTGAATTTCTTTTAAGAGCATAGCCAATTCTTTCATTATCCAACTCAGTTTCTTTTAGACCCTGCTAAATCACGGGCATGCTGCTATGCTAGGCCTCCCAGGTCACGCCACAAACCCTGCCACTTGGGATCCAGCCAGTTCAGAAGCCTTCTCAAAGCAAGCTAAACCTTAAAGAGCAGCGAGCAATGCCTCCCTCCAGAAGGCAGCAGATCTCCAATAGCTGCTGGTCACTGCTGTCCTGGTTTCTGTCTTGGGGGAGTGGATACAATTCCTCTTTAGAGGAAAAGAACAGCCAGCCCCCTTGGGGACTGTGGCATGACATAAGTGGTTTTTTTTTTTTTTTTTTGAGACCAAGTCTCGCTCTGTCGCCCAGGCTGGAGTGCAGTGGCACCATCTTGGCTCACTGCAAGCTCCACCTCCCGGGTTCATGCCATTCTCCTTGCTTAGCCTCCTGAGTAGCTGGGACTACAGGTGCCCGCCACCACGCCTGGCTAATTTTTTGTATTTTTGTTAGAGACAGGGTTTCACCCTGTTAGCCAGAATGGTCTCGATTTCCTGACCTTGTGATCCACCCGCCTCGGCCTCCCAAGGTGCTGGGATTACAGGTGTGAGCCACTGTGCCCGGCCGATATAAGTTTTTTTGATGTTGTTTTGTTTTGTGTTTTGAGACAGAGTATCACTCTGTTGCCCAGGCTGGAGTGCGATGGCACGATCTCTGCTCACTGCAACCTCCGCCTCCTGGGTTCAAGTGATTCTCCTGCCTCAGCCTCCCAAGTAGCTGGGATTACAGGTGCGCACCACCATGCCTGGCTAATTTTTGTATTTTTACAAATGGGAGTTCGCCATGTTGACCAGGATGGTCTCGAACTCCTGACCTCAGGTAATCCACCCACCTTGGCCTCCCAAAGTGCTGGGATTACAGGCATGAGGCACTGCCCGCAGCCGATATCAGTATTTTTTTTTTATCCTCTGCTCCTCAGTAACTATAGGCCACTCATCTCCTGGCTGCCCAAGAAAGCAACCAAACAGAAAAGCTGGAAGATGGGAAGTGCACATGGAAGCTTCCTCCTTGGTGCTATCATGACTGCATTCCACAGCCTGCCGTGAGCCACGGCCATGCAGCAGCACCACCTTGGGCATGGCTGGGTATACAAAATGAATCAGACATAAATCTCTCTTCCTGGAGCTCACACACTCCAAGGGGAGATATTAGACAAGCATAAATAATTCACAAGTGGTAAGTGGGAAGTGCTGGAAGAGAGGCCCAGGTAAAGCGCTTTGTAGGGCAGAGGAGGACAAACATGAGGATGGGCCTACTACCTCTCTGGCAAAACCTTCCAGAAGCTTCTCATCACACCCAGCAAAAACCAAAGTCTTAAGTGACCTGTGAGGCCACTTGCCCTACTCCCTGTTACTCCTCTGACCTCCCACTACTTTCCCCACACACTTTAGCCTCCTTGCTATAACGCAAAACTGCCAGACACATTCCCACCTCGGGGCCTTTGCACTTGCTGCTCACTCTGCAGGGAAGCCTCTTCGCCCTGAGACCGGCACTTCCATCTGCAGCCACTGCAAACTTTGGCTTGGCAAGGCCTTCCTCGACCACCCCACAGGAAATCACTCCTCCTACCAGGCAACGCCTCCTCTCCCTGTCCCTGTCACACCTCCTCCAGGTCATTTACTCCTGTGTATCTTGCTTCTTTATTTTGTTGGTTGTTTGCCTCTTCTGCTAGAATTCAAACTGTGAAAACAGGGACTTCGGTTTATCCACTGTTGTTTCCCAGTGCCAAGAACAGTACTTGGGGCAGGATAAGAGCCCAATGAATAGTTGTAGAATTAATTAACCCTTTGGTGGTTGGGTTGATCACCTCCCAGTAAAGGATGCTGGAGAGAAGATGGTTTGCTGAGAAATCCAGATGGAATCTCAAGGACAAATGATAAAAGAGACCACATCATCAGCAATATACTGAAGTCTACTTAGAATATAAGCGGGGTGCCAGTACCCACTCAGCCACTGACTGCAGCAGCCATGCAGGTAATTCGACTTAGCCACACCTGGGCTTCCTCATCTGTGAAAGTACGGTATTTCGAGAACCAGCATGGTAGGGTTTTATTAGACAATGGTATAAAGCACACAGGGCAGCACTCAACATCAGCCGTCATCACCATTGACCCTCTAACCAGAGTTTTTATTGTCACTTTCATCTCAAGACTTTATTTTGTGCCTTGATGAATGGAAATTACCATGGAGATTGAAACAATTCTACTTCTAAGTGCTGACCACTGACTGTGCACAGGACTTGATTGCCAGATCTCTGTGCAGCAAATGCAGATGGCTGCTTTTAAAGGAGCTGGCCTGTCTCCTGTGGGGCAAGGGTTCTGGGGGCTAGGGGGTTCCTTGTATGGGAGAAGCAGAGGTCTGCAGCTCAGGCATCTTTGATTTCCACAAATTCCATGTAGGTCCACAGGACATATTAGGAAACTGGACAAGAAAGGGACTTCTTGGTCTTGCAGTTTCCTACAGAAATTATTATTCATTATTATTAGTTGTTGTATTTGTGACTAGCTCCCCTGTGCTATTCTAGAACTATGTAGGAAAATCTCAGTATTTATATATCCCCAAACCCAAAGGGTTGACAAATGGTTTAATATATAAAAATACATAGACTTACAGGGACAAGAGTAAAGACATGAAATTGGAGCTCTAAAAGATTACTTTTATTTAAAAAAAACTTTAGTGAGCTATTCTCATATGACAGGGATATAATATAAAACAAGGACAGACATAGCTCTAGTTGGAAAAGAGAAAGAAAGAGAGAATTAAGGGAAAGACAAAAAGAGAAAAATCAGCAGAAACTGACATATGATGCGACAATGCCGGCAGCTATGCTTGCCCTGTGATGGTGCTGGGGGGTGCCCCTTTCAAGAGCTTCAGCCCAGATGGGCAGTCAGGGATCACCCCAGCTACGGGGTGAAGTGTGTCCCATCCCCAAATTCATATGTGGGAGTCCTAACCCACAGTGCCTCAGCATCGGATGTTACTGGGAAATAGAATCCTTGTAAGTAGATTGAGATAAGCTGAGTTCGTACTGGAGCAGGTGAACCTCTAATGCAATATGACTGGTGTCCTTACAAAAGGAGAGAATGTGGACACAGACACACACAAAGGGAGGACGCCATGTGAAGACGAAGGTAGAGATCAGGGTGACGCGTCTGAAGGTCAAAGACTGTCAAAGCTTATGGCCAAAGCATTAGAAGCTGGAAAGGGGCCTGGACCAGGTTCTCCCTTGCAGCCTCGGGAGGAACCAACCCTGTGGGCAGCTTGATCTCGGACTCCAAACCCCCAGAGCCGTGTGACAAGACATTTCTCTTGCTCGAGCCACTGGGTCTGTGGGTCTGTGGGACTTTGTTACAGCAGCCCCAGCAAAAGCCAACAGAAGAACCCCCTTGAAGAAGGGCCAGAAGGAGTGTGAGCCAGCAGATGAATTAGCATTAATTAGACCAAGGAGGGAGGAAATAGGGATACAGTCCCAGAGAATCGAGACTGCCCTGGCCCTACAGAAGGGAGAGGCAGCAGGGACGGGGCCTGGAAAGGAAATCACTGTTGCCAGAACAGGGGGACTGGGGAAAAGGTGGGAGAGGTGGAGGGGAAGGGGCCTGGAAAGGACAGATGGAAGGGAGCACCAAGAGTTTGGATCTGGACGCACTGAACTGAGGTTGAGGTCACTTGGCAACACCCAAGGAGGCCCTGCAAGGAACGAGTTGGGTAGAAAACCCACAGTCCAGAGGAAGGGGTGGGGTGTTGTGTGGGTGGAAAGTATGGGCACGAATGAGATTGTTTAAGGACAGAGTAGAGGGTGAGCAGCCCAGAGGGCCTAAAGGGAACTAAAAGGGGCTCCTGTGTTTAATTCTGGCAACAGCAAGACCAGCCTGCAAAGGAGACAGCAAGTCAAAGAAGACCCGGAAGGAACCTACATCAGAAGGAGGGCATGTCCAGCAGGGCGGGCTGCCTTGGAAGAAGTCCATGGTTGAGCCCCCAGAAGGACAGAATGGAACCAAAGCATACACAATGGAGTAAAAGGGAATGGTGCCCTACAGGCGGGGATGCAGGTCAGGGCTCAGCATGAGATGTGTCAGGCTCAGGTTAAAGGCGGCTGCCAGGCATTCACATGGACCTGAGGAGGAAGGGATCAGATGGAAGCTCTAGGGTCAGGAGAAGTCCATCCAGAGCCATGGCTGTGGAAGACATTGGCTTATAGATGCCATTTAAAGTCAGTGATGGCACTGAAGAGTGAGAATGAGCAGAAAGGGAAGGTTGCAAGCCTGAGCCTTGGCGCCCGCCATGACAAGAGGTCATGTGGACAGGGAGGAGCCAGGAGAGGAGGTCACTGGGGGAAAAGGTGGGGAAAAGTCAGGTGGGAATGGGTCCTAAGCAGAAAGCTGGGGCAAGGTAAGAGAGATAACCGCACCAGGAGGGTCCTAAGAGGGGTAGTGGGGGAAAGGTCAGAGGTAGCAAAATAGCAGGAGAAGACTGATTCTGAAAACCAAGTTAAAAAAAATTTTCAGGGCTTGGCATGGTGGCTCATGCCTGTAATGCCAGCACTTTGGGAGGCCAAGGCAGGCAGATTGCTTGAGCCCAGGAGTTCAAGACCAGCCTTGACAACCATAGTGAGACTCCATGTCTACTAAAAATACAAAAATTAGCCAGGCATGGACCCATACTCTCAGCTACTTGGGAGGCTAAGGTGGGAGGATCACCTCAACCCAGGAAGTCAAGGCTGCAGTGAGCCATGGTCATGCCACTGCACTCCATCCTGGGTGACAGGAGTGAGACTTTGTCTCAAAAAAAAAAAAAAGTGTTTTCAGAAGGAAAAGCTCTTCTGTGTCAAACTCTGCTGCCCTGATCAATGAAAAATGATGAAGACTGAAGGCTCAACATTGACATTGGTCCGGGCTCTCCAGAGAAACAGGACAAGCTTGAGAAATAAATAAATACACATATTATATGTATGGATGGCTGGATGGAGAGAGAGATTTACTCACAGGAATTAACTCACACAATTATGAAGGCTGAGAAGTCCCACAATCTGGTACCAGAACACTGAAGACCCTGGAAAGCTGGTATGCTGACGTCCAAGTCCGAAGACCTGAGAACCAAAGGAATCAGTGGTGTAAGTCCCAGTTCAAAGGCAGTAGACCAAGGTCCCAGCTCAAGCAAGCAGGCAGAGAGAATTCTGCTTCCTCTCACCTTTCTGCTCTACTCAGACCCTCAATGGATTGGATGATGCCTGCCACGTTGGGGAGGAAGCCCTGCTTTACTCAGCCACAAATTCAAAGGCTAAAATCATTCAGAAACACTCCCACGGACATACCCAGAAATAATGTTTAGATGAATGTCTGGGCACCCTGTGATACAGTCAAGTCAATACCTAAAATTTCCTCTCCCATGTCTCACTGGGTTCAGCACAATGCTGGTGATTGTTGACCCTAAGGAAGCAATTCTAGGGAGCAGCTGAAGCAAACCTGGCCAAAGTGAGTTCAGGGAAAACTTGGAGAAGACAGACTATTGAGAACAAGTGTGCACAACTCTTAAAGGAAGTCACTGCCTGAGAAGGAGAGCCAGGGTCAGGAGCATGAAGGGCATTTTGTTTAGGAGATTCGTTCTGTGTAAGAAGGGAGCCATAACAGCATATTTGTACACTAACAGGAATAGCCCAGGACATGGGACACATGAGGCTGCCTGATGGAGTGGGGAGATTTGCTATGCAATGTCCTCGAGCAGGAGAGAAGGTGCGACCCAGTGCACAGGAGGGCAGGCCCAGTGCAGGCGCTGGGTGGCCATGGCTCAGCACTCAGCAACCCTTCACAGAACAGGAGGGGCTTACTGTGGATTCTGTGCAGGAAGATGGTAAGCAAGGTGGGGGAGATTGTGGAAACTCTCCGGCTTGCTCCTGTATCCTCAGGAAAGTAGGAAGCCAGTGCTCAGCCAAGAATGGTTTTAAGGAGGAAAGCAAAGGCCAAGAATGGCTGTAGGGGAAGGTGAGGACTATAAGGAAGAGGGCAGCATGGAAGGGTCGGGAAAGCAGGGAGTCAAATCTTACAGACAGAGCATCTAGGAGAAGCCACTACAAAGAATCCACTCCAAACCCAGCATAGTCACTAACAAGTATGGCAAAAGTCACATTGGGGAGAGTGATGGGAAGCCAGGACCAGGGGCTCTGCTCTACTCCCAGGTTCAGGTCACGACTGCAGGATAGAGGGATGGGAGGGGCTCAAGAAAGTTGGCTGACTTGGAATTTTCCAGGAAGAAGGGAGAGAGAATGGTTGGCATGGGGAATGAGGAGCAGGAAGACACAGAGCTATCTTCAGGTTTCGGGGTGAGGCTCTAAGAGGGAGGGCAGCCCCTCATGAGGAGAGTCCTCAGCAGACAGCTTAGATCCATTCTAACAAACGTGAAGGGAAGTCTTGGTTCAGAGAAAAAGGGAGGATTCTGGATCTGGCTGATGACTGGTCATGGGCTTCAATGGCCTGTTAGACAGTCCTGGGCACTGGGGAGGGGTGGGAGATGTGGGCCGGGGGTAGCAGGGAGTCCTGAGCTCCTGGTAGTGACTGGCATGAAGTGAAGGGGGCAGTGAGACTGGTATGACAGCCTGAAAGCCAGTGGTTGAAACTGGGACTTGCCTGGTATGTGCAAAGGTCTGGGGTGGAGATGCAGAGCTGTACAAGGGATGCCCTTATTGGGAGCATGCAGAGTTTTTTCAATCCTTTGGCTCCAGTTTTGGACATGTACAGGCTGGGAGTGGCTCCACTAACCCTGAGTGCTGGGCACCAGCTCCACTTCTTCCATCCCATGTGCCAAAGTCACAGTGGGCCAGCAGAGGGCTCACTCTCAATGTACAGGCACTGTCTCCATGTATCTGTCACCCACTGCTGCATAACAAATTATCACAACTTAGTGGCTAAAAACAATGCCAGTTGACCAGCTCACAGCTCTTTAGGTCAGATGTGGCTGGGATCTCTGCTCAGGGCCTCATACCGATGGTACTGGTCAGCTGTGGTCAGAAGAAGCTCTGGGGAATAGTTCACTTCCAAAATCACTCAGGCTGTTGGCAGAATCTAGTTCCTTGGGTGTGTAGGACTGAGGTCCCCATCTCCTGGCTGACTGTTGCTCTCAGTTCTTAGAGAACCAGCCCCTGCATGCAGCCCCTCCATCTTCAAAGCCAGCAATGGAGAATCTCCTTCCACATCATATTCCTCTCATGCCCTGACTCTCTTATGCTGGGAATAACCCCATTCCTTTTCAGGGCTCACCTGATTAGATCAGGCCTGCCAAAATCATCTCCCTTTCTTAAGGCCAGCTGTGCCATACCACATTCCCTAATCAGGGGAGTAGAATCCATCCCAGTCCTGGTCCTGAGACTGCACAGGGTGTGCTCACCAGCAGGGGGAATCTTGGGGACCTTCTGCCCACCACACTTGGGCTCTGCTGATGGGCTCCTGCTATCCAAGAGATGAGCCACTGCCGTCTGATGACCTCATTTTTTTTTTCTGTAAATGAAGAGAAATTGTCTACAGAGAATGACTAAAGTGGGGCTGGAGGGCTGGTTTCTGTTGTACACAGAGCAGGTTTGGGTGGGGTAGGATTATACAACACAAAGTGTGGCAAACGCTCTTTGACAACAGAACACATTTTGTACCTGCAGGACCCCGTGGGAGATGGAAGAGTGCAGCCAGAGGTTGGGAAAGGAAATGAAAGGGATCCCCAGGCCATGATGACCATCGTCAGCATTGGGGCCAGAGGAAGGTCCCTAACAAGGTTCATGCACTGCACTCGGGGGGCAGGAACCCTGCTATGCCTTTCTTTATATAGCATGAAGAGCACTCAGACAACTCTCCCATCTCACCCCAGACATCAGCCTCATTTGCTAAGAGGACTCTGCCATGTGGAGGCCCCCCAGACCCCTTCCAGGACAATTCTCCCAGGCTTGTACTCTGGCCATCAGCCTTTAGCACCTCTGAGGCCACTTTCAGCCTGAATGTTACCCAGGCTTACCTGAGAGCATCTGGGGACTGCAAGCTTCTCAGCAACACCTTTGCCTGGGAGAAGAGGGTAACAAGGAGGAACCCTGCCTAAGAGCTTTCCCGAGCCAAGAATGTGTTTGTGTCGGTTCCAGATTGATTAAACACCTAGTGTGCATCTTGCCAAATGCCAGCACCTTCATTTTCTGATAACAAATGGCTGGTTAGAATCAATAACAACTCCCTGCTGCTGTGCTAGGGCACCGCATGAGGCCGGGAGAAGCGGCTGGGCTCGGCAGTGCAGCTGCTATGCCCCCATCCCAGGCCCCATCGAGGAGGACTACTGCCACCCAGTCATGCTGGACTCACCCGAGCACCCCCTTCCTTCCTCCTTCTGCTACTCAGTTTCTCAGATAAGCCAGAAAATCTGCTGCTGAGCATCCAATCCACGTAAATTGTGTTTTCTGCTTAGAGTGGGCATGTGTCCAAGACGGGGAAGGGAAGGACAGAGGGGCCAGCTGTCCGTGACAGGCATATGCGCCATCCATGCTGCAGGCTCAGCCAATTAGGCAGCAGCCAGCAGCTAAGGTTGATCTGTTTCAGTTATGGGAGTCTCGGGGTCAGAATACCACAGCAGGTGTGAGGTGAATTCTGGACCTGCCCTCTGGATTCCAGCTGTGACTCTTGCCAGCTGTGTGATCTCTGGAAGGTGACTTAGTCTCTCTGTGCCTCCTGATCACCTCTGTAAAGGGGCTTTACTGTAGCAACTGTCTTGTGGGGACCTCCTAGGTACCCATGGGAAGTGATGCAGCAGCTCAGGGCACACCAGCTGCCATGATTGCTTCAGTTGTTCTCCCAAAGGCACCTGCTGCATCTGCCACCTGAGCCGTGAGCTCCTTTAAGTCCCCAGTGGACATTGTGTTCCCGCAGACCTGTCCTATAGCACCCAGCACAGCCTTTGACATAAGAGGATGCTCAGGCTGTGTTGTTTACTGGGCTGCTGAAATGTCGTCACTGCAGAGACTAAAATCTTTCCTCTGTACAGCCAGCTTCATGAGAGACTGTCCTGCTGCCAAGCCAGAGTGACTCAGGGAGCCCCTCACGGCACAACTCCTTCATGAGCAGTGTGCTGAGGCCTGTGGGCACAGAGTCAAATGAGTACACTCCTTCATATGTTCCTGTTTTCTCCAGGTCCACCTAGCAGTGTGCCAACCTCTATGGGGTGGTACAGTAGGGATCATCCTGGCATCTGGCCCTGCCTCCTCTTCCTGGGCTCCTCTTTCTGACCTTTGAATTGGGCCTTGCCGCTCCCCTTGCTCACAAGCTGGAGGGGCTGTAGGCTGACCCGGCCTTGTGTGCCACATTTTTCCTTGCCTGGCCCCACCGGTGCTCCCACCTCAGTACAGGGCTCTTCCCACAGATCCCAACTGCGTTGTAGACTGCCCAGGCCATCAGGACACTGGTTTGCCCTGTCCAAGTTTCTCACCCTTGTTTCTCTTCTCAATCAGCTTCCATAGGTCCTCCAAGGCTCAACTCTGAAGGTTACCCTCTGGTCCTCAAGGAGAAATTGATTGTTTTCTCTTCTATAAGCTCAAAGCACTTATCATTGTTGGTTGTTTGTTGGCAATTGTGTTTCCCTCCAAGGATGAGGAATGGAGGATGCTGTATTCATTCCTGCATCTTTGCTTGGGACAAGCAAAGTGGGACCATAATAAGAATGCATGGATGGATGGATGGATGGATGATACATGGATGAATGGTGGATGGATGGGTGAATGCATGGATGGATGGATGAATGGATGGATGGTTGAATGGATGATGGATGGATGGAAGAATGGATGAATGGATGGATGAATGGATGGATGGATGCATGGATGGATACATGGATGAATGGTGGATGGATGGGTGGATTCATGGATGGATGGATGAATGGATTGATGGATGGATGGATGGATGGGTGGATGGACGGATGGATGGATGGATACATGGATGAATGGTGGATGGATGGGTGGATTCATGGATGGATGAATGGATTGATGGATGGATGGATGGATGGATGGATGGATGGATGGATGGATACATGGATGAATGGTGAATGGATGGGTGGATGGATGAATGGATGCATGGATGAAGGAATGGATGGATGGCCAAATAGTTGAAGGATATATGAATAGATAAAATATGCCACCCCAAAATATGAAGAATTGTTGAATTGAACCCAACTACCCAATTGGGAAGAAGCAAATACAGGAAAGCTCCCTGACCTCCCTCTATTTGTGTAAAAGCAGGACATATTTACAAAGGAGCAATGAAGGATGCATTTTATTCATCTCTCCTCTCTGCCGAGGAGAAAAAAGGTACACTGGACTGAACAAAAGTACAAGGAGACACTGGCAGGCCCTTTGACCTAAAGATGTACCAGAAGAATCTACATTAACAAGCCTTGGTAACTAACATTTATCTGTCATTTATTTGCCTTTCCACAAGTTGCTGCCTCTAGAGACTCAAGGTATTTTTCTTTTGTTTCGTCTCTTCTCTAAAATGTTACTGTTCTTTGTTGAAAATGCTATATAAGCTGGAATTCAAAGCCATCTCTTAGAGAACTACTCACTCCCTAGGTGTCTCCCATGTATACATGAAATATACATGTTAATAAATTTCTGTTTGTTTGTCCTTTATAATCTGTTCTTTTTTGTTACAGGGGTCCATCCCAACTAAAAATCTTGGAGGATGGAAGAACAAATTATTTTACTTTCCCTACAGATGGATGGATGGATGAATGGAGGAATGAATGAGTGATTGGATAGATAGGTGGATAGATGGATGAATGAATCAATTAATGAATGGATGGATGGATGAGTGTATGGAAGGGTGGATGGATGGATGGTGGATGGATGTGGATGGAAAGATGGATGGATGGATGGATGGATGGATGGATGGATAAATGAGTGGATGGATGAATGGAGGAGTGGATGGATGGATGGTGGATAAATGGTGGATGGGTAGTGGATGAATGGATAGATAGATAAATGAATAGATTGATAGCTGGATGATGAATGGATGGATAGATAGATGAACCAATTCTAGTATTATTAGCTCTTATGTAAAGCAGTAAGGAATAGAAAAGAGAAAGGACAGCCTCTTCTGTGGGATCAGGGAGACCTAATTGATTTTCAGATTTCACAGGCCCCAGTCCTGCCTTGTATCCCAGCCCAATCTGTCCTCCTCTTTTCCTATCACTTTAGCCCATGCCCATATGTTCTGTCCCTTGCTTCTCTACCATTGACTTTGGGTGTCTCTCTGGCTCCCCTGCTCAGCTGGACTCTTGACCCTGGTTCTTATGGGTGACCAACCCTGTCCAGTGACCCCACAATTCATAGTGAACAGAGTCTCTGATTTTAGATCCCAAAAATTGTATCCCTGTCTGTCTGGAACTTTGACACATTTTCCAAGGACAAAGAAGCACTTAATGGGCATCTTAGTAAAGAGGAAAATGAGGAAGGAAAGGGTGGCTAAGAAGAGGCCATGATTCTCATGCATGAGCCCACTGTCTGGGAGCCAAACCACATTGTCATCTGGGTAGAGGAGAGAAAGCACACACCCTTATAAAGATGGATAAAATGTGCTCAGGAACGGTGTAGGAGAGAAAACCAGAGGAAGGACATATTTATTGAGTGCCTAGAATATGTCCTACACACATCTTTCAACAGCTCCTAGAAGAGAGGTACTAATAGCCTCATTTCACAGATAGGAAACTGAGGCAGCCAGAAAGCGATAACACGCAGAAGATCTAGCTGATAAGGGAGATGAGCCAGAGTTTAAGTCCAAGTCTCTCTGACTACCCTTGCCCTTCTTGGAAAGCTAGACTGTGTCTCTAGAATGATTTGAAGGGAAATAAACAGGGCAATGACAAAAATGGAGGGGGGGGATGCCAAAGGCAGGGCAAGCCCACGGCCCTCTTCCCTGGCTGTGCACACAACCCTTTGTTGAAACTGTCAAGGAACCTGTGAAAAAGCAGCCTGGGGTTGAGCCTTTCCACAGGAGCAGCAGATGCTGGGTTCCCTGCTGCAGTGAGATGATGTTAGCCCAGTATGTGACAGCAATTAATAGCTTATTTCTCAAATCGGCCTATTAGAAATAATCATGCCGGCAACCATAGGCCATTAATCTGCATTGGAACCCAACCCACACAGCACAGGCTGACGTGTGGATGAAATCTTTAGAGATCCACAGGCAGAGAATTTTCATGCACAGAAAACATTGCTGTATAGTAGTAGGGAGCAAGGATGGGGATCAGATAGTATCCCAGGCATGATCTGAAACTTGGGGGCATAGCCCTGAGTGACCACATGGGGATGGGGAGCTGGGCTTTCTTACTAAGGTCCAAGTATGACTCCACACAGGAGTGGCCACCAGGAATGCTGTGTTTAGGGGGATTTTGAAGTCCATAATCAATTGCTGTATTAGTCCGTTCTCACGCTGCTAATAAAGACATACCAAAGACTGGGCAATTTATTTATATAAAGAGGTTTAATGGACTCACAGTTCCACATGGCTGGGGTGGCCTCACAATCATGGCGGAAGGCGAATGAGGAGCAGTCACTTCTTACATCGCGGGAGGCAAGGGAGCATGTGCACTGGAACCTCCCTTTATGAAGCCATCAGATCTCATGAGATTTATTCACTATCACAAGAACAACATGGGAAAAATTCACCCCCATCCTTCAATTACCTCCCACTGGGTCCCTCCCATGACACGTGGGGATTATTACAATTCAAGGTGAGATTTGAGTGGGGACACAGAGCCAAGTCAGATCAGTTGCATTTTCTGCCATGGAAAATGTTGGGCAAATGAAGGCATGAGTGCCCTGAATTTGATGTCCCTGGACCTAGGGGCAAACCCAGGGGCCGGAAGGAGCATCTCCCAGCAGCATGGGATGTTTTATCACTGACCTTGTGTAGAATTGCCAACACATGTTAGTGAGAGAAAGGAGATGGACTGTGAGCTGCTGTCATTACTGTTTCTAAATTCTCTATAGGCAAGGCCTGTCTCATTGCTGCTCCAGGGCAGGCCACTCCCACTGCCCCTCCACACTTAGTGCCCACACATGTGTGTGCTCTGCCATGCATCTCCCCACCAGTCTCCCAGAGCCTCTGTGTCCTTGGGGGTTCTGGCTCTTCTCTTCCTCACCTCTACTTTCGAGCCTCAGAGCTTCAGACAACACAGAGGCCCAGAGGGAAGGAGGACAGCAGGGCCTCAGGCTGAGATCTGACCACAAAGACAAACCCAAAGTCCGGAATTCCAAAGGGCTTGCAGGAGCCACCCTACAGCAAGCCTTTTCTTCAAAGCCTAGCTTTTCATATGGCCTTAGTAGACAAGTAAAAGGGGAGATCTTTCCCATGTCTTTTCCCTGAGATTTTAGGACCTTGATTTAGTCAATGAAGGGCCACTTCTGCCTCAGACTCACTTCCCTGGGTGCTCCAGCCTTCTCTCCAGCCTCTTCTGTGGGCTGCCGGTTCCTCACTGTCTAGCACTCTCCTTCACTGAGCATCAGTGTCACTAGGGTGCCATTAGGTACTATTATCTGGCTTCTGAGCCAAAAGCTTCCATGTCCTCCCTCAGAGCGAGGGAGCCAAGCCTTCCAGAGGAACCAGCCAGGGGACTGCTTCCTGACAGTCTGCCTTCAACTGTGCACAAGAGACTCTTCCTCAGCTCCTTGCCTTGGTTTGACCCCAGGGTCTCCGGTCTGGACCTCTCCAGTCTTTTCCGAGTCATTCCCTGGCCTCTCACTTGCCTCCTCATGTGGGCATCATCTTGGCTGGACGTCTGGGTAGGTCCAAGGGCCCCACGAGTCATTCACGGCCCTCGCCTCATCAGATCATGGCCGTGATGCATTGACTCGCTCCTCCCACCTCCCCGTGAAAGCGGCAGTAGCTGCACTTTGGATACAAATTGACACCTTTCGTGGCCATCCCCTGGTTCTTAAATATAAGCCTGCAGCATGCAGGTGTGCAGAAGGCATAGCTATCTCTGAACAAAGTCATGACAACATAGGAAAGTCTGGACTTAACAAGCGGGTAAATAAAGGGGCAATTACTCACCTGATGGAAGGATTATTTCAAAGAGCACATCTCCCTCAGGCAACCTGGCTTATATCTAACTTTTCAGAAAAGCAACTGCTGTAAAAAAAGCACTTCTACATGAAATAGTCCTGTACAGAGACAGGCACAGTTTAATCGGCTGATTTTTCTGGTGTGGCTGAACTTTTGCCAAGGACTGATTGTAGGCACAGATGTCACCTGAATTGTCTCAGTGACGAGACTGGCGTCTACAGAACTGGTGACTCCCATGCTCGTGAGAGGCTCAGAGTGAATCCAGAAACTCATGGCTCTGGCTGATCTTTATTATTATTTTTTAAATTTCCAAGTGTGTGACTCATAGTAGACGCTCATTCGGGTGGCTCAGATATTTTCACCTGCAGGAGAATATATGGAAAAGAGAACATTACCCCACCTTCAACACCCTCCAGCTGCACAATCCTCACACCACACGACAAAACAACCAAGCTTCCTTCACCACCCACTGAGAGGTTTCCTGTCCAGGAATGTGTGAATGATCACTAATGACTGGTAAGTACTTCCCATAGCCTGCAAGACAACTGCCGGCTGCTGCGGAAGTCCCTGTGGATTTCAGCCTCTTGTTAGTCTACGCCCTCCTCCCCACTCCCGGCCCATGCCTGATGTGAAAGGGTCCCCTAATTCCACTTTTCCTCTGAATGTCCTGCTCTCACAGCCATGCCAGTTCCCCCTTTTACTGCTTAAAAGTATACATTCTACTGTAATACATATTGCATTGGGCAGTTCAGAGAAAATAATCCAGGGAAAAGCAAGGTCTTAGTTGTATCTTTTCAATTCCCAGGCAAAAGAGCTTTTGGAAATGCCCCTAACTATTCCTTTTTGTACCTAGATCACATTGTCAAAGTCCTGTTTTCTTCTCCTCCAGACGGCCCTTTCTCAAGCCTCACCATTTCCCCATTACAGTGGAAAGGGAGGAAATTTAGAGGAGAACGTGATGGTTGATTGCACGGAGCAGGGAAAGTCCATTTTCAGGAGGAAAGCCTGAAATGACACTGTACCTTCTGATCCTGCCAGAGGGTCAGAGCAGAAAAGCCTCCTTTTTTCCCCCTGAGATTTTTGCTATTGTTGTTATTTGGTTGGTTGGGATTTTTTGAGACAGAGTTTCGCTCTTGTTGCCCAGGTTGGAGTACAATGGTGCAATCTTGGCTCACCACAACCTCTGCATCCTGGGTTCACGCCATTCTCCTGCCTCAGCCTCCCGAGTAGCTGGGACTACAGGCGTGTGCCACCACGCCCAGCTAATTTTTTTTTTTTTTTGTATTTTTAGTAGAGACGGGGTTTCACCGGTGTTAGCCAGGATTGTCTCGATCTCTTGACCTCGCGATCCACCCGCCTCGGCCTCCCAAAGTGCTGGGATTACAGGCACGAGCCACCACGCCAAGTCGGTCATTTTATATCCTTTCTTATTGGAGGGAGTAATGTCTTGCCCATTTTGCATGAAGACAAACATGGAATCTTCCATGATTTTTAAGCTAGAACTAGAAAATCCACTGGAGGGAAAATATCCAGCCTCAAATGGAGCCCTCTGTAAGTAATAAATTTATTCCCTGTTGTAGTCAATTCTCCTAAAACAAAAGTGACTGCAGCAAGCGATTTTTGGTACTGCTCATATATTGTTAAAATATTTCAGCTGGGAGATGCTGTGCGAAGAGAGACAATTGCCAGCCTGACATAAGATTTATTAGAGAAAGTTGGCACAAATATATTTGTAGGAAGCAAAATATGTTTGTAGAGATTATTCCAGATTTACCATGATTAATAACGGATTGGACACAGTCGACGTCAAAGAGCCACCTCCTGGCGATGTCTGCCCCAGGTTGAGTCGGAATGGAACATGAACTTCAGCGGTGCCAGGAACCTTTTGCTAAAAGAATGAAGTTTTCTGAATAGAATGAAATGAATGCCAAGAGCCATCTGTAGGCTCAAAAAACCTGTCACACTACTTAATCTGCTTTAAGCACTGACTGGCTAATGGGGTTTCGAGCCAGGCGGCATTCGAAGGCTTAGCACCTGCAGGGGCTCCCTGGGAGAACAGAGGAGACGCCACAGCTGAGGAGATTTATCTTTGCCCTGTGCATGGGAGGAGGCTGCAGGGAAAGGGACAAAGTCAGGAGAAGCTGCTCTTACGTCTTTTTTCATCCCCTTTGTCCAGAGTGCGTTTTTTAGGGACGTGCACTTGAGACCCTAACCCGCAGCACGTTATTTTAATTGGAAGGTCAGTCTCCATGTCAACCAGTAATAAAGGATGGATGATTCACACAAGTCCCAGCTGAGATGGGGATCTGGCTTCTTATCCGCAGAGCTCCACGACACTGCCTTGAGCTGGCAGAGACTGCGTGGAGGGCCCTTTCCCATCTCCCTGCAGATTCCCAGTATGGGCAGCAAATGGGTGGCAGTTCCACACAGCAGCATGAAGAAGAGACTCCCCCACAGCCATTTCCTCTCCTCATAACTGCACACTCAGCTAGCTCTCTCCGAGAAGGAGGATACAGGGATCGCTTGCTCCCGGGCAGCTCACCTCCTCGATACTATCCATCTTCCTCTGCAAGCTGGAGTTGGCTGGAAACAAGTCTGATTAATAAAACTTGCAAGTAGACCTCAAGGTTGACGCTAACAGGCTCTCAATAAACAGCCTTTAGATTGAATCTGATCACCCTGGAAGGTGAGAGGGCCTTGCTGAGAAACAACAGCCATGCCTTTCTGCCCTACTGATGACAAATGGCTTGCAATCTGTCAACCATGATTATGAGCTTTGGCTGGAAGGCATGAGGGCACTAATGAAGACCCCCACGCCCACTGCTCCCGTGGGGCAGGTGGGCTTAGGTGGGAGCTCACATCCAGCTCGTGAGCATGGCTGGTGGGGTTCCATCCCCCCAGTTTGTTGCCACGGAGAAGGAGTTGAATGGCTTTAATACAGCTGTGCGGATGTCTCCCCTGAGATGCGCCATGACAAGTTGGACTGGAAGTAGCAAATGAGCAGCTATAATCTTCAAACTGTATGAATAAGTGATTGATTGGGCACAGGGGCTGTAAACAGCACTCTGTGTTCTGGCAGCGTGGGGCCCAGCAAAATGAGATCATCAGTCTGGGAGAGACATGCACAGAGAAGCCGTGCTCCCGGTAGCCTTCCACAGGGCTGCGGCGTGGGCTTGGGAATCTGTTCAGAACTCATGACCACTTCTTGTAGGCCCTGCAGATGTTGGGCCACTCTAGGTCCCAGCTGGCTCCAAACCCATTTCTGGTTAATCCCGCCATGGGTAGCTATCAATGCTTTACAAATAAAGGCTTCTGTCTGTTTGCCCCTGCCAGCTCCCCAGCCAATTGTTTGGCCCCAGGGCAGAGAGCGGCTGAGTGTCCAAGGGAGGTGAGAATCCACTAATATGAATCCCTGGGACCTCCTGCCAGGGCTGCTACTTAGGCAGCTCCTCGCTGCTGCCTGGGGATTCCCCACCCCTGGCCAGATAAGACTGGATCAGAGCAGTGCATATGCAGGTCAGAGAGTGGCCAGTGAGGAAAGGTCAGCTGGGCCAAGCTGCATCTTCTCTGTAGATTTTGGAATTGGGGCACTCTCAGAATGGTCAGTGAATAATGGAGTTGAATGATCAAGACATTGGGGACTGAGCCAGCAGGAAGCCAGTGACCATGGAGAACAAAGAAGAGAGACAGAGACAGAGAGACCCAGAGAAAGGGATAAGCTCATCAGCTTCTCCAACTCCAGAGTCTACCCTCACCCCCTTCAGCTTTAATCTCCTGCCAGTCACATGGTGGGATGACTATTCCCATGCCCCTTGCAGTTGAGTGGTGCTGTGTTACTGGTCTGGCCAATGGGCAGTGTCACCACTAGGCAAACCTCTTCATTACTGCTGGGAGGCCCTCTGGCTGTCTGTTCCCTTGACCACTGTAGACAACGAAGCCTCCATCAGACTGCATTCCTGGTAGGGACCACAGAAGCGGGGTCCCCACACACAGGTGAATGACATGAGTCAGCCAGACTCACAGCATATTCCACGTGAGGAGACATAGACCCTTGTGCAGAGCCACTGGGTTGGAGCTCTTTGTAACTGCACCACGACCCAGGCTGTCTGAGGCTGATCAGTACATTTGCAATAAATTCCCTGTGACTTGATCTGGTTCCAGTGAGTCTCTGTACTTTGCATTCAAAATATCTCTGATCCAAAAACTGCACTCCGAAACGTAGTAGTTGGGAGGGCAGGCACTGCTGTGGTGGGGCCATGGGGGCTGGGCTGGGCCGCTCAACTCCTGGGACTCCTCACTTGTACAATGGGACACTGACTTTAAAGCTACTGTGAGGACTAAAAAACAGTTCAAAATGCTTGACATGGGTGATCTCAATTACCTGCTATTATTGGGATCATTGTCAACATTGGCATAGCCACTACCATCCAGAATACAGGTAAGAGGAAATATCAGTACTTTTCACGATGCAGGTGAGATATAACGGTACCTGGAGCCGGGGGGAGGTGGGGCAAAGTCATAAGTTTCTGGATATATTTTGAAGATGACAGGCTGCAGATTATATTTTCCAAAGAGACACACCAATATAAACAGTCCCTTTCTTCTATAGTGTGACCTCGCCATCCAGAGGCAGAGTCTAATTCCCATTCCATTAAACATGGCAGGCTCATGACAGCTCTGTGTGATACAGTATGGCAAAAGTGTAATCGAGTATGGCTGTACCACATGAGGCTGGGACCTAAAAATGGTGCATCCTCTCCCGCATTCATTGGAACACTCAGCTGTGAGCCTTGTGAAGCCATGTAAGAAGTGTGACCACTTTGAGACCACTGAGCTGTGAAGAGGCCGGGTCACCTAGAAAAACCACAGACGGGCTAGGGACACCAGTCCTACTCTTTGAGTCATCCTAGCCGGACTCCAGATATGTGCGTGAAGATACCTCTGGGTGATCCCAGTCCTGGCCACTACAACATCCCCAGGCTTTGAGTCTTCCCAGCTGAAGTCCCAGATACCATGGAGCAGAGAAAAGCTGTCCCTTCTGTGCCGTCTGAATTCCTAACTCATGGAACCTGTGAACATTAGAGCTGTTGTCCTTTTAAGGCAATACACTGGGGGTGAGTTGTTATGCAGTGAGAGTGATTGGAAAAAAGATAAAGCCAATAGGATATCCTGAAGGATTGGAGAGCATGAATGAGACTTGAAATGAGTTGGGGGGGACTCAAGGTTTGATTGCATTTTAGGTCAAGATGATAGACATCCATAGAGAAGTTCCAACTGGGCAGTTGCAGACAGCAGTTTGCCATTCTGAACTAGAGCTTTCTACCATCACAGATCATTGTCAGAGAGTATATAAAGCCATGAGATGGGGGAGGTCACTTAGAAAAGAGGTCAAACCCTCGGGTCCCCGGTATATATGTCACAGAAATGAGTAGCTACATTCACACACGAAAAAGAACGTTCTTAGCAGCACTGTTCATAGCAGCCCCAAGCTGGAAGCAATGTAACTGCCCATTGACAATAGGATAAATGCATAGATTGTAGTATGTTTATATAATGGTGAAAAGAAGCATCTATTGTTACAGAGAGCAATATGGATTGATGAGATATGTCTAAAAAGTTAGACAGAAAAGGGTACATACTTTATGGTGATCTTTAAAGGAGAAAACAGGCAAAACAAATTGATCATTGTAGAACCCAGAGGGTGGCAGGAAGGTGGGTGTGCTAATGGCCAGGTGGGAGCACAGGGGGCCTTCCAGGGTACAGGTGGCGCTCTCCAGCCTGGTCCTCGTGGTTTTTATACAGGTGTGTTCAGTTCATAAACATCCATCAAGATGCACAGCGTGTATACTTTACTGCACGTTATATTTCCTTTTAGAAAGCTTACAGAAACACTGCCATATTCTCCATGCAGGTGGCTCTATGCATCACATCAGGACGATTTCAGTGACAAAGCTGGATAGGGAGGCGGCTTTATACCGTCCATCTTTGAACATTTCTTGAACCAGAATCTTCCTTCCCTGGGACTCAGCTTTCTGTTTAAGAGATACTTTTCTTGATTTCTTTGCTTGCCTGAATTTAATGGTAATGAGGTCCTAGACCCTATAAATGAAGTGCATCTCCGTTATAGCAAGGTCTGCAATCTTTGGTGTGTAGTCTAATACCATTGCTGATTAAAATTCATTCAACTGAGAATAAAATACAATTGCTGGTGCTCCACTGCATTTTCACAAAACATTTTTCATTTGTATCCATGCTTTAAGATTGATCAAAATGAGACATTCATTAAAAGATCCTTAATTAGAGTTTCAAGCAATGTATAACTGACTCATTTTTATTACTACATAACTTTACCCCATCATTTTCATCACATACCTCACTGTGGCATCTGATGAGCAGTGTCTGGTCAGTGACAATGACAGCATCCCACTGACCAGGAGGAAGGGAGTCAGCCAGAGCCATGACAGAAGAATGCGCCAGCTTAAAAGGAGAAGACACGGTGGTTCGTGTCCAATGATTTACACACACTCGAAAATTCAAAAGATAAAATATGACCCTCCAATATGTTTGGTGGTGAAATGACCGGACATGCAGCCAAGACTCCGGAGTCCCATCCTTGGAAAGCTCGAGCATCCCCTCTTGCTGGAGGCATCCTTGGCCATCCCATTCAGCCCTTCACTAACGTTTGTGGCACTGATATGAGTTAACGGTGTCTTAGTTTATCCTGCATCGCAATAACGGAATACCCAAGGCTAGGGAAGTTATAAAGGAAAGAGGTTTATTTGGCTTATGATTCTGTAGGCTGCACAAGAAGCATGGTGCCAGTATCTGCTGCTGCTGAGGGACTCAGGAGGCTTCCAATTATGGCACAAGGTGAAGGAGAACCAGCATCACATAGCAAGAGAGGAGGAAAGAGGGGGGGTGTGTGGTGTCAGACTCTTTTAAACAACTAGCTCTCTTGAGAACGAATAGAGTGAGAGCTCATTCATTACTGCAGGGATAGCACCAAGTCATTCATGAGAGATCCACTCCCATGACCCAAACACCTCCCACCAGGCCTCACCTTTGATATTGGGGATGCCCTTTCAACATTAGATTTGGAGGGGACAAACATCCAAACCATATCCAAGGGCATGGAGGCTTCACATCAATGTGGACACATCTGCAGCAAGCAGGGGTCCTTCTAAGGTCTCCTACCCATGCCCAGGCCTCTTGCACGCAGACTTCCCACCTGCTCACCCACTGGCCCAGCCATTGGTCCAGACACTCCCACGAGTCCCCCAACTCATCTTGTGTAACATAGCATGGCCCACATTCCTAACATCTGGGAAAAAGGATACCTCTGAGAACCAAACATTACTCTTGACTCAGAAAAGCTGAGATGGTGCCAGAAACAGTGAGGTGAAGGCTCTGGAAGGATGGATTTCAAAAGCACATCCTCCCCCTGGGCTCACAGAAACTAGAACTTCTACAATCTACATAGACATGGATCAAAAGGAGCTCCTTTGAAATCAACTTAATTGGTTACATTTTCTACCCCTGGAGCCTTTCGACTTCATGTGGTGACAACATTTCTCAAATCACTTTCAAGCATCATTGTATTTGTCTTTGTTTGCTTGCTTTAATTTTTGTTGTTATTGTTTTGACTCAAAGATCCTCAAGAAGCCATGACTGTTAGGCAAACCTGAAACATAAATAGATGAATAAAAAAATAAATGAAAAAGAAAGGGAAAAGTGAAGGGATAAGGAGAGAGAAAGAAGTAGAGGGAAGGATGGGGGGGCAAGAATAGGGAGAGAAGAAGGAAAGAAAAAGTGATAGAGGGAGAAAGAAGAAGAGAGAAGAGAAAGAGAAAAGGATAAAGGAATGGGGAGAGGGAAGGGTGGAGGAAGGAAAGAAGGCTGGTTCCTTTATAGTTGAGGACACTGAGACCCAAAGAGGTCCCCCAACTGTCCAAGTCCACAGGTAGCAGTGGCAGAGGTGAATGAAGGGCCAAGGCTGCCTGCATGGGTTCTAAACCTGCTTCCACTGTGCCACACAGCCTGGATCTTCAGAGTCTTTCTAGAGTATGTGGACTTGTGCTGGACCTTGAAGAATGTTAGACATGTGGGGCTGAGCTGCTGAGGACAGATCTGGCTGCCATAACTCAGTGTTCTGAAGTGTGGGATGGATATTCCTGGAGGCGACGACATGGGATGGAGCTAAGTTCTTTTTTAATAGGTATTTATTTCAAAGAGTATTAGAAAAATAATATGTAACTAGAACACCACAACTGCGAAGTAACAACATTATTGCTTATCCAAAATATATAAGGAACACCTATAACTCAATAGCAAAAGAGCAAATAACCCAATTAAAAACTGGACAAAGAAGCTAGAGAAGACATACAAATGGCCATATGAAATGGTGCTCGACATCACTAATCATCAGTGAAACACAAATCAAAACTACAAGGAGA
The DNA here is from genome assembly GCF_028878055.3 of Symphalangus syndactylus. Lineage (NCBI taxonomy): Eukaryota > Metazoa > Chordata > Mammalia > Primates > Hylobatidae > Symphalangus > Symphalangus syndactylus. The sequence continues at coordinate 31,625,815 of NC_072444.2, read as the reverse complement.
TATCACCTCACACCTGTTAGGTGGCTATCACATAAAGAAAAGGGTAACATGTTGTCAAGGGTGTGGAGTAAAGGGAACCTTGTGAACATTGGTGCAGCCACTCTGGAAAACAGCATGGAAATTCCTCAAAACGTTAAAAATAGAACTACCTTGTCACCCAGCAATCCCACTTCTAAGTATATATCCAAAGGAAATGAAATCAGGATCTCTCTGCACTGCCATGTTCATTGCAGCATTCTTCATAATACCCAAGATGTGAAATCAACCTAAGTGCCCATCATGAATAGAGAACCCTAAAACTTAAAATATAACATAATAAAATAAAAAAGAGAATGTTTTATGATAGATAGATAGATAGATGATAGATAGATAGATAGATAGATAGATAGATAGATAGATAGATAGAGATAGATAGACACACACACACACACAGAGTCATGCATCATTTAGTGATGGGGATAAATTCATCTTCAGGTAATTTCATAGTTGTGCAAACATCATGGTGTATACTTACACAAACCTAGATGATACAGCCTACTACACACCTAGACTGTATGGTACATTCTATTGCTCCTGGGCTACAAACCTGTGCAGCTTGTGGCTGTGCTGAATACTGTAGGCAGTTGTAACAAAGGGGCAAGTATTTGTGTATCTAAACATAGAAAAGATACAGTAAAGATACAATTTTATAATCTTATGGGACCACTGTCATAAAGGTAGTCATTGATAGGTACGTTGGTATGTTTACACACTGACTGTTGCATGACTGTATATGCACACACAATGGAATTACCCAGCCTTAAAAAAGAAGGAAATCCTGCCATTTATAACAAGGATGAATCTAGAGGACATTACACTAAGTGAAATAAGCCAGTCACAGAAGTACAAATACTACATGATAGCATTTATATGAAGAATCTGAAATAGTCAAACTTACAGAAGCAGACAGTAGGATGTTGGTTACCTGGGGCTGGAGGAGGGGAAAATGGGGAGGAAATTAGCCAAAGGGCAAAACTTGTTTCAGTTAAGCAAGGGGAATAAGCCCTAGAGATCTACTGTATAGCATGGCGCCTGTAGTTAATCATATTGTATTGCAGTTTTAAATTTTTGCTGAGGGTAGATTTCATATTAAGTGTTCTTATCACAAATAACGATAATAAATAAATTGTGAGGAAACTTGTAGAGGTGGTGGATAGATGAGTTTATGGCATATATTATGGTGTTTGTTTCATGAGTATATACCTCAGTGAACAACCACGTGCCCAGTACCTACCACAGCTCATGGGTATATACCTAAGTGAACAACCAAGTGCCCAGTACCTACCACAGCTCATGGGTATATACCTAAGTCAACAACCAAGTGCCCAGTACCTACCACAGCTCATGGGTATATACCTAAGTCAACAACCAAGTGCCCAGTCCCTACCACAACTCATGGGTATATACCTCAGTGAACAACCAAGTGCCCAGTACCTACACAGCTCATGGGTATATGCTTAAGTCAACAACCAAGTGTCCAATACCTACCACAGCTCATGGGTATATACCTAAGTCAACAACCAAGTGCCCAATCCCTACCACAGCTCATGGGTATATGCTTAAGTCAACAACCAAGTGTCCAGTCCTTACCACAGCTCATAGGTATATACCTAAGTCAACAACCAAGTGCCCAATCCCTACCACAGCTCATGGGTATATGCTTAAGTCAACAATCAAGTGCCCAGTACCTACCACAGCTCATGGGTATATACCTAAGTCAACAACCAAGTGCCCAGTACCTACCACAGCTCATGAGTATATACCTAAGTCAGCAACCAAGTGCCCAGTCCCTACCACAGCTCATGGGTATATACCTAAGTCAACAACCAAGCACCCAGTACCTACCACAGCCATGAGCATACCAACTAGGGGTTGACAAATTCTTCCTGGAGAGGGCTCAAGCGCTTCACTCCCACTTGATTACTGACCCTGTCCTCCATCCAGCCCCACCCTAACTCTCCCCAAATGCTCACCATAATCCCTGAAAGGAAAGGTCCCTAATAAACACATCTCTTTTTGGTGATCAATACCAGCAGACTGCAAGGAAGTGGCAGCCACTGCTCTTCAAGTATTTAAAGCTTGATTTTTCCTGGATAACTGAGGGATGAGCAGACAATGCTCTTCCTAGGACACTCATGTGCAAGCTTCTGGGAAAGTAGGAAAATGTGCAATGTGATGGCAGGATTCCTTCCAGATGGATCATTTAATGACCTTTGGCTTTCTTCTTTAAGAAAAAATAAAAGCACACAGATAAGATGCATCCTAATTGATAGTGCATTTTCTTCTGAACATTCGGCGGTTTGTGCACTGCCATTCTCCTTAAGCACAAAAGATTCCTTTCTCTGTTTCAAAGTCACCTGCACTTCAGCAGTTCAGAGTAGTATCTGGTGAGTGTTGATAACATGCGGCGTGCTGGGCCACCCTGTGTGGAGCATGCACTGGTTAAATATGTTGGAAGAGATTACAATGGTTTGACAATAATTCTAAGAGGCTTATGTCTTAGTTTCACCTTTCCTCAAACATCTGTTATGAGGATTTAGATAAGATGTCTCCGGAATGATGTCATAACCCGCATACTGCCACCTCTTTCTTCCTCTTCTCCCTGGAAAGAGAGGAACAACTTCACTGCAGAAGATTCAAACTTGTTTTGAGTGTTAAAAATCTCGACCCAATATAAAAGAGTTTGGCCACATGAGAAAACATCACCCGACAATAATGGCTGAAGTTTTCAGTACATACTCAGGTAAGTTCACCCTTGGCAACAGCCTACATAAGTAGAGGTAAGAGAAGGTAGGTCAGGTTGGGAGTGAACTACAGGACCATCCCTGGAAGGCCGCTTTCATGCAAGTCCATATCGTTGGCCATCACTGCGGTACCCTCCTTTTGGGGATGGCACAGTTTCCCACACTGGACTTGGCCATGGGACATGCTTTGGCCCAGGGAATGTTAGTACATGATCTGCAAGCCACATCTGAAAAGCACTGGACTGGTAGGCTCTGACCTCTGTCATTATCGTGCCTGCCCACTGTTCCCAAGAAGGGGAAGGTAATGATAGAAGATTGGACCAGCCACAGTGCCTCAGCCAAGCCTAAGAGTGAGCCCAGCCCGCCCCAGACCCACTGTATTAGTCAGAGTTCTGCAGAGAAACAGACCCGACAGAAGACATGTCTCATATGATTATGGAGATTGAGAAGTCCTTGGCCAGCCATATGCAAGCTGGAAACCCAGAAAGGCCAGTGTATAGCTCCAGTCCAAGTCCAAGGGCCTGAGAACCGGATGCCAGGAGAACTGATGGCGTCAGTCTCAGTCTGGCAGCACAAGACAGGTGTCTCAGCTCAAGCAGCCAGGCAGAGAGAGAATTCTTCCTTCTTCAGCCTTTTTATTCTGTTCAGGACCTCACTGGATTGCATGAAACCCACCCACATGGGCTGGGGCAACGTGCTTCACTCAGTTCAGCAATTTAAATGCTCATCTCTTCCAGAAACACCTTCACTCACGCACCCAGAAATGATGTGTAGCCAAATATCTGGGCATTCCATGGTCAAGTCAAGTTGATACCTGATTAACCATTACACCCGTTGAACTGTGCAGAAGCAGGGGCAATGCATGGATATTGCTCAATGTCCCTGAGTTCTTGTGATCCCTACACAGCAAAACAGAGCAGTCATTGACAATACTCGTCCAATACTCAACACACGGCAGGCTCTTTTCTAAGTGCAGTAATCACCCTGTCTAATTTAATATTCACATCAACTTGGGTCAGATGAATATGACTTTTGATCCTTTTCTAGATGAGGACACTAAGGCACAGAGAGGTTCAATCACTTGTCCAGTATCATATGGCCACTAACTGTTGAAGGCAAGAATTTGGATCACAGAACTAAACCGTAGAATTTGCTGGCTACTCCGCATTATAAATCATGACACCACTGTTACTATTACCATTGGTAGTAATAGTAACATTACCGATAATACTATTACAAATGTTTTGTTTTGTTTTGTTTTGTTTGAGATGAAGTCTCGCTCTGTCACCCAGGTTAGAGTGCAATGGCACGATCTTGGCTCACTGCAACCTCCACCTCCCAGGTTCAAGAGATTCTCCTGCCTCAGCCACCTGAGGTAGCAGGGCTTACAGGCACATGCCACCATGCCCAGCTAATTTTTGTATTTTTAGTAGAGACGGGGTTTCACCATGTCAGTCAGGCTGGTCTTGAACTCCTGACCTCGTGATCTGCTCGCCTTGGCCTCCCAAAGTGCTGCGATTACAGGTGTGAACCACCACACCCGGCTTATTACTAATGTTTACTCTACTATTACTATTGCTATTCTGTAACATTACTAATACTAACACCATAGTATTACTAATACTATAACTACACTGTTAGTAAAGCTATGACTGTTTCTACTACCATTAAGGTATTTAGATATTACAAACTCCTTCTAGGTAAAAAAAAATCACTCTCTCGCTGACATAGTACAAAGTGTTGCACAGACAAGCCGAGGCTTACTTTTCTTCTCTAAGTTATATGTTTGCACTGCTGGTCTGTAAACTTCTAAATGGCCTCCCCGGGATATTACACAAGTGCTGAAGCACAACAGGCTCTTGGTAAATGACTTCAGAGTGAGTGGAGGTTTACACCCAGAAGTGCGGATTAAGGCAAGCCCAGAAGTGCAAGCCCTGTTTAGAGTTGAGAAAGTAAAATTGAGGTTCTAGGTCAGGGGCAGGCCTGGGGTGGGCGAGGCATGAGATTTTCAGGGTGAATTGTTCCAGGAAGTGCTCACTCCCAGAGGTGACCCCCAAACTTGCACTGCCCCAAGAGCAAGTTTTGCCTCATCCCAGCCCTGCAGGCAGAGGCCAGGTTCAACTGTGTGTGTGGAAGGAGAACTACATCTTCAATACTGTCCCCACTTTTGCTTGATCTGGGAAAGCCTCTGTGATGTGCTTGCTGCTGGAAGGAGTTTGCATTTCCTGCCTGCTGACAAGAGGAGCTGACCCAGATGCTGAATTGAAAATGGGAAGCCAACCTCTGATTCCCAGTGACTGCAGTTCCACAGATGCAGAATCCAGGACAGGTAATGGAGAGATGACTGCATATAAGCATTGGCCCTAAACTCCAAGGTCACACTCTCTGTAGTAAACTCAACTTCCCTTTGCTGCAAATATTCCTATCTATCCCTGCCACAAAGGACACACCCAACTGTTCAAAGGAAGACCTTTTTCCATCTTTAAACATGCGCGAGGGAACTTGGAGAAGTTTGTAAGGTGATTTCGTGAGTCAAAACTATACTTGCTCTCAAGAAAAAAAAGTTTGCGGCAGGGCGCAATGGCTCACCCCTGTAATTGTAGCACTTTGGGAAGCCAAGGTGGGTGGATTGCCTGAGCTCAGGAGTTCGAAACCAGCCTGGGCAGCATGGTGAAACCCCGTCTCTACTAAAAATATAAAAAAATTACCCCAGCATGGCAACTTGCGCCTGTAGTCCCAGCTACTTGGGAGGCTGAGGCAGGAGAATTGCTTGAACCCGGGAGGTGGAGGTTGTAGTGAGCTGAGATCACACCACTGCATTCCAGCTTGGGTGACAGAGTGAGACTCCATCTCAAAAAAACGAAAAGAAAAAAGAAAAAAGAAAAAAAGTTTGCTTTCTATTTCATGATGCTGCACAATGGAGATGAGTGCAGCTACTATTGTTTAATGAGAATAAAGAATAAAGAATCACATATAGATGATAAAACTGATGACTTAACAGAGAAGATACATAAATCCAAATGGAAAAGCATAGAGCTATTTGGCTGGGTTAAGAGCTGAGCGCCACAGTGCGCTGAGTGGCTTGTTTTGTAATCAGCTGATGTCCTTTGTCTCCGATCTAAATTGCATCTGATAAAGAAACACAGCTAAATGTTCTGTTCCTGCCACAGGAGACAGAGATGCATGAACCCAGGAGCACGAGTCCACCAGGGATGACCAAGCTTTGCTGGAAGGAGCAGCCAATCAGGGCAGTCTCATGCATGTGGTTTGGGGTGGTGGTGGTGTCACCCCATCAGCTATGACAAATACCTCTAAAGCAGAAAGCAAGAGCAAGAAGGTCCAGGCCATCGGTGGGGTCTGCAGGGCAAAGGGGTGCATACCCCCAGCAGCCTGCCCACCACAGGCACCCTTCCTCTCTCCCTCTTCCCACATTGAAATGGGCTTCTTCTTTTCTCCCTTCAGCTGTAGAGACCCTGGAGGTGTGAGTTTGAGTGGGATTGTAAACCCAAGTATGGAACCACAGAATTTCCCACTGCCCGTGTCAGAGCTAAACCTACTGGGCTGTATGCCATACAAATAGCTTTTAGTTTTAATTTTTTTGTTTTTGAGACGGAGTCTTGCTTTGTCAACCAGGCTGCAGTGCAGTGGCACAATCTCAGGTCCCTGCAACCTCCACCTCCCGGGTTTAGGCAATTTTCTGCCTCAGCCTCCCGAGTAGCTGGGATTACAGGTGTGTGCCACAAGGCCTGGATAATTTTTGTATTTCTGGTAGACACAGGGTTTCACCATGTTAGCCAGGCTGGTCTTGAACTCCTGACCTCGTGATCCACCCGCCTCAGCCTCCCAAAGTGCTGGAATTACAGGCATGAGCCACCACGCCCCCCAACTAGTTTTAATTTTAATGACCCAGAAAGCCTTTATGATATAACATTACTGAGGATGGAATTCCAGGTCACATATGCATGAAAATGGTGAGTGAAGGAAACGGAGCATGGTGAGCAGCCCAGTAATACTGCTCTGTCCTGAGCCTTGGGATGATTACGATTTTTTTTTTTTTTTTTTTTGACACAGAGTCTCACTCTGTCGCCCATGCTCCCAGTGCAGTGGTGTGATCTCTGCTCACGGCAACCTCCGTCTCCCAGGTCCAAGCAATTCTCCTGCCTTGGCCTCCTGGGTAGTTGGGACTACAGGCGCGCACCACCATGCCCAGCTAATTTTTGTATTTTAAGTAGAGACCAGGTTTCACTATGTTGGCCAGGCTAGTCTCAAACTCCTGACCTCAGGTTATCCACTCACCTCGGTCTCCCAAAGTGCTGGGATTACAGGCGTGTGCCACCGTGCCCAGCCGATGTGAATTTTTAAAAATCATGTTAAGGAACTTCAAAATTTTTTTTACACCTAGCTGATAGTACTTTTGTAATCCAAAGAAGTCTTGCAATACTACACACTGTATTTAAAGAAAGGGAAACAGCTCACTGGTGTTCTGGTGTCCAATGGTGAGAGAAAGAACACCAGGGGACAGGTGAGGGAAGGCGAGGAAAGAGGGAACCACAGCCTTTGAGAAGATTTCTCTATGGAAAGCCTGAACTGGAGCCCAGTTTACAGCCAGGTTAAAGTCTTACAAAGCTCACTTTCACTATGTGCTTTAAAAGATTAAAATCTTTTAGTTGATTGATTTAAACTTTTTAAAATTGCGAGTCTTTTCTGTGGATGGTGTCGGAAGAATAAAATGGTTTTTCTAGGAGGAGCTGACAGATAAGTGGTAACCGAGGGGAGAATTATTTAAAAACTGAAAGTAAACCAAGCACCCATTTTAAAAGAGTAAAAAGGAAAGCAGTGACCCCTTCAGATGAGGGGAGCCTGTGCTGCAGGCCTGTGCCCTAATGAACGCTGGGGTTCAAAACGCTTCCCTTGGCGGCTGCCCTTCCAGGCGTCCCCAGCACTCCCAGGAAAGCTAAGGACCCTCTGACTTCTGGCATGAATCCTCTGAGCATAGAAAACACCACAGTCAGCAAAGGAAAGAACTTTCACTAAGAGCAAGAGGAGAGGTGAGCTTGAAATGAAGACATTCCGGCACCACAGCGTTGCTCAGGGCTTACCGAAGCCGACGCACTGAAAGCCGCTTGTGCACCACACAGCTCTGTAAAAGGGTAAGACCACAGAGAGAAGAGAGAGAAAGGAGGGAATTCCAATCTGTGTCTTGGTCCGTTTGTGCTGCTATAACAGCATCCCTGAGACTGGGTGTTTTAGAAAGAACAGAGATTTATTTATTGAAGTCCAAGAGGCTGAGATGTCCAAGGTGGCGGGGCCGACATCCAGCCGGGGACTGCCTTCTGCATGGTGGAAAGTGGGAGGGCAAGAGAGTGAGAGAGTGAGAGAATGAGAGCGAGGAAGAGGGCTGAGAGGGGTTGGGGGAATGGGACCAGATTCATCCTTTTATCAGTAACCCACTCCCAAGATCTCTAACCCACTCCCGACCCAGATAACAGCATTACCGCATTCACGGAGGCAGAACCTTCATGGCCTCAGCACCTCTAACTGGTCCCCCCTCTCCACACTGCTGCACTGGGGTTAATTTCCTAACTCATGAACTTCCGGGGCACATTCAGCCCACAGCAGCATGGCTCCCAGGAGTCCCCATAGCACTCTGTAGGGGGCCTGTCCAGTACGACAAGCAGGTTCCTATCCTTTTCCGGGAAGGCTCACCTCACCGTGAGCTTCCTGTTTCCTGTTCGTCTTCTGATGAAGAAATCCTATTTCAGAGCCATATTGTTTGGTCTCATCCGAGCCCATGCTTACCTATGAGACAATTAGCGTCTGTTAACAACTCCTCCCTGGGTTTCACTCTCAACTCCAAAAACTCCTCCTTTTGGTCCACAGCAGGTTTTCAGGTTGGAAATGGAGACATCCTCGCCCGAACCTACCCATATCGCTTTGCAGGGGAAATTGCCTCGCCCATGTCCCAGGGACAGGGTGGCAGCCACACGGGGTTCCTAGCTCTCCTGGCCCCTTCTGTGGGCGACTGGGTAGATGTGGGCACTTTGCCTCCATCAGTGCATTGGGGTCTATGACCTAGGAGCTATGACTCATGGTCCGGCATGAAGGGAGGAGCTGGACCCCTGGAACTCCCCACTTGGCACTGGATGTGGGACCCAGTAGGACCCAGGTGGTCATCTGCTCAGACAGAAGTCTTCCTGAACCAAGAGGTTTGAAGAGCAGGGGTTGCGGCAGGTCAGCCCTGGCAAGCCTGAACACAACACGTGCCCGCTGTGGAAACAAGGAAGCAGAAACCACGGGCACCAGGCTGGGGGAGGAAAGACAGGCCAGAGACACACAGAGAATCAGTGAGAAAGAAACGGTAGAGTCAGCGTAGTCAGCGCTGCTGCCCAGATGACAAGCCCCTCCAGACTAACGCACCTGTTCATTAAAAATAAACAAAAATTAAAACCCCTACAAATAGGAAATAAGAAGCGCATAGCCATTTGGGGAGTTAATGTGATCAAACAGAAGCAATTTTGCCAGGGGGCTGAGCGGCCTCTCCAAGCCAAGGCCCAGCGTGCAGCTCCCTACGCCTCTTCTGTGCTTAATTAGCCAGGGCCCAGCTAATCTCTCCGAGTCATCCAGGGGGATCCGGAAACAGCAGGCCAAGGAAGCTTTGCGGGAACGTAATTACCATCCTACATGAGCAGGAGGCTGGGAAACAGGGGGACATTTGCTGAATGAACACGGAGCTGGAGGGGACATCAGAGTGCAGAGAGCAGTGCGTGAGGTCAGAGGCTCCAAGGGAGGCAGAAGCAGCCCTTGCAGGGGGCGGGGTCAGATGGAAAGCAAACCCCACAGAGGCCAGACTGCCACAGAGGCGTATCCCCCACCCACCACGCAGTTCACCTGGCTCAGCTCTCAGTGACCCCGGACTGGGATCTTGTGTGGATTGTTTTCTCTCTGGCCTCCTCTCCAGCCTGCGCAGCATAAATTGCTCTCAGCAGGATGGGCACTTAGGGACCTGCTGTTGCTGCAGTGCCATGGTGGCTGTTGACTTTGGGAATAACATGTCCCTCTAACCCCATTCTGTGTGGGTGGCCATCTGTCCAAGTGCCAGAGCAGGGAGAGCCTCACTCCTGCCCACCAAAGCAGGAACATTCTGACGGTTCATGTTCAACCTGCCAATAAACAATCACTGTGTCCCAATTCACCCTCTCCCCATGCTCCAGCCCTCTGCTCTCAGGCCCCTGCCCCTTTCCAGGCTTGGAAGACTGCTTTTTGCTCCTCCAATATCAAGCCCTAACTTTCCCAGCTCCAAGCCTTTGTGCAAGGTGTTCCTGCCACCTAGAGCACTCTTACTGTGTTCTACACCCACGGAGGACTTTTCCATCCTCTAAGAATCACCTTAAAAACTACCTCTTCTGCTGCTCCCCAGCAACGGAGCCCTGTCCCTCTCTGACTGCCGCAGCACTAGGCTCCTTTCAGGACAAATCTTACTCTAAGTACGCAATACAAAGACAGGTGCAAGGGTGTGAATAGGATACAGGATTCAAAGGCAAAAACCTTTGCTTGAGTCGTGGATATGTCAAACTCTTGCCAGAGCAGTGAGGAAAACAGGGTTCTCCCCTGTGCACCACCTGTTACCTGCTGGGCACTGTCCTGAGAACCCTGCATGTATGAACTCAATTCATCCTCACAACACTCCGACAACACAGAGATGATAATTAAGCCCAGTTAAGAGATGGGAAAACCGAGGCCGTAGGCCACACTGCTGTAAGTGGGAGAGGGTTCCACATAAGCAGACCGGCTCCGGTGCCACAAACCCCGTGCCCTGGGGAGAAGCATCATCAAGTGCTCTTAATAGAAGTGTCTCCATGAGTCACATAAGAAAAACAAACACTCATTTGCTCGTGTCATATTTATTGGACACCATGCAGCCCTGGGTCAGGACAGCTCCAGCTCAGGGAGCTCCGGTGGGCTGTGTGCCCGTGGTCATGGAGCTGTGAGGATTTGCGATCCTTAGGGCTACCTGGGAACATGTTCCATCCCAGGGATCATGGACGAGGACCCCTGGAGAACAGGGAGCAGCCCTAGCTGCTCTCTTTCAGTCCCTGGAGCTGACACCACAGGCACCCAGAAGGCCGGCTGCCCCGGATTTTCTATCATCACTCTGTGGGAGGGGAGGTGGATTATTTTCCTATTCTATTCAATAAAATAGTTAAAGCATGAGTCATCTCTTCAAACGGCTCTCTGTGACAGTCACCACAATAGGAATCTGCTTCTTCGTGGGCAAACGAGGACACTAATGAAGAGGAGAAACAGCAAGCTCGATTCCAGCCCCAGCCCCGAAATCACTCTGGGACAAAGATGGCAGTTCCACCTGTTGGTAAAAACAACTGTTGCAGAAAAGTCACCTGCTGTGGCGGGTGAGCAGCTCGCCAAGGCTTAGCTCACAGGTGGACACACTTCTTCATAAAGACCCAGAGAGCAGATATTTTCAGCTTGGCAGGCCAAGAGACAAATTCAAGATTATTACTACATACTTATATAACAAGAGAGAAAACAAATTCCCACACATTTTTATTGATGGATATCATCATAATTAAGTATTTTTTAAAAATACGAGATATGAGTAATATGAGTCTACTAATAAGAAGAATGAAATTCCTGTTTCTAGAATACTGTTTTGTTTCACTGGGATTAAAGTTAGTGTTCCCTTTCATCAAACCAATTGCAATTGTGCATCTAGAAAAGCCATTCTCAGCTCTTGGACGGTGCAGAAACAAGCAGTGGGCTGCATGTAGCCTCTGGGCTGTTGTGTGAGTTTCTTGTGGCTGCTGGAACATATTAGCAGAAATTTAATTGCTTAAAACAACACAAATATATTATCTTTCTGTTCTGAGGGGTCAGGCATCTACAATGGGCCTCACTGGGCTGTACAACTGAGGCATCAGCAGGGCTTTGCCCCAGCTGGAGGTTCTAAGAGAACGCAGTTCCCATCTCTAACTGGGGCTAATTATCATCCCTCTGTTGTTTGAGTGTTTCCAGGATGAATTGAGTTCATACATGCACGGTTCTCAGAACAGTACCCAGCAGGTAACAGGCGCTGCACAGGGGAGAACCCTGTTGTCCTTTTTTGTAGCTCCTAGAGGCCACCTGACTCCCGTGTCTCAGGGACCCCCTGCGGAACTCATATCACTTCTGCCTCTGCCTCTGTCGTCATATCTCCTCTGGCTCACCTCTTTCCCATGGAAAGACTTAGGAGATGAGATTGGACCCACCCAGATAATCTGGGATAATCTCCCCATTTGCCAAGTCCCTCTGCCATAAAGTGACACACTCACAGGTTCTAGGGATTAGGACATGGATATCTTTGGGAAGGCCGTATTCCACCCTCCACGACTGTTTGCCTTCCCTGTTTTTGCTTACTGGTGCTCACCTAAATGCCATGTGGAAGGTAACATGGTAGTCACTTACAAATAAGAAACCTGAGACTATAAATTATTTGTCCAAGATCTCAGAGCCGGTGAAATCTGACCTGAATTACGCGTCAGTTCTCAATCCTCCACCAGCATGTCACTGTCTTAGTCATTATTTAAATTCTCCCTGGTAAGTTCTTGAAGGGCAGGGACCCCCTCCCCCACAGCTTGCAATACTGAACAGGACGTTTCCATTACAAATTCTCAAAGCCAATCAATCCAGTGATCATCTAATTAGCCCAAGGTCTAAAAAATTAAATAGAATGTTGAACTGGAGAATGAGTATTCACATAATGTTTGGATGTGAGAGTTTGCAAACTTCAGGGATCATAGTAATTCTGTGAAGATCCCATTAACAAAGCCAACTAAAGTCCAAATGCTAGGGCTGTCTGACCCACATAGGGGACCACTTCCCAACTCCAGGCATTATGTGGCCAAGAGGCCTGCACAAACAGTCTAAGTTCAGTGGCTGCTCTGCTACTCTCTAACCATCTGTGTGATATTCTATTCTTCTTTTCCGAATCTGTGAGCACTGTGCATTGTGTGTCTCCCAGCTAGAATGTAAGACCCAGGCAGGCAAAGACCTTGTCTGCCTTCTACTTTCGGTGTCTCCAGCTCCCAGAACAGTGGCTGGCAGTGAGGAAAATAGGGTTCTCCCTTGTTGAGCACCTAGCAGGTGCTCAACAAATATAGGAGAAAGAAAGAAAGAAAGAAAGAAAGAAAGAAAGAAAGAAAGAAAGAAAGAAAGAAAGAAAGAAAGAAGAAAGAAAGAAAGAGAAAGAGAGAGAGAGAAAGAGAGAAAGAGAAAGAGAGAGAGAGAAAGAGAGAGGGAAGGAAGGAAGGAAAAAGGAAAGGAAAGGAAAGAAGAGAGGGAGGGAGTGAAGGAAGGAAGGAAAAGGAAAGGAAAGAAGAGAGGGAAGGAAGGAAGGAAGGAAGGAAGGAAGGAAGGAAGGAAGGAAGGAAGGAAAGGAAGGAAGGAAGGAAGGAAGGAAGGAAGGAAGGAAGGAAGGAAGGAAGGGAAGGAAGATAAGAAATCTCCTCCTTCCCAATTAATATTGACTACAGACCTAGAAAATACTCTGTGACTCTGATACAGTACAAATTCTCCTGGGAGAGGTAATGCTTTAAGAGGCCCTCAGCTGCACCTGAGTCTGGAAGTTTTTAACCTTCCCAGAGTACCTAAGAAGCCATGGAAGGTGGGAGGGAGTCAAGGACCAGGAGGTAGATGATGGCCAAAAGGAAGCTCCTGATAGTGCTGAGAACTCTTCATTGGTCAACTATTTGCTCCCAAATCCTGGAAAGACCTCTGTCCAGCTGACCTCAGCAGCAGCCCGAGAAGACCCTGGAAGGTGCATTCCTGAGAAAGGCACAATGACTGCCAAGCCTCATATCAGGTAAGAGGAAAGAAAGAGCAGAAACCATGCTGCACTCAGAAGAATCCAGAGGAAAAGCCATTTGAGGAAAATTAGCCAAACAACACAGTCCTTATGGTGGGTAAAGCAAATTGCAGGCACAGATTTGTTTAATCTGCACAACAGTCTTTGAGATGACTATTATTATTATTATTATTTTTGAGATGGAGTTTCACTGTTGTTGCCCAGGCTGGAGTAGAATGGCACGATCTCAGCTCACTGCAACCTCCGCCTCCTGGGTTTAAGCGATTCTCCTGCCTCAGCCTCCCAAGTAGCTGGGACTACAGGCACGAGCCCCCACACCCAGCTACTTTTTTGTATTTAATAGAGATGGGGTTTCACCGTGTTGGCCAGGCTGGTCTTGAACTCCTGATCTCAGGTGATCCTCCCACCTTGGCTTCCCAAAGTGCTGGGATTACAGGCGTGAGCCACTGTGCCCAGCAGAGGTGACTATTATTAATATCCCCACTGTGCATGTGAGGAAATGAAAAAACTTTTTAAAACTTGAGTAACACCAAAATATCCACAAGAATGTTATTTCTTGGTTCACAAAGCAGTTCGCAGCTCCATGCCAGGGGTCTACACAGGGCACTGGGGGTAGAAACGTGGGGACATCTCCCTGGTCAAGGAGCTCATTGTCCACTTCATGGCCATGTATTTATCATCCGTATGCTTTTTGTGAGGTGCTATTGTTTGCTTAATATATTTAGATAAAACTAATAGCTGAACTATTGCTTGCTTAATGTGTTTACTTCAGTTACTATTATTTTAAAAGGAATTTGGATATAATTATCATGTATGGGAAACTATTATCAGCATACATCAAAGATAAACATAAAGATTAACACAATGGGCTGGGCGGGTGGCTCACGCCTGTAATCCCAGCACTTTGGGAGGCTAAGGCGGGTGGATCACCTGACATCAGGAGTTTGAGACCAGCCTGGCCAACATGGTGAAACCCCATCTCTACTCTAAATACAAAAATTAGCCAGGCGTGGTGGCAGGCACCTGTAATCCCAGCTACTCAGGAGGCTGAGGCAGGAGAATCGCTTGGACCCTGGAGGCAGAGGCTGCAGTAAGCTGAGATCGCACCACTGTACTCCAGCCTGGGAGACAGAGCAGGACTCCGTCCCCCCAATCAAAAAAAAAAAAAAAAAAGAAAAGAAAAAAAAGAAAAATAAATTAACACAATGAAAACAATGATAAAACTTTTAAACATACTTGCCTATGAAGCCTTAGAAGTAATCTCAGTATTTATAACCACTTATAAAAATCACAGGTCTATTTGAAAGCAAAATTACAACATGTAAATTTAAAAGTTGTAATAACAATACCACCAGCTACTAATTCTATGCATCAGACAGGTTTTAGAAGGGTAAAATATAAAAACCAAAATCACTCCATACCTTTACTGAGAATAGATTGAAGTCTTCCCTTCTGTCCCCAAACTCTGGATTGGGAATGATTTCTTACATTGGGCCTCATCTGGAAAGTGAGTTTCCATCAATTGCTTCATTTCCAAACACAAGACAGGATGGGGAAGGACATCATCTATGCATGGAAAACATTTCTGAGCATAAAGCTAATTACTTACAACTTGTACTTAAGATGCAAAAAGTGCCCATTTCTTTCTCAATGACCCATTTTATGTGCTCTTGTGGGTTGTGGGCCCCCCCACACCACCCTGCGAATGAGCAGACACACAAAGAGGGCTGGTCCAGCTCATGCACTCACGCCTCTGTCAGACTTTCAAAGCCCATAAAAGTCATGCCAAAATGGCCTGAAAAAGCCTCTGATCCTCATCCTGGAGAGGATGTAAATCCCAAACCCGCCTCGATGGGCGCTGCCACTTGTTCTATTCTCCAAAAATGATCTGTAGATCTGAGAAGTTAAAATGGCCCCATTCATTTTATTTCCCACTCTCATTTTACTTTAGGCAATGTTAATGCCTCTCCTAATGATCCTGAGGCCATTTGAAGATGCAGCTCTAGATTCATACCTCAGCCAAGACAAAATGTGGTGGAGGGGCCATCAAGACACAGGGAAATCAAGAGTGTTATCAGATAAAATCCTATAATGCAGAAACTTGTGCTTAATGACCAAGAGTTACATGCCTGCAACATCCTGAAAAGGAGATTTTTTGCACACATTTCTTCTGGCACAGAGTCAAAATGTACCAGCTGAGAGTATGAGGGGACTAAGATTCTGTAACAGCAAGAAGAACCCCAGATCATCCTTTGGAATCTATAAGGCTGGTGACATGATTTCAAAGCCAACCCGTTAAAGTACATCTTCCTCCAAGCTCATATCATTCCTTGAATTCTCCAAATCTCCCAATAGTTGAAATTTCCCAGCTGCCATCACTCTGAAATGAACGTGAAATAATCACGCCGGATGCAGCGGTCTGATGGCAATTCCAAGCTGTCAGCTTAATCAGGAAAGTGCCGATGGATCTGTCCTCCCATTACATTATCCGCTTAAGCTCCCTTCAAGGCATCATCAATTTCTATAAAATACTGTACTCTGCATTGCCCACAGACAACTTTCTGCCGTTTGAATCAAGTGAGAGTTGAATTTCAGCAATGCTCTGATACAGATAATGTCTGCACACCTCCAGCGACTTGGGTGAAAAGCAAAGGCTTCCTGGTGAGAGTCACATGACTCAGGGATGAAGAAAGAACAACTGAATGAGGCAGGGAGGTTTTCATGTGTAGATGAAGCATTTGACGAGGCTTAACAATGAGGATCCAGAAAGGATCAAAATCACTCATTCATAAAGATATTTCTTTAGTCAATCTCTGCCACTCACTACATGTGAAGAGAAGAATATAAAATTTAGGTAGCAAGGGTTACTATCATTAGGCTAATAGTTGCTGTGACTGGGAGCTATGTGCCAGCTGCTCAACTCAGCATGCTGCATGGATCACTGAATTCTCAAAATAACCCCAGTTGTTCTGTTGCTATCCTTATTTTATTGGTGAGGAAACTAAGGCACAGGGAAATTAAGTAACTTGCCCAAGGTCATAAACAGTGAGTGGCAGAATTGAAACGAGGACCCAGGCAGCCTGACCTTCAGAACCCACACTCTGCAGACCACACCCTAAGGAGTAAGGCAAGGGCCCTGTCTTCAAGCCATTCGCATCTTAAACTGAGGAGGAGACAGATATTAAAACATTGATAAGAGCCACTATCATGAGACTCTCACTCTGGTGAATAAGAGACAAGATTTAGCTCCCTTTTGACAGAGCTCCCAAATAGACGAAATATGTAACACACTGTATGTCAAGCAATGAAGGACACTGATCCCCAAAAGATGAGAAACTAACAAGCTGAGCCCTACGATTGCCTCCAGTGCTTTGTATGGTGCAGATCCCGGCAGACTCCCTGGTTAAGAAACAGAGCTGAGAGACCAGGGAATCCATAGCGCTGGAAATGGTAACTACATAGGTCAATACATATTTTTTCTTATTATTTAAATATTATAATAAAATTGACTGTTTAAGCAAAAAACAACAATGAATTGTGTGGTTTATAACATATGTAAAAGTAAAATGCATGACCAACAGGAGCAGAAAGGCAAGGAGGGAAGGGAGGGAACAAAGGGAAGTACGCCATTGTAAGGTGTTTATGCTATATGAAGCTATGTGTGCAGTTTAGTACTATACGAAGTGTTATAATATTACCTGTAGGCAGACTGTAATAAGTTAAAGGTGTATACTATAAAGCCCAAAGTAACCATGCAAATCACAAAATGAAAAGTTAAGGTGAAGAATCCAGTAAAGTACATAAAGGGGAATCGTAAGAAATATTAGATTAATCTAGAAAAAGGCAGATTAGGTTGAAAAAAGAAACAACGAAGAAATGGCACACATAGCAAAATGGGAGCTTAATACCTTATCATAGAAATAGCCACATGAAATATAAATGGTCTAAAAGCATCTAATTAAAAGGTAGAGATGGTTAGTGAATAAAAAGCAAGTTCCATGCTTTTTATGCTGCTACAAGAGATACACTTTAACATAAAGACACAAACAGGTTAAGATATGGAATATATATATTACATATGTATATACACATGTATTATATATGTATATATAATACATGTATATATAATATACGTATATATTATATATGTATATATTATATACGTATATATAAATATATGTATATATTATATACGTATATATTATATATGTATATATTATATACGTATATATAATATATGTATATATGATATACGTATATATAAATCTGTACACATATATGATATACGTATATATAAATCTGTACGCATATATGATATACGTATATATAAATCTGTACGCATATATGATATATGTATATATTATATATACGTATATATGATATACGTATATATTATATATGTATATACACACATATACATGTATATACATATATGGATTATATATGTACATATAAATAAATGTATATATGTATATACATATATACACATATGTATATACGTATATTTGTATATATACATATAGATACATATACGTATATATACATATGTATATACATATATATGTATATATACGTACATATGTATATATACAACATGTATATTTATATATACATATATGTGTAGATGTATATTACATGTGTATATACATACATTATATGTGTATATGTAAATATATAGATAGATATATAATGCTAATGAAAATTAAGCTGAAATGATATTAATATCACTCAAAGTTGATTTTAAAGAATATTATCAAAGATAGAGGATTATTTCATAATGATAAAGGGGCTAATTCATCCAGAGGACACAACATTTCTAAATGTGTATGGACCTAATTAACAGAGCTTCAAAATACATGAAGCAAAAACTGATAGGACTGCAAGGAAAAATATACAAATCTATATTTATAATCAGAGATGTCATACTCTGTCTGGCAATAATTGATAGATATAGTAGATAAAAAATGAAAGAATGTGGAAGATGTGAGCAGGACTGTCAAGCAACTTGACCTAGTTAACAGTTATATAGTACTCCACACCAAAACAACAGAAACATGTTTATTGCAAGTACACAAGGACTATGTGTAAAAATAAAAAGAGCCTTAGTACAAGTCTTAATAACTTTAAAAAGAGTGAAGTCATACTATGTATGTTCTCTGACCAAACTAGAATTAAATTATTTAAAAAAAACTAAAATATCACTAGAATACCCCCCCGAAGTATTTGCAAACTAAATAATACATTTCTAAGTAACACATTGATTAAGAAATAAATAAAAAAGGATTCCATATGAACTTTAAAGTAGTTTTTTCCAACTCTGTGAAGAAAGTCATTGGTAGCTTGATGGGGATGGCATTGAATCTATAAATTACCTTGGGCAGTATGGTCATTTTCACAATATTGATTCTTCCTACCCATGAGCATGGAATGTTCTTCCATTTGTTTGTATCCTCTTTTATTTCATTGAGTAGCAGTTTGTAGTTCTCCTTGAAGAGGTCCTTCATGTCCCTTGTAAGTTGGATTCCTAGGTATTTTATTCTCTTTGAAGCCATTGCGAATGGGAGTTCACTCATGATTTGGCTCTCTGTCTGTTATTGGTGTATAAGAATGCTTGTGATGTTTGTGCATTGATTTTGTATCCTGAGACTTTGCTGAAGTTGCCTATCAGCTTAAGGAGATTTTGGGTTGAGACGATGGGGTTTTCTAGATATACAATCATGTCATCTGCAAACAGGGACAATTTGACTTCCTCTTTTCCTAATTGAATACCCTTTATTTCCTTCTCCTGCCTGATTGCCCTGGCCAAAACTTCCAGCACTATGTTGAATAGGAGTGATGAGAGAGGGTATCCCTGTCTTGTGCCAGTTTTCAAAGGGAATGCTTCCAGTTTTTGCCCATTCAGAAATAATGCCACATATCTACAACCATCTGATCTTTGACAAACCTGACAAAAACAAGAAATGGGGAAACGATTCCCTATTTAAAAAATGGTGCTGGGAAAACTGGCTAGCCATATGTAGAAAGCTGAAATTGGATCCCTTTCTTACACCTTATACAAAAATTAATTCAAGATAGATTAAAGACTTAAATGTTAGATCTAAAACCATAAAAACCCCAGAAGAAAACCTAGGCAATACCACTAAGGACATAGGCATGGGCAAGAACTTCATGTCTAAAGCACCAAAAGCAATGGCAACAAAGCTAAAATTGACCAATGGGAGCTAATTAAACTAAAGAGCTTCTGCACAGCAAAAGAAACTACCACCAGAGTGAACAGGCAACCTACAGAATGGGAAAAAATTTTTGCAATCTACTCATCTGACAAAGGGCTAATCTCCAGAATCTACAATGAACTCAAACACATTTACAAGAAAAAAACAAACAACCCCATCAAAAAGTGGGTAAAGGATATGAACAGACACTTCTCAAAAGAAGACATTTATGCAGCCAAAGACACATGAAAAAATGCTCATCATCACTGGCCATCAGAGAAATGCAAATCAAAACCACAATGAGATACCATCTCACACCAGTTAGAATGGTGATCATTAAAAAGTCAGGAAACAACAGGTGCTGGAGAGGATGTGGAGAAATAGGAACACTTTTACACTGTTGGTGGGACTGTAAACTAGTTCAACCATTGTGGAAGTCAATGCCGAGATTCCTCAGGGATCTAGAACTAGAAATACCATTTGACCCAGCAATCCCATTACTGGGTATATACCCAAAGGATTATAAATCATGCTGCTATAAAGACACATGAACACATATGTTTATTGTGGTACTATTCACAATAGCAAAGACTTGGAACCAAGCCAAATGTCCAACAATGATAGACTGGATTAAGAAAATGTGGCACATATACACCATGGAATACTATGCAGCCATAAAAAATGATGAGTTAATGTCCTTTGTAGGGACATGGATGAAGCTGGAAACCATCATTCTCAGCAAACTGTTGCAAGGACAAAAGACCAAACACCGCATGTTCTCACTCATAGGTGGGAATTGAACAATGAGAACACATAGACACAGGAAGGGGAACATACACACCGGGGCCTGTTGTGGGATGGGGGGAGAGGGGAGGGATAGCATTAGGAGATATACCTAATGTTAAATGATGAGTTACTGGATGCAGCACACCTACATGGCACATGTATACATATGTAACAAACCTGCATGTTGTGCACATGTACCCTAGAACTTAAAGTATAATAAAAAAAGAAATAAATAAAAAAGGAATTAGAATATATTTGGAAATGAGGAAACATCAAAATTTTGGAATTATGTTAAAACAGTAGGTAAGGGGGAATTTATAGCACTCACCCCCAATGTTAGAAAAGAAATGTTTAAGAAATGATTGGATGGTGGTGTCTGCAACTGAGATCAAGGACATAGGAAGAGGAAGAGGTGTGCAGATGAGACACACTGAAGGCATCAAGGTGGTTGTAAGAATCTGATGATGTATTGTTTTCAAAGTAGGGGGCAACTGCAGGCAATTATACTGAATATGTAAAGAATCATCAGGATGTAGGAGGCACTTGAGACACTGGAGTAAATGAGATCATCCAGGGAGAATATATAGCGTGGGAAGAGTAGTTAGTGGAAGACTGAACCCCAAGGGCCACCAGTGCTTGAGAGGTAGAAGGAAAACCAGGAGAGGATGGATTGAACAAAAAATGCAGGATCAGAGAGCAGAGCCACCAGAAAGAGGGTGCCATGGTGGGGAAGAAAGTTTCAGGAACTGAATGGCCTCAAGTGTAACAGAAATATTCATTGAGAAAGAGATCACAGATTCTTCATTTGGCTTTAGGAAGCTCTTTGCAACCTTCTTAAGATTTCAGTGGAGTGCTGAGAAGCAGAAGCTAGCCCAAGACGTTAATGGGAGGCCAGGATGTTGAAATAGTGAATGTAGCATTCATTTGAGAAGTCTGGATAAACAGGGGGAAAGAAAAATTATCTCAAGTATGAAATGTGAGCAAAGAAAGGTTTTCAAAATGGAAAACACTTAAGCAAGTTTATATAAAGAGTATCAGGAGCCCCTAAAGAGGCAGAGGATAAAGAAGGGGCAGAGAGTGTATAAGAAGTAACAATTCAGTAAAAAATATCATAGAGGCCAGGCACGGTGGCTCATGCCTGTAATCCCAGCACTCTGGGAGGCCAAGGCGGGTGGATCACGAGGTCAGGAGATCGAGACCATCCTGGCTAACATGGTGAAACCCCGTCTCTACTAAAAATACAAAAAATTAGCTGGGCGTGGTGGCACGTGCCTGTAGTCCCAGCTATTCAGGAGATCGAGGCAGGAGAATGGCGTGAACCTGGGAGGCGGAGCTTGCAGTGAGCCGAGATCGCGCCACTGCACTCCAGCCTGGAAGACAGCCAGACTCCATCTCAAAATAAATAAATAAATAAAAATAAAAATAAAAAATCATACAGGATGTGCAGTAAACAGTATCAATGGATTGGTAGATCTTGACCAGGAAGAGCCATGCATTGTTCTCTGAGGATAGAAGAATGCTAATGACAGGGAGGTTGCAGACTGGGTTAAAATTCTCAACACTTAACCATTAACTGCATCTTGTCACTAAGTTGGGGATGAAAACTTTATCAATCATATACATTTCATAAATTATAAAATATGCACTCTCAAAGTAAATTGACTACACAGAAAAAAAATCTTGGCTGTGACCTTGGACGGTTTTATATTTTTAAAATGTCTCTTACAAATATCCTCATGTATGATTTAGGGTTTCCAAAACATTATAAACCCTATAACGTTATTCAGTCCAGCATAAAAATTAGTGTCTGCTTCCTAAGTGTCTACCAGCTGGAAAGATGGATGGGGCAATGAGGAATTGTGTCAGTCGGTGGAGGTCTATCCACTCACTGAGAAGACCATAAAGAGCTGATGAACTTAGAAGAAGTTGGTACTTTTGCAATGATCAGAAGAGTAGACATTAAACCAAAAGCAAGATACTCTTCTCTTTTCAAATTGGCCAAGAATCAACCAAGATAATTTATATGCAACAGTAAAAATCTGGCCATGGAGCCAGGGCTTGGGTTTGAATCTTACCTGACAGTCTACAACTTTAACTCTCTGAGCCTCAGTTTCCTTACCTATAGCATGAGAATAACAACAGTACCTACCTCTTCCAGGGCTGAAATAACACAAGCCAGGATCTTAGGACAGGGCCTAGTACACTTAAGCATGCAATAAAAGCTACTTGTGGTTTTTCAGGCACTGGTGGATTGTGAACTGGCACAACCTTCGTTAAAAACAGTTTGGCAATACATGTTAAGAGGTTATAAAAAGTAATTGCTTGTATAGGTATCTATCCTAAGGATGTAATAAAAAAAAATATTGAACAAAGAAATCATGTTTGTCATCTTCTCTGCTATTTCTCCAGCAGTTGTCACAGAACTGAGTTCAGAGGAAACAGACGATGAATATTTGTTGAACACATAAACAAAGATTTATGTAGGAAGATGTTTATGGTAGCGTTATTTATGAGAGAAACTTGATGAATGGCTTCACAAATTATGGCAACCCATGTGATGGAATAGTATGCAACCAATGAAACGACATTTTGAAGAATATTTAATGAAAGCACAATGTTTTCACAGCATAATGGTATGGAAGGAAAAACAACTAAGATGCAGAAGTCTACGCGCAGTATCATCCCGATTTTGTAATACATGTATGTGTACAGACAGAGGGGCAAGAAAGAAAAATAGCCTTTAGATTTAACTCTGCGTCGTTGGCCATAGGCAATTTCTTTTTGTTCTTTATATGTCTCTGTGTTTTCTTATGTCTCTGTGTTTTCTTATTTTCTACAAGTATACATTATTTTTATAACCAGAGAAGGAATGTTCTTTAAACATATATTGGCAACAACTCATTATGGGTAGTTGAAAAGAATTAGTAATCTACAGTCAATAAAGAAATCCTACAGAATTGGGCAACAAGAGTCCAAGGGTAAGAATGTTTTATTTCTTAGGGTTTAAAAAATGAACACAACGCTCAGGTTTATGCATGGAACATGGTGAGAGGAAACAGCCAACCAAAACACGTTGTGAAGCATCATCTGAAAGTGTAGAGACCATCAGTTAATGTAAAAGCATGTGAGAGTTTTATTCCTAAGGAATGCTCCCTTGAATCATTTATTGCAAGCCGACCTTCTTGTATGAAATGGGGAGCTTTGCAACCTAATTTAAATTTCTAATGTGCCTGGTGCTTATTCTCAGTTATTTTTTATGTTTAAAATCCATTAGTATAGATGAAGAAATAGGCTTCTATTTTATGTACCTAGTTCTATATTATTTTGGTGCATTTATACCTGGCCTATGGAGCTTAGTCCCCCCTTCATGATTTAGCTATGCAAGATGTTACCCCAATTTATTAGAAGGAGGTTGGGGAACAGACTCTGCATATTAACTGTGAAGATTTTTCTACAAAGGCCTCAACAAGAAAGAAGGACATCCCTTAACTTGTGCTAGATGCGTGCTTGCAAATAATTTTCATGGTTAGCATGTTGGTTCATTAATTCCCAAACTAGACTGGATCCTGTAAAATCTCAGGGAAACTTGTGACTGATGACCGATTTTCATATTTATCTTTTTGAATGGTGTGATTGAATCGGGACTGCCACAAAATGCTCTCTGAGACACAGGGACAGGTCTCTTGGGTGTCCAAACTGGCCCAGTATTCATGAAGTCCCAAAGTCTTAGATTCAGATGAGGATTCCACAGAGAAGTCCACTGCCTTCAAAGGTGCTTGCCTCTTTTGCCAACAATTCCCTAGAATGTAAACAGCCCAGAGAATGTGTTTCTTTTCAGAAATTTGAGGAAGGGTGCCAAAACAAAGACTAGTGTCCCCCAGGGCTACCTGCCTCCCAAACGGTGGCTCCTCCCTCCATATCCCCTCCCCTTCACACACTCCAAGGCACACTCTGGTGCAAATTATGAAGGCTGCTCATGGAAAAATGATCAGGGAGGGTGCTACGCATGGTGGTGGCATAATTTCTCATCTCCTGTTTATGGTTCCTTTGGGAGATCTCTCCACCCCCTGCTTTCTGGGGTCCTAAATCATAGAGCCCCATCACCTTCCTCTGCACCTTAGAAGTGGCCCCAGAATCCAAGCTGGCCAATGAGACTATTTCACTCCTTTGGCCACAGCGACTGGGCCAAGGATGCCCATGTGGCCTCAGTAGGGCCAGAGACTCCTGCATTATTGAGACTTTGGAGACAGCTGTCCTCTTCCATTTAGTTGGGAGGGAGAGAAATCCCGGAGGTTGAGCACTTGGGTTCCAGCTGTAGTTCTGTCATTTCCCGAAGTATAAGCTGAGAAATCTGATCTTCAGTCTCGCCACCTATGAAAAGAGCTAATGATTGTACTCTCCCTCTTGGGAGCATGCTGAAGATGGAATGCTGCTTAATGATACCTGCCACAGTGCAGGCACTGACCAAGCCTTAGCTCATAACAGTGTCTTCATTATCCTGCCTGCTACGTGCAGAGGGTTGCCAGGCAATCAGATCAAGCAAAGATAAGCAGATCTGAGGAATAACACGGAAATAAGTCATGCACGTGCCTGGATTCCCTGCACCCAGCATCCTGTGGAGTCTGCCTACTACAGCCTCTCCAAGAACTTGAGTGAAAACATCCGCCTCTGCTTAAGCCAGTGCAAGTCAGGTGTTCATCACTTGCAATGATCACTATAAAGTAATACACAACCTGATCTTTGAAAACCAAAAATGTTTCTGTTTCAAGTTATTCCATTGCTTTTGCCTCCATGAAAGAAGATCCTTTTTGAAAAATTTTCTGAGAGAGAAACATTAGGGTTGAATTTCCTTTCTGATACAAGTCCTGGAAGTCACCACACTGTGAGTTAACTGGAAGTGATGGAGCTGGTCATCTGGTGGTTTTTCTCTGTTTCTGGAATATATTGTCCTTTTAACAGCAAGTGCTATTTGTATTTGCTGCAAGTAGAATTTTCTATTACTCTTTTGACATCGAGATCACTCATTGCTTTTTATTATGCTCTGGATTTAGAGAGAAATATGCTCCTGACAGCAGCTTTATTTGAATTCTTCTGCTTAGGTTAATAGCAAATAAAAGCCAAGACCACTACCAGATCCAAACCAACAAAACTGAGCTTGTTTTCAGGGAGGTAGCCACTTATGACGCTGATTTCTTTCACCCACACTGTGTTTACAATCTTTATGGCTAGATATTATTAGCCTTTCAAAGATGTTTGCCTCCGTTGTAACTGAAGCAGTGCCTGGCCAATAGAGGTATTCTCTCCTTTATCTGATTCTAAACTAGAAACCACTTCTTGAGTCAGGTACTGGGCCCAGCCCCTTATCTACATAATTTTAATTAACGCTTCTCACAACTCTGAAATGCAGGCGATACATCCCCGTTTTATTGACAAGCAAACATACACACTTGAGGCTTGGAAAGCTGAAAAGCCAGGCCCAAGGGAAGAGCAAAGAGACAGCTGCAGGATTGAGACCCAGGCCCATCTCAGCTGGGAGATTCTTCTCAACTCCACCACTGTTCAATATCAGGGTCACAGGAGTCCCCAGACCAGTGTGTTCCACATGAAAACCTGGTAACTAACAGGTCCACTGGCAAGTGATTCTCAGCTCCACTCCTGCATTTTGATTAAGCTTCAAGCATGTAGCAGTGTAGATACAGAGAGCATAGCCAGGAGAATCAGGCAATCTCTGAGTGCAAGAGCCTCTGCAGGGACATTTGTGTGCACTTGAGAGGAGGCATTATAACCAATGGGAATCTGTCTCAGTTCCATGCTGCACAACTCTTCCAGTCCC
This sequence comes from Symphalangus syndactylus, assembly GCF_028878055.3. Lineage (NCBI taxonomy): Eukaryota > Metazoa > Chordata > Mammalia > Primates > Hylobatidae > Symphalangus > Symphalangus syndactylus. The sequence goes on along the minus strand of NC_072444.2, from coordinate 31,599,343 downwards.
TGGAGCTGTGGCCGCCTGCTCCAGGTGCTTAGATGTGGCTGCACATAAGACATGCTTAGCTACCCAATCTCCTCCTTTTTCTCCTCCTTCCACTTTTCCTTCTCTTCCTCCTTTTTCTTTTACTCAAGTTAACCCTATACCCTATAGGGATCAGTCCTACACATTCAAAGGTTTATTGGGTATTTTCTATTCCCTTCATACAAATCAGGGAGAAGGATGAGATAAAACCCACAGATCAGCCCTTCCCTCCTGTGGCTCAGATATTTGTGCAGTGAATCCTGAATGTCCTCATTGATCCTCTAGGAGAGCTCTGGCAATGGCCCTTCAGCAGGCCAGAAATAACGTTGCTCTCGCAGAGGCATAAAAGGTGAGGGTTTCCATCTCTGTTGACAATAGCTCTTAGTTTGAGCCACTCCTCAAACTTAGCAGTGTTCTGACTCCTGAGCCATCTCATAAAACTCTGTGGGGGTCAAGCCAAGACTTTCTTAGACCCAAATTTGGGTAACTTTGGACTAAAAATAAATGTATTGTGTCACCACTCTTTCTGGAAATATAAATACCCCAACCACATCTAACACACACTAAATAAGCCAAAAGACTAAGTGAGGTGGCCAGAGATAGTGCCAGACCTCAGATCTGGAGAAGAAGCAACAGAACTTTGGAAAACCCGGGGGATCACCTGGAGTTAGCCAAACTGCAGGGTTGAAGGCATGGTCTTCTCCAAGACTGTACTCACATCTGACACCAAATGCACATTCAGGGGGTCTCCAAAACCACCCTCCAGGTCAATAATGCTTTAGAAGGATTCATAGAACTCATTGAAAGCTGTTATACTCATTGTTATGGTGTATTCCAGGAAAAGAATACAAATTTCCACAAGCCAAAAGAAGCGCAGAGGGCAGACCAGAGTTTGGGAGTCTCCAAAATGTGAACCTTCTGCTGATGCCTTCCCCTGGCACCAGCACATGTTACTCTCCTGCATGGATGTGTGACCATACACATAGAGTACTGCCAACCAGGGAAGCTCCCCTGAGCATCAGTGTCCAGAGTTTTTATTAGGGCTTCATTGCATATACATGATTGGTTGATTGCTTGCCCACACAGCTGAACTCAGTCTCCAGGTCAACTGATGCCCTGAGGCCAGCTGCCACCCCAGATCACATGGTCGGTCTTTTTTGACATGGTCAGCCTCCTCCCTAGGATCTGGTGTGGCCAGCAGCCATGCTAAACAAACATCCTCCTGTCATGTACAAATATTACTTTCCAGAAGTTGAGGACCAGACCACTCTCTCTGGCCAAGGCCAAATTCTTTATGACACGGAGGTGAGAATGTGGTCCTTGGGTTGGTGTGGTATGAGAAGGCTGTTGCTGGCAGGGCAATGAGTGTGTGGGATGAAGAGGTTGATTTAAGACAAATGACATTAGGTTCCAAAATGTGTCAACAAAAGTGGCCACTCAAATTCAAGAATGAGTTGGATGGAAACAGTCAAAGGGAAGTTAGGGAAGGGCAAGGGGTATCACTAATGTACAAAAGAGCAATGTTGAAAAATCCTCAAGAATCAGAATCTTAGAATGGATGGGGTCAGTTGGCACAGAAACAAGTCATTGTTATTCTAGAGTTGTTAACTGCAGCCTCCTCTCCTCTCCTCTCCCACATGTGAACTCCCCAGCAGCTGAGGGCTAACGCTGCCATGATTTACCCATCCTTCTCTGCAATCAGAGATAATGCATTCCTAAACACAGTGCTGCAAAGACCAACTAATTATAATGCAGTTGCTTGCCCTTATTTTATTCTCTGTATTTCTCTGCTTATTGAATTGAGAATTGTAACCCTATTATTAATTCATTAAGAAACATAATTTCATGCAAAATAATGTGTTTACCCTCTTCTATTAGGTTAAGGTGGTGTGATTATTAGAGCTGTATCAGGCAATGAGATACTCACTCCCCAGGGGGCTTAAGGAGCCATTTAGTTTCTCTTCAATCGGATGCATGGAGCCAAGGACAGTTGACTGTAATTCTGATGCTTTGGCACATCTTCTACTAGGATCTAAGCAAGATATCTGCTGGAAGATATTAAACGAAAGGAAGATGCTTGAGAAAATATTGTTTAATCATATTTTTATATGGTTGGTATGAGATGATCTTCACTTCTGAGCCTGGTGTTGCATGAAAGGGTTCATTTACATCTCATAAGCTCTTAGGGAAAGCAGAACCATTGAATTTTCTGTTTTATGAGGATCTCAGTAGAAAAAATGAGATTTCATTTTAGATGGATGAGTAACTGGTGTTCTAAGGACCCAGCAAGGAAACAAGGTCCAGGAAGAGGTAACTGCCATGCCCAGACCTCTGAATAGCTGACCCTCAGGTCTTCCCCAGGAAAGACCCTCACTAAAGGCCCCCCCTGCCACCTTTTGGAGACTGCCCTTGGCATGATCCTGAGCCCAGAATGCTCAGAGGAAATTTCAGGACTCTCAGGCACTCCTATATGCTAACTCTTCCATGCTAGCCTGGGGTGATGTTACTGTTTCAGGACTTGAATTACAGTCTCAGGTTGGAGGACAACGAGAGGAAGGGCTTTTTCATTTTTGCCATTTTTCTTCTTAAAAAATCTTTCACTAGATCTTCATAATGTTTGACTTCTGGAGTTGGACATCAGGTCCTTCTGACACAAAGAAGAAAACAAATGGACTTGGAAAAACAGAAATGCTCCCGAAAGCCAAATGGTCAGTAAAAGAGAAATGGCTCTCCATGTGCACAAGCATAAACCACAGAAGCGGAGAGAGACAGGAGACCGAGGGAGGGAGAAAAAAAGAATAACTTTACCAATTGTACCAAAACAGGAAATATTACAGGAGAGAGTGGTGCTTAGGGCTGTCAGGGAGAATACTTTCTGTTCTCTATTAATGTGCTCTGTTCTCTCTCCCGCTAATGACTAATCTTGTTTTTCCTGTGGATGCTTTTTCAATACGCCCTACTTTGGTTTGTTTTCTATTTGTGCCTGTTGATAACTCTTCTGCTTTTTATGGGCCGTCTGTCTCAGGGCAACCTAGGACTCTTTGGATTGGATCCATGGTGTGAATGGAGGCAGCACCCTCTGCTCATATGTGCTCTAGGCTCAGACTCAAGTCACTGGGCCTCTGGACTGGGCTCTGCACAAAACAGCCATATGACCCAGGTCACTTCATCTGAGTGTCAGTGTCTTTGCCAGCTCGGGCTATTGTAACAAATTACTGCAGACTGGGTGGCTGAAACATATACTTCTCACAGTTCTGGAGGTTGCGAAGTCCAAGATCCAGGCACCAGCATGGGTGGGTTCTGGGGAAGGCCATCTTCTAGGCTGCAGTTACCCATCTTCTCACTGTATCCTCACATGGTGGAAGGGGGAAGGGAACACTCTAGGGTCCCTTTTACAAAAGTACTAATCCCATTCATGAGGGGTCTGTTCTCATGCCCTCATCACCTCCCAGTGGCCATCTCCTAGTAACATTGCATTGGGGGCTAAAATTTCAACATATGAGTTTGGAGGAACACAAACATGCAATTCATTGCACTTTGTTTCCCTGGTACCAAACTGCAGCAAGAAGGTAGCTAAAGTAGCCTACCTATTTTATAAGGTTATTGTGAGAAACCTATTTAAAAAGCAAACCCTGTTGTACAAATGCAAATGGTATATTTTTATGAGTTAAACCTTGGTGGCCTCATAGGAAGACACTTGGTCATTCTATGGTCATTCTATCTCTGGGAGCTCAGGGACATCCTAGGACCTATTGCTTAAGGACGAGTGGAGTTCAGACCCTTGGGGAGGACACTACCTAGAGCAGACGTCACATGAGGCTGGATGTCTACCTCTCAGAAACCATGAGATCCACATCCAAAGCTTGCCTCCTTATCCCTTGGAGATGTGCCTACATGGAGCCCCAAGTAATGTCACTCCACTACAACATATATAAACTAATGAGGAATAAGTTTTGGATGAAGAGAAACATCCATCAAGTTCTCATGCTGGGTCAGTATGTGTGCTGCACTAGTCAGTACGTGTGCCAGGAAGCCTCACCTGTGCACCTGTGCAGATCCTGAACCACCCCTCTAGACAGTATGTGTTCCAGTGAGCCTAGTCAGTACGTGTACTCATGGTCAGGAGTCAGTATGTGTGCCAGGGAGGCTCACATGTGCACCTATGCAGATCCTGAACCACCCCTCTAGTCAGTATGTGTGCCAGCAAACCTAGTCAGTACGTGTGCCAGGGAGCCTCATTTGTGCACTTGTGCCAATCCTGAACTGCCCTTCTAGTCAGTATGTATGCCAGTGAACCTAGTCAGTACATGTGCTAGTGGTCATCAGTCAGTATGTGTGCCAGGGAGCCTCACCTGTGCACCTGTGCAGATCCTGAACTGCCCACTCTCCTCCTACTCTTAGGGAGCTGCAAGTCCCACTGCAGAAAACCCAGTGCATGCTACCTGGTGGTCTGAGGGGTGTGTTAAAATAAGGTAGTAATGTTGCCTCTGAGATCCCGAGAGACCAGGGTCAGGGAGCACCTTTGGACTGACGGGTGTCTTACCACTTGGGTTTACCCGTAAAGCAGAGCCTTGAACAAGGGCTTGGTTCTGGCGGTTTATTTGGGAGCAGAACCCAAGGAAAGGAGTGAGGGAGTAAAGAGAATGGGACCTTTAAGGAGAAGCAAAAGACAGCTTAAATGAGCACTGTTGATGATGCCCCTGGGGACCAGTTCTGCCAACCAATAGGGCACCCAATATCTCCCACAGTCCATCGATGGAGGGGGCACCCACCACGACCTCCTGCCCTCAAGCTGTGCCTGTGCCCCTGCTGAGGGGGCACCCTGCTCTGTCACAGCAGAATGTTCCAGGACGAGGTGGAACTGTTCACTCATGGGGGCTGGAATTAGGCGTGGTGGGCATGGCAGGGTGAGGGGACAGTGCTGGAGCCCTGGGATACAGGAAGCCCTTGGGCAGTGACAAGAAGGAGCTGGGTGAGCTCACAGGCAGGGGAAGCAGACTGTCCAGCTGGGGCAGAGGCCTGGGTGGATGAACTGCTCCCAACTGCTGTCCCACAGTGGTCACTCAGGGACCGGGGCCCAGCCCCCTGTGTGGCTCCTTCAGCTGCAAAGCCCATGGTGCCTGCAGGCCTCCTGCATCTGTGGCATGTCCTACTGGGCTCCTGGCCTCTCTCGGCTGATCTTTCTGCAGTGGCCAGAGGGCAGGTGGGGCAGCCCCGCAACCCAAGGAAACATCTACCCTCCCTCTGTGTCTCCAGATTCTCCTGGACAAGAGGTCAAGCTCGTTGCAGTCAAGCCCATGGAAGCCTGGGTAACTATCAGCTGGTACCAAAATGTGTGCTCCTTTTTCTCCTGATGTGCCCAGGTATGACCCAACAGTTCTGTTCATTCCAACACACCAGCAAAGGTTGTGGGATTCTTTTTTTTTTCTCTTTTTGAGACGGAGTTTCCTTCTGTCACCATGCTGGAGTGCAGGGACACGATCTCAGCTCACTGCAACCTCCAGCTCCCTAGTTCAAGTGATTCTCCTGCCTCAGCCTCCTGAATATCTGGGATTACAGGCATGCACCACCACTCCAAGGTAATTTTTGTATTTTTAGTAGAAACGGGTTTTCACCATGTTGGCTAGGATGGTCTCGATCTCCTGACCTCGTGATCTGCCCACCTCAGCCTCCCAAAGTGCTGGGATTACAGGCGTGAGCCACCGTGCCCAACCGGTCGTGAGATGCTTTATGGCCCCACTTGGAACTCACCCCAAAGCCAGAAAAGAATTCTCCATGAAGCCATCATTTCTGCTTCCCCACCTGTCCTTTCGGAAATACCGGTCAGATGAATAGCCCGTCTCCATCGTCCTCCCCAGCCACAGCAGAGTGTTCACAGAGGACAGTCTTGGATGGCACAGAGTGAGTCTCTGAGGAAGGAAGCTGTTGATTTAGTCCCACTGAGGCTGCTCTCCACCACCTGGCACTCAGACATCAGCCGGCTTCACCACTCCAAAAGTGACCAAGACTCTCCCCTGCTCTGCAATGTCACTCAGAGGTGAGGATGCACAAGTTGGTGTCCAGCTGACCCCTTGCTCACTGTTGAGGCTGTCAGCCTCGTTCCGTCATAGGGCACCAGGCTTCTTATAAATACAGGAGGACACAGTTTGTCTTGTGCTCTCCATGGCATGGACCAGGGCAACTCATTGCCATTTCCTCCATGAAATGTTGCTTGACTTCACCTGGACATAATCACTCCCTTCTGAACTTCCACGGGTCTTTGTTTCTCTTTAATGGCACCAATGGTGTCCTACCAGGGTGGGCTACATCTTTTGCAGAGCCCAAGACAAAATGAAAATGTGGGGCCTCTTGTTCAAAAGCAGCAAACAAGTGCCATTAAAGAGATTGAAACAGAAAGTGTTTGCCTTTATTCTGCAGTCTCTCTCTTAATTTGTCACGGTGTTTTCTATTTTCTCTTTAAATAATCATTGAAATCTGAAATTATTAATATGAATTTTACCATTCCTCTTTATATCATGCAATGCCAGTTTCTTTCTTTCTTTTTTCTTTTTTTTTCTTTTTTTTGAGATGGAGTCTTGCTCTGTCTCCCAGGCTGGAGTGCAGTGGCACAATCTCAGCTCACTGCAACCTCCGCCTCCCAGGTTGAAGCAATTCTCTGCCTCAACCTCCCGAGTAGCTGGGATTACAGAAGCCCGCCATCACACATGGCTAGTTTTTGTATTTTTGGTAGAGATGGGGTGTCACCATCTTGGCCAGGCTGGTCTTGCACTCCTGACCTCGTGATCCGCCCGCCTCGGCCTCCCAAAGTGCTCAATTACAGGTGTGAGCCACTGTGCCCTGCCGCAATGCCAGTTTTAAATGCAAAGATAAGAGCATTAAACTCATAGGCAGATTCACCAAATTTACACAATTTATATTTCATAGTTCATGCCTGCACATGGCGTAGACATGCGGTGGTATGTGACCTTGTGCCCATCACAAGCACTGCATGCAAATGCGGGGGGCAAGGAACAGTGGCCTTCATGAATATTGCAAGTATTTCCTTTCCTCGTGCAGCGCAATGTTGCTCCATTGTCTAGTGATACTTCACGTTAAAAACACAAGCTCAAAGGCAAAATTATAAATCATTTCATGATGGCAGCAGCTAACTGACCTTCAGCCTTTCTGCACATGAAGCTCTGGGTGACTGAACAGGTCACATGCCCCTGAAGTGGCCCCACTTCCTTCTAGGGTTGAGTCAAGCATGAATCACCTGACTGTGTGCTCACTGGAGAAAAATCTGGACCTGCTCCAGCGCCTTGTCCACAGTGACTGAGTCAATGAATGAATAACAGCATGGACAGTCGGACACGTGTTCAAAGTCAGGACGAACGTACTTCACACTCAAGCCAGATTTCAGTCTTTCTCCTCCAACCACTTTAAAGAGTGGAGGCTGCTCTACTATAATCACCTCCATGTTTTCTGCAGGGGACAGGGGAATCCATTGAAAAAACTCATGACTTTGAGATTTGATCCAGGCAAGGGAAGACTCCTTGTCTTAGAAGAGATGAGCACTGTTTCAGATGAACATTACGAAGGCATCCAGACATGCTTCATTCATTCATTCATTATTCATTCATTCCACAAGTAAATATTTATCAAGTGTCTACTGTGGACAACGGGATATATCAGTGAAGAAAACGGACTCACAAAGCAGGTACCAGTGGGGAGAAAAACAATAGACGAAACACACAAGTAAGTAAAGCAGAAGACAACACTGTGAAAAAACACAAAGCAGAATGCAGGATGGTAAAGAAACAAAATGCAGAATGCAGGATGGTAAAGAAACACAATGCAGAATGCAGGATGGTGAAGAAACACAAAGCAGAATGCAGGATGGTAAAGAAACAAAATGCAGAATGCAGGATGGTAAAGAAACACAATGCAGAATGCAGGATGGTGAAGAAACACAAAGCAGAATGCAGGATGGTAAAGAAACACAAAGCAGAATGCAGGATGGTGAAGAAACACAAAGCAGAATGCAGGATGGTAAAGAAACACAAAGCAGAATGCAGGATGGTAAAGAAACACAATGCAGAATGCAGGATGGTGAAGAAACACAAAGCAGAGCAGAATGCAGGATGGTGAAGAAACACAAAGCAGAATGCAGGATGGTGAAGAAACACAAAGCAGAATTCAGGATGGTGAAGAAACACAAAGCAGAATGCAGGATGGTGGAGAAACACAAAGCAGAGCAGAATGCAGGATGGTGGAGAAACACAAAGCAGAATGCAGGATGGTGGAGAAACACAAAGCAGAGCAGAATGCAGGATGGTGGAGAAACACAAAGCAGAATGCAGGATGGTGGAGAAACACAAAGCAGAATGCAGGATGGTGGAGAAACACAAAGCAGAATGCAGGATGGTGAAGAAACACAATGCAGAATGCAGGATGGTGAAGAAACACAAAGCAGAATTCAGGATGATAAAGAAACACAACACAGGATGCAGGATGGTGAAGAAACACAAAGCAGAATTCAGGATGGTAAAGAAACACAACGCAGAATGCAGGATGGTGGAGAAACACAACGCATAATTCAGGATGGTGGAGAAACACAATGCAGAATGCAGGATGGTGAAGAAACACAACGCATAATTCAGGATGGTGGAGAAACACAATGCAGAATGCAGAATGGGAGTGCGGGGGCGGCAAGGGCTGCCCTTCTACATCCGTTGGTTAGAAAAGTGCTCTCAGAAAAGGGGATGTTCAAGCAAAGTTGTGAATGAGGCAGGAAGGAGAGTGTGTGGGGAGCTAACATTCTAGGCACACTTGGACCCTCACACGGCCTCATGAACATTACTGGGCACTTCTGAAAAGGGAGGCTAGATGGGGTTTCCCTACAGGTGGGCTTCTAGCTCTGGGATCTCCCTCCACCCCTTATTTAAAGCCTAACCAGTCCCCCCTTCGCTGGGCAGGTTACAGAGGTTAACGCCTTCATGCGTGAGGTTAAAGGCTGCAGTTCAGTCGACCTTTGTAAGTAATGGGTATTATATACATCTTCTGTGGCTGCCATAACAATTACCAAGCGCTGGGTGGCTTCAGGGCTTCAGCAGCAGAAATGTATTCTCTCCTACTTCGGAAGACTAGAAGTCCAAAATCAAGGTGTTGGCAGGGCTGTGCCCCCTCCAAAGCCTCTATCTGGAAGAGGATGCTTCCTTGCTGCTTGCAGCTTCTGGTAGCCTCACACGTTCCTGAGTTTGTAGATATCTCACTCCAATCTCTGCCTTGTCACCATATGGCTGTGCTCTCCCTGAGTGTTCCTGTCTCTTCTGATAAGGACTCTAGTCACACTGGATTAGGGCTCACCCCGATGACCTCACCTTAACCTGGTCAAAGACCCCTATTTCCAAATAAGATCACATTTACGGGTCTGGAGGATCAGGAATTCAACGTACCTTTTGGGGAGACCCAATTACACAAGGCAGCGGCGGAAGCTAATTATTCTGTTGACATACAGAGATTGCGCTGTACTGGATGGCTCACACCTTTGCCTGAGTGAACACCGGCCACCTTTATGTGCAGCTGAAAGTGATATCTCCAAAGTCTCTTTCCTCCCACTTTGGGCTTTGTAGGTAGACACGGGTGTTCTGGTTGGGCCCAATGTTTCTCGTTCATTACTGGCTGCTGTGATTGCAGTGGGGAGACAATTACTCAGTTTTGTTCTCGTAAAAACAGGAAGAGTATGCTGCCATCAAAGCAAGGTCTAGCCCCACTCTCCTGGGTAATTCAGCACATTTCACGGCTCCTGGTTTCTCATTTCTGGTTTCCAATTTTCTAATGCCTTTGGTCGGCTATTCCCTGATGGTTGAATCCTTCTGGCTTCTTTCTTATTGAAAGTCCTTAGATGTTGAATTTAATCTTATTTTGGTATTCATGAGGAACAGACTCAGAGTTCTGCTTGGTTTTGCTTTTCCAAAGGACTAAGAAAATTAATGCCTAAAGACAACTAAGTCATGCCTGTCTCTTATTATACATTCCTTCTATACCTGTATCCAGTGGCCACTAGGTTTTGTGTTTTTGAAACAATAACCAAAGCACAATAAATTTTCACTTGAGGTTACTACCTTGGGCAGATGATCCAGCACTTTCTCATCATTTAATGGAAGAACAATGGACATAGGATTCTTTTCTTTGCTACCAAAGCTTTCTGTCATGTTTAATTAATGAATCTGCTTTTCGCCAGTAAAGCAAGCAGCAAATTCCCTGATCCCCAAAGTTGAGCCAGAGGACCTATGAGTAAAACTTTCTGCTTCATGTTTCACTAAGCTGTTGAGTCCAAACTCAGAGAGACCAAAGGCCAGGAGTTGAGAGACCTGAACCACAAGATGGACCGTGCTGTTCCATCCCTGGGTTGCCAAGGGGGAGCCTTGTAGCCTCTCTGTTTCCTCATTTTCTCATCTGTAAAATCGGGATCTTGCTACCTGCTCTCTGTTTATTCACAGAGTTGTTGGGAGAAGGCAGGGAGGAAATGCACATAAAGCTACTTTGAGAAAGATAAGGGGCTCTAGCTGAATGAGTGTTTGTCTAGTTCTGTCCATCTCATGGAAATCCATCAGCTGCAAGTCAAGGGCACAGGCACTACACCAGGCCACACATTATTTGGTGACAACTCCTGGGGATCATGAAATACATTTCTCTGTGTCTTCAGCATGACCTTCAAGAGTTTCCTTATAACTAAGGACCAGAAAATTCTGTAGAACCACACCACTGCTTGGGTAAGCTTATGGCCCATGAAAAGATAGTCTCAGTGCAGTGACTATATTTTAAAAAGAAAATCCCTCCTTGCCAGGATAATCAAATATTCTTCCAAATGCCAGGACTCCCTAGATAAAATAGATGCAGCAGGGGCCTGGCCAAAGATGCCAGAATGAGGTCAGGCGTGGTGGCTCATGTCTGTAATCCCAACACTTTGGGAGGCAGAAGCGGGAGAATCACTTGAGCTCAGGAGTTCCAGACCAGCCTGGGCAACATGGCAAGACCCTGTCTCTAGAATAAATATACAAAAATTAGCGGGACATGGTGGCATGTACCCGTAGTCCCAGCTACTCAAGAGGCTGAGGTGGGAGGGTTGCTTGATCCTGGGAGGTCGGGGCTGCAGCAAGCCATGATGGTACCAATACACTCCAGCCTAGGCAACAGAGTGAGACCCTGTTTCAAAAAAAGAGATGCTAGAAAGGTAGGGGAGCATGCACCGAAATGACTTGAAATGGCCTGAGTGACATATGCCTCTCCAATGATGGCTCTTAGGCATTTAGTCTAAGATGTGGCCAAGAAGCTGGGCCACTCACTCATTGCAGAAGAGAGCCACTGCAGTATTAGAAAACACTGAATTCTCAGTCTGTCCTCTCCATCCAACCCGATGCACCTGTTCGAAAGCTTGGGGACTGGGGGCTGAGGAAAACAACTACTTCCTCCCACTGAAAAGAAGACAGAAGCATTCACTACAAGCCCTGGCAGTCAGTTGCACTATTTACTGAGGCCCAGAGGAGAGCAAATTCATCCCAATGTCACAGGGATTAGAACTGGAAGGAACCACAGAAACCAAGGAGCTCTGCAATTCATCAGCTGTTTGCTCTTCTAGTGGAGTCATTCATTTTCACTGGAGCTCTTTCCCTCTCACATGAACTCTTACTTGGAACTGCATGTTTGAAAAGAGGTAAAACCCCAACCACTCAGGCAGAGACCAGGAGGCTGTGAGGGTTGTCACTTCCCTCTCCTGCGATTCCTGGGGCCCCTCGTGGAATCTAATATAACCCCTCATTTTGCAGATCAGGAAAAAGGCTCAGAGGAGGAATTGTTCCTTCTCAAGCTCACACAGCCAGCTAGTAGCAGAACTGAAACTTTCCCCAGGTCCCTGGACTTCCTGTCTGCAGTGGATTCTAGAATGCACCAGACACACCTCCAACTATTATTATACTTCAGTGAGACACACAAAGGCATCACCCCCATTTTCCTCCATCCTAAGCTTCATAAATAAACAAGTGCTGATACAGTATCCAAACAACCCTGTTTGGTTACGAATAACAAATGCCAACTTAAACTGGCTCAGGCAAGAAAGGGTAGGATGATGGCCCACGTGCCTGGACTCTCCACAATTCAGGGTCCAGTGTCTCCCTTCTGTCTCTTCTGTCCCCTTCTCTCTCTTCTGTCCCCTTCTCTCTCTTTTTTCTTTCCTAATTCCAGCTCCTCTTCTCCCCTCTCCTCTCTCATTTTCTTTCTCTCATCATCTCTCTGCCCCACTCTCCTCCAGTTTATTTTGTTCCCAGGCAGACCCCACCTCATGGTGACTAAAGGTCTGCCAACAAGTCCAGGCTTCCCCCCTCAAATCTCCAGAAAGAGGTTCTCCCTGCCAATGATTCCTATAGAACCCCTGGGCCTGCCCCACATGTCACAGATGGGGCCAACTTGCCCATCCCTGAGTCAATCGTTGGGGCCGAGGAGACTGGGTACCCTGATTGGTTTTGGCCAGTAGCTTACTACCCCCAGAACTGGAGTGAGGTCAACTCCAGCCGCTGTAGGCGGACATTATGTAGAGGAAGGCTGACCCCAAGAACAGTGATTTTACTGTTATAGAAAAAGGCAAAAGGAGAGTTGGGCAGGCAAACAAAGACCTGTTTATTACAATTGATCTTCAGTTTTAAGTTCTTAGGAAAATGTCAGGATATTGCAGAGATCATTTATTTAAATAAAACAAAAATACATTATTTAATTTTAAATGTAATCCTTCAAAGAATTAAATAAGAATCAGAAGCCAAATTCCAGGGATGTTTATAATAATGCTATTTAAATAGTAAAACAACTGTTCCAACACAGCCGGACATTTAGTTAGGTAAATCATGGTGCATCTTCCTAATGCAACATTATGCAGCTTTCAAAGTGATCATTATGAAAACGGTAGCAACGCAGAAAATGCCTCACAGAGAAAGCAACGTGAAAGCATAAGACAAATGGTATCTGTGCTGTGTTTATACATCTACCAAAAAATTCTATGCTTGGGGCAAAGACTGGAATACAGAAAAATGAGAAAACTTTCACTTGTTGGCATGGCAAGTTGATAGGTGATCGTGTGTGTGTGCATTGTAAGTAACTGAAACGTCAAAAAAATCAAAGGAAGGCCAGGTGCCGGTGACTCATGCCTGTAATCCTAGCACTGTTGGAGGCCAAGGCAGGTGGATCACCAGGTCAAAAGATCGAGACCATCCTGGCCAACATCATGAAACCCCGTCTCTACTAAAAATACAAAAATTAGCTTGGTGTGGTGGCACGCATCTGTAGTCCCAGCTACTCAGGAGGCTGAGGCAGGAGAATAGCTAGAACTCAGGAGGTGGAGGTTGCAGTGAGCTGAGACTGCACCACTGCACTCCAGTCTGGGCGACAGTGAGAGACTCCGTCAGAAAAAATAAAAAGAAAGAAAGAAAAAGAAAAAGAAAAACAAATCAAAGGAACAATTCCAATCCAGTGGGGCCCTTCATTTATCTGGTGTGCTTGCTGGGAGGGTTCTAATCAGTTTCCCCCAAACCCCATTCCCTGTGGCTCTCCTCTCCTCCACCAGAAATATTAGCAGGAGCCCAGTTCCTGTGGGTTTTAATGTGTGAAGGCAGGTGGATTTGGAAGCTAGGTGTAAAATTATTAGGTGTCTCTACAGGCGACTGGAATCTGACAGCGTGGTGTGTACTAGGTTGGACGGTGTCCCACCAAACTTACATCCCTCCTGGAACCTCAAAATGTGACCTTATTTGGAAACATGATCATTGCAGATTTAATCAGTTAAGATGAAGTCTTATGGTGGGCTTTTAATTCAATATGTCTGGTATCCCAATGAGAAGAGAATAGACCAAGAAGCTGATATACAGGCAAGAGGCCACCTGAAGATAGAGAGTGATTGGAATGCTGCATCTCTAAGCCTAGGAGTGTCAAGGAATGCCAGCCTCCACCAGAAGCTAAGGGGGTTCAGAGGGAGCACAGCTGCTCGTACCTTGATATTAAACTTCTGGCCTCCAGAGCTGTGAAAGAGAAGATCTCTGTTGTTTCAGGCCACCCAGTGTATGGGACCTTGTTACAGCAGCCTTAGGAAACGGATACAGGGTGCAACATCTCTGGGAATCCAGATGGGTGGGGGCCACTATAGAATCTTCCAGAAGCCTCAGAGAAGGGGCTCCAGGTCAGAACCATGGGTGGGAACTGGCATGGTCGAGTCTGGTCCTGAGGCAGTTGGGTTCCTGGGAAGCTGACTGCATCGGTAACCCAGGCATGGGCACATCCTTGGCCCAGAGCACTCTGTACCAGCACTCAAACAACAGGTTCCCACAGGCCCTAGCTCAAATTCACCTCATAGAACCTTTCCTCAGCATCCCGAACGGTTCATCACAGTGCCCGTGGGGCTGCCAGTCCAGCCCCTCCTCATCTTCATCAGCCCCCAAAGCCACCCCAAATTCATATCAATGTCAGTAAAAAATATGCATTCATTTGCAAATGTAGCTTGGGACAGATCTCAAACCTTTGCTGCAACCAGAGAGTCACCCCCAAGCCTACTGTGCTTCGGGTGTCTCCTCAGCTCTGGCATCATCATTCTGTACCTTTCCGTCTACCAATGAGGCTGCATCCTGGAAGACCACAGCCTCAGCCCCCACTGCCAGCTACCTCATGCCAGGGCCTGCCAATGGGAGGCAAGGATGGGATGAAAGGCGAGAGGAAGGCCGGCAAGGAAAGGTGATGCTCTGGGTTTGGGCAGCAGGAACAAAGGGCAGCAGGAGCAGTTGCCCCCCAGCAAGGGTTGACTTGAGACTGCTCAGTTCCAACAGCCACTGAATCCATGCCACGGTCATGGTGGGGCTCCGGGAAATGCCACTTCCTTTTTTCTCCTCCAGCCCTAAGGTGGCAGCAGCTTCCAGCTGCTGGAATATTTGGTCATCTTAGCTTCCTTTGTTTGAAAAACCAGCCCTTCCAATGCCTTTGCAGCCAATTCCTGGATTAAATTCCCTTTGATGAAATTTCTAGGATGATTTACTTTCCTCTTTGGGCGTGGACAGATCCACAGTCCTTTATTCACATCCCAGAGCCTTAACTACAATTCCCAGAAAGTGTCCTTCTCTGCCCTTTAAGCCACAACTGCAGTGGTCCTGTTTACTTTTGTGCTGGTTTATTTTTTATCTTCCCATTGAAATGTTAAGTGTTCAAGGTCCAGGACCTTCTCTGGCTTGTTCACCACTGTAGCCCCAGATTCATGCAGAGACACCAATACGCACTTTATTTTTTTGAATGGAGAGGTCGCTCATCAGATGAGAAGAGCACTGGGGTTGCTACAGCGGCAACACCAAGTCTCAGGGTGCAGCCTGGATCTCCTCAGTCTGCCCCATCTGCAGTGAGCTGACATCCTGCCACAGCGATGGGGCTGAGGCTGAAGCTGGCCCCAGCGTCCCTTTCCCCTGGAATGCCCCCTTCTCTTCCTCATCCACCTACTTCCTCTCCTCTGTCAGCTCACGCCTTGCCTGCTGGCTCCCAGGCTAACTGAGGACCCAGCCCTGTGCTCCTGTAGTGCCTGAGTCCTTCAAGGTACCCCTGGCCTGTCCCCAGGCACTGCCTTCTAATCCCATTTCCCTAGCTGGCCAGCAAGCTTCTGGACCTGCCTGAGCCCTCATGAGCGGGCTGACACATAGGTGGATGCATGAAGGAGCTCGGTGGATCAGCAGGCGCAGGAGAGAGGGGCTGGGCACAAGAGCCAGGCTGAGATTTAAACAGCCTCCTCCAAATGAAAGAACAAGCCCAGTGAGTAATAACAGCTGGGCAGATCCCAGGCCACTTCCCTCTCTTCTTTCATTCAGTGACCCCACCCTCAGGACACAAGGAGGTTGCCCTATGGTCCCTCCTGCAGGAAAAAGAGGCCACTGCCTTCCTTGCTTAAAGCCCCATAGCAAGGCTTAGACTGAGACTTGGCCCAGCAGCACTGGTGTCCAGGGCCCCTGCTGTTCCCCTGCCTCTCGAGGGGCCATGCCATGCTGGTGGTCCAGCAGCTCGTCCTCCTGCTGCTCTCACTGATGTGGAAGCTGAGCCCCGGCACAGAGCCAGCTCCCTGGGTGCAAACCCTGCCTCAGCTACTTCTGGAATTCTGAGCCCTGGGCACATCACTGGACCTCTCTGAGCAAATTCACTTCCTCATCCATAAAACAGAGTTAGAGTGGCCTCGGCCTCATGGAAATGTGGTTTGGATTAAGTACGGTAATGCAAAGAAGGTGCAGCAGGCGTAGTGCGTTAAAGCAACATTGAAAAACGCATCGTCCGACATCAACACGTACTTGAGCTTTCAAGAAGAGGGATGAAGCAGGTCGTAGAGCTCGTGGCCTCACTGCCTAATGGCACCTGAAATGTGCTCCAAGTTCCTGTCCCCAAGGCTGAGCTCTCACCTCAGCCACAGGGCTGCCCCATTGAAATCAGATGTGAGCCACATACATAATTTAAAATTTTAGCAACTGCATGCTTTTAAAAATTGTAAAAGAAAAGCGGATAAAGTCGTTTTTTATGTTACTAGGTTGGTGCAAAAGTAATTGTGATTTTTGCCATTCCTTTCAAAATCTGGTGTTACATTACACTCTCTAGCCCAACAGATCAAAAGTGTTATTTCAACATATCATCAACATAAAAATTATTAATCAGTCATTTTACATTTTTTGTTCCTACTGAATCTTTGAGATCCAGCGAGTATTTGACGCAGCATGTCTGGGTTAAGACGAGCCACACTGCCGAATGTGGCCAGGGGCTGTCAGATTGGATAGTGCACCTCTAGACACTCAGTCGCTCCATTTCCAATCAAGATGGGAAGATGTGGAATCTTTGGTTCTGCAGGTAGCACTGACTGCAGAGAAGCAGCACGTGGGCATCCTGTTGTGTCTAAGAAGCCAGTAGCACTGCATGGGCTATGCTGACCAGCATGGGCCACTGCCGGCACAGCATCCTCGCTGCCAGGAGACAGGCTCCGAAGGCTGGGCACATCCTTCTGGAGGGGAACAGGCTGACTGATGCCAAGGCTGCGGGACCACAGTGGAACCACGACTTTGTCCTTCACTGGTGCTGCAGGGAACCCGGGGGGAGCACAAAGCCTCGGGAACTTCTTTCCAACCCTGTCCTGGAAAACAGCTCCACATCAAGGGCTGCTTTGATGGGGAAGACTTTGAGGCTTGAATCTTTCCCAACACTCAGCAAAGCCAAGTCCACTGCCCAGGATTGGGTAGCAGGAACCCATGCTCCGGAGGCTGCCAGGGGATTCCTGTCCACATAGGGATCAGCTTGTGGTGCACCATAGACACCCTGAACTCACACCTCAGCCCTTTACAAGCTGCTTTCCCGGGGACCAGACCAGCGAGCCCGAACAGGCAAAGCCACCGCAGGGTGACAGCAGCACAGACACAGTCCTGCCTCCCTGAGTTTATTGAGGGAGAGTTGGCACAGGAGAAAAGCTCTTGCTTTGGCATCAGGCAGCCTTGGGTCTGAGTCCGGGGCTGTCCACTCCCCAGATCTCGCGCAAATTGCATGGTATCCAGGGTCCTGATGCTCTCAGCTATAGAACAGGATAAAGCATGTCTCAGGATAAAGGGTGTCTCAGGGTAAAGGGTGTCTCAGGATAAAGGGTATCTCAGGATGGTCCTAAGCTGCAGATGAAAGCACCCAGCATAGTGCCAGGTGACAGCCTCCACTAGGGGACCCCCGATCCTCCCTGTTAGGGAGGCCTTGCAGCATGGGGAGAAGAACACAGGGCCCGAGAATCAGAGTAGGTTCAGAGCCCATTTCACCACTCATCAGCAGAGACATGTGGGACAAATGACGTAACCTCTCTGAGTCTCTGTTTTCCCATCTGTGAAATGGGTGTAACCACGTTACCTCCTACATGGGAATGAGTTAACGTAGATGCATGCACTCACTCCATTGCCTAGCTTATAATGAGAACCACATGTATCAGATATTGTAACATTCATCATCAACATCATCATGGCAATGAAAAGGAATGCTAGCTCATTGGGTCCTACATCCTCATTTTAGACAGCAGGAACTGAGGCCCAGAGAAGACAGGCGGCTTTCTCCAGATGTCACAGCTAGTTAGTGGCACAGTCCAGACTTGGGTCTGGGTCTTAAGATGCTTGCACTATTCAGCATGAAGTACAGGAATACCAGTACCTCAGAAGACAACCTATTGATCCACGGGGCCCCGGGCAGGTCCCCATCATCCCAGCCATCCACCAATTTAGTTGAGCCACATATATTTCCCTTTCACTTCTTGCAGTGGCACATTGTGATTACTTAATTGCATGGGCTGAATTCAGTGAGATTCAATTAAGATGGAAATTTACTTTCCTCTCACCACTGTCCTTCAACCGTGCTGGGCTGGATCTTCCATGTAGACACAGCTCAGGTAGATCACCAGGGTTTCCTGGGTGCTTTCAGGTACTAGAATGGTCAGGGCCGCCCATAGCATATATGATGTTTTTCCGCAAATTTCTAAGAGGTGACCTCTGGACAGATGAATTAGACAAAGGGTATCTCTCCCTACAGACCAATGCAGCCCCCTTATTGGGGATGTAGGTTGTGGCACACGAGCTCAGAGTGGGTTTTAGCATCTACTCACTCATTTGGCCAGACACACTTGTGCAGGGCACAACCTGTGTGAATGTACTTGGTGTCCCTAAGAGCAGCCTCACTCTCTTAGAGCAGGTAGTTAAAAGTCCAGCGCAATCGAAATCAAAACTTCCATTTTTCTCATCCAATCTGACATTTCTTCTCCTCCCACCAAGTTCAGTTGAGTCAATGAATTCAGCTGACCAGAAGGTAAGTGGAAGACAGTCTGTGATTTCTCTCTTTCTTTTTTTACTTTTTTTTTGAGATGGAGTTTCAGTCTTGTTGACCAGGCTGGAGTGCAATGACGTGATCTTGGCTCATTGCAACCTCCGTCTCCCGGGTTCAAGCAATTCTCCTGCCTCAGCCTCCAGAGTAGCTGGGATTACAGGTGTGCACCACCCAGCCCAGCTAATTTTTGTATTATTAGTAGAGACAGGGTTTCACCATGTCTGCCAGTCTGGTCTCGAACTCCTGACCTCAGGTGATCCACCCACCTCGGCCTCCCAAAGTGCTGGGATTACAGGCAGGAGCCACCACCGCACCTGGCCGGTCTGTGATTTCTTAATACCCACTGCTCTGGGCCCACCAGAGCTGGGCAGGGGACTACTGATGACAGCCTCAAAGGATAAAGTCTTGTTGGGATTGCTGGGATATGGCCATGAAGCTCTCTGCTGACTGATGCCCAACACTGGCTCTTTCTCTTGGGACGTACTTCTTGTTTGGGATTTTTTAACATTCCCTACCCACAATTATAAGCCTGACTTGAGAGATGTCCTCTCTGTGGTAGGCATTGCCACTGGGCACCAACATGTGATTCTCTTCTTCTGTATTTTCCCAGCCCCCTTGAACTTCAACATGGCCACACGATGCACCTTGACCCATACACTTGGGATGTGTAAATGCTAGTGCTCTGTTACTCACCATCCCTTCCACTGCTGTGCACTCCGGGAAACATAAGGATGGCCAGTCAACATGAAATTGAACCAGCTGGGAAAGGAGGTCACAGAGTACAGCCACCCTGGAGAGTTGCTGAGCATCTGCAAGAAGTAACCTTTTGTGGAGCCATTCCACTGGCGTCTGGAAAGTGCTTGTTACTCTAGCATAACCAGGCTTGGCATGACTAATTCACCGCCACTGTCTGCTGGGATTGGCTTGCTCATGCCAGCAGCCCTTTTGAACTGAGTCTTCTAAAGATACTTTGAGCCTGCTTATTTTCCAAACTAACCACTAAGCTCATGGGAAAACTGGGTGACTTCATCCCCACCCCCAACTCTGGAAATGAAAGCCACTCCCACCGCTGATCTCTTCCTTCTTTTTGCCATCATAGGCAATCCAGCCGGCCCTTGCCTAGATGATTTTGCAGGTGAGAGTCAGGCTCCAGTCCCAAGCTCTGCAAAGTCTGGGGCTTAGATCAAACCCTCCCAAGCACTCTGTCACCACCAATTGCCGAAATACCTAACAGCTTTGGGCAGCTGGTTGCAGCTCTCACAAATTGAATGAGATGTTTTATGCACCATTCACGCAAAGCAGCCTTCTTGAAGACTCACTTGAATCAGGCAAAAAATCTTAGTCTGAGCCCCCGCCCAGGGAAAGGATGGAACTAGGTGGACCCTCCTTCCCTGATCAATCTCTTTTTACTTTCTTGTCTTCTCTTATGTGTGCTGGAGGCGGGTGACAGGGTCAGAGAACCAGTTTCACTGTCTCTTAGCAAGTTCTGCAGGTGCCATGGAGCCTTACTTCTCCTTTGAACCTGGAGACATGGGTTATCTGTTGATCTCAGCTCAGGGGTTTCTACTGAAATTCCACGGCAACGGGGAAGGTCCCACCAACAGCAATGTGCTAATCCATATTGCATTGTTGCTTCTGGTCTCTGTTTTGGAATTTAAACTAATATGTTTCATGGGAAGAACCAAGGCTTTTCACCAATTTCATTCAGCCTGAAAGACAAGAGGTGATGTCACCTCCACTTAACTGGTAATCACCTTGATGTTTATAATATAAACATGACAATATCTCCAAAAGTGCTGAGCTGCTACTTTAAAAACAAAACAAAAAAAAAGCAAGACAAAGGCCAAAGGCTTCAATCTCAGTCAGGATCAGTAACCTTACTGCCCCTCAGCATGCTAATGTCTCTTCCCTCTGTTTCTGACTCATTTTCCAAACATGTTATGTTTCCACCAAGACTCAGAGACACACATGTGAAACATATCTCTCGTGTTTCCTTCTTTTTTTGATAACCTACCATAACCCCCTCTTATGTACATGTGTGTGCATGTATGTATGCCTGTTTCTTTCTCAAAATGTGAGGAGAAAATATTCGTAAAGGCACCTGAACACTCTCACCTGGACCATGAAGAGGTTGGACTAGATAATTGATAACGATGATGGTGGTGATGGTGACAGTGGTGGCAGTGATGATGATAATGATGATGGTGATAACAAAAATGATGATGATTTTGATGATGGTGGTAAGTATGATGGTGGTAATGGTTATGATGGTGATGGTAGTGGTAGAAATGATGATGGTGATGGTGATACTGATAATGGTTGTGATGATGGTAATGGTAATGATGATGGTGGTGACGGTGGTGATGGTAGCTAATATCTGTTCAGGACTTTCAGGACTTGCTGTTTGTCACATGGTGCTGAACCCTTTCCATGCCTAACTTCATCCACCCCATGAGACAGACACCATGGCCAGCCACCTTTAATAGCTAAGGCACTTAATGGTTAGAAAATTTCTCAAGGTCATGCAGCCAATACTGAGATCCCTTCTAGCTCTAAAATGTTTTAGCTCTATGGATGAAAGTAAAAGCCTGAGTGCCCTTGTAAGAATTCTTGGGACTTAGATAAAAACACCTGCCCCTGGCAGCATCCACAGGAAGTTCCATGAGAGGTCACAGGAAGGAAGGGAAGAACGAGAGGACAGGGGCTGGAGGGGAAGAGGGGAGACATGAGGTAAAGACTCCAGTAAGCAGGTGCAAAGGGAAAGAGGCAGAGACCAGACCAGCTGCCAGAGGAGGCAGAGGGGACCCCCAGCCTCCCTAGGGAGGATTCAGCCTTTGTCAACCATTTGATGCAAACCCCTGCTCCAGCAGCATTCAGCTGGTAATGTGTGCTGCTAACAAGTATCAAAGCCTCTTGGAGGGGTCCTCTGAGGAGATGCTGTGTGAACAGGTCATTTCGTTTTCTGCCATTAGCCACTGTACTTCACTGGAATAAGTGCACCCTGCAAAGCCCAGAACTTCACACTCTAGCTGAGAAACTTGCACACCCACAACTAGAAGACAAAACATAATGACATTCCACTGCTCTGAGCAGGCTTCCACACCCCGAGTCAATGGAGCCCCAGTCCGTGGCACCCATAAGTGGCTTTAAGCACTTGATGATAGACTGCTGGCCCTATTGCTCAAAAATAATACCCGATGCACTCGGGAGACAGGCTGCAATCCAATAAACCAACAGCCCCAAAGTCAGCAAGATCATAATTTGGAAATTGTTCTTCCCCCGCCCCAGTCTATTTCACAGACTTCAAATTGATCTGTCTAATCTCTTATCTGTAGCTATGAAATTGTATTTCCCTCTTAATAGGCCTACAAATGTTATAGATGAATAGTTCAATAGCAGGCAAAGAGGGAGGAAGCAGGCATACTAAAAAGGGACATTAGCTCCTCGCACCCACAGCCAGAGCTGCCAGAACCCTCCGTGCTGGGAATCCTAAACAGCTCCAGCCTCTGTCTGGCCTCCCTCTGGGGAAGGAGGTGCTGGGGGAGTCCAGCACAGAGTTTCGCTCCTCACCTCTGGGGAAAATGTGTGTATCTGGAGAAGGAGAGTGATAAAGACAGGGGAAGAGGTGGGAGGGATGGGAGCTCTCCCTCCCTGGCTCCCTCCTCCAGGGTACCCGTCAGTGGTCAGATCCCCTTTCTCTTTCTGCTCTTACAAACTTGAGCTTCTCTCTCTCTGGCTTAAATCTTCTGTGGCTCCCCAGTGATGTGAGGATATTGCCCCAATCCTGGAATTCCGCAGTATTTCCAAGGCCCCTTGTTATTTTCATCCCATTTCCCCTCTCAAACTCCCCTCCCTGTGCACTCACTCAGCCTCGTTCACTGTGGCTCCCGCCTCGGTCCCTGGCTCCTGCTTCCCACAGCGCAGCTGCCTTACTCGCCTTTCCTCACCTGGGTGACCCTGCTGATCTCACAAGGCAGCGCAAGAGACAGGTCCCCCAGGAAGCCATCTCAAGCCACAAACTCCCACTCCTCTGGAATGGCTGAAGTGGTTGAAGTGCGCCCCACAAAACATACGTCCAAGTCCTGACACCCAGAACTTATGAATACAGGTGTCTTAAAGGAGGATGTGATGAAGCTAAGGGCCTTAAGATGAAATCATCTTAGATTCCTGTGGGTCCTAAACCAGTGACAAGTGTTCTTACAGGAGAAAGCCAGGAGATCTGGCACCTCACAAGGAGGAGAAAGTGATGTAAAGACGGAGACAGGGAGAGACTGGAGTGACTCAGCCACAAGCAAGAAGCACCCGGAGGCACCAGAAGCTGGAAGGGACAAGGAGGGACACTCTCCTAGGACCTTCAGAGGGAACACAGCCCAGAGCCACCTTCATTTCAAACTTCTGGCCTCCTAGCTATGAAATAATAAATCCCCATTGTTTGTTTGTTTGGTTGGTTGGTTGGTTGTTTTTTGAGTCTTGCTCTCTCGCCCAGGCTGGAGTGCAATGGCGCAATCTCAGCTCACTGCAACCTCTGCCTCCCGGGTTCAAGCAATTCTCCTGCCTCAGCCTCCAGAGTAGCTGGGATTACAGGCAAGTGCCACCACGCCCAGCTAATGTTTGTATTTTTAGTAGAAACAGGATTTCACCATGTTGGTCAGGCTGGTCTCGAACTCTTGACCTTGTGATCTTCCCACCTCAGCTTCCCAAACCGCTGAGATTACAGGCATGAGACACCATGCCCGGCCAAATTCCCATTGTTTTAAGCCACCCAGTTTGTAGTCCTTTGTTACAGCAACCGCAGAAAACTCTTACACCCTCCAAGCTGGGTTAAGTCCCCGCACACACACTGTGTGCCCCAGAACCAAGCCTCAGCTGCACTATGTTGACGCCATTTCCTCCAGCATGTTGACATCACCACCACCCCTCCCCATGCACCACGTCGACGTCACTTCCTCCACCATGTTGACGTCACTTCCTCCCTCAGTAAGGCATGAGCTCCTTGGCAGAGGGTCTGCTTGTCATCTTCGTTGGACTGCCCCACCCAGAGCCTGGGACACTTCAGGGACACATCTACCCCTGTCGTGTGGGTTGAATAAAATGGAACAGACTGGAATTTCTAGGGCTGCTGGAAGGACCTCCTGTTCTCAGGTGCCAAAAAGAAACCTGTTCACCATGTCCTCTCCTCTCATGGGTCAGGAGCCCAGGCCTCCCTCCCAAAGCTGGCAGGGTGATCCCCCACTCCTTTTGACAAGCTCTCAGTTTTTAGCCCCCGCCCTCCACAGCCACTGGCAGCAACTTCACACATTTATTCCTGAACAACAAATCTGTTTCCCTGGCAGCATCTTCTCTCATCATTACCTCCTCCCACTCCCTGGTCCTCTGAGGACATTCTCAGGCTCCATTCAGGAAGCTCACAGACCCCATGGCACCAGCAACAGGTGGAAAGCATGACAATGGTCACACAGACAGAGACAACAAATACTTAGCAAGCATCTGTCACATGCAAGAAGCAGGATGAGGGGCAAGGGACGGGAAGTCCAGGGTGTGGAAGCTCATCCCATCCTTGCTGTCAGTCCCCAACAAGACTCCCCACTAGGAGAGCGCTATGGTTGTTTACTGACTGCAGGGCTTATCGCTGCTATCTCTGCCTCGTTATGGAGGAGCCAGCTGGCACCGAAGTCTCTGGAGCCCCAGAGTGCCACCTGTCAAAGTGTCATCTCATTTGCTGGCTGGTCACTTTTCATTATGTTCTGCTCTAGTCTGATCCCCACCGAAACCCCCTGATGCTGGGAAGACATGGCATGCAAGCAAACATTCACCATCTCCAGGAAAAGCACTTCTAGGCACACTTCCCAATCTCTGTAACCTGACACTCACCCCCATTGTGGGCCATGAAGTCGGGGTCTCACATCCTGGCTATTTCCTGAGCTCCTGTCCTGAATATCCTCCTGTCTTCCAGGATATTGCATGAGCCCTGTCTGTTTCTACAGCCATCAACCAGGATCCAAGGCTGCTGCAGGCTGCAAGCATCACTGTTGACCACCTACTGTGTGTCAGGGACTCTGTAGCCCCAGAGGCCCCTGAGTTGCTGGCAGTCCCCTCAGGAACTTGCACACTGGAGATCAGTGAGGAAGGGACCAGAGCCCAACTCCCCCGTCTGGGGTTTTCAGAGGTCAGTGGAAGGGCCGGTGCTTCTATAGACAGCTCAAGGAAAGTTTTGGAGAAAGGTAGAAATTTGAATTCCTTATTGAAGATTGAATGAGATCTGAGCACACAGGCCAAGGGAGGAGGGCACCACACATGCGAAAGAATTAAACCTGAAGATCCAGGGAGGTGGGAAGAGGCCAGGAGCAGAGAAGAGAGGCATATATGTGGCTGAAGGAGAAGCCATGGGGCTGAGGGCTAGAGATTTGACTTCTGATACCTGGTTCACAGCCCAGCCCTGCCACCTGTCAGTTGTCCAGGTTGCCTAAGATGTCTGCAACTCAATTCCTCATCTGTGCAAATGCAAAGAAACGCAATTGATGAAGGGCTTGGTACATAGCCAAAGACTTCTGAACATCAGATCCTGTCATTTGAAGGAGAAGGTGTAGGGGTGGCTTAAAGGTCGGATTTGAGATTTGGAGCTTTTTCTTATACAGAAGGCTCTGTTTATGCCATTGCAGCCTGATATGGTTTGGCTGTGTCCCCACCCAAATCTCAATTCAAATTGTAACTCACACAATTCCCACATGTCGTGGTTCCTGGGAGGAACCTCATGAGAGGTCATTGAATCATAGGGGTGGGTCTTTCCCATATTGTTCTCATGATAGTTGATAAGTCTCATGAGATCTGATGGTTTTATAAGGGGGAATTTCCCTGCACAAGCTCTTTGCCTGCTGCCATCAATGTACGATGTGCCTTGCTCCTCTTGCCTTCTGCCATGATTATGAGGCTTCCCCAAACACATGGAACCATAAGTCCATTAAACCTCTTATTTTGTAAATTGCACAGTCCCAGGTATGTCTTTATCTACAGCATGAAAACAGACTAACACACAGCCTGATGAAGTTAATGTCATGAGGTTAGAGCTATGCTTCGAAATGATAGGTCTGGGGGCTTAAAACAGAGAGAGGCTGCAGGTGGAGAGACCACTAAATGGTCCAAGGAGAGGTCACAAGAGGTCGTCCCGTGTGCCAAAGACATGAACAGAGGAGATGTTGAGATGAGAGAAGAATTGTCAGAATCTACAGAACTCAAAACCAATGTGTTAGCTTACGGGATGGGGAGATACACAGGGATGTACAGCTTTTGTTCCTGAGTGATGGGAGATGGAGATATAATCAGGAAGGAGAAAAAAAGTGAGGAAGAGAACAAAGAAATAAATGAGAAAGAGAAGGGTTTGTACATAGAGATGAGAAGTTCAGTTGCTAACATGTTGGCACCTTGGCTGGGCATGCGTCGAAGAGGCTTTCTGGAAGACAGGAAGACATTCAGGACAGGAGCTCAGCCAAGAGCTAGGATGTGAGACCCAGATTCAAGGTCACCCTCACCTGGCAAAGAGAGGAAGACATGTGAGTAGATGGAGGAGACAGGCACCAGAGTGAGCCTCGGAATCCATTCTTATTTAAAACATACAGAAGGAAGTCTGTTCACGAGGAATGTTTTGGCTGCACGGAATGAAAAAAAAAAAATGTAAAAATCGGGTGGCCAGGCACGGTGGCTCACACCTGTAATCCCAGAACTTTGGGAGGCCAATGCAGGTGGATCACCTGAGGTCAGGAGTTTGGGACCAGCCTGGCCAACATGGTGAAACTCCGTCTCTACTAAAAATACAAAAATTAGCCAGGCATGGTGGTAGGCACTTGTAATCCCAGCTACTCAGGAGACTGAGGCATGAGAATCACTTGAACCAGGGAGGCAGAGGTTACAGTGAGCTGCCACTACACTCCAGCCTGGGTGACAGAGCAAGACTCCGTCTCTAAATAAATAAATAAATAAATGTTAAAAAATAAAAATTAGGTAATTTCTTTGTTTCCGTAAAACAAGAATCTGGAGTTTGGGAGCTGCTTGTCTTGATTCAACATCTCAGTGTGGTCAGGCCTGATATTTCTGTGACGTCTTATCATTCTATGGTCCCAAAGTGATCACACCTGCACCCAAGGCAAAAATGAGGGGATGGGGTGAGGCCAGTAGCATTTGTCTGCATTATCAGGAGTGTCCCCAGAGGACTCTGATGCATGCTCACTGGTGAGCACCATGTCACCTGGCTACTTTCTGTAGCATTGAAGAAGGCTGGGAAATGAGATTCTCCTATTTCTGCTTGGGTAATAAAGAAGGAAGAAGTTAATGCTGTTAGCGGTGTCAGTGTCTGCCATAGAGGGCAGGAAAAATGAAAACAGAGAATATAATGTTTCAAAAACCAAGTTTCAAGATGGGCACAGAAGTCGGGCATGTTAACTTCCTCATATACTGGAAAGGTGGTAGTGGAGCAAATTCACTGGTGTTCTGTGATCAGTTCTAGGAGGGAAAAGGACCATTAACAGGAGGACTAGGTGGTCCTCCTAGAAGAAGTGGAGGAAGCAAGAATAGACCAACACATGAACACACTTGGCAGGGGGAACAGAATGCATCAGAACAGAGTGAAGCAATGGAACCAAGAGAGAATCAAGCCCATCTGTAGATAGAGGAGAAGGAACCAGAAAGTCTGTGAAAAGAGAGAGAAAATATTGCAGAAAGAGGCAATATTTATCCAGGCAGATGACCAGGGGCTGAGATCAGGGACAGAAGCGGAGAGGTCAGTCTCAGAAAAGAGGAGCCTCAACTTTTCCACCATGACAGGAAGGAGTTGAGCGAATTCACAAGGACATTTTCAGAAAGGGGTTGATTTAGGGCCATTCTCTGTTCAGCAGGGCTGGAGCCCAGTTCACTCAGAGACGCCAGAAGACACAGGCGGAATCACTGTGGTGAGACCCACTAAAAGCTGGGGAAGGACAACCTGTTTAGGGGCCATTCCCACCATCTAGATTATCTGTACCTCAATTTCTCTAAGGACTCACTTGGAAAGGAGAGCTCCAGTTACTCCAAATTCTTGCCAATGTTTGGTGTTCTAACTGTAATCGTTCTAGTATGTGTGAAACACTGTGTCATGGTAATTTTTGTTTGCTTGTTTTTGTTTTTGTTTTTTGTTTTTTTTGAGACAGAGTCTCACTCTGTCACCCAGACTGGAGTGCAGTGGCACTCGGCTCACTGCAATCTCCACCTCCCAGGTTCAAGTGATTCTCTTGCCTCAGCCTCCCTCTCAGTAGCTGGGATTATCATTGTAGTTTTAATTTGGATTTTCCTAATTACTGATGGCATTGACTAACTTTTCATATCTATTTTCTTTGATGAAGTATTTGTTCAAGTCTTCTCACTTTTAATTGAGTTCTTCGCCTATCAATTAAGTTGGTTGAAAGTATTGTTTAAATCTTATGTATTTGCTAATTGTTTCTCTATTTGTTCTATTAATTACTGAAAGACTGGTTTTAGTATTTCTATTATTGTGAATTTGTCTACTTATACCTTTAGTTCTGTCTGTATTGCTTCATACATTTTGAAGTTTTGTTGTTAGCTGCATACTCATTTAGGATTGTTCTTTGTTTTTGATAAACTCTGTAATTATCATTGTGCTTTGCACCTCTTTAACCCTAGTGGTGCCACCTTTCGGGGAGTTCACTTTTTCTGATATTAATGCCATACTGGCTGGTTATGCTTAAGCTTTGAATAGTATGTCATTTTCTCTCCTTTTGACTTTCAGCCTTTTATGTCTTAGTATTTTAATTGTGTTTCTGATAAGCAGCATATGGGCAGGTCTTGCTTTTATATCCAGTTTGGTACTCAATATGTTTTAATAATGCATTTAGTCTATTGCAGTAACATTTTGGTAAGATTGGGTTTAACGCTACAATTTTGGCATTTTGCTTTTATTTACTCTATTTGTTATTAGTTTGTCTCCCTCTTTCTTTTTTTGAGTGAATCACATTTTCCAAAATCTCATTTTATTTACTGTGTTATGTTTTAGCTATATCTTTTTTTAAGTTATGCTTTAGTGACTAATCAGTGATTACAGTATTCATCTTTAAGACAGCATACTTACTTTTAAATAATATTATACTACTTCAAAAACAGTGCAAGAATCTTACAACAGTATAATTCCAGTTACCCCATTGTTCTTTATGATTTTTTCCATATTTTACTTTTGCATGTATTCCAAACCCCATAATAAAATATTTTATTTTTTTTAAAGAGTCAATGGTCTTTTTAAATGTATATATCTATACTAAACAGAGAAAGATATCTGTATTTACTACTTCCCAGATATTTGCCCTTTCTGGTGTTCTTTCTCACTTCCTGTGGTTCTAGAGTTTTATCTGGTATCTTTGCCCCCAACCTGAATAATATCATTTTCAGCAGTTCTTATAATATAGGTCTATTGGCAATAAATTATCTCAGCTTTTGTCTGTCTAACAACATCTTCAATTATCCTTCATATTTGAAGACAACTATCTCTAAATATATAATTCTAGATTGACAGATTTTTGTTTCTGTTTTTCTCCTACTTTAAAGATGTCATTACATTCTTATGATAGCCAGTGTTTCTGATGAGAAATCAGCCATAATTCATGTCATTCCCCTGCATAAAATGTGTCTTTTTATCTTTCTCTATTTTTATATTTTGTTCTTTATCTTTGGCTTCCATCAATTTGAATTTGATGTATGTACTTCTTTGCATTTATTCTGTTTGGATTTTTTTTTAGCTTCTTGAATCTGTGGGTTAATGACTTCCATCAGTGTTGGAAAGTTCTCGGCCATTCCCTTTTTTATTATTTCTTCTGTTTCGTTTTCTCTCTTCCTGCCTCCTGGGCTCTAAATACTTGTAGTTTTTATTATTTGTTACCATCCACAGATTGTGAATAGTCTTTTTTTTTTCTCTTATGATTGTTTGAATTTCAATTTGGATATTTTCTATTGATCCCTCTTCAGGTATACTGATACATTCCTGTGTTGAGTTCAGTCTTCTCTTAAGCCCATCTAACAAATTCTTCATTTCTGATATTGTAATTCAAATATGCAGCATTTCCATTTGATTTTTATAGCGTCCTCTTTACTGTTTTTTAATAAACTTTTTATTTTGAAATAAATTTAGATTTATAAGAATTGCTTCAAAGAAGTACATAGAGTTCTTTTATACCTATCCAGGTTTCTCTAATTCATTTTGACTAACTACAACCCATGAGATAAATGTAGCTCACTGACTGCTTCTGTAAATAATGTTTTATTTACACCACCACATTCATTCATTTATTACCTGTGGCTGCTTTTGTACTATAATGATGAAGTTGATTAGTCATAACTAAAGCCGTATGACCTGTAAAGCCTGCAGTGTTTACCAGCTGCTGTAAACTGGATGTTTTGTAGCCCCAAAATGTGTATGTTTAAATCCTAAGCCCCAAGGTGGTAGTATTAAGAGATGACACCTTTGGTGGGTGACTATTTCATGAGGGCAGAGCCTTCATAAATGGGATTAGCTCTGCTATAAAATAGACCGAGAGAGATCACTCACCCCTTCCACCATGTGAGCACACATGGTGAGAAAATATGAGAAAATGAGAAAATAGCCATCTGTGAAACAAAAGTGGGCCCTCACCAGATACCAAATCTGCCAGTATTTTAATCTTGTACTTCCAAGCCTCCAAAAGTGTGAGAAACAAATTAGTGTTGTTTATAAGCCAGCTTGTCTATGGCAGTTTGTTATAGCAGCCTGAACAGACCAAGACACCATCTCACTTTTTACAGAAAAATAATTGCCAAGCACTCCTCTAAGGAAGGGGTAGATAAAGGGCTTGCACCTGGGTTGAAATCTTATATAACCATTTGTTTGGTACATTTACAAAAGTAATAAATTAACATTGATATAATACAATTAACTAAACAATAGACTATTGAAACACAGATGTCCTTCAGATTTTACCAGTTTTTCCCCAATTATTTTTTCTGATCTGGGAACCAATATACCAGAATGCATTGTATCTAAATATATGTATCCTTCATATCCTCTAATCTATGACAGTTTTGTGGTCTTTCCTTGTCTTTCATGACCCTGATACTTCTGAAGCTCATTGGTCAAGTACTTTGTAGAATGTCCCTGAATTTGGGTTTATTTAAGTTTCTTTTTTCCATGGTCAAACTGGGGTTATGGATTTTAGAGAATTATACTACAGGCATGAAGTTCCTTTCTTATTACATCATGTCAGGAGGCATATGTATTAGTCAGTTCTCATGCTGCTAATAAAAACATACCAGAGACCAGGTAATTTGTAAAGGAAAGAGGTTTAATGGACTCAGAGTTCTACATGGCTGGGGAGGTCTCACAATCATGGCAGAAGATGAAGGAAGGGCAAAGGCATGTCTTACATGGCAGCAGGCAAAACGGCATGTGCAAGGGAACTCCCTTTTATAAAATTATCAGATCTCATGAGATTTATTCACTATCATGAGAATAGCACAGGAAAAACCTGCCCTCATGATTCAATTATGTCCCACTGGCTCCCTCCCATGACACATGGGGATTATAGGAGCTACAATTCAAGGTGAGATTTGGGAGATGACACAGCCAAACTATATCAGCACATAATAGCAAAATTACTTATTCCTGGTAATGTTAACATTGATAACTTCATTAAAGAGATGTCTGCCAGTTTCTCTGATGTGCAGCAACTACTTTTGTTTCCTTTTTATACTATATTCTTTGGAAGTGAGTCACTACATCAAGCACATACTCAAGAGGAGTGGAATTAAGCTCCAACTCCTGAAGGGAGAAGTAAAAATAGAATCTCTGAACATATGTAAAGCCACCATAGCCATCAACAAACATTTTGGAGAAGGTATTTTGAGGTTATACAAATACTATGTTTCTCCTTAAAGTTTTACCCATTAATTTAGCATTTATCAATGTATCTTGCCAGTGGTAATTATTATTGTGGTTTTCTGGTTGTAATTTTCTATTTCTCTTATTCTACAGTGATTCTTTAGAAATTTCATTATTTGTTTTTATTTATTCCATTTGTAGTTCAGTTTTTACCCTGGATCTTTATTATTCTTTATTATAATTATCAAAAAGTCCATGTCTGATTATTCCCACATCTGTTGCCTCTATGGGTTTGCTCCTATTGACTGTTCCTTCTCTTTACCAGGGTCACATTTTATTGCTTCTTTGTGTGTCTTGGAATCTTTTCTTGTATGTCAAGTGGTCTATATACAACAACATTAGTGACTGAAGTAAACAGTATTTACCATCAGAAAAGGGTACATCCCTTCTTCTGCCAGCCCACTAGAGAGGTAAAATCTAATCTGTAGTTCAGGTGGGTCTGGGTTTTGCTGTAGCTTTAGTTTGATTCTGTTACTGCTGAATCAAAATATTTTGAAAGCAGGATCAGGACTTTCTGTTTTGCAGAACTTGGGTTCTGAGCATGGGAAAGATTCCAGGAGTCTCTGTAATTTATAGCTGAGCCACCAGCTTTCCCATCTGTGGAAACTCTTTCTGCTTCCTGCCTGGCGATAGATTTTTGAGTTGTTGGAGAATTGTCTTTGTTCTCCAGGCCTGCTGCAGTTCTTGAGCACCTGGGAAGATTACCCTCTTCCTGGAATTCCCTAAAGGAGTTTCTCTCTGCATAATTTCCTATGCTGTATCTCTCAGCAGCTGAAAGTTTTCCAGATGGCTTTGGATAGATTATTCTCAAGTCCTCTGCCTTGCTCCACACCCTCTCCTGCAACCCTCAGAGGGAAGATTCTTTAACTTAGAGAAGGTCCCCTTGTACCTTGGGAGCATATCTCAGTAAAGCAGTCTATGAAGACCTGTGTGAAAGAAGGAATGGATTAGTGCAGATTCTCTTGGGACTTTCAAAATTCTAACCTGCCATACCAAGCCACAAATGGCCATGGAAAGCATGTGCAAGTTTTAGTCAGCTTTAGCTGGGTTCCTCAGGGTCCCTCCAGGTCATAAACCTCCTCCTGTAGCTGCCCTATCAGGGAAGACGGCAACCACAAGTCTCTTATCTCAAGGGCTCATCACTTTCTGCTGTTCTTTTCCCTTATTTTATTTGCATTCTCAACTGTCTGATGAGTTCAGATAAATTGTGATTTCGTCATGTATCCTGCTTGTTTTGGTTGTTGGGATGAAAGCAAAGGTTTCCTGTCACTTTTCATATTCTAGCCAGAAGTGACCTCATGTCTGCATACAACTTAAAGAATGAGCCCCAAACCCTTAGAAATGCTTTAAAACTATAGATTTAGCCCAAATCTCAAGGTTAATAGATGAGGAAAATACAGCAGAGCACAAACTGGAACTCAGTCTGGTCTGGAGTGGGGAGTTCATTTTTCTGACAATGACTCTCTTGCACCTATCCACCAATACAACCAATACCAACACCACCAACAGAAGAGCTATTCATTAGGCACAAACTTTGGGACAGGTGCTAACTACTTATGTACATTGTCTTATTTTATTTTCACAACAGCTATTTGAAGTAGGTACTATTATAATGCCCATTTTACAGATGAAGAAACCAAGCCTCAGGAAATCTATGTAACCTTCCTGATATGGTTTGCATGTTTGTGCCCTTCAGACCTTATGTTGAAATGTGATTCCCAATATTGAGGGGGACCTGATGGGAGGTGATTGGATCAAGGCCATGGGGACCCTCATGAATGGTTTAGCACCACCCCCTTGGTGATGAATAAATTATCACTCAGTTAGTTCATGCAAGATTTGGTTGTTTAAAAGTGTGTGGCACCTTCCCCCTCACTCTTTTGCTCCCTCTCTCATCATGTGAAGCCCTGGTCCCCCTTTGCCTTCTGCCATGATTGGAAGCTTCCTGAGGTCCATGTGGTGCAGATGCTGGTACCATGCTTCCCGTACAGCAAGCAGAACTGTGAGCCAAAATAAAACTATTTTCTGGCTGGGTGTGGTGGCTCGCACCGGTAATCCCAGCACTTTGGGAGGCCGAGGCGGGCAGATCACTTGAGATCGGGAGTTCGAGGCCAGTCTGGCCAACATGGTGAAACCTCGTGTCTACTAAAAATACAAAAAATTAGCCAGGCATGTTGGTATGCAGCTGTAATCCCAGCTACTCAGGAGGCTGAAGCAGAAGAATTGCTTGAACCCGGGAGGCAGAGGTTGCAGTGAACCAAGATTGCACCATGGGCAACAGAGCAAAACTCTGTGTCAAAAAAACCTATTTTCTTTATAAATTACCCAGCTGATATGGTTTGGCTGTGCCCCATCCAAATCTCATCTTGAATTGTAACTCACACAGTTCCCATGTGTCATGGGAGGGACCTAGTGGGAGGTGATTTTGCTCCCAGTGGGAGGTTCATGAGGGCAGGTTTTTCTCATGGTGCTCTTGCAGTGGTGAGTGAGTCTCATGAGATCTGATGGTTTTCAAAAGAGGAGTTCCCCCGCACAAGCTCTCTTGCTGTCTTTGCCTGCTGACATCCATGTAAGACATGACTTGCTCCTCTTTGCCTTCCACCGTGATTGTGAGGCTTCACCAGCCACATGGAACTCTAAGTTCAATTAAACGTTTTGTTTTGTTTTGTTTTGTTTTGTTTGTAAATTGCCCAGTCTTAGGTATGTCTTTATCAGCAGTGTGAAAATCGACTAATACACGAGCCTCAGGTATTTCTTTATAGCAATGCAAGAATAAGCTATTAGTAAATGGCAGATCCAGGACTTGCACCCGGGTTGAAATGACCCTTGCCTATATGATGTGGCCAAATGTGGTCTCAATTGGTACTTTACTGCTCTCGTGCTTTGCAGGCCTGGGATTTCCCAGCTGAGCTGCCTTCTCTCCTGGCTGAGCCTCTTCTCCCTTGCTAAAAGAAAAAAATTATTCACTGATACATGTTAAAGCACAGTAAGGAAGATTTTATTCAGAGCCATTGAAATAGGCATAGGGACCACTGCAATGAAATTTTGCAGTGCAGAAGAGAGATCAGACTCAGCTCCAAATACAGCATGGGCACGTGGGAATTTACAGCCAGGAGCAGGGTGGGAAGCAGTGGGGGAAAATTACTAAGAGGAAACATCAAGAGTAAGCCTGGGGGGAGTTCTGGAGTTCTGGATAAACCAACCTAACAGGACTTTTACTGAATACAGGACAAAGTGATCAGACATCACCAAGGGGGTGATGGAGGATAAGGAACCTGATCAGACACTGAAGATGATCAAATATGGAGAATGGCAGATTCCGGCTAAACCAACTTAGTTGAGTTCTTGCTAAAACTAGATTTTACAAAGAAGTGCGCAGATGAGCCTAGGAGAAGGTTCAGGGGCTTGGCTTGAGTTTGGTCAAGCAGAGAATCTTTTCAGCCCCTTTGGTCTGCTAATCACTCCAGTTCTTCCTTCTTGAAGCAAGAATTGAGGCCACACACAGATATTGATGTGAACCTGTGGAGTGTCCAATTTGGGGGTCACAGCAGCATTGTCAGGCCATGGGCTTGGGCTCTGCTTGAGTTCTGAGAGTTATGGATGGCTCCAAGTTTAAGAAGTTCAGTTTAAGAAGGTCAAGTTTAAGACCTGTGTGCCTCAGGTCTAGCCTTGGCACACAGAGCTGGCAGGAGCCCTTTCCAGAGAGCCACAGGATTATCATGGGGAGGGAGGAACTCGAGCAAGTGTATTGAGATCCATCACTTGAAGAGCCAGATTGTCCACTCATCAGCTTTTTGGACTCTCTGGACATGCAAAGGATGGACAGCAGAGAGAGGAAAAACCCTTGCACAACATGACGAGGACTGAGGCCACCTCTGGTCATGTCCTTGTTACCTGCATGAGAGCAAAGAGGAAGAATGGTGCCAAGTTGCTCAGGAGATTGATTTCAAACACTGGAATCAAAAGGTGATCAATGATGGTATGAGTCAGATGTTCAAGAAACTGGAAGAACCTTCAGTCAGAGCTCCTAAGGAGCCCCAGATTTTGTCTGCAGCTACCTGGTTTGGGGGAAGCATCAGCCCAGTCAAGAAGACCTGGGTTTGAATCCAGTTTCTGCCACCTACTTGTTGTGTGATATGGTTTAGCTGTGTCCCTACCCAAATCTCATCTTGAATTGTAGGTCCCATAATCCTCATGTGTCATGGGAGAGATCCAGTGGAAGGTAATTGAATCAAAGGGGCAGTTACGCTGTTCTTGTGATAGTAGTGAGTTTTCACGAGATCTGATGGTTTTATAAGGGGCTTTTTCCCCTCTGCTAGGCACTTCTCCTTCCTACTGTCCTGTGAAGAAGGACGTGTTTTCCTCCCTTTCCACCATGATTATAAGTTTCATGAGGCCTCCTCAGCCATGCTGAACTGCAAGTCAATTAAACCTCTTTCCTTTATAAATTGCCCAGGCTTGGGTATGTCTTCATTAGCAGCGTAAGAATGGACTAATACACTGTGTGACCTTGAGTCAGTCCCTTGCCCTCTCTGGACTCCTTTGTCCTAAGAGGTAATATGCCTTCTGCAAAGCACCTATGGGAACTCACCCAGAGAGCACCTGTGAATGGACTCTGCACTGTTAAGCAGCTCAGATTGAGGAAGTGTTCTTGCTAACATTAAAAGGGAAGGCTCAGTGGGTTGGGTGATGCAAGAATGAGGTCTTCCTCCAGAAGCATGTGCCCTGGATGGGATTCCAAACAAGAAGGAAGGCCTCTTGTAGGGCAGCTACAATGACTTATTCATCTTTCCCTAGTACAGAGAAATTGCTGAGCAAATCTGCACGGAAGATCACCCAAAACACATGCCTGTATAGGCTGTGCCAGGTAATTAAACCAACATCACCTTCCATTGCTTGAATTCCTCTGCCTCCGATCCAGGAAGTGTGAACCCAGTAGGGAGCTAGGGCAGGCAGCTCTCCTGTCATTTCCATAATCAAATGTTTATGTACCATTTCCTCCTGCCCTTTCTCTTCCCCTTTCCCCTCATTTCTATTTGAGCAAAATGTGTTCAAACATCCCCTCTTGCCCTGTTTGGGACAAAAAGTGTCTGTAATGTTGGTGTAACATTTTGGAGAATGAATGCAACATTTGTGTCTATTTGCCGATCAGAATATCGATTTCCTCTTGAAAGAAAATGTCACATCCATGAAATTCAAGATGTATTAAAGGAAGAAAGCCAACTTTGACACGTCATCTTTGGGCAGCTTTGACAGTGCCTTAGCAACCTGCCTTCCTCTGTGTGAGTCCTCCGGTCTACAATATCAGACACAGGGGAAGACCCATCCCAGATGTTCGCTTCTTGGTCTCTTCTTCCTCCCGTGGTTATCCAAGGCTACTCAGACACTCTAAAAGAACATATCCCTTATGTTGGTTGAGAATCCCTTAACCAAAATGTTTGGAACCAGAAGTGTTTCAGATTTCAGATTTTTTCAGATTTTGGAATATTTGCATTACACTTACCAGTTGAGCATCCCTCATCCAAAAACCTGAAATTCCTGGTGCTCCAATGAGTATTTCTTTAGCATCATATTGATGCTCAAAAGTTTTCAATTTTGGGAGCATTTCATATTTGGGAACATTTCAGATTCTGGATTTTTGGATGAAAAACACTCCACCTGTACTTGTGGCATATCCGGTAGGCTGAGCATCAGGAGCCACTTGCTATTGTGACTGCATAAACAGCATTTGCTATTTTTAAAAGAAAAGGGCACTGACAGATGAAATGCAGCAGCTCCATGCCATCCCAGAGATGAAAGCCCTGCTTCCTCCATAGTCAGGAGAATCTACAGGTATAAACTGACAGACATCAGGTGGTCCATATTGAGGTGTAGAAGACTGCTTCCAAAAGAAGTCAAGTATTGGCTGCTGAGCACAGGTGACTGAATGGACCAGAAGCAGTGAGAGCAAGCATCTGTCTCCCTGGGCTTCTCTGTAAGTGCTGACAAGGCCATGTGTCCAGGCAAGGAGCATGCACACAGATGTGGCCACGTGCTTTGGGCGAGAGTGGCTTTCATTCATTCACAGATATTTTTGAGCCACCTACTGTGTGCCAGATGCTAGGCCACACCCAGGTGATGCGATGGTGAGCAGAACTGAATAGTTCCTGCCCTCAGGCAGGTTTCACTTCCAGGGGTCTGAGAGAAGACTCCCCAAAGCAAGTGAAAAGGCAAAGGCAATGGCTGCCATCTAGCATACATGCTGTCAAGGACATGAGATGGGAAGCAAGCAGTCATGGAAAACTAGAGTTAACAAAAAATGTATAGGCATAGGCCACGTCCTGGGGGTTTGGGGAAATATAAAATGATACATGCAGAAGCCAAGAGTGAAGAGCACCCGGCATCTATTAGGCTCCAGACAAGTCACCGACAGAGGCATCTTACCTCCTGCAGCTCACACTCCTTTGGTCAAGTGAATCCCCAAGTAGGGTGTTTGGAAATTCTTCTGTGTCACAGGGGGGAATAGGCCTGTTACAAGTTCTTCCTTTTTCTTGTTCTTTTCATTTCCTCTACATCTTAAAAAGCCCAGCAAGCTCTAGCTGCTCCTTGTTCCTGGTGCACGTGCACTGCTCACAGCATCAGGTGGTTCTAAAGCCAGAACAGGGGCAGGGACCCTCACGATTCTGAGTCCTCAGCCTCTTTCCACCTGCCTACCCTGGAATTTGCAAAGATTAACTCCTATTAAGCAATTTCTGGTTCTAAAGATTCCCCTCCTGAGGGCTTATTTAAAATACCAAAGGCAGTGATAACATAATCCCAATAATAACAGTTATTTGTTCTCCAATCATCTATTCAAGAACACTTTTTCCATCTCCATGACAATCTCTTGAAATGCTGTCTACCAATTCCTGCTTATTTGGGGGAAGCTGGTGGAAGAATAAAACAATCCTGGTGTGAAATAGGATTTGTAACCATGTAGAGAGCACTACAGATCTTTAGAGACTTGAGAAAAAAAGACGCTGATTTCAAATTCAGCCCCCTCCCTCCCTATGCAGTGATTGACACTAGACTTTACTTGCAAAAAAAAAAAAAAAATCAGTTGCAAGTGATGAAAACATAATCTGAATAAGCTTGATTACAAAGAAGAGTTCTGCTGCCCCATGGAATCAGAAACTCCAAAGCATGGGGTGACTCCAGCTTCAGCAGTGGATGGACCCAGCTTGGAAAGGTTTCTGGTCCATGTTCCTCTCTGGACCCTGCCTCGCTCCACCACAAGCTCCCCTCTGCAGGGCGTCCCAAAGGCCATCTGCAGTCCCATATTCACCCTTATCCGGTCACAGCTCCAGTGGTACAAGAGCACCCCCAGGAACGTCCTTGTGGGAACACCTCAAGGAAAGGAAAGGAAAATAAGGGAGGATGGGGAGCCTGCCTTCACTTTCTGGGGATGTCTGAGGAGAAATCTCAAGACCAGTTGTGAACTCTGGAGTCAATATCCATGCCCTCAAGTTCACCAACGTCCACACTTTGCCAAATCCAGTGGCGACTCTCAGTCCTCATCTTGGCGGCATCTTGGACACAGTGATCACTCCCCCTGCCCGCAAGCACTTCCTTCCCTCGCGGCTTCACTGGGCTGCGGATGCTGCACACTCATATTTCCTCTTGCTGTGCAGTGGTTGCTCCTGGTTCCCTCCTTGGCTGGGTTCTCCCTTTGTTCCCTACGCTCCTGGCATTGGAGCTGCTCAGCATTGGTGCGGGGGCCTCTTCTGCCCTCACCCCTTGGTGAGTCTGACCAGGCTCTTGTTTTAAACACCACATACATGCCAACAACATCAACATTTATGCCTCTGGCACAGACTTGTCTCCTGATGCCCAGACTTGTGCATCCAAATGCTTACTCAGCATCCGCACCTGGATGTGGACCAGGCAGCAGCAACTGAGCTAGCACGACAAGGACTTCTCGATGCTCCCACCCAATCCTTCTCTACTTACAGCCTTCTCCCGCTTAGCTGATGCCAACACCATCCTTCTAGTCTCAAAGGCCCAAATCCGTGGAGTCATCGCATTGTATCATCCTCTCATCCAATCTTCAAGAAAACCTGTTGCCTCTACTTTCTAAATATCCCCAGCATCTGACAATTCCTCCCCATCTCCACCACTTCCAGCTTGATTAGAGCCACCATCATCTGTCTGTCCTGGATTCCTGCAGTGGCCACTGAATTGTTTCTCCTTTTGTTACAGGAAAGGGTCCAAAAGAGAGTTCTTGGATCTTGCACAAGAAAGAATTCAGGGCAAGTCTGTAAAGTGAAAGCAAGTTTATTAAGAAAGCAAAGAAATAAAAGAATGGTACTCCATAGACAAAGCAGCTCCAAGGGCTGCTGGTTGCCCATTTTTATGGTTATTTCTTCATGATATGCTAAACAAGGGGTGGATTATTCATGCATCCCCTTTTTAGACCATAGAGCATAACTTCCTGATGTTGCCATGGCATTTGTAAACTGTCATGGAGCTGGTGGGAGTGTAGCAGTGAAGACCACCAGGGATCACTCTCATCACCATCTTGGTTGTGATGGGTTTTAGCCAGCTTCTTTACTGCAACCTGTTTTATCAGCAAGGTCTTTATGATCTGTATCTTGTGCCTATCTCCTATCTCATCCTGTGACTTAGAATGCCTAACCTTCTGGGAATGCAGCCTAGTAGGTCTCAGCTCCTATTCAAGATGGAGTCACTCTCGTTCAAAGGCCTCTGACACTTTTGCTCTTGCCCCATAGTAAGTCTCCTCAACATAGCAGTTAGAGGGGTCATTTTAAATCTGGGTGAGGTCATGTCTCTCCTCTGATCAAAATGCTTCAATGGTTTTCCATTTCATCCAGAGAGAAAGCCAAAGTCCTTACAGCCTTAGCCCTGCAAAGCCTAGCCCATTGCCACTCTGGGACTTCTCTCCCAGCCCCACAAGGTCATCCGCTGTGCCCTGCAGGCTACCCATGGTCTTTGCTGCTCTGGCCTTCCACTCTGCTGCAGGGAACATTCTTCCATCAGATTCCCCTAGCCCAAATGGCTTTCACATCCAGCTCAAACCTCTCCTTCTCACTAGGGCCTCTGCTGCCCACTCTGTGGGCACTGCAACCTGCCACTTCACCCTACTCCAAGCCCTGCACGTATTCTAATATCTTCTATCAGTTACTGATCATGTTTGTCATTTAGTAGTTATCTTTCTGTGCTGGTGATGGAACAAGGCTCCTCTCCTCTAGGGCTGGGGACTGGGTCTCTTTTACTCAGTGATATATCCCAGCACCCAAAACACTGCCTGACACATCATAGATGTTCTGTAAATATCCACTGAATAAATGCCAGAGAGCCCAAGACTCACCCAGCCCACCCTCTCACAAGCATTGCAGAAGGCAGGCTCCTGTGGATATGGATGAACAGTAAATCCTTCTGTGTGCATCAAGCCCCATGGGGCACGAAGTTGGACAAGGAAGCTTCTGCTCAAGGCCCTTGGCTGTGACCACAGCAGGTGCCCAGGAGTGAGAAGGAACACCTGGAGAGGCTCAGCTCTGGTTCTCAATGCCCGTGGATCCCATTTTCTTAACTCTATGTCTTGTCCCATGAAGCCAAAAACAAGACAGGAGCCTTCAGGATAAAGAGGCTGACAAGGGAGAGCCAACTTAGCTTCATCTCCCAAGAATGTTTCCTGCCTCTTCACCCCCAGCTGCACCCAACTTCATGCCCTAACCCATGTGCCTTCCAAAGAGTAAACCACGAGTGAATGCGTCTTCCCAAACCAGGCAGAATGTCTTAAGGACAACGGTATGATTGGCAATGCAAACTTAAGTGGCCTCGCAATCCATTAATAGCAGGCAATGCTCACATTTAAGGGTCACTGGTTGGAAGAAGTGATATTCACCTGGTTTTCCATTGAAGACAAAAGGAGTGAAAGGAGACTCCATGGTGATGGAGATTTGATGGATGGCAGAGCCAAGGGCTGAGAAATCCAGGGATGCAGACTAGGTGTCCTGCGACTGAACATGAGTGCCCTGCAGAAGGAAGGGTGAGGCCCTGCTTGGATTCCACCCCAGGGGCGTATGTGGAGGGCTGTACCTGTGGGTGCTTCTGTGAGTGTTGGAGACCAGAATACACTGCTCCCAAATAGGCCTCTTTGGCACTGTGAGCTGATTATTTTGAGAAACAGCAGACACTGGAGGAGCTCTAGAAACAGTAAAGGTATCTTGGCCCTGATGCTAAGCCGCCTCCTTGAGGCAACCATTTCCCTAGGTATCTTTATGTATATAAACTTCCGTTTGTCTCTCTCTCTCGATAATTTATCTTTTGTTAAAGGGGCCCCAGCTGAACTCCTGGAAGGGTAAGGGGGAAACTGTTTCTCTTTCCCTACAGAAGCATGCCAGCCACACTGGCCTCTCATCCAATAGAGCTGTTTGGCTACAGAAAAGTGAAGCCAGGCCCCGAGCCACCTTCTGTTTCCAATAGCAGCCAAGCTGACCTGCTTGGGCAACAACTCCTGGGCTGAACTGGACACTACCAGGAGCCCAAGGAGTCCTCTGGCAGAAGCGGCTGGTGCATAATCACTGCGTCTTGCAGCCTGCATGGCCACCGCAAATAATGAGATGGGCAAGTTTTGTTCTCCAGCCATGGATTGACCCATAGGGAGATCTTCTCTTTCTCATAAAAGAATCAAGAGCTTAAGAGAAATCAGAATCTGTGAAGGGCTTCCATGTTTCTTTAAAGTTTACAGTTTCTGATGTTTACAAATACCGAGGTGCCTGAGAAGAGGGGATGAAACAGGAGGTTGTGCTGCTGATCTGAAGTCCACAGTTATCAACGCTGTCCCAGCAGAATAAGCACAGCTGTGTCTAAATCTGCAAGCACTGATGGAGATCAGTGTTGGGATTTCAAGAAGCTAGGGGAGAAATGGAGAATGCCTGTAGTTCCCCTTGTGACATCATAAAAGATACATATAAATATATAATATTCCTGATATACACACACACACACACACACACACACACATATTCTGTTCCTGGCACAGAGCTCCCAAAACCCTTGCAATTTCCTGAGTAGTAGGGGTGCTGGGAGAATCTTTGTTCTAATATTTGATCTTTGACCCGGGTTCCTGACATAGAGTTCCTAAATCCCTTGGAATTTCCTGGAGCACTAGAGCATCTTTTGTTCTAATGAGGTGACTCTTGGAGGCTCCTGGATGGAGACAGAGCCAGGATTAGAAGCCTGGAACTTTCAGCCCCACCCCCATCCTCCAGGAAGGGGAGAGGGGCTAGAGATTGTGTTAATAATTAATTATGCCTGCATGATGAAACCTCCATTAAAACCCCTGAACGACAGGGCTTAGAGACTTCCTGGGTTGATGAACACGTGGGAATGTCTAGAGGGTAGTGTGCCCAGAGAGGGCATCAAAGCTCCACACCCCATTCCCATACCTTGCCCTGTGCACCTCTTGACTGGGCTGTTTACCCATGTCCTTCATCACATTCTCTATAATAAATCATACATGTAAGTAGTGTTTCCCTGAGCTGTCCCAGCAAAGACTCAGACGTGAGCAGGAGGTTGCATCACCCCAATTTATAGATGGTCCATTAGAAATATGGGAGGTATGGACTTGGGCTTGGCATCTGTGGTGAGGGCAGTCTTGTGGGGCTGAACCATTCATCTGTGGGGTCAGGTAGTTCTGGTCATAATTGAAATTAATGTATCCGATGCCCAGTTTGTGTCTGGAGAGTTGGGGAATTTGTTGGTGTGAAAAACCTCCCACACCACGTATGGTATCAGATATGAATATTATTTCAGTACAGAGAAGAAAACAGTGTGCTTTTCCTATCATCCCCCAAACCCTGCCACGGACTTGGAGCTCCTTGGCCTGGGAGCAGCTATGGTTACAAGGAAAAAATCAAATGCATGAGACACATAGAGCTAATTCCCAAACTGAGGAGTTTGGGGTATAAACCAGGGGCTGCTCTTGGTCCCCCTGAGTGTATCCCAGCCTGACCAAAGGGCACTCAGGGCTGTCCCTCCATGTGTCAGACAATTCTTGTATTGCTAGGAAGAAATACCTGAGACTGGGTAAAAATTTATAAAGAAAAGAGGTTTAATTGGCGCACGGTTCTGCAGGCTGTTCTCATGGGAGCTGGGCACCAGCTTTGTCATACCTGAAGAGCCCCTTCAGCCCCTTCTGTGCACAGGGCCCCAAATGCCAATGTGAAGTGCCCTTGGAATTTTCTAACATGGCACAACTTCTTAGGGATGAATTTACGTCAGAACCCATAAATAGCACCATCATGTCTACAGAATGCTGGTCTCTGGACAGGGAGACCACAGTATAAAAGCACTGAATTCCACGTCCTATTAGACCGCAGACATTTTCCCCTCCCAGTGTGGCAATGCTTTTATAGTGCTGGCTGGGGAAGCCCAATTAGGTGTTTGAGCTAATGCTTGGGCCAAAACTTGATTTGTCAGCAGTGCATGTCTGGGCAGGTTTTTATGCCATATCCGCTGCTCATGAGATCCATTAAAATCTCTGAGTCTAA
This sequence comes from Symphalangus syndactylus, assembly GCF_028878055.3. NCBI lineage: Eukaryota > Metazoa > Chordata > Mammalia > Primates > Hylobatidae > Symphalangus > Symphalangus syndactylus. The sequence goes on along the minus strand of NC_072444.2, from coordinate 31,554,979 downwards.
CCAGGTGCAGAGGCTCTCACCTGTAATCCCAGCACTTTGGGAAGCCAAGGCAGGCCAATCTCTTGAGCCCAGGAGTTAGAGACTAGCCTGTGTAACATGGTGAAACACCATCTCTACAAAAAATAAAAAAAAAAAATCAGCCAGGATGGTGGTTCATGCCTGTAGTCCCACCTGCTTAGAAGGCTGAGGTGGGAGGATTGCTTGAGCCTGGGAGGCCGAGGCTGCAGTGAGCCAAGATTGCACCACTAAACTCCGGCCTGGATGACTGAGCAAGATCCTGTATCAAAGAAAAAAAAATCTGAGTCCAACACCACGATGAAAAGGTGAAATGGTCATATATGAATTTAATTTAAATATTTTTCTTTTGTTAGAACAGAATGGAGCAAAGCTGTTCTCGAGGCTGGTCTTGGCTTTGGATCAAATCAGAAAGTCTGAGCACACTGATCTTTGCTACTTTCTTAATGTGCTTTTCCTGACCAATCTGGGGCCTCAGTCTTCCTTGGAGCCTAGAGAAGGATGGAGCAGGCAATACGAATGATTACCAGAAGGGCTCTGACTCCCCTGCTGACAGGCTTTCCAGCAGTGCCTTAAAGCTGTCATTTATCTTACTGGACCCTCTAGGGCTGGTGAGGCTCTTCCCCTCCAGGGGCCTTGGCCATGCTGGGGAGATTGTGCTCAGCCTTCATTTCTCTCCAGCCACAGCCAGGGTTTCAATCTCTGGCTTTGACAGCACTCCATGGACCAGCCAGTCAATTTCCTTGACTGAGTTTCAGGTGCTGGTGTTTTATGCTATGCTCTGAGGTTGCATTCCCAAAAGTTGGTTTGATTATTTTTTGAGACTGAATATGCAATCAAACAATGGGAAGACCATACATAAAAAAAGAGCCCTGACCCGCAATTGCAGCAGCCAGCCCAGGAAACCACCCCCTACCTATACACCCAGCCCAGGAGGCCATGTTGTCATGAGTCAGATTTGAAGAAGTCAGACCACCATCCCTAGAACAGCTCAGAAAGCCAAACAATACCCCCTGCCACAGCCAGCCCCAAGTGGCCAGAACTTGATTAGCAGCTGACAGCTTCTCTAATGTTTGTGCCCACTTCCAACTCATAATCCAACTCCAAATTGGCCCCTGTGATGGTTAATATCAGGTGTCAACTTGATTGGATTGAAGGATGCCTAAATAGGTGGTAAAGCATTGTTTCTGGGTTTGTCTATGAGGGTGTTGCAGGAGGAGATTGACATCTGAGTCAGTGGACTGGGAGAGGCAGACTCACCTTCAATGTGGGTGAGCACCATGCAATCAGCTGCCAGCACAGCTAGGACGAAGCAGGTAGAAGAAGGTGGGAGAAGTTGGCTTGCCGAGTCTTCTGGTTGTCATCTTTCTCCTATGCTTGATGCTTCCCTCCACTCCTCCTTCCCTTGCACATCAGACTCCGGGTTCTTCGGCCTTTGGACTCTTGGACTTGCACCAGTGGGTTTGCCAGGGACTCTCGGGCCTTTGGCCACAGACTGAAGCCTGCACTATCAGATCCCCTACTTTTGAGGCTTGTGGACTCAAACTCAGCCACTACTGGCTTCTCTTCCCCAGCTCGTAGATGGCCTATGGTGGGACTTTGCCTTGTGACTGTGTGAGCCAATTCTCCCTAATAAACTCCCTTTCATATATACATAGATCCTATTAGTTCTGTCCCTCTGGCGAATGCTGACTAATACAGCTCCCCCTCCAATCCTGCAATACACCTGCTTCTGGTCAGCCACCTCCAGCACACCAATCCAACAGTCGAGCCTCTCTTCTCCACTCTGAAGTTTCCCACTCCCCTGCCTGCCTTTGAGCCTCTGCCAACTTTAAGCAATGGTGGCCGGCTCCCTTGCTGCAGCAAGTTCCGAATAATCAGCTTCTGCTTTTCTCTTTGTTTGACCTTCCTTTATTTCCACATCTTTCAACTGGGCTTCACCATCCATCAGACAGAGGGCAAAATGCAAACAGAAGCAACTGTGAGGAGAAATGAATCCAGCGTTCTCTGGCCGTTCCTGACGCTCATGCTTATTGGCAACACCTTACTAAGCTTCACCGAGAGATCAGCTCCAGAGATCACCAACCGTGGACTTTTTCAAAGCCGGTGATTGTCCTTTCTGCCTCTAAAGGGCACAGCACAAAAACCAGGCACGAAATTAGTAAACCTCACAGCAGCACTGAGGAAGGCGGTCCACGGGGATCCTGGATTAGCCTCTTCTAAAGGAAGCTATGGTCATTATCTCATTTTGAAAATTACCCTTGAGCCTTTTATCCCATCTTTCTAAGTAAAAGTCCTTGATCCCAGTCTTCCTCAAGAGCCCATGTTCTGGGAGAAAATATCAGAAGTGTTGCACAGGAATGCAAAAGGGAAGAATGAGGTAATACACAGCTTTGGCATTCAAAATAGAATTGGGTAGCAAGACAAAAGCAGCTATTTTTTAAGAAAAGTGTATACATTTCTTTATTTTCCATATTTAGCCTATTGGTGGCTGAGACTGGAGGTCCCAACTTAGAGGTGTTCCTGTTGTGGAAGAAGGAACTCCGTAATTATCCCCCTGTGAAGCAACACAGCCTGTGGTAGGAGGAAGTCATGTTGGTAACTGACGTAAGCAAAGGGCAAGGACAGTCAGCAGTTATCCCAAGGGCAAGGGAAATGCAAGGAGAGGTGGATTTGATCAGAGCCAGTAGAAGTGGTGCCTCACGCTTCTCCTGTCTATCTCAGACAAGGTCAAGGGAATTGTAGAAGTAAGACTAACCCCAAGGCAGCAGGGGTTCTGGTCTCTGTTCCCCACTGAAGACCCTGGAAAGAGACTAAATCTCAGGCCTCCCTACCTGCACCATTGAGGATGACCCCATCCACTAGCTGGGCTTATTCTCAGGTGGAGGGCATGTGATATTGTTTGGCTATGTCCCCACCCAATTCTCATCTTGAGTTTTAGCTGCCACAGTTCCCACCTGTCATGGAAGGGACCTGGTGGGAGGTAATTAAATAATGGGGGTGGGTCTTTCCTGTTCTGTCCTTGTGACAGTGAATACGTTTCACAAGATCTAGTTTTTTTTTTCACCAGAGACAGAGTCTTGTTCTGTCGCCCAGGCTGGAGTGCAACGGTGTGATCTCAGCTCACTGCAACCTCCGCCTCTCAGGTTCAAGCAATTCTCCTGCCTCAGCCTCCCGAGTAGCTGGGATTACAGGCATATACCACCAGACCCAGCTAATTTTTGTATTTTTAATAGAGAAGGGGTTTCATCATGTTGGCCAGGCTGGTCTTAAACTCCTGATGACAAGTGATCCACCGCCTCGGCCTCCCAAAGTGCTGGGATTACAGGTGTGAGCCACCGCACCCGGCCTGACTGATGATTTTATAAAGAGGAGCTCCCCTGTACAAGCTCTCTCTTGCCTGCCACCATGTAAGACATCTCGTGGTCTTCTGCCGTGATTGTAATGCCTCCCCAGACATGCTGAACTGTGAGTCCATTAAGCCTCTTTCCTTTATAAATTACCCAGTCTCAGGTATGTCTTTATTAGCAGTGTGAGAACAGACTAATACAGCATGGGACACAGAAGTGTCTGCGAGTCTGTTCAAGTCCAGTGTGAGTTAGAGAGACTTGGCACAGGGGGCAAGATGCAAGGAGGACTGCCCAGTCAGCAGAGGACCAGACCAGATGCCAAGGACCACAGCCTGCCATCAAACGGGTCTGCAGTGGCACCCACAGCCCATCAGAGGCTGAGAAGCCAGAAGGGGCCAGCAGAGAGAGCCCTGAGTCTTCCAAACAGACTGGAGCCCCAGGGACCAGCTGGGTACATATTAGACGGGCAGACACCGGCAGAGATAGAGGACCCTGTCCTTATAGACCTCTCTCTGCTGGACATCAGGGAGAGCAGCAAGATGGCAGAGTGACCATCACCTGGCAAATCTATAATTGCCTGAGAGGTTCCTCCTGCCCTGCTGCACAGACAAAACCAGTTTGCTGAGACTGTGGGGTTGCAGTAAAGAAAGCATTTAACGAATGCTAGGCTAGCCACACAGAAGACAGAGTTGTTACTCAAATCGGCCTCCCTGCAGGCTTGGAGGTTAGAGTTTTTCAAGGTGGGCAGGGGACTAGGGAATGGGTGCTGTTGATTGGCTGGGGATGCTGTGGACCATGGAAAATGGTCTTCCTGTGTTGAGTGGGGCCACAGCACTGGTTGAATTATGAGCCATGAATCTGGGTGAGGTCAGTAGGTCATCAGAATGCAAAAGTATGGAAAACTTCTCAAAAGACCAATCAGGTTGGTATTTTCTATCGAGGAAGTCACAAATAGGAGCAATTGGGGAAGTCACAAATCTTGTGACCTCTGGCCACATGACTCCTGAGTAGTAAAGGATTATAAAAATTATGCCTACATCTTAGGAGAACTCAGGCCCCTCACATAATCCTAATCTTGTGGCCCTTCATTAATCTCACAAAGGCAGTTTCAGTCACCAAAGAAGGAGGGGATCCATTTTAGAGAGGAACTATTATCATCCTTGCTTCAAAGTTAAACCATAAACTAAATTCTTCCCATGGTTAGGGTGGCCTATGCCCAGGACTGAGTGAGGATGGCCAGCCTGGGAGGCTGGAAGCAAGATGGAGTCAGTCATGCCAGATTTCTCTCACTGTCACAATCTTGACAAAGGCAGTTTCCAATCTAAGAGCATGCATGTTCCTGTTATCAGATTACCCTGGGCTTTAAGCTCAGCTGGAAAATCCCCACCATTCTCACCCAAGTAACAGGTGCATGGGAGCATGGGAGGAAACCCAGCTGGCTCCATAAAAAGATCACCTTGTCTCTACACATCTCCGCTTGCTGGGAGTTATGTTTGCGAGCTCATTACATCACCATTATGATCCTCAGGACCATCTGCCCAATGCAGAGGCTGCAAGTCAGGAGAGGCTGTGTCAAGGAGATTCATGTGGTGACCTTCATTGAGAGCCTGCCCACGACAGGCACTGGGAACATGGCAGTGAGCACAGCATCCCTCATCCCGCTTGCATGGATGCTCCATGCTAATGGAGGGAGGCAGATGATGGCACATGGACAACCACATAAATGTTATTTCCTGTAGTAGGGTAAGAGACTTCAAAACTGGATTTAAAAACTTAGAATAGCAATCACTGAAACAGGATTTATGAGGACATGATAAGAAGTGCCATGGGAATGGAACATTCAGAGATGCTCAATATGCAAGCTTCTTTACTTAAAGACCTGGTGGTCTAACTGGTGAGCAAGTAGAATGCGTGCATGCACACACACACACACAAAACCATGTGTGAACATATGCACATACTTTTACATGCACACACCCCAACATACACACACGTACATAAACATGTGTATGTTTATAAAGTGAACTTGGAATCAGAGTCTGGGCCAGTCTGTCCCAAGCAGCAGATCTGTCTCTCCACATTGACAAATTCTGATCGGTGATTGACACTTACATACACACACAAGCATTGAATACACAAGGCACATGCACACACATATACACATACACACATGCAAGTATATATATATACACATGCATGCAGATACAATATATATACAACTACACATGCATACACATATACTTATGCACACATACAAATACACATGAATATATGCAGACATGTTCATGATCCACATGCATGTGCACAAATATACACACACACATAAGCACTCACACAGTGCATATGAACATATGCACGTGCCTATACCCCACGCATGAATACAGATGCATACAAATACATGAAAATATACATGTACATGGCACACATACACATACACAAATATCTACAAATTCACATGCACACACTTGCACACACAGACATGATATTTTCATTGCAAATAAAGGGGGATCTATATTTAGCTCCTGGATCATAACATGCATGCTCCAGGGTCCTCTCTCTCACTGTCATTCCACCATCTACCACCAGCGAGCCTCCATCTGGATAAATGTCCTCTGGCCTCTCCCTGGCCTGTCTGCTGACATCCAAGCATCCACACTAAGGTGACTCTAGCTGACAGACAGCCGCCGCTGACAGGAACTGAGCAGCCCAGACATCATGTTGGGCTCTGAATCAACCACCGGTCAGAATTTGTCAATGCTGAGAGACAGGTCTGCTGCTTGGGACAGACTGGCTCAGGCTGTGGTTCCAAGTTCACTTTATAAATCCCTGCTTCATAAACTGACCTTTGACGGACAGTGTTATACTGAGTAACTGTGTGGAGATAACCTGCCAAAATATTATCCTTGGCACTGTCCCCCAGAGAGATGAATGTGCCGTTTGCTGAACCCTGACTGCTGAGGCAGCATTTGCTCTGGAGGGAAAGTCGCTTTTCATTTATTAGGCTAAAAAAATTATATGCCTGCATTAAGAGGTCTCCAAGCAAGCCTGGCAGATTAGAAATGCACGTTCATTCATTTGTCCATCCATACACCCCTTAATTTATACACTGTTAGTGGTAAGATCATAAATAGACGTAAACACACTTAGATAAGCACAGCCCAAAAAGAGAGAGGTATGTACATGAAATGTATGTATTCAGTAGGCTCATTTGATTATGACGAAGCTAACCTATATAATTGTGTGATGTCTGTGATATTGAAAAACAGGACATGAACATTGAAGACCAAATGGCTTGGGAGGCAGGTTAGTGGCAGCTTATGAATCTCCACAGGATAATAGTTTGCCTCTCTGGAATAATCATCCAATTGGAACTTCACAGCAGCTTTGTCAAAACTGCAGAGACATGGGGGGGTCAGGCCCAAACACAGCACCTGGCATACTGAAGGTGCTTAATAAGTACTTGTTGGATAAATGAAGGGGAATGAAAGAGAAACACCCAGGCCAGGGGGAATTAGGAGAATGCTAAATACTTTATCCCGGATCTCATCTTCAGGGGCTTACAGACTATATCAGTTTTCTATCTCTGTAAAACCAATTACCATGCATTTGGAGGCTTAAAACAACACACATTTATTTTCTCACAGCTTCTGTGGATCAGAAAAGCAGAGATGGCTTAGCTGAGCCCTGTGCTGTGGGTCTCAGAGGCTGCAAACAAGGTGTCAGATGGGCTTTTTCAAATGAAGGATTGACTGGGAATAAACCTGCATCCAAGCGTATTCCAGCTGTGTGTGGAATTTGCTTCCCTGTGGCTGTAGGACTGAGGCCCCAGCTTCTTGCTGGCTGTCGGCTGAGGCCCCACACTGGTCTCAGAGGCTGCCCACAGTGCACTGCCATGTGGCCCCTTCACAGACTCTCAACACAGCAGCTTGTTTCTTCAAGGCCGGAAGGAGACTGTAACCTCAGAGACGGCCTTATCCCTTTTGTAAGGACTTCCACTCGATCATGTCAGGCCCACCCTGGAAAATCTTCCTTTAGATGAACTCAAAATTAACTGATTAGGAAGCTTAGTTACATCTGCAAAGTTTCTGCACCTTTATCACATTCTATTGGCTAGAAGTGAGGCAGACATTCCTTTGCACTCAAACGGGAAAGGATTTTATAATGGCATGACTCACTGGGGGTCACCCTAGGAAGTCACAGCACATCATACATTAAAAGAGCTTAAATATCAATTGAGCTCAACCCCTCCACCCCCTCAACCCCCACTCCTCCACAACCACCCCAATACAAGTAGGAAAACAGAGGCATTTGCTCAAGTGGTGACTTTTGTGCTACTAAGACCTCACCCTGGATGGATGAGCAGGACCCTGCAGGGAAATTCCAACAGAACTCCTCAAGCTCCCCACTTTGTAGGGACAATTGGGTTTACCTCTAGACCAATTGTGCAGAAAAGATGACAATCCCAGGACCTGGAGCTCGGGGCCCACCATGAGGCCCCTAGGCAGGCTGAGACTAGGCTGGACATAACCAGGCTCCAGGGAAGCCCAAGACTTATACCTGAGCCTCACACCTGTTCCTGCCCTCTAGCCAGTGGGAGATGGGAGCCTCACCTGCAGGGAGGGAGGAGTGACTACAGACGACCTGCAACTGGCCAGCTGCCCTCGGGTCTCACTGTTCTTCCGGGTCCATGTCTGCACCCTGCACCCTTATGAAGCCTCCTATGAAAACAAGGCAGGACAGAGAGTTTTTCAGTTTGGGTGATGGCAATGGCTTCCCCCAGACGTGCTGTGCTGGGCCCTGCCTTTTCCAAGGGTCTTCTCAGACCCCAGCTGCCCGCCACCCTGCTGCACTGGGTCCTTGGTTCCTGGGAGTACTAAGACAGGTTGGAACTGTCAAAGGGAGCTTTTCTCAAAGGAAAGCCAAACTAACCACAATTGTGTTCACATCTCATATTGATGGAGCCAGGTGCCATTCCAGGTGCTGAGCACTTCACTTCTCTCTTCAAACCCATGGTGTTGTTTAATTCACACAACAACCTTGGGATGAAATTTCTGTCCATTTCCACATTGCTCTGGTAAGAAAGCTGAGGCTCAGAGAGGTCTGTGCCACCCACAGTGGGTCACTGTCAGCACAGTCTCGAGACCATTTGGGGTCTAGAGCCCATGCATGATCTTCACTGCTACTTTGTAAGCTAGAGAAATGCATGTGGATCCTCCCAGGCAGTGGTCTGCCAGGCCCCCCACCTGCCCTACTACCCACTTGTGCCCTCTTCTCTTACCCTCACCCAAAGGGACGCCACTTCCTGTGAGTGCTGGCTGGCCTTGGCACCCCTGACACACTCATCCTTCACAACTCTCACTGAGCACCTCTGAGAGCTGAGCACTCACAGGGGCAGAGGCTGCCGCTGTCAACACAACGCACAGAGGCTGGGCCTCCTGGAGGTTCTCTCGTGAGTCCTTTGTTCCTTCCTTCAGTGTTTGTTGAGCATCCATTAGATCCCAGAGTGGAGGGGCCAGTGGCCGTCCTGGGAACTGGGAAAGTAAACGGACAGTGTGAGTCCTGCTCTCAGGGAACTCTAGCTGGTGGGGAGACAGACGCCAGAAAGGACTCACCCAGGCAGTGTGGAGTGGGGACGTGTGAACGGAGCAGGGATGGATCTCAGGGCTGGGAGCTCTTGACAGCCACAACCCTGAGCCCTTCCTGAGCTCCTACTTCCCATTGGAAGGAGAGGAATGACCCAGATGGCATCATGAACACTCTCCCTCCAACGGGCACATGGCTCCTCAAAATATGGCCTTGCCCCCTCCACCCCCCGTCGCCTTGACTTCCCACTGAAGTACTTGCCCACACACCATCCGAGGAGTCCCTGTGTCCCCTGCAGACTCCCCACACACTCACTGTTTATACCCACTGCCACTTCCTTTCCTCTCCAGGGACCCCCTTGCTTCCTGGGTGGCAGGTATCCAAGAGAGCCCTAGGATCAAAGCCCCACAGCTGCACCATCCTATCCTCAGCCTGGGCAATGGCAGTGGGGATGGCAAAATCCACCTGCTTTCTTGGCCTCCCAGGGAATGCTGCTTGGATCTGAATTCAGGGACAGTCTGGAGTAATTTGACCCCAGATGGAAGAAGGGCAGTCTTGGTCTATTATTTTTGCACTCACACTGTATTGTTCTGCTTCCATACTCATTTTACTCACCAGCCTAAACTCCCAAAAGACTTCAACTTTTGGAAAGAGCAAAGGACAAAGGTCACCACCTTTAAATCGTTCAAAAATCTTCATCCGATCAATATCCATTCACTCCACAAATATTTATTGAGCAAATTATAGCAGCTTCTATGGGCTCTTCCCTAAGAGCAGTTACAAAGTGACTTAAAGCAATGGCAAGGCTTCTAATCACAAATATTCCATCAATAGGTCAAATCGTTCAAAAAACCATCTGTTCACTCTCATAGCTACTGAAAATGCTCATTAAAATCCAACATTCATTTTTGATAAATCTCAGTAAGCTAAAAATGGAAGGATATTTCTGCCTCATGATAACAAATAGATATCTTAGGCCAGTGAGTGTTATATTTAATGCCCAGGGTTTTTTTAAAAAGTTAAATATTTAACTAAATATACAGAATTCTCCAATTTTTAACAAATGGATTTTACAAATAAAATCCTATTAAAAGTCAATGGAGAAAACAGCATTCAATTTTTCATTTCTGTGTTTGGGGGTGATAGGTGATTTCTGTATGTTTTCTAAATTATCTTCAGTTGTTTAAAATCAGCTCTAGATTACCAGCATGCAAGAGGCCCCTTTAGAGATGGAGCAGTCCAGTCTCTTCACTGCGTGGGTGTGAGGGAAGAGGGTGACTGGCTGCAGCAAGGACAGGCCTGGCCAATGGGGAGGGGCAGAGAGGACACACATGTTGGCTGAAGGTTTGGGTCCGTTTGGAGTCCTAAGTGGCTGTGAGATGGCACCATTCCCTGGCCTGGTCCACTGTGCAAGAGTCCTCTGAAGGCCAGATCAAGAGTCAGTGACCTAAGTGGACCTTTCCTGGGAAGCAAATATTTCACTCCCTCTTGCTGTGTCCCAGTGACATGCAGAGGATTTGTGTGTGCAGGGAGTGAGCACACTTCAGCCTCGGAGACAATTTAGTTAATGTCATTGGATTGCTGTCTCCACGGGATTAATTCCAGGCCTCCTGACAGATGCTCACTCAGACTGTTTCTCACCAGAGTCCTCAGCCACACATCTTGTTATAATCGTGTCATCTGGGTGACACCGTGGTAATCCTGCCCTGCAACGATGCAGTTTCCTAGGCCATCATATTGCACGTCAGGTCAAATCAGCAGAGCACTGCCTGTGTGTGGTCCATATCTGTGTCCAAACTGAAGGCCCCCAGACTAAAACCTCCATCCCACTCCTGTCCACAGCTATGCCATTGAGGGAGCCAGCAGGGAATAAAAGTCCAGAGTTGGGCAATTAGGAAGCACCTGGGAATCTGGGAGCTGGGCAGCAGCTCCTCTGAGTACGTGAAATATCCGAGCTGTGGTCACCGTTGGGACCAGGATGCCACTTGGCTGATTCATCAAAATGACTGGTTCATGGTCAGCCCCTCCCCTGCCCTCCCATGAAGGCTAAATGGAAAAATGAGAGTCAAACAAATGCTGATTCTCCTACCACCCCTTGCCTAGACCCCCATGCAGCCAGCCAGGGATGCCACAGAGCCAGGTCACAGTTGTTGAGGAACAGATGAGCTCTAGAAGAGGCAGGGTCTGACCACAGAAACAAAACACATGCCAGGCCTTTGGATTGAGAAAGCTGGAATGTTGTGAGCAGAGCTGAATGCACAACTAGAGAAAGAGGCTGGCCCCAAGACTGGCCGCTGTAGGAAACTGCTACTACCCCCAGGACTGGAAAGACAAAGGCCAGGAGTATTCTCACTGGAGTACAGAGAAGCAGGAGAGACGCATGGACCTTCTCTTCTTCCCACTCTCCCATCTCCCAGAGTGGCTCCCACTGGAGAGCTGGCATCCAGATGACAAGGAAGTCTGGGGAGTTTCGTCTGTAGGCAGCGACTCCCTCCCCACTGCACAGTGCAAACTCAGAATGAACAGGAAGGGATTGGTGCTAAAAGGAAAATGGCCAACACAAGTTACTTGAGAATACGTTATTTACCACAAGACCCATTAGATTTTAAATGGTGCCATGCTGACTGTAAGGTAACAGAAGTCCAGAGGAGGACAGAGAATTTTACGGGTGAGAACTTTCTAGGGCATTCTCCTAGAGAAGACACTAGAAGACCAAGTCCTGCTGTCAATCAAGAAGAAAAAAAATTAGGAAGAGTTAGAACCCACCCCGCCCCCCAACCTTCATCGGTATCTCCCAAACTGACCTGTCTACTGAACCCACTAGCAACAGAAGGCCTCTGGGTTACTTTAGTTTTGGACTAGAGGGGTCAAAATCCTCCTCTTAGAAATTTTCCCATGCACGTTGATTTTCATCTATGAAACAGAATGATAGCACCTTCAGGAGCCACTGCACACCACCTCCTGAGTGCTGCCCTTTGCAACTCTGGGGGCCCATTACTGAGACTACCCCCAGGTCCAGTGAGGTGGAGCTGAGAGCAGACACAGCCCAGCCCCCTGCAGGCACCACAGCCTGCTTTGCACCAGTGGGGTGACCCTGACAGTTGGGCAAAGTGATGACTCCCTGCTTCCATCACATGAGCTGCCCTTAAAATCAGGACCTAGATTGAACTAGGTGTGCTTACCACCTAGAGGCGGGAGCTGAAGGAGGAGCCCCCATCTCTGGACAGGGAAATCAGAAAGAGAGCTCAGAAGGGCTGGACACCCCACCTCCTACCCCTTCCCCGGAGCTCAACACTCAGATGTCCTGGAAGAGGGCAAAGGCAATGTTCCCAACACATCAAAAAACCTGTAAAATACTGCTATTTTATGGGTCCAACAGGAAGACTGAGAGAGGAAGAAACTGCCCCCAGCAGCCTCCTGGGCAGCTCTCAATGACATAGAATGGCCATTCTTCGTCAGCACTTACCTGATAGGTCGAATGTTCTGACTCATTTTTGGCCAAGCTCACCACATTTTAGGAATTTTCCTCCCTAGATTTCAGGCCTCCTTGGATCTGAGAGGGAGCTGCTTTGCAAAGAAAGATAGCTCGTACATTTGTATCTGCATTTAAAACAACTCCCAAGGGGTTAAAATCCAATTACCACCTGAATGGAGCTCTGCTTCTCCATTCTCAATTAATTACCAGCACTCCCATTTTGCACCTCTTCTTTCTTCCCCTCACATTTTCCCAGAATACGAAAATTGCTGTGCAAATCATTTTAGCTGAGAAAAAGAAGTGGGTAAACATATTTATCTTGGGATAGGGAGGTCAGCTCCACACCCATACCCTGTTTGAGTAGGAGGGATGTTCCATGATCCACAGGCGTGGACATGGGGAGGACGGGAAACAAGGAGACTTCAATGCAGGGACTGCCCTGGTAACAGACCCCATGGAGATGAGTTTCTACTCTGCGCATCAGGAGACTCAGAAAGGCAAGGATAAACACTATTGTTTCAGAAGCAGGAAAATGGCAGAAGACAGTGAAGCATGGGCTCTGCTGCATCTCTGTCCTTGGCTTTGGAATGCAGCATCAGGCTGTCCTCACAGACTTCACCTCCTAATTACTCTTTGTTCAAGCTAATGCAAGTGTGAGTTCTGCTCCCTGAGCACACACTGGCTGATGGGTCGAAGCAGGCCACCTGGCAGGGCAAGCTTCTGGGATCAAAAGTGTGCCAAGAATAGACCGTCAAGGGCAAGCATCACGTAGAGAGGATCAATAATCCACTGGCCTCAAGTCTCGCTCCTCCTCGTGTCTGCAGAGTAGAGGGGAAGGGTGGTCAATGAGGTCACAAAAGACAAAGAAAGGATGGGGCGTCTGGGGCAGGTGTGGACGACTTTCCTAAGTTAGGAACATGGTGCTGATGAAAACTCAGGAGGTTCTGTAGGGAAAACTGATGACCACATCGCCAGGCACTCAGTACATAGGCAATCAGCACCAGCTCTCTGAAACATCTCAGCATAGGAGCTGCAAGACAGGCATGCCCGGGTTTGTCTTCTATGACAGGCCCAGGGAACAGCCCAGCCAGATTAGCCACAGGCACACAGGAGCTCTCTCCTCCAGGGATGGGAGCAGATGGGAAGTGGATTCCTGGCCTTGGGTTTCTCCCTGTCTCTGTGGTTTGAGAACATAAAATTCTCACTTTCCCAGAATCCCTGGCTGGACAACTGGTCTTTCCAAGAGTCTGGATGAACCAAGGGAAGGGAATGAGATAGAAGAGAAATAACCTCCAGAGGGCCAATTGGATCTAGGATTCTCCAGGGCAGCAGTCTGGACTAGATCAGAAGAGGAGGAAGGGAATCAGTGAGCATTTCCCAGGAACTGGACTAAACACCTCTCCACAGATGGCTCCTTCAATGCTCGTGAAGATGACGACACCACAGGAGGGGGATTTTAACCCCCCCAAAATGAGGAATCACAGAGGGAGTGCTTGGGAGACTTGTGCAGCCCACAGCTAGGCCATGGTGGAGGGAGGATTGGAAAGCAAGACTGTGATCTCTGAGCACTTTCTCTACCTCATTCTGCCTCCCAAAGATGTATACCCAAGGAGGTGAGGGCATGAGAGCCGGTGTGTGCGGAGAGACTGCAGAGCCACAGGGCTGGGCATTCTTCTTCCTGGACATCCCCTAGCCCCACCGGGAATGGCCTTGGAGCCCCCCAGGGGATCTCCACATCACCCCTGCAGCCACCTGTCCATCTTCAGGCCTCCAGAATGCAGAGGAACCTCAGGGGCAGTCAGTGCCAAACATCAGCCTCCCAGGCCTCCAGATCCCAGGGTGGCTGAGGCCTTCCTGAGAGGGGAGAGGCCCCATCAGGGTGGCTCACAGCCCATGGAGCGGCTCCAGAGCCACTGTCCCGAGGACTTGCAGGCTGTTTTTGGTTTTCAAAGTCACTTCTCCAGCTCTTCTGCAAACACAGAACAAATTTAGAGCTGCTATTTATTGCTTACGATGTGCTCAGACATTTTGCAATTATTTTATTCAATTCTCATGATAATGCTGTGAGTTAGGTATATTATTCATATTTTATTTTATTATTTTATTTTACATTTGAGGAAACTGAGGTCCAGAGATGAAAAAATAAACTAATAAGTGAGAGGGTGAGCAGTAGAGTCCAGGTCTGTCTTATTCCAAATACACGCCCATCACCATTTGGCCACACTTCAGTACTGTGTAGATCTCTTAAAGATACATGACACAGGTGAGGGGCAGTGGCTCATGTCTGTAATCCCAGCACTTTGGGAGGCCGAGGCAGGCAGATCACCTGAGGTCAGGATTTTGAGACCAAGCTGGCCAACATGGTGGGACCCCGTTTCTACTAAAAATACAAAAAATTAGCCAGGCGGGGTGGTGCACACCTGTAATCCCAGCTACTCAGGAGGCTGAGGCAGGAGAATCGCTTGAACCCAGGAGGTAGAGGTTGCAGTGAGCCAAGATTGAGCCACTGCACTCCAGCCTGGGCGACAGAGTGAGACTCCATTGCCCAGGCTGAAAAAAAAAAGATACATAATACATATCATGTGTGCACACATACACATCCATCACATTTACAAACTGTATAAATATGAATGTGTATATATTCTATACATACATGTATACTGTATATTCATAAGTATGTATACACATTATACATATCATATAAAATAAATGAATACCTTTTCATTTAGTTATACACGTTTATTTCTCTAGAGATTCAGTTTAGACAGCAGAATTATATTGTTTAGATAGCTTGAGCATTTTAACTCAAATTATTTTTATAATGATGTTACTTCAATAAGCAGAATTATAAAGCTAGGTATAAACTGCTTATGATTATAGCTCTTACGCAACTATAGAAACAAAATAAATTTACAATTCAAATACAAGCAAAACCATAAAAATAATACAATTCAAATTAACATCACAAAGGTGACGGATGGTGCTGTTGGCTGAAACCAAATAGCCTGTGTTGGGTTAGAAAGGTGTCTTCGTGTAGCCTAAGTTTGATAAATCAGCTTGGGTCTTTTGCTTTTGAGCATGATGGACCACCAATTAATTCATAATTAACATTGTTTTTCTTTGTTTTTTAACAATGAATTCATTTTTAACCATTGATCTGTTATTTTTATAGACCCATCAATTTAAACAAGGCAACACAGCATTCATTATTGAAAGAAGACATCTTTAAATATGGTTTAACTCGGAATTCTTGCTTAACGGAGCCAAGTAGATCCAGGTGAGAGTTGTGTTGGCTTCAGAGACGTGCCTAAGAGCCAGGGCAGTGATTTTCAGTCCATGGGTCACTCTGGGGCCCTCAATCTCCTGTCTTTCCTTTTTGTCTGTGCTTTTCTCCAAGCCCACAGCAAGTGGGGTGCCTTTCACTGAACTCTAACAACATGGAAAATGAACACAATGCAGGAACAGAGACCCCCGTTCAGTGTGAAACTGCCATCCTAGAGGATGCAGACGGCCCTCCTTGTTCCAGGTTGCAATTAATTGAAAACACATTGTTTATAAAGGGCTCTGTGAACTTCTAAGGCTCCTCAGATACCTCTGCAGCCCCTTCTCCTGCACACGCCTGAGTCTGAGAAATTCTGCTTTGTGCTAGGAGGCATAACAAGTCACGAGTTGCCTAAAAACTTGCTCCAGAACTTCCAGCAGGTATCCAGGGACAGAAAGAGAACATTTGAAATTCAGCTCCAGAAGCATCTTGCTGGAGTGTTTGTTACAGATGCTTTCTTTCACTAACAATATGGCTCTAATTAGACATAAAAGCGGGGTCGCTATGGTGGGCATTAGGGCCTGGATGTGGCTCTGCTGTCTGCTACTTGGAGTCACGTCAGGAGACTGGGGTAGGAAGCACAGGCTGGTGAACAGACTATGGGCTCTGTTATCCAACCAAGGAACTGGCCAACTGACACCTCCCCTATCAATCAGCTGCTTGGGCTGCTGCAAATACCCTAGGTTGTGGGCTTAGACAAGACATGTATCATCTCACAGTTCGGAGGTTGGCAGTCTGAGGTCAAGGTGCCACATGGCTGGTTCCTTCTCTCCTTGGCTTGCAGACGCCCATCTTCTTCTTGTGCCCTCACATGGTCGTCTCTCTGTGTGTCTATGTCCTATTCTCCTCTTCTTATAAGGACAACAGTCCTATTGAGTTAGGGCCCACCCTAATGAGCTGAATTTGATGTAATGACCTCTTTAAAGATCCTATCTCCATACACAGTCACATCCTCAGGCACAGGGGTGTAGCACTTTAATATACAAATTTGGAGGGCACACAATTTGGTCCATAACAGCAGGTGACAGAACCCTGACACCTGCTTGACAGATAGCTCCCAAGAGCCAACCACAACGTCTCCTTTTGGAGGGGGTGGCTACACTACCATGTGACTTGAGACGCCATCCATTGGAAGGAGGTGCTGGGTTACGCCTGAGAGGCTCAGAACCATCCGCATGAATCAGAATCTCTTCTGCACACAGTGGCCATTAGTAGTCTAAGCACACAAAAAGGAAATCTAAGCATTTCTCTAATTACTGCAGGTTAATTAGTTATTCTCACCATTTTAGGAAAGAAGAACCACTTGAGTACAACATAAATCACTGAAATCCACTCTCTACCTGGCACGAGCTGGTGGGAGGAAGGCTCTCCAAGAGTGAGGATGCCAACAGCCCCTGCTTCCCTGCTTTCCCCTGAATCTAAAGGGGTTGGACAGTCCTGACGCAGCGTTGACAATGCTGAACACGTGGGAGAAGACGGGGGACGGCAGCGGTGTAGCCATTGCCACAAGATGGGGGCAGGGAGCTTAAACACATTTTTCAAAGCAGATTCCCAAAGGCTGGGTCAGAATTGCCGGGAACAGAGGGAGAAGTTTATTGCTATTGCCTATTATGCCATCCCCACCTCTAATCCCAGAGCAGGGAAATGAAGCCGGCTTGCCCATAGACTGTCTCCACAACCCCACTCATCAGGAGGCCCAGGCTGACCCGTGTGTGGGGGTGTGTGTGTGTAGTGTGTGGTGTGTGTGTATATGGTGTGTGTGGTGTGTGTGTGTGTGTGTAGTGTGTGGTGTGTGTGTGCATGTGGTGTGTATGTGGTGTGTGTGTGTAGTGTGTGGTGTGTGTGTGTATGTGGTGTGTGTGGTGTGTGTGTGGTGTGTGTGTGTGTAGTGTGTGGTGTGTGTGGTGTGTGTGTGGTGTGTGTGTGTAGTGTGTGGTGTGTGTGTGTATGTGGTGTGCGTGTATGTGGTGTGTGTGGTGTGTGTGTGGTGTGTGTGTGTGTAGTGTGTGGTGTGTGTGGTGTGTGTGTGGTGTGTGTGGTGTGTGTGTGTGGTGTGTGTGTGGTGTGTGTGGTGTGTGTGTGGTGTGTGTGTGTAGTGTGTGGTGTGTGTGTGCATGTGGTGTGTGTGGTGTGTATGTGGTGTGTGTGTAGTGTGTGGTGTGTGTGTGTAGTGTGTGGTGTGTGTGTATGTGGTGTGTGTGTGTAGTGTGTGGTGTGTGTGTGGTGTGTGTATGTGGTGTGTGTGTGTAGTGTGTGGTGTGTGTGGTGTGTGTGTGGTATGTGTGTGTAGTGTGTGGTGTGTGTAGGGTGTGGTATGTGTGTATGTGGTATGTGTGGTGTGTGTGTAGTGTGTGGTGTGTGTGTGGTGCGTGTAGTGTGTGGTGTGTGTGTGGTGTGTGTGTATAGTGTGTGGTGTGTGTGTATGTGGTGTGTGTGGTGTGTGCGTGTGTAGCGTGTGGTGTGTGTATATGAGATGTGTGTTGTGTGTGTGTGGTGTGTGTGGTGTTGTGTGTATGTGGGGTGTGTGTGTGTGGTGTGTGTGTGGTGTCTGTGGTGTGTGTGTATGTGTGGTGTGTGTGTGTAGCATGTGGTGTGTGTGTATGAGGTGTGTAGTGTGTGTGTGGTGTGTGTGTAGTGAGTGTGTAGTGTGGGGTGTGTGTGTGGTGTGTGTATGTGGGGTGTGTGTGGTGTGTGTGTGGTGTGTCTCTGGTGTGTGTGTGTATGTGGGGTGTGTGTGCGTGGTGTGTGTGAGGGGTGTGGTGTGTGTGTAGTGTATGTGGTGTGTGGTGTGTGTGTGTATGTGATGTGTATGTAGGGGGTGTGGCATGTGTGCAGTGTGTGTATGTGGTGTGTGTGTGTTGTGTGTGTAGTGTGTGTGTGTGTTGTGTGTGTGTGTAGTGTGTGGTGTGTGTATGTGGTGTGTGTGTGTGTTTCTGCGTGTGTGCTGTGTATGTGTGTATGTGTGTGTGTGTGGTGTGTGTGTGGTGTGTATTTGTATGTGTGTGTGTGTGTAGTGTGTGGTGTGTGTGCGTGTGTGTGTGTGTGTGTGCGTGTGTAGTTCTGACCTGCTTTGCTTGTTTTGCAGAGGAGCAAGCCCATGTAGCTCCCAGGCTGCTCTTTTGGACGTGGAGCTCCTGCAGCTGCCTTCAGACTGAGGCCTCTGCCTTCTTTAACAACGTCGCATGGAGCCGAAAGGTAGAAAATAGACATGCAAACAGTGAGGATGCGGGTCTCATAGGCTGCAGAGACCACCTGTGATGAGACCCTAATAGAGAACAGAATTGGAACAGGGAATGACAGAAAGCAGGCAGAGGCTTCCCATTAAACGCGATGGATGGAACACACATACTTATCACAGCTCCCTCCCCAAATGCACCAGAATTACGACACAAGGATAAAAGAAGCATAAACACACAAGGACAAAGAAATCCAGTGAGGATATTTCGGAGGACTGAGCTGACATAGCTTGGGAGAAAAAAAGCAAATGGTAAACCGGTGACAAGCTTAGCCTAGCAGGAAAACTGCAATCTAAGCCTGCAGGGGAAGAAGGAAACAGGAGGAGGTGGACCCATTTGTCTCAAAGGCTCCTAGAAAAGCTCTGAGATCCCAGGTACCAGGTGATGCTCAGGTAGGGAGGAAAATAGAAAAGGAAGCTGAAAAGTCAGGGATGGGTTTGCAAAGGAGCAGTTCGGCCCGGAGACTGCCCCTGGCCACATGTAATCAAGGGACTGTCCATCTCCTCTCCCAGCTAAAATGGAGGGTCCTGGTCTGGAGGAGGTGGCATATCCGAGAACAGGGATAAAACACAGAACTAAAAATAGTGCAAGTCTGCATGCTGGGCAGGGAAGGCCCACACCACCCCTCTGTCTGCTCCCTGAGTGTTGAAGACCAAGCCCATAACCCCAGACATCAGACGCTTTCCCGGGAAGGCCGACAGGCTCACCCATGTGGCCAGCCAGGTCAGCCATGGGGACCTCAGCTGGAAGCAGCTCCCAGATCTTCCATGGGATGTGGGGTGTTTTTGTGTGTGTGTGTGTGTGTGTGTGTGTTTTTTTTTTTGAGATGGAGTTTTGCTCTTGTTGCCCAGGCTGCCGTGCAATGGTGCAATCTCGGCTCACCACAACCTCTGCAACTCTCCTGCCTCGGCTTCCCAAGAGAGTTCAAGCAATTCTCCTGCCTCAGCCTCCCGAATAGCTGGGATTACAGGCATGCACCACCATGCCTGGCTAATTTTGTATTTTTCAGTGGAGACGGGGTTTCTTCATATTGGTCAGGCTGGTCTTCAACTCCTGACCTCAGGTGATCTGCCCGCCTCGGCCTCCCAAAGTGCTGGAATTACAGGTGTAAGCCACCGCACCCAGCCATGAGAGTCTTTTATCTTGTATTTTTAATGTCGTTTTTGCACCTCACTCTTAAATATAACCACACAAATATTTTAGGAAAGCCTGTAACATAAAAGCCAGAGAGCAGAACAAGCAAACACAGGGGAGAAACTCAGAGAAGACAGGAATCAGGCATGAAGCAGGAGAACGCTCCATGTGTGTAAAATTAATGACATCTGAGATATAAGGGAATCTACTGTATCCTTGAAAGAACAGGATGTTCTTCTCTAAAGAGGAGCACCTTCCGAAAATCAGGAAAAGCTTTTAGAAATGCAACCCGTGCGAGTAGAATTAACATTTGACTAGAAGGATAGGGAAATAAAGTGAAAGATATTTCTTAGGAGTAGAACAGAAATATAAAGGGGTAGAAAACGATCCAGAGAAGAAAATTAGAGGCTCAATCTGGGAGACCTAATGTCGTATCCACAGGTGTTCCAGAAAGAGAATGCAAAAAAAAATCGAGGGGAAGAAAATTTTCCAGAAAGAAAGGAGTTGAGTTTCTAAGCTGAAGAAACCAATTGAGAACTCAGAAAAAGGAGTGAAAAAGACCCATGCACACACCAGGGCACACAGTGATGGATGTGCAGAGCAAGGGATTAAGAGATGACGCTAAAAGCTCCCAGAAGGCAAGAGCGGGTTGCATGGAAACAGTGTTGCATCTCTCCTAGGACTTTGCAAGAATACCTTGAAAGTTCAGAAGGAAAATCTCTAGGCTAGATCATACCCAACTAAGCTATGAATCAAGCCTGAGGGTGCAATGTGAGTATTTCAGACTTGAGCCATCTCAAACGACTCAGCTCCCATAAGGTCCTTCAAACCTGGGTGCAAATCATAAAAGAAGACAGTTTCCCGGGGCGGTGAGGACGTTCCCGGGATGCCGGTGTCTGTGCAGCAGCTTTAGAGAACAATAGGTCCTTTGTGGAGGAGGAGGAAGGAGAAGTCAGGGGGCATGTGGCCCAGAAAGAGAAACGTGGGCCGGCGAGACCAGCTGAGGCTTTGCTCCATAAAGCCGGTGACACTGCAGCTCTGGCTACAATCTCGGGAGGCAGTAGTGGAAGCTGCCTACAAACCTTGCATAGGAAAGTCCTGCAGTCATTCATCCCAGGGAAAGCGCAAAGTTGATCAGGAAAGGAAATGTAATCATAGAACTACTTTGTGGCTCAGCTGCAAATAATAATTACATAATTATGTAAATGTTGAATATTGATCTAACCACAAATTATGCTACTGGGAGGAGCGGGGCAGGGAGATGAACATGTGTGTGTCTATGTGTCTGTCTCTGTGTCTGTGTATCTCTGTGTGTCTGTGTGTGTCTCTGTGTTTGTGTATCTCTGTGTCTGTGTCTGTGTGTGTCTCTGTGTCTGTGTGTGTCTGTGTGTGTCTGTGTGAGTCTGTGTGTGTCTCTGTGTCTATGTGTGTGTCTGTGTGTATTTCTCTATGTCTGTATGTATGTGTGTCTCTGTGTGTGTCTGTGTGTGCCTGTGTGTATCTGTGTCTCTATGTGTGTGTCTATGTGTGTGTCTGTGTCTGTGTGTATGTCTCTATGTCTTGTCTCCATGTGTCTGTGTGTGTGTGTCTCTATGTGTGTCTGTGTGTGTCTGTGTCTGTGTGTGTGTCTCTGTGTCTATGTGTGTGTCTGTGTACATTTCTCTATGTCTGTGTATGTGTGTCTGTGTGTATGTGTCTGTGTGTGCCTGTGTGTATCTGTGTGTCTCTATGTATCTATGTGTGTGTCTGTGTCTGTGTGTATGTCTCTGTGTCTTGCCTCCGTTGTATCTGTGTGCGTGTCTGTGTGTCTCTATGTGTGTCTGTGTGTCTGTCTCTATGTGTGTGTGTGTCTGTGTGTATCTCTGCAGGTGTGTGTGTGTGTCTCTGTGCCTGTGTGTCTGTCTCTATGTGTGTGTGTCTCTGTGTGTCTGTGTGTGTCTCTATGTGTGTATCTATGTGTATCTCTGTAGGTGTGTGTGTCTCTGTGTCTGTGTCTCTTTGTGTGTCTCTATGTGTGTATCTATGTGTATCTCTGTATGTGTGTGTGTCTCTGTGTCTGTATCTCTTTGTGTGTCTATCTCTACGTCTGTGTGTGTGTCTGCCTGTGTGTCAGTCTCTGCATGTGTATGTGTGTGTCTCTGAGTCTGTGTGTGTGTCTGTGCGTGTGTCTCTGTGTGTGCCTTTGTGTCTGTCTCTATGTCTGTGTGTGTGTCTCTGCGTGTTTATCTTTGGGTATTTGTGTGTGTCTGTGTGTCTCTGTGTCTGTGTGTGTGTGTGTCTCTGTGTCTTGTCTCTGTGTCTCTGTGTCATCCTAACTTGATTATGTCTGCAATTTCCAAATAAGTTGCCATGCACCGGTACTGGCAGTTAGGACTTCAACGCACCCATAACAGACTCAAATCCGAGTGCTAGGAGTTTGGAAATAAATTCTAACACGTTTTGCTCTTGGAAATTCACAAAGCTCACAGGGCTCTGGGAAGTTCTCAGTCCTGCTCAATTTCGTTTTCTCCAGAGAACCCCCAAACATGTCGGTAGTTTGCTCCTTCTTCCTGTGACACCCCTGGATCCCAGGAAGAGCTCAAGGCAACCGATGCGCTGCTGCCACTGACTCTACGGAAGGAGGAGGAGCGAGGCTTCGGAGGCCGGGAAGGTTCTCGGAACAAGGAACAGACAGGAACGTGGATATTTAGGCACAGACATGCAGAAGACTCCCCTCCCCTCCTCAGCCAGGAGCCTAACACACTTGTTCTGCTCACTGTCTCTTTGCCAGAGAAGCTCTGAAGCCAAAGGCTTTGGTCAACAACCCAGCTACGGCCACTTCGGGAATTTTGCTGATAAATCCAGCACTTCTAGGAAACCAGCAAACTCCTAAGGAAAATACAAAAGCCCAGAGCCAGCTGCCCGGCCTGGCTAAATGGCTCTCCCAAAATGGAGTCTTTGGTGCTCATACGCTGGCCCACAGGGCTCAGAAGGAGAGACTTTCCTGATGGCACTTCCTCACAAGTTGGGCAATCTGTCATTTCTTTGCTGTGATCTCACATGTGAATGCTCCCTGGAGCCCATTTCTGCAGATCCATAGATCAACAGATGGACCAGCACCTCCAGTGCGGCACTGGCTCCTTGGAAGATTTATTGGAGCGCCGGAAGGACAGCCATCAAGCCAAAGAATTACCCATTGAGTTAATAAGATGGCTTCCTAAAGAGAGGTGTCTGTTTAATGCATCTTCCCCCAGTGCATTCCATCCCGTCCTTACAGAACGGGTAAGTGTTTCTCGGAGATTCTACAGGCTCCCCAGGGACAGGCTTCAAGGGAATGGAGGAAGGATCACTCCCTTCTCCTGGTCATCAATCTGCACCTTCAGCTGAGGAGCCTGGCGTCATCCTGCAGGCATGGGGAGGACGCATAAGGAGGGGAAGTGATGATTAGAGGAGGTGGCTGCTCATTCCTTTGAATCATGCTGCAAGCCTTCTAAAGCAATTTTTTTAAGTTTGGTGTAAAATTTTGATGGAAAAATACCCTCTCCCTGGTATTTTCCTTCTCAACTCTCTCTCAAGAACTTTCTAGTTATTTCCAAAGCCAGTGCCTTTCAGACATAGAGAAGATAGTCTCTCGGTGGAAGCAATTTTTTTATTACCTGCTATTTCAGATATTTTTACCTTCTCTCTTGCTTTGCCTCAAAGACAGGAAATGTGTTTTACTGTTGGGTGGGGTTTTGGTTTGTTTTTTTTAAACCCATCTTTTTACAATGTAGCTTTCATCTGTGACTCATATCTTGTGGCCAAAAAGGTGGCTAAAGGAACGAAGAGTACTTCTTTTCAAAGAAAAGGAAATTAAAACGAACTACAGACTGGAAGAGCGGTGTGTACGGTCTAGAATCCCCAGCGCGGCAGGAAAAGGATGTGCTGGCATTGCCAACCAGCAAACCCGTGAAGTCCTCGCTGTCCCCTGGCCCACAGGAGGTGGGGGCTGCGAAAAGAATGTTTGTGAAAAGAGACCCTCCACCCTCTTCAGCATGCAGATGTGTTCACAAAGAGCTCCGCTCCTAACCGTCACCCACCAGGCACAGATCGTGTGTAACAGCTCCCGAACTTACTGTCAATTGAATAAAAGACCACTATTTTAGGAAATGTCACTATTTCTGCAAAAAATAAATAAAAGCCCCTTATTGTGAGCAGCTCTGATTTCAGGCAATCTGACTGGCAAACCGGTGCTTCGGGACACACACAGCTAGTTCCCTTAATGGCCCAGTCACGCGCACCAGGAATTCTGAGTTGGCTGAATGGGATCAGTCAGCCCTGGATGCAGTGTGGAAGTTGGGTCTGCGGAGCTCATGCTCGTTGACTCACAAGTTCACTGCATGGATGCCTTGGTCAGGATGAACTCGGAGGCTTGGTGGCTCTGAACTAAGGAGGGACCCTGGGTTCCTCTCTGCTGCAATCCTAGCATGGATAATGGTGATGAGAACATGGCAAGCATGGGGAAATGGTGGCTGCTCACACCTGCCAGTGTAGGGACTGCCTTGGGCTCACTGTCCAGGGTTACAGATTCCCCCACTTCCACTGGGTCAAACCAGTCCAGCCTGAAGACCCTACTGGAGCCCAACCCTTTAACCTGAAGTTGGGACATGGTGACAACCCTGGTGGCCCCTCCTTGGGGTGAGATGAGATCCATTTCCTGCCCCGCCCCCCGCTGGGTTAGAGGATCCCCCACAGCCACAGCCCTGCCTCCGCACTGTGCTCTGGCTAAGATGTCCCAGCGAATGTCCTGCTCATCTCCAGAAACCCCCAGGGAATGACCAAGGCTCCTGGACACAGAGGCTTTGTCTGGAGCTGTGCCACCCTGTGGGTGTGGTGGGGGCAGCCAGACATTACTAAAGATCTAGGAAAAGGCAATCATCTAAAATCAGAAAAGAACCCCTCTTTTCAGAAGTCAAAATTTTTGCAAACCAGGACTGTATTTCCCAAAAGCACAATTCAACAAATGTTTTGATATCAACTCTTATGTATATCAGCCACTCTAGAAAATAGGTCTTGGACCCTCAACTGCAGATCTCTGAGTGTGTGCTAATTTGGTGGGGGTTGATAACATGATAGATCCTGAAGTTGAAATTACTCCAGATCACTTGGGGTCCAGAGCCAGGGAGCTGGGCCTTTCACTCCCACCTCTCAGTGAAGCATTTGCAGTGGGTTCATCTGCTCATGTCTTTAATGTGCAAGAATCAGACATATGGGAGTGACTCAGCTCAGCCCAGACCCCAAGCACCTGAGGCCCGGCAGCTGCCCTGGAGGAGTGATTCTGTGATGAGCAAAAGAAAGCTGATCTGCCACTTCTGGCTGTGGGTGACTATGCTGGACTCAGGCAACTGTAGACAGCTGGAAGAAAATATGTTTCCCTACCCTGGGCAGGAAAGACTCTGGAAGCCTCCTTGCAGGGACGCTGCAGCCATGTGTTGGTTCTGGCTGGTACTGGGGTGGGAGGGAGATGGCTGGATCAGGGGTTTCAAGCCATTCTTCTCCTTCAAGGCAAACAGACAGACGCTTGACTGCAGGGCACCCTCTGGGCTGGGCAGCCTCAAATTTAGGGCGGGGGAGGGACTGTTGGGAAGCAGGATCCTGCAGAGGCATGGAGGAGGGGTATGTGATGGGATGGGGTGGGTTCCCTGCAGGGATGTGCAGGGGTGCTGCTTCATCATGCACCTGCGTGGGGCTCAGGGGAGCAGTGCTGATTGAATCTGGCCGTGGTGCTGCCTCTTTGGTAGGAAATGCATAGCTCTAAGCTTTATTTAGCAACGGACCATTATGCAGAGATAAAGAGCATGCCAGACACATCAGTGCAATCGTGTCTCCTTCGCTGGCCACAGGGAACAAGCCCCTGATAAGCCGATCAGTCTTCTGACGGTGACTCCCTGTATCCTCAGCAAGGGAGCCAGACACCTGGTTTTCATGTTTCTTCCCCTTGAGGCAGCGTGAGGGCAACATCCTCAGCATCCGTTGAGGAGGCAAGGGGGCCAGGCATGGGTAACCAGCTTATCTTTGTCTCCAGAGTTTAAATGGGAGTCTAGCATCCCTGGCGTGAACCCACCCACCATTGGCACCATCACCCTGGGCCCCTTTACCATCCTTGAGTGCTGTGGCCAAAGACCTGGAGCCCATGGGGTTGGAGCTCAGAGAGGACATGGTTAAGGGGGTCTGCACCTTTCTTACTGTATGGCCGGGTTCATTCCCCTCACACATACAGTCTGCACACACTGTGTGCAAACATATGCATGCCCACACCCACAAGCGAGTGCAGAGACACACGTGCATACTCGCTTATACATAGCCTGTATACACATAAATGCAAATATACACATACGTGCATACACCCACATATGTGCACAGAGACACATGCATGTGCACACACCTATGTGTGTACGTACATGAACACACCTGCGCACACCCACATGTGTGTGCACACAGACATGTATGCATGCACCTCTGCATCACAGCGTGCGCGCACACACACACACACACACGGCTCATGATGTCTGAGCAGTTGGGCTCCAGAGTCCAGCTCCTGAGTCTCCCCCTGGTTCTGCCCTGGTGCATCTTCCTGGCAGGCTCCTTCACGTCTGTACATCTGTATTTTATTCTTTAGAATAGCAACAATCATCCTACTTACCTGAAAGGATTGCCGTAAGGATAAGATGCGTAGGGGCATCTGGAGCCTTAAAACACGCCCTGGCACACAGTAGGTACTCTAGAAATGCCAGCTAGTGCCAGTTCTCATGCGGAGGGAAACGCATTCTCAGATGTGGTCTCCCAATCCCCACACTCTCCTGTGAAGCCACACCAGTATGCCCACCTTCCCGAAGATCCCGGATGTACCCCCTTTTCTGAAAATGTCAGATGCCCCCGCCTTTCTGAAGATGCTGGCTTCCTACCTGGCACCTCCCTGTGTTCCCTCCCGGTCTTCAGCCTCAAGAATGCCAGCAAGAGAATGAATTGGAAGCTTATGGGGGTGGACAGATGCTCCTTTGACAAGCTGCAAACCCCAGGCGTGAGGGTTCTCCAGAGCCCGGCTTCACCAATGACCCAAGGGGAAGGAGCTCGCCGCCACAGACCAACACTCCTTAAAATATTTTTGAAAACATTAATCCCTAGATAAGTGAAATACAAGTCCGCATATATCTTTTATATAAAAGATAACCTCCCGTTTTTATTACTGGATTCAAAGGCACTCACTGCCAAATGGCTATAAGGGTTTCCAGACGCTTCCTGGGTTTCTGTGCTCATCTCCTCAGAGGCCAGTCATACATGGCCCCAGGAGGGCTTGGACCTCCGCCCTCATCATGGAGTGAGGGCATCATTCACCCCCTTCATTAGCCAAGCAAAAACAGAGCACATGTGGAGACCTGCCCAGGGCCTCACGACAGGACCAGTCATAAGGATTGAGTGGACAGAGCCTGTCCCAGGCAGGAAGGGGAAGGGCAGCCAGATGGAGGTCAGGGTGGATCCCAGGCTGGAGTTCAGGCTGCTGAAGAGAAAACACAGTCGGACCCAGTAAGGAGAGACTTGATTGGAGGGTATTCTTGCAAGCAAGGCAGAAATCATCGCAGTTAGGAGAAATTTGATTGGGAGGATTCTTGCAAGTGGGGTGGGGACCATCACAGTAAGGAGAGACTTGATTGGAGGGGATTCTTGCAAGCGGGGCGGGGATGATAGCAGTAAGGAGACCGGTGTGATCCTAAGGTCTCTCAGGAGCTAGGCAAGAAGTGTTTTTCGTTCACAGGGAGAAGTAAGCAAGGCTAGGAAGAACGGGTGTGGGAGGTGAGATCATGGGTCAAGAATGCTGGACCCTGAGTCCAGCTGGTCTTCGAGGGGCTGTCTGCTGGCTCAAGCCACGGGTAGGCCTGGGGCAAGGAGAGATGCGGAGCCTTAACCAGTTCCTTATGTAACCTTAACCAATGCTTGTTAATCAGTTTGGTTAATAAGCATTTGCTCCTATGGCTCTGTGGGGACAACCTGCTCAGCTCAACAACGATGAGGCAAAAAAAAATTTTTTTAAGGGAATTTGGAGGAGCTGTATCTGGCCGTGTCCCAGATACAGAAGGCATTATCTGTGAGTCTCATCTAAGTCAAATCAGGCTCGACGATCTTTGCAGAGATGCTTTCCGAGGAACACAAAGGGCTGGATTTCTTAACTGTCAGTATTTCCGGGGATCACAGGGTGCACATAACATTCCACATTGCCAGATCCACCTCCCCCTCATCCAGGTTCAAATCCCAGCACTGCTTGCTACCGGTAATATGCCCTGGAGCAGGCACGTGGCTCTCTAATTTTAGATGCCTGGTCTGTTGCTGGGTTGTCCGGAGAGTTCGATGAGACGGTATGTGTAAAGCACAGGCCACCTGGCCTGGGAGTCCTCAATCAATACTAGCTCTGTTGTCCTACCTCCAACTAGCTGATCAGGAAGTCTGGTGGGAAAACTGGGGGAGGAAACGAAAGGTCATCTGTGAAAGGAATATTTACCTTTGTATGTATTTCTCTTTTGCAGAGGTCTTCCAGGGTCCCCCAAAAATACCTTTGCATAAGGGAGACAGTTTGACCCAGGGCCCTGCAGCTGCAGGACAGAAAGGATGTGATCAGAGCTATGGCAGGAGGCAGGATGGTCATCAGAGAGGGAGCTAGTGGGCAGGGACTCCTAAAGGAAGGAACCCGAGGCAGTCCTGGGTCGTCCCCCTCCAGCATCACCCAAAAGACCAGAGACTCTTAGTACTCCATTTCAGAAGACCAAACGAAGGCATCGCTTTCTTGCCCTGCAACTAGAGGGCACCACATCCTCGCTGCCTTTGCACCAACCCTAGTACTCCAAGCAAAGGCCATTAGAACTCCCTGTAGCGTGAGAGTATATTGATCCCACTGACAGAAACAGGTACCTGGAACAGGAGCATTTCAGGTGAATCCAGTCACCAGACGCTGACTCTGATCTGACTGCCCTTGCATTTTGACCATGGCAAGAGCTGCTGAGCTTTCCAGTGCAAAATGGCTGTGCTGGTTCCCATGAACGTTGTAGTTTTAATTATACAGTTTGCATTCACGTGAGTTATCAGTCTCTTGGGTTCTATCAATCCATGGGCAAAGAGAGAGGGAAGAGGGAGAGGAAGAGAGAGAAGGAAAGATGGAAGGAAGGAAGGAGGGAAAGAAGGGAGGGAGGAAGGAAAGGAAGGAAGGAAAGAAGGGAGGGAGGGAGGAAGACATAAAAGAAAGGGAGGAAGGAAGGAAGATGTAGGGAGCCTTGACTCCAGCTCTGCAACCCCAGAACCTGGCAACCGTTCATGCCAGGTGAATGCTTCCAGAACACACAGTGACATCCTTCTCTCCCCTTAACCTACCGTGTCACAATCTCACTCAGAGACCTCCAGTGGAGAGAAAGTTTCTTGCAAATAATGAAGTAACTTTGGTACCAAATACACAAGCAATAAACTTTAAAAAGACATGACCACCCAAGCCCTATATCCTATCATTATCTAGAATGGGCCTGCCAGATCCCCATGGAAGCTTGGTGGCCATTTGACCGTGGCCGGCTCCTGCTCCTGACAGCACCTCATCCAGCAGGAGATGCCTTCTGCAGGCCCCCACCATTCCCAAATGCACCATTCTCTGTAATCATAATTATATAATAGTAATTGACATGGAGCCATTTCTTATTTCATGCTAATTGAAAATTACTGAATTTCCTCCTGCAAATCGCTCTTCATGTCAATTACAAAGTGTGGTGTGCACCATTTTTTAATGAACCACTCTCCACAGCTTCCTTTAAATCTAGTTGACTGGTTCGTCTTGTCACAATTACAGTAAATAATGACCAAGATCTCTAAAAAGGATATTTCATTGTTAATTGCAAGGATTGTAGAATGAGACTTGGAGAAGGGTTTGGTCTGCATATCTTTGCTGTCTCCAGCAAGTGCTGAGTGAGCACTCTTGCCCTTGGCTCTCCAGGACCCACTCATGCCCTTGTGGCTGAGCCTTGGCTTCTGGTTTTGCCTCGTTCTCCAGCGGGGTTGCTTCCAAATGTCTTCTCAATTCTCTGAACTAGGTCTTGACTTTCTCCTCCTAGTCTTCCCAGGGTCTATACTTCAGATACTACGCATACCCAGGCTTACTGTGTACCAGATTTAATTGGATACTCAATTGAGTCCAATACTAGAATGTATTCCACCTAAGACCAGAAGCTATGTGTTTCTTATTAATGCCAGGTTTGAGCTTTAAGCCTTTAGTATGCATTTATCCAATGGGTATGTATTAGTCAGCTAAGCTGTGTAACCACCTCAGAGCAAACTAGCTTCAAACAAGGATTTATTTAGCTCACAAGTATATAGGTCCGCTGGGAAATTCTTTCAGTCTGAACAGGGCTAGATTGATCTCAGTTGATCTCATCTGGTCTCATGCACACATTTGTGGTAAGAGGATGGATCAATAAGAGGCTGATTAAGAATGGTCCCACCTGGATAGTTCTCTCCCAAGTGGCCTCGTGTGTCTAGGCAGGGTATCCCAGGCTCATTCTCATGATGGCAAGTTTCCATTTTCTCAGCCCCCTTTGCATCTTGCACTGACCAGTTTTTGGTTTCTGGGTAATCCAGGTGCCACCAGATTCGCCTCATGTCCATCACTGTGGAAAGGGATGGAGTGAGGAGCAGAAAGCACAGAGCCAATGCCAATGGTGGGGAGCCCTGCTAGATGTGCATAGGCCTAGTGTCCTACATAGAGCCCATGTCATCCCTAGCTCCACTGGCCAAGACTAGACCCACCTTCATGGGCTCTGAGATCTCTATGGTGTCTGCACTCCATTGAAAGCCTTGGGTCTCATGCAGAGCACCCCCATGAAAGGGTGTGGCAAAGAGCAACTGTACTGTGTGTGCACACATGTTTGTATGGGTATGTATGGGCCTATGGAAAAACTCCCACATACAGCCACTGTGCACTGAACCAAAACCAGATTTTTAAAATGTATCAGTAATCCAGTTTAAGTGTACAGATAATTCAAAGTATGGGAGGCACCTGTGAGGTTGGGCTGCAAAGGAGACTGGATTAGATGTTAAGACACTCCAAATTTAGGACTTAATGCACCGTCAATATGCACTGTGGCTTCAGTTAAGTCCCTTAACTTCTCTGTGTCTTAGTTACCATTTTTAAGTGGGAATTCTCAGGCTACTCTGGCAGGGTTGCCATGGTGATCAGAGAAGAGTGCAAATACAAATATAAGTGTAAAGAACACGGTGTTGTATAAATATAGACCATCATTATTATTATTACTGTTTGTGCTATAAACCACCTGGGAATGTTCTTGGTCCAAATTTTTCAGGAAGACTCAGAAATTAGCCTTCCGCCTTGCAGAGATGCATTCCATATTACTCTAGTGCATGAGTAAAGGGGCACATTGATATTCATTCAAACCGTTGTTACTAAGTCCTTGCTATGTGCAGAGCACTGTTATGGACACTAGGTACCAGGCCATTGGAAAAAAAAAATACAGAATGTTTATACAAATGGAATTTGCATTTGGGTGAAGATGAAAAATAAGTAATAAACAATGATTTCAGAGGCTCTTAAGTATTATGAAAAAAAATCACAGAGAGTGATTCAATAGAGAAAAGCTGGTTGGATGCCCTTCCCTATGTAAGTAGGATGGTTCTAGAAGCCCTATCCAAGGAGGTGACATTTAAGCTTTGTCCCAATGGATGAGAAGGGAATGGACACGAAGGCTCAGAGACACAAAACCACCTGCCCCGGGTCACATAGCTGGTTGGTAACATGTATCCATGACTCCAATGTCTCAATTTCCATTCACTCCCTCCCCTCCTTCCCATCTGAGACCAGATGATGCCAGCTCAGTTCACTCTGACATTGACCAGAGGAGTAAAGGCCTTTCTAATTCCCAATCCCTCCACCTTGGAAATAAGGCTCGATTTATTTGGTTCCAATCTAGTGATTTCGACTGTTAATCCTCTGTTCCTTGAAAGCCATCACAACAGCATTAAGGAGACCATTTACAACACCCCCACACTTTAATCCCCTTCTTCCCACTTGGCCACAGAGCCAAAGGCCTCTGGGAAAGCAAAGACAATGCACTGTCCATCCCAGTGGAGAGTCAATGGCACCCAAATTCTCTCTGAGTCACAGGCATAAGCCATGGCTTTTGAGGGACTTCATAAACCCCTCTGCTCTGGTCAAATTCAGCTGGCTCAGTAAGCTGATATTTACATGCCTGAAAAAGCTGAGACTCCTTTCCTTCTCATTCTAAGGCTCTGTTTTTTAAGGGGCTGCAGAGTGTGAATGAAAGTGGAAACAATGTCCTGTTCCTAGGAGGCTGAGACAATTCAGCCAGGAGGAAAGAGGTATGGCCAAGCTGGGAACAACCTAAGAGGTACTAAAATAATCTGTCTCATGAGAATATTAGGCAAAACTTTAAGGTCAACTTAGCATGATTTAAATATTTCCCACTCATTAGCAATAATTTAGAATGGATTTCCTTTTCTCACCCTAAACTAGAAGTTTTATTTTAATAGCTCTATGATTTTGGACCAGATCATTAAAATTAATGATATTCCGAATGTTCTAGTATGCCTGGTAGAGTCTGATCAGTGTTTCTTCCCTTTATAGATCATCAGTAATAGAACACTTTAATGACCCTAATAGAAGGGCACTCTCTCTCTGTGTTAATGAATAATTCCCATAGCCAGATATGGAACCCCCTAAAGAAAGGGGAAGCATATTTCATTAGGCACGTCAATGCCAGACCCTAAATAATTCAGTCCCCCAGATTAAAATACTTGATGCTCTTTCAATGTCCTAATGGGAAATAATGAAATGTCCCCAAATGCTGCCATCTTAAAATTAACATCCTTTGAAATTCTGAAATCAATCAATGGGGATGACGAGAGTAGGGTCTAATCCTTTTTTGATTTGTGCAGCCAAGAAAGGGAAAATGGAGCCTTGCTTAGCCCTGTCCTTCAGGCTGGCTGGTTGTTAGCCAGCACTATTATTCATTCCGTCTTTGTCCTGGAGGACTGAAAATGCCAGCTGGTTAGTCCCCAGCTTGTGAATGAGAGGCAGCACTGCTTGGCCTCAAACGCCCAGCTCTGGGTTATCACTCGAGGGGTAGGTTGTGACTGGCCCTGTTCTCCACACCCACTTGAAGACACTGTTCAGTCCTGGGTGGGAGCGTGGATTGAGTCATCTATTGGCCCAGGCTTTAGGTGGCCCTTTTAGTGAAAAAAACAAGCTACTCTTCCGATCAGCACCCCTCTGTCCCATTACTCAGTTTTATTTTCCACAGAAGTTATCACCATCTAAAATTGTCTTGGTTACTTTGGGGAGGTCTCATGTCCTTTGGGCTCCATCCTCTGTCCTTTTGTTAGCTAATCTTACCTGTCTTGCCCACCAAGATGAAAGCTCCATGAGAATAGAGACTGTTTATGTACTACTATACTCAGAGTACCTGAAAGAATACCTAGTATAAGAGGAATTATGAATGAATGAAAGTTTGGATGGGTGAATGGATAGATAGCTGAACAAGTAGATGGATGGATGAATAGATGGATGGGTGGATGGGTGGATGGTCAGATGGATGGATGGATGGATGGATGGGTGGATGGAAGAATGGATGGGTATGGATGAATAGATGCATGGATGGATGGGTGGATGGGTGGAAGGATGGATGAATGGGTGGATGAGCAGGTGGATGGGATGGGTGGATGGATGGATGGATGAATGGATGGGTGAATGGATGGATGAATGAGTGGAAAGGATGGGAATGGATGAGTGGATGGATAGATGGATGAATAGGTGGATGGATGAATGAATGGCTACCTCAGATAGATAGATGTGTAGATGGATGGATAGATGGATGAATGGATGTTTGGATAGATGGATGGTGGGTAGATGTGTCTCTTTCTGTGCTCTCAGCACAGAAAACAATGTCCAGCATGTATTTGCTACGTGGATGAACCAATCTCAAAATCCAACAACATTGGTCATTTTCCATCTCCATGTGCTTGCTATTACCCCTGCTCTAGCCAGAATTATCCTTCACAGAGTCACCTTGACCTGTTGGTCCATGATGCTTATATAAATGATCTTAGACCATGTGAGTGTTCTCTGGCCTCACTGACTGTGAGCTTCACGCAGGGCAAAGCTATATTTCCTTCGCTTCTCCCCTCAAGGTCATCTGTACTTGACACACAGTAGGCGATCAGTGTACCATGTAAGTCACACTTCTAGTAATAAACCACCTAGACCAACACAAAGGGAATAATAAAGGAGGCCCTTGAATAATTCAACAAACAGCCTGTGGAATCCAGGTGCCTCACACAAAAGTTATGCAACTCCTGTTGGCTGAAACTCGAAACACAGAAAATGGAAAACCACAAAATGTCTGTGCATGAAGATTAAAATCTCCTGGTGATAAAGCAGCCTCATGTATCAGAGTCAGAGTCAAGAGGAAATAAGAAAATCCAGCAAGTAAATTGGAATTAGGTCAGAAGGAATGGGGTGGAATCACAGTGAAAATACTAGTCCACAAGAAGAAAATTGAAAGATAGCAGCAAGTCAGAAGGAAGCTGATTGCATGTTCCCTAGGAAACGGGATCGAAGCTTTCCTGGCCTTACTTTTAGAGAGTCGTGCAGGATTTGTGGCAGAGAGGAAGCCTTTGGCAGGGCTCAAAGCAAGGAGACCCCCACTGAAGAGGACCAATAATAAAGAATGGCCTATAAGCCCCAGGACACACATTTGTGTTGGTGGTGCTGTTTGTTTATACACTCTTCAGTGGGGCCATCACTCGGCTCCCAGACACTCTCTCTTTGAAGTCCAGACATTCCCAACCATGCGTGAAACAGAATGATATAACTGCCCCCATGTGTCTCTGGGGTCCTTGGCCCAGTGCTGTGTGAACAGCAATATCCACCTGACCGGTCCCCAGCAGGGTGCACCTATCCTCTCTTTGCATGCCTACTTGATCTCGGTCAATCCCAGAATCCAGGCTGCAAGGTGGGTCATGGGGTAGTTTGCTTAAGCAAGAAAGACCCCCAAGCCAAGGAGAAAGGCACCATTTCCTTTTCTGGATACTGTAGTAATCTGTTCTCACGCGGCTAATAAAGACACACCCAAGACTGAGTGATTTATAAAGAAATAAGAGATTTAATGGACTCACAGTTCCACATGGCTGGGGAGGCCTCATAATCATGGCGGAAGGTGGAAGGCATGGCTTACATGGCAACAGGCAAGAGAAGAAGTGCCAGCAGAGGAAATGCCTGACAATGCTTATAAAACCATCAGCTCTCATGAGAACTCATTCACTATTACTGCTCTCATGACAACAGTATGGGAAACCACCCCCATGATTCAATGATCTCTACTTGGCCCCGACCTTGACACAGGGGATCATTACAATTCAAGGTGAGATTTGGGTGGGGACACAGAGCCAAACCACATCAGATACTTTGCCTAAATGTTGAAGTGCCCTCAGGTTTGACCCCAAAGGCCCTTCCTGGCTCAACTAAACCTTCTTTCTGTGAGATCCAACCCAGTCCTCTAGGCCACTAACCCCCACTATAACCTGTGGGTTCCATACCTCTCCTGAGCCCCAGAGTTATAGTCAACTGTCTCCTCCCGCAGCCACTCGGGTACCTGCTATGAAGTTTATATTTTTATTTTATTTATCTATTTGTTTTAATTTCAACTTTTATTTTACATACAGGGACTGCATGTACAGATTTGTTACCTGGGAATATTGCATGAGGCTGGGGTTTGGAGCACGGAAGTCTGACTAGACCAAAGCCGAGGCCTCCAGTTCCCGCCTTCCCCATGGACTCCTTCCCCATCTCCCTCGCCATGGCTCAAGCAAGTCCACAATGGTTCAAGCAAGAACCCTGGGGGCCATCCTGGAGAAATCTCTTCTCTCTCTCCATCCCCCATGTGTGATAAGGCTTTCAAAGTCCATCTAAATCTCTCTCCTCTCCCCAAGTGCAAACCCCCTTCCTGAAACCCCACACTTATTGAGCTCTCAACTGGGCTGGGAGGCAGCAGTGAGTAAAAGAGAAGCCCCTATCCTTGGGGACCCAACCTTACAGCAGGGAGGCCAGCCATGAACAAACATTTAAGCCCATGTGCTGTGGTGATAACAAAGACTCTCTGCTTGTCCAAATTCTAGCCAGGTCCCTAAACCCTCTCCTAGGCCCATCTGTGCACTTCCTTGTAAAATCCAGTTTCTTGTACAAGAACTAAGGTCTGTTGCTAAAAGAACCTCCCCTCATCCTCACCCCATCCTTCCCCCACTCCCCCATCTCCCCATCCTCACTCCATTCTCAACCCATCCTCACCCCAGCCCCTTCCTATCTTCACCCCATCCCCTGGGCTTATTCTTTCTCAACATTCAGAGCTTGGCTCAAAAGGCCCTTCTTCAGAGAGGTTCCTTGACCCTTACCACCTCCACTTCCACCATCATGAAGCTCCATTTTATTTTTTTCACAATATCTGTCACTGCCGGGCACTTTTCTTACTGGCTTCTCTGTTTAGATGTTCATTTTCTGCACCCACACCACCGCCCCCCCCACCGCCCTGGCCAGCTGCAATGAGAGCAGAGCTACCAGGACACAGCTGTTCCCTCTCAGGTTTGCCCATTTGTCCAGCATCTGGAATAAGGCCTAGGCACCTGATGGGCACTTGTAAATACTTATTAAATAAGAAAGCTTGAAAATGAGTAAGTGGCCATATCTCCAGAGAACACCACTGGCTCTGAGGGACTGTTTAGGCCAACTGCAGTTTCCATTTGCCAGTGTGAGATTTTCTGAAAAGCAAGAGAGTCCAGATGGCAGGTAAAGTAAAAACCAATACCTCCCTGCTGGTCAGAAATGAAGGCGCTCCACTTCTCAGCGGGCACACACAAGGCATCAACAGAGAAGCCAAAATCAAAATAAGTTGCCCGGGAAATGCAAACTTGGCTGCCTGTGGCCAGAGGGGAGCTGGGGGAACCCACATGAGTCTCCTCACCTGGCACCTGTCCCCTGGTCTGCTGCTGGATCACGAGGCTGCAGCCGTTCCTTGGGACAGCTCTCCAAAGCTGTCAGAGAAAAACGATATTGGCCACAGAAGAGCAACTTCATTCATCCTGCTCTGAGAGCCTTGATAATGTGTCTCTGTCCAGGGGCTGCCTTGGACAGCTTCCAAGACAAAGGGTGCTGAGGAAGGAGCACCAGGCTTGAGCCCTGGCATAGCTACAAAAAAAAAAGTATCAAGCAAGCGGAACCAGACAGGGCCCTTGGTGGCTGCAGGAATGGGGATGGTGAAAGCTCTGGACCGACCTCCATGCACTCCTCCCACTGGGGTGGTGTAATAGCTTGGGGGCCATAGCAAAATGCCAGACTGAGGGGCTAAACACAGCCCGGAGACCAGAAGTCCAGGTCAAAGGGATACTGGGGCCAGTGTCTAGTGAGGCATCTCCCTTTGGTTTGCAGACAGCTGCTTTCTCTGTGACCTCACATGGCAGACAGAGGGGATCTCTGGTGTCTCTGTCTCTTATTAGGATCCTAGTCCCATCAGATCAAGGCCCCATCCCATGACCTCTTCTAACCTTAATTATCTAAAGGCCCTACCTCCAAAAACAGTCACACTGGGAATTAGGGCTTCTACCGGAATTTGCAGGAGACACAATTCAGTCCATAGCAGGTGGCTCCCTGTATCACCCATAGGCACTCTGATTCTCATTTATTTATTTTCTAGCAAGCAGACCCCTCTCCCCAGTGTCCAAAGAAAAGCCCCCCACTCACATGAGGAAGCAGAGGCCTGAGAAGAAGAGGCCAAATGAATTGAGGGCTCAAGTGATGTTGAAGGTTTGACAGTGTAG
Organism: Symphalangus syndactylus; assembly: GCF_028878055.3. NCBI lineage: Eukaryota > Metazoa > Chordata > Mammalia > Primates > Hylobatidae > Symphalangus > Symphalangus syndactylus. The sequence continues at coordinate 31,516,981 of NC_072444.2, read as the reverse complement.
GTAAGAGGTAGGGCCATGGATGCAGATAGTGATGTCACTCATGGATTGGTGACACCCTGTGCTGGGAGCTGTGCAAGACCCCAGGGCTGCAAATGGGACCAGGATGCTGCCACCGCCCTGAGGCGCTTACTGCCTAAGAGGGAGGCCAATCACAAGGGCCCATCTAGACATCTCCCAGCCCAGTGTTGCCCAGAGACACAGGGGAATCCCCCAGGGTCTGGCCCAAGGCCACGAGACCCCTTAGGAGTAAATGGGTTGGTTGTACATGTGTTCACTCAGGAAGAGAAGCCAGGAGTCCTGGTGTGAATCCCTGAACATGGCGCTGGGAGGCCCACATCATCCCGTGGGAAACGAGAGACAGAACACAGCCTGAGCGAGGGAGGCCGTGGTCCTAGGCGCTTTGGAAAAAACTCATGGGAGTGGCCGGAGAGCAGCAGCTCAGACACATCAGGGCTCCCAGCACCAGCAGAGGCAGCCCTGCCTCTCAGGCTCTCCCCTCTCACCCTCTGAATACCTTGCACACCACCCGAGGCACAGCCCCACTCCCCAGTGCATAGGCCAGTCTGCCCAGGTGTGCTGGGAGTCAAGATCAGGGAGGAATGGCAGGGCGGGGCCTCCTGAGCCAGCCATGAGGGCTGATGTCCTCAACCAGATGCCACTTCCCGGCACGGGCACTGGGCAGCTGCAGCCCACAGTTGGCCAGGCCTGGGTTGAGAGGGTCCTCTGGGACCACGCAGATCAGGCTGGGCTGAAGGGCCCACCTGCTTCCTCTCCCCTCCAGAGTGGGCTGTCACCTGTCCCTGCACCCATTCCCTCTCCAGGCATCAGGCTGGAGCTCCTGTGGTGACAGTGACAGACCACAGGTTTGCTCGGAAAAGCTCTGTCCATGGTGCCTCCACAGCTGCCAGCAAATGCTGGCCGGGGTCTCCCCAGGAGATGTCGGCTCCTCCAAATGAAGACCGCCACACAGCCTCAGGCTTTCAAGCCCCCAAACCCACTTTTATTCCACCTCCTGAAACAAGAAGCTGAGGGGACAACACACACTGTCCTACTCCATCACCCCTCAGGGACCACATTCCACCCTGGTCACCCCACCCCCTGGGGACTACATTCCAACCTGGTCACACCCCAGGGACCACATTCTAACCTGGTCACCCCCCTGGGCCACATTCTAACCTGGTCACCACCCCCCACCTAGGGACCACATTCCACCCCAGTCACCTCCCTGGGAAAACATTCTAACCTGGTCACCCCCCTGGGACCACATTCTAATCTGGTCACACATTCCACCCTGGTCACCCCCATGGGACCACATTCTAACCTGGTCACACATTCCACCCTGGTCATCCCCCTGGGCCACATTCTAACCTGGTCACCACCCCAGGGACCACATTCCACCCTGGTCACCTCCCTGGGACCACATTCTAACCTGGTCACCCTCCAAGACCTCATCCCTCCTCAATCACCACCTCCCCACCAGGAGCCCACCTCACATTGGTCACCCCCATTAAAGCCCCCATCCCACCACAGTCACCCCCCTCCTTAGTCCCCACCCAGACTCTGAGTTGGGTGGTCCCTCTGCCTGATCTCTGGCCACTCCCCCTTTCCTTCCTATCCCTCTAATTCTTGTTATTCCTCAACCTCACTGAGACTTCTAGGCCTGGCCCCCCATTGCCTCCCAATTGCCCCCTGTCTTCAATCTCCACTCAGCCCAGCCTAAACTTCATGGAACTTCACTTCAACCTCTTTCTCACCCAAACTGAACTCCTGTGTGCACCTGTGATTTATTTACGTGTCATCTTGACTGGATTACAGGATACCTGGGTAGCTGGCAAAGCATGATTTCCCGGTATGTCTGTGAGGGTGGTTCCAGGAGAGATTAGCATTTGCATCAGTGGCCTGAGTAAGGAAGACCCACCTCCACCAACGTAAGTGGGCAGCAGTCAATGGACGAAGGGCCGAGAGAGAACAAAGTGGTAGAGGAAAGGAGAATTTGCTCTCTTTCTTCTGGAGCTGGGATGTTTTTTTTTCTCCCTGCCTTTGGACATCAAAACACCAGGCTCTTCAGCCTTTGGACTCTGGGACTTGCACCAGCTCCCCTCAGCCCCACTGGGTTCTCAGGTGTTCCGTCTTGTACAGAGAATTACAGCATCAGCTTCCCTGGCTCTGAGGCTTGCAGACTCAGACTGAGCCACACTACAGACTTCTGTGGCTCTCCAGCATGCAGACGACCTGTGGTGAGACTTCTCAGCCTCCGTGATCACATGTGCCAATTCCCGTAATAAACCCCCTCTCATCTATCTACAGATAGGGTCGGCCCTCCATATCTGTGGGTTCTGCATCCATGGACTCAATCAACGGCAGATTGAAAATATTTTTAAAAATCGTGTCTTTACTGAAGATGTACAGACTTTTTATCTTGTGATTATGTTCTAAACAATATAGGATACTAACTATTTACATAGTATTTACATTGCATTAGGTATTATAAGTAACCTAGAGATGATTTAAAGTATACAGGAGGATGTGCGTAGGTTATACACAAATACTATGCCATTTTATATCAGTCACTTGAACATCTAGGAGTTTTTGTATCTGCAGGTGGTCCTAGAACCAATCCCCTACAGAAACCAGGGGACAACCAGATACATAGATAGATAGATAGATAGATAGATAGATAGATAGATAGATAGATAGATAGATAGATGATAGATAGATAGATAGATTGATAGATAATGGATGGATGGATCTATAGATGATAGGATAGATAGCTAGCTAGCTAGATAGCTAGCTAGCTAGATAGCTAGATAGATAGATAGATAGATGATAGATAAATAGACAATGGGTAGGTAGATTATAGGTAGATAGATAGATAGATAATGAATAGATAGATAATAGATGGATAGATAGGATAATAGATGATAGATAATGGATAGATAGATAGATAATAGATGATAGATAATGGATGGATAGATAGAAGATAATAGATAATAGATAGATAGATAGATAGATAGATAGATAGATAGATAGATAATGGGTAGCTTGATAATGGACAGAGAGAGAGAGATAAGAGATAATGGATAGAGAGAGAGATAATGAATAAATAGATAGATAATAGATGGATAGACAGATGATAACAGATAATAGACAGATGGTAGGTAGATAGATGATAGATGATGGATAGACAGATAATAGATAAATAGATGATAAAGATAGATGATAGATGGGTAATAGATCAACAGATGATAGATAATAGAAGATAATAGATGATAGATGAGTAATAGATAGATACATAGATAATAAATAGATATAGATTCTATTGGTTCTGTTTCTCTAGAGAACCCTGATGAATACAGCACCATTAGACCCTCTCTGCAAAACTCCAGCTTGGGTCGGAACTGCACTTCCACCCTCCTGATGCCTCACTGGCTGCTGAGCACTAGGCATTGGTCCAAGGGCCCGCTTGAGTCCCATCTCTTGAGGCCTTCTACATTCCAATGCCTCTGTGCTTTGGGCTGCTCTCTCTCCCATTCCAACACCGGTTCTAATCTCCAGTCCGCTAAGTTCCTTTTTGGAGTCTAAATCCAAGTTTCCAGGAACATAAAAAATAATCTCAAACTAACCAAGCATCCTAGAGGTGGACTGCTCCCAGGAAACAAGAAGCCTCTAATGAGATAAAGGAAACTTTTCAAAGTGAAAAGAGTTGGAATGTACTTTATGTGCAGATGGTAGACATCCAATAGGAAAACAATGTCGGGGCTAATGATGAGCGGAGGAGAAGCACTATGCAAATCCTGGTTATTAAAGCCCCTCATTAATCTTAGTGTTACGCACACCACTTGCAAGCCGTGTGTCTGAACTCCATCAGAAAAATGCACACATGAACAGTATGGTTTCTGCTGGGATTCTCTTTGGAAAATCAAGGAGAAGTCAAGTTCCAAGCTGGAAGCTATTAGTTATTAGACTTTTGCTCTTCTTTTGGAGGGGATTGATCAATACTACCTGTTTTTGCAAGGCCTTAGACACTTGGCAAAGCTTCCCATTATCGCAAGCATATGGGTTGGACCTCCTGTCACAGGTGTGGTATGCGGGGCTGGGTCCTTGCCATTCTGACTCAGGAGATGAGCAACCTACAGAAAGGGAAGTGAGTTGTGTAAGATCAAACAGCTGGTTCACCTGAAGGCAAGCCTAGGATGGGGCAGCGTCCCCTGATTCTCTGAAGTCCTCTCTCCAGATAAGAATACTGGTGACAACACCCCAAGGTGCCTGAGACCTCCTCTGGGGCCTGCTAAACACTACTCAGGGTTTCTCTACCCCCTCACTGCTGATAGTGTGGACCGGACGGTCCTGCATTGTGGTGCTAGCCTGTGCACTGTTGGTTGTTTAGCAGCAATCCTGGCCTCTACCTACTAAGTGCTCATATTCCTCCACTCCCTAGGTGTTGTGACAACCAAAAGTGTCTCCAGACATGACCAAATATCCCCTCGGGGGAGTTCTTGCCACTGAGAAATGCCACTCTACCTGTAAGCCCATTTTGATCATAACCCCTCATTACTCTTTTCATGAGAACAAAACTGCCCTGAGACACGAAGAAATATACTCAGAGAAGCATCCTTGATTTCCGTGGGCAGACTTCTCTGAATTTGATAATGAACTTGAATCAGCAAAAAAGTGGGGTAGGGAACAGGGATAAATTTAGAACTGTAGCTCAGTGGTGACAATCAGAAACGGCCATGGGAAATTTCTCCACATCCCACCCAACAAGACAGACCAGCAGATGAGCAATACTGAGTGCATCACTCAGCATCGCCCAGACCTGAAGGAATGGCCCAGCCCATGGCCTCAGCTGATGGTCTTCAGTACTTCAAGCAGAACAAGGGCACCATTCCTCCTGCCCTCTCCCAGCAGCTGTGCCTGGAGCCAGCGGCTGTGCCTGGCTGTGCCTGGAGCCAGCGGCTGGATGGGACAGAGCCCTGGCTGGGACCCAGCAGTGGCTTCCTCTAGGACACAAGCTTGTAGCAGGAGGGTGCATGGAGGGCACATGGGTGCATGGTGGGTGATCAGTGAGGCCCCTGAAGCAGAAGCCAAAAATAGTCCTAGCACCATGTTCCCTCATGGAAAGTGTGGAAGGCCAGCTGCCTTCCTTTATGGGAAAGCGTGTGTGTTTGTGTGTGTGAGTACTCCCTTGATATGGTCTGCCTTTGTGTACCCACCCAAATCTCATCTTGAATTGTAATCCCATAATCCCCATGTGTCATGGGAGGGACCCAGTGGGAGGTCATTGAATCATGGGGGTGGTTTCCCCCATGCTGTTCTCATGATAGTGAGTGAGTTCTCATGAGATCTGATGGTTTTATAAGCGTCTGGCATTTCACCAATGAGTGGCATTGGCACTCATTCTCTCTCCTGCTGCACTGTGAAGAGGTGCCTGTTGCCAAGAGTATAAGTTTCCTGAGGCCTCCCAAGCCATGCAGAACTGTGAGTCAATTAAACCTCTTTTCTTTACAAATTACCTAGTCTGGGTATTTCTTCATAGCAGCATGAGAACAGACTAATATAATACATCCGCCATCCAGAAGTTAGCTTTGTAGTTCCTGAAACCAAAACTTCCAGGAAGCACTCACTGCTTCATTTGCCAAACTTCTGGACAGGTTGTTCTCTACACCTCGTGCTCAGGCCAGCCATGCAAAGATAAACAGCATATGGCCTCTGTTTTCCAGGATGCCATGGTCCAGTGCGGGAACACATGTCCAAAAGTTGTCTTTTCTCCTGCACGTGGGTGACGGGAGGCATGCAGGAGGTATGCATGCACACTTGGAGAACAGTGTTGTGCTGCCATTTGCTGCCACCCACCAGACCGCATCCTTGAGTCAGACCAATCTTATTGCCCTCTCAGGCCATTCTGTCTTCTCTGTTGCTAAAATGCAGAAGGAATTCTCCTGCTTCAGTTGTCACAACATTCACAACATTGCAGGCATGGCCAATCTAATCCACAGGAACCACCAGAGAATGAAGTTCCATGGCCATTCAAATGGATTCCAGAGCACAGCATCATTGCTCCTGTCAGTGTCCCTGCAAAGAGGTTTCTTACCAGGCCTTGAAAAGCAGCCACTGTGAGAAGAGGAGCACGGTGTGCTGGGAGCATGTCCACCCTTCACAGACAGCAGGGGAGGGGCCTTGAGGGGTCCCCTGACCCAGCCCCACTGCTGTCCTTACCTGGGTGTCTCAGGGTACCTGCTACTCTTCACCAGATATTCATTCCACATACAAGTCCTGGTCCCATGATGCTCCAGGGGCTATGCCAAGACTCCAAAATTAATAAGACAGAGGCCTTCTTTGACCTCACTACTGCCCTGGGTGGTGCCCCCCGGCTTCCAAGCAATCATCATCAGAGATGACCATTTTGCCCATTGCCTTGAGTATTTTCTTTCCCCCTCTTCCCACCTAAACTCCCAGCTCGGTGAGTTAAGGGACCCTCCCTGTAACCCTAACTCCTATCACGGGGTAGGTGGGACTTAATCACTGTTAATCAAGTGAATAAGTGATACATTGTTATCCTCCTCACTGAATTATCAAGTCAAACAAGCAGATGTCTAAAATAATTGTGTAAATGGCCTTGTAACCGGGGCTCTGTGGGGAAGAGCAGGACTCAGTGAGGATGTATAACAGGGATCTACACCTGCCTGGGTCTGGGAGAGGTTTGTCTGAGAGAGCAGGCTTCACCAGAGCCATACGGAAAGTGTAGGAGTTCACTGGAGGAAGCCACGTGGGGTGGGAACAGGATAGAGAGAGCAGTCCAGGACAAGAGAATGCATGAAAGAGATTTGATTCCATCTGAAGAGTGGTGGAAAGCCATCGAGAGGCTCTGAACCAGGGAGGGCCCTGAGAGACTCAGAACCACGTGCCCTCTTGCCTTGGGAGGTGGGTGCCTCTACCTGCAGGCCACCCCAGTCCAGGCAGACGGGTCAGAACTGGATGAATCAGCTTTGCTCACCATGCACCCCTGTGCCCCACTACCTGTGCTTCCCAGGTGTCATATCAAGCCAGCTGGTTGTGAAATGTCCCAGGTCAGGTAGAGTGACACTTTCACCCCAACTGAGTCCCTTCCAAAGCAGTCAGGACAGCAAATCTGCTTTCTCAATCACCACCCTGAGGCTCTGTAAGAAAGAGGCCAGCTTCTCAGCTTGCTGGTTCATGCCTTTTAATTGCTTTTACTTCATCTGGCAGCCCTACCCTGACAATACCTTTAAAAGGTGTGAAAGCCTCTACTCCTAACCTGCTCATATACACAATGCCCCAGCTGTCAACCTCCAGCTGCACAAGGCATGTGCATTATCTTTAGCACCTGTCACTTTCACAGGGACATGAGCCATTGAAGGATTGATTTGGAAACCAAAATCAGCTTGGGACAAGGGCAGTTAAACTGTGGACGATGGTTTGTTGCATGTTTTCTTGCACCTGTGGATTTGGTATACCTTCACTGGATCCACAAATTTGAGAGTGCAAAGAGAGACTGTGCTCATTCAGACCTTAGCATTTTGGACTGAATGAAACCAACATGATGCAGGGAAAAAACCCTCATGGGTCATACCTAGCTAGTGAAGAAACTGCCCAGTTATGCTTTTTCAGTGACCAACCAAAGGGACAGTAGAGAAGAACCCACTCCAGGAACCAGCTGGGGAACTCTGTCCTCCCAGCTATTTCTCCAGGTTGGCTTTCCCATAGCTGTCTTGAGTCTGGCGGCTTCTGTTGGCTAAAAATTAAGGATAAACTTTAAAACACAGGAGTGTTACACCTTATGGTACTTGTTGTGTTGGGATGGAGCTAGAAGTGGTCCAGATACCCAAGTATTAATAGCATAGTATGAATTCTGGATTCTTATCCCAACAAGGATCACTTTTCACTCATGCAGAAGGGTGTTGCTCTTTGAGTAGCTCTCTTCCCGCATGAGGCACAGTCATCTAAAGACATGGCTTCCTGGTGGCCACAGAAAGGACAGAAAGAGTTGAAGGGTGAAGTAGCACTTGTACTGCCTCAGCTCAGAAGTGACACACATCCCAGTCCTCTGGTTACTTGTATGGCCCCACCTAACTGTAAGGGGCTGGGAAGCTGGTCTTCCCTGTACCCAGGAAGTCAAGGAGTACGGGAGATGGTTAACACCATGAAGGACTGCAACAGTATCAAGAGGCTGACTCACAGAGTGAACATACACTTAAAAATACACATCAGGTACCTACTGCTGCATAACAAACCACCCACAAATTTGGTTGTTTAGAGCAACAGCCATTTCTCAAATTCACAATTCTGCAAATTAGCAATTTAGCTCAATGAGCCGGTTCTGGTTTTGCCTGGGCTGCTTCCTGCATCTGCAGTTAGCTGCAGATCAGCTAGATGGTTCTGCTGCTGGCATTGGCTGGCTGTTGGCTATGGTGATGGGAATGACTGGGCCACTTGTCTTACCTGCTTCTGCTCTCGTAGTGAAAGCAGGGATCCCCGAGGGAGAGCAGAAACACACAAGGCTCCTCAAAGCCTAGGTTCAGAAGTAGCATGCCATCACTTCCACCATTTTCTATTGGCCAACGCAAGTCACAAGATCAGCCCAGATTCACAGACTCCATCCGCTGATGGGAGGAGGTGCAAAGGCACATTGCAAAGTTCCTGGACACAGTGAGGCCATTAACTGGGGCTGTCAATGCAATCTACCACGGCATAGGATTCCAAAACAGTCTTCTGTGATCAGGGTACCGTGGACCACTCAGGACAGATGAAGCACAATTGTGAGAGGTCCTGCAGTGAAAATCAAGACTGAAGAGTGAGGCTGTGACTGACACAGGGAGGGCCTTCTGTGCTTCACCAACTCACAGATTTTCACCTGCATTGTCCCTTCTTCCCAAGGCTCCCTGTATCACCATCGCTGATTGCCATTTCATCATCTGCTTGAAGCCATTTCTCCTTTCATCACCCATTTGACCCAATAAGACCCAATACCACTTCTGGTTGGCTCTGAACAGCGATGGGTCATCCTCCTAGAAACGGTCACAAGGACAATGCAGTGTCACTTGTCCCTCTCATGATGCTAAGGGTGCTGTTTTCAGTGTTGGCCTTAAAAGCCAGAAGTGGGCCAGGCACAGTAGCTCACACCTGTAATCTCAGCACTTTGGAAGGCCGAGGCAGGAGGATCACCTAAGGTCAGGAGTTCGAGACCAGCCTGGCCAACACGGTGAAACCCCATCTCTACTAAAAATACAAAAATTATCTGGGCATGGTGACACACCTGTAATCCCAGCTACTCAGGAGGCTGAGACAGGAGAATCATTTGAACCCAGGAGGCAGAGTTTGCAGTGAGCTAAGATTGCACCACTGCACTCCAGCCTGGGCAATAGAGCAAGATTCTCTCTCAGAAAAAAAAAAAAAAAAAAGCCAGAAGTGACCCTAGAAACTCTCTTATCCAATTGCTTTCCTTCACAAGGAAGGAAACTGAGGTCTCGAGAGTGAAACTAACCCACCCAAAGTCACAAGGCCACCTGCACCTAGATCTTCTGTCTTGTTGCCCACAGCTTTTTCCATACCTCTGCTGGCCCCAGAAACACTCTGCTGTCTGCCTGACATCTTGGAAGTGAGTGCCCCAGCCAGCCCCATTGCTCAGTGCCAGAGCGTGTTCTTCAGCATGAGCTGTCTGCAAACCGTTCACCCTCTATTCCTGCAGCAAACCCTGTCATTCTGCTAATGCTGGATGATCAAGACCACAGGCTCTGCTGCTCTGACTGACAGGCTGGAGACGAGCCATGAGCAATGCAGCCTGTCGGGGTCATGGCCCATAGAGCCCATCAGCCAGGCGGCGGGTAGTCAGGCCAAAACTCCACAACCTTCTGTCTCCGTGCAGCCGAATCTCAGCCAGTGTTTATCCAGGCTCAAGCTAGGGAGGCCAGTCTCCAGACAAGGGGGTCCTGGTTCAGGAGGCTGTGGAGTCTTGCTGTACCTCCATCCAAAAGTCCCTGCTTCCTGAGTATCGATGCCTCTGAGCAGCACCCACTGTACCTGGGCATTTATGATACTGAGCAGTGTCTCCAGCATCCTGGGAATCTGGGATGCTCAATGTTACTCCCCAGCATCCTGAGTATCTATGATGCTGAGTGGTACCCCCTCTAGCATCCTGAACATTTATGATGCTGAGAGGCACCCCCATTATCATGGGCATCTATGATGCTGAGTGGTACATTCAGCATCCTGAACACTTGTAGTGCTGAATTGTAGCCCATCCAGCATCCTGGGCATCTATGATGCTGAGTGGCAACCCCACAATCCTGGGCATCTGATGCGGAGTGGTACCCCCTCCAGCATCCTGAACATTTATGATGCTGAGTTGCACCCCCTCTATCCTGGGCATCTATGATGCTGAGTGGTACCCTCAGCATCTTGAACATTTGTAATACTGAATTGTAGCCCCTCCAGCATCCTGGGCATCTGTGATGCTGAGTGGTACCCCCTCTAGTATCCTGAACATTTATAATGCTGAGTGGTACCACCTTCAGCATCCTGAACATTCATAATGCTGGGTTATACCCTCTCCAGCATCCTGGGCATTTATGATGATGAGTGGTACCTCCCTAAGCATCCTGGGCATCTATGATGCTGATTGATGTCCCCAGCATACCAGGCGTCTATGATGCTGAGTTGTACCCCCACTATCCTGGCCATTCACAATACTGAGTGTTACCCCCAGCCTGTGGGGTACTTGTGACCCTGCTGCATATCTACAGATTTGTGTGTCTGTGTTCTCACTGGGCCATGAGCTCCCTAACAAAAGAAACTGTTGGACTCCTCCTTGTATCATCAGTGCCGAAACCATGCATCCCTTTGGCGGACACACACTGAAGGCACGGTGCATGAATGAATGAATGAATGAATGCATGATGCTTGACGAGCTAAGCTGGAGATCATGGTGTCCTCAGGCCCAATGTTTACATCCAGCTTCTTCCCTCATGGGAGAGAAGCGTAAGGATTGGAGCTAGTTCTCAAATCTGGCTATATATCTGAGTTTGTTGCAGGGCTTTATAAAATAGTTTCCCAGAAGCTTCCCTAAACTTACAAAATCAGATCTGTAGGAATGCAGACCCCAGAATTTGTAGTTTGAGAAGATTCCCCAGGGAGATGTTCTCAGGCAGGGCCCCGGAGCAGCCCTTGGGAAGCCCAGGGACAGCATTGAGCATGGTCCTACCACAGCTCAAGCAAGAGAAAACTGGGCTTGGGTCAATGAAAGGCCAGCCATCCCCTGCGGCAATGGCTCCCAGCCCTGGCTCCACAGAGCCCGGGGCTGGCGTTATAGTATAGACAGACATACAGACAGCACCCGCATTGGGCTGCGTCTGACTCCTAAGGCAGGTCTTGTTTTCTCCATCTAGCACTCGACAACATCCCGCAGTGAGAGGAATCAGACCACAGGCCTCACAGTTGCAATTGGCACCGTGACCAGTAGAAGTAGACATCTCTTTGAGCACAGCTAAATTTGAAAATACATCACGGCTGAAAAAATTCTGTCTATGATGGGGGCTTGGCCTGGGAGGTGGAGTCACACAGTAGCTGAGAGTACGGAGCTTTAGAATCAAACCTCCCTGATTCCAAGTCCCTGCACGACTGTTTACCAGCCCTGTAACCTTGAGCAAGTCACGCAGCCGGGGGCAAGTCACAGGACCTCTCTCCAACTTGGTTTCCTCCTCTATAAGATGAAGCTAATACTCGGCCCCACAGCCTGGGCTGCTGTGAGGACAGGATGGGATGAACCCTCAGGGCACAGCAGCAGGGGGCTAACAGCATCTTCCCACACACGGAGCACTTAAAACGGGCATGCGCACACGTGGAGTTTGCAACAGCACATCTGCTATGTATGCTGACGCACACTCATGTGCATTGTGTGTGGAGGAGAGCGTGCCCCGCAGCCAGGAGCCCAGCACACAATCGCCAAGCAGCCTCAAATTCACCAGCCAGACTCCAAACCAGTCAGGAAAGCAAAGGAGTTCTGAATGGGCTCAAATGCATGGTCCATTCGCGGCATCATACAAAGGCCCGGTGTGATCTTGGTTCTGCCGACTCTGTTTGTGCCACTGACTTGCCCTCCTCCGTCTCCTTCTTTGGGCCAGAGTCCCTCTCTGTGGTGACCGGTTCCCTGGGGGAAGTTTCAGGCCCACGTTTTGTTCTCCTCCTCCTGTTTCTGGCTCACACAATGAGCTCACCTCCAGCATGAAGGGAGTACCTCAAGCTGCCTTGACAAATCTCTCCCTGCAGGCCAGCCTGGCTCCAAACATCATCCCCACGCTCGTGCTTCCTTCAAAGCCAGTGCAGTTGCTCTGTGGATGAGCCCAGCTCCAAAGACAGACCTGGGCAGAACTACACAGGAAGGAGAGATGGAGAAGGTTCTGGATGCCAAGGCGTAGCAAAAGCTCTGGGACAGCTTTGCAGCTCAAAAATGCCTACCTGCCTGTCTGCCTGCCTGCCTGCCTTCCTGCCTTCCTTCCTTCCTTTCTTTCCTTCCTTTCTTTCTTTTTCTTTCTCTCTTTCTTGCTTCCTTTTCCTTCCTTCCTTCTTTCTTTCTTTCTTTCCTTCCTTCCTTTCTTTCTTTCTTTTCTTCCTTTCTTTCTTCTTCTTTCTTTCTCTTTCTTTCTTCTTTTTCCTTCCTCTTTCTTTCTTCTTTTTCCTTCTTTCCTTCTTTCTTTTCTTTCCTTCTTCTTTTTCCTTCCTTCATTCTTTTTCCTTCCTTCTTTCTTCTTTATTTCTTTCTCTCTCTCTCCCTTCCCTCCCTCCCTCCTTCCTTCCTTCCTTATTTCCTTTTCTCTTTGAGATAAGGTCTTTCTATGTTGTCCAGGCTGTTCTCAAACTCCCAGGCTCAAGCAATCCTCCTGCCCAGCCTCCCAAATAGCTGCGATTATAGGCATGCACCACTACAACCAGCTCTCAGAAACACATCTCTAGCCAGGCACTGTGGCTGATGCCCGTAATCCCAACACTTTGAGAGGCTAAGGTGGTTGGGTCACTTGAGCTCAGGAGTTTGAGACCAGCCTGAACAACATAGGGAGTCCCCAACTCTATAAATGATTTTAAAATTGGCCAGGCATGGTGGAACATGCCTGTGGTCCCAGCTACTTGGAGACTGTGGCAAGAGGATCACCTGAGCCCGTGAGATTGACGCTGCAGTAAGACATGATCACACCACTACACTCCAGCCTGGATGACAGAGTGAGACCCTGTCTCAAAAAAAAAAAACATACATTTATGGCAACCTGCACATTAGCAACAGCGTGTGGTGAGCCTGAGTCTGCCCTCTTACCTCTGCCAGATTATGCATTGGTACAGGATGCTGTATGATGGCTGTGGGTACATGCTGGGCTACAGGTCACCAACCAGCTACAGAGAAGCCAGGATGTTTGTCAGGAAGTGCCCTTACCTTCAGTAGCTGGTGTCAAGGAGACAGCTGCACTTCTGTTCTAGGTTGGTGCAAAAGTAATGCAGTTATTGCCATTCTCCCATCTCCTCCAGGAAGCCAGCCTGAAAAGCACTGAGGAGACAGACCATCAAGGGCTCTTATGTCCTCCAATCAGCCCCCTCTGCTTGGCCCTTGTCATCTATCTAGCTCACAGTTCAGGGGATGCCTGACACAGGCCACTCTATGCCAGCCTTCATGCACCCAGCTGCCCTCTCCACCGGCCTGGCCCACCCCACACTGTCACTCAGCTGCCTCCACGGTGACCATTTCCTGGGGAGAATAACAAGTTCTCTTTCATTCTTGTCCTTACTTGTCTTACTATTTATGGATGCACAATGACTTTCTCCAGCAAGAAGGACCCCCCTGTGGGTGGTTCAGCTTCTTCTGAATGTCCCCTTTCTCTGTGCATCACCTGCATGTGTGCTGCACGTGCTTCTTCCAAGGAGCTGTATGTGGTCCAAAGAGGGGAACAGTTGGATCCATGTCTGTTCTGTTTGCCTTCGTGCCACATTCTCTGAAGTTGACTTCTGAATCTGAAGAGTCTGCACTTTTGAAGATTCTTTCTGGGGAAGGGTTTGACATAATACCCACTGTTTGTCCCATGTAATATTAAAGAAAAGAAAGTGCGCCATGCAGAGATGACCGTGTGATCCCAGATCCTAGAATTCTTGTCCATTTTATCAGCAGAAAGTTGGGGAATCTGCCCTGGTTGGTCACAAGGCACTAACTGCCTGGAACTCTGAGCTGAGATGTGTTTCACGTGACTGTTTATTTCTCAAGCACGTGAGAGTCCAATGTTGTGTTCCATACAAGTGGCCAGCTTTCCCTGCGTGGTGACTGGTAGACCCAGGCCGCCTTCCTCTGTAGATTCACCATCCTCAGGACCTTGGAACTCCTGCCTCCAGCTTGGGGGAGAAGGAGAGTGGAAACGTCCAGTGCTGTTTTGAGAAGCCCTGACCTGGAAGGGAGAAACATCCTACTCAGGGTCAATTGAAAAGAATCAGTTTGCCAGGCACAAGGGATGCAAGGAGGCCTAAGAAAGATGTCTTCAGATGAGATGGCTACATCCCAGGGCCAATTCAGCACTGGGGAAGGGAGAGAGAGGACACACATTTTTGTGGTCTCTGCCACAGAGTTACCTGCAAATCATGCTTACAATACAGAGTGGAAATATGGCCTGGGACCTTCCCAGTGCAAACCACAGATCTTGACTCTCATGGAGTTAGAATTAGACCCTGTGCAGTTCACTGACTGGGTGCTGCCCAGTGGGGACTAACCTCCCTAAGCAGGAAGGCTGCTGGGGTTCATCACCCGGGGCCTGCCTTGGTAGGACTCCTGCACGCCCTCATTTACCTGCTGCCAGGTTGGTCCAAGGCACACCCAGGGCTGGCTGGGCATATGCACTCCCTGGAGGCCTCTGCAGACTCGAGCTCAGTGACCACAAGCTCCAGATGGCACTGCTGAGATCCAGCCTTTGATTCCCTGATTCAAGTTCATGGCCTGATCCAGGTCCAGGAAGAATCCACCTGACCCTTCCCCTTCTGCCCTTCCTCAGGGCCCCATCATCTCACCTTCCTGGTGCCTTGTCCTTTTTGTTTGTCGTTTGGCCACACTCTCCTCTCACACATTCCCCCAAAATATCAAGCACCATGTGGAAAATCTGAAAGGGGCACCCTCATCAAGAACCTCCCAGCCTTGGGGTTGTGTTCTTGGCCAGAGCACCTCAGTTTCCTCCCTCCTTGGGGCAGACACGCTCCCGACACCTTGTCCCCACCCTCTTTGTACCCACTTAACATCATGCAGAACGTTCTGGCTGTGTTGAGAATGAGAAGCAAGTGGTTAAAGTAAGACAGTCAGTGGAAGACTTTGCACCCAAGTTCTTCCTTTGCTTAACAAAGCTTATTGTTTTTTCCTTACTTGAGCAATAATTGTGTATTGACTAAAGTTTTTCACATGCAGAAAAGTAGATTACAAAATAAAAAAACAAATAATAACTCTAATCCCACCATAAACATGTTGATACACTTACTTCTTTACCTTTTGTCTTTTTGGTGTGAATGGCTTTGTTTTAATACACTGGAAATCATAATGCTGGTAGGATTTTAAAGCATATTACAATTAATTTTGTGCTGTGGGCATGTTACATGCTGTTCTATCATCCTTGGCCACTTGATTTTGAGTGATTTCATAATATTCCATGGAGTGGGATTCTATGACTTAGCTACATCTGCACAGGTTCAGTCAAGAAAACAGAGAAGCCACTCCAGGTATTCCAACAGGAGGGTTCTCATGCAGGAAATTTGGGGCTAAAATAACTGTTGGAGGGGCTGAGGGGGGAAGGTCAGGGAGACCACCACCCCTCTTGGCTTCCTGCAGCAGGGAAGTGGGTGGTTTGTGGGGGCCCTCTGGGAAGCCCTTGCAGACCTTACATTCACTGTCTGCCAACAGCTACTGCTGAGGGTGGAGCCTCCTGCATCTCATGTGCCTCTCCTGGGCAGATGCTAATCCAGGACCATGGAGGAGGGGGTTCCAGGCTAGCCCCCCGAGGGTGCAGAGGAGCACGTGGAGAGGATGGCAGCAGAGCCCAGATGACCACTGCCCCTCCTTCATGTGGCCCATTCTCTACTGTTGGACTTGTTGTTTCCTAATTTTCACTGAATTTATGTCTCCCACAACACCATCGCAAGTATTTCTCTGGGGTATTCCTGGTCTCCTTGGTGAGCTTCCATCACTGGAATGCATGCCTCCTTATCATGGAGGATTCTCAGAGGAACCCCTGTTTTCTCTGGTCCTCAGGGAGCCAGCATTCTTGTTCCTGGTGTAGGTGTATGCCCAGCAGGTGGGTTCTTAGAGGCAGATCCCAGGAGCACAAAGAGTGGCAGGTCCAAGAACCCAAAAGTGTGAATAGCGCCCTCTCTCCTTTCCCTATTGCCCACGTCCACAGAAAGCCCATCTGAGGTCAGAGAAAGGACATCCTTGCACGACAGGCAGCGTGGGAGGAGCAGCTGCAGGTTTCTTGGATGCTATTGCCTGGGACCAGCAGTCCCTTCAGCTTGGGATGTTGGGGGTCTCTGCAAACACAGAAAACTCACATTGTGAAGCGTTGCTCCGTAGTTGAATGTAGCAGCCCACAGAAGAGCATTTTCGGGGCTCTTCATTCCACTGTTTAAGCTCATTGCAAAGAAGGGAGAGAAGGTGAAGTTGCAGGAGAGGAAAAAGGCTGACCAGGGCTGGGCAGGTCCACAGTGCAGGTCGCACGGTGTCCTTCCCACAAGGTGTCTACCATACAGCCCAATCTGACCAGTGGGCAGAAAAGTCTATGAGGGCTGGATAGTTTCAGTATTCACCAGTCTTCAAAGGCTGCACTTTGCTCTGAGAATTAAACCAAAACTCCAGACTCCAAGGCTCCGCGGGAACTGGCTCCTGCCCAGCTCACCCACCTTGTCTCCTGCCACTTTTCCTGGGATGTAGACGTTCTGGCATGTCCCCAATTCCTCAGACCCATGGATTCATTGGTGCCGTCTCCCGCAGATGCTCCTCCCAGCCTGGACCATCTTCCACTGGTCACTTCATTGCTGTTCTTGGCACTGTCTGCCAAGTCTCTGCAGTAAGGTGCCTTCTCTCATGGCCTTCCCCTCCAACCCTGTCTCAAGCAGCCTCCACCCCCAGCAATTTCCTCTTTTGCCACCTCTGTGTTTCCTTCGTTCATAAAATGGGTCGTTCCTTTGCTTTTATAACTTCCCTTTGGGTTGTGTGTCTGTCTTCCCCGCATGACCGTAAGCTGCAGGAGAGCTCAGGTCTTGCTTGTTCTGTTTCTTTTGGACTCTCTAGCTCTCAACCATCCCCGGCTCAGAAAACATCCTTACACAGAAAGGATAGAGCTGTGTTTGCCCCTTAGGCAGCAGCCAGCACAAGATATGCCATTTGATTCAATACATAAGAGGTGAAGTATTTGGGGTTCTGCTTCCTGGGGTGAGCCTGGTGTGCTCAAGGTTGATAGAATGACTTAGCCACTGGTGTGGATTAAATTGTGTCCCCTCGGGGAAAAGAAATATCATACGTTGAGGTCCTAACTCCCAGTACTTCAAAACATGACTCTATTTGGAAATAGAGTCATTACAATGTAATTAGTTGAAACGAAGTTGTTTTGGAGTAGGGTGAGCCCTGATCCAATATGACCAGCATCTTTATAAAAAGGGGAAATTCAGACACAGACATGCACACCTGGAGAACACCATGTGAACATCTAGGTGAGATTCGAGCAATGCGTCCACAACCCAGGAACACCAAGGACTGCCAGCGACCACCCAAGCTGGAGAAAGGCTTGGAACAGAGCCTGCCTCACAGCCTCAGAAGGAAACGACCCCTGCCCACACCTTGATCTTGGACTTCCAGCCTCCAGAACTGTGAGCAATAAACTGTTAATTAGCCACCTCCCCGCACCCCCGCTGTTGTGTTACTTTATAAGGCAGCCCTTGCAAACTCACAGAACCCTGTTATTCCCGACACCTGGGACCACATCAGCTCTGGGCAGCTCCACTCTGGGTCCAAGTTCAGGACTCCCCGTCACAGCCCAGGCCGTATGGAGAGAGGTCAGGACTCGTGTGAGGCAGCACACTGGTGCTGCCCTGCCACCTGCCCTACCCTCTTACCCTCTCCACAAACTGGATCCTGTTGCCAGGCTGTCTCCCACCTGCCACTCCAGAAATGCAGAGAATCGAGAGTGACAGCCTCAAGGCAATCCTAGCCCTAGGTTCCAGAGTAGGGGTGAGCAGAAAGGAAAACAGGGCTGGGTCTCTGAGAGAGAGGCAGGGCTCACCCAGAGGACCAGCCTTGGTGCTATGCCAGGTCCTCAGCCCATTTTCATCCATCTACATTATCTCTGGCATGGAGAGAGACCAGGCTGCCTCCCAGACCATGGACAGAAGTTGCTGACTCCTGTAACCTCGCCCACTTCCTGTGCAAGCTGCTAACGGCAGCACATTGCCGGCGATCATCCCTGCCATGCCTGTGGAGGCTGCCCCCCAGCAGATGCTGCTTTCATCCTGGCTGGAAGTGACCGTCTGGCTTGAGTGGGGCTTTTCTCCAAGCCATAACCCCATTCCAGAAACGTGATCACATCTCTAAAAGGGGGGCCCGGCAACTGGAGAAGGTGAAGTGAAAAGGAAGAGCAACATTTAGTGCGATGAGGTGTGGACATGTGAGGAAGGCTTTCCCCAGCTGGGGTAGGAGTGGGCTGGGGGCAGCCAGGGCTGGGGTCTGCAAGTCTCTTTCCAAGTCCTGTTCAGAGGTGGGATCTGGGCAGGAAGTCCAGGTGTCGGCAGCAAGGTCAGAGGCCCTGGCTCTCACTCCTTCCAATGTTATGGGAAACCAGCTTCCTACATGAGCAGGGGTGGAGGTCAAGAGCCACAAGTTCCTTTAACATGAGAAGCTGTGCCAAGGGTGTAATAAGCGCTGATAACATGACCCAGTACAGCACCCATGTCCTCCTCACCCTGGAAGCCCATGTGAGCCTCTCCCGGATGCTTGGCAGGAAGACCCTCACTCCCCCGCACTCCTGGCCCTCACCTGGGTATATCCTACGGCCCTCTCCTAATTCCACCATGAGACCAGGAGCCACAGGACAATGACAGCCACAATGGTGATAACCATGATACTTAATCCATCAACGGAAATTGCCAGCGTGCCTAACTAACACCGGACTTCACTCAAAGCCTGGGGATGTAGCAATAGATGGGACAGACACGCTTCCTGTTCTCCCGTAGGTGACATTCTAATAGAACTGAGGATAACATCAATAACAGTTGGCTTTCTGGAGCCCTTGCTGTGTGTGAGGCGTTGTGTAAGTACTTTAACTGCAAGATCTCTGTTAATTTTCAAAACCACCTTACGAAGTGAGGAGTAGGATTATCACCCCCATTTACAAGTGAGGAAGTTGGCACACAGAAGTTAGGAGATTAGCCCCAGGTTGTACACCAAGAATAGCTGGGAGAGAAAAAGGCTAGGATCCCAATGAATTGTTGGGTTATCATCTCTACCAGCTGGTAACATGTCATTCTCCTCGCAGCCTCTATCCCACCTTCACAGAGAGATGTTTTGGGCATGTTTAGAGAATCAGCAGCAGTCCTCACCCTGGCCGTAGGTTTTGGTGTAAGTGCCTGGGGCTGGCACAGCCCCTCCCCAGGGAAGAGTAGCCCACCGGCTTCCCACCCGAGGATCAGGGCTAAGGCCCAGCCTAGCTATAGAACCAGAGAAGGCTGGCATTGGGGCTACAGCAGAGATCCATGCTCTGTAAGCATTTTACACATTCCCTCTGAGGAGCTTCTACAGACATTTGGGCTGATAAACCTGAAATCTCTAGAAAGCATCTAATTAATGCATCTTCCCAAGTAGAATGTTTTAGTAACTGCTGTTCAAGCAACAGAAAAGTTGAAAAAGCTTTTATTGCAAGTGCTGCAGGGACAGATAGAGATCCACACGGCTGCTTCTCCCAGGCACTGGCTCTCTCTCCTGCAACCTATTGACATCCATTAACATTCTTCCAGCTATAAAAAAATGCATCTTATTCTAACACTCTCCATAAGCAGGAAGCTGGGCATTGAATTACTGAGCCTGAGTAATTGCCGGTAGTCATTGTGATGGAAAATGGCAGAAATCGCAATGAGTCACAGGGTATTGGAAAGGCAACTGTTTGGTGACGATAATTCTGTAAGGATAATTTCATTAATGGAAGTGGGAGACAAGGCGTGTGCCAGTGAATACTGTATATGTGCATATACATATCCGCGGACATACATCTAGCGTTTAAAAACGGCTGCATGTAAACGGGTATGTATGTGTCTCCCTGTTTAATGAATGCCTGAATGCTGAATGGTAAAGCACCATTCAGAAGTGATTTGTGATAATCACAGGGGGGAGAAATCCTTTAAGTGAAAGGAAATGGGAACAAGGATATTTCAAGCGTAGATGTGAAAAGCTTCTATTTGATTCAGGGCCACAGAGGATTCAAAAGACATCAAAGCATTGACAGACTGAATAGCTTCCACCAGAGGAAGAAGTTCCCCGCTCTGGAATTTAGCACATAAGATAAACCAAGTACAAATCCTCGTGCTGGAGAAGGTTATTGACGGACGACACTGGGCGCTGGTGGGACCGCAAGAGAATCCCAAATCCTGCTCTGCCCTGCCCAGGCTACCCTCAAGTTAGATCCTCTGCATCTGAACCAAAACAGCCTTCTGCTTTGCAAAATGAACAGAGTCGTGTGCTTTGAATGAGGCAGCTGCTCTGTGTACCACATCCAATGTGTTGGGATAAAAAAAAATCAGACTGGACATTTATTTAGGACTAAACCTCGTCCACGTGGAAAGTGTCCTCCCCTTCTCCACAGGTGCACCCCACCTTCCCCAGAGCTCTGCCCTCTCCTCCCAAGCAACACAAACGACACAGGGTAGGAAATGACAGTGTCCTTTGCAGCATGAGGCTTCAGAATTAGAGTCTGAGCAGTGTTTTCATTGACAACCCTGATACATTTTATGTTTTTGTGGGAGCCAGTCCCAGAGCCAACCCAGCCCAGAAATAGAGAGATGGCTTTTGCACTGAACTGCACCAGTTCCTATTATACTCTATGTTTTTAAATTGAGGTAAACTTCACATAACATAAAATTCACAGTGAACCTACATATGTTATAAGTTCAGCTCTTATTTTGGATTTGGGGGTACATGTGCAGGTTTGTTACATGGGTATATTGTGTGATTCCGAGGTTTGGGGTACAATGTATCCCATCACCCAGGCAGTGAGCTAGTTGTTCAGCACTTTCCCCTTCCTTCCCTCCTTGCTTTTGGGCAAAAGTCTAGTATCCAGAATCTATAAGGAACTTAAACAAATCAACAAGCAAAAAGCAAATAATCTCATTAAAAAGTGGGCAAAAGATATGAACAGACACTTCTCCAATAAGATGTACAATGAACCTTTTTAAAACATACAGTTTGGTGGCATTTCTTGCATTCTTTGCACTATGTAACCATCAACTCTGTCTTGTTCTTTTTCTCTTTTCTCTTTTCTTTTTTTTTTTTTTTTTTTTGAGACGGAGTCTTGCTCTGTTGCCCAGACCGGAGTGCAATGGTGTGATCTTCGCTCACTGAAAACTCTGCCTCCCAGATTCAAGTGATTCTCCTGCCTCAGCCTGCTGAGTAGCTGGGATTACAGTCATGTGCCAACACGCTCAACTAATTTTTGTATTTTTAGTAGAGACAGGATCTCACTATGTTGGTCAGGCTGGTTTCGAACTCCCGACCCCAGGTGATCCACTCGCCTTGGCCTCCCAAAGTGCTGGGATTACAGGTATGAGCCACCCCACCTGGCCAACTCTGTCTTGTTCTAAGACATTAATGTCATCCCAAAAGGAAACTGTGCACCCATTAAGCAAAATCACTCCCAACTCCCAGCCCCCATGACCACCAATTTGCTTTTGTCTCTGCAGCTTTACCTATTCTGCATGTGTCATGTAAGTGAAATCATGCAATACGTGAACGTTTCCGTTTGACTGCTATCAGTCAGCTGGCAGCATGTTTTCAAGCTTCGCCCGTGTTATAGCAGGTGTAGCACTTCATTCATTCTGTGGCTGAATAACACTTCGTTGTACAGTGTGGATAGACTGCACTTCGCTTCTTCATCCAGCCATTTATGGACACTTGAGTTGCTTCCACCTTTTGGCTATTCTGAGTGATGCTGCTGTGAATGTGGGCAGACATGTATCTGAGTCCCTGTTGTCCATTCATTCAGGTGCGTCCCAGAAGCAGAATTGTTGGATTCTACGGTCACTCCATGTTCGACTTTTGAGGAACCTGAGCAGAACTTGGACCCCTGCCTGCCCACTGGGTTTACTGGTGGTTTCTCTCTTCCCCTCCCCCATCCTGGTTCTGGCGTACTCCGAATGTCCCTTGCACTCCCTTCCACGGCCACATACTAAATTCAGGGAACATCTCAATGGCCGCATCTGGTCACAGGACATGCACCCATTGGCCCCAGCTCAGACTGTCTCTCTGGGATCTCAGGTTTGTGCAGTGTGAACACATGTCCAAGAGAGGGCAGGCAGAGGCACCAGACCCCCACTTGGTGCTGGTGAGCTGGTCCTCGCTGGATCAGCTGCCCAGCCTGCTGGGCCCAGGCATCCTTGTCCCCTTTAACAGGTGAGGACTGAGGGAGACACAGCTGAATACTGAATAAAAACCACTCACCTGCCATCTACACATTAAGGTCATTGGAACGATGGCCACATGTCAAGGTTCTTCAGGCCCTTCTGTGTCTCAACAGCTTCTAGAGGTGCTGGCTGAACTAAGGCCAAGCTTAGGAAAGAGAGCCCCAAGCTCTGATCCTGATAACCCACCAACATTTCCTAGTCCCGCCCTGCAGGCTCCAGTCCCTGGGTCCTGCTCTGTTCTGAGGTTCCAACTGCCTTGTGCAGGGGGGCCTGGAACCCTCAGCCTTTCCCAGATTCCTCTCCAAGCCGAGGACCAGATCACCAGAGCCTTGAGTCACCTGGACCTCCCGAGCATTTTCTGTGGAAGGAATCTTTGGCTCCAGCACGAAGCGAAATAGTTGATTAAAACGTTTATTTTCCTGTGAGGAAAGAGAAAGGAGAGTCTTCGGTTTCTCCTACCTGACACCCTGACTGTGGCTCCTGTCCCCACCGTGCCTGCTCAGGATGTGTCTCTGCTGTGGGTTGTTACCACGGCCTCCTGCCCATCTGCAGCAAGTAAGGTTATCCCCTTGCATTTGTGCAAGGCAACCAATGAAACTAAAACTTTAAGGAGGAAAGAAATGAGAGATGATAACAGATTAGCAATTTGCAAATTATCCTTAAGAAAAAAGTCCTATTAAGAAAAAAATGATGAGCACGTGCTATTGAAGGGGGGTGGGGGACCATGGCTGGGGAGAAGAATGGACTCTAGCTCGCTGAAATTACAGTATTGTCCCGTCTCCAACTAATAGGCTCTGTTCCCTGACAATACACTAAAGATATCGTTTATTAAGCCCATTATCCTGCAGACCGCAGTTAGTCACATCTCAAACACTGCCACATTTATGAGAGACAGTTACAGTCATTTGCAAGATAATTACCATTTTAATCTCAAACCAGCCCACAGGAGCAAATTGCTTTATAAGTAACCAGGTTTTCAGCATGTCGTGACGGAATGCTGTGCAAGCTCTCAGACACTCCGGGCTTGTTTTGCAGTTTTCTACAGTGTGGGGAAACCTGCCCTCCTGGGGCTGGGTAGAGATGGGGGACAGCCTCCTGTTTGTCACCTGAGGGTGGACACTCACAGTGTCATGCTTCCATATGTCTGCTTCCAGCTCTCATTAACACAGATGGGAGAGAGAGAAAGGGAGGGAGAGAGAGAAAGGGAGGGAGGGAGAGAGAGAAAGGGAGGGAGGGAAAGAGTGGGGAAGAAAGAGGAGAAACAAGAAGAGAGAGAGGCAGGGAGAGAGAGAAACAGAGAAATGGAAGAAGGGAAGGAGCAAGAGGGAGAGAGAGGAAAAGAGAGACAGAGAGAGAGGAAGGGAGGGAGCAGACAGAGGAAGGGAGGGAGAGAGAGAGAGAGAGAGGTAAGTTCTCGTTAACACAGAGGAGGAAGAGAGAAAGAGAAGGGAAGATGAGAACAGGGAGTGAGGGAAGGAAACAGATAACAGAATTACCCTGCTTGAAGCTGGCCTAAAACAGAGTCAGGACATAAGAAAGGGTCGTCACCAGAAGCAATAAGACCCCTGAAAAAAAGTTGAGGACATTGGCATCAAGACTAGTCAACACATCCATAACTTCAGCCCCAAATGCAGAACCTTCCTTGAAAAATGGGAGGACCTTTGTATCTGATGAAACAGCTACAGTCAGTATATTGCAAGGAGCCATCCATTTGCGGAAGGAAAAAATGATCTGGAACTGAAGAGTATCAGAAGCTCCTGAGCAGGGGAAGCAACGGAGCAGGGAGGGGCTGAGCTGGGGTTACTGGGAACCACAGGAAAGTTGGACGAGCAGATGAGATCAGACGGGGTGGCACTAAGGCCCCTGCTGTGAGGGTACGTTGGGCAGCGCTTTACCTCGGCAAAGCTAAGGCGGGGCCACCATTACTTGGGCACCTGTCACAAGGTGCAGAAAGGACAGGTGGGGGACTGCATTATCATGAGTGGTCACGAAGATTGTAAAGGCAAGAGCTGGCAGCCAGTCACTTCCTGATTGGGAGATAATTGAAACTACTAGAATCCAACCACCAATCCATTGCTTTAATATCCTCTGAAATAATCCCACGGAATGAGCATCCAACTTTAGTCACCTTCACCTGACGGTGCCTGAAATTATCTGAATGTGGGGAGAAAAGAGACCAGTCCCGGGATAGGAGGAGGAAAAACAAGAGGGGCAGGGGGTCTGCTGAGGCCGAGCCAGGAGGTGTGTCCCGGAGCACAGGGTGGAGGCTGTTACCTGGGGACAGCAGTGATTCTGGCCAAGGCAGCTTCCCAGGAGTGGTTGCAGAGAGGTGGAAAAGCCAAACTCAAATGAGCCAGGGGCTAAACCCTGGGTGAAGATCACAGCGAGTGTAGAGCCAGCCCTTCCTAGCTCAGGCATCTTCTCCTGGAGACACAGAGTTGGGAACAGAGAAAAGAGAAGTGCAGGTACCGTAATCCCCCTCACTGCAGCTAGCAATTCTGTGTTTCAGAACCTGCAGATTTTCAGCTTCATTTCCCTGAAACCCAGGTCTTCTCTGGAGCTTCCGATCTCTGTTCAAGGGGCCAGTCCCTCCATGCATACAACCTGCATACCATGGTTTCCTCATTCGTCTCACCTCCTACTTCATCTCCCTGAGGCCCCCTCCCCCTCAATGCTTTTACCACAATCCCCTCCAAAGCATCTGACACCCACTTGGCTCTCCACTCTCAGTGCTGACTGTATCCACTCCCTGTTCTGCGTAACACATCACCCCAAATTTGCCTGCTGACAAGAAAGCTGGTTCAGACGGCTGGCAGGTGGAGTTTGGCTTCCGTTCCCCTCCAGGCGGCCTCTCACCCTCCCAGGTCTCTCTCCTCCAGGCAGCCTCTCACCCTCCTGGGTCTCTCTTCTCCAGCAGCATGGCCTAGACTTCTTCCTGTGGCCGCTGAACTCCCAGAAGGAGAGAAAACCAGAAAGCAAGCCGCCCCTAAGACGGAAGTGGCAGTTTGTACAACTTCATTTCAGAAGGGTCTGCTGTGCACTGTGGTCTCACACACCAACCTGGGGCTGTAGGAGACAAGACTGCACACAGAGGTGAACACCAGGCGAGAAGGGGGTTATTGGTTCATTGGGGGCCTTCTTGGAGACCGGCCACGGCACTTCCTGATTCTCAGTGTAGGTGGTATGAACTGGTACTGCAGCTCTGAAGAAGCAGGGGCTGAGGCGTCCTTATTTTGTACCTTCCAAGATTCCTAGTGTGAGGTCAGAGTGCAAGTAGGTGCTCAGCAAACACTTGTTGGAATATAGAGTTTTGGATTCCTTGTAAGCAAAACTCACCAGGGGTCTAATGTGCCTGGTGCAGGTCCCCACCATCCCCCCACACCTGCTGATGATCCTGTCTCAGGGCATTTCCTGCCCATTCCTTCCTTCTTTCCTCTCCCTGCAGGTGTTATGAAGATGAAAGTAGACGACAGCTGGCAGAGATTGTGTTGACACACTCAAGGTCATGGACTGTCCTCTCATTTGAGCATTATTTATCCAACACAAAGAGACAGACACAAAGATAATGCCATGATAATTTAATGGCTCGCCCCTTTTGCAAAACTGCCATCGCTGGTGTTTCTGTGAGAAGGAAGACAAAAGATTCAGGGGGGGCCCTGACAGTCTCTTTTCTTCTCTGAATAATTCCTGCCTCCCTACCCAGGCTTCTGTTCCCTCCCACACCCACATTTCCAATAACAGGCTGAAGTTATTGCTAGCTTTTCAGTTTTAATACAAATATGGAAGGAAATCAATGAAACTGATATTGTGAGACAATATATTTCCCATCAGACAATTACAGGGGGATTTTTCATTCAGATTTTCACTATTCAAAATGAAACACAGAGATTATTTTTTCAGTGGCACATCCTGAAACTGCAGCCTCTCTGTCAGTAGTGCAGCTCCTGAGGCTGCGTTGTAAAGGGACTTGCTAAAGTAGACTTCTTGACATTAATATAGCAACATGTCAAATAAAAACTCAGACTAAAAGAGATGAGCTTCCCCTTAATATACCGTGATCGCTGCCGAGAGTCTGAGGGGGGCTCCCGAGTGGCTTGGAATTCCTCTGCTTGGGATTTCACTCTACTGACAGCAACATGTCAGAGTTCGTTAATGCAAGACCAGGACCAGAGGCAAATATATTTTGAACGTGGAACAAAAAGAAGCTGCCAGGAAAACATGGATTTTTTTTAAAGCTGCACCCACCCGAGGCCCCATGGGTATAGGGTTGGCAGATTTAGCTAATAAAAATACAGGAAGCCTAGTTACAGTTGAATTTCAGACTAATAATGAATAACGTTTAGTATAAGTATATCCCCAGTATTGCATGAGATATACCAAAATATCATTCATCATTTCCCTGGAATTCTACTTTAGTTGAGCATCCTGTATATTATCGTATGATCCTCTGTGCAGCAAGGGGAGGGAGCCCAGGCCTGAGTCCAGGTTGCGCGGCTCTGAGCCCGTGTTCTCTCTGGAGATGTCTAGGAGCTTCAAGGGAGGCTGCACTGCACGCAGGCATTAGCTCTGGGAGTCCCTCCAGAGGAAACGGAGGGTCCACAGGGAAAAGAACCCATCTCCTTGGCTGTGGCTAAGTCTTCTCTGCTAGGACAGCCAAAGTAAGAGGATAAGTGGGGAAGGGGCGGGGGGGTCCAGTTTATATGACCCACGGCTGTAATTAGATTCATTACAAAGCAGGAAAAAGTGACCTCAGAGGAGATCCTTCTAGGTCCAGTTGTGGAGAAGGGCACCTGGCTGAGGAGTTGGACTTTTGTCTGTATTACTTAGCTTGTGCCCAGAAAGCTGTGTGTGTGTGTGTGTGTGTGTGTGTGTGTGTGTGTGTGTGAATGTGTCTGTATGAGTGTGCAAGGGACACTTCTTGAAAAATGTCCTTCCTGGCAGGGCCATTTCCCAGGTGACAGTGCTCCTGGAGGGCAGGGTGCTGGCTCAGCGAGACCCCCAAAGCTCTGTGCTCCTGAGGCTCCTACAACTTCGGATGGAGATGAACTGAGACATCTTTCAAACCTGCCATCAGTTTCCACAACTGAACAGTAAATTCTCCCAGACCTCAACCCCACCAGCTCCTATCTCCATAACTCTGTTTATTTGATCATCTGTTCACTTTTATATAAAGTTTATTATGCTCTTCTGTATTGAAAAAAAAATCAGGGCCCTTTAATAGCTGCAGTGATGAAAAATGACTTCCACTTCTCCAGCTCTCCAGAAATGAAATTAGTCCAATTACATTTTCCTCTCCTGTTAAATTCTCAGCCTCCACTATCTGCAGATCAGCTGAGATGCAGAGTGGTTAAACATGTCCAATTAATCAAAGCACTGTAAGAGTCGTCAGAACATTCTAGAGTTCCTCATTGCCGATGACCGGGGTAATTAAAGAAAGAAGGTTTAAAAAATTGACCACTCTTTGAGAACATTCTGACCCTGAAGCAAGGTTAAGGAGGCTTTGGCCAGAAGTTTGGAGCAGCTGTCAGAAAAAGAACTTCTGGAACATTCTGGTGTTCCTTTAATGCAGCTCACCAAGGGTTGTGTGCAGTCTTGCATTATTTGCTAGATGTTCACTCTGTTGTAGGGCATGTCGGGGAATGGTAATATGGACAGGTGGACATAGGGTTCCAGTCTACTGGGCCAAATGTGATGGCCAGCCCAGTACACAGCCAGTCAGTTTGTCCTGATGTTGAATACACAACTTCTTTTCTCTTCAATCCCAGTTCAAAGCCAACCTCTTCCAGACCCTCTTTCCAGATGGCTTCAACCATTCTCCAACCTCCCAAAATAATCCCTACCATGATCACCTTTTCAGAAACAAGAAGCATTTTAAATCTGGAAACATGCAAACTACAGGTAGAAAACAAAGCTCTTCTATTAAATTCTCCCAGGACTTGCTTTATTTTTCTCTGGACTGTATCCTGCATCACAGACTTGGTTAAGTTATTTATTCAATGTGTTCTGCCCCTTAATGGAAGCTCCAGGAGGGAAGGGGCTTTGAATTAACAAATAGTCACTAATATTTGATTCACTAAGTTCTCTTCCACTCCCAGATCTCTGCCTGCCACATTACAGGTGTGTGATAGGTAATGCTCAGGTGAGGGGATTGTCAGAAGCAAAATCCTTTACTGAATTCATTCATTTACTCATGCATGCATTCGCCTCTTCATTTATTCAGCCTGAATTCACAGGGCACTCCCTGTAGCCAGACGCTGCTTTTACTGCCCTTTTTGCAGGAAGTGGTATATAATAGGATTTGCAGGTTGGGGAACCGAGAGAAGCTTCACAGAAGATTTAGCCGGATCTGGGCAGAGGGCAGGGTATTCCAGGTAAAGGGTAGCCTGACCTCTAAAAGGCATAATGACGTTTAAGAAAAGAGACTCCCATGGGGATCCTAAATACAACCTATTGTGTAAAGGGGAAAGGCTGCTTGTTCTGTGCTTGCAGAAGTGAGCCAAGTACAGAAGTCTTGCAGGAGCTTCCCTCTGGAAGGACCACAGAGACCACGAATATGGCCCCAGCACACAGAGAAGAAAACAGAAGCCCAGAGTTGGTGCAGCTTTGCCCGAGCTCACAACATTGGTCCGTGGCAGGTCCAGACCCAGACTCTCCCTAGACATAGCCCCATGTTCTTCCTCTCTTCTCATCAATTACTGCATCTCGCATTGCCCCAGGGGAGCCGCTGTCAGGGTGGACATGTGGATGGATGGCTCTGATATGTGTCAGCCCTGGGAGGAGAAAATGGGGATTAGCTGACTTTCAAACAAGACACAAGCAAGGGAATATCTCGTGGTGGGGAGGGGGTGGGGGGTAGCCATGCCAAGGAAGGAGGCGAAGGTGCCGGAGGAGGCAGGGATGGTTGTGAGTTTGTGCACGAGGATGCAGTGTCTGTGTGCCTGATGCTCAGAATCCATCTCACGGTCCTTGCCTGGAGGGGGTAACCCTGCAAAATTCTTCCAACAAAAAAGCTAGAAACACAACCCTTTCCAGCCAGGACAATAGTCCCATCAGCCAGAGGTCTGGCTCAGGCCGCCACAGCTCTCCCGAAGCAGAAAAGACACCAAAGGGGAGCTGCTGGAAGCTTTAGACTCCTGCTGCAAAGAAAATTATTCTCTCCCTTCTACCATACCTCACTCATCATCAACATTAAATTCTGAAAATGTGATCCAGGATGGAACTATGCAGACATGGGCACATCCAGCTGGAAAGCAGCCAGCTGTTCCCTGTGTCTTGTCCTGTTAGAGACGCTAACTCCAGCCCTGATCCCACCAAGAGTCTGTTACATTCATAAGCTTCCCAATCTGGGATAAAGAGAAATCGGAGACAATTGTCCACCTTAGCTTTAAGAAGAAATGTCTCAAGTGCACATGCAGCATAAGAGATATTCACAGTGACAGTCAAGGTTCCTGCAGAGTTGGCTGGGTTCAATGGCTCACGCCTGTAATCCCAGCATTTTGGGAGGCCAAAGCCAAAGTAGGAGGATTGCATGAATCCAGGAGTTCAAGACTAGCAGCATAGTGAGACTTCGTATCTACTAAAAGAAACAAAAATAAATATTAACATAAATAAATAAAATGTAATAAAATAAAATAATAAAAAATATTAAAATATTCCTGAAGAGTTAACCATCCCACCACTCTCCTGGCCCTCTTGCACCTGTGGAGTATGATATCAAAGACCCGAGAACCATGTGCCCCAATTATGCCCATCGCAGGTGGATGGGCCCCATCTGTTAGCCCAGGTCCTTCCACATCAAACTCCTGAATCTTCCTACCTGTAGATTCCACAGGCATGATGAGAAGAACTCTTCCTGACCTGGACACAGGCAGGGTGCACACTCCTGAGCCATCAGCCACCTCAGTCTCTGAGGGAGTTTCTCAGCTCTCTAGCCATTGCCAAGCATTCACAAGTAGCCCTGCTCTCTGAGTGCTCCAGTCTCCAGCTGAGTGCTCCCACTCTGCCCTGCAAGTGCTCCTGCTCTGCTCTCTGAGTGCTCCCACTCTGCTCTATGAAAGCTTCCTCCCTGCTCTCAGAGGGCTTTTCCCTGTTAGGAGTGCTCCTCCCTGCTCTCTAGTGCTCCTCCCTCTAAGTGCCCCCATCCTGCTCTTAGAGTGCTCTCTACTTGCTCTGAGTGCTCTTTCCTGCTCTCTGAGTGCTCCTCCCTACTATCTGAATGTTCCCCCTCTGCCCTTTGAGTGTTCCCATCCTGCACTCATGGTGCTCCCACTCTGCTCGCTGAGCACTCTGCAGCTGTTGTTCTGGGCATGAAGATCAAAACCAGCAGGAGAAAGGACTCCTGCCACTTCATCAAGGCTGTGTACAGGAGCCCAGACATTTTCTAACAGCTGAGGGAAAGCTTTCATTAGCACCCCACTCTGCTCTGAAAGAAATGCACCTACTTTATGGTGTATTGAATGGTGGCTCCTAAAATACATCCACATCATTACCTCAAACCTGTGAGCTTATTTAGAGAAAGGGTCTTTGCAGATGTAATTAAGGACCTTGATGAGAGCTCATACTAGATGTATTAGTCTGTTTTCACACTTCAGATAAAGACATACCTGAGACTGGGTAATTTATGCAGGACAAAGAGTTTTATGGACTTACAGTTCCACATGGCTGGGGAACCTCACAATCATGGCAGAAGGCAAGGAGGAGCAAGTCACATCTTAAGTGGATGGCAGCAGGCAGAGAGAGAGCTTGTGCAGGGAAACTCCCTCTTATAGAACCATCAGATCTCGTGAGACTTATTCACTATCACAAGAACAGCATGGGAAAGACCTGACCCCATGATTCAATTACCTCCCACTGGGTCCCTCCCACAACACACGGGAATTCAAGATGAGATTTTGGTGGGGACACAGCCAAACCATATCATTCCACCCCTGGACCCTCCCAAATCTCATGTCCCTTTCACATTTCAAAACCAGTCATGCCTTCCCAACAGTCCCCCAACGTATTAACTGATTTCAGCATTAACTCAAAAGTCCAAGTCCAACATGACCTCTAAGATAAGGCAAGTCCCTCTGCCTATGAGCCTGTAAAATAAAGAAACAATTTAGTTACTTCCTAGGTAGAATGAGAGTACAGGCATTGGGTAAATACAGCCATTCCAAATGGGAGAATTTGGCCAAAACAAAGTGGCTACAGGCCCCATGTGAGTCCAAAATCCAGTAGGACACTTAAACCTCCAAAATTATCTCCTTTGACTTCATATCTCACATCCAGGTCACACTGATAGAAGGGGTGGCTTCCCATGGTCTTGGGAAACTTCACCCCATGGCTTTGCAGGGTGCAGCCTCCCTCCCAGTTGCCTTCACAGCCTGGCATTGGATGTCTGTGGCTTTTCCAGGTGCATGATGCAAGCTGTCAGTGGATCTACCATTCTGGAGTCTGGAGAATAGCAGCCCTCTTCTCACAGCTCCACTGGGTTGTGGCCCAGTAGGGACTCTGTGTGGGGTCTCCAACCCCATATTTCCCTTTGACACTGTCCTAGCAGAGGTTATCCATGAGGACCCCGCCCCTACAGCACCCTTCTGCCTAGGCATCCAGGTGTTCCCATACATATTCTGAAATCAAGGCAGAGATTCCCAAACCCCAATTCTTGACTTCTGTGCACTGGCAAGCTCAACACCATGTGGAAGCTGCCAAGGCCTGGGGCTTGCACCCTCTGAAGCCACAGCCCAAGCCCTATGTTGGCCCCTTTCAGTCACAGCTGGAGTGACTGAGACTCAGGGCACCAAGTCCCTAGGCTGCACACAGCACAGGGACCCTGGGCCCACCCCATGAAACCCCTTTTTCCTCCTAGGCCTCTGAGCCTGTGATGGGAGGGGCTGCTGTGAAGACCTCTGACATGCCCTGGAGACATTTTTGCTATTGTCTTGGGGATTAGCATTTGGCTCCTTGTTACTTATGCAAATTTCTGCAGCTGGCTTGAATTTCTCCTCAGAAAATAGGATTTTCTTTTCTATTACATTGTCAGGCTGCAAATTTTCCAAACTTTTATGCTCTGCTTCCCTTATAGAACTGAATGCCTTTAACAGTACCCAAGTCACCTGTTGAATGCTTTGCTTCTTAGAAATTTCTTCCACCAGATACCCTAAATCATATCTCTCAAGTTCAAATTTCCATAAATCTCTAGGGCAGGGGCAAAATACTGCCAAACTCTTTGCTAAAATGTTACAAGAGTCACCTGTGCTCATCTCTCTCAAGTTCAACGTTCCACAAATTTCTAGGACGGGGCAAAATGCTGCCAGTTTCTTTGCTGAAACATAACAAGAGTCACCTTTGCTCCATTTCCTAACAAGTTCCTCATCTCCATCTGAGACCACCTCAGCCTGGATCTCATTGTCCATATCATTATCAGCATTGTGATCAAAGCCATTCAACAAGTCTCTAGGAAGTTCCCAATTTTCCCACATTTTCCTGTCTGTTCCAACCTCTGCCTGTTACCCAGTTCCAAAGTCACTTCCACATTTTTGGGTATCTTTCCAGCAGTACCCCACTCTACTGGTACCAATTTGCTGTATTAATCTGTTTTCATGCCGCTGATAAAGACATACCCGAGACTGGGTAATTTATGCAGGAAAAAGGGTTTAACGAACTTACAGTTCCACGTGGCTGGGGAGGCCTCACAATCATGGCGGAAGGCAAGGAGGAGCAAGTCATGTCTTATATGGAAGGCAGCAGGCAAAGAGAGAGAGGCTGTGAAGGGAAACTCCCCCTTATAGAACCATCAGATCTCATGAGACTTATTCACTATCATGAGAACAGCTTGGGAAAGACCTGCTCTCATGATTCAATTACCTCCCACCAGGTCCCTCCCACAACACATGGGAATTCAAGATGAGATTTGGATGGGGACACAGCCAAACCATATCACTGGATTATCTGGATGACCCCTAAATTTAATGACAAGTGTCCTTCTAAGAGAAGAAAGAGGAGAGACCTGGAGAGAAGAGAGAAAAGGCTACATGAAGACAGAGGCAGATATTGCAGTGATGCCACAAGCCAAGGGACACATGGAGCCACCAGAAACTAGAAGGGGCAAGGAAGGATACTCCCCTAGAGCCTTCAAAGAGCATGGCCCTGACAACACCTTGAGAATGGACTTCTATCCTCCAGAACTGTGAGCCAATCCATTCCTATTAAGTCTCCAGTTTTTGATCATTTGTTTTGACAGCCACAAGAAGATCATGTGTGCTCCATGGCAGTCCATTACAACCACACAGAGGCCTTCCCAGGGTGGGGATGGCAGGTCATCTTATGCTCTGCTCCTGCCCCTCATCTTGCTAATGTGGTGCGGCAAAGTGCCCTGGGCTACATCCAGTGCACTTTCACCCCTGCACCTGCCTCTGGGCAGCTCACCTGCTTGATGCCCTGCTCGATGCCCTGCTCATTTGATCTTGTAGGTTGTCAACACTCACATAAAGGAATGGAGCATAGGGACAGAGGGATTTGGGACAAGGAGGCCACCCTCTGGACCCCAAGTCACCTCACATTGACTCAATAGGGTGAATAGTGAGAGTGGGGTTAACAGTCCCTGCAGGTGAAGAACCCATCATTTGCTGTGAAATGCTGGCCTGTGGGCCTGCTGTGAGTCCAGCTGAAATACTGTGCCCTCAGTGAGGCTGGCACAGCACTGGGGGGTCTTCTCCATGAAACTGCTTTCTTTTCTTTTCTTTTGTAGCTTTATTGAGGTATAGCTGATACACAAAAGAATTGCACACGTTTAATTTGTACATGCTGTTGAGTTGGACATAGGCATACATTTGTTTTACCATCACTGGAACCAAGATATTAAATATCTCCAGCACATCCACAAAATTCCTTACATTCTTTTGTAAGCTTGTGTGGGAGAAAAAATGGTAAGGACATTTAACATGAGGTCTACCCTTTTTATGTATTTTAAAGCACACAATACCACGTTGTTAACTATAGCTACCATGTCGTTAACTATAGCTACCATGTCATACAGCAGATCTCTATAACTTTTTTATCTTGCATTATACAAACTTTGTACTCATTGAAAAATGATTCCAGGCTGGGTGCACTGGTTTACGCCTGTAATCCCAAGACTTTGGGAGGTTGAGGGTGACATATCGCTTGAGTCCAGAAGTTCAAGACCAGCCCGGGCAACATGGAAAAACCTCATCTCTACAAAAACATACAAACAAAATTAGCTGGGCATGGTGGCACACAACTGTGGTCCTAGCTACTCTGGAGGCTGAGGTGGGAGGATCACTTGAGCCCAGGAAGTCAAGGCTGCTGTGAGCCCAGATTGCACCAATGCACTCCAGCCTGGGTGACAGAGGAAGACTCTGTCTCAAAAAAGAAAAAAAAAAAAAAGAGAAAATAAAAATGATTTCCCATTTCCCCTTCCCCCCAGCCCTGGCAACCATCATTCTACTCTCTGCTTCTGTGAGTTTGACTATCTTGGATAACTCTCTGTAAGTGGAATGATGCAGTATCTGTCCTGTGACTGCCTTATTTCACGTAGCTGAATGTCCTCCACATTCATTCACGTTGTTGCAAATGGCAAGATTTCCCTCTTTTTTATTTTCTTTGCATCAATTCATTTAGGACAGGGGCCAGCCAGAAGCCAGGGGCTCAGGAGCCGGAACTTGCAGGAGACTCAGCAGCAGCCCTGGTGGAGCCTGCAGACCCTCAAATACCAGGTGCCTGGGGATGGAAGGCCCTGACCCAGCCCTTGAGTTGCTAAAAGAGGAGACAGAACTGAGGCATGGGACTTCATGGGCATCCAGCCTGCCCACGATAGGGGGTGGAGGACACCGGAAGCATCATCTCTGCTGCTGGCCCCTCCTCCCCTCCTGCATCTCCTGCCCTTCCCCTTCCTCCAGGCCTCACATTGCAGCAGGAAGCCCCTCCCCTGTGGCCTCAGGGTGCTCTTGTTGTCCTCAGTGAAGTATTTAAGGGGCATAAAACTCACAAGCTCAGCATCCCGTGATGTTGTTCCCCACTCCCCCATCTGGCAACTGAAGCTAAGAAAGGTAGAGCTGGGAGAGAACAGAGCCAGAGTAAGAATCTTGCTCAGCCAGCCTCCAAAGCCTACTGTCCTGACACCTGCTGTGGCCGCTTTCCTGCCCACCCACCCCCACTTCCCCTCCATGCGGTGCCTTTTTTCTCTGGAACCCCAGAGCCCTGGAAGACCTGATGGAGGGAGGGAGGAAGACCCCACATGAGAGGGCTGCCTCTACAGGGCCCAGGGACCCCACATGACAACACGGACGAACCCCATTTGAAATCATGCATAGTAGCCTTGAGGCTGTAGCATTCATGGAAAGTCCCAAAGTAAAATAAATAATCTGTCCCAGTGCCTATGTGGGCGGAATGCCCACCCCCATCCCTGCCAAAAAATAAAATGTCCATGTCCTGATCCCTGAATCCTAGAATATGTTACGTTACATGGCAACAGAATATTCAGGCTGCTAATCAGCTGACCTTTACACAAGCAGATGATCTTGCATTATCCAGATAGGTCCTAACTGGAGAAGGACCTATGTGTAATCATGAGGGTCCCTACACGGAGAAGAGGGAGGCAGGAGAGGAGCTCAGAGAACATGATGTGAGAAGAGCTCAGTAGCCACTCCTGGCTTTAAAGATGGAGGAGGGGCCGTGGGCCAAGGAAGATCACAGATCCCCCACGAGAGCCTCCAGAAGGAGCACAGCCCTGAGACACATTTCATGAGACCCCCTGAAACCAGCATTGGACTTCTGGACTCCAGAACTGCAAGATGAAAAATTTGCATTGTTTTAAGCCACTAAGCTTGAGGTCATTTGTTCCAATAGCAATAGAAACTCATGCAGCGTCAAGCAGTGCATCACTTAAGACCAGGAGAACTTGTTTAGCCTGGAAAAGACAGCCCCATAAGCACAGGGAACTCTGGATAATGGCAGCTGCAACTCCACCCAAGGATCCTGAGCATCATCTGTCAGCAAATCTGGAGTCAGATACACCCAGGTTCTAATCCTGCTTGGCCACTTCCTAATATTGTGATACTGGGCCATTTTCTTCACCTCTCCGAGGCTCCGTGTCTGCAAAATGAGAACACTGAGGACCCAAGCAGAGTTGCTGTGCACAGTCTAAATAACATGTGTGTGTGATTGTCAATGTTATGTGTCAACTGGCCTGGGCTATGGGGTACCCAGTCATTTGGTTAAACATTATTTTGGGTGTTTCTGTGAGTGTGTTTCTGGATGAGATTAACATTTAAATCAATTGACTGAATAAAGCAGATGGCCATTTACACTGGGGTGAGCCTCATTCCATCAGCTGGAGGAACAAGAAGTCTGACCCTCCTCAGAATAAGAGAGAATTCCTCCCGCCTGTCTGCCTTGGAACTGGACTGTCAGCATTTTCCTGCCTTTGGACTTGAATGAAAACATCAGTGCTTCCAGGCTCTCAGAGCTGCCAGTTTTCAGGCTGGAGCCACACCATTGGGTATCCTGGCTCCTCAGCCTGCCCTCTGCAGATCTCCAACTCCTCAGCCTCCGGAAGCATGGAGCCAATTCCTTATAATAAATCTCTGTCTATATGCATGCATCTTGTTAATTCTATTGTCTGGAAAATCCTGACTAACATGATGTGCAGCATGTCCAGTCCAGTGCCAGGCACAGAGACGTGCTCAGTCACTGGTGCAGGAGATACTGGGGGCTGGATTCTGTGCCCTGCCCACCACCACCCCGATCAGAATGCCTGACCCACAGGAGGACCCCAAGGCGGCCAGCCCAGCAAGATGCGGGCACACTGTCCAGTTACCGCCTAGCATGAAGGCTGTTTTACTCCTTGTTCCTCTCACCAGTAAGAGAGGAGGCAACAGAAGCATGGCCATCCAGGGTGGCCAGAGCTCTAGACAACTGAGCTGGGTGTTTGGTGACCCCACGATGTGTCCCTGATGACCATGGTGCATGAAGGTGTGCAGAGTCAGGATCAGAGCTGGACAGGCAAGACTCTTCTCACTGGTCTTTCAACCAGGCTTCCTCTGTCCCTGGACTCCTAACTTTGAGTTTCACATATGTGTCTCCCTTCAGGCTTTAGGGGAAGTTGTGCTGATTCAGTTCTAGCTGGACAAGGTCACTGGGGTTTTGTCTCTGGCACTTCCCTGCCATGACCCTACACAGCATCCATGCAGGACAGAGCCTCGCTGACTCACTAACCTCTACCCAGGCTGCAGCCTCCCTCCAAAAGCTTGTTGCACTCCCATCCTCCCCAGGAGGCTCTTGAATTTCTGCTTTTGATGGCATTTCAAAATTGCCAGGCCACTAACTAGGGGAGTAATTAAAAGGAAAAAAAAAAAAGCAAGAAAGAAAAAGAAAAGCGAAAAGAACAATTGCAGTTGCTCCCACAGCCGTGGGGTTTTGTGCAGGGGGGACCATTCCACAGATGTGCATTAACATACTGGGAAAATAGCATCAAGCACAGCCACCCGCCTGCCCACTCAGGGTGCTTGGAATAAACCATATTTTTCCTGCTTCCTTCCATGTCAGAAGATAAATTGGAAGGGAAATGTTGGTGCAAAAGGACAGCTCAGAATTTAGCACCAAGCATATTGTACCCTCAAGGAGGCTGCCAGCCTTCCCTATCCTCAGCTGACAGCTCTTGGGCATCCTGTTCTTTGGCAATTTTCAAGGCCACCTGCCCCAGAAAGCCCGCTTGGGCTGCTCCACCATGCAACAGAGGCTGGGCACGCACCTGCTCCCGACCCAGGGCTGGCTCTGGCACGCCCAGACATGTTGTGTTTGGCTCACTGTGGCCAGACAGCAATTGCATTTGGTTCAGATCCACTCCACATGTTTCTCTTCCTTCTGAGACCAGTGGGGCCTGGGGCACATGCGTTTTGTGCCAATGCCACACATAGAAATTCACTCTGCCGACTTTCTCTGTCCAAACCTTTGACATGGCTCTGACTTCACTCCTGCAGAAAAGTTGCAAGGACCACGCAAGAAACTCCCATGGGTCCTTCACCAGATTGGCTGGTGGCCCGTCTTTAGTCTCATTTGCTTTGTCATTGCCCCTACCCCGCCATTTTTTCTGAGAACAAAAATATTGTCTTGCAGAGCCATGAACTAATTATAAAAACACGAAATCAATATTGATATACTACAAGGATTGAATCCGTAGGACAAAATCACATGTCATCTCTGGGTCCAGCCTCAGATCCAGGACCACACATTTCCTTGAGTTTCCCTGTCTCTCTAAATTTCTTCCATGTAAAGTAGTTTCTCAGAATTGTTTCTCTTTTTCTTTAGACAATATCTCATTTTTATTATGGTAAGACCACAAACTGAGATAAACCCTCCTAACAAATGTTTAAGTGTACAATACATTATTGTTGGCTATGGGTACAATGATGTTTTATAGAGCTTATGCAGTTTTATACAGCTTATTCGTCTTTCTTTTTTAAAAATGTATAATGAGCAGAATGTATTTCCCCATCATTCTGAAGGCTGGGAAGTTCAATATGAAGGTGCCAGCATCTGGCGGGGGCCTTCTTGCTGTATTGTCCCTGGGCAGAAAGTGACAGCACCAGAGAACAGAGCAAGAGGGGCCTGAATTTGCCCTTTTATAATGACACCAATCCTACCAGTGAGAGTGGAGTCCTTATGGCTTAATCACCTCCTAAAGGTCACATCTTTTAATACTGCTCCAAAGGCAATAAATTTCAACATGAGTTTTGGAGGGCACAAACATTCAGACCATAGCAATGCATCGTCAGCATGGGAATTAATGTCCAGCAAACTATAGCAGCCAATTGAGACCTGGAAATAATTCCTTCCTAGGAGTAAAGAAAGATCAAGAAAAAGGCATACTCAGCATCTACTCCATATAGAATAAACAGAAAACTGCCCAAGATATCAAGCTTGGGGGTGGGGAGTATCCATCCCCTCAGAATTTTCTCTTTCTCGATCTTGAGATTTTGGAGTGTCAAGGCCAATTACTTTTGGAGTAAGCCGCAGTGTCTGTATGTTTGTGTTTTCCCATCACCAGACTCCGGTTGTGCCTGTCCGTCAGAGATGCCCGGGACAATGCTGCCCACTCCCCGTTGCCTGGGATCAGGAGGCACACTCTGTCCCACACAGGCAGAGCTTTGATCTCCTGGTTAAGGTTGCATCTGCCAGTCCCCTTCACTCTGAAGTTACTCTTTGTCTTTTCATCATTAATAAATAATTTGCAGAGATTTACTTTAATTCTCAATAAATACCATGTTCATGGCCAAACTTTCACCCACTGGTTTCAGCCACTATATTAGTCCATTCCCACTCTGCTATAAAGACATATCTGAGACTGGGTAATTTATAAAGAAAAGAGTTTTAATTGGCTCACAGTTATACAGGCTATAGAGGAAGCGTGGCTGAGGGAGGCTTTAGGAAACTTACAATCACGGTGGAAGGGGAAGAAGAAGTCAGCACATCCCACATCGTTGGAGTAGGAGGAAGAGACTAAAGGGAGAGGTGCTACACACTTTCAAACAACGAGATCTTGTGAGAACTCACTATTATGAGAACAGCAAGGGGAACTCCATCCCATGATCCAATCACCTCTCACCATGTCCCTCCTCCAACACAGGGGATTACAATTCAAAATGAGATATGGGTGGGGACACAGAGCCAAACCATATCAAGTGTCCATTAATGACGTCCTGCATCCTTTCTTTTCTGTTAGGTGGGACTTTAATGTAAAGAGAGCTTCTCCTTCTCCTCAGTATGTTTATATATTCATTCATTTATTTATATCAGTGCGGATTCATTGGTTTTATTTTATTCATTGGGCTATAATCCATTCCAACTGTTACTTATTTTGATGCTCAATTTGTCCCATATTTGGCCAGTGGCAGCCCCTCACAAGCCAGTTCCTGTGTCCTTGTCTTGACAGCCAATCATTCTTTGAGCACTTCTTTACTTTCTGATGCAGTAAGAGAATTCAGTTCAGCTTACGCTTCCCTGCCTCAGCCCTGGAATCAGCACACAGACGCAGCAGTGTGCACAGCGGACCAGGTGACACCAACCTTTGGCAGGACAGAGGGGGTCGACTGACCTTGCAGCTCCAGGCTGAGAGTGGTCCTGCTATGGTATGGGCTCTCTGGAGGGAGTGTTGCCTGGTTTAAACGCGGCTGTAGGGGGATCAATCAATGATATCTTAGGCCCTGCCAGCTCTGACATTTGAAAGAAGTTGGTCTGTCAGTACAAAAAGCCCTTTAAAGATTCGTAGCTCTTTGTAGATGTCAGGGCTCATTGTGGGGCCCGGAAAGTCAGCACCCCAGTTTGCACTGCTCCTCCAGGCTGTCATCAGAAAGGGTTCTAGACACCCCGTTGTGTGTTATAAATGGATGGCAGAGGCCAGGAGGGGCGGGAAGATGCAGCGAGCCTCTTCCTCCACTTCCTCTTCATCTCCAAGATGAAGGAGAAAGTTTGAACTCACAGATCTTGGCTGTGGGTGGAGGAACCAAGAAACTGCATGAATTGCTCTTTCTTCCCACTCTCTGGTTACCATCTGCTGGCTGAGGGTCTCAGTGCAAATCCCAAGCCCCACTGAACTGGAAATGATTTGTTACATAATGCAATATTAAGGCCATAAATCTTCCCAGGAGCAGAACCCATAAACCCTGGTTTTTATTATCCAGTTACTGAACAGACCCTGACTGTTCTTTCATTGCAGCACAATTATCCTACAATTACTGTTACATTGTTAAGTAAATAGTGTGCCGGGAGCGGCAATTCCAGGGCTCATCAGTATATCAACAAACACAGGAGCAAGGGAGGCCCAGAGCTCAGGGAAGGGACAGGACAGGGGTGCAGGTGGCCAGAGCCTGGATGCTGAAATCCACCAGGCTCCACGCCTGTCTGCTGTGCAGAGGAACCCCCTTGGTGGCCAGCCCCTCTCATCGCAGCAGGGCGGGTGAAGCTGTGGGTGGCAGAAGGAGGGAGAATCAGGACCCAGGCCTGCTCTGCAACCAGAACAACACAGAACATGTGGGGGTCCCCATAGACATAGCGGCACGAGGCTGTCATGCCCATGGATATTGCTGGGGCCCCTCTCATGAGCTGGTGAGCACATGCATGAGGTGCAGAGAGTCATGCAAACTCCTGTGGCTTTTTTTTTTTTTAAACACAAATGTTCATAGCATTTTTATTTATAACAGCCCCAACCTGGAAATAGCCCAGAAGTCCATCCACAAGAGAATGGATAAACCAACCGCAGTGTGTTCATAAAATGGAACCAACTAATGATGCCCCCACTGGCATGGGGGAATCTCAAACCCACGACAATGGCCCCAAGAAGCCAGAACAAGAGTGCAGGCTGGAGGGGTCCAGTTCAATGAAGTTCCACAACAAGCTAAATGAATCTCTAATTTTAAAAATTCAGACCACAGCTTCCCTGGGGGATTGAGGAGAAAGGGGCAGGAGGGGCTCTCTGGAGTGCTGGCAATGTCTTGTGTCTTGATAGGAGCGCCAGTTGCACATTGTCAAAACTCACTAAAGGGCATCGCCTGGATTCAAGTTTCAAAAATGAAGCCGCTGGGGCAATGGAGCGGAGACCGCGTGGCCTCATCTCCAGAATGCTCCCCCCTTGGGCAGTGTCATGAGGCCAAAAGTCTGGAAATGCACCCGTGAGTCCTCGTCCACACCAAGGCACAACTGAAGAATCGGGGCAGCCTCCTACAGGGTGAAGGCCAGTTCTTCTCTAAAACGGTCACTCATCCAACATCGCCTATCTGGGAACAGGTGTTTCCAGACCTGTTAACTTACCCCTGCTGAGTGCAAGTTGGAAGTCGGGCCTTGGGAGCAATGCACTAAAATGACTCGATGTCAGACACACCAGGAACAAGACCATGTTTTATTTGATAGCATTTGTTCTCTCTGAAACATTTGCACATCTCCTTTCTTGATTTGTTTTCCTCCAGGGTGGCACTGTGGGACACTTGGGGCAAAGAACTTCATGGCTGTGGATGCAGCAGCAACCTGCAGCTCAGCAAAGCTGAGTGAGGCCAGCCCAGGGCTGACCCAGGAGGTAGCAAGAAGCTGAGACCCAACCACAGGCTCCCCTGGGCTCCAGCTTCTTCCGTGCCTCTTTTCTTAAAAATGGAAAGACAGAAATGAAAAAGCAAGCTAGATAGAAGCACATTCATATGTTCAAAGGCAAAATGTGCTCTCCGTCTGTGGCAGGCAGGATAATAGCCCCCAAAGATGTCCACATCCTAATCCCTAGGACACGTGAAGGTGTCTGGTTCCATGGCAAAGGGGAATTCAGCTTCCTCATTAGCTGACCTTGACCTGGGGAGATGATCCTGGATTATCCACGTGGGCCTAGCACAAGGGTCCTTAAAGGTAGAAGAGGGAGGTGGGAGAGTCAGAGCCAGAGACATGGCAGCGTGAGAAGGATGCAGCTGGCAGTTGCTGGCTTTGCAGATGCAGGAAGGGGCTGCAAGCCCAGGGATGCAGGCAGCCTCTGGAAGCTGGAACAGGTGAGGAAATGGCTTCTCCCCTAGTGGCTTCAGGAGGAACACAGCTCCACCAACAGCGTGGTTGCAACCCAGCCATACCTATTTTGAACTTCTGATCTCCAGAAGTATACAGTAATAAATGTGTGTGGTTTAAGTGACTATAGCTCTGCTCTTCATTACAACTGTAATTGGAAAATTTAATACTGCACATCCTCCAAAACCTCATGGAGAACCCAGAGCCCCTCTATTCCCCAATAACAGATACTCTGAGGTGTGATGCTTCTGGGCTCATTCTCCATGGGATGTTCTGGCCCCTATTCAGCCAAAGACCCTGGCATCCCTGGCCTGAGTCCAGAAAGTCCCACCCCATTCCTGACAAAGTCCAGGGAGCTGCAGGGATGCCTCCCAGCTCCGCCTCTAGGGAAGTCGCTCACAGGGGCTCCTGCCTAAAGGACTTTCTCCTCTCTGACCCCGTGTTCTTGCAGAGAGTTGGCAGCCAGACACCCTGTGGTGTCTGTTTACAATTAATGAAATGATTTCTAAGCACAGATTGCACGAACAACAATATTGCTTCTTATAATAACATCTTCTACCAGGCTACGTTGCGATGCATCTGTTTGTGCCCACTGTTTAAATTGAACATACGCTTTTTAAAAATTCTATTTGCATTATCTTATCGAGCGATCATTCCCTGGAACATCATAAAACAAACATTAATTAGGACTCCAATTGGTGCAATCTCCTCAAAAGCTCTCAACCATACCACAGGCCATTCCATCTTTGGGACTCTCATTTTAAGAAAGTCGGTAACTCTCAGAGCCAATATCTCCAAGGCAGATCGCAAATGCTCTTCAGTGTCTTTGGTGAAGAAAGGACCAAGAGGATGGGTACCAAGGGTGCTGAGGAACGCCCAAATATATAGACAAGGCCTGGCAATGGTTAAGAACAAAACCAGCCATGTGGCAAGAGTATGGGGCGCTTGGCCATGTGACCACCTCCGCACACCTGCCACCTACTTCCCAGCCTAACACACCTATGGCCTTGTACCCAGACCTCTGTCTTGATTCAAATGCCCATTGTCCTGATACTCACAAGGTGATGTCTAGTCTCCTCAGCCAAGAGACACTGGAAGGAGCACAAGTTTGAGAGTCAGATAGCTGGGGACTTCTCTGATCATCTGTTTCTTCATCTTTAAGAGTAATCAGGAATTTCATGGAGCGACCAGCTTGGCCTAGTATGCCCAGCAGTTCCTGGCTTGCCTGTTTGCAGCCAGTTCTCCTAATAGGTCTCAGCCCCCACAAATGACAACACAAATCCGGGGGCTAGAGCCATCCCCCAACTTCTCTGGGGTCTCTGGGAGTGCATCAGAGTCACTTGTTCAATGCCACTGAAGAATTCAGATAAACCCAAACGGGCCACCTTCAGAGCGTGCTGCGGGGCACATTTCTTTGGCAGATGAGTTCATGTTGACCTGGGATCATTGTAAAGGATTGCTGAGAGCACAGCATGGGGGTGTTAGGGAGGGAAAATGACACCTGATCCCAACCTGCCCCGAGGGTCAGACAGCACAGCCCAGGGGCAGCATGTGTGCCTGGCCCAGAAGAAAAGCTTCAGGTTTCCAGAAGACATGAAGGACAGTTAGGAGAAGAGGGGTCCAGGCCCAGCAGCTCCTTTGCCCATGGGCGATGCAATCCTACTGAGACAGCCAGGTCTAAATGGGTCCCCGGAGAACCTCCAGCCAGCCCGTGTGCTGGGAGGAGTGCATGCCGTTTGCAGTGGCGGGGAGCCTGGCCTCTCCTGTTCGGGGTTTATCACT
The DNA here is from genome assembly GCF_028878055.3 of Symphalangus syndactylus. Taxonomy (NCBI): domain Eukaryota; kingdom Metazoa; phylum Chordata; class Mammalia; order Primates; family Hylobatidae; genus Symphalangus; species Symphalangus syndactylus. The sequence goes on along the minus strand of NC_072444.2, from coordinate 31,471,984 downwards.
GGAGATTCAGTCTGTGAGGCGGGAAGCCGGCTAGCAGGACCCTTGCTTTACTGAGAGTCCCTGTTTCCTTTTTTTTCCTTTTCACCCAGTAAATTCCATGTTTCTTACCCTTCAAAGTGTCTGCAAGCTAATCTTTCCTGGTGTGTGACAATGACCCAAGGAGAAAGCTCTACAACGCTAGGTGAACGGCTTTCATGGGGACTGGGGTCCGAGCTGAGAAGCCACTTTTCAGTGAATCTCCTGATATTTAAACCTAAACCTACCACTTTGGATGACCCTGGCCACACACACTCCGCCTTGCTCTCTTTACTCATGAGTCCCTACAAAACCCGAGTTCTTTAAAATGTGTATTTTTACTTGAAGGATGCTTGGCTGTTCCGTGGATGCATTTCAGATAGGAGTGGGCGGTGGGGGCTTTCTGCTGCCCCCTCGGCCCTGCCTTCCTTCCCTGCTGCCTGTGCCTGGTGTCAGAGTGAGACAGCGAGTTTAAAGGGGCCCCCAGAGAACCTGTGATGGGCCTGCACACTGGGAGGAGCGCACACTGGGGTGGAACCTCGGGAAGATCGAGCCATTTGCGACTGGAGGAGCCAGGCCCCTCCTCTTCCTGGGTAGCACCTGGGATTCAATCTGTGAGGCGGAACCAGCTAGCAGGACTCTCGCTTTGCTGAGACTCCCTCTTTCCCTTGTTTTTCCTTTTTGCCCAATAAATTCCATTTTTATCACCCTTTAAAGTGTCTGTGAGCCTAATATTTAACGGCTATGTGACAAGAACCTGGCTTTTAGCTGAACTAAGGAGAAAGTCCTACAACAAGAGAACTATCTACAAGTCATCCTCTCTCTTCTCCCTCTCTCTCTCTCATTGACGAAAAGGGTCAAACTCTGTAAAATATTTGAAGAGATTTATTCTGAGCCAAATTTGAGTGACCATGGCTTGTGACAGCCCTCAGGAGGTCCTGGGAACAGGTGCCCAAGGTGGTCCGGGTGCTGCTTGGTTTTATACATTTTAGGGAGACATGAGACTTCAATCAAATACATATTTAAAGATACATAGTTTTGGCCCAGAAAGGCAGGACAGCTCAAAGCAGGGCTTCCAGCTTATAGGTAGATTTTAAAATTTTCTGGTTGACAATTAGTTGAGCTTCTCTAGAGAAACTCAATAGAAAGGAATGTCCAGGTTAAGATAAAGGCTTGAGAGATGCAAGTTTTTATTTGCAGAGGGAAACTTCAAGTACCAGGCTTCAGAGAGAATAGGTTGTAAAATGTTTCTTATCAGACTTAAAGTCTGTGTCGGTGTTCATGCCGGAGAGGCATCATGAGGCATGTTCAACCTCCACTTGCTGTCATGGCCTGAAACAGTCACTCAGGTTAAATTTTATAAGAGCCCTGGCTAAGGAGGAAGTCCACTCAGATGGAATTTTATTTTCTTTTATTTCTCTCTCTCTCTCTCTTCCTCATAAAGAGGCCTGTGTGAGTCTGGGCTAGAGTGGCCAACCATTACGATTTGCCTGGGACTAAGGGGTTTCCTGGCATGTGGGACTGGCATTGCCAAAACCTAGAAAATTCTCAGTGAACCAGCATGAAGGGTCACTGGGTTTTGACGGACTCCCAATAGGCCTTCAGGAAAACAGATCCAAGGGACATTAGCCCTTCATTAAACATGAGAAGAGAAATTTTGAGAGCTAGTTCTCTTGATATTTCTGGAAACAGAATAATTCTAATAATATCTGTTTAATCACCTGCCAACTTGAAGGTCTAATGAAACCCCCGGTGCAGAGCAGCTGAGCTCCCTCTGAAGGGCAGCTGGAAATGCCAGGAGGAAGCACAGATCACCTGGAAGCCCTCGGGGTCGCAGAAGTGGAGAAGCTGCTCCATCCCCTCTCCTCAAGGAAGCTCTGTAAATAAATCCTGGGAATGGATCACAGTCAGTGTGGAGCTCTCCACGTTGTGGAGCTGGAAGGAAAACAAATCTTAAACTTTCTCCTGCTAAGTTAAACATTTCATCCTTTTGTTTCTCAATCATCACTGTACATTTCTCCCAAGTTTACAAAATAATCATCATCATTATAATGCAATCCTTCTACCAAAGTCTTCCCCAGGTGGTGGGAAAATTACAAGTAGCCCCTCCACGTCACAACCACTTCTTAACACATCGCGCCCATCAGCTGAGTTATTTTCATTGCATTATATAGTTTTTTTAAAAAAGAGAAGCTGTCACCAGAAGGGTAATTGTCCTTGCATGTAATCCTGTCTCGGACGGAGCCAAGCGGCCCTCACTTCATTAAGTGCAAAGCCTCTGCCTGAGAAAATCAATCGCAGCCTAAATCAGGAAGACAAAAATCAATCGCGGCTTTGCATTCCAGGCCTCTACACACAGGAGTGCATTCAGGGGACCCCAGGGCTGACTTCAGAGGGGCCCAGCCCTGCGTCACCTAGGGGCCAAGAGTATGGGCACATGCAGGAAGCAGAAGGCCAGGACAGGGCTTTTAAAAATCAAATCAGCAAAAGCCACACTAATGGAAGGGGAACCATGTGGTGCCCTCCAAGTAGAACGTGAAAGACACAAAGCAATATCCATTTATTCAGACATTTATTAAGCAACTACTATAGCCTAACCCAAGAAAAGCCCAGGGATTCAAGCTAAACAATCCAGTGTCTGTCCTCGAGTTCTCTAGGGGCTTTCAGTGCAGTGGGGAATACAAGCATGTGGGGACTAAACTTGGCCTGAGCAGGGTTGGGAAATGCAGAGGGCATCATGGTTGGGGGTGGAGGGAAGGGGCAATTTGATTTGCATCTTGAAAGATGAATAGGAGTTTGCTAGAAAAATGTTTGCCCTAATAAGGGGCAATGTGGCAAGGAAGGACTAAATCCCTTTTTTGTATGATGCCTGACAAGTTTGCATTCCCCTGAGCTGACACAGAAAACACTGTGGCCAAAACCTAGTTGTCTTTTCTAGAGAGCTCTTAAAGTCTTAGACTGTTTTCCTACCTCGGGGAAGTGACTGGGTCAAACCAGAAAGAAGCATGAAAGTCCCCTTTACATATCTCCCTTCATCCTTGTTGAAATGAGCCGAGTGGCTGGCTCTGGCCTCTTCTCTTCTGGGTGCTGCTTGATGAACCCCAAAAGTCCTGGGGCCCCGGTCCTAGTGGTGGTTTCATTCCCCCCTCCCCATTTCTCTACTTCCCTAAACTAAGTGCCTATGGGAAATTCAACCTTTCACTCACTCTTATTTTGGGCAACATTCCGTGAGTGCCAGGTGCTTTGACAGGCACTAAGGATACAGACCCTCAGGAGAGACCTGCAGGAGCCCAACCATTCAGCAGGCACAGGGGAAGGAGACCCAGTGCATCCCTGGGGCATGGGGCAGGCTTTCCCCATAGTTGATTCCTGAGGTCCTTCCTGAGTCTGGGCTTGCCTGGGTAGGCGGAGGTGGTGGGCAGGGCATTCAGGGCAGGTTTCTGACACCTGGCAAGGCTTACACCCAGGCCCTAGTGCAGTGCCCACCACGTTGTCTCCATTTTTCCATTTAATCCCTGAGGCGCCCCTGAGAGATGAACAGCAGGGGCATTTCACGAATAAAGATACTGGCTTAGAAAAGTCAAGTACTTTTTCCAGACCTACCCCGTGTGGGCAGAGACAGGACGGACACCAGGGGCAGGTGCACCTCCGGGGAATGAAGAGGAGCAGTGGGAACAGGTGGGGACCAGGGATGGGAAGACCAACACTGACTGAGCCTCCGCGATCTCCACCAGGGGACAGCATCCTCATTCCCAGATGGCCAGCTGCCATCCACCCTCACACCCAGAGCCTGGATCTGCTTTGCTCGCCTCTGAAAGTGGCACTCCTGCCACCGGCTGCCAGGTTACACAGGCACCTACCCAGGCATCCCACAAACATGTTTTGGGCACCGACTCAGTGCTGGCTCTGTTCCAGGTCCCAGGGTCACGGAAAGGGAGATGGACACTGATGGCCCTGATGGATCCAACCCCCGCCTCTCAGTGTGGGGCCCCTGAGCCAGCACAGGCATCAGCCAGGAATGTATGTTAATTAGCTTGCCTTAGTCATCCCGCAGTAGATGCATATATCAAAGCATCATGTTGTACACCATAAATATATACAATGTTTATTTGTTGATTTAAAAAATAAAGAAAAAAGTAGTATTGTAAAAAGAAAATGCAGAATCTCTGTCAAACATTTCCAGTCACTGAAAGGAAACAGCTTATAATGCGTGTTGAAGAAAGCATGTTTACATTTGTGTTTTAAAGCTCTATGTGTAAACCTGTTTAATATGAACCAATGCAGAAAGAAACATGTTGTAAAAACGCGTTCTCAACATTTGTTCCCAAAGGTGTTTCTCTGTAAAATCCTTCCCACTGAAGGAAAACAGCTTCTGTGCACATTTAAGGAAAAAAGTGGAGGACTGTCAGTGCTTCCTGCACTGGGAACCTTTAATAACCAGTGGACCAAACCCAGTCCTCCCAGGGTTTCACTCCTGCTAAGCAAATTCACACCCAAGAAACAGTTAAGTCAGTTAAGTAGTGGTAAAGACCGCGGGGGGTTCAGGAATGCAGATGACAGTAAGAAAAGGAAGCAGAAAGGGCTGTTCTGCAAGCTGCCAGGTTATGGGCTGTTCTACTGGTCCAAGTTGGAGAGAGTGTTAATTAGCAGCGACATACAGCTCCTAATGCTAGATGGAGACTTGAACCTGGGTCTTTGGGTCCCCAAACCTGCACCCTTCCAGCTTCACAGCAACAAAGGACCTGAGCACATTTCATTGGATGATGTGTGTCCATCCTCCTGCTCTGCCCCTTGCCAGGAGAATGTCGGCTCAGTGAGGGCTGGGACTGTGTGCTCCGCTTACTGCCGTATCTCCACAGACCGTAGCAGGCACTCATTAAATACATGTCAAATACACAAATAGATAAGATGGAAAAGCAGCCAGAGATGACGTCATCACCTCAGCAAAGCTCAAGCCCCATCTACAGGCAGATGCAGACGCCCGTGGAGGAGGCAGTGGGGGTGACCAGCAGGGTCACATCAGGCCACTGGCTTGAACTTGATTTCTGTCTCCTGCTCTGTTTGCTAAATGGGAAAACAAACGCCCTGCTCATTTGGCAGGGAAAGTCCTTATGGTGTGAATTGATTCACCCCATCAAGAGGCATAAATGGGTTAAGATGAATAATGAACGGTCAATACCTGGACTCGACGTGAAGAGCACGTTGTCAAGTCTGCGTGGCCTGGTGACAAAGACAGCCCTGCCTCTCCCCCAGGTCCCGATCCCTAGGAAGCCAACCCCAGGGGGAAGTTATTTACCTGTCTGGGGTAATTAGCAGCAGAGTAGACAGGGCCATGTGGTCGGGCGTGGCCCTCTTTCCAGCTTGCTGTGTTCTCCTGTGGCAGGTGGCCACACTCCTGGGCTTCAGTTTCCCCGTTTAAGCAGTTAGACCCACCCTCCCTTCCATCACTCGTGTGTTTCTCTGTATAGAGGGACCCTGATGAAAGGAATGTCCCTGGCTTCTGTTTTCCTTCTCAGGCTCCCCCGTCTCTCCAGGCAAAGGCGGAGTGACTCAGCTGATGGGTGAGTTTTAGTTTTAGTTTCTTACTGTCACTGAAACAAACGACTACAAATGTCGCAGCTTAAGACAACACCAATTGATTGATTAATTGATATTTATTTTTTGAGACAGGGTCTTGCTCTGTTGCCCAGGCTAGAGTGCAGTGGTATAATGATGGCTCACTCCTGCCTCAGCCTCCTGGGCTCAAGCAATCCTCCTGCCTCAGCCTCCTGAGTGGCTAGGACCACAGGCGCACACCACCACACACAGCTAATTTTATTTACTGATTGATTTTGGTAGAGACAGGGTCTCCCTATGTTGCCCAGGCTGGTCTCTAACTCTTGGGCTCAAACAATCCTCCTGCCTCAGCCTCCCAACGTGCTGGGATTCCAGGCGTGAGCCGCAACACCTGGCCATAATAACGCCATGGAGCTGGCTCCAGGCCTGGGCATGACCCAGTGTCTGGGACATTAGCAAGTCCATCTGGCAGTACCTTGGTCATCTCCCTCCCAACAGCCTTTTCTAAAATGAAGACAATTGCCTTTTACGCTTTATTTACTTGATTCTTGTGTCCATTTGCCAAACTTGGGAGGGGAGGATGTGTCCTATGTCAACCCACTGAAATTCTCATGGTGATGCCTGTTGCACTTCCAGGAACATAGGAAACACGAAACACTAAGAATGGGATCTGGGAACACAGAAATGATAGAGATTGGGGTTTCTGGAGTCCTCTAAGCCTGTGGCTTGAGGCCCTGGCACCACCCCACACTTGTGGGTTTCTAACTTTGTGAAAAGTCAATGGTGCTCTATGACCAGGGTTCCGGGGCACCTGGGTTTTGTGGGTGCAGCCTGAGAGGGCCATGCTGGGCCTGGAACCTGAGTGCCCTTGGACTCTGCTGGATCTTGACCTTGGTGGGTCACTGCGGCTTATGGAGGCTTTAACCATAGGCTAGGGGCTGTTTTGTAGCAAGGGCAGACCTTAGCAGTTCCAGGTGGAAAGGAACGTGCTTTTTTAGCAGCATGGTGAAGGCACAGCTTTGATGATAGCATCTGTGGGTATACAGATTTTAAGGCATTAGGGGATGAAACTTTTTTTTTTTTTTTTTTTTTTTGCTGCTTTTAACTGTGGTGCTCAGTCAGACTGGCAGGCAAGGGAGCCAGGATTTACAACTGTAAAAGCGTCCAGTTTCTGCTGGCATCAGGAGCAGGCAAGAGGCTCCAGCTTCGAGCCATCAGAGCAGAGTCCGTGAGCAGGATTGAATCTACCGGCCACTATTGTTCCCCTCCCTTCCTCCTTCTCTCCCTCCTTCCTTCCCTCTTCCCTCTCTCCTTCCTCCCTTCCCTCCTTCCCTCCCTCCTTCTTTCTTTCCTTCCTTTCTTCCTGTTCTTCCTTCCTTCCCTCTCTCCTCCCTTCCCTCCTCCCTTCTCTCCCTCCTTCCTTATTTCTTTCCTTCTTCCTTCTTTCATTTCCTTCCTTCCTTCCCTCTCTTCTTCCTTCCCTCTCTCCTTCTTTTCCCCTTCCTTCTCTCCTTCCTTTCTTCATTCATTAATTTCTGATTCCCTTCAAGGCTGAGACAGAGGGCTGCCAAGGTGCTAACCTTGAATCCATGGGTCTCTTGTGAGTCACCTTCAACTAATAGTCTCAAGTGCACCCTGATGTGAGTCACATAAATTCTGATCATGGAGTTCGATTTCTGAGGTCCCCAGATGTGGCTTCCTCCGCAGAAGACAGAACTGGCTAGAGGCTGACTGAGACACCATGAGCGCCCTTCCTAGGAAGAGGGTGGGGAGGAGACCCCCCTGCAAATCGATGGTCTGGGAAGACAGTGACTGCATGGCGGAGCCTGCACCTTCTGTTTCTGGGAACCGGGTTTGTTCAGAGGGGCCGTGGAGGCAAGGGGGTGGCCTGAGAACACGTCTCAGAATTACTCTCAGAAGAGCAGCTGGGCTGTGAGGAAGGCAAAAGAAGCAAGACACGGATTCCAGTTGCAGAGTAGAACATTTCCTCTCCAGAAAGGTGGAGATCTCAGAAAATGTACCAGGCAGACGCAACGGGGAAACTGAGGCTCTGGAGGCCTATCTGCTCTTAAAGAAGCAGGGAAATGGACAATGCAAGGCCCAAGCATATTGAACCAGTATTAAAGAGGAAAGTTGAATTCAGGTCAAACAGCTCCAAGGGACAAGAGGAGGTGTCTTGGTTCCTACCGATTGGAGAAGTCGAATCACAGAGGGTGAAGGGCATGACTCCCAGCAGAAGCGCGACCCAGGACCTGTTTCAAACTACAGGTGAGAGTTACAACAAAGGGGCCTGGGAGTCATTTCCTCTGAAGACAATGGCAGCTGCAGGAGGCAGTCGCAGGAAATCTGGGCAGCTCACTGAGTAGAAGGCAAGGAGGTAGCTTTCAGGTTGATGAAAGAAAAACTTCAGCCGAATTAAATTTAAAAGAGTCTAATCGAGCAAGGAACGAGTTGTGAATTGGGCAGCCCTCAGAATCACAGCAGACTCCAGGGGTGCCTCGTGGTTAGAACACATTTATAGACAAAAATGGTAAAGTGACATACAAGAATCGGAAGTGAGGTATAGAAACAGTGAGATTGGTCACAGCTCGGCGGGTGCCTTATTTGAATACAGTTTGAACACTCAGCAGTCTATGAGTGGTTGAAGTATGGTGGCTGGGATTGGCCAACACTCAGCCATTTGTACAGGTGCATACTATTAAGTTGGGTTTTCAATTTTGTCTATTAAGCTAGGTGACAGTTCATCCACGAGGACTCAAATGCAGAAGTACGGAGTCCTCAGGCTGTATTTGGTTTGCTTTAACAAGGTAGATATCCTCGCTGTAAGTATTGGTGCAGCCAGGGTCTGATAGGGAAATTTGGGGATGGGGGCCTAGGGAGAAGTCCAGCACAGGAGAAGCAGTGAGTCAGGGAGGGCCTGGGCATACCTCTGTCGCACAGCCTCGGTTCAAATCCTGGCTCTGTCACCTACCGCTCTGCAGCCTTGGGCAAGACACTTCACTTCTCTGTACTTCAGTTTCTTCACCTGTAAAAATGGGGCTGATGATGTTATTTGTGTTGCAAGACCGATTAAAAATTAGACAAGTTAGCATTTGCAAAGCCTGCAGGAAAACTCCTGGCACACAGGCCATGCTACGCAAATGCTGGCAAATAAACACACACAGAGGCCAGGCAGGATGATAATATTGAGACCAGGCCTGCGGGGACAGTGGCCCAGCGGGATTAGATGCCGGAGTTGGATTTCTAAATCTGCAAGGTGATGAGGAAAATATTTGTTTAAACTCTGGTTTTGGCAGACTTAGGTCTTATTGATTTTATATTTCTCACTCCTGGATAGAATCTAGAGTAAAATGTTAGAAAAACAAGGGCCTGATTTAGCAAACAAAGGAAGAAGCAAAAGAGGAAGGCCCTGGGTGCCAGCAAACAAAGCCAACATGTGCATGCCGCGCTGTGAAGCTAAGAAGCGGGTTAAAGGTTAGAAGTTTCCTGCGCCATCCACAGGTGTGAAGAAGATTCCAGAGCTACGCAAGTGCTGTGCTGTCCTGCACAGAAGCAGGGAGCCTCCTGTGGCTACATCAGTTTACAAAGACATTAATTAAAATGAAATGTACAATTCAGTCCCTTCATCACACTAGCCACATTCCAAGTACTGCTGCTTAAAACATTCGGCATCACAGAGAATGTTCCCACCATTGCAGAAGTTTCCATGGGAAAGCACTATTGTAGCATATATGCAATCAGCCCTTCCTGCCCCACTCTGGTAGAAAAATGTGGCCGAGAGAAATGTGTTTTACCGAAAAACGCAAGCCTATGGGGGCAGGAATTGTATCATTTTGTTGCTCATGGCTGTATATCCCAGGCCCAGGGCAGTACGAATGGTGGGCAGAATCATGGCCCTCAAAAATGTCCATGTCTTCGCTCCCAGAGCCTGTGAACATGTGACCTTCCATGGCAAAAGGAACTTTGCAGATGTGATTAAGAATTTGGGGATGAAGAGGTTATCTTTTATTATCTGGTTAGGCCCAATGTCATCACAATGGCACATAGGGAAGATGGAGGCCGGAGTGGAAGTCATGGGAGTCAGAGCTGTGATGATGGGGACAGATGTTGGAGTGATGGGGGGTCACAAATCAAGGGATGCAGGTGGCCCCTGGAAGCTGGAAAGGGCATGGAAATGGGTTTTCCCCTAAATCGTCCAGGAGGAACCAACCCTACTCTACGATTCTAGACCATTTTGGACTTCTGGCCTCCAGAACTATGAGATAAGAAGTCCACATTACACTTGTGCTAACTTGTTACAGCAGCAATAGGGCACTCATACAGCACCACTTACACAATACGTGCCTCATAAATACTGGATGGATGAACAAACAAATGAACGAGTGAATGAATGGCAAGGAATACCACAGAGGTCTTGAACACACAAAATCAGAGGAAATGCAGTCTTTTAGGAGTACTGGGAAGAGGCTTAGCAGCACAGCTTTCCTGGCCCCCATGGTGGCTCAGCTCAGCAACTTGCTGAGGGCAACCCTGTGGCAGAGTAGCCATGGGAAGAAGATGGGAACTATCCCCAGAAGACACAGCTTCAGGCCCAAAGGATTTCATCTCGAGAGACAACAGGAACAGGAAGGATGACCTTTCCCAGAGGACACTGCAGGGGCTTTGTGGAGAGACAGAGTTGAAACTCAGCCTGTCATTGAGGCACCCAGAACCCAAGACAAAGCAGTTTTAAGCATGTGGGACAAGAAAAACTCATCTCACATGAGACATGGTAAGTGGGGCTTCCAGCAGACTTAGCCAGACCATGGCATCCTCCCGCGAGCACCTCTCCGAAAGACAAGACAGCATCCTGTGGGGAGTTCTCACCCAATTTGACAAACATCACTAACTTGTTAGGGGGAGATTTTGCCCAGGTGAGTGCAAGTTCTCAGGTCCTGGACTTTGTGCAGTGGATGAAACTGAAACCAGCAGGATTTTCTCCATCTTCATTCAATACCAGAGTCTGCCCTGTATTTTGGGGGCACTAAGCACTGAGCTCTAGGAACAGAGCTTTGCCTTGGACAACTGCTTCAGGGCAGGGGATGACCTTGTTCTCTAAATACATCAGGGAAAATACCACCATATTATTGTGTATCTTGGAAACTCTTCACGCTCACTCAAACCAAGGCACACAGGAGCCTAATTCAACTTCTGAGGTTCTGAAGAAGACATCCTCAACCTCCCAAGACAGGCCAAACAGCAACTGCTGCAGAAACCCAGGTCTGGGAGTCCACAAGACTGGGGCCTGAGCAGGGTAAGACATTGTGGGAGCCAGCTTCCGGGATGCCCCCTGAGGATCCTCACTTCCTAGTATCCAGACCCACAATGAGTAGGGCTGAGCTGGGTCAACAATAGGACATTGTGGAAATGACAGAGCACGACTTCCAAAGCCAAGTCATAAAAATTATTGCAGGCTGGGTGCGGTGGATCATGCTTGTAATCCCAGCACTTTGGGAGGCTGAGGCAGGTGGATCACGAGGTCAGGAGATCAAGACCATGGTGAAACCCCGTCTCTACTAAAAAATACAAAAAATTAGCCAGGCATGGTGGCGGGCGCCTGTAGTCCCAGCTACTCGAAGAGGCTGAGGCAGGAGAATGGCATGAACCCGGGAGGCGGAGCTTGCAGTGAGCCGAGATTGCGCCACTGCACTCCAGCCTGGGCAACAGAGTGAGACTCAATCTCAAAAAAAAAAAAAAAGTTATTGCAGTTGTAGCCTTGCTCTCTCTTGAATATTTCGTTCTGGGGGAAGCCATCCGCCACATCAGAAGGACACAGTGGCCCTTTAAAGAGACCCATGTGGTGAGAAACTGAGGCTGCCTGCTGAAAGCCAGCACTACCTTGGTGGCATGAATGCAGCCATCTTGGAAGCACAGCCTCCAGCCCCAGTCAAGCCTTCAGATGATGGAAGCCCCAGAAGACATCTGACCATGGCCTCAGGAGAGACCACAAGCCAGCCCTCTTAGGTAAGCCACTCCAGAGTGTCAGACCCACAAACACTGAGAATAATCAATGTTTATGGATGTTTCCAGCTGCTTCATTTTGAGACCTTCTAATGAGCTCATTGGGATGATGTGGCTGGACATAATTTGGGATGTAGCCTAGAAGAGAGAAGATATTTTCAGCCTTGGAAACAGAGCAGTCTCAGAGTTAATTTCATTCATGTACTCTGAGCCTTCTGGAGAAAATTTTGCACTATCCCCCAGCAGTCCCAGGAGATTCCCCAAAGGAGCGACTGTTTGTATAAGTTGCCACGTGAAGGTGAGAAAGGTGGCCTTGGAAGATAGTTCTTGTCATTTAAAGAGGAAGCTACACCCGTGGCTCATTCTAAGCTTATTGATTAAGGAAACAGTCAGCTTTGGAAGGTCACTTGTGATGTTTCCACAAAGAAGGACCTTCACTGGGTCACACTCCAGCCTCTCCAGCCGCCTTGTCACCCCTGAGCTCAAGGAGAAAGCCCTGGGTGTGAGCAGAGCCTCTTCTGCCTGCTCTTCAGCCTCCTCCTGCCTGCTGAGCAGATGGACTCTGGCTACTTGGTTCTGTGATGTGCAAAGTGTGCTCAGGTAGGCTGTGGTCTCAAGGCATAACCAGGAGGATAGTAGGTAAGTTTCATTAGTGGGGGAGATGTACGTTATCAAGACCAGCTGGACATCCCCAAGGCACATACGACAAGCAGCTTCCTTAGTGATACAGAGATACGTATTTTCACCTTCCTGTCACCTGCATCTCTTTCAGTTGGTTCCAAGCCTGTGGGGGACAAGGAAGATGTTACATAATAAGCATCCTTAAATCAGCATGGAGGGCTCAGACCACCTGGGCAATGACAGCTCACTGGGAATCCCCAGGAAGAGAAGAATGCTGTGGACTGTGCCCTCCACCTGCCAAATTCATATGTTGAAACCTCAATCTCCAATGCAATGGTATTTGGAGATGGGGTCTTTGGGAGGTAATTAGGTCATAAGGGTGGAGCTCCCATGATGGGATTAGTGCCCTTGTAAGAAGGGCCAGGAGGGGTCTCACTCTCCTTCTTTCTTCTCTCTCTCTCTCTCTCTCCCCTACCACCCCACCCACACGAGGACACAGTAAGAAGTCCGTGTCTGCGATCCAGGAAACAGACTATATTAGTCCATTTTCACATTGCTGATTAAGACATACCCGAGACTGGGAAGGAAAAACAGGTTTAACTGGACTTACAGTACCACATGGCTGGGGAGGCCTCAGAATCATGGCAGGAAGTGAAAGGCACTTCTTACATGGCATCAGGAAGAGAAAATGAGGAAGGTACAAAAGCAGAAACCCCTGATAAAACCATCAGATCTAGTTCACTACAAGAACAGTATAGGGGAAACTGACCCCATGATTCAAATTATCTCCCACCAGGTGGGAATTATGGGAGTACAATTCATGATGAGATTTGGGTTTGTGGACACAGAGCTAAACCATATCACAGGCCCTCACCAGAAACCAAATCTGCCAGCACCTTGATCTTGGACTTCCAGCCTCCAGACCTGTGAGAAATAAATGTCTACATTTAAAGCACCCTGTCTATGATATTTTTGATATAGCGGCTTGAACTAAGACAAAAAGTTAGTGGTGGACAAGTTGAGGGTCACGGGTGTGGCCACCAGTGGAGGTCCCTGTTCTCGCCTAATAGGGGAGGCCCAGCTCCCCGGTGACTCAATTTCACCCTGAGTGCCTTGCTGAAACTGTGGTCTCTGCACTGATGGTGAAGCCGTCTGCTAGTTATGTAAGAAAGCCCTTGACGGGCAGTTAGTGATGTGCCTGCCTCATGAATTACTGAGGCCCATCCATTTTCTACAGAGGCTGAGCCGAACTCAGAGACCTTTCATAATTTAACATTTGATTACATTTCGAGTCCATGGAGTTCGGTGTTTAAATATTTCAGGCAGAAGTCTAGGCTGCTGGCACGCCGCCCTCCTGCTTTGTGCAGCAAAGCTTCCCTTTCTTACTCATCAGCATGAAAGGAAGAAGGGGTCTGGGATAAGTGGTAGGACTGCAGTTACAGGCTTGTTCAATGCCTTCCACCGCCTGCAGGGAAAGGAGCCGGCCCACCGCCACTAGCGCCATTACAATGTGGTGAAGTTGAATTCAAGGCAATTCACAGCTCCTCTGTAGGCAATGAGTTGTCTAGGTTGGAGTGTCTGGGCCTTTTGTGGTGAGCGACTCACATTGTTCACTCCACTCCACGCTGAGAAGCATCCTTCACCCACCACTCCTGCAGGAGAGCACCCAGCTCTTTTGGGGAAAAAGCTCTCACTTAAGAAACCCTCCTCTCCCTTAGGTGTATTGGGCTGATTCTATTTTCCATGAACACACTGAGTGTCGTCAGACATGGCTCAGAGCCCCTGCAAGAGCTGGGTCTGCTCTCTCCGAGTGCAGCTGGGCCTCCCTTCCAGCTTTCTGCTGGCCACCACCTCAGGAGCTCCTTCGCTCTGGGGTTGGGGTGCCCTCGCTCTGAACCCAAAAGATCGATGTGATAAATTATCACCAAAGCAGTGCCAGCTGTCAGATCAGTCCTTTGTGTTTTAAACATTCATTCAGGTATCCAGTGACTGCTACCACATGCCCCATTAGAGAGGTTCTGTGCTAGGGGCCAGAACACATAGGCTACAAGGAACAAGTCTGTTTTGTGTTTCCCAAAAAAATTCATGTTGAAGCTGTAACCCCCAAGGATTCAAAATGTGTCTATGTTCGGAGATAAGATCTTTGCAGAGGTGATTAAGTTAAAATGAGGTCATTAGGGTGGGCCCTAATCCAAGAGGACTGATATCCTTATAGAAAGAGGGGATTAGAACACAGACATGCAGAGAGGGAAGATGATAAGACACAAGGAGAAGACGGCATCTTCAAGCCAAGGACAGGGGCCTCAGGAGCCACCAACCGTGCCGACACTTTGATCTTGAACTTTCAGCCTGGAAGACTATGGGAAAATAAATCCCTCTTGTTCAAGACCCCGAGTCTGTGGGGCTTTGTTATGTCAGCCCTAGAAAATTTTAAAGCAAAGTCCTTGCTGTCAAGGTGGTTGTGATCTTGAGGGTGAGGCAGACAAGTAACCAGGTGACTTAAAAGTTGATCAGGATAAGTCAGTGATGCAGGTAAGGATGGGAGCAGAGGAGGCACAGAGGAGGGAGCCCACTCAGGACCCAGGGAGTGAGGGCAGGCCATGGGCTCTGTGGCAGACACAGGGGAGGCTCAGGATTAGGGAAAGATGAAACAATTGCTAAACAACCCTCAACAGGATACCATTTGTATCAATGGGAACAACACAGAAACAATGTACTACAGAAAATGGGTATTTCAAAACAAAAAACTGCAGTAGTCAAAGAGGACTTCCTTGAGGAGGGAGCATTCGAACTGGATTTTAGAGAATGGGTTCTCATTTAGGTCTCAGGACTCAGAAGGTGTACACATGCCCTCTGCTCAAATGTTCCACTGGGCTGACCTTTGTCACATGGCCACATCTAGATACAAGGGAAGTGGGAGATGTACTCTGAAGCCAGATAGCCAGGGGCACAGCAGGTATGGGGAGTTCTACTAATACCAAGGAAAACGGCAGAACTGTTTTCAGATGATTGATTTTCAGTTTTCCTCCATCACATACTTGGTGACTTGTTGAGCTTCAAATACCGAATCTCATAGCAAGTTGCTGAAGAAACTGAATGCCTGGTTCATGGGGGGAAAAGAACATCTTCTGGCCTAGGCTATGGCCCCCTCCAGAGGGGAAATTGGGAGAAATCAAGAGACCAGTGGGGTGCATGCCAGACCACAGCCAGATGGATGGTTTTGCTGATCAGGGTCTCTTTATTGTCTGTGGTGCAGGATTGTCTCACCCTGTGGTGGAGGGAAGAGGAAATGAGCATCAGGTTGTGGTGTGGTTTGAATATACGTGTCCCTCCAAAATTCATGCTGGAACTTAAACCCCAAAGTGATGGTATTCAGAGGTGGAGCTTTCAGGGAAATTACTAATGATGAGAACTCCCTCTCATGAATGGCTTTCTGCTCTCATCAAAGAGGTTGTAGCAAGCACCCTAGTCCCTTTCGCCTTCCATCTTCTCTGCCATGTAAGGACACAGCATTCATCCCCTCTGGCCCCGCACACATTCTAGCTGTGCACATGGCTCTCTGGCTTCAGACTGTATCATCTCCCACCCTCCCTTGCAGCTAGATGTGGTCATGTGACAAAGCTCAGGCCACTGGAACATGAGCAGAGGGGATGCAGACAACTTCTGAGTTGTGTCCCTGAAGAAGCTCCCATAGACTCTTTTAGTCCCTGCCCTTTGGGGAGAGTGACAACAAATTGGAGGAACCATGGAAATTAACAACCAATTAAGGGTGACCCAGGCATCTGCCAGTGCCATGTGAGGACACGGCAAAAATGAGCCATGTGAAAAGAGAGAGTAGCCTTGCCCAGACACTGAATGTGCCAGCCCCATGACTGTGGACTTCCCAGCCTCCAGAGATAAATGAGAGAAGTAAGCGTCTGTTGTTTACAGGCTGCCCGGTCTGTGGTAGCAGCCCAGATAGACTCAGACTGATTGGCTCCTGGTAGATCTGGACACCGACTCCACCTCCACCTCCACCTCCACATTGCTCTGTGACTTCAGGAAAGTTACTCTACACCTCTGGTGCTCAGTTTCCTTGAGAATATTCAAGCAGAAATGGCAGCACAGAGCCAGGGAGATTTGGTATTGGAAGCTCAATAAAGCACCAAATATGTGGTGGAGGAAAACTGAAAATCAATCTTCTGATATCAGTGATGCCTTTTTTCTTTTTCAAACTTAGTAGAACCCCATACACATTCTGGCTGTGCACATGGTCTGGCTTCAGACTGCATAACCCACCCTCCCTTGCAGCTCCGTGTGGTCATGTAACAACAAGTTAAGGGTGACCCAGCCACCTGCCAGCCCTGGTTTTTCACCCTGGATGGTAAAACGAGAGAGTAAAAAGATCTGTGACATCAAAATCACTATGGTTGGGTCTCTTTATTTTAGCAGCTTAGCTTCTACCCTAACAGATACAGAAACTAGTGCCAGAAGTGGGGTGCTACCAAAACGAAAAGCTAAAATGTACACCACTGGCATAGCAGTTAGTGCAGGAGGTGAGGGTCTAGATGCTGCAGGTTTGGAAGCTGTTCACCCTTGCTGTGTTTTGGAAATTTTGGTAGACCTGTCCCCTGAGATAGCTTGGAAAGCAGACCACTTTCCTATCCACTTTCTGGACTTTGTCTCACCAGGAATCTGCTGGAAAAACTCAGAGTGTTGGCTGCTCTTTGTTGCTTTTAGCAAAATACAAAAGAGAGAAATTCAGGTGAGAACCCATGGCTTTGTAAACAGGTATAGAAGAAAATTGACTTTGGTTAAGAGAAGCTTACAAGCTGAGACCTGCAATCTAAATTGATTTAAAATCCAGAAGTCTGGAATCTCACAAGATTAGAAAAGCCATCTGCTCCTGTATCCCAGGCAGCAGGAGGTGCACGGGTCTCTAGGTGCCTCCTTAGCTTCCATGAGCTGAGCAGGAGTGCTGCCTCCCTACCAAGCCTACTGTTTTGGAAGGCCTTGGGGAGACACGATGAAATAAAAAGAGAGAGGTTGCACCAAGTTAAATAGTGTTGCCTTGTAATTAATGTCCACCTGGAACTTGTGAATGTAACCTTATTTTTTAAAAAAGGGTCTTTGCAGTTGTAATCAGGCCATAATGAATTAGGATGGACTCTAAATCCAATAGGACTGGTGTCCTTATAAAAAGGAAGAAACTTGGACACCGAAGCAAGAAAGAAAGCCATGTGAAGATGAAGGCGGAGATTTCAAGGATGCTGGCAGGAGCCAAAGAACATCAAGACTCCTAGAAACCAGCAGGGGCTGGGAAGAGCAAGGAGCAGAACCAGCAGAGGCTGGGATGAGCAAGGAGCGGATTGTCCCGTAGAGCCTTTGAGGGCACATGGCGCCTGCCAACACTTTGATTTCTGACTTGTAGCCTCCAGAACTATAAGAGGATCACTTCCTGTTGTTTTAAGTCACCTAGTTTGTGGCACTTTGTTACAGCAGCTCTTGAGAACTAGTGCAGAAGCGTAGACCTGGTCAACCAAGAAAGCCTGGAAACAGAAAGGAGACTTGGTCCGTTTAAGATCATGACTGTAAGCAGATTGGGGGGATGGTTACTTGCACATGGAACAGACAGGAAGCAAATACATTTTGAGGGGCTGTTACTGTCCAAAAATGTGCCACAAGCGGGGCCTACAAAAGCCTGTGATGATCTTCAAAACTATATCTGGAGAAGGTGGCAGCAAAATCTGTGTATTGCCCAAGGAGTGTAGCATCCTACGCTTGCTTCAGATGAGCCGTGAGGGGTGCTGCACAAGGAAGGGCCTTCCAGGGCACAAAGCCAGGGGACACGGGATGACAAGCCCGGGAAGTGCTTCAGAGAGCAGGGCCAGGGCTCCCTGTGGGGTCACCAAGGAGCTCACCCTGCTGCCAGGGCGGGGAGTCTTTGTGATAATTCCTGCTCGGAAGAATTTTAAAGGGAGCCTTGCGGCATCATGAACTGCTCTGTTTCTCTCATTCCCTTTTGAAGCTGGGTCTTTATGCAGCACCTTCTGCCAGCCCAAGCCCTGCACGGTGGCGATGTGTCTGGCGAGGTGTTCAGATGACTGTCCATTGGATGCTTGATGTGATTATTAATATCGAGTGTCAACTTGATTGAATTGAAGGATGAAAAGCATTGTTTCTGGGTGTGTCTGTGAGGGTGTTGCCAGAGGAGATAAACACTGGAGTCAGTGGACTGGGAGAGGCAGACTCATCCTCAATCTTGGTGGGCACCATCCAATGGGCTGCCAGCGCAGCTAAAAAAAGTAGGTGGAAGAAAGTGGAAGAAGCTGGCTTGCTGAGTCTCCTGGCTTTCATCTTTCCTCCCATGCTGGATGCTTCCCGCCCTTGAACATCAGACTCCAGGTTCTTCAGCTTTTGGACTGTTGGACTTACACCAGTGGTTTGCTGGGGGCTCTTAGGCCTTTGGCCACAGACTGAAGGCTGCACCGCTGGCTTCCCTGCTTTTGAGGTTTTGGGACCTGCACTGATCCACCACTGGCTTCCTTGCTCCTCCGCCTGCAGACGGCCTATCGTGGGACCTCACCTTGTCATCCTGTGAGTCAATTCTCCTTAATAAACTCCCTTTCGTATATACATAGATCCTATTAGTTCTGTTCCTCTAGAGAACGCTGACTAATACAGCCACCTACATCTGGGCTTTTGTTATAAGAGAAAGAAATACGCCCCAATTTTGTTTAATCCACTGCTTAATGAGATTTTTGTGTGTGTGAATCTCAGCCAAACAGCACTCTACCTGGTGCAGACCCCCAGGAGGGAGGCCAGCAGCCGAGGCTGGCTCAGGGCCAGGGTGCCCAGAGAGCAATGGCAGATGAGGCCAGGATCAACACCTTCCCCTGCCCACTCTTCTCGGCAAACTTTCCACTTGAGTCCCAACCCCTAGTGCACTGCCTGACTTGGGGCTACCCGCTGGGAAGCCCCGGGTGGCATGTGCTAGGGTGCTTGCCACAGTGCTGAGCTGAAAAGTCCAGGTGTCTCTTGGGGAGGGGCACATGCTTTCTCAAGACGAGACATCACTGTGGTCCTGCTGGGGTTTCAGCCAGGCTCTGGAATCTGAAGCCCTCCTAGTTCCCCTAGACTGAGAGCCCCCAGTCATGTGCATTTCCCATCACTGCTTTGGACAAGGCTCCAAGGTCCTATATGGCATGGGACCTATGTGTCACAGTGGCCATACTATCCCTATAAGCCACCCACAGTTATATCTTTAGAAAATGACCTGTTCCAAAGTCTCTTACCAATGGGTTCTCTGATGGGTGCTGCTGGAGCATACTGAACCTGAACTCCACCCAAACATCAGCAGTCTGCTTGCCATGCATATACTGGGCCCTTGTTAGTGTTTTGCAGGCCTCTGTCCTCCTCTTTTTCCCCATCAGTGGCCTCTCCCTGGCTTTAGTATGTAGCAGAGGCTTTACAAGGCTGGTTCTACAGGACACAGGTGGGGTAGTGGCTGGTGAGGCATGATGCGGAGGAATAAAGTTGGGTAATTTAATCAACTGTCATATATTCACACCTACACTGTGCCTAGCTTCATGCCAAGCATGTTACAGGGATCATCTCATTGCACATTCCCCACCAGCCTGGGCAGGTGGACAGCACCCTCAGCCCTACCTCACAGATGAGGAAACGAAGGCTCAGATCGGTTAAGAGGGTTGTTGTAGTTACCAGCAGGCACGCGGCTGGGCCAGGATTTGAGCCAAGCTGCAGCATTTCCTCCTGGGGCCGTTAGTGGTCTTCCCAGTAAAGAGTCTACAAGGGGCTGGGAAGTAGTGTATTCATTACAATATTAATACATGTCTATTATAGACAACACAGAAAACACATACATACAAAACACAAAGACAGAATGAAATGACGGTAAAATGTCAGTCAAATCCTTGTAATTACAAACATGCACGCGCACACACACACACACACAAACACACACAAACACGAATTCATGCAAAGCCAAAGTAAGAACATGCTACATACAGTTTTGCCATCTGCTTTTTCTTCAAATTCATAATATTTCGTGTTCATCTTGCCACATTATTACTCTTTTAAGTATAATTTTTATGGTTGGGTCATAAAATTTGGTTTATGGCTAGTACCATAGTTTGTATATATTTCTTTAGAAATCAGTTAGGTTCTTCCCTCTTTTTTGACCATGACAAACACAGCCAAATTTCAATCTTTGTACACATCAATAATTATTTTCTTAGAACAAATTACCAGAAGTGAATATCACAAGTAAATGGTTTTGTGGGCTCTGTAAATGTTGTGTATCTGTTGTGCCAAATTATCTTCCCCAAAAGGTTTATCAATCTACATCCCCACCAGCAGTGTCCGAAATTGCTCTTTTATTCCCTCTGATGGAAACTAAATTTTTTCTCTTTGAATTGCAGTCACCAAACGTGAAGCAAAACTGTGTCTACTTGGGGATTTATTTTTCCTTATCCTGCTCAGAGTGTTGCTTTTCCCATCTGCCTCATGCTTTTCATCAGTGCTGGAACATTCTCAGCTCTTGCGGCTTTGAATATTGCCTCTTCTGAATTGCTCCAGGCTGTCCTCTGGGACCTCCTGTCTGGTAGACATTGAATGTGCTCCTCCTTTTGTCTGAGCCTTGAAGCCCCTCTGTCTGATTCCTGAATGGTTTCTTTAAATCACTAATTCCACTTGGCGGTCAACGTGTCCGCTTCGTTTCATTTTGTTTAATTTCTGTGGTTCTACTTTCTTCCCTTTCAGATCCCCCTGCTGTATTTTTCTCATAATGTCGTGTTCTTGCTTTATGGTGTCTTTTCTTCCCTTTATCTCTTGAAATACTTTAAACACACTTATTTTAACGTTCCTTTGAAGTTGTCCTATTTTCTGTGCTTCCCAGAGTGTAATTTATCCCTTTCATTACTTCTGCTATTTCTTCCATGGGGCCTGAGTCTTGGCTCTCCCCGTGGTGTAGGCCAAGCCTGGACCCAGGCCCTGCTCATTGGCCCAGCGACCCCAGGAGCCCCCGGCTTCTGGTGCTTTCACGGCTCCGGTTTCCTCTTGCGTTCCGGGACCCTGGAATTTTGCTTTCTTGCTTTTAGCCTTGGCATGTGTATGTGCATGGCAGTGTGTGTGAGCTTGCATGTGTGTGTGTGTGTGTGTGTGCACTTTATGGTGTATGCTGTGTTGTGAGGGGGGCTCTCCATGCCAGCTCAGCCTCCCATCTTAAATAAAAGTCTCACTCAAAAATTACTTACTCATCAACTAATAATAATAGCAATGATAGTAATTTAATGTGTCTCTGAGGTTCCAGGAGACTTTATAGCCCTTATCACAGTCACAGCTCACACTAGTGGGTGTTTAAATAGCACATGTGATCTTATTTAATTCTTTGAATAAACTTTGTCATTATCCCCATTTTACAGATAAGAAAACTGTGGAAGAGATGGGAAAAATAAATTGGCACTGTTGGAGATTATGCAGAGGGCTGGTGAGAGGGGCAGGCTTCGAAACCCGACCCTGCTGTCTGCCAGAGCGTGCACTCAAGTCCTGGAGTGGGAGGCACTGAGGTAGGCACCTCCAGCTTCTGCAGTGCTGAGGGGAGCCTTGTTCTTCTTCCTTCGCAGGACGGGAGGCCAAGGGGCTGGGATGGCAGGTGCCTTGAACAGCGAGCTCCTGGAGTTGGCCAATAACAGAGTGGAGGTGCAAATCCAGGTATGTCTGGTTCCACCACCCACCGACTGCCTCCCAAATGCACAGATGTGTCTGTGCTCAAACACACACATTTACAAACACACACATGTTGCCCCACGGTGACAGCTGCTCACCTAAGGGAGCTGGAGAAAAGCTGTGCTGGCCTCACAATGTTGCCGGCCTGTGGCCCTGTGCCTGTTCAAGAGCCTGGGCTGTGGACGTGATGACAGAAGACATCCCGACCCCACTACAAAGCATCCTCACACCTCTGTCCCTGGGTTAAGCAGGGCACACACTCCTCTCTAACCAGAACACCGCCAAGCAAAGGGCTGCCCCAGCTGCTCCAAGAAGCCGCACACACAAAGCTGCAGTAAGCTCAAACCCAAGGGGGGAAAGCCCCTCACCCAACAAAGGAGCCTGCCTGGTTTCCACGGGTAATGTTGCACAAGGCCATTTTTTACTGGAGAAGTGTTGAGGCTCCATTTTCTTAAGTTCTAATTGTGCAGAGAACCAGGACAAGGCAGCAGGGAGCAGCGAAAGATGGGTGTGCCCTGCCCCAGGAGAATGTGTGTGCTATGGTCCGAATGTTTGCGCACTCCCTGCCAAAATTTATGCACTGAAATCTTTTTATTTTTGAAATGGAGTCTCACTCTTGTTGCCCAGGCTGGAGTGCAGGGATGCCATCTTGGCTCATTGCAACCTCCGCCTCCTGATTTTAAACAATTCTCCTGCCTCAGCCTCCCAAGCAGCTGGGACTACAGGCACGTGCCACCACGCCCAGCTAATTTTGTATTTTTAGTAGAGACGGTGTTTCACCATGTTGGCCAGGCTGGTCTCGAACTCCTGACCTCATATCATCCACCCGCCTCGGCCTCCCAAAGTGCTGGGATTACAAGCGTGAGCCACTGCACCTGGCCATACATTGAAATCTGAACCCCGAGGGGATGGTATGACAAAGTGGGCCCTTTGGGAGGTGATGAGGTCATGGGGGTGGAGCCTCATGAATGGGACAAGTGTCCATAGAAAAGAGCCCCGAGAGAGACCCCTGACCCCTTCCACCACATAAGGACACAAAGAGAAGTCACCATCTGTGAACCAGGAAAGGGGTCCTCGCCAGACCCTGAATCTGCCCGAGCTTTGACCCTGGACTTCAGAGGCTCTAGGACTGTGAGAAAGAAATTTCTGCTGTAGGCAAGCCACCAGTCCTGGTATTTTGTTACAGCAGCCTTAGTGGGCCAAAACTGTGGCTGGTGATGATGCCAGGTATGCGTCCTGCAACAGTAGAAGGTGAGAGAGGCAAGTATACCGAGGTCTTGGAGGAACACAGCCAGCTATCAACTTCAGTCCTCATTCTGTGGCTGCCAACACAGTCTTTGAGGTCAGTAGAAAGAATCTAACACTCCATGGCTCTTCTTCCCAGAAACCTCCTTCTTTCAGCCCTGTCCCCCTAATGCCCAGGCATTCCCGTGGCCTCCCTCTCCCTGACTTTTGTTTAGAGATCGTGGTCCTTTGGGATCGACCCTGATGAGGCACGGGTTGCCCTAACCAGTGCTAGATTTAGGGAATCTTTTATCATACCTCATTTTGGGGTCAGCTTGGGATTCAAAGAACCAAAAGGTAGCAGAGGGATTTGAGAAATGCTTAAGGAGTGAAACTGCCATGACTTGGTGATGATTAAAGCTGGGGAGGCATCCGTGGGAAGAAGACTTCGGCTTGGTCTTTGTCTTGGCTAACCACTGCCCCCAGGTGAATTCTGGTGACATTGAAGGCTTTATCTGCCCATGGTCGTAGCTGAGGGCCACAGGGCCAAGGTCTTCCTTTGATGCCCCTCCACACCCTCTGGTTCCTTCAGAAAGAAAGTTTCTTCCTCTGGCTTCCCATGAGAACTGGGCCCTTTCTCCGGCCCCAACCCAGGCAGCCGGAGCTGATTCCCACATCCGAGCGCTAAGCTAAGGTCCTTCTGATATTGCAAAGATATCCCAGAACTGTGGGATCCCGAGCTGCAAATACCCCAGATGGCTGAAGCGCTCTTAACTGTACTCCATTTAACAAATTCACTGGACTGACCCCCTACAGACCATACCACCACCCTGTGCTCACCCTGCCCTTCCAGTGGCCGGCTGTTTGGCAGTCAGCCTGTGCCCTTCTGCTCCCACCAGAAAGTACAGCTCATCGTGAAGCGTTGAATAAGATGTGGGTCTCATTCAAACGACCCTCCCCAAAAAAAGATACAGTGAGCTCCTAACCCCTGGAACCTATAAATGGGACTTTATTTGGAAATAGGGTCTTTGCAGATGTAAACAAGTTAAGAAGGGTCCTGCTGGATTCGAGCGGACCTTAATCCAATATATATGACTAGTGTCCTTATGAGAAGACACACAGAGACAGCTGCATGGCACTGTGCATGGTAGTGTGTGCATGACAGTGTGTGTGAGCTTGTGTGTGTGTGTGTGTGTGTGTGCTTTACGGGGTATGCTGTGTTGTGAGGGGGGCTCTCTGTGGTGTGACTGGTGTCCTTATATGACTGGTGTCCCCATAAGAAGAGGAGAAGACACACAGAGACAGCCGCACACAAGGAGAAGGCCATGTGAGGGTGGAGATGGAGACCGGGGTGATGTTTTTACAGCCAAGAAACAGAAAGGATTGTGGTAGAGGGACATGGAACAGATTGGAGCCTCCGGAAGGAACCAACCCAGCAGTCCAGGGAACCTCTTCACTTGGACTTCTGGCATCTAGAACAAATATCTGTTGCTCTAAGCCTCCTGGTTAGTGGTACCTGTTAGGGTAGCCACAGGAAGCTAATGCACCAACCCAGAGTCCTCTGTTTTGTTCCCAAACCTACTTATACCAGTTGCCTTTGTTATTGTAATGAGGTAATTGAGTTAAACATTACATAAGCCCATCACTGTAAGTATGAAAAGAGAGCTGCAGCTCTGAAAACCACATCAAATGCTTTGGAAAGAATAGATAAAGGTAAGTTCTTAACTCTATTGCAGTTGAATTAGGTTGTCAAGTCAACCATGAAAGATTGGAAAATAAATCATATGAATCTAAAAGGATTCTAACCTCAGATTATTTTATATATGACTTCAGGTTCTCAGTCTACCCCAAAGAAACCTAAACTAGAAATGAAAGATTGAATATTTCGAGTGTGTTTTATGAGAGGGAGAGAGAGATTGGAATTCTAATCAGGGGAACTGTTCTCAAAGAAAAGAGCTTTGCCTTATACCAAATGACTAACAAAATGACACCGTGTTATATGTTCCATGTTAAAACGAAAATATTTATGGCACCCGTCTTGCATTTTTTTATGTTTCCCCACTTTGTCTAACTTTCACTTAACCAAATAACCCAGTTATGTCAGTTTAGAGGGTTTTTCTCAACATCCAAGCTCTTTCCCCAAAGTCTGGGTATGCTTTGAAAAAAAAAATCCTAAACAAATGGAAGAGGGAAAAAAAGAACTTAGATTCTTGGCATCTGTGTATTTGGCCACACTTGTGAGCACCCCATAGCTGTCCTCCAAATTCTACTTCCTATTATTATTTAATGATTCGTTCACCAGTTACTGTCATTTCCTGGCTGTGGAGATTTCCTCCTCAGCTGCCAGTTCCCTGAAGGCAGGGCCCTATCATGTAGCTTGTTCACATAAGAGTCCTTCCCTGCTCAGTGTTTGTAAACATAAGCTTACGCTTTAGGCACCGTCTCAGGTTCCACTGGCCACCTTCATCTCCCCTCTCTCTTGGTCAGTGTCCCCAGCCCATTAAGTTGTCCCTCCAAGATAAGACCTGGATAAAATGTCACAATACTGAGTGATGGGTGGGTCTGGCTTCCCCTATAGCTGCTGGAAGAGCAATGACAGCATTCAAGGAACTGTGGAAATTAGCTCCCAATGGACAATGGGAGGCCGGAGGGACAGATAGGTCCCCACCCCTCCTCCTCTTCACAGACATCCCCAAGGTACTGTCTCCCTTTGCGAATCTTCCAGAGAAGGCCGACGTGCTGAGCAAACACACCTGTCAGCTTCTTCTCGGCTCTTTCTCATGCCTGCTAGTTTGTGACTCTTTGTGGAAGACGGAAGAGCAAGGTCACGCACCCCAGCACCAGCTCTGCACTTTCTCTTGCCTCGCCTCCATCTACCCCTCACCTGCCACCCTGGGCTTGCGCCTTCCAAATCCAGGATCGGCATTCGAAACCTTGCTTCAGGCTCTGCTTTCCAGGTGATGCAAAGATTCATGTAAACGGTTTGATGGATGTTGCAGAGACAAATGCAAGTGCTCAGCCAGGTCTGCAGCTCCAGAAACATCTCAGGAAGGAGTGAAAAGAGGTCGCTGTGAAAGCAAATCCAGCTGGTGGTTATGAGAATGTGGAATGTGGGGGTGATGGAGCTCTGCTTCTACTGACTCTTCAGAAGGTTCCCAGGAATCCACGGAGTCCCAGAGTCTTTAGGAAAAGAAGGATCTTGTGAGGTCATGTTGTCCAGTTCTCATCTGACAGAAAGAATCCATTCCACCATCCTAGAAACCCAAATGTTCTTCATGATCAAAAGCACTCCTGAAATGCAGGCATCTCCACCCTATGGCATCTTTCTTTCTGTTGTGATTGAAGTTCTCCCCACTGTCCTCCTGACTCAGTCCCACCTTATATGTAAAAGCCATGGTCACCTGCCTGTGCTTGGTTTCCGTTACCTGGCACATTATGGCAAAGCCACTGCTCGAGGTCGACGCAGGCACTGGGGCCAATCCCATTCCTTGCTATGCCTGATGCCCTTCCGTGCCTGACGCCCCTCTGTCATCTCTTTGTTTGCGCAGCTGTGACCTGCATTGTCTCCACTAACGACAGCATCCTTAACCCGGACAGTGACCCAGCAAGTGGCAGCCCACGCTCGCCGGCCGGGTCCAAGTTTTAAGTAAAGAAGCCATTTGTTCCCAGGCTGATTTTTATCAAGGCTCGTCTGTCTTCCAAATTAGGGCTGAGTCATTTATAAAGCATGTGAGTGTTTGGATGTTAGCAGCAAACATTCATCCATTTTAGAATAAATGATTAAAAGGCACTCATTAAATTCCTCTGTTGACTGATGCCAAGGCCCCGAGAATGGATTGGCCTGTTGGCTTCTGGCTGGCCTGACTGCCGTCCCACCTACTGAGAACTCACGTAGACTCTGGAGAGAAAATTCCTGCTCGAGGGGACACCCTGATGGAAGATAACAGGAAGGATGGCATGCAGGCCTGTTCCCCCAATATTACAGCACAGTTATCCACCTTCAGAGTGGCCGCACCCAACAGACCCTTGGTGAGGGGGAGGACAACCCTTTCTCCCCCTCCAAAGATCTAGGGACAATGTGTGGCATTCCTTCCCGTGGGCATGGAGAATGTTTAACTCAAAAGTCAAGGGAATAATTCAATAATTACTCAAAACTAAGTATTCCAGTCCTGATAAGAATGGCACTCTGTGCCCAACTCCAGAAATACAAGAATTGGCAAGACTCTCCTGTGGCCCCTGCCCTGGAAGGTAGAAGGTAGAAGATTATACACAGACAGGTAAACCAACTCCCGAACAGAATGGGGAGCCTCGGACCACAGGCTCTGCCCCTTTGCTGGCCAGCAGGTGCAGAGGGAAGGAGCTTCTGCTGTCCTTGCCCCCAGTAAATGTCCATCCTCACCACAAGGGAACAAACCATGCCCAATGCCACCTTGGGGGCACCGGCGCCCCTTGAATGTATCCTCTCTAGGATCCTTGGCCCCACCCACCTGTTTGCCATCTCCAAAGGTCCTTTCTTAATGTCTTTAATTTGGACGGCTTTGACAGCTCCCCACGCCTGGCCTGAGAAAATCGCACACTCCTCTGCATGCCATTTAACAGGTTACAGCATGAGTTTCCCGGGCCCTCCTTCCATGAAAAAAACATTAAAACATATATATTACAATGGCATTGGTATAAACAGGAATCTATTGATTTATATACCAAAAACATTTTTCCGCAACCTAAAAGTTCATATGTTTCCTTTTGATTTTAAAAGCAATTAAAACATTTCATGAGTCCTGAAATCACTGTTGGCCCGAGGCACGGAGCCACCATACCCGACAGTGAAGGGGGTCTGGGTCAGTCCTCTCTGCAGCCGTCCAGCCGCAGGTTCCCCCTGGGAGCTGCCCTTCCGGGCCTCCCTGCCTGTGCTGCTGCTGCTCCTGCGCCCTCAATGCTGCCCCATCCTTCCCTGCCACGAAACGTCCTACAAAGTTGTTAAGCCCTGGACCTAGTGTGATGCTCCCAGGCCCTGGAGGCAGCATCTGCGCATCTTCTTTGCCCTCTGCCACCACTCTGACCCCCTGCAAGCCCAAACAGACGACAGTGTCTTCCTGGCCAGGTGACGGGATCCTGCATTCATCCCACAAATGCCTCCTGGGCACTGCCTGTGGGGATGCAGGAAGGATCTAATAAGTGGCCTGGCCGATGCTTTGTATGTTCTGGAGACTCTTTGAAGTATTTTGCGTATGCTGTTTTGGTCCATCCCACACTGTAAAACCCCGAGGAGGTCTTTCTGATTGGACATGAGTCACCAGGTACCTCAGTGGGTAATGACATCGCTGAGATGCCCACGCGGGTATTCTAGGTCCAGGGTGGGTGCTCTGGCCCCTGCCCTGTCCTGCCTCTCACAACTGTCCTCTAACATGGGAAGTATCACTCCTATTTTGGAAACAGGGAAATTAGGCCAATGAAGATCACACATTCACCTAGCAATGGAGCTGGGTTCAAGCCCAGGACAGTCAGAGGCCAGGCAAGCACGGTGGGTTCTGCTCAAGTGGTGATAAGTAGGCATTGTCTCATAATGAGATGTCCCAATGTGCAACACGACCTGGCTGCCTCTCCCACACTTTAGGCTTTGGAGGCCTCGGGTCAGAGCCAGAGATCCATGTTCTTTGTGAGCACAGACAGTGGCCGTGAGGACAAGGCTGTCCTCAGACACTAACGGGACCAGACAGTCTATTCGATGCTGCACCCAGAGGCCCCGCCGGGAAGCTCTGCAGGGCACCTGCCTCGGGGCGCTGAGCAAACATTATCTTTCCAACTGTGGCTCTGCTCACATGCTAGAGATGTCACCCTTATTGGTTCTCCGAGTGACGGCCTCCACCAAATGGGAGCTGACGGGCAGTTGGTGGGGCTAGAAGACGCCAAGAGGCCTGCTGGCCCCAGTTCCGCGCCTCCCTCGCAGCATCTGCTCTCCTGCTAGGATTGCTCCCAGCCATTCCAATCTGATTCATTGAAATGAAACCATTTCCACAGAATTTAATTTAAAGACTCACCTGAAAACATTAGGGTTGATGCTGATGGAAGGTTTTTAGCCAAACACTGACATGAGATTGGAGAGGGAAACCAGAAATTCTCATTATTGACTAATGTTCCTGGGGTCCCTGGGGTGAAGGAAGGCAGGGGGCCTTCCCCGGGGCCATTGCAGGGTGTTCCTCTTAAAGAATGAAACCACAGCGAGTACAGAGGTCTCGCTGCAAGCGCGGGCTCTAGTCACACGGCCGTTTGCCAGCTGTGTCCTCGGCAAGACCCTCCCGCTCGCTGAGCCTCAATTTCTTCCTCTCTGCTAAGTTAACATGTCCTTACTCCCGGGATGAGACGAGAGGGTGCTTGCCAGGCACAAGGCACGGTGCTAGCCCAGAAAGTCCACCCTGGAGTCAGTTCTTCTTTGTATTATTATTCCAAGTCCCAACTTAGTTTAAGCTCAACATTATCCTTAAAAGAATCACTGGTTTTTAGCTTAGATTTTTAGCACAAACCCAGCGACGGCTCCTTGCAAGGATGAAGTGACTTACGCGAGGCAAGGCAGGGGGTAAGTGTCCCAGAGCCCAGCTCGTTATTAAGCAGGGAGCTCTCACCGTCTGGAGGTGCAGAGGGCTGGGGCTGCTGCCGTGGCTGCCGTGCACCGAGCCAACTCTGCATCAGGAGGCAGGCGCCGTTATCATCCCATTATTTACAGATGGGGAAACTGAGGCTCAGTAAAATGATATAATTTTCCAAGTCCATAGCATTCGTAAGAGCTGGATCCAGTACCCAAAGGACTATAAATCATGCTGCTATAAAGACACACGCACATGTATGTTTATTGCGGCACTATTCACAATAGCAAAGAGTTGGAACCAACCCAAATGTCCAACAACGATAGACTGGATTAAGAAAATGTGGCACATATACACCATGGAATACTATGCAGCCATAAAAAATGATGAGTTCACGTCCTTTGTAGGGACATGGATGAAACTGGAAAACATCATTCTCAGTAAACTATCGCAAGGACAAAAAACCAAACACCGCATGTTCTCACTCATAGGTGGGAATTGAACAATGAGAACTCATGGACACAGGAAGGGGAACATCACACTCCGGGGACTGTTGTGGGGTTGGGGGAGGGGGGAGGGACAGCATTAGGAGATATACCTAATGCTAAATGATGAGTTAATGGGTGCAGGAAATCAACATGGCACATGGATACATGTGTAACAAACCTGCACATTGTGCACATGTACCCTAAAACCTAAAGTATAATAAAAAAAAAAAAAGAGCTGGATCCAGAACTTAAAACTGGACAGTTTGACCCCGGTGAGCCTGCTTTTACCACATCCGTTCTCCTGCGTGGCTCCTTCACCACAGCACTGCGGGCATTTGTGCTTGGGTCATTCTTAGTCACAGGGACTGTCTTGTGCACCAGAACCATCAGACTTGGTCTGTAACCAACAGGCATGGTCTACAGCTAGCAGACACTGTCTGTAACCAGTGGGCTTGGTTTGCAGCTGTTTATACAATTTCCCCTCACTCCAGTCATGATTCAAAGCACTGGGCAGGGAGAGCTTGATCCAGTGACTGTAGGTTCTGTGGTTGTACCTAGATGATGTGAGAGGCCAGATCTTTGTATTATTATTTCAAGTCCCAACATAGTTTAAGTTTAAGTGGAAACCTCCAGGGACCCTTTCAGCCTCCACTGCAGGAGGGCAGGGCTGCACACTCGCAGGGAAATAATTCCCATGGGGGGATTGTATTGTTTGCCTACAGTTTTGCCCTCCCTCCCCTACCTGGCCACGGCTCTCCTGGGGGTGGATACTCAGTCCATCCCACCCTTGTGGGCTTGGCTTTGTGACTTGCTTTGGTCCATGAAATGGTGGCGGAACTAACCAAGTGCCAGTTCTAAGCTGAGTCCTTCAGCGGCATTGCACGAGGCCACTTGTCCCTCTAACACCTCTGCCACCTGCCATGAAAGGATCCTGCTCCAAAGTGCACTGAACCCAGAAGGACAGCCACATGGAGCCAACTGGAGTCTGACCCACACCTCCAGCAGAGCCACCTGCAGATCAAGAACAAGAAAATTCCATGTTTACTGTTATGAGCCTTTGAGATTTGGGGGGTTTCATTAAGCAGCTTTATTACAAAAATAGCTGACTATCCTTCCCCAGGGGAAATTTAGAAGAGGAAGAGAAGCTTCCCAGACAGAATCTCCCACACATGTCCTCTGCCCTTGCAACTCACCGTCCCCTGAAGGTATTGCTGGTGACTATCATCAAAAAGAGTCACATGGTGCAAAGCTCTTCATGCCCCTTCAAATCTCCACAACCCTCCTGGCGGTGGCTTTGAGTGCTGCTGGCATTGTGCCAGTGAATACATGAAACCAAAACCTGTGCCCTTTCCTCTGCAAGCAGCTCCCTCTGTTGGCCTCACCCACCCTGGCCCAGAGCCCCTTATCTTGTTCATTCTCCCTGGACACTGCTTGATGCCAAGGGAATGCAATGGGCAAGGCTGAGTTCCACGGGAGATGAGAGGCCAGGCAGGTGCAGAGCAGAGGGCTTTGGAGCTGTGTGGCCACCCCGACAGTGCAGAAGGGGAGGGTAGGCCCCCTGCCTGTTCACTCTGCCTGAGCAGGCATCACAGGGAGGAGTACCAAGGAGGAGGAGAAGCCGGTTCTGTCATCCCAGAGCCTCCAGGCTGCTTGAGGAAACAGCGCCGCGACAGCAGAGCCCTCCAGGGTCCGCTCTTCACAACACTCACCGCTGTAGGTGGGCAGAGTCCCCATGTGCTCCACCGCCACCTCGGGAGAGGTTCCCATGGGTGTGCATGAATGGACAACTGGGAGCATGAGTCTCCAGGATGGGTGCAGACAGGCACCTCTGCAAGCCTCGATTCCAGGAGCAATGGAGAAGCAAAGTAGCTGCATCTACACCATGTGATATGATTTGGCTTTGTATCCCCCACCCAAATCTCCTCTCTAATTGTAATTCCCATGTGTTGAGGGAGGGAGGTGATTGGATCAGGGGGGCAGTTTCCCCCGTGCTGTTCTCCTGTTAGTGAGTGAGTTCTCATGAGATCTGATACTTTTATAAGAGGCTCTTGCCACTTCGCTTTCTCCTCTCTCCTGCCGTCATGTAAGGCATGCCTGCTTCACCTTCTGCTATGATTGTAAGTTTCCTGAGGCCTCTCAGCCACACGGAACTGTGAGCCAATTAAACCTCTTTCCTTTATAAATTACCAGTCCCATGTATTTCTTTATAGCAGTGTGAGAACAAACTAATAACCCATGTATCCGAAGATTCTAGGGAAGAGACTTCCTTATCCATTCCTAGCTCCAGTGACTCTGGCAGTCCTTGGCTTGTGGCTGCATCACTCCGGTCTCTGTCTCCATCTTCCCACAGCCAAGCCCCCTATCTGTGCCTCTTCTCCTCTTCTCATAAGGACACTGATCCTAAGCCCACCTTAATGCAGTATGACCTCATCTTAACAAATCACGTCTGCAATGACCCTATTCTTAAATAAGGCGCACTCTGAAGTTCTGGGCGGACATGAATTTCAGAAGGACATGATTCAACCTAGTGCAATGACCAATGGAACCAACAGTGGCTCCACTATTTGAAACTCAAGACAACGTTATGGAGACCTCCAATTTGGCCCCAAATCACCTGCCAGAGGAGGTCCCAGCCACCTGCTTATTTTTCTTCCTGCATCCCTGGCCAACCGTGTGGCCCTGGAACTGCCTGGGACTTCACTGGGTTGGGATACAGCAGTCCCTGGAGGGGGAGGCTTGTCGAATTTGCACTTTGAGTTGGAGAAATGGGCAGAGATATTTCCTTTCATTTATTCATCACAGAGGACTTAGGCAGGGTTTGTTTATCTCAAGAAAGGATGGATTGGAGTCTCTGTCCTCCGCAGACTGAGGCAGGCAGTTTATTGCCAAGGAAAATGTCTGAGAAGCGAAGAGCTCGGGCCTTGGGGAGTTCCCTCATGTCATTCTCATGCCAGATAAGGTGCTCCTGCGTCCACCCTCCTACCTTGGTCCTTACTTACATGAGCCCAACTGGGAATGTGCTCCGTGATTCAGGTCCACTTAATTTCTAGAATGCTCAGGTAGAAACTAATCATTAAAAACATGTAAATTAAGTTACCCCAGGAGCTTAATAGATTAGCCATCGACTTTTTTCCTCCCTTTGGATTCTAACCTTCCAAGGAAATTAATCACCAAGGGCTCAAAATAGCCACCGAGGATTAACGTGCTCTGTTCACAGTCTTGGTGAGTGGGAACTCAGGCCCAGCCCCTCAGAGAGGAGGAAGGATCCCCCCATCTTCACATTCCCTTTTCCCCTCCCAGCAGTCCTCCTGTTGGATTCGATACAGCCACCCTGGGAGTGGCTGGAAGCCCCTGGCCACCTGACTCTTCCTTCACAGCAGCTACCGGGGAGAAGGGAAAAAATGGTCTGCCACTTGTGACATTGGCAGCTCCCATCCCACTGGGTGGACAGGTCAGCCACACACACTGCAAAGAGGAGGGCCTTCTAAGGCACACAGAGGCATCTCTGCACATTCTTTCCTTCATGTATTCACTCTTGGAGCATTTATTGAGCACCTACAATATACCAGGACCTGCACAGTTGCTGAGCACGTGGAGATCAACGAGATCCAGTCCCTGCCCTCAGGGGACAAACACGGAATCACAGCATCTCAGAAGTGTGGCTGGAGCAACCACAAGGCGTCCTGGGAGCCTGAAAAATGAGGTGTGAAAACTGCCTGGAGCAGGCCTGGAGGGCTCCATGGAGGAAGGGACACTTTGAGCTTTTTCTCAAGCACTAGCAAGCATTTGCCAAGCGGAGGAGATGCTCTCCAGGAGGAATGGAGCACAAATATCATGGCGGCTACAGGGACCCTGAGGCCAGCAGACCCGGGTTCAAAGCCAGATGCAGCCTCTGACCAGTTGTGTGTTGACACTGTCATTGGGCAAGTCGCTTGCCAATGTTGACAGAGGGTGGATTGTGGATTATGCAGTAAGTGGAGCCCTTAAGGCTGCAGAAATGAACACACTGGGTGAGGAAAGGTGGACAGGCAGATAAATGAATTAATTAATTAAAAAATGGATAGAAGGATGAGTCAGCTGCGTGCTGAGGAGCTCTGCCCTAGGAGTAGTCACAGGACGTGGGAGGGATGTTGGCTGCAGAGCGTGCTCAGATTTG
The DNA here is from genome assembly GCF_028878055.3 of Symphalangus syndactylus. Taxonomy (NCBI): domain Eukaryota; kingdom Metazoa; phylum Chordata; class Mammalia; order Primates; family Hylobatidae; genus Symphalangus; species Symphalangus syndactylus. The sequence continues at coordinate 31,437,617 of NC_072444.2, read as the reverse complement.
CGGCTTAGAACTGCATCCCCAGCAGAAGCCCTGAGGGGCTGAGTTGCCACAGGACAGAGCCGCAGAGCCCTGACCACTTTTCTTCTCTGGGTTGATGCCTTGGTCCACGGCTCTGCTGGGTGTGGTCTTCTGTCTTTGATCTGAGGCCCTCATGGCAGTGGTCCCCAGGTCTGCCCTCACAAAACTGACATCTGCCTGTGGACACTTTGGCTCCTGGATTCCTTTCCTTTGGCTGACATAACCCATCACCACACAGCGGTCCTACAAAGGACACATGCTGAGCATTTCCAGAAGAGAGGAGAATCAGTGGCAAGAACCATGGGTGTGCAGCACAGCCAGTAAGGGGGCATGAATGGTTTTATTTTGGAAATTAAAGGAAAGGGCAACTTTGGGACAAGTAGGATAGACAAGTTCCAGGTTCAAATCTGTTTGCAAGTTCCTTCCATGACAGGGCCGCAGCTGTATTTCTTTCACACACCCTCACCTGTGCAGCCAGCCCTCACCTGTGCAGCCAGCCCTCACCTGTCCAGTCAGCCTTCACCTGTGCAGCTAGTCCTTAGCTGTGCAGTCAGACCTCATCTGCACAGTCAGCCCTCACCTGTCCAGCCAGACCTCACCTGTGCAGCTAGTCCTCACCTGTGCAGCTAGTCCTCACCTGTCCAGCCAGACCTCACCTGTCCAGCCAGACCTCACCTGTCCAGCCAACCCACACCTGTGTAGCCAGTCCTCTCCTGTGTAGCCAGCCCTCACCTGTCCAGCCAGACCTCATCTGTCCAGTCAGCCTTCTGTGCAGCTAGTCCTCACCTGTGCAGCTAGTCCTCACCTGTACAGTCAGCCCTCACCTGTGCAGCCAGCCCTCACCTGTGTAGCCAGCCCTCACCTACCCAGCCAGCCCTCTTCTGTCCAGTCAGCCTTCACCTGTGCAGCTAGTCCTTATCTGTGCATTCAGAGCTCATCTGTACAGTCAGCCCTCACCTGTCCAGCCAGACCTCACCTGTGCAACTAGATCTCGCCTATGCAGCCAGCCCTCACCTGTCCAAGCAGCCCTCAGCTGTCCAGCCAACCCTCACCTGAGCAGTCAGTCCTGACCTGTCCACCCAGTTCTCACCTGTGCAGTCAGCCCTCACCTGTCCAGCCAGCCCTCACTTGTCTAGTCAGCCCCCACCTGTCCAGCCAGCACATTGTCAGTGCTGGGCTCAGACCCAGGCTTAAATTGGCAGCTGTTGACATTACAAGCCTCAAAGTCGAAAGGAGCAGGCAGAGGAAAGGGGCCTCTTTCTTCTCTCTGAGCACCTAAACAGGGGTTACCTGCAGAGGCCTTAGACCAGGTGATGGCAAGAAGCCCACTCTCTGCAGCCCAGGGCTGTCTGCCTCCAGGCCTCTGCACCGTGACTTTACAGGAGCCGTGCAAACAGCAGCTGCGTCTGGCAAGCGTGCGGAGAGTCGGGGCAATGCCAATTTGAGTCAGACGTCTGAAGAAGCTATTTCTAAAACAGCAATTACCAGAAAGGGGAACAAATTACTACTTACTTCAGAGACTTTCACACATGGAGAATCAGGGCCCTACAAAGTAATCAGGGCAATGTGTTTGCAAAACTGCATTATTTATATTGAAATATTTCATGGAGAAAGGTCAGGAACAAAAATTGAAGGTTAGCAAGGAATAAAATACCAGGGTCACCGTATCTCCGCAAATTCTGCATGGGGCCCTGATTATGGCCGCATTAGGCACATTTGAAAACTATTACAGAAACGCAGGCTGGTGTCCAACATCAGATTTCTAGGAAAAAGTGAACTCGGTTGTCCAAACCCAAAGGCAGCCCCATGCCTACAAGCCATGGAGGGTCAGGCCAGGCCCTGTGGGTGTCAAGCCTGGGTGCCACTAGAGACCCCGTCCATTCATCAGACACTTGGCGCCCATCTTACTTTGTTGCCAGCCAGTCAACCAGCTCCTCTGGAGCTCTACCCAGGCACACCAGGACACTGATAGCTGACCAGGTACTGGACAAGGAGACAAGGTAGCCAAGGCCAGGGCCAGCAGAACAACCAGGCAGGACCCTGGATTTGGGCTCTGTAAGAGATGTCAGTAGGTGACTCCCCGAAGAAAGGTGAGGCCATAGGAACAGGGCCTCCTCCCTCCACCACACCCTCACCCCGCCTGCACCACCAGCCCTCCAGGGCTCAGTGCCTCAGGTTCTCCCACCTGTCCCCCTGGGCAAAATGCGCTCCCAGGAGAAGACCACTGCTGCTGATCACGTGAATATCACCCTAGGCCTGTGTGTGCCCCCCTATTATCTAAGTTGATCCTTGCAGCGCCCTGGCAAGGCTGGGAGGAAGAGGAGCCTCGATCTTAGCAGGGCTGCTTTCCAACCTTGCCTGGGAAGCTCCAGGCCTCTGCGGTGGGCGTTCAGCTTGCTGGGGCTGCAGACATTTCCCTCTGTGTCCTCACTTCAGGCACAAGCCCCGGGTCTATGCAACACTGTCCAGCGCTCAGCTTCTGAGGCTCCAGGGACAATGATGGAAAGAAGGGGAGAGCATGTGTGATCTGTTGGTGAATTTGCCCCTTGCCTGCCTGGGCACCTTTTTTCCAGGCACAGAATTAGAGTTATAGGCATGGGGCGGCCATTGCCATTTACTCTGGAGATGGCACAAGTCTCTGCTCAGTGGCTCTTAGGGAGTCTCTTTCTTATGCCTTTTGGCCTGGACCAAAGTCAGCTTCTAGGCCCCCTCAGCCTGAGAATGGTCCTTATTCTCCACCCAGGCTCCAGCCAGGCCCATCTCTCCCTGTCTTATGAACAAAGCCTCACCCACCCCAAACTGTCCTCATTCATATTGCACCCAGGCAGGCAGGTCCACCCCCAGCTCTTCTCATTATCCTACAGCTTATCCTGGTCAAGACCTGCCCACCCCACCCCAACCCTGCATGAAGCCTTCTCACCCGCACAATGGCCCCCACCTCACTCCTCTTCTCCGAATGCCCACGACTCTCAGGGCTTCTCTCACACCAGGCTGTGCCCAGTAGCACACGGCCTGGTTACAAGTGTTGCTTTTGTGCCTAACTTAGGTGAAATCTTCCTGGGGCAGACACCATGGAGCATTTGCTCGTTTGCTCATTCATTCATTCTCTAGGCACACTTATGCTCCTCAGGGGCGGGGGTTTTATTTGTTCTGTTCTCTGATGCATCCTCTGCACCTTGAACAGTGTCTGCCACAGAGAAGGCACTCAATGAATATATGAGGGATTTATCCTTCCATCTGTCCACTCATCCACCACCCATTCACCATCCTTCCATCCAAACATCCACCATCTTTCCATTCATTCATATGTTCATCCATCCATCCATCCATCCATCCATTAATCCACCATCTGTCCTTCTACTATTCATTTATCTACCTTCCCTCTATTCATCCGTCCACACATCCGTCCACCCATTTACCACCTAGTCACCATTCTTCTATCCATCCATCCATCCATCCATCCATACATCCATCCATCCATCTTTCCATCTATGCATCCATCCATCCATCCAATCATCAATAAATCCACCATCTGTCTTTCCATCCATCTATCCAGCTATCCATCTATTCATCCACCATCCTTCAACTATCCATTCATCCATACATCCACCATCTATCTATCTATTCATCCATCCACCATCTTTACATCCATCCATCCATCCATGCATACATACACACATACATGCACCAAGAGTTCCTGAGGAGCTCTGGGGCAGGTTCTGGCAGAAAGAGGAGGGTCTACAGAAAGGAGACCCTGGTCACCTGTCTCTTAGAAGCTTCTGTGTGGTACGTGGGGCTTTGTATAGGGCTGAGTACAAGCTCAGCCTCAGAGAAACATATGAGAAAAGGCAAGAGGAAGAAGAGTTACTGAGGCCCAGCTGAGGACAACTCCCATCTGCAACCTCAGCCCCAGAACCGCAGAACAGGAAGATGTGACCACTGCTAGCTCCATCGTTGGCAAGGCCCAGTGCAGAAAAGTGCCATGCAAGGTCCTAGCATTACATAGCAAATGAAAATCGTCCTGACAAGTTGAGAGAAAAGCAATGGAAGAAAGGCATTTTTACACAGCAAGTAAAAATAATCACAACAAGATGATGATATGTATTTGCTATGCAATCCCATAATAAGTAAAGAAAAATTTTACTTGTAAGTCATTAGTGTGGATTTTACCATTCGCCTTTATCCTGTGCAATGCCGGTTTTAAATGCAAATGTAAGAGCATTTATCTCATGGATGGAATCACCAAAATTGCACAATTCCTATGGTGTAGCTTGTACATGTATTCCGTTCTTACTAGAACAGTGGAGATGCTGTGCTAAGCCAACTCAGCTGTTTTCATTTCCCTTCTTGATCAGGTACATTTACCCTCACTCCCTGCCTCAGGCTTCCTGATGAGCATGGAAGGACGGAAAGGAAAAGGAGCTTGGGCTGCCTCTCTCCCTTTCCTTTTATGTCATATTTTCAGCATAACTGGTTGGCTACACAGGGAGCAACATGAATTAGGACAGATACAAGAGGGCTCCTTGGTTGTTTTTGTTTCTTAGGATGCCAAGGCATTCTTTCTGCTTTTGAAGCAAGTTCTAGTTTGAGTGGAGAGTGTAGCTCTCAGAGCTGTCAAGAGCCTACTTTGTTGCAGACGTAGCACGCTGACCTTGCACCCACTTTGAGTCTTGCTGAGCTCCCACGTATCCTAGAATTCTACACTTATGGGGCCTCATGAATACTGCATGCCAGTGGAGTGGCAAGAAACAGTGGACACATGTCACAGTATCTGCTCTGTCCACGGTCATGCTCCAGGGTCTCATAGGATGCAGCTTACAAAACCCAAATTCAAAAATAAAAAATTATTAAGAATGCAGCCAAAAATTATATGAAAAAAAATCTCAACATCACCATCATTAGAGAAATGCAAATCAAAGCCACAGTGAGATACTATCTCACACCGGTTAGAATGACTATAATTAAAAAGTCAAAAAATAACAGATGCTGGCAAGGTTGCAGAGAAGAAAGAACACTTACACACTGTTGGTGGGAGTGTAAATTAGTTCAACCATTGTGGAAGACTGCGTGGCAATTCCTCAAAGACCTAAAAACAGAACTACCATTCAACCCAGCAACCCGGTCACTAGACCTATTCCCAAAGGAATATAAATCATTCTGTTATAAAGACATATGCACGCCTATGTTCACTGCACCACTAATCACAATAGCAAAGACATGGAATCAACCTAAATGCCCATCAATGGTAGACTGGATTTTTTAAATGTGGTACCTATACACCGTGGAATATTATGCAGCCATAAAGAAGAAGGACATCATGGCTTTTGCAGGAACATGGATGGCGCTGGAGGCCATCATCCTTAGCAAACTCACGGCAGGAACAGAAAACCAAACACCACATGTTCTCACTTAAAGTGGGAGCTAAATGATGAGAGCACATGAAGACGTGAAGGGGAACAACACACACTGGGGCCCATGAGAGGGTGGAGGGTGGGAGGAGGGAGAGGATCAAGAAAAGTAACTAATCAGTACTAGGCTTAATACCTGGGTAATGAAATAATCTATACAACAAACCCCCATGACACAAGTTTACGCATATAACAAACCTGCACAGATACCCCTGAACTTAAAATAAAACTTAAAAATTAAAAAAAAAAAGTGAATTTCAAGATGGCCATAAAGAAGCATTAAACCATGCCAGAGGCTCTTCTAGGGGCCTTATGCGATTGCACCGCTTGTATGTCCGTCACGTTAGCCAGTGTAATACCAGTGGTTTGATCACAGGTCCTGGAGGGGTCCAAGCCTTTTCTCAGCAGGAAGCACTTGCCTGAGCTTCTAGGTGGCTTGTTCCCCATTGCCAAATCTGGCTTGGGCCACAAAGTGAAGGCAGGATCCACTTGAAAGCAAGGGAAGGGGGTGCTGAGAACAAGTCCCTCAGTTGACTCAGCTCACACACACACACACACTCACAGACACAAACACACTCACACACACAGCGCATCAGGTTGACCCGAGGCCTGTGGCCCCTTTGCTGTCTGTGTACAACAAGATAGCAAACGAAGCAACAAGTCAGTGCAACAGGAAAAGCGACTGCTGCCAGAAGCTTGCATTTCCATTTCTGAAACACCCAGCCCTGACCCCGAAGCCAGACAAGCATGCTTCAGCCGGACCAAATGTTTCCAGTATGCAGCCGGGCTGAAGGTAGCAAATTGAGTGGAACTGCCTGTTGTGTCTTGCTTTCAGCTTCTCGAGCTGTTTTTAAAATCCCTTTGGGCACAGGAATCGTTTCACTCTATGATCTGCAGAAGAAAACTCTTTTGTCAGGACCTCGCTAGCCCCTGCACACCCAAACACACAGGCATGAGTTTACCCACACATGCCCGCACTCACACCTTGCATTAAATGCTGGTGTATGCAGAGTGAGGTGACAGAATCCCGGCTGCTTTGTCCACAAAATGCCAGAACCTCCGCCTCACAGTGGATGACATCAGGTTGAAAATCTTCACAGCCATAGCAGGCTGAATGTCCTCTTTGGAGGCTGCCTTAGAGCCGGGCACATTATTCTGAAGAGGCTCAAATGTGAATTGCCTTCATCCTCTGAGGTTGGACACAGTTGTTGGAAGCAGCCGCAGGTGCGTTTGTCCCCCAGGGCAATCAGCAGAGTCTCCTATGGTGACATGAGGTGACCTCAGGTCTCGGACTGCCTGGCTTTAACTCCGAGCTCCACGTGTGTGTTACCTGTGTGACCTTGGGCACCATGCCTCTGCGCTTGGTAACCTCTGCTTGTAGAGTTCGGATTCTTAGAATGGTGCTAACTTCAGAGACTCCTTTTGAGGATTAAATGAGATAAAGTTTGAGAAGTACAGAACTAAGAAGTTTCTGGCATATGTGGTGAACATGTAGTAAATATTAGCTATTTCCATCCCCACTGCTAAAGAAAGTGATACTCTCTTGTGTGACTCACAGAAGGGCCCAGGGAGCACCAGCTCTGGAGGCTGTAGGACTCCCCACAAAGTCTAGTTGCCCAGTCTCCTGTCTTTTCACCTCCAAGATCCCTCTAGAGCAGCACTGTCCAACAGAACATTCTAGAATGATGAGAACATACTGTCCATTTCAGTAGCCACCAGCCACATGTGGGTACCAAGCACCTGAAATGTGGCTACTATGTGACCAAGGAAGTGACTTTTACATTTCAGTTCATTTTACTTCATTTAAATTTACAAAGCCACATGTAGCTGGTGTCCACCACAGTGGATAGAACAGCTCCAGACAATCATTTCCAGAGTTTCTCAGATTGAGAGAATAAAAGTCTCTTTACTCACGCAGGAGTGAGAATCATGGATTGCTATTTCCCCCTCCTGAAGCGCTTGAATGCCCGTGAACAAAATAAAGGCTCTGAGAAATCCTGCAGGGTGAACAGACTCTGTTTATCCTCATGTTTTCTAAACTTATTTGACCGCAGAACCTCCTTGATGTGCAGATATATAAAATGTCCACGGACACCCTACAGAATAGAAGGAAGTGGCTGTGTCCACTAGAGCAACCACATCATTTTGGTTTTGAAAAAGCTCAAGAAAGGCCTGGCGCAGTGGCTCACGCCTGTAATCCCAGCACTTTGGGAGGCCGAGGCGGGCAGATCACGAGGTCAGGAGATCGAGACCATCCTGGCTAACACAGTGAAACCCTGTCTCTACTAAAAACACAAAAAAATTAACCGGGCTTGGTGGCGGGCACCTATAGTCCCAGCTACTCAGGCAGCTGAGGCAGCAGAATTGCTTGAACTTGGGGCAGAGGCTGCAGTGAGCCAAGATCACACCACTGCACTCCAGCCTGGGCAACAGAGAGAGACTCCGTCTCAAAAAAAAAAAAGAGAGAAACAGAAAAGAGAATCATTTTAGGTCTATTTTTTGTCAGTGCTAATGACTCAGAAACCAGGAGTCAGTACTAAGTCCCTTATGTATGCATTCAACAAACAGGTGAAGTGGATACTTAACACGTGCCAGAGTCTGTGCCAAACCCACAGCCAAATAATCACTGTCTCCTTCTGTACCAGGCAAGATGGCAGTGTCCTCTGACGGTCCCGAGACAGATCAGCTTGGGATTGGCTGTGTTTGTGATGCACATTCCTGGCTTCCCCTCTGAAGGCCCAGGTCTTTAACGCTCCCATCGTGATGTCACTCGGGGGCAGGAGAGGAACTGGCGGCTGGGAGAAAGCAAGGGCTGGTGGACCTTCCCCACATTCCAGTTCAGGCCAGAATGGGCCTCGCTCCCCACAGCCAGTGCTGCTCTGTTTGAGCAGAGAAGCCAGCTACAGCCCACTGAGAACAGATCGGACCCAAACGCAGAGGAGACAAACCCTATTGTCAGCCTGCCCCAGGCCTTTTCCCAGATGGGTGAGCACCTGCCCTGAAGGCATAGGAGGAAGTGAGTGTGGGGCTCAGGAACCAGGCCTGCCCTCCCAGTTAGTGCCAAGGACACAGAAACAGAGGGGAGTGCCCATCAACTTCTGCCCAACACAGAGCCCCTTAATGACTTTTAGATTAAAAAGCCAAGACACGGGCATATCCTTAAGATGCCTAATAAAGCAATTGGCCCATCAGCCAGTCCAGCCCCCCGCATGAAGACCCAAATGTAGAAACTCGGCCAGCCTTGCCAGACCTGCTTAATGCAAAATTGGTAATGTCATTTACAAGCCTCTCACACGCAGGCCTATGAATAAAAGAATAATGCTGAAAAGCAAGGCTCTCCAATTTCTATGCATTGCAAACAGCTCTGAGCAGATCCTTCATGTGCACTTGGCACGGACATTCCGCCCTGCCAGGGCTCGCCTTGAAGATAGAGTGCCCCAATCCTAGAGGCACAGTTGCTGGAATTACTGCAAAGTACCAGGAGGCAGGAAGCTTTACCTCCCTGGCCCTGGAGCTCCTTCCAGCCACACAACTCCAGGGAGGCTCAGAGGCCAGCCCTCGGGCCCCAAGGCCAGAAGACATGTAAACAGTAACATAAATGCACCCCAACCGCCTCTGTCAAGCATCTTGCAATGCTTCTCCACTCCTGCTGCAAAGGCTGCTGGGATTTTCTGCCTCTACTGCCCCCATTAAATCAGCTGTCTGCAGAAAATATGTCCATCCTGTGGAGGCCAGGCTCAGAGCCACCCCTGCATCCCCGGCACACCCATCCTGTGGAGGGAGGCCAGGCTCAGGGCCACCCCTGCATCCCCGGCACACTCTGCAGAGATCCCTTGCTCCAGGGCTGGCCCTGAGCACAGACTCTCCCCCAGGGCATTCCTGCAGCACATTAAAGAAAGAACAAAGGAGAGAAAGGAGGGAAAAGCCAGTCTCTCTGGATTCCAAATGAGAAGATGATAAAGTCTTCAGAAGGGAGAGAGCCTTTTCAAAGAACTTTTCATCCAGCGCCAGCATGGTGTGAGAGAATCAAAATAGAGGAGTTCTGTGTCAATAGGACGGATCCCTCCAAGGCTGCCAGTATGTTGGAGTCCTGGAAGAGAGAGATGAGCCAGGGCAGTGTGCTCCACAAACCCTGAAAGACCAGGTTGAAAGTTCTCCCACAGCGAAGGCTGCTTTTGGAGCACAGGTGGCAGCCTGCACAGGCCCGGGGGCAGGAGCAATGGTTGTGCCGGGAGTCTCTGGATCACAGCCTCTCCTGGGCCATACGGTGTTGGGGGAAGAACCTCAAATTCCCTTATAATTAAGGATGCTGTACTGGATGAATTCCCAGGTCTTTTTTAGCTCCAGCTCTCTGGGGTGGTAACCTTTCTTATTTGAAATGCAAAAATATGTACTAACAAATATTTATCAAGCCTCTAGCACAGCCATCCACACAAAGGAGGTGATTCATAAATATTGGACAGTTTATTAATTGATTGTCATTATTGCCGCCTTACAGCTGCTCTAAGGAGCCGTCTGCCACATTTTGTCCTAATAAAGCAATTGGAACTAAATAAAGCTCAGCTTGCCCAGCACACTCTGTTCTTGTCCTATAAAGAAGAGGCTCTCCAAAGGAGATGTGGCTTCCGCAGGTGACTTCTTAGGAGAACATTTATCCAACAAAGTAATTAAATAATCCCATGTGGTCTCCCAACCCAGAGTTGCTCCAGCTGCGTTAAGTCTGGTCGTGTTTCCTGAAACTTGACAACTCTTCTAAGTTCTTTAAACTTTTCGTTCAAGGCCCACATTGGAGGGGAGCCGGGGGTGGGAAGTCAATATAAAAGCAAAGATCAAACTCTTTCAAAAGAGTGTTTGCAACTTTTAATGATATTCATCTGTCACAGGGTGCCAGAGGGCAAAAGCTGCATCTGTATCTTAACTGTAATAACTACATATTGAGCAGCCTGAGACTTGATTTATTAACAATGAGATTTTACAAGCGAGCCACTATTGACAAATGGCAGCAATTTTCAGCACCCCAGATCAATACCCTTTAATCGAGTCAAATCTCAGCAAATTAAATTAAAGCCAAATTCCAAAATAGCCCCAAACTAAACAAATGAGTTTGTGTAAAATTCCCCCACATGGTTGGATGACATGCCAGTGGTTGTCTTGAGTTGGTGGCAGTATCTTTATTTATCTATTTGGAAGCAAGATGCCTGCCAAGGGCACTGTTGTTCGTCTGTCATGCTTGCAGTCCTCCCGAGCCCCGTGGTTGGACACCAGCGAGGGAAAGGGAGGTGGGCACAGACACATCCAGGTCCCAGTCCAGGGCCACTTTGGGAATAAACTATTTTCCTACCTGTTCCACACCTCCTGGCGCGTTCCTTCCAACGAGGAGACGATCGGATCTTACGGCTCATGGCAAAGACCAAACCCAGAGCCCAACTCTGCCCCAGGTGATTCAGCTGATCTTAGATAAATCACATGTACCTGTTTTCACATGCAAAATAGAATGATGACCATCATTGTCACCTCCAAAGTTTCCATGACATTAAACAAAATAACAAATTTCAAAGACGAGGTCCGGGTCTGGCACAGAAGGAGCACTCAGAGGTTAACTAAAGCAGGCAGTCAGCTGAGGCATGAGGAATGGGGCCGCCTCCCCCTTGCAATGCCAGCATGTGCGGCCAGCCTATCCCCAGAGCAAACACGTTCTCCCTGGGCACTGTGGGGAAACAGGGTCCCCACAAGGCCGGAGGATGGCCAGGTACCTGGGATCACAGTATGTCCCCTAGCTCTGCAGGAAGGCCCAGAAGCATTTCTCTCATTGGGAAGTTTTTACTTTAGAAACTCTTTGACCCCTTGGATTCTCCTTTGTCTCTGGGGAGCCCTTGTTTCATAGATTTCAAGAGTGAATCACGGCCCCATCTGTAGAAGCTTAAGGAGACTCTCAGGGAGCCAGGTGTTCTGGGCCAACAGTGAAGGACAGGATACATCTTCCAGGCTACTATATCCACTCTACAAGGAGCAGGTCAGAGACAGGAGACAGCCCAGGGCTCGGACAGGGAGCCTGGCTCGATTTAGGTCAGTCTTAAAACATCGCTGGAATTGAATGACTATGTGCGACTGCAGCCTCTCTTGCTGGTTAGAAGGTTATTCACCCAGGGCGGATGGGCAGCGCCACTCGGGGTGAGGAGGCACTGGGGCACCCATGCTCCTCTGTGTGCCCCCAGCTGAAGGTTAGCAATGACCTGGAGAGTAGCTAGTGCATCACAGTGATGTTGTTTTAGGGGCTCTCTGTGCCAGACCAAGCGTGTTTTGTAAGTATCTGCTCATCTTGTGCTTGTCACTGACTCCTAACCCAACAAAAGTTGGGGGAAGAACAAACATTTCTTGAAGCACCCACTGAGTTCTGGTAGAGCAGATGGGAGAGGGATCTACCTTCAGCCGGGGTCTTTGTTTTTCATGCACTGTGTTTATCCCCAGGCACCTGAATTTGGAGTCCCTCTCCTTCACCCGGACCTCACTCCAGCTAGACGAGGGGCTTCTCGCTCCACTCTCAGGCACGTGCAAGTCTCCTGCGTCACTTTATTCTAACTGTATTTGAGTCCCATGGTTGCCATAACAAAGGACCACAAACTCGGTGACTTAAAACAACAGACATTTCTTCTCTCAGTTTTGGAGGATGGAAGTCTGGCATCAAGGGGTGGTCAGCACTGTGCTCCCGCTAAGGGCCCTAGAAGATCCTTCTTCCCCTCTTCCAGCCTCTGGGGGCTCCAGTTGTTCCTTGGCTTGGGCTGCATCCCTCCAATCTCTGCCCCTGTCTTCACACAGCGTCTCCTCTCTGTCCATATCTGGTCTCTCTGCCTTTTTCTCATAAAGACACTTGGCATGGGATTGGGACCCACCAGGATTACTCAGGATGATCTCATCTCATGATCCTTAATAACAACGTCAAAAACCCTCTTTCAGGATAAGGTCACATTCACAGATTCTGGAGACTGGGATGTGGACATGTCTCTTTGAGAGGCCATTATTATAGAGTCTGCCTTCTCCCCATCACACATGTCCAATTAATATCTGCAGACTAAATGAATGAGTGAATGAACAGGCAGCTGCTTCCACTGATGCAGGTCAGCCCCTCATCCTTCAATGGCCACGACCCTTCAATATTATCGGGGGTCCTTGCCCACACTGGCTTCAAGACTCTCCTCTTGCTATTAGAATTATAACGACCCCTGCCAATACCTGGCCTCATCTCAGACACTTGAAGATGCATGGAAATGCTAAGATTCTCAGATGCCTCAGAATCCTGTTTAGGGGCAGTCCCCCAGTAACTGTGAAATAAGATCCAACCTCTGGGACTCACCACAGCAGCCCTTACTCCTGCCTCCAAAGACCCGGTGAGGCCAGGAGGGTATCTGCCTCACCCCAGCCTCCTTGGACATCCCCAAACATCCCCTGACTGGCAAACAGTCAGAAGGCTGGCAGCTAGACAGCTTCAGCCTCAGCATGGATTCAGGGTCAGAGACGGAGGCCACGTCCTGAATAGCCTCTGCCTAGCAGTGCAGGCAGCGTCTACCTGCAACTCCAGGGTCAGGCTGCAGATACTTGGGCAGCAAGCCCAGGTCCAACTCTGTCTCCTCAAACCAAGCAGCAAACTGGCACCAGGACCCCTTCCTGTTAAGCCCCTGAGCCCCCGGCCCCAAGCCAGCTGGCTGTAGAGCTGAGCTGGGGCACCCGACTCCAGCCAAACCTCAGGGCCCTTCCTCCATCCCTGGAAAGAATACTGCTTAGCAAGCACGGGCAGTGGGTGTGTGCAAGTGTGCACATGCCTGTACATATGTGCATGTGTGTGCATATGTGTGCATCTGTGCAGGTGTGTGCTTACCCATGCATGAGTGTGCAGATGTATGTTTGTGTGCAGGCATGTGTGAAGTATGCAGTTGTGTGCAGGCATCTGCAGGTGTGTGTTGTGCATATGGGTTTGTCTTTGCATAATTAAGTGGGTGTGTTTGTTGGTAATGGAGCCTGTATACAAGCGGACCTGTCTTGAGGATGCTGAGGGAACCTCCTTTAAGAAAAGGATTGTCGGCTCAGATGCAAGCATCAAGGAACCTCTCCCCTGGCTTTCAGGGTGTCCCCCACATTCCCTCCCCATGCTAAGGTCTCCTGGTGTCTAAGGCATTTGGGGAGGGGACTAGGAAGGAACTTGCAGTGTCTGAGCATCTTCAGGTGCCAGACAAGGTGGCACCATCCCCCAGGGCTGTGGTCCTTTCTCCTCTGAACAGATGAGAACCTAAGGCTCGGCCAAGCAAAGGCATTTGTCCAAGCCACACAGCTAGCTCCCAGGAAGCCAAAGCAGGATCTTCACTCAGGGCTGGGACCTCAGACCCACGTGTGTTCCAGGGCAGAAGTTCCCAACCTGTGGGATGAGAGTCACCTGGTCCAGGTGGTGAGAGGGGGAGGGCGTAGGGTGTGAAGCTTTTGTGGAGCAACTGACACCCAGGCCTCCCTGAATCCTGGTGGGGCTGAATCTGGGATCTTCATCTTTAATAAGCCTCCTGATAATTCAAGAGCAGAGAGTACCCCAACAACCCGCTGAATATGCTGCTGATGGGGCATGCAAGCGGGGCGGGCAGCCAGGGCAGGTTTTTTTCTTAGCCAACCTGCCAAGACTGACCCCAGAGAGGCTGTGCTCAGAGGCAAAGGGCCCAGTACCTGCTCTCTCTCACCTGTTAGAGGCCTGAGACGGGGCATCAAAGTGACCCCAGAGCCCAGAGCAAGGAAGACTCAGACCTGCTAGCAAACAGAGGGCACCAGAGGAAACCAGGAACAGGGCGAGACCTCTGTCTTCCCCAGAAGAGCCACATGCAGAAGCTACTGAAGCAGGAAGACCACATCGATAATTTGTCCTCTAGCCATGTCCAAGTGGTGACTCTCAGGGGACAGTCTGCAGAAGCCATTGGGGGGACACAGGTTTTCCTAACAAGTCCTAAGGCATTAGCAGAGTGTCAGTAGCACAGATAGGATTTTGCCTTCTATTATAGAAGGCCCCAAGTTCTCTGATCAGGTATTTGTTGGGATAAAGAACATGCTTTCAATAGAGTGATATATAGATGCATAGATAAATGATGGATAGTGGATGGATGGATAGATAGACAGAGAGACAGATAGATTAAAAAATAGATTATAGATAGATAGATAGATGATAGATAGATAGATAGATAATAGACAGAAGATAGATATATAGATAATAGATAGATGATAGATAGATAGATAGATAGATAGATAGATAGATAGATAGATGATAGATAATGGATAGATAGATGATAGATGAGTGATTGATAGATTAGATAGATGATATAGATGATTGATAGATAGATAGATAGATAATAGATCCAGATAGATAGAAACATAGATAGATGATAGACAGTAGATAGAAGATGATAGATAGATAGATAGATAGATAGATAGATAGATAGATAGATAGATGATAGATACATAGTAGATAGATAGAAGATAGATGATAGATAGATAGATAGATAGATAGATAGATAGATAGATATAGATAGATAGATAGATAGATAGATAGATAGATAGATAGATAATAGATATAGATAGATAGATAGATAATAGATATAGATATAGATAGATAGATAGATAGATAGATAGATAGATAGATAGATGATAGTAGGAGACAGATAGATAGATGATGATAGATAGATAGATAGATAGATAGATAGATAGATGATAGATACATAGTAGATAGATGATAGATAGATGATAGATAGATAGATAGATAGATGATAGTAGATAGAAGATGATAGATAGATAGATAGATAGATAGATGATAGTAGATAGAAGATGATAGATAGATAGATAGATAATAGATAGATGATAGATAGATAGATAGATAGATAGATAGATAGATAGATAGATGATAGATAATGGATAGATAGGTGATAGATGAGTGATTGATAGATTAGATAGATGATATAGATAGATAGATAGATAATAGATAGATAATAGATCCAGATAGATAGATACATAGATAGATGATAGACAGTAGATAGAAGATGATAGATAGATAGATAGATAGATAGATAGATAGATAGATAATAGATATAGATAGATAGATAGATAGATAGATAGATAGATAGATGATAGTAGGAGATAGATAGATAGATAGATGATAGATACATAGTAGATAGATGATAGATAGATAGATAGATGATAGTAGATAGAAGATGATAGATAGATGATAGATAGATAGATGATAGATAGATAGTAGATAGAAGATAGATAGATGATAGATAGATAGATAGACGATAGATAGATAGATAGATAGATAATAGATCCAGATTAGATAGATAGATAGATAGATGATAGATAGATAGATAGATAGATAGATAGATAGATAGATAGATGATAGATAGATGATAGATAGATAGATGATAGATAGATGATAGATGATAGATAGATAGATAGATAGATAGATAGATAGATGATGATAGATAGATAGATAGATAGATAGATATAGATAGATAGATAGATAGATAGATAGATAGATAGATAGATAGATGATAGATAGATAGATAGACAGAATAGATAGATAATCTTCCCAGACATGAGTGTGCTGGGAAGCAAGGTTTGCAGATAAGTGGGTCAGATTGTCAAGGGCAGCGAAAGCCACACAGGGGACTTGTGATCTTACCTGTAGATTCATTCTTTTGTTTATTCATGTAACAAGCATTCAGGGAGCACCCACTATGCACCAGGCACTATGTTAGGCGCTAGGATGTAGCTGTGAACAAAAAGGCGTTCTCCCCACCTGTCCAAGAGCAGAGCTAGGGCATTAAACAAGCAAGTAAGACAGCAAGTGAAGGACCCAGGGCCTGTGGGAGCCACAGCAGGGCCTCTGCCCCAGGCAAATGTAACAGGGGCAGCCTTTCAGGTGCAGTGACCAAAGGCATTTGGGAGTAATCCACACAGCAACCCCTGAGGGCCACATGATGGTAGTGTGGGAGAGAGAGGTGAGCTGCAACGGCCATTAACTTTCACCCTTAAAAATGGTGTCTCCTGGCCTGGTGTGGTGGCTCACGCCTGCAATCCCAGCACTTTGGGAGGCCAAGGCGGGCGGATCATGAGGTCAGGAGATTGAGACCATCCTGGCTAACACGGTGAAACTCTGTCTCTACTAAAAAAAATACAAAAAATTAGCCGGGTGTGGTGGCAGGCACCTGTAGTCCCAGCTACTCAGGAGGCTGAGGCAGGAGAGTGGTGTGAACCCAGGAGGAGGAGCTTGCAGTAAGCCGAGATCGTGCCACTGTACTCCAGCCTAGGCAACAGAGTGAGTCTCCGTCTCAAAAAAAAAAAAAAAAAAGTGGCGTCCTCTGCTGGGCTGGGCACAAGGAACATTCACACCAGCCACCAGGTGGTGGAAAGTTCTGTTTTAGATGGAAGAGCCTTGTCCCGTCGCTGTGTGTGAGTGTGTGTGTGTGTGCAGTTACTTACACATCGATCTGTCTATCTAGGCATCTATCTAGGTATCTGCGCACCTGCCTTCCTCTATACACCGATCTGTTTATCCGTTATCTATTTAGCTATGCATCTATCCAGGCATCTATGCATTCATCTATCATCTGTCTATGCATTTATCCACGTGTGCAAGTATATTTATGTATGCAAGTATACGTATAATAGACATAGATATGCATACAACATATGGAAAAAGAAGCTGTGGTTAGGCTCTTGGTCACATTTGAATCCCTGTAGCTACTTCTCCAGAGCAGAAAATATTTTGCCTAATTTTATTCTGCTGAAACTGTTTTTTTTTAAAAAAAAAAAAAAAAAAAAAAAAAAAAAAAAGTCTTGCAGATGCTTCCACCAGAATAGCATGTTTTCCCCAAAAATAACTGGGCCAGGGTTATCCTAATTAACTGAGTATTCCGGAAGTTACCTTTGGAAATGATACTATGTACAATGTCAAAATGTCCCAAAACTTGGCCCTGGGGCACAGTGTTAGCCACCCGTCCACTAGAGCGCTGAGGGCCCAGCACCCCTGATGGAGGGTCCAGCAGTCCCGGCCCTCGCCCAGCCTCTAGCAGAAGTCAAGCCTCCATTCCAAGCCTGCTCTTGTTTCAGAGGAGTTAACTGGGATTTACAATAAAAGGCTGACTTGGCGAGCTGGGAAAATGGGTTTGAGGCTTCATTTCCCTCCTTTCTTGAGCAACATCTTTTATGAAGAATTTCTGTGCCTTGTCCCTCCTCCCATGGCCTCAATCTATTTTTAATGACATTTCTGTCAGCCCTGTATTTCCCTTCTCCCCTGTTAATATCCAGGTTTTTCATTATTCACGGTGCCATCCGTCTTCTTCCGACCCCACCACATCCCCCACCCTTCACGTCATTCGGCAGGTGCTGCCTTACTCTCTCTGTCTCCAAGGCTGACATCCTCATTCTCAGTCCTTTAAACAAGCTGGGACCTATTTACCCAGCCAAATGAACCCTCTCCTTCCTGGAAGCCAGCCCTGCCTTCCTGAGCAGGCTGTACGTGGAAGCAATTGCTCCTACACAGACAGGGACACTGCGGTGCATCTCTCGGCCCCATCACGACGGCCCGTACCACATCCCAAATCAGAATCCAGCTCATGGATGCGGGGTTGGCCCTAGAAAGTGCCAGGAGGCATCCAACAGTGGGCCTGGCCTCATCCTGGACATTTGCTTGTTTCAGACATTAAATATGTGGCATGGAGGTTTAGAACATGGGCCTTGGCGTCACGACAACTACGGTTCAAATCCCTGATTCTCTCAAGCAGGGTGACCTTGGACGCTTGACCATTGCTAAACCTTGTTGTCCTCACCTCTGAAATGGAAGTGACTA
Source organism: Symphalangus syndactylus (assembly GCF_028878055.3). NCBI lineage: Eukaryota > Metazoa > Chordata > Mammalia > Primates > Hylobatidae > Symphalangus > Symphalangus syndactylus. Next base: position 31,419,323 of record NC_072444.2, on the reverse strand, counting down.
TCCCGATTACAGAGAGTGCCAATGGGGATGAATGGAGAAACTCTGCGGATCCCTGTTGGAGACATAGGAAGCCCACAGCCAATGGGAGATCCAGAAAGATCACAGCGTGTCCCAAAAGGGAAAGAAAAGAGCAAACGTGTTGTATGCAACTAGGAGCCTAAGTAAGACTACAGAATGCGCTGAGGCGTCTCAGACCCAAATCCATCTCCTTCAATTTAGCCGTGTTTGAAATATGAAATTCACCATTGCCAGCAAGCCCACACTCGCAGCGTTCCTGCCGCCGAGTATTTATGGAGACATCCCACCAGTCAAGGGAGACTTATGAGCTACGTAAATACAAAGGATAATCCGGCAAATTCCAAGCTGCACGAAAGGGCTACAAATCAGTGTTTGGGCTGGGTTCCAGATACAAAGAGAAAGTGTGATTAAGTGTGACTTTTTTAAAGTTTTGTTTGGATTTATTCCTAAAAGCTCCTTCACCCGAAGACGCAGATTTCTTGTTGGCACAGATGGCTGCCCTGTCGTGAATCGGAGGCAGAGAATTTGAGCAGTGCCCAAAAGGAGCCTAGAAAAAAGAAAGCACAAAAAACAGAACGACTTGTAACTTTGGTGCAGAACTAAGATCTGTTCCCACCTGTCAGTGACTCTGGGGGTGCTCTGCACTCTGGCAGGGGGGCATGAGCTCTGGGGTGCAATCCCTTGAATGCTTGCTGGGATCTCCTGCTCTGTAGCCACCTCCACACTGGCCGTAACTAGGCAGAGGCCTTCACAGGCATCCCTCCAGCCCAGAGCTGTGCAAGTGGCCGCAGGCAGGATGTCTGGCCTGAGTCAGCACAGTGGACATGTACAGAATAAATAAAAGGACAAATGGCAAAGTGACATCACGAGAGACACAGGACCAAAGGCTTGTTCAGCCAAGACAGCGCTGTGATCAGAGCTGCAGTTCATCCCAGGGCGGAGGTTTGCACCTGAGAAAAGCGTTCCAACACGCAGCATCCTTCCTGGATGGACCAGGGCAGAAGCACTGAGGTCAGCTCCCCTGGGAAGAGCGTGTCTTAGGGTCTTCCTGAGTTGCTCTGAGCTGGGAGCCTTGGCCAGTTGCTTCCTGACCTTCCTTGTCTACAAATTGAGACTCACAGCCTTCCTTGCCAAATTAGCATGCAGGTTCAAAGAGGGGCCTGGATGCTCCTGCACAACCAGCCAACAAACTCTGATTTCAAGACAGTGGCTTCCCCCTGTTCCTCCTGATAACAGCAGCTGTAAGAGGGTTCAAACCCCAGCACACTCATGGCTTCTTCTTGCTCTGCACTCACTCTGGTAGATTAGGAAAAACTGTACTAATCCTGAAGTTTAATTTTCTGTGTTCTGACACTTTGACTTCTAGTGCCTTGCTGACCCTGGAGGGACTGCCCTTCCCAGGGCTGGCCAATTCCTAGAGATAGTAAAGGACTGGGCTGGGAACCCACCTTTAATACTAACCCACCCAGAACCCACACCCCACGACCTCCTCTACCAGAGTCTCCCCACAGGGCCACCATCCACCTGCCCTAGTCACCCCTGGCTAGGTGCCAGACACCTAGGGGCAGCCTCTCTGCCCCAGAGCCCACAGAAATTATCCACACGAGCCTATCCTTCCTGCAGAAACCACTATAAAGGCTCTGCCCACGTTGCCCCGGCTCCCTCTGCCTCCCCTCCTGATGGATGCTCCGCTCTCCCATGTGGCCCTACGTGACATGGCCTGGCCCCTCCTCATGGGATCTGTGAGTAACAAACCACCTTAAACAGGCAGCTGCCTGCTGATCTGCTGGCCTCACCATGGCTGTATATTAATAAAACTCACGATGGAAAGCAGGAATAAAATAACCAGCCCTGCTCAGCACAGCTCCACCAATCTTTGCCATTGCCTCAGCCCAAGGGAGACTGTGGGGAGCTGCCTGGGCTCAGCTCTGGGGCTGGGGCTGGAGCTGGGGCAGGTCTGGCCAGTGCTGGGTATGGAATGAGCCGGTGCACTCAGCCAGCACACCTGAGGCACATTCCCACCTGGCCTTCTTGCACGGAGCGGATGTCCTCTCCAACTCTTAGTTATATTTCCCAGCCCTTTCAGAACTTGAGCAGCAACATGGTGTTTTCTCTTTCCTTCAGTGGAGCCCTCACCCTTGGGGGCAAAGCGTCACACTGCCCCACATTCTCTCCCAGTGACATAGAGAAGCTTCTGGCAGCAGCTCAGAAATGCTCCCAGAAATCCACATCTTGGCTCTCCGGTGGCTACAGCTGACCCAGCCCATCCCTTGGAGCCAACAAGGACCAACGTCCCCAGGTCCTGCGCTCGCCACTCAGCCAGCAGCTGAAGCAAGCACTCTTCTTCCGGGGCTGCTTGTGCCAGGAGAGTGATCTCATCCCCCTGGGTCTGAGATTGGGGATGGTTCTGGGTGACTAAGAGCCGCTGCACATGAAACCCTCTGAAAGGCCAAATCCCAGCTAGAGCTCCTGTTTGGAGATTAAAACTGGGACATCAGTACCCCCAAAGCTGTGAACTAACGTTCGGGAGGATTCTCAGTCCAGTCACTGTGATCTCTTTTCCCATAGGAGGCAGCTGTCAGCAACAGGTTCGTCTCCCAAACACACACACCGCAACACATGGCTTTCACTTCCCCGGCCCCTCGAAACAAGAAATGGCCGCGCAATGGTCTTTGGCTGATAAAATGAGTGCCACTTCTGGGCAGAGGCATCAAATGGCTGGAGTAAGACCAACCAGAACTTCCTTCTTCTGCCTTGGTCATTGAGAAAGTGCCTGTTTACAAGGAGGTACAACTCGTAGCCATCGCAAGGCCTGCCATGCCATGTTCTGAGTATTTGCATCTGTGCCCCCAACTCCTCTGTTGAAATCCCAGCCCCAACAGTGATGGTATTAGGACATGAAGCCTTTGGGAGGCAACCAGGTCACGGGGGTGAAGCCTTTGTGTGAGAACACAGTGAGAAGAGGCCATCTGTGAACCAGGAAGCTGGTGCCGAACCAGAAATCAAACCTGCCGGCATCTTGATCTTGGACTTCCCAGCCCCCAAACTGTGAGAAATGAGCTCCTCATTTTCTAAGCTACTCTGGTAGCCTATGGTATTTCCCTACATCAGCCAGGATGGACTAAGACACAGGGTCACCCTAAAGAGTGCTCAGCCTTGCAGTGACCCCTGCAGAAGGGAGGAACAGAATGTTGTTGGCAGCTCTGAGATGGGCGCTGTTTTTTACTGCGCCATAACTCAGCCCATCCTGACTAACACGGGCAGACAGAGGAGCCAGGTCAGCACCCAGGGACTCTTGGCTGGTGGCCCCCGAGAGTACAGAGCCTTGGGTGGTACCAGACATCTGCAAACCAAGCTGAAAGTCTCCAACAGGGGAAATAAAAAGTGACAGAGAGCATTTCACATGGCTGTATCTGACAGAGAGAATCAGATTCTAAATATCTGTTATCAAAATTGCCTGAGGAGAGAACGTTTATTAAAAGTTTCCCATAAGCATTCCCCAGCTCTTTAATCACAGGGTGTTTTTTTCTTTCCCGTAACATCTTCAGCACATTTACTGCTTTTGCATAAAGGACTTTTGCTTCTAATCACATTGATTTTACTATAATTAATTTTTAATGTATTTTCCAGGGTGTTTCGTATGTACAGACTAAGATCTTTTATCATATATTAACATAGCCATTTCCACTTTTAAAGTGGGTTATTAAATGAGGGTTAATTTATTATTGCTTAAGATGTTACAATGTTAACCCAATTATCGTTTGGGTTTTGTCATGTACACTTTGGAGTGTGATAGGATATTGATAATAGACCCAGTAGGATGAAATTTACTAAATCAAATCCTTAGGACTCTTGCTGAATTCTAATAATAGCTTGATTAGCTAGCAGACACCCATGCTGTCATCTGGGCAGCTCTCATCCGAGGGCAAAGCAGCCCGCATCGCAGGGCCTGGACCTGGGGTCAGCTGGGGTCAGGCCTGAAGGCCAGGCTTCTTTCCAAGACCTGGGGCTTATGTTTACTTCCACATCCTGCACCAGTGGACTCAAATTCCAGGCTCTGTCCTCTTGGCCAAGGATCTGGTAATGCACAAGGAAGGTTGAGGACGTGGGTCTGTCAGACTCCCCCAGGTTCAATCGGGGAGACTTTGCCCCATGGCTCGGTGTGTTTGAGAAGAACCGCAGGGGATACTGGGTGTGAGCACCTCTCGTGCCCAGCAGGTCCAGGATGGGAACATCAGCCATGGGATGGATCTGGACCAGCATCCTCTATTCATTCCACAAACACTCCCCCAGCCAGAAGCTCTATGCCCATGACTGCCATGGAGCCAGAAGGATCAGGGCCTGGCCCTGCCCACACACAGCACCTATGCTGGCCAGAGAAATGCGGCAACCACCTGCATGAACCGAGAGAGGAGGGCAGGGCAGGAGGTGGCATCCTAGGCTTTGCTGAGCACCTTGCTTGTGGTGCAAGAGGAAGCTCCAGGTGTCTGGCCTCCAAGGAGCCTTGGGAATGGGTGGAGAGCGGAAGGTGAGATCGGTGGGGAGGAGGGAGCAAGTCTCACCTGAGAGAGATACTTCTCCTTCCAGAGCACGGAGTTGGCTTGTGCTGTAAGGAATCGCTCCCACACCCAGAGCGGGGCCAAGTGCCGAAGAGAGCTGCCTCCCCCACCCTGGCTAAGGTGACCAGCTTGTCCCGCAACACCACCAAGGACAACAAGCCCCATCCCCGGGCAGAGCCCAGCCCCCGTGACACAGGGAGATGGCAAATGAGGGACTCAGATGACTTGGGTACTTGCAGGGTCCCTGTGTTGTCAGGAACCTGCTCATCATTCACTCTCCCCGCTCCCCTGGAAAGAAAGAATCGCACTTTTCTCCTGACAAGCCAGGCACTCTGCCGCCTAATTTAAGGGGCAGGGAGAACCACGATAGCACTCAGCACTCAGTGCTCATCACCAGAGATGTATTGTAGTTGGGAGCATAAAAAACACCTCATTAAATCATCTCTTTCCCTTCATTAGGATAACATCACTGAAACCTGCTGTCTCCAACCTCAGCAAAAGCTGCCCCCTCCTTCTGAAAGCTCAGAGCTAGGGTGGGACGGACGCCAGGCCAAGAGGGTCTGCACACACGCCCCCAGGAGTATGCGTCTCTCGGCGGCTAATTTGCTCGCATTGACGGATGGATTGCACGGTGTGCTTATTTATAATAGTTACACTTAGGCTGAGAGGAACGTTCTGGCATGGAGCCATTTATCTCATCCTTTTTGGAAGCTCTTCCTCTTTTTCGCTAATGGGAGTATCACTCACTAGATAATACACAGCCTCGCTTGGCCGGCACAGCAACTTTCCACCAAGAAGGCTCACGTGCTCCACCTAAGCCCGTGCTGCACCAGCCCAGAGTGCGGGGAAGGCGTGGCGTCTGTCAGGCAGACCTTGTTGTCCACACCCCACTGCAGGCTCCATGTGGGATCTGGGTGGCTCCCATCTCTCACCAGCTCTGGTGGGAGAGTGTTCCGAGCCTGACATTGGGCAGCCCGTCCACTCTCTCCACCGTGGGCTTCCCGGGTTCCATGCCATCCTGGTCACTGGTGTTGTCGAATATTTGTCCCTGCCGAAATCCATGTTAAAATGTAATCCCCAATGTTGGAGGTGGGGCCTGGTGGGAGGTGTTTGGTCGTGGAGGCGGATCTTTCCTGAATGGCTTGGTGCTGGCCTCATGATAGTGAGATCTCCCGAGATCTGGTTGTTTGTCAGTGTGCGGTGGCCAGGTGCAGCGGCTCATGCCTGTAATCCCAGCACTTGGGAGGCCAAGACAGGTGGATCACTTGAGCCCAGGAATTTGAGAACAGCCTGGGCAATGTGGCAAAACCCCATCTCCACCAAAAAAAAAATACAAAAATACAAAAATTAGCCAAGCATGGTGGTGCATGCCTGTAGTCCCAGCTACTGGGGGGGCTGAGGTGGGAGGATCGTTCACTTGGGCTCAGGAGGTGGAGGCTGCAGTAAGCCATGGTCATGCCACTACACTCCAGCCTAGGTGACAGAGCAGCACCCTGTCTCAAAAAAAATAAGTGTCTGGCACCTCCCCGACTGGCTGTTGTTCTCACTATGTGAGACTCCTGCTCCGCCTTCACCTTCCGCTGTGAGTAAAAGCTTCCCGATGCCTCCCCAGAAGCCAAGCAGATGCCGGCGTCATGCTTCCTGTGAAGGCTGCAGAACCGCGAGCCAATTTAAACCTCCCTTCTTGGTAAATTCCCCAGCCCCAGGCATTTCTTTATCACAATGCAAGAACGGCCTAACCCAGGAACAAAGGGGACACTGAGGCCACTGGACAGAACCTGGCTAAGGTGGTGGACAAGGTCAGGGTCAACCTGGGACCACACAGTGAATCTTGGGCTCACTTGCCTCAGGCTCTGATGTCCTACCTGAGTCCTACCTGGGGAACATGGCCTTGACCTTTGCCTTGTGTGTATTCTGAGACAGGGGCTGGGCAAGGTGCAGTTGGAGGACACAGCAGGACACTCCTTGGATGCCCCCACCGCCCTGCCCATGAGCCCAGCTCCCTGTCCGTTTAGGGTCCTGTCATGGCCATGCACACAGGTGCACCCCTGCACAAGCCACACTCAAGCTGCCTCAGCACCAACCCAAGACCCTGCCCCAAGAGAGCTGACTCTGCCTGTGACCCAAGGGTATCTTTTTCTCTCCTGGGGCTTCACTTTCCCCCAGATGAAAGGGGTGAGCTACTTAGTGATGCCCAACCTTGGCTGCACATTGGAATTAACTGAGAAGCTTTTAAAATCCCTGGTGCCTGACCACGCCACTGACAGCGGCATTGCCTCCCCAGGTGGGGACCCAGGCCTCTGCATGTTCGTGTCTCCCCAGGTGACTCCAACCCCAGCCAAAGGTGAGATCCAGCAACCTGCATCAGCCGTTCTCAGCGTGGGATCCTGGGGCAGCAACAGCAGCCAGGTTGACAGGTCAACTCTGCAGCCTCCGCCCCACACCTGCTGAGTCAGAAATCTGGCTGTGGTTGCAGCAGTCTAGGATTTTTACCGGCCCTGCGGGGGATTCACCCTCCAGCATCCTGGTGCACTTTCAGCTGTGACCCACCTGAGTGCTGTGCAGACAGTGCTGGGCAGATCCTGGCTCCACGGCCCACTAAGCTTCACTTGACCCTTAGAGGCCCTGCTCTTCAGCTGTGAAGCCTCTAAAGACGCTCTTTCCCAGGCACCTTGTAAGGAAATAAACAAGGTCAAGTCCACCAAGTGCTAAGCATCCCAGGCCTTAGCAGAATCTTTCCCCATGGGTTGACCTCGGTGTTGACAATGTCATCAGGCACCAAACAGGCAGTCAAAGTTCAGAACCCTGCCCTGTTTTGCTTCTGGAGAAAGACGGAAGGAAACGACAGGGTTTTATCAAAGGGAAACAGAGACCAATGACGAGTGTGTGGCGTCCGACAGGCAGGAGGCTGAGGCCAGGAGGGGCGTCTTGGAGACTCCAGCGCATCTGGGCTGCCCTGAAGAGGGGACCTGGAGTGGAGCGACCAGGGGGATTGAGGACAGGGAGAGACAACTTGGGGACAGCAGAAGCTCCTGGAGGTGGGCACCCTGGACAGAGGAGGGAGGAGGGCCTGAGGCTCCCTGGGCACGCGGACTCTCCTGCACCAGCTCGCTGGTAGCACAGACACGCATGGGAAGGGACCCATCCCCAATTCATTGTGATGGGTGCGCCAAAAACGACCCAGCCCGCGCGGCTCTGCGAGGTCACAGGTACAGTCTCCTGGGGTCCCCCAGGACAGGGGAGCCTGCAGTGTGCAGAGCTGGCCATCAGGTGGCAGCAACACCGCCTCCCCAGGGGTTACTTTGTTACCACTTGGGGAGGATGGAGGGGAGCAGGTGGTTGCAAGGAGGCAGCCCCAGAGAGCTGGAAGGAGGGTACTCTGCCCTATGAACCACATCAGGGGACGTCCAGTGAATCCCAGCAGACCCAGAAGTCAGACCCCCAAGTGTGCGTGTCCAATCTCTGCCCTACAGCCCAGCATTTTCCCCCACCCGTTTCTCTCCCCAACCAGGTTTAAGGAAGCTTTGCAAATTCCTCAGGACCTGCAAGTTTCTGAGAACTAAATTTTGTGTTTTTATTTCAATGAGTCTAAAATACATCCTGCCAGCTCTAGAGGCAAAAACTTTCACAGAGGTCATTTACCAGGGAAAACGATCTTCCTCAATAAAGGCCTTTGCTTAATCATTACTCCATAAACTGAACTCTGAGAGCTTCAGAGATATTCTCCAGGGTTCAAGAGGAATGGTTTCCTCCAGAGAGATCCATGCATTTACCCAGATTTGATAAACATCGAGAAAAAGGCAATCGTCATCATAGCTACCTTTTACTCAGTGCTCACCGCGTGGCAGGCTGTCTTCTCCATTGAACCCTCAGAAAGAGCCCGGGAGGTGGGTGCCGGTATCACCTCCAGTCTGCAGATGAGCAGACTGAGGAAGGAGACGCCAGCAATGGCAGGGTGGGGATTTGGGCAGGGCGGCCTGACCCATAGCTCCTTCTTAACCTTGGGACAGTACTTCTTCCCTCTGGCATCCTGGGACTCCTGTTCTCACCTTTCTCATCCCCTCTTTCCTCCTCACAACTGGAACTTGGGTGAGGGGCTCCCTCACTGCACAGATTTCCTTATGGAGAGGCAAGACCTGACTCCAGCCTTGTGCTTACGACTGACCATGGCTTAAAGTGCTCTCCCTGCTGGGGACGCGTTTCCTTTCCCTGCTTGGCAGTAGCCATGCAGGGCTGATTACAGCCTCTGCTAAGGGACCACAGCAAACACGGACATTTGATCCTAGCTTCCTCCAGAACATAGAGCAAGCCCACAGCAAGGGTCAGTCATCCTGGCTCCCTAGGAAATGTGCACAGAACAGCTCCTTGGCCAATGTGCTGCCCAGGACTCCAGAGCACCTGGGAGGTGTCCCTGGCCCAGAGGGGATGGGAAAAGGTGGAGAGAGGGGTGGGACGGAGCCTGCAAGCTGAGCACCCTAAAGCCTGGCACACCTGGCCGATGTCGAGGGCCCTGATTTTCATGCGGGGCTGGCTCCTCCATGACTCAGGCAGCCTATGAGGCCCCATAAATGTGCCCTGTGTGGAATCCAGGACATAACTGAGCCTCTCTGGCAAACAGGGAGAGCTGAGAGACAGGAAACACGGAGCTGATGGGCCACAGAAGGGAAATGAACAGAGAGAATCAACCCAGCTTGAAACAAAAACACATTCCTAAGAGCAAATCTGCAGATTGGTGTCGCAGTGCAAGGCTGGGTGTTGCCCTTGTGTGCCCACACATCACCCTCCTTCAGGAGTGGCAAAAGCACACAAGGCACAGGCTGTGTGTGTGTGTGTGTGTGTGTATGTGTGTGAGAGAGAGAGAGACAGACAGACAGAAAGAGAGAGAGAAGTGGAGGGAGGGAGAGAGAGAAACGAAGACCATCTCTTCAAGCCAGGCTCTTAGCAAAAGAGTATCAAAAATATTTTGTGAGGGATTTCCTGAGTTCCACATCTTTAACTCTTGGAATAGAGGCAGAAGGAGATTGTAATTAAAATTGGTAGTGGGAGGGGGGAAGCATCATTATATACAGAATTTCTAAATGCCTGGAAGTGATCTTACAAAGAGAAATTGGTTTTCCAACCCCACCCCAGCTATAAAAAGTTATAACTTTGAGTCATCAGCTCCCTGCTGAACTAGGAGTCCGGATCGTTTTTAGGTAGATGAATGAACTTGAGAAAATTCTTCTCTCCAGGCCTCAATTTCCCTTAGTTTTCAAACTGCATCCTAAAGAGTGCAGGGCTTCAGCTGAGAAGTCTCGTGGATGGTGATCTGTCCCCACTCCCCCACTCCCGCCATTTAGGCAGGAGTCTCCCCACACCTTCTCTGTAACCCCCAGCTTCAAGTAAAGCTGCTCTTTTTTAAAAAATGTTGTATATCTCCTGAAGAAGGTTTCTTTTGAAAACACTGGAACTTAATAACTTCTAAAGTCCCTTCCAGTTCTGATGCCAGGCAGAAGTGTCTGAAAGCAGGTGGGGGCCATGAAAACTGCCCTGCACAGCGAAGCAGGCCCAGAAGTTTCCGCCATTCAGCTGAGCCCCATAGTGAGTCCATCCTCCTGTGGTCACTCATCCTGCCTCCTCTCTGCAGGTGCCAGCTGGGCCACATGCTGGACTCGAGATTTCTGCCTTTGTTTATAGCACTTGTCATCTCCAAAGGGCCCCCCATTCTCTCCTCCACCATCCCAGTGCCCAACTACACACCCTATAAAGAAAGGACTATGCTTTTCAGCATGGCATGAACTTGGCATGCAGTAGATGCTCAATAAATATTTGCACAATAAATAAGCAAATGCTGCCTCCAGGGTCATGCTCTACACTTGCGGTAGACAGAATTCTGTCCCCTTAAGGATGTCGCCACCTTCTGAACCTGTGAATGTGGTACAGCACATGGCAAAAGGGACTTGGCAGGTGTGATTAAGGATACGGCCTTTAAAATAGATTATCCCGGATGAGCTGGATGGACTCAAGTTCATCTCACAGGACCTTAAAAGCAGAGAACTTTCTCTGGCTGGAGCAGGAGAAGGGAGGCAGAGGGGAGGTTAGAAAGATTCAAAGAGTGTCAAGGACTCAACCTGCTATTGCTGGTTTTAAGGTTGGAGAAAGGGGGCTGTGATCTGGGAAATGCAGGAGGCCTCTAGAAGCTGAGAACAAGCCTGGCTTCAACCAACCAGGAGCCAGACCTCAGTCCTACAGCCACCAGGAATTGAATTCCACTGACAACCCTCATGAGCTAGGAAACAGAACCTCCCTCAGAGACTCCAGATAGGAACCCAGGCTGGCCAATGGCTGGATGTTGGCCTCCTAGGACCTGGAGCAGAGAAGCCAGTCACGGCCCCAAGCCCTGCCCTAGACACTTGCCCCTCCCTTTACCCGGCATGTCTCATCTCAGCTTGGTGTCAGCTTCTCAGAGGACCCGACTGACATAGAGCTTGCCCTGCCAACCCCTGAGGATGAGACACACAAGCGGTCAGGATCCAGGTGGGCTCTGGGTCCCTGCAAGGTGCAGGGACAAGGCTGAAGCTGTCCTGGGCTGTCTGGTGCTGGCTGCTCCAAGAGCCCTGCTCTTCTGATGTCTGGCCCCATCTGTGAGCATCCCTGCTGATCGACTGGAGGTGCAGGATGGTCAGGGGCTGGCCCCTACTGGGAAGGGTCCCATCTGCCTGGCATGGCCTTGTCCCCATTTTCCCTCTTGTCCCTGTGGCGCTTCTTCTCACGTTCATTTCCATATTGGAGCCATAAGACCACAAAGTGCAGGTTGTGGACCCGGGGATGAGGCCAAGGAATTACGGTCTTCACGCGGGCCCCAGTGCAGAGAAGGGTGCACCAAGCCCACTTCAGCTCACCAACGGCAGCCTCAGGCCTCAACCACTGGCCGGTGCAGCCCATGCCATCCAGAGGATCTTGCAGGGGAAGGCTGTGTCTGCAGCTCCATGGTGGCCATAAGGGGCATGCAACAGTGAGCAGTCTTTTCCTGCAGGTCCAGTGACCTGACTGCCCTCGCAGCACCCAAGGGTCACAGCTTCAGGATCCTGAGAGAACTTTTTGTCCGACAGACAGTATGCCACACCCTCAAAAATTTCAGTCCTCCTAAGAGGCTTCTGTTTACACATACACAAGAAGGCAGCCACTCCTCTTAGGCCTGACACTTCTCTTTTTCAAACATTAACCAAAAGCCTGCAGGCTTTGTGTTTAGAACATAAGGGACACACCCTCCCCCAACCCCTCCTAGTCTCCCTGCCTCCTCCGAGCACCTGTGCAGTCAGTCTGCTTCTCCCCTACCCTTCCCCCGTCCAATCCTGCACCTGCCATTCCATATCTAGGTTTTCTCTCCATCCCCCTTTCCCTCTCCATCACAGCGGCCACCCTAGCCCAAAGCCATCTGCTGTAGCCTCCTATAGGATCTCCCTCTTCCGCCTCCCCCTCTACCATCCATTCTCTGCAGAGCAGGCCATGCAGAATTCTCAAAGCAATGAGTGTCAGGTCACAACTGGGCTTAAAGCCAACAATGACTTCCCTCTGTGGGTGGATTTAAACAGGAACTCCTCTCCTCTCAGTCCTCCTTTGCACCTCTGTCCCTCCTGCTCTTGTTCTCTCACTGCTTGGACCTCTGGCTGGTCCTTGGACAAGCCTGCTCTGTTCCCTTTATGGTCCCTGGAATGTACCTTCCATGGAGGAGGGCTGTTGTCTGTTTCACCAACAGAGTTCCATCACCAAGACCCTGAAGCACGAAACCCATCCATAGTTGCTGAATGAAAGAATGAGTGAGTGAAGCGAGTAAGAAATAGTAACTGGGTTTAAAAGCTAGAGAAGAGATAGTAAAGTCATACAAATGCTAGATGAATATAAATGATCTCAGTGCAGTTCTGCAGAGCTGATGCCTATCAGGTGCAGTGCCTGCAATTCCACTAATGGCCACCGGGGGCGCAGCGAGGCGGCAGAGCTGCCGGGCTCCCCCAGGTCGACCTTGCAGGAGTCTGGGCTCAGAAAGCCAGATTTCAGCGCCTACTCCGGTTTCGTGTGCTTTTTCTGTAACAGTGTAACTTTTGATTAAAATAACGATATGCATTATTCATGTCATTACTATAAATATTGTCTATTATAAAGAGATTAGTAAAACCACAGGTACAAGTTATATGTGTTTCCGAAATAGACTTGTTTGTCAACGAGGAAGTAAGCTCTGAGCTTACATCCAAAGCCCAGAGCCTGCCCTGAGTTCCTTCCTGGAGTCAAAATCCTCCTGGACCATTCCTGCACCAAGCCCTTCTTAGTCCGTTTGTATTTCTATAAAGGAATACCTGAGGCTGAGTAATTTATTTTTTAAAAAAAGGTTTATTTGGCCTACGATTCTGCTGGTAGCAAGATTGGGTATCTGGTGACAGCCTCAGGCTGCTTCCACTCATGGCGGAAGGTAAAATGGAGCCGGGTGTGCAGAGGCCACAAGGGGAGAAAAGACTCAAGAGAGACAGAGGAAGTGCCCGCTCTTTCTAACAACCGGCTGTCATGGGAACTAACAGAGGCAGAACCCACTCATTACCTTGAGGATGACAACAAAACCTTCATGAGGGATCCGCTCCCATGACCAACACCTCCCACCCGGCCTCGCCTCCAACAGTGGAGATCAAATTTCAACATGAGCTTTAGGGAACAAATACTCAGACCACAGCACAGGACTTCACTTGTTACATCAGTTCACCTGGGCTTTGCATGACCAATTTGCTGTCTCTGAAGAGGATGTCTTAACAGAGTCTCCTTGGCCCTCTAACTGGCTCTATGACAATTCTACTTGATCCCTTTGATGGCCCAAATGGCACACCCTGAACCTTCGGGGGTGGCCACTGGCCCACCAGGCATCTCATGGCAGCTCACCCTCAAGAGCAGCTACACGCCCCAGCCTGTGTTCATAGAGCCCTGGATCCTTTGGCTCTCAGTCATCTATCTTTAGCCCAGTTGCTAGCCTCGGTCTGCTGGCTGTGCCCTGGAAGCTGGCGTCTGTTCCTTTGTGTCTTCTCATCCATAGATGCTCTTCCTGAACCAAGACTGTGCCCTTCCTACAGACTCTGAATTGACCTGTCTGCTGCCTGTTGTCAGGAGCTCTCTACCTTATCCCAGTCTGTAAACACTCATCTAATCTCTGGCAAATTCCTGGGCCAGACAGAAGCCCACCCCCACCACCTGTGTGGGACTGGGTTACACTTTCAGTAAGACAGAGAACAGCTGAAAAGATGCATACTCACTCAAAAACAAAAGCCTGTCTTTGCCCTCAAGCCACCTCCCTACTCTCACCTGAGTTGTTTCGTGGCTGGACCATTTACTAGCTGTGTGAGCTTAGCAACCTTTCCAGGCCTCAGTCCCCCAACCTGTAAAGTGGAGGGTAATAAAACCTCCCACACCATAGGGTTGTTGCAGGGATTAAAGACGGTGATTGCAGGTGCCTTAGTACTTGTCAAGTAATGAGAGACTGGGAAATGCTCACTATCTTGTCTGATCTTTGGTATAAAAGTTAGTTATTCTGCAAAAGTAAACTGGTCTTGTAAACTCTAGTGGATTAAATTTTGTTTGTTTACATATAACAGTGGTTGTTTTATAACAAAGCACTGCATTTGTTTCTTCAAAAGATCTAGATTTATGTTCTTTTTACAAACACAGATTATAAAAAGTTATTTAATGTCTCCTCACTTAGTTGGATTAGACACAGCCTCACCTCTCCCCCACAACACACACACGGCCTCACCTCTCCCCCACAACACACACACACACACACACACACACGAATGGATACAGAAGCCTGAGGCTGTGGTCCACAGTGGTTAAAAGCCAGGAGCCAGCGTCCTCCACCTGGGTCCCATTAGAATCACCCCAAGAGATGCTGCCAGGCCCCCTCTGTAAGCCATAGTCATCAGGGTCTCAGGGTGCGGCTGGGGGTCATGGTTTCAAACCTCTCCACACATCTCCAATGCACAGCCAGGTGAAAAATGCCGCGTTGAGGTCATTGGAGTGGCAACTGAGATGAGCCAATCAGGGACAGGGTTCTACAAGATTTTGCTAATGTACTAGGGCCCCTCCCCTGAAATAGGTGATCACAGCCAAGCTTGTGACATGACAAGCCAGGTTCATGATGGACGGTCATTACGCAATTTTGGATCATCAAAGATTCCTTGTCAACCATAGCATTGTAAAGGGCTCAGCACAGTGGGCAGGGGCAGGGGAGGCTGAGAAGGGAAGGGCTGTCTTCTCCTCCCTCAAGGAGGTTGCCCTTTGGTAATAATCAAAAGTTGTTCCTAGGGGAGGAAAGTTCACCAGTAGCTTGGGCTAAAATTCTTCAGACTAAGGAATTGTGGTTAAAATACTTGGGTTAGAATACTGATTCCCTAGCTGTTTCAAGAAAACTTCATCACCTTTAGAGATATATGCTCCAATAGTGTTGGATGAAATGATATAAAGCCTGTGATTCATTTCACAATGATCCCAGGGAAAGCCAGAGGTAGGTGGGGGTTCAGGGAAAACAGGGCTGGCCATTCATACATTGATGATGTTTGTAGCTGGTGATGAGCACATCAGGGTTTATGTTTGAAACTGTCTACAATAAAACACTTTGTATCCTAATATATATAAGATACAAAGTCTCAGTTAGACTGGAGGACTAAGTTGTAGAGATCTATTGCACCGCGTGGTGACTACGGTTAATAATAACATACTGCATATTTCAGAATTAATAAAAGAATAGATTAACATTCTTACAACAACAAAAAAAAAGTTGGTGAAAGTGATGACTATGTTAATTAGTTTGATTGAATCTTTCTACAACATATACACAGATTAAAACATCATAGCATACCCCATAATATACATATTATTTGTAACAATAAATTTTAAAAGATTTTTTAAAGAGATATAAATATAGAAAAGTATAGAGAACCTATATGCCAAACACCAATAACCACCACCCAGAATTAACTATTGCTCACAGTAGGTCATTATGTTTCTTTGGTTTGTAATAAAAGAAACATAATATTTACCCACAAAAAATGTTTTCAGGAAAAATGGGGTTAAGACCCCAGGATTGCACTCTTCTTCTGGGTGCGGTCAGAATCCCTTTCTGCACATCCTCATCTTTCATAAGGTGCCTCCTCACTCTCCAACCTCCCTTGCACTCGTGACTGCTTCCTCCACCTGCCAACCCCCAAGAATTATCAACTAAACAGATGTCACATAAGTGGATTTACAATTGCATAATTCCAGATTGGAGTATGGCAGATGGGGGTCCCCAGACACAGAAGCTCCTCTCCCAGGACCCCCTCCCTGCGGCTGTGAGAGTTTCTTCTGTGTATTCCTGAGCTTGGGATGCATAGCAAAGTATCATAGACAGGGCAGGTTAAACAAAAGAGGTTTGTTTTCTCGCAGTTCTGAACTCTGTGTGGAGTATGAATTAGGGAAAAGGCTCACGCTGGCAGAATCAAGGGAAAGCAAAAAGAGAAAGCAGATAAGCCATAATCTGCCTTTCTCCATGGTCCAGAACACATAGCCCTTCTGCACAAATAACTCACAATCTTCCTGCACCCAACTATCACTAGACACACCTGCAAGTTAGCTCACTGCAAACTTGGTGTTATCAGTACCATGCAAAGCCCTCTTCAACAGACAGCATGAACACTATCCTATACAATCTCCAGCAAGCCTTTGTTTCTTTGCAGTCAGCATCTGCTGACTTGCCCATTGTCTCTCTGGCAATGTATTTTCCTACTTTCTCTAATAAATCTACCTTCCTTGACCTACAATTGTCTTGGTAAATTCTTTTACCTGCTCCTCCCCCCACACCCCCACACCCCCCACCCCCCCACCCCCCCACACACACACCAGTCATCCTTCCTCCATGACACTCTGGAAGTCCAAAATTAAAGTGTGGGCAGGGCTGGTGTATTAGTCCATTCTCATATTGCTATGAAGAAATACCCAAGATTGGGTAATTTATAAAGAAAAAGAAGTTTAATGGACTCACAGTTCCACATGGCTGGAGAGGCCTCACAATCATGGCAGATGGCAAATTAGGAGCAAAGGCACATCTTACATGGTGGCAGACAAGAAAGCATGTGCGGAGGAACCATCCTCTATAAAACCATCAGATCTTGTGAGACTTATTCACTACCACAAGAACAGCACGGGAAAGACCCACCCCCATGATTCAATTACCTCCCACCAAGTCTCTTCCACAACACATGGGAATTATGGAAACCACAATTCAAGATGAGATTTGGGTGGGGACACAGTCAAATCATATCATTCTACACCTGGCCCCACCCAAATCTCATGTCCTCACATTTCAAAACAAATCATGCCTTCCCAACAGTCCCCCAAAGTCTTAACTCATTTCAGCATTAACTCAAAAGTCCACAGTCCAAAGTCTCATGTGAGACAAGGCAAGTCCCTTCTGCCTACGAGTCTGTAAAATCAAAAGCAAGTTAGTTAATTCCTAGATACAGTGAGGGTACAGGCATTGGGTAAATACACTCATTATGAATGGGAGAAATTGGCCAAAACAAAGGGACTACAGGCCCTATGCAAGTCTGAAATCCAGTAGATCAGTCATGTCTTAAAGCTCCAAAATGACCTCCCTTGACTCCAGGTCTCATATCTAGGTCATGCTGATACAAGAAGTGGGCTCCCACGGCCTTGGGCAGCTCCATCCCTGTGGCTTTGCAGGGTACAGCCCCCTCCTGGCTGCTTTCATGGGCTGGCATTGTCTGCAGCTTTTCCAGATGCACAGTGCAAGCTGTGAGTGGATTGCCCATTGTGGGGTCTGGAGGACAGTGGCCCTCTTCTCACAGCTCCACTAAGCAGTGCCCCAGTGGGGACTCTGTGTGAGGGTTCTGACCCTGCATTTTCCTTCTGCACTGCTCTAGCAGAGGTTCTCTATGAGGGTTCCACCCCTGCAGCACACCTCTGCCTGGACGTCCAGGTATTTCTATACATCCTCTGAAATCTGGGTAGAGGTTCTCGAAACTCAGTTCTTGACTTCTGTGCACCTATAGGCCCAACACCACGTGTAAGTTGCCAAGGCTTGAGGCTTGCATGCTCTGAAGCAATAGCCTGAGCTGTATGTTGGCCCCTTTTAGCCACAACTGGGATGCAAAGCACCAAGTTCCAAGACTACGCAAAGCAGCAAGGCCCTGGGCCTGGCCCACGAAACCATTTTTCCCCCAGGCTTCCCAGCTTGTGATGGGAGGGGCCGCCTTGAAGACCTCTAACATGCCCTGGAGGCATTTTCCCCAGTGTCTTGGCTGCGATTTACACTGGGTTCCTCGTTACTTTTGCAAGTTTCTGCAGCTGACTTGAATTTCTCCTCAGAAAATGGGTTTTTCTTTTCTATCACATTGTCAGGCTGTGAATGTTCTGAACTTTTATGCTATGCCTACCTTTGAAACGTACGTTACAATTCCAAACCATATCTTTGTAAATGAATAAAAATGAATGCTCTTGAGAGCAGGGTCACATCTTGAATGCTTTGCAGCTTAGAAATTTCTTCCACCAGATACCCTAAATCATCTCTCTCAAGTTCAAAGTTCCAAAGGTCTCTAGGGCAGGGGCAAAATGCCGCCAGTCTCTTTGCTAAAGCATAGCAAGAATCAACTTTGCTCCAGTTCCCAGAAAAGTTCCTTATCTTCATCTGAGACCACTTCAGCCTGGACTTTTTGGTCCAAACCACTCAACAAGTCTCTAGGAAGATTCAAACTTTCCCACATCTTCCTGTCTTCTTCTGAGCCCTCCAAACTCTTCCAGCCTCTGCCTGTTACCCAGTTCCAAAGTCACTTCCACATTTTCAGGTATCTTAATAGCAGTATCCCACTCTACTGGTACCAATTTACTGTATTAGTCTGTTCTTACACTGCTAAAAAAAGACATACCCAAGACTGGGTAATTTGTAAAGAAAAGGAGGTTTAATGGACTCACAGTTCCACATGACCAAGGAGGCCTCACAATCATGGCAGAAGGTGAAGGAGGAGCAAAGGCATGTCTTACGTGGTGGCAGGCAAAAGAGTGTGTGCAGGGGAACTGCTCTTTATAAAACCATCAGATCTCATAAGACTTATTCACAATCATGAGAACAGCACAGGAAAAACCCATCCCTATGATTCAATTACCTCCCACTGGGTCCCTCCCAAGACACATGGGGATTATGGGAGCTACAATTCAAGATGAGATTTGGGTGGGGACACAGCCAATCTATATCAGCTGGATCCTCCTGAGGGCTCTCCCTTTGGCTTGTAGATGCTGTCTCCTCCCTGCGTCCTCACGTGGTCATCCCATTGTGTGTGTCTGTGTCCAAATCTCCTCTTCTTATAAGGACACCCACCCTATTGGATTAGGGTACCCCTTCAATGCCCTCTTTTAACTTTAATCACCTTTTCAAAAGCCCCATCTCCAAATATGCCACATACTGTAGTACTGGAGGTTGGAACTTCAACGAATAAATTGGAGAGGAAATAATTCAGCCCCTGATGCCCTGCTATCCTCAGATGCCACATAGCACGCTTTTTACCCAGAATAATTGCCACACACATTATTCACCAGGTGAATGACATTTCCTCTTTCAGTTACTTCTCAAGAGATCATTTTTTGCAAAGGCTTTTCTTTTTAGGAGATTTAAGGTAGAAAAAGAGAAAAACAAACTAACATAAGCCTCTGAGTTTGAATACAATAAATCTCATTAATTTGGGCTTACCGTAGGAAAATATTCCAGGATAGTAAAGGCTTTCAATTGATTACTTCGGAAGTTTTCTTTTAACTGGTTGCTCTATCCTTGACGAGCTGAGAAAACCCATCTTAATAAACAGATAAGAATCACTTCCAATTAATAGTATTGTTTGGGTGCAAAGAGTGTGCTAATGATCTTGACTAATTATTCCCTGATCTGTTAACCATTAACCCTTTCTTTTCTTTTCTTTCTTTCTTTTTTTTTTTTTTTCTTGAAACAAAATCTCGCTGTGTAGCCCAGACTGCAGTGCAGTGGTGTGATCTCGGCTCACTGCAACCTTTGCCTCCCAGGTTCAAGCGATTCTCCTGCCTCAGCCTCCCAAGTAGCTGGGATTTCAGGCACCTGCCACCACGCCGGGCTAATTTTTTGTATTCTTAGTAGAGATGGAATTTCACCATGTTGGTCAGGCTGATCTCAAGCTCCTGTCCTCAAGATCCACCCACCTAGGCCTCCCAAATTGCTGGGATTACAGGTGTGAGCCACCACGCCCAGCCAACCCTTTATTTTCATATGCATTCCTTGTGGTGCTAAATTTAGTACACCTTGTGAACAAAGGTAAACCTCAAGTCTGACCTACAATCAAAAGGAAACCAGGATAGACAGAAATCCAGACACTGCAGTTTCCTTTTCTCTCTGGGATGCAGTCTTATCAGCTTCAAGGGAAATGGGAGAGCCAGGAAACACTGGCTCCAGGTAACGTTACACGGAAGCCTGGATTAAAAATCAAATTGTGTAGTAATCAGTTCATCACTTCCCTTTGAGGTAAAATAAAGGGAAGTACGATCAGGCAACAGTAACTCAGAAAATATTTTTGTCTTTAAAGTTAATGAGACCCACGGTTTTAAATGGAGCTATATTCAATTCTCCCAAGGTTTTCCTTGCTTTTAAACGAGGTTATCAACTCCCAGTGCAGCAATTAAATGTGTCAGCAAAGCTCCTACTTAGTGCTACTGAAGCACTTAATTTTCATTAAAAAGATGACATTGCGAGCAATTATCAAGGACAATCCACATTCGTGGGTATTTATATTCATAAGGACAGATTGTAACACAGAGATGCATAAATTACCCAGATCTGCTTCTCTGCTTCCTCCTAAGCTAGGCTGCAAACTGGTTGGCTCTAATCGCTTGCTCCCGGTCTCTCCACGAGGGCCAGCATGCAGGACTGTTCTCCATGCGTTCACACCACCCCCGTCCCTGGAGGCTGAGATGAGTCCCTGGGGTCTGATACTGATGATTTTCCATCATGCTCTCATTTCCTCCATCATAACCCTTTTAACACATCCCTTAATTGAAAGAGGCAGGTTGATTCAGTGCTCTGTTCCCCTTCACCCTTGCCAGTCCCATGCATGTGAGGGTTCAAGGCTACTGACAACAACAGCCGTGGCTGTCTGGGGCCCCTAGAGCAAGTCAGGCACTCCACAGAGAGCACGGCCCGACCTCCTCTTCATGGCACCCCTTCAGTGCAGGAGTTACCGCCCCATGGACGATGGCTAAACAGGGGGTCGGAGGGGGACAAATATCATTTTCTCCAAAGTCACTTGCCTAGAAAGTGACTGAGTCAGGATTCGAACCCAAGTCCAGCCCTGCTCAAAGCTCCCTGCCATTTCTCTGCTGTGCCAGAAGAGCTTCCCAAATTGTATACTTATGATTGGATCTCAATTTTTATTTTGATCTAACACTATTGAAAAATTATTTTGCCAGATACAGTGGTTCACGCCTGTAATCCCAGAACTTTGGGAGGCCAAGGCAGGTAGATCACGAGGTCAGGAGTTCAAGACCAGCCTGGCCAATATGATGAAACCTTGTCTGGACTAAAAGTACAAAAATTAGCTGGGCGTGGTGGTGCACACCTGTAATCCTAGCTACTCGGGAGGCTGAGGCAGAAAAATCACTTGAACCCGGGAGGTGGAGGTTGCAGTGAGCCAAGATCGCACCACTACGCTCCAGCCTGGGTGACAGAACTAGACTCTGTCTCAAAAAAAGAAAAAAAAAAAAAAAAAGGAGAGTTTTGATGGCTAGATAATATTCCCTTTTCTGGGTCTGCCATGGAGTTGATATAATTTCCATGACTTGAGCCCTCTGTGGGTTGTCCTAGGGGGTCACATGGGCAGCGATAAGCTGTTTCTCATTCATCCTGTGTGGGTTTATGGGGCACCTATGAATGCCCCGCTGGGAGCAAGGACTCGGCAGTCTGATGAGCTCAGACCTATCTGGTGCCCCCTCCCTCCAGCCACCCCCTGAATCTCCGGAGTTGGTTTTCAGGTCACACGGCATCCACTGGAAGCTTCCAGGTGCTTGTCCTGCCCTGCCCTGTTGGGGTGCAGACAGTGGGCCATCAAGGGAGAAGGTTAAATGGATTCCACATGCCCAGAGGCTTCTAGGGTTTGGGCGAAATAGGTTTTGGGGGAGGGAGGACAGTACAGTGTGACTCTCGAGTCAAACACTCCTGGAGTCGGCCCTGAGCTGCCCTTCACCACCGTTTTGTATCCTTGGACAACCCTCTGCCCTCTGTCTCCTCATCTGTGAGGTATCCCGCAAAGATGAATGATGTTTGTGCTCCATGTCAAGTCTACACGGCATCCTGAGCAGGCAGAGGAAGGTGTCACAGTGCCTGTTTCTCAGAGTTCTCTAGAGTGAGAGGTGGACCCCACAAAAGATGAGGGAAGCGTGGCTTGGTACTGTCAAGACAGTCAACTTCTGATAAAAATGGAATATTCAATATGTCTCTGCCATGGACACAAATGCATTGCCTGGAGCTATGGCAGCTATCTTGGGATCACAAGGCAACAAGCCTGAGGAGAAAACTAAAATCAAGGAAACATCATGCTAAGAAAGGCTGAGTGGAGGCTAGACCGATCCTAGGGCTGTGCTGAAATAACTGAGCACCCGAGCAGACTCCAGCCACCACCAACCTCCGGATCTCTCGTTACAGAAGAAAAATAAATGGCAGTTATTAAACCACTGTGGCTTGTGCTCTCCATTATCTGTCGCAGGAGTGTTCCTAGCTATTTCCATGTCACTGCTTGCCCTCGGCTTGTTCTCTCCTGGGTCTCAGAGGAAGAGGAACCCCTGGGAAATTGGTGGGCTGAGTGAGGGAGTGGACTCATGCCTTTTAGGACGATCTCAACACAGCAGCCAAGCCTGTGTCATCCAGAGAAAGACCTCCTACCCCACGCCCCACTCCACCCCTGCATGGCCACCCAAATGCTCCCAGTGCCAGGGACTGAGAAGCCCAGAGGAAAACTGAAAGCCTTGCCCATATTCAGCCTTGGTTCCACAGCTCCGCAGTGTCAGGCTCCATGCCAAGTCATGGGATCTTCACAGCGACCATCGCACAGATGAGAAGACGGAGGGCAGAGGGTTGTCCAAGGATACAGAACGGTGGTGAAGGGCAGCTTGGGCCGACCCCAGGAGTGTCTGACTCCAGGGTCACACTGTGCTGTCCTCCCTCCCCCAAAACCTATATTTCTCTGAAACTCTAGAAGCCTCTGGGCATGTGGAATCCATTGCTCCTTCTCCCTCGCAGGCCCGCTCTCTGCACCCCAACAGGGTAGGGCAGGAAGCACCTGGAAGCTTCCAGTGGATGCCGCGTGACCTGAAGACCACCTCCAGAGATTCAGGGGCTGGCTGGAGGGAGGGGGCACCAGATAGGGCTGAGCTCATCAGACTGCAGAGTCCTTGCTCCCAGCAGGGCATTCATAGGTGCCCCATAAGCGCACACAGGATGAATGAGAAACAGCTTATCACTGCCCTTGTGACCCCCTAAGACAACCCACAGGGGAGCTCAAGTCATGGAAATTATGTATACTCCATGGGAGACCCCGAAAAGGGTTATCTAGCCGTCAAAACTCTCCTATTTTCAAAGAGCATTTTAAGATACAGGAAAAATAATTTTTCAATAGTGTTAGATTAAAATAAAAATTGAGATCCAATCGTAAGTATACAATATTATTCCAATTTTGTGCTATTTAGACTTAATATATATAGAAAAGGATGCAAAAGATAAAAAATCTTAACAGCAGCCATCTTTTGAGATAGGATCAAGGACCAATTTTGACTGCATTTTTATATTCCTTTGTATTTCTCTGAATTTTCCAAACTCTCTGTCATGAGCATGGAGTACTTTAAATTAGAAAAAAATACTTGTTGTAATATAACCGCGAGGGGAAGGGGAGCTTGGCGCGGCTGCATGGCTGGTGCCGCCTCACTTTCCTGACAATGCGTTCACTTAGGAACCCGTTCTTAACCCACCTTCATCTCCTTCATCCTAGGCTGCAGACAGACAGACGGACCTGCCCAGCATGCAGTTTCCCAGGGGCAGCTGTGTGGGTTAGGACCCTTTGCTTCAATACATGCCCTAGGGTGTTCTGGAATTCAATAGCTGTGCCTTAGGGCCTGATGCTTCAAAGAACAATTTTAATTGAAATGGTAATGATGAAATTTCTTCTCCCTGAAGATGGCCTGTGCATTGTAAACACCACGTCCCCTTGTCTGGAAGCTGCCCCGTAGGAAACAGTTGGACACAAATCCTTGCTAATGAGAGCTGGCCCCTGCCTGGGACCCTCCGGCTCCCGTCTGCAGACACCAAGCTGCCGCCAGAACCAAAGGCCTTGCCAAGGTGCCTTTTTCTGGACACACCAGCAGGGTATTGTCACTCTGGCTGCACCCGGAAGTGACTCTCGCATCTGAGTACCAGCGAGGAAGCTGTTCTCCACGCAACCTGGCACCATCTACTCGCCTCCAAGAAACTCAGGCAAGATATTTTTAAGGTGGGGGATGCAGTTGAAGGCATTTGTAGTTTTCCCACTGGGAAATCTGTGGTAGGTGCCGCCTCTTGAGGGGCCTCAGAGCCTCAGGGCTGAAAGGACAGACAGGAAAGGAAGATCCCAGGCCCAGTTCTCTGCCTCCAGGGCCTCCCAGGCAGGAGGTCTCCCCAGCAGGATGTCTCCCTGGCAGGAGGTCTGCAGGAGTCCCCAGCAGAGGCTCCTTCATTGCTTCAAAGGGTAAGAGTTCAGGACAAGGAAATCAAAGCAGAGAGAGGCTAGTAGGAGGGCCATATGCCCCCGGGGGATGTCCCCGCCTTGGAAAAATCTCACACTCCTCTGAGATGTGTGAGCTCTGGGCCCTGCCTGCACTTTCCTGGGAGAGGGAGCATGGGTGCAGTGGACAGACTGCTCCAGCCTTTAGCTTCTGCTTAGAATCATCCCCTGCAGAGAGCCGCCCTCAGAGGGGACCTGGGAATGTCCCTGAGTAGGCACCCAGGGTGGGGACAGGTCTGTCCTCCAGGGACATCTGAACTTAACAACCCGATAAGACGTCTTCCCAGGAAGCCCTCTGTGCTTCTCTACAAAATTAAACTCCCAAGTCACTCCCACACTCAACCAGTCCTAGAAGGACTTTCACACCCGCCATGCTGCCAGGCATCCCAGGACTGGCAGGGCTGAGCCTGCTGCCCTGATAAGACAGAAGACTCCAGGGATCCCTGGCAGCCTGCGGGAAAGGAGGGGCCCATCAAGTCCTGAAGGTAGATTTTGGCCACATTGGTACCACGTGGGTAACAATTCCTGTCCTATGACTCAGTTTCCCCACTGGGCATTTAAAGCTCCTGTAGTGGACCTGGCCTGTAGGAAGCATTCAATAGACAGGAGCCTCAGGGATGGCTGTCACCAGCCTAAGGCCGCTCACCCTCCAGCACTGTGCATCACACACCTACTCCAGGCAGTCATCCACGCTTTCATATATTCATTCAACAAACAAGTGGCGGACTCATTCCGTGCCTGGCTCTGTGCCAGGTGACAGTAGTGAGAAAGAGCAGATGTGCTCTGGCTCCCACCATGGGACCCTGGAGCCCCGGCTCCCGTCTTCTCCAGCACCGCTGTTCCCTCTGTGGCTCCTTCCTGTCTTCCTACATCCTGAGAACCCCACTCAGAGCCCAGGGGCAGGACTGCAGTGCAGGAAGACTCCTCTGTCTCTAGGTTCTGACCCACGGGATTCCTGAAGGGGGCCGTCGGCACAGTGACAGGTCACTGAAGGAGGAACGCTCATGGGCAAGGGGATGTGTCAGTGCCCCTGAAAGAAACCATGGGAGCAGCTGCCCGGTGCGGGTCAGGAGATGGAGCTCTAGTCTTGACATCGCGGACGATTAGACTTGAGGCCCTCATCATGCCCCTTCTCTGAGCCTCAGTTTTACCACCTATAAAGTGAGAGACAGTGCTGGACAGACAGACACTCGGCCCCTTCCAGGCCAGACCCTCTGAAAGACAGACAGGCAGATGGAGGCAGGGGGAAACACTCCAAAAATGAGCCACCAAGAGCGGCGTCTGAGATTTATTTCTTAAGCAGAATCCCTTTTAATTCCTCTATGAAGATGAGTGGCTCTCTGCATTCCAGGCTGTGCCAGGCTGTCCTATCCATCAGCCGGCTGTGCTGCGCCAGTGCGACCCAGCACTAATTCACAGGAGGGGAGCTTATGGCAGCCACTCCACAGGGCGATCCATCAAGGCTCCCTCCTGTACCAGAGCTCTTAGCAGCCGGCGGGCACCACAGCAGTGGCAGGAGGCCCATGTGATGAATGGCCCACAGACCATACCCTACACTCCCCTACCCCTCTTAGAGCTGGGCTTGACAGGACCCCATCCCACCTGTGGCTCTCCAGCTGTCCCCAACACTGAGGACTGGGCTGTGGACTCCAGGCCTGCAAAGAGCCAAGTGGGAACACACCTGCACATCCACGGGGCTGTCAGGAAGCAGGTGAGGCTGGAGCCGAGAGCACAGGAAACAACAGGAGAGGAGGGAAGAGAAGAGAGAGTGCATCATGGCAGGCCTGCCAGGCCCTTAGAAGGATCTGGCTTTTGGTCCTAGAGAGATGGGACACAACTGGAGGCTTCTGAGCTGAGGAACGACGTGATCTGACTGATATTTTAGAGGGTTGCTCTGAGCCCCGAACAGAACACACCACTGCTGGGAGGCCAGGGAGGAGGCGGTACAGAATCCACATGAGAGGTAGGATGGTGTAGACAAGGAGGCAGCACTACCTTTTGGAGGCAGCACTGGTCAGGTGTACTGAACGACAGGCCATGGGGTACCTGAGAAAGAGGGACAGCGTGGCTCCCAGGTGCCGGCCTAAGGAGAAAGGTGGCATTTGTTGTAATGGAAAAGGCATGAGAGAACAGGTATGAAGGAGAATGTCAAGTATGATTGATATGGTTTGGATCTGTGTCCTCAGCAAATCTCACATCGAATTATAATCTCCAGTGTTGGAAGTGGGGCTGGGAGGGAGGTGATTGGATCATGGAGGCAGAAGTCTCATGAATGGTTTAGCACCATCCCCTTGGTGCTGCTCTCGTGACAGAGTTATCATGAGATCTGGCTGTTTAAAAGTGTGTAGCACCTACTCCCCTCTCTCTTGCCCCTCCTCTGGTCATGTAAGATGAGCCTGCTTCCCCTTAGCCTTCCGCTGTGATTGTAAGTTTCCTGAGGCTTTCCCAGAAGCTGAGCAGATGCTAGCATCATGCTTCCTGTATAGCCTGTAGAACCATCATCCAATTAAACCTCTCTTCTTTATAAATTACCCAGTCTCAGGTATTTCTTTATAGCAGAATGAGAATGGACTAATACAGAAAATTGGTATCAGGAATGGGGCATTGCTATAAAGATACCCAAATATGTGGAAGCAGCTTTGGAACTGGATAAGAGACAGACAGAGGTTGGAAGAATGTGGAGAGATCAGAAAAAGATAGGAAGATGAGGGAAAATTTGGAATTTTCTAGATAATTATTTAATGGTTGTGACCAAAATGCTGATAGTAATATGGAAAGTGAAGTCCAGACTGAGGAGGTCTCAGATGGATATTAGGAACTTATTGGGAACTAGAGTAAAGGTCACTTTTGCTATGCTTTAGCAAAGAGCCTGGCTGCATTATGCACCTGCTCTAGGTGTCCGTAGAACTTTGAACTTGAGAGTGACTATTTAGGGTATCTGGTGAAAGAAATGTCTAAGCAGCAAAGAGTTCAAGATGTATCCTGGCTGCTTCTAACAGCCTATGTTCATTTACTTGAGCAAAGAAATGATCTAACCCTGGAACATATTTTTAAAAGAGAAACAAAGCATAAAAGTTTGGAAAATTTGCAGCCTGGCCATGTAGTAGAAAAGAAAAACTTGTTTTCAAAGGAGGAACTCCAGCAGGGTGCAGAAATTTGCCTAAGTAAAAAGAAGGCAAGGGCTGATAGCCAAGACAATGGGGGAAGGGCCTCGAAGCCACTTCAGAGACCTTCATGGCTCACCCTGTGCAGCCTTGGGACACTGCTTTCTGAATTCCTGATACTCCAGCTCCAGCCATGGCTAAAAGGGGCCCAGGCACAGCTCATGTTGCTGCTTCAGAGGATGCAAACTCTAGGCCCTGGCAGCTTTGACATGATGTTAAACCTGCAGTTGCACAGAGTGCAAGAGTTGAAGCTTGGGAACCTCCACCAAGATTTCAGAGATATATGGAAAAGCCTGGATGCCCAGACGGAAGCCTGCTGCAGGGGTAGAACCCTCATAGAGAACCTCTACTAGGGCAGTGCAGAGGGGAAGTGTAGAGTTAGAGGTCCCACACAGAGTCTCCACTAGGGCACAGCCTAGTGGAGCTGCAGGAAGGGGAGCTACCATCCTCCAGACCCCAGAATGGTAGAGCCACCAACAGCTTGCACCATGCACCTAGAAAACCTGTAGGCACTCAATGCTAGCTCTTGAGGGCAGCTGCAGTGGCTAAATCCTGCAAAGCCACAGAGGTGAAGCTGCCCAAGGCCTTGGGAGCCCATCCCTTGCATCAGTGTGGCCTGGATATGAGACACTGAGTCAAATGAGATTATTCTGGAGCTTTAAGGTTTAATGACTGCCTTGCTGGGTTTCAGACTTGATTGGGGCCTGTAGTCCCTCTCTTCTGGCTGATTTCTCCCTTTTGGAATGAGAGTATTTACCCAATGTCTGTACCCCACCCCCCTCATTGTATATTGGGAGTAACTAACTTGTTTTTTTATTTTACAAGCTCGTAGGTGGCAGGGACTAGTCTTGTCTCAGATGAGATTTTGGACTTTGGACTTTTGAGTTAATGCTGGAATGAGTTAAGACTTTGGGGAAGGCATTCTTGTATTTTGCAATGTGAGAAGGTCATGAGATTTGGAGTGGGTCAGGAGTGGAATGATATGGTTTGAATCTGTGTCCCCACAAAATCTCATGTGCAACTGTAATATCCAGTGTTGGGGGTGGGGCCTGGTGGGAGTGATTGGGTCATGGGGCTGCATCCTTCATGAATGGTTTAGCACCATCACCTTGGTGCTGTTCTCGTGTTAGAGTCATCACACTATCTAGTTATTTAAAAGTGTGTAGCACCTCCCTTCTCTCTCTCTCTTGCTCCTGTTCCAGCCATGTCAGACAAGCCTGCTTCCCCTTCATCTTCCTCCATGATTGTAAGTCTCCTGAGGACTCCCTAGAAATCAAATATATGCCAGCATTATGTTTCCTGTACAGCCTGTGGAACCATAAGTCAATTAAACCTATTTTCTTTATAAATTACCCAGTCCCAGGTATTTCTTCTCAGAAGCGTGAGAATGGAATAATACAGTAGGTTTGTGCACACACTGATTTGAGTATATGATTTGAAACTCTGCCGCAGGGTAATAATGAGAAGCATACTGACTCTTAGCTCACATTATTATTATTACTTAAAAATTTCTACAGACAAATCATCAATTGTGGCCTCTGCCCCAGCAAGATTATTCCCACCTCTTTTCCCCTGGGGTGTCACTGCTGTGAGGTCCCTGGTAGCCTGTGGAGCACATGGTTGGGTAGCCAAGTCAAAGCTCAAGAGAGTTCTGGGCTGGACGTTCTGTTTAGGTGTCATTCCACATAGATGCTATTTTGAACCATAAATCAATATCATAACCAAGTGCTCAAGTGTAAATAGAGACCCAAAGAGTGAGCCCAGGAGTCTGAAAAATTAGGAGGAACAGCATAGGGGACTGAGAAGGAGTCAATAAAGTGAGAGGAAACCCAGAGAAGCTTGATATCTAAGTGGTATTGCGAGTGACCGAATAGCTCATATGAACCTTCATATTCCTATGAACAGTGGAAAATAATAATTGGATACATAGCAACATGGGTGTCAGTAGTGGTCTTGAGAAGTCTGTTTTGGTGACATTGTAGGGACAAAAGTCTGATGTGAGATGACTAAAGAGAGAATAGGAAAGAAACAGAAGACATCAAGTCTGGACAACAAAGAGCAGATAATTGGAGTTGAAGTTGGAGAGGGATGCGTGGTCAGATATTTCTGTTTCTAAGATGAGAGATGCTTAGTGCAATGGTTTATTACAGGGAAAAATTGATGAGCAGGAGAGAGAAGATGGGCCCATTGAAGCAACAGTCTTGAGTAGGCAAGAAAGGATAAGATTTATGGATATATTGAGAGGTTGCCCTTAGGTACATGAAGAAGGAAAAGAAGTGGGGTGATGAAGCACAGATGCAGGAAGATGGGGTGAGCTGGCAGCTCAGAGAGCTCCCTTCTTTTTGCTGATGCTCATAGGCAAAGAGACTGTCTGCACAGTGATAGGGAGGTATTAAAGGTTTGCAGAGGAGATGGGATGAATCTAGGAGATGCCAGAAAGCATGGATTAAATGAGTATAGTGTGACTATGGGCAGAAGCAAGGGGCCATGGGAAGTTAGTGCTCATGAACTTCAAATAGGACTAGTCAGCATACAAGTGGGTGAGTTATTCTTCAGCCATGGTCAGCTGTGCAGGTAAAGGCTTGGAGACAGGGAGAGCTGGATTTAACCAGCACTGAGGTGGAGAGTGCCAGAACAGCAAGATGAAGTGAAGAGCATTACAGAATTTGAGTACACATGCAGGGGAATTGTTGTAACAAAGGACCCTCAGTAAGGAGGTAAGAAAAAGCACAGGTAAGGGAGGTGAGTGTACAGGTGGAAGCACTAATGCACTGCAGGTCCTGGTGGGGCTGAAGATGGTTGGAGTCCAGGTATGAGAGGGGTCAGCTGGATAGACCAGAGTTTGTAGTTGGAGTGTGAGAATGCTTGAACTCTGTGTTATGGGGAGACATTGCAATTATTGGTAAGATAAGGTCCAGGGCTTCAAAATGGGAATAACTGTTTGAGGTATTGTTCCATTTATCTATTGCTGTATAACAAGCCACTCCAAAACTTAGTAGCTTAAAAAAAACAAGTCATTATTGTAATTCACAATTCTGCGAGTTGACTGGCCTGATGAGGCTGTTCTCACCTGGGGTCTCTCGGGCGATTGCAGCATATAATGATGGGGGCTGAAGTCAACCAGAGGCCAACATGTTGGCATCCAAGAGGCTCACTCCTATGGCTGGCAGTTGATGGTGGCTGGCAGTTAGGGGCTCAGCTGGAGCCACTTAGTGATGTGCCTACACTTGACCTCTCCATGAGGCCTGGGCTTCTCAGGAAATAGTGCCAAGTTTCTGAGGAGAGAGCATTCCAGAAGATCCAAGCAGAAGTTTCTAGGCTTCTTATGGCCTATCTGTGAAGGTCTCAGAACACCACTTCCACCATTTTCTCTTGACCAAGAAAGTCACTGAGATCATTCCAGATTCAAGGGAGCGGGATTAGGCTCCACTTCTTCATGCAAAGAGCATGCAATGGAAGGAATGAGTGGTGGTCATCGTTGAAGACCACACGGTCTTCCTCTGACCCTCCCTTCCTTGTGCTGAGAGTCAAGGTGCTGTGTAACAATGCCCTTACTATTCTTAGAAGCTATCTGAGAAGGTCTATGAGGCATGCCTTTAAATATTTCTGAGGTTTGGCAAAAGGCCACACTCTTGGCTTACCTTGAAGCCATTTCTTATTTTGAGAATCTTCCTTTGAGAGTCTTGCCAGCTAGAAAGAATGTTCCTCTCTCTGTACTGGTACCTTACTAGATGTGGCAAAAATAAACCAGTTTTCACTTTCAACATTCTATCTGGAATCTCCTAAACCATGTCAACCTAAAATAATCAAAAGGTCAGAATCTAGTTTAAAGAAAGTTTTTTCAAAAACAAAGTATGTGGATGGCCCAAGCAGGAAGCACAGATTCTTAAGAATAAAAGTCAGTGTTCTGAAGTGTAGACGTTTGGGATCATTTATATACACAAAGTTTAGGGAAGCTTAACAGAATTTCAACATCTTTCTAAATAAGGCTTCACGCATGGTTGCAACGATCTCATTTGCCAAGGTGGTCTTTTTCTTTCAGGAAAGCTATATTTATCACTCCACACTGACGATGTAACAGTCATGGGGTCTTTCACACCATCTGGTCTGAGCTAGATACAGGACAATAAAGAGGCAGTTAATCTATAATGAAGATCAGTGATTGGAATAGGAGCTGGAGGGAGGTCTGGTCTCTAGTCTCTCCTAGTCATTTACAGAACAAGAACAATGAGGAAGACAATTAAGTTATAGTCTAAGAAACAAAATTGCAAATATGCTACTGACTCAGTCTCCAGAGCTTACCTTTCCCCTTGGCATAATAAATTTAGAGGGTCCTGAAATTTTGTTTTATTTTATAGCCCAGTCCATCAGTTGGTTAGGTAAATTTTCTATTTTTCAGCTGACAATGTTGCCAAACTTTTCAGCAGTACATGGCAGTGGTCTCCTTCTGCAGCCTCTGATAACAACTCCCTCACTGTTTTGCAAGCCTTTCCTCACAGTTCCTTGGGCTCTCTCCAGCTTCTACCTGCTGGAGGCATTAGTGGTTTGTGGAGACAATGGGATGAATCTAGAAGGGTACTAGAAAGACTGGACTAAGGTATAGTATGATTGTGAGCAGAAGAGTCCCAAACCCGGTTCCACATGTTTTAGGGTTTTGTTCCAGCAGCATTCCACTTCCAGGTGCCAACTTCTGTTCCGATTTTCTATTGCTGAATGACAAACCAAGAAAAATTTAATGGCTTAAAACTACTTATTATTATCTTTCACATTTCTGTGGGTTGACTGGGCTCAACTGGGTGGTTCTGGCTTAGGGTTTCTTATATGCTAGTGGTCAGATAGCAACTGGGATTGGTTTCATATGAAGGATCAACTATGTTGGATGCCCCACATGGCAGCTGTAGATACTGCTGGCTGGGAGCCCAGCTGGAGATGCAACAGAAAGTCCTCACTTGGTCTCTCCATGGGGCTTGAGCTTCTCCCAGAATGGAGGCTGCCTTCTGAAAAGAGTCATCCTGCTTTCTATTCATCAAGCAAATCACTGGGACTGGTTTTCAAGGGGCTGGGAATTCAACTTCATTTCCTGATGTGAGGCTCAGCATGCTCATCCAGGGAGAGAAGCAATGGATGGTGGCATCTGTGGAGACTCTATCCCAGATAGGATGGAGGAAAGGTCATTAGATGAGTGGAGCCCAAGGAACTGAGAGGCTGGGGTGTTGAAAGGAATATCTACATGGATATTGAATACAACAAAAATGAAGAGAAACAGTGGTGTTGGTGAGAGCAGAGAGCACATCCTTAAAGGATACATGGAGTGGTCTTGGGGTTGGTAGATCTCTGCAACAAGGACTGAGAGGGCCAGATGAGTGTCAAAGCTGAAAGCTTAGGTGAGGAGGGAGAAGGATGATCAGGAGAAGAGAATGCCTGCCTCCAGGCCTGTGTCCTGTGGCAGAGGAAATAGTTCCCATTTGTGGGAGAGACAGAGGAAGGCTAGGGCTAGGTTTTGGTTACTAAATAGAATTAGGAGAGCATTACAAGAAGCGACTGAGGACATACGAAATTTGCCAACAATTGACCTTGGTTTCTGTCAATGGAAAGATGTCAGGCATTGGGGAAAAGTGGGAAATGGCATCAGGGCAGGGATAGACAGGAGATTCCTGACCTTCCTGTAGTTCATGGGCATGAGCATGGATAAGGAGCAGGGTGAGATTAGTCTCTTGGTTTCAGGGAAAATGATGGTGGAGAGATGGT
This sequence comes from Symphalangus syndactylus, assembly GCF_028878055.3. Classification (NCBI taxonomy): domain Eukaryota; kingdom Metazoa; phylum Chordata; class Mammalia; order Primates; family Hylobatidae; genus Symphalangus; species Symphalangus syndactylus. The sequence continues at coordinate 31,386,005 of NC_072444.2, read as the reverse complement.
GAGTGTTGAGAGGGAAGGAGAGGCAGAGTTTTGTTCAGAAGACCGGGCCCTTCTTTGCTCTTTTGGAAGGTGGCATAAATCCAGGGAAGAGGTGGCCTTATGCAGGAGCTTTCTCTCCTCTTGTTCAACAGTGCTATCTTGTGTTACTCCACTGTGGCCCATGCTTGATTGTCTCAGTTGCCCAGTGAGATGTTAAGCTTCCCCTGCCATCCTCATAATGACCAGCTGAATATCCTGCATGGAGCAGGCACTGCAGAAACATCAGCTGGACGGATGTGTCCCTGGGATGCCCTTAGTGAGTTCCGCTGGGAAGCAGGTCTCTTTGTGAACTACAGGACGTTCCAGGGAACAGAAGCCTGTGCCAACGTTGAAAAATGGAATCCACTGAAAGAAAGACCAACCAATCTTGTTAACAATCCCATTCAGAGGCAGGCATTCTGCAAGTCTCTTTGCTGTCTGGTTCCAAAGCTCATGGGCTTTGGAGAAAAGAAAACTCACTCTCTGAGAATGATGGCAGCAGCTGGGCACACTGGATGTTTGGCATAGTTCAGGACAACTTCTAGACATTTCTCCCACCCCGGGATGCTTCATAATGTTTAAAGGATGGGATCCATGGTGCCACCAAATTCTCCATAAACTCTCATCTCTAGAGAAGGACACTTGGGGGTAGAGCAACTTGTTACCCATAAAGGATGGTTTGTCCTTGTGGTTAGGAGCACAGACGCCCTGAGTCAGTCCCAGCCCAGGGCCATTTCATATGTGTCTGACTTTGGATCAGGACCTTAGCATCCATGCCTCAGTTTATTCACCTGAAGAATGGGGATGTGATGCTAGGACCAGCTCCAAGGTTCTTGTAAGTTAATATTTGTCAAATGTTTAGCATCGGAGTGTTTATCATAGACGGAATATTTATATCTCCCCAAAATTCACATGTTGAAGCTGCACCCCCTCAATGTGATAGTATTAGGAGGTGGAGTCTTTGGGAGGTAAATAGTTAATGAGGTAATTAGATGATGTTGTGAGGGTGGAGCCCCCAAGATGGGATTAGTGCCCTTATAAGAAGATAAAAAGTCTAGAGCTTGCTCTCCACCACATGAGAACACAGAAAAAAGGCAGCCGTCTGAAAGCCAGGAAGAAAGCCCTCACCAGGAACTAAATCCACTCTCAATTTAATCTTGGACTTGCAGTCTCAGAACTGTAAGAAGGGAATATATGTTGTTTAAGCCACCCAGGGTGTGGTATTTTGTTGCTTTGGCAGCCAGAACAGACAACAGAAAGGTTTGTAACTGTAACTAGCTGAGAAACTGAGCCAAGTAAGGTAAGATGTTATAGGGGAGGGGACCCAGGATTGTTTGGGCTTGGGGCTGACCGTGGAACAGGGACACAACCTGCAGAGGGGTGTTGTGAGAGTTCTTGAGAGGGTCCTCAGGCATCTGGTCTGGCGGGATCTGCACCAGCATTCCTGCATCCACCTGCTGCAGAAATTGCCAAAGGATCCCCCAAGATCTGTGTTCTTGGATCATAGCTGATGCGCGTTCTTTCTTTAGGAAATAAATTCAGTAAGAATTTCTCCTTGTTTTTGGACTTGTCAAAATCAGGAAAGACTCCACTCTTTGACCTAGGACTTTCTTTCATTTATTTGTTTTAATCAGACAGCAAAAGCCATCCATTCAACAGATGGTTATTGAGTGACTGCTATGCACCAGGCACTTTTGCAGGCTTGAAGATACAGCCCAAGACAGCAGGACAACCTCCCTCCCCACGGAAGAGAAACTAAAAATTAATGCATAAACAAACCATTTTCTTCAGCCACTTCAGGAAAAGGTCCCCACTGGGAAGAGACAAGGCTGAGCTGGAGAAAAGAGCTGGCTGGAAGGGCCCGTTTCTATAAGACGCTGAGACAAGGCTCTGAGAAGAGGGGGCTTCTGCAAAGGGTTAGGGGAAGAGTGTTTTAGGCAGAGGGAACTACCAGTCAATGCACCTTTACTGTGACTTTATTGACTCCCAAGATGACACTGAATAGCACTGGGATATTCCCTACTCTGCCTCCAGCCTCCTCCAAAGGGAGTCTTGACATGTAAGCAAGCCTGGAGCTACTCCCTGAGGCAAAGCAACTGAAGAGTGGGTTTCCTGCCATGCAAAGTCCCACCCCACAACCCCAAGCATGGTGGGACCCCGCTTCTAGGAAGGTGGTCCTCTGTGCCTGACATCCTGCTGTCACTCACTCAGATACCAAGGGGCAATGTGGCCTCTGTTCTGGAAGAGAAACAGAACCACATTGAGCAGGAGCCCCTACAGTCCAGCAATCTCATTGCTGGTTATATAGCCAAAGAAAATAATATCAATGTGTCAAAGAGTTATCTCCACTTCCATGTTTATTGCAGCATTATTCACAATAGCCAAGATACAGAATCAACCTAAGTGTCCACCAATGAATTAATGAAGAAAATGTGGTATATTTACACAATGGAATAAAATTTAGCCATAAAAAAGAATAAAATCCTGTCATTTGTGGCAACATGGATGAACCTGGAGGACATCATCTTAAGTGAAATAAGCCAGGCACAGAAAGATAAACACCACGTGATCTCACTCATATGTGAAATCTGAAAAAGTTGATTTCCATAGAGAGTAAAATAGGCATTAGCAGGGCCTGGGAGGAGTAGGAGGGAGGGGTCAAAATGTACAAAGTTACAGTGAGATAGGAGGAATAAATTCTAGTGTTCCATTGCACAGTAGGATGACAATAGCTAACAAAAATATATATTTCAAAATAGATAGAAGAGAAGATTTTGAATGCTTTTACTAATGCAGGGCAGGCAAGCCCCAAAGTGGGGCTTAACCCATGAGGATTCTTGGCTTTGCCTAGGAAAGAATTCAAGGGCAAGCTGGCGGTAGAAGAAAGCAACTTTATTGAAGAGGTGTTACAGCTCTGGCAGTATTTCAGCTCTGTGACTGCTCCATCAGACTAAGGCTGTCCCATAGGCAGTGTGCTGAAAGTCGCAGCTAGGGCAGTTTTGCAGTCATATTTATACTTACTTTTATTTTGTTTTATTTTTATTTTTTGAGACAGTGTCTCACTCTGTCAGCCAGGCTGGAGTACAGTGGCACGATCACTGCAGCTTCGACCTCCCAGGCTCAAGTGACCCTCCCACCTCAGCCTCTTAAGTAGCTGGGACTACAGGCGCATACCACCATGCCCAGTTCATTTTTTATATTTTTTATAGAGAAGGGGTTTCACCATGTTGCCCAGGCTGGTCTCAAACTCTTGGACTCAAGCAATCTGCCTGCCTCTGCCTCCAAAGTGCCGGGATTACAAGGATGAGCCACCACAAATGGCCCTACTTTTAATTGCATGTAGATTAAGGGGAGGTTTACGCAAAAACTTCTAGGGAAGGAGTAGTAACTTTTGGGTCATCGGGTCATTGCCATGGAAAGGGGTGGTAACTTCCAGGGGTTGCCATGGCAATGGTAAACTAACATGGCACACTGATGGGACATGGCTTATGAAAAGATGCTTCCACATTATCCCTGTTTTGGCTAGTCCTCAGTTTGGTCCAGTACCCAAGCCTCACCTCTGGATTCAAGTTCTGCCTCCTACCTCATTACCACTAAGAAATGATAAACATTTTAAGTGATGAATACGCTAATTACCCTAATTTGATCATTGCATAATGCATACATGCATCAAAACATTATACCCTATCCCTTAAACATGTACAATTATTGTGTGTCAATTAAAAATCAAATAAAACTGTTTTAAAAGTTTAAGACAGAAAATATATATATTTTTAAAATCAAGGGTCCTAACCAAAAGGGAGAAAGCAGGAGTTTGGAGGAGCATTGGCCTTTGTCTCCCTATAAGAGCTTATTCTTGAGAGAAGACTCAAAGAACTTGCTCTAACGCATCTCAGAGCCTATCAGTTCCACCCAGAACTCAACAAATGAAAAAATTGTCACATGGTGTGTATGTCAGAGTCCAAGGACCCATAGGGGATTTGATTCAGTGCTCACCAGATCAAACATTGAAGCAGGCACCTCACTAGTCTTTAGCAAAACGAGTTGGTTCAGCTCATAGATTCTTGCCCAAAGGGGTCATCTTAAATTGTTTTCTTGTTATGCATGTGTTGAACCACCCTTGCATCCCTGGGATGAATCCCACTTTATCATTGTAAATGACCTTTTTAATGTACTATTGGATTCAGTTTGCTAGTATTTTGTTGAGAATTTTTGCATCTATGTTCATTACAAAGATTGGCTGGTGATTTTCTCTTTTTATTGTGACCTTGTCTGGTTTTGGTGGCAGGGTAATGCTGGCCTTGAAGGATGAGTTACAAAGAATTCCTTCCTCTTCAAATTTTTTGGAATAGTATGAGAAAAATTGGTTTTAGTTCTTTAAAAGTTTGGCAGAATTCAGCAGTGAAGACATCTGGTCCTGGGATTTTCTTGTCAGGAGACTTTTTGTTATTGATTCCATCTGATTACTTTATATTGGTCTGTTCAGATTTTCTGTTTCTCCTTAGTTCAATCTTGGTAGGCTATACGTGTCCAGGAGTGGATCCATTTCCTTTATATTTTTCAATTTGTTGGCCTATAGCGGTTCATTATACACTCTTATGATCTCTTGTACTTCTGGCATGTCAGTTGTAATGTCTTCATTTTTGTTTCTGATTTTATTTATTTAGATCCTCTCTCTTTTTTTCTTAGTCTAGCTAGTTTTGTTGATTTTTTCATCTTTTCAAAGAGTTAACTTTTCATTTCGCTGATCTTTTATATTGCTTTTTAGTCTCAATTTTGTTTAACTTGGCCAAGATTTCATTATTTTTTTCCTCTACTAATTTGGGATTTGACTTGTTCTTGCTTTTCTAGTTTTTAAGGTGCATCACTGTGTTGTTAATTTGAAGATTTTCTACTTTTTTGATGTAGGCACTTATTGCTATAAACTTTCTTCTCAGCACTGCTTTCACTATAACTCATAGGTTTTTGTATATTGTTTTGCTATTTTCACTTGTTTGAAGAAATTTTTTTACTTCCTTCTTAATTTTTTCATTGACCCAATGGTTGATCAGGAGCATGTTGTTTAATTTCCATGTATTTATAGGGTTTCCAAAGTTCCACTTGTTATTGTTTTCTAGTTTTATTTCATTATCATCTGAAAAGATATTTGATATGATTTTTCATTTTTTTAGAATTTGTTGAGAATTGTGTTGTGGTGTAATATATGGTCTATTCTGGAGAATGTTCCATGTGCTGATGAGAAAAATGTGTATTCTGCAGCTGTTGGATTAAATGTTCTATAAATATCTGTTAGGTCTGTTTGATCTACAATGAAGTTTAAGTCTGATGTTTCTTTGTTGATTTTTAGTTTAGATGATCTGCCCAATGCTAAGAGTGGGGTAAACTCCCCTCATATTATTGTATTTTGGTCTATTTCTTTCTTTAGCTCTAATCATGTTTGCTTTATATGTCTCGTTGCTCCAGTGTTGGGTGCATATATATTTACAATTGTTACATTCTCTTGCTGAGTTGATCCCTTTATCATAATGTAATGACCTTCTTTGTCTCTGTGTTTTTAGACTTATAGTCTATTTTATCTGATATAAATATAGCTATTCCTGCTTGCTTTGGGCTTCCATTTGAATGGAATATCTTTTCTTCATCCCTTCACTTTCAGTCTATGTGTATCTTTACAGGTAAAGTGAGTTTCTGCAATGAAAAGTACAAAACATTGATGAAAGAAAATACCAAAACATGGAAAGACATCTTGTTTTCATGGATTGAAAGAATTAGTATTGTTAAAATGACCATACCCAAAGTGACCTACAGACTCTATACAATTCCTATTGAAATACCAATGACACTCTTCACAGAACTAGAAAAACAATTCTAAAATTCATATGGAGCCACAAAAGACCACAAATAGCCAAAAAAATTCTGAGCAAAAAGAACAAAGCTGGAGACATCACACTACTTGACTTCAATATATACTACAATGCTATAGTAACTGAAACAGCATGGTACTCGTATAAAAACAGAGACATAGTCCAACTGAACAAAATAGAGAACCCAGAAACAAACCCACATATTTGTAGCCAACTGATTTTCAACAAAGTCACCAAGAACATGCACTGGAGAAAGGACATCTTCTTCAATAAATGGTTCCGGTAAAACCATATATACATATGTAGAAGAATGAAACTAGACCCCTATCTCTCATCATATACAAACATTGACTCAAAATGGAATAAAGACTTAAATGTAAGTATAAAATTAATAAAAGAAAACCTGAAAAACACATTGGTCTATGCAAAGATTTTATGGGTAAGACTTCAAAAGTACAGGCAACTAAAGCAGAAAAAGACAAATAGGATTATATCAAACTAAAAAGCTTTGCACAGCAAAGGAAGCAATCAACAGAGGGAAGAGACAACCTACAGAATGGGAGAACATGTTTGCAAACTATTCATCCAACAAGGGATTAATATCCAAAATATACAAGGAACTCAAACAACTCAACAGCACAAAAAGCAAATAATCAGATTTTAAAATGGGCAAAGGATCTGAATAGACATTTCTCAGAAGAAGACATACAAATGATCAACAGCATATTTTTTAAATGCTCAACATCACTGATCATCAGGGAAATGCAAATCAAAACCACAATAAAATATCATCTCACCCTAGTTAGAATGGCTATTATAGAAAAGACAAAAAATAACAAATGTTGGCAAAAATGTGGAGAAAAGGGAACTCTTATACACTGTTGGTGGAAATGCAAATTAATACAGCCATTATGGAAAACAGTACGGAGGTTTCTCAAAAAACTAAAAATAGAATTACTGTATGATCTAACAATATCTCTACTAGGTATTTCTCCAAAAGGAAGGAAACTAGTATATCAAGGACATATCTGCATCCCCATGTTTATTGCAGCACTATTCACAATAGCCAAGATATGATACCAACATAAGTATCCATCAACAAATGAATGGATAAAGAAAATGTGGTGTATATATACATTATGGATTTCTATTCAGCCATAACAAAGAATGAAATCCTGTTGTTTCCAGCAACATGTATGAACCTGGAGGACGTTATGTTAAGTGAAATAAGTCAGGCATAGAAAGATAACGACCACATGTTCTCACTCATATGTGGGAAATAAAGTTCATAGAAGTAGAGAGTAGAATTGTGGTTATTAGGGGCTGGGAAAGGTAGGGGAAAGGGGAGGATAGAAAGAGGTTGGTTAATGGATGCAAAATTACAGCTAGCTGGGAGAAATAAGTTCCAGCTTTCTATAGCACTGTAGGGTGACTACAGTTAACAATAATTTATTGTATATTTTTGAATAGTGAGAAGAGAGGATTTTAAATCATCCCAACACAAAGAAATAATAAGTATTTGAGGTGATGTATGTGGTAATTACCCAATTTGATTATTTTACATTATATACATGTACCAAAATATCACTCTGTACCCCATAAATATGTACAATTATTATGCATCAATTAAAAATAAAAAAATTTTAATTGCTTTATTAATTAACACATAACTGATTTCTCTCAGTCCCTGTTTATCACCTTCAGGATTTTGCAACAAAAGCAATAGGAAAGAGACTCTGGAAATATGACAAAGTAGGAAGCACCAGGAATCTCTCTCCCCACCCAGACAACAATTGCACTGACAGAATCAGTCTGATGTAACTATTTTTGAACTCCAGCATCTATTGAAGGCTTGTAATTTTCAGGGGAAGGCTTGCAGGGTATGTTGCAGTTAATTTCAGTCCATTTCAGCTCATAGAGCAGTAGCAGCTACACATTCTTCATCACCAGCCCGGTGGTTGCAGGTATGCATGTGTTCCTGGAACAGATTGCACACAGCTAGTGGAAGACAGAGTGAGCAAAAAGAACTCTAAAAATATCAGGAATCTGTGCTCCGATTCCTGATTTCTGCTTCTGATCACAGAGTGCAAAGAGGCAGGGGTCACTGTTGTTGCACCTCCCCTGATTAATGTAAGTCCCTCCTGCTCTGGCTGACATGACCTCCAGGGGATTTAAAGGACTGGCACCCTTCTCTCCCTTAGTGTTCTCTTTTTCCCCTTTTGGGAGCCAGAAATTACAGATTAAGTAATTTAAAAACAACTGCATATACAGGGTAATTAGAAAGTGACCATGCATGCCCAGGTAAAGGCGATGGCTCTGCAAAGATCTGAGAAGACCCTAAGTTTCCACCTCAGGCTAGTCCTTGGCACAGAGACAGCCACCAACAATAAAAAAATAACAACAACAAAACACCAAACCGTAGGGAAGGGAGAGAATCTGATTTCCAGAGTTGCCACATTACTATGTTCAAATGTCCAGTTTTCAACCAAAAAAAAATCAGAAGTTATATAAAGAAACAGGAAAGTATGGTCCACTCAAACGAAAAAATAAATCAACAGATACTGCTCTTCCCTGAAAAAGAACTGAGTGCAAATCTACCATACAATCTTTAAGAACTGTCTTAAACATACTCAAAGAATTAAAAGATGTGGAGAAAGTAAAGAAAATGATGTATGAGAGGAGATATCCGTAGAGATAGGAAACCTATGCAGCCATGAAAAAGGATGAGTTTATGTCCTTTGCAGGGACATGAATGAAGCTGGAAACCATCATTCTCAACACCATCACAAGGACAGAAAACCAAACACCGCATGTTCTCACTCATAGGTGGGAATTGACATGTTCTCACTCATAGGTGGGAATTGAACAATGAGAACACTTTGACACAGGGCAGGGAACATCCCACACTGGGGCCTTTCAGGGGGTAGGAGGCTGGGGGAGGGATAGCATTAGGAGAAATACCTAATGTAAATGACAAGTTGATGGTTGCAGCAAACCAACATGGCACATGTATACCTATGTAACAAACACATACCCTAGAACTTAAAGAATAATAATAACATAAAAAATTTAACAAGAAAAAAAAGGAAACCTAAAAAGAAGCCAAAAAGAAGTTCTGGAGCTGAAAATGCTCAAGACAGTCATTTAAAGTGAAAGGAAAAGACACTAAACAGTAACTCAAAGCCACATAAAGAAATAACTACTTCAGTGAAGGTAAATACATATGCAATTATAAGAGACAGTATTACTGTAACAATGTTTTGTAACTCTACTTTCTGTTTTCTAGGTAACTTAAGAGACTGATACTTTTTTTAAAATTATTAGTTTAAAAGCTAGTTTATTGTAACTTTACTTTGTAATTCTGTTTTGTTCTCTACATAAGTTAAGGAATTAAGGCATTTAAATTAATGATTAGCTTATATTTTTAGGCACGCAATGCATAGAGATGTAATATTGTAACATCAACGACCAAAAGGGGGGGAGACAGATCTGTAAGGGCAGAGTTTTTGTATGTTACTGAAGTTAAACAAATGAAAGTTCAAATTAGACTATTATAACTTTAGTATGTAAAATGCAATCTTTACAGTATCCACAGAAAAAACAGCTATAGAGTATACACAAAGGGAAGTGAAAAAGGAATTTAAACACTTTCCTGCAAAAAAATTCAACTAAACACAAAAGAAGATAGTGATACAGAAGAATGGACAGAACAGCTATAAGTCATATAGAAAACTAATAGCAAAATGACATAAATAAATCCTTTCTCATCAGGAATTACTCAAGTGTAAATGAATTAAACTCTCCAATAAAAAGACCACAGAATAGTAAAATGGATAAAAATACATGATTGAACTATATGCTGTTTACAAGAGACTTGCTTCATATCTAAAGATACAAATAGGTAGAAAGTAAAAGGATGAAAAAGATATTTCATCAGATAATAACCAGGAGAAAGCAGGAGTGGCTACAATATTAGACAAAATATACTTTAAATAAAAAAATTACAAAAGACACAGAAGGACATCATATATAAATGAAATATTTAATGCAGCATGTAAATATAACAATCATAAACAATGATTAACCTAACAGACCACCAAAATATATAAGGCAAAAACAAATGGAATTGAAGGGAAATAGACAGTTCTACAGTAACAGTTGGAGACTTCAATACCTTACTCACAATAATGAATAGAATAATAAGTAGATGGAAGGTAAGTGAGGAAACTTACTTAAGGGGCTTCAACAACAAAATACCAATTAGATCTAACGGACTTATACAGAACATACTATCCAACAACAACAGCCTACACATTCTCTTCAAGTGCATATGGGACGTTTTCCAGGGCAGGCCATATGTTAGGTCAACAAAGTAAATCTCAATAGATTTTAACAGATAAATATCATACAAAGTATTTTCTCCACCACAGTGAGATGAAGTTAGAAATCATAATAGAAGTAAAACTGGAAAATTCATAAATATGTGGAAAATTAACACACTCCTCAACAACTAATGGATCAAAGAAAAAGTACAAGGTAAGTTAGAAAACACCTAGAAAAAAACATGAAAATGAACACGCAATATACCAAAACTTGTGGGACACAGCAAAAGCAGTATGAAGGGGAAAATTTATAGTTATAAATGCTTATATTAAAAACAAGAATGATCTCAAATCAACAACTTAACTTTACAACTTAAGGAATTAGAAAAATAAAAACAAAGTAAAGTCAAAGCTAGCAGAAGGAAGGAAATAAGATTAGAACAAAGCTAAACGGAACAGAGACTAGAAAAATAGATAAAAATCAGTGAAACCACAAGATCAACAAAATTGACAAAACTTTAACTAAGATTAAGAAAACAAAGAGAGAAGACTTAAATTATTAAAATCAGAAATGAAAGTGGGGACATTACAACTGAATCTACAGAAATAAAAAGAATTATAAGAGAGTACTATGATCAACTGTATGCCAACAAATTGGATAATCTGGATGAAATGAACAGATTCCTTGAAATACACAACCTACAAAGACCAAATAATGAAGAAATTGAAAATCTGAATAGATCTAAAACTAGCGAGAAAATTGAGACAGTAATCAAAATTCTCCTGACAAAGAAAAGCCCTGGAGTTGATGGCTTCACTGGTGAATTCTACCAGACATGTGAAGAAGAATGAATACCAATTCTTCTCAAACTTTTTCAAAAACTGGAGAGCAGGGAACACCTCTTAACCCACTCTATGGCCAGCATTACTGAGACTGGAAGTTCTAGCCAGAGAAATTAGGCATGAAAAGAAATCAAAGCCATCCAAATTGGAAAGAAAAAATAAAGTTCTCTTTGTTTTGGGATGATATAATCTTATATGTACAAAACCTGCAAAGATTCCACAAACATCTGTTAGAAGTAATAGATGAATTCAGCAAACTTTCAGGGTACAAAGTCAATACACACACACAAAAAAATCAGTTGCATTCCTTTATTTCAGCAACGAACAATCTGAAAAGAATTTTTTAAATCCCATTTACAATAGCATCAAAAAGAGTAAAATATTTAGGAATTAAGGAGGTGAAAGACTTGTACAATAAAAACTACAAATGCATTGCTGAAAGAAATTAAAGAAGACATAAATACAGTCGAGCTTTGACCAACACAGGTTTGAACTGTATGGGGTCACTTTTATACATGAATTTTCAAAAATAAATATGTCAGAAAATTTGCTGAAGATTTGTGAGTTTGAAAACACAGACAAACCACATAGCCTAGAAATATTGAAAAGTACTGAAAAATTAATTAGGTATGTTATGAATGAATAAAATACATGTAGCTACTAGTCTATTTTATCATTTATTATCATAAAATATACATAAATTTATTACAAAAAGTTAAAATTTATTAAAATTTACACATACAAACAGACTTATATGGTATTAACATGGTGCTATTCACAGTTAAGAGAATGTAAACAAATGTAGAAACATAATATTCAATCATAACTGCATAAAATTAACTATAATAATACTGTACTATTGTGATAATTTTGTAGCCACCTCCTGTTGCTATTGCAGTGAACTCAAGAGTATCCATCCACTTAAAACATTATGTGACATTATTCATGTCTGTATAAGCAGTTTATCTCTCCAGTAAATTGCATATCTCAGTAAAATGTGATAATTTGTGGTTCTTATTTGTTTTTCATCTCATTTAGTGCAATACTGTAAACCTTGAATAACACTATGGGACCCATACAAAGTGCCACTATGTTAGAAGTGTTCCCAAGAAGCAGAGAAAAGTCATGACATTACAGGAAAAAGTTGAATTACTTGATATGTACTGTAGATTAAGATCTGCAGCTACCGTTGCCCTCAATTTCAAGATAAATGAATTCAGTATAAGGACCATTGTAAATAAAGAAAAAGAAATTCCTGGGGCCACCACTGCAGCTAGGCTAGAAGGAACGAAAATCTTGCACTTTTTGCAAAATATCTTTTTATCCTATTTTGAAAATGCAGCTTTTATCTGGGTGCAGGATTGCTGTAAGAAAGGTGTATCTATACACTATTATCAGTCAAAAAAATGAAGCCATTATATGACAACTTAAAGCAAAAGGAAGGTGGAGGATCTAAACCTGCAGAATTTAATGCCAGAAAAGGATGGTTTGATAATTTTAGAAAGAGGTTTGGCTTTGAAAATGTCAAGATAACAGGAGAAGCAGTTTCTGCCAACCAAGAAGCAGCAGACAAGTTCCCAAACACCATTAAGAAAATCACTGAGGAGTAAGGATATATGCCTGAACCGATTTTTAATGCAGACAAAAGTGCCCTGTTCTGGAAAAAAAAAATGCCACAAAGGACATTTATTAATAAGGAAGAGAAGTGAGTGGGAGGATTTAAGACAGGAAGGGATAGGCCATCTCTACGGTTTTGTACAAATGAAGTTGGATTTATGACCACGTCCGCCCTTATCTATAAGGCTGCCAATCCCCCAGCCTTGAAGAGAAGCATTAAACACCAGCTGCCAGTCTTTTGGTTGTACAACAAGAAGGGCTGGAAAACGAGAACATTTTTTCTGGATTGGCTTCATTGATGCTTTGTCCCTGAAGTCAGGAAATACCTTGCCAGTAGGAGACCGCCTTATAAAGTTATTTTGATATTGAACAATGCTGTGGCCACCCGGAATCCCAGGAGTTCAACACTGAAGGCACTGGAGTGGTCTACTTGCCCCCAAACAAAGTGCCTCTCCTTCAGCCTCTAGATCAGGAGGTCATAAGGATCTGTAGGCTCATTACACACAGTACTCTATGGAAAGGATTATCAATGCTACAGAAAAGAATACTAATAGAGGGAACACCATGAAGGTCTGGAAGGATTGCACCATTGAAGAGGCCAACATTGTTATACAAAAAGTTATGAAAACCATCAAGCCTAAAACAATGAATTCTTACTGGAGAAAACTGTGTCCAGATGTTGTGCCTGACATCACAAGATTCACAACAAAGCCCAATCAGGGAAATTAAGAGATTGTGGATATGGCAAAAGAAAAAAAAAAAGTAGGTGTAAAGGGTTTCAAGATATGGACTTGGAGAAATTCAAGAGCTAATAGACATCATGCCAGAAGAATTAACAGAAGACGACTTGAAGGAGATGAGTGCCTCTGAACCAGTGCCAGACCATGCAGAAGATAATGTAGAAGAAGTAGTGCCAAGAAACAAATTAACATTAGACAATCTGGCAGAAGGGTTCTGATTGTTCAAGACTGCTTCTGTTTTTTTTGTTTGTTTGTTTGTTTGTTTAAGACATGAGCCCTTCTATGATACGGGCACTAAAACTAAAGCATATGGTGGAAAAAGGATTGGTACCATACAGGAACATTTTTAAAGATATGAAAAAGCAAAAGAGTCAGACAGAAATTACAACGTATTTCCATAAAGTTACATCAAGTGTGCCTGTCTTTCTTCTCTTGCCTCCTCTTCCATCTCTTCTGTCTCTGAGATAGCAAGACCACCCTCTCCTCCTCCTCCAGCTCCTCAGCCTACTCAACATGAAGATAAGGCTGAAGACCTTTATGATAATCCTCTTCCACTTAGTGAATAGTAAACACATTTCCTCTTCCTTATGATTTTCTTAATAACATTTTCTTTCCTCTAACAGCTTACTTTATTGTGAGAATACATAATACATACCACCTACAAAATTTGTGTTAGTTGAATGTTTATGTTATCAGTAAGGCTTCCACTCAGTAGTTGGGTATTAGTGGTTAAGTCTTTGGGGAGTCAAAAGTTATGCGTGGATTTTAGACTGCCTGGGAGGTCAGCACCCCAACTCTCATGTTGTTCAAGAGTCAGCTGTAAATGGAACACATCTCGTATTTATGGATTGGAAGTCTTAACATTGTTAAGATGTCAGTACTACCCAAAGTGACCTACAGATTCAACATAATCCCTATCAGAGTCTCAATGATGCTTTCCACAGAAATGGAAAACCCCATCCTAAAATTAAAATGGAATCTCTAGGGACCCTGAATAGCCAAAATAATCTTGGAAAATAAGAGAAAGCTGGAGGACTTACATTTCCTGTTTTCAAAACCTATTACAAAGCTACAGTAATCAAAATAATGTGGTACTGGCATAAAGACAGACATATAGACAAATAGAATAGAGAGCCCAGAAATAAATGCTCACATATATGATGAAATGATATTTTACAAGGATGCCAAGACTATCCAATGGGGAAAGGATAGTCTATTCAACAAATAGTGTTGGTAAAACTGGATATTCACATGCAAAAGAATGAAGTTGGACCCTTACCTATAACCATATACAAACATTAGCTTAAAATGATCTAAGACCTAAATGTAAGACCTGAAAATACAAAACTCTTAGAAGGAAACAGGGGAAAAGCTTCACAACATTGGATTTGGCAGTGATTTCTTGGATATGACACCAAAGGCACAGGCAACAAAAGAAAAAAAAATAGACAAATAGGACTTCATAAAAAATTTTCTACATCAAAAGACAGTATCAACAAAGTAAAAAAAAAAACAACTCATAGAATGGGAGAAAATATTTGAAAATCATATATCAGATAAAGGATCAATATACAGAATATAGAGAACTAAAACTCAACAACAACAACAACAAAAACCTAACTCAAAAATGAGCTAAGGACTTGAGTAAACATTTATCCAAAGATATACAAATGGCCAATAAACACATAAAAATGCTCAACATCCCTAATCATTAGGGAAGTGCAAATTCAATGAGATACATCTCACACCCATTAGGATGGTTACCATCTAAAAAGCAGAACATGAGAAGTGTTGATGAGAATGTGGAGAAATCAGAACTCTTGCGTGGTGTTGGTGGGAATATAAAATGTTATAGCCACTATGAAAAACAGTATGATAGTTCCTCAAAAAATTAAAAATGGAAATAACATATAATCCAGAAATTCCGTTTTTTGTTACTTATTCAAAAGAAGTAAAAACAGAGCCTCTAACAGATATTTGACACCCATGTTTATAACAGCATTATTCATGATAGCTAAAATGTGGAAGCAACAGGAGTGTCCATGGACAGATGAATGAATAAGCCCAATGTGGTGTGTACATGCAATGGAATATTATTCAGTCTTAAAAAAGGAAGGAAATGCTAACACATGGTACAGCCTGGATGAACCTTCAAGACGTTATGCTAAGTGAAATAAAACAGTCATAGGAGGAGAAATTCCATTTATATGATATCTCTAGAGTGCTCAAATTCATAGACATGAAAATCCAGCTACCTGTCAGCCCCAGAGAAGTGAGGGCCAACCTTAGTGCCCCAGGGCTCTGGTGTTTTCCCTAATCAGTATCTCAGGGCTTTCCAAGAGCTGTTGTAGAAAATGCCTCTGGAGGTCTCAAGAGCAAACCCCCTCCAGGATCAGAAAAGCCTGGGGGGTACTCCCCACAGGGCCATTGTCTGGCTGTGCGACAGTAGGGAGGTGACTAACCCACTCTGTGCCTCAAATTCCTCAGCCAGTAACAGGGTGATAACAGTACCTGCCTCCTGCCATGCTGAGGACACTGAGATGAGCAAGTGCAGTGCTTGGTCACCGCCCCGTCAGTGTGACCTTTTGTCATCATCCACCCTCATCTCCTGGCAGGCAGGGACCCCAAGGGTGGAGGATTACCTTGCTGACACAGGAACGAACATTCCCTGCGTCTGTGACTTTGCAAACATATCAGGAACCACAAGGACCTGGAATTGTTCCAAGTGCTACAGTGAGCCAGTCATAAAAAGCAGACATAATTCTCCTAACACCTGCCTGCTGTGTGCTCTGCAGGTGCCAGGAGGGGCTGGAGGGAGAGGAGTGTCTACTCACCAAGGAGGGGCCAGCGTCTCTCTGTTTCATGAGCTGGGAGGTTTGAAGGCTGAGATTGCAGAGAAGGCGGGAAACAGTGTCCAAAAAGGAAAATGGACATTATAGTAAAGTGCTGGACAGTTTCCAAGGCTTTTCACGTGCTTGTTCTCCTTGATCCTCGCCACATGCTCAAGAGAGGAACAGCATGGGTGTCCTCATTTTGCAGAAGAGGAAACTAGGGCTCAGAGACTACCAGAACAAAGCCGACTGGTGATGGGGTCCTTCCATGCTCCATGACACTTTGATGGGCCTTCATCTTTCTATCAATAGTTGGCCTCTAACAGCGCCAACTATTAATAGAAAGGGCCGAGCTAGCTGGAACTTTGCTCTGCTCAGTGGTACACATTCAGATGGACTCTGCAGGCTCAGAGATTGGACCAAGAAATGGGGAGTGGGGGTCTGGAGGTGCTGCCCCATCCATCACTGTTCCCAAAGCAGCATGTTCCAGAATCTTCTCCTTGGCCCAGCCACTTGCCAGGCACCTCTCTGAGTCCTATCTGAAAGGTACTGGGTCTTCCTGTCCCCAGAACAGGGAGGCAGGGATGGGATGAACAGTTTCTGTTCTGAAACTCAAATCCTTGGCCCTTTACACTCGGTTGGTTACTGATACAACTGCTTCTCCAAGCCAAGCAACCAGTTGAGTCTTCACCCCATTCAGAGGTTGGGAAGCTGGCTCTGAGTCACCTGAAGGTTCAGAGATCATCTGGGAGGAGGGGATGTTGTGGGTTCATTCTCTAGAAACAGGCCCTGAGATAAAGGGTCTGTGTGCTTTCAGGAAAATGTGGTCTGGGAGTAAGGGCGGAGAGCGGAAGCAGGGTAGGAAGGAGTGCCAGTCCAGCATGGCACCGTCTCAGGCACAGCCTCAATATCAGCAGATCATACAAGGAAGTTTGGAGTGGAAGTTACACCTCAAGAGGTTGTTACAGCTCAAGATGAGGGAACTGGGCAGGTCTCCCCCTCCAGCGGCTGGCCACTGGAGTAAGGCCACCCTGGGGAACATGTCCTTCCCGGTGTTTCTGGCTTCTATGCCTGTGGCAAGGTGCTCCCAGAGCCCAGAGCAGGTACATGGGGCCAGGGACACCCACACTAGAACAGTGAGGGTATCTGAGGGCCCTGGGATGAGCAGACTCTGCCTCCCCTCCCCAGCTGTGCTGATCAGGACCTGTTCTCCAGGGGCAGGATTGTTCTAGAGTTCCCTGATCCAGAAAAAGTAGATGAGAACACCCAGTTGCAAAGAAGAAAGGGACAGCCCATGCTCACACTTAGAGACAGAGACTGAGGAAGGATTGGACCAAAAACAGGTGATCAGACTTTCTCCTCCACCCCAGCTTCACCATCTTCAACAAGCCTGGTTAAGAGACCAAAATGTGAGTGAACCCCCAAACCCACCCATTTAGTCTCATAATAACTCATGCCATCAATATCACCAGACACTCACTATGTGTGTAATGTCAGGGCATCATGACAGATACAATGCAGCTATCTGTAAAGGAAAAAAATAGTTTTAAAATGTTTTTAAAGTACATTTTAAAATAAGTTAAAGGGTGCCATAAAATTGTTTATAACTCAAAAGACAAATGCTTGAGGGGAGGGATACCCCAATCTCTATGATGTGTTTATTTCACCTTGCACATCTGTATCAAAATAGCTCATGTACCCCATAAATATATACACCTACTATGTACTGACAAAAGTTTAAAATTAATAATTTTTTACAGAGAAAAATAAAAGATCCTAAAAATAAAATAAATGTTTTAAAATGTTTGCTCCTGGTTTAAGACGTAGCATGCTTGTATCAGTCCATTTTCATACTGCTATGAAGAAATACCTGAGACTGGGTAAGTTATAAAGAAAAAGAGGTTTAATGGACTCACAGTTCCACATGGCTGGGGAGGCCTCACAATCATGGCAGAAGATGAAGGAGAAGCAAAGGCACATCTTACACAGCACAAGGCAAGAGAAGTGCTGAGCAAAAGGGGGAAAAGTCCCTTATAAAACCATCAGATATTGTGAGAACTCACTATTATGAGAACAGCAGCATGGGGGTAACCACCCACATGATTCAGTTATTTCCCACTGAGTCTCTCCCACAACATGTGGGGATTATGGGAGCTATAATTCAAGATGAGATTTGGGTGGGGACACAGCCAAACTATATCAATGCTAGACTGAATTTCTATCATTCTACAATTCTACTGACCCAGAGCAAAATCAGAACACCATCCTGTTATCCAAATGGAAAAAAACCTTTAGCCTTTTGGGACCCTTGGGTCAAGGCTGTGAATTCAGACTCCATCCCTGCAAAGTGCCTCTACTCGCCAGAGTCCAGCACCCAGGACGTGATGCAGGTGGTAGGCACACGCCCTCCACAGCATGGGGCCTGAGTCAGCAGCAGGAACCACAAGCTCCTAGCAGGACAGAGGCCTGGCCCTGCCCTCTGGGCACTCATTGAGAGAAAGGGCACAGAGGGAACAAGCTGGAGGGGCACCAGAATTCTGGGGCAAAGGGGTCCCTGTAGGCAATGGAAGTCAGTGGAGGATTCCTGGGGAGGCAGGCCTCAGTGGGGCTGAAGGGTTGAAGAAAACCTAAATAAAGGTTGGGATAGGGTGATGTATTGATTTCTAGTGGCTGCTGTAACCATTTACCACAAACTTGGTAATTTAGAACAACCCAAATGTATTACCTTAATGTTCTGGAAATCAGAAGTCCCAAATGGGCCCCATGGGACTAAAAACCAACTTGTCACAGGGCTGTGTTCTTTCGGGGAGAACCCATTTCCTTTGTAGTTTATTTTATTTCAGCTGGGGTTTTTTTAAACCATCTACCAACCTAGAATGACTGTAAGTCCTATTTATTATTTCAGAAGTATACTTCTTCGCTGGATTCTTTTGAGCATTCTACCACTCTAGTTTAGCCCCTACTCCAGAATTAGGAGAACATTGACTCCCCCAACAGGCATTTCCCCCCTCAACCCATTTCCTTGGTTTTTCCAGCTTCCAGAGACCACTGCCTTCGCTGGTTCATGGCCCCTCCTCTATCTGCAATGACCTCCTCTATCTAGCCAGCAATGACCAGTCAAGTACTTCTCACATTGCATCATTCTGGCCTTCTCTCCTGCCCCACTCTTCTCCATTCAAGAGTATTGGGCCCACCTGGATAATCCAGCGTCATCTCCCCAGCTCGGGGTCAGCTGATGAACAACCTGAATTTTATCTGCAGCGTCTATTCTTCTTTGCTACATTAGCCAGGGTTCTCCAAGAGACAGCATGAGTAGGATGTACATAGATACATAAACTATTTATTATGGGAGTTGGCTCGTGCAATTATGGAGGCTGAGAAGTCTCATGTTATGCCATCTGCAAGCTGGAGAGCAGGAAAGCGGGTGGGGTTGTTCAATCTGAGTCTGAAGAGCTGAGAACCAGGACGACACTAGTGTAAGTCCCGGATCGTGAAGGCCCAAGAACCAGGAGCCCTGATGTACAAGGGCAACGGAGGATGGACGTTCTGACCCAAGAAGAGACGAGAGAATTTACCCTTCCTCTGCCTTTTTGTGCTACTCAGGCCCTTGACAGATTGGATGACACCCATTCCCATGGGTGAGTGCAGATCTTTTTTACTCATTCTACCCATTCAAATGCTTGTCTTTTCCCAAAACACCCTCAGAGACGCACCCAGAAATAATGCTCTACCAGCTATCTGGGTATCCCTTAACCCAGTCAAGTGGGATGTGATGCATAAAATTAACCATCACACCGTGTAATGTGATATTATTTACAGGCCCCAGGGATCAGGTCATAGACATATGATGGGCATTTTTCTGCTAACCACATGTTGCCAGTAAAGAGGAAGACATCCAGCCCAGCAAGAAGAAGAAGTTGGGCAAAGGAGTGAGGATCTGTTCCAACTATTGCTTCTGAGTTGAACTCAATATACACATTCTATAAGTGGGTCTGAGAAATTGCCCAAAGCAAAGAGAATACTATAAAAAGGAGGAAGATCATAATCTAGCATCCTAATCAGGAGTGGGCTTCAGAATATATCACTTTACATGTGTACAATTAAAGGTAACAACTCTAATAATAAGGACGGATCCTGTGCCAGGCACTGTCCCCGCATTTTCCTGGCCATGGCCAGTGAACCTTTAGGTGATATCAGAGTGGACAGCCACCAGTGGAGGCTTATGGTGCCTCCAGAAAGGACAACCAAATAAAAAATTCTTCTCGCAAAACTAGACTCAGCCAGGGGACCAGAGCTTGGCAGAGATTGATGAGGATGAAACATTTGCATTCAACTAATGCGATCGGATGAAGTTCAATCTTTCCACAAAGGGGTAACGGTGTTCAAACAGCCATACTTGGGCACTGATTTACTGCATTTCATAAAAGCTGGCAAACCATAAAAGGTGCTATCTGTATTGAATTTCACTGCCATAAAGAGATATAAAACTGATACCTGTCTTTACTGGCACCCAAGATAAAGTGATGTTAATGCACTAATTTTGTTTCCTTGAGATTACGAGAGGTTGAATACCGAACAAACATCACCGCATGACCTGCCTTCCTCTCTGGATTCAGAACAAACCACTGGTTCCTTCAGATGCTGGGAGCCATGGGGCAGGGAACTGGTGGTAGCCTGTCCAGGGTGACGGTGAATGCAACACACAGGTTTTCACCCAGGTATCATCCTGCATCTAGGCAGGGGTCTACAGCCCCACCTGCAAAAGGCTCAGGTGCCCCAGGTTCATGAAAGGAAGTCAAAAGACAGTCTTCCCATTTCCTCTCCCCCAATTAATGGCAGCTGGCATTTATGAGAATCTACCTTGCACAAGCAATTACACTTTCATTTAATCCTCTCAGTGACATGGCAACATGGGGACCCTGATGATTGCCATCTCTGTTTCATCTAAGGTGAAACCAAGACTCAAACAGATGCAGCTAAGATTTTATCTCAAATTTTTCAGTCTACTGAATTCAAGTTCTGCTGATAATCCTGACTTGGCTGAAGGGTGCAGCTGCCTGGCATAGCACTTATTTACAATGTTTCAACGTGTTTGCTAAGTGATGTTTGCAGAGGAAATGTGTGCCCCTTCTATTCAATAAATATGTGTTGCACCCCCACTATATGTAGCCATGCATCCTTCTAGGTTCTAGGGCAGAATGGCAAATAGGACAGACACTTGCAATCATGAGCCTTTCATGCAATATTATGCCACCTAACATTTGTCTCTCAGTGGGTCCTTTTGCTGTACCCCTTTTACATGGTCATCAGTTCAGTTCAGTATGCCACTGAATACTTATGAAGTGGCATTTGTGAAGCACTTGCCGTGGGCCAGGCACTGGCTATGATTAGCATGATGACTCTTGTCTTCATTTTCTGGATCAAGGAAATAGTAAAGTGAATTTCCTAAGGTCATACAGCCAATCATACAGCCAGTTAGTGTGGAAGCTAACTACCTGTATGGCTAGGTATCATTTCTCAAGGATGTGCTATGTACCACTATGATAGTACTTTACACCTCTGATCCTTTCAATAATCCTTAAGGTAAATGCTACCGACCCATTTTGCAGGTGCAGAATTGGACTCTGTGGCATGATGGGGCTTGCAAGGCCATACATCCAGGGAGTGGCAGAGCCTGGGATGGCACTAAAACACAGCTTGCCTAACTTCTACTCTACCCATGATGGAGAAACCAGGCTAGACATGGCCTGCAGTCATACAACCAGGAAACATGACAAAACGTATAAAACAATGGTTATCAGACACTGGACAAAAAGCAGAGCAGACTATGGTTCCCAAAAGAAAGAAAACAAATAAGGTGAGCCCTGTGGTTGCCTAACTTTCTTTGTTTTTTTTTTTTTTTTTTTTTTTGAGACCGAGTCTCACTGTCGCCCATGCTGGAGTGCAGTGGCGCAATCTTGGCTCACTGCAAGCTCTGCCTCCTGGCTTCATGCCATTCTCCTGCCTCAGCCTCCCAAGTAGCTGAGACTACAGGCACCCGCCACCTTGACCGGCTGATTTTTTTTTTTTTTTTTGTATTTTTAGTAGAGATGGGATTTCACCGTGTTAGCCAGGATGGTCTCGATCTCCTGACCTCATGATCCGCCCACCTCGGCCTCCCAAAGTGCTGGGATTACAGGCGTGAGCCACCGTGCCCGGCTGCCTAACTTTCTTTTTAGCTTTATGGAGGTACAACTTACTTAAAGGAGGGTCCAGACAGAGCACAGTGAGTTTCCTTAGCTCAAAAAGTGGAAATTGGAGCTCAGGGAGATGGACGTGGCTGGGCTTTGCTGGGTAAAGTAGTGGAGAGTCACGAAGAGGAGGGTTCCAGAGGAGGGTTCCAGAAATCTGCATAAGAACCTCCTTAAGTGTTTGAAGTTAGAACTAAATTCTGTGCATGGAATGAAATTCCACAAGGACAGGAGCTGTTAGATGAATGATTCTCAGAGCCCACACAGGGCTGAGAGACTGTAAAGCTCCAATTAGTAAGAGTATAGAGACCTTGGAGAAGATCTAGAGCACTCTGCAGAGAACCACAGAGGGCCACACCTTTGTAGTGGGGCTGAACTAGCCACATAGTAAAAGGTACTCTAGATGCCTGCTGCCCCCAACACCAACAAAACTTAAAAATAAGCCATTCAAGGATCAAGCTAATCTGCAAACAACTATCTACCAAGCAAAATTATACATTCTTTAAATGAAGATAGCAAAATCCAGACACCCAAAAATGTAACATGCAAACAATAAAAATTATGAGATATGAAAAGAAGACTTAAAATGTGAATCATAATCAAGAGAAATATCAGCCAATAAAAACAGACACAGAAATAACAGAGATGTTGGAATTAGAAGACAAGGACATTAAAATAGCCATTGTGAATACATTAAAGAACTCAAAGCAAAACTAAAACATGATGATGAGAGAAATGAAACTCTAAAAATGTATTAAAAGGAACTTCTAAGGATAATATATACAATGTCTGAAAAAAAGAAATTACCTGAATAGACTGAGATACTTAAAAAAACATCAGATCAGTGACTAGACATTCAGGGGTCTATGGGAAAATTGCAAGCAGTCTAATATATGTGTAACTGGAGATTACAGACTGGGGAGGATAAAATATATTTGAAAAAATATTGGCTGTAATTTTTCTAAATTTGATGAAAACTATGAAGTCACAGACCACAATGGTCAAAACTTGAAGCAGAATAAATACCAAAAAGAAAAACAACTACAACACAAGGCATTTTATCATCAAATTTCTGGACTACAATTCAACACTGGGGACTACGGTGAAGGATAAAATCATAAAAGCAGCAAGAGAAAAAAGAAGATTAAACAAGGAATTTCTGCTGACTTCTCAGAAACAATGTAAGCCAGAAGACAATGACATGGCATTTTTCAAGCGTTCAGAATTCAAAGGTGGGGAAAAAAGTCTCCCAAGCTAGAATGCTATAACAAAAACATGACAAAAGCAAAATAAAGACATTTTCAGTTTCATTACATACAAAAACCTGGATCTGTACAAATTAATATAAAGCATGTGGAATAATAAATATTTAGCTAAACATAAAAACATTCTCATTTTTAATTTCTTTAGATGATAATCGATGATCTAAAGAAAACATAATATTGATGATTTGCATGGCTTATAATATATATAACCATTCATGGTATGGTGACGATTGCTCAAAGGAATTTAGCAAGATCATAAGATACAGGATCAATATCAATATATTTCTATATACTGGCAGTGGATCATTGGGAAATGAATTTTTAAAAATATAATTTACAATAGCATCAAAAATCATTAAGTACTTTCAGATGAATTGTTTTAGTTTCTTTTTCTTAGCTTTATTGTGGTATGACTTGTATGAAAAAACCTGTCCATTTTAAATATACAATTTGTTGAGTTTTGATGGATGTACATGGTCATGGGAGCACCATGACAATGAAGACACAGAATGCTTCCTTCACCACAGAACATTCCTTGGGCCCCTGTGTAGTGAACTCACTTGCTCCCAACTGTTGACCTGTGAATACCAGTGACTTGTTTTCTGTCACAATTGTTTTGCCTTCTTACAATGCTGTATAAATAGAATCATATATTAGAAGTCTCTGGGTCTTGCATCTCCCACTTTACATGATGATGTTAAGATTCATCCCTGTTGCTGCGTGTATCACTAGTCCCTTTGTATTGATGACAAGCAGATTCCATTATGTGAATGGAGCACAATCTGTTCATCCATTCATGTGTTGAATGATATTTGGGTTATTTTTTCTGGTTTTGGCTACTGTAAGTAAAGCTGCTATAAATGCTTGCATACAAATCCTAAATATATGTTTTCATTTCTTGTATTAAAACCCAGGAGTACAATAGCTGGATTATATAACTACAGCCAAACAGTTATCTGGATAACTGTATTTCAATATTATTTAAAAAACTGTAAAACCATCCTTCAGGTATCTGTATCATTTTGCATTCCCACCAACAATTCCAAACCACATGGGAAAAAAAAATTTATATATGACAAAACACTTGTATCTAAAATATATAAAGAACTATTGCAACTTAATAATAAGGAAAAAAGTCCCAATTTAAAAACAGGTGAATGATTTGAACAGTCACTTAGGAAAATAATATTTATAATATTATTGTATATAATATACAATAACATGTATATATACATAAAATAGAAGTGTAACATCATAAACAAATGGACAGTAAGTGCAAAAAAAAGGTGTGCAACACTGTCAGTCATCAGGGAAATGCAAATTAAACCATAGAAAGATGCCACAACACATTCACTAGAAAGGTTAAAATTAAAAATACTTAGAATACTAAGTGCTGGTGAAGATGTGGAGACCATGGTACTCTCAGACATTGCTAGTTGAAGTGTTAAATATTACAGCCATTTTGAAAAACACTGTGGAGGTTATCATAAAGTTAAAAATACCCTTATCATTGGACCTAGCAATTACTTCCCCTGACGGTTTTCCAAGAGAAACTAACTCCACAGAAATACATATATACAAATGTTTATAGCAGCTTTATTAAAAATATTCTAAAATTTAAAACCACCCAAAGTCTATAAAAGGAAATAGATCATCAAATTGTGGCATATTCATACAGTGAAATATTACTTAGATGAATCTGAAAAGCAAGATGCTAAGCAAAAAAAAAACCCAGTCATACACCAGAAGTCTACATGGTTCTCTTCATGTGAAAGTCTAGAACAGACAAAACAAATCAACAGTGAGAAATTTTTTTGTAAGTATCCATTCTTTCTAATCAGGTACTGGGGTCTCTCTCTTGAGAGTGGCTATAAAATCTAGCCCTGACCAGGAAAGAAGTTAGGTTCAAGTGTGTCAGTCAGGTGACACACAGGAGGCAGCACGAAACATGAAATAACAGAAGCAGTTTATAACTTACAGACTATGAAAAGAAGAGGGTAGCACACCTGGCAGGGCCAATGGGAAGGGGAAGCTGTCTGGGACACTCATGCTCAACCAGTGGATGAGGAGCAAGAGAGTTAGAGAGAGACCTGTAATCCAGAGCCTTTACTGAGGTTGAGGACATTACCTAAGAAGATTTCCCACAGAGTGCTGTAGTTGGTGAGTTTAAAGCAAGCAGGTGTGAGTTCTGTGGGTCATGCTGTACTGAGAGGGAGTCATTGTAGCATATCTGTAAAGTCCCTGTGGGCTTTAGGGAGCAAGAGGGGCAAGTCATATGGGTTGTGTCTTAGCCCATTCTTGCACTGCTATAAAGAAACACCTAAGACTGGATAGTTTATAAGAAAAGAAGTTTAATTGGCTCACAGTTCTACAGGCTGTACAGGAAGTATAGCAGCTTCTGCATCTGGGTATCCTCAGGAAACTTACAATCATGGTGGAAGGTGAAGGGGAAGCAAGTGCTTCTTACATGGCTGGAGTAGGAGAATGGTGGTGGTGGTGGTGGTGGTGGGAGGTGGGGAAGTGCCACATACTTTTAAACAACCAGATCTTGTGAGAACTCTGTCATGAGAACAGCACTGAGGAGATGGTCCCAAAGCATTGATGAGAATTTCACCCTCATGATCTAATTACCTCCCATCAGTCCCCATCTCCAACACTGGGGACTACAATTCAACATGAGATTTGGGTGAGGACACAGATCTAAACCATATTATTTCATGCCAACCCCTCCAAATCTCGTGTCTTTCTCACATTGCAAAAGTACAATCATGACTTCCCAATAATTCACAATCTTAACTCATTCCAGCATTAACTCAAAAGCCCAAAGTCCAAAGTCTCATCTCAGACAAGGCAAAAGTCTCTTCACCTATGAGCCTGTAAAATCAAAAACAAGTTTGTTTCTTCCAAGATACAATGAAAGTATAGGCATTGGGTAAATACTCCGGTGCCAAAAGAAATAAATCAGCCAGAAAGGGGCTACAGGCCCCAATCAATTCTGAAACCCAGCAGTGCAGTAACTAAACCTTAAAGCTCCAAAATAATCTCCTTTGACCCCATGTCTCACATCCAGGCCACATTGATGCAAAGGGTAAGCTCCCAAGGCCTTGGGCACCTCCACCTCTGTGGCTTTGCAGGATTTAGCCCCTGAAGCTGCCCTCAAGGGCTAGCATTGAGTGCCTACAGCTTTTCCAGGTGCGTGGTGCAAGCTGTTGGTGGCTCTACCATTCTGGGGTCTGGAGGATGGTGGCCCTCTTCTCCCAGTTCCATTAGGCAGTGCCCCAGTGGGGACTCCGTGTGGGGGCTCCAACCCCACATTTCCCCTCTGCACTGCCTTAGCAGAAGTTCTCTGTGAAGGCTCTGCCCCGGCAGCAGGCTTCTGCCTGGACATCCAGGTTTTCCATACATCCTCTGAAATCTAGACAGAGGCTCCCAAGCCTCATCTCTTGCATTCTGCATGCCTGTAGGCTTAACACCACATGGAAGTCCCCAAGGCTTATGGCTTGCACCCTCTGAAGCAGTGACCCAAGCTGTACCTGGGCCTCTGAGCCATGGCTGGTGCTGTAGTGGCTGGGACACAGGGAGCAGAGTCCTGAGGCTGCACAGGATGGCAGGGCCCTAGGCCTAACCCACAGAACCAATCTTCCCTCTTACACCTCCAGGACTGTGATGGAGGCGACTGCCGCAAAGGTTTCTGAAATGCCTTTGAGGCCTTTTCCCCATTGTCTTGGCTATTAGCACTTGGTTCCTTTTGACTTATGCAAATTTCTGCAGCCTGCTTCGATTCTTCCCTTGAAAATGGGATTTTCTTTTCTACCATGTGGGTGGGCTGCAAATTTTTCAAACTTTGACACTCTGCTTCCCCTTTAAATATAAATTTCAGTTTCTGGTCATTTCTTGAACCCGGGACGCAGAGGTTGCTGTGAGCCGAGATCACGCCATTGCACTCCAGCCTGGGCAACAGAGTGAGACTCCTTCTCAAAAAAAAAAAAAAAGGAAAGGAAAGGAAAGAAAGAAAGAGAAAGACAGAGAGAGAGAAAGAAAGAAGAAAGAAAGAGAGAGAGAGAGAGCGAGAAAGAAAGAAAGAAGAAAGAAAGAAAGAAAGAAAGAAAGAAAGAAAGAAAGAAAGAAAGAAAGAAAGAAGAAAGAAAGAAAGAAAGGCATAATAGAATTTTGGGGGGATGATGGAAATGTTCTAAACTTAATTATGGTAGTTACATAATATATACATTTATTTTAAAAACTTCGTCAAACTATACACTTAAATTTAGTGCATTTTCTTGCATATAAATGAATTCTTAATAAAGATGATTTTTAAAAAACAACTCAGTTTGCCCAATTCCTAGGCCCCTTCTGCATCCAGCGGCCCACTGCACCAGCAGCAGCGGCTACTAGTCTAGGCTACCACTGTCTGGTAGTTTGAGCCACTGCTCTCACCACTTCCTATTCGGGGCCACACAGGTGCCCACTCATTGCTGGTGAAGACATTGGTCCCCTTTTCACTGGGTTTCTTAGCAGAAAGATCCTCTCAAGAAAAATACGGATCTGTTCTTCCAGTTCCCATTCCCCCAGCATTCATCTCAGTCTCTCCTAGGAAACATGCTCACAATGCCTCTTTCTTCCCCAGAAGGGGTTCCAAGTGGAATCAGGATGCCTGGGGATATGTGGCTCCAGCCCCAGGTTGAGGGGTGGGTCTCTTGGGCTTTGGGACCCAGGTGTGGCCCCTCAGTCGGGGTCAGGTGCTGGAGACCCTCTCAGGCTTCTTAGTGGGATGGGATGGGGGTAGGATCATCCACAAACACCAAGGTTTGGCAGAGCAAACGCCTCCTGTTCACAGGAGAACAACCAAGTGGGCTTCCCAGAGAGCAGAACACCCAGCCCCAGCATCCAGGGCTCACCTACCACGTTTGGGAACTTCCCTCCATCCACGCAGGAGGCAGGGGTGATGCCTGTGACCACCACGCTGGACCAGGCATTACCAGACACCACACTCTTTCCTTGCTGGAGTCCCAGTATTTTCTTAGCATAATACCCTTATCATAATTTT
The DNA here is from genome assembly GCF_028878055.3 of Symphalangus syndactylus. Taxonomy (NCBI): domain Eukaryota; kingdom Metazoa; phylum Chordata; class Mammalia; order Primates; family Hylobatidae; genus Symphalangus; species Symphalangus syndactylus. Next base: position 31,357,231 of record NC_072444.2, on the reverse strand, counting down.
TAGATGAAGGCCGAACCATCTCTATCATGAATCAGACCCAGATGGTTACACACGGCTTTAAGATCCCCAAGAGAATGGGGCCGTCCTCCTTCAAGGTTTTCCCATTGCACTTCTCCTGTCTACCCCTCTCAGGTGCCTCCTTCTCTGTCAAGATCTCCTTTCCTGGTTACTCCGGTTATGCATGGAGCCATCATTTCTTGTGCCCATCAGACATTGGTGCTCCCTCTGGGGCCAGGTAGCTTCCCCCTTTACTTCAGGGATCCCTGATGGAATGCGAATGTCTGGGCGAGTGTGGGGGGCCTGGGGAGCTTTAGGAAAACAGGAGGGAATGACGGAGGAGGAGACAGGGAGGGGACTCCCGGGAGAGAGGTGCCGCTAGAGCTGCTCTCCACCTCCTGCTCTTGTTCTCCACCTCTCAGCCACTGTCCTTCACCAGGGACTCCTTCCAGCCACCGTGCTTGGGCCGCTCAAGCCAGGCGGTCAGAGGAAGCTCAGGCCTGTGTCCCCCAACCCGTGTCATGAGGAGCTGTCCTTGCAGGCAAAGCATGGAAGACACTGGTTGGTACCGATTTCTCTCTTTTCCTACAGCATTGCACTCACTATTCAGAGAACACTGGACTCAGAGAGGTTAGGAGATTGGGCCAATATCACAAAGCAAGCAACTGCTGAGCAGAGCCTCCCTGCAAAGCCCATGCTGTCTGTGATGATATTGCAATAACCACAAGCCAGCTGAGTTCTCCCGGTGAGACTGAGGCCCTCAGCTGGGACATCCCCACTCCACACCCCCCATACCCCGTGCATGCCCCAATCCGAGGCCACCTGGGAGAATGACAGGGCGACTCTGGGCTGCACCAGAAGCTGCATGTGGGGTTCCTCACTACCAAGAAGAGAAAGGTCAGTTTTCTGGGGACCTCTGTTGACCATCAAAAGCGTTAATGAAATTACTGGCAACAACCCCCTAAAACCATGACCGAAACATAACCACCCAAGGCACATTCAATCCGAATTGTTTCCATGACTCCATAACAAGAGGACACAGCAAGAACACAGCTTCCACTGCCCCCAGCTCTGGGTTCCCCTCATGGTCATCCCCCCTCTTTACTGGTGACACTCACCCTGCTCTGGGGAGCCAGGAAGGAGCCTGCGTGGATTTCCCTTTTAACATTTCTACCTGGCTTATCTGTCTCAGGTCACCATCCAGCCACCATCAAGTTTCAATTAACTTTTTGCCCCAAATTAGACAGGGAGACTCAGTGAATGAGCACTGACCGCAGATGATGCACGGAGACACTCAGGGCCATTGAGGAGAGCACTGCCCTGGTTAACTACACTTGCTGATTGCTATTTAATTGCCCAGATGCGTCAGGAAGGCACCACACTTCCCTCATTTAGTCCTGACATCTGTGAGCAAGATGTAATGGTGAGAGATTCAATCAACAACAAGACATAGAAGTTTCTCCGTTTTCCCAACTACACCAGCTGAGCCCTGCCTGCTTCCTGCCTCTGGGTCGTCTCTGAAAGGGACTAAGGGATTAAAAAACTAAGAGGGGGAGAAATTGTGGGTGGAGCCAAGATGGCGGAATAGGAACAGCTCCAGTCTCCAGCTCCCAGCCCCAGCGACACAGAAGACGGGTGATTTCTGCATTTCTGCTTGAGGTACCGGTTTCATCTCACTAGGGAGTACCTAACAGTGGGTGCAGGACAGTCGGTGAAGCGCACTGTGCGCGAGCCGAAGCAGGGCGAGGCATTGCCTCACTCGGGAAGCGCAAGGGGTCAGGGAGTTCCCTTTCCTAGTCAAAGAAAGGGAAAACAGACGGCACCTGGAATATCGGGTCAGTCCCGTCCTAATACTGCGCTTTTCCAACGGGCCTGGAAAACGGCACACTAGGAGATTGTGTCCCGCACCTGGCTCGGAGGGTCCTATGCCCACAGAGTCTTGCTGATTGCTAGCACAGCAGTCTGAGATCACGCTGCAAGGCGGCAACGAGGCTGGGGGAGGGGCGCCCGCCATTGCCCAGGCTTGCTTAGGTAAACAAAGCAGCCAGGAAGCTCGAACTGGGTGGAGCCCACCACAGCTCAAGGAGGCCCGCCTGCCTCTGTAGGCTCCACCTCTGGGGGCAGGGCACAGACAACCAAAAACTCAGCGAGAACTTCCACAGCCTTAAATGTCCCTGTCTGACTGACAGCTTTGAAGAGAGTAGTGGTTCTCCCAGCACGCAGCTGGAGATCTGAGAACGGACAGACTGCCTCCTAAAGTGGGTCCCTCACCCCTGAGCAGCCTAACTGGGAGGCACCCCCCCAGTGGGACAGACTGACACCTCATTCAACCGGGTACTCCTCTGAGACAAAACTTTCAGAGGAACTATCAGACAGCTGAATTTGTGGTCTCACGAAAATCCGCTGTTCTGCAGCCACCGGTGCTGACACCCAGCCAAACAGGGTCTGGAGTGGACCTCTAGTAAACTCCAACAGACCTGCAGCTGAGGGTCTTGTCTGGTAGAAGGAAAATTAACAAACAGAAAGGACATCCACACCAAAAACCCATCTGTACATCACCATCATCGAAGACAAAAAGTAGACAAAACCACAAAGATGGGGAAAAAACAGACCAAAAAAACTGGAAACTCTAAAAAACAGAGCACCTCTCCTCCTCCAAAGGAACGCAGTTCCTCACCAGCAACGGAACAAAGCTGGATGGAGGATGACTTTGATGAGTTGAGAGAAGAAGGCTTCAGACGATCAAACTACTCTGAGCTACGAGAGGAAATTCAAAACAATAGCAAAGAAGTTAAAAACTTTGAAAAAAAATTAGAAGAATGGATAACTAGAATAACCAATGGAGAGAAGGGCTTAAAGGAGATGATGGAGCTGAAAGCCAAGTTTCGAGAACTACGCGAAGAATGCAGAAGCCTCAGTAGCAGATGCGATCAACTGGAAGAAAGGGTATCGCTGATAGAAGATGAAATGAATGAAATGAAGCGAGAAGGGAAGTTTAGAGAAAAAAGAATAAAAAGAAATGAACAAAGCCTCCAAGAAATTTGGGACTATGTGAAAAGACCAAACCTACGTCTGATTGGTGTACCTGAAAATGATGGGGAGAATGGAACCAAGTTGGAAAACACTCTGCAAGATATTATCCAGGAGAACTTCCCCAATCTAGCAAGGCAGGCCAGCATTCAGATTCAGGAAATACAGAGAACGCCACAAAGATACTCCTCGAGAAGGGCAACTCCAAGACACATAATTGTCAGATTCACCAAAGTGGAAATGAAGGAAAAAATGTTAAGGGCAGCCAGAGAGAAAGGTCGGGTTACCCACAAAGGGAAGCCCATCAGACTAACAGCTGATCTCTCAGCAGAAACTCTACAAGCCAGAAGAGAGTGGGGGCCGATATTCAACATTCTTAAAGAAAAGAATTTTCAACCCAGAATTTCCTATCCCGCCAAACTAAGCTTCATAAGTGAAGGAGAAATAAAATACTTTACAGACAAGCAAACGCTGAGTGATTTTGTCACCACCAGGCCTGCCCTAAAAGAGCTCCTGAAGGAAGCACTAAACATGGAAAGGAACAACCGGTACCAGCCCCTGCAAAAACATGCCAAATTGTAAAGACCATCGAGGCTAGGAAGAAACTATAGCAACTAACGAGCAAAATAACCAACTAACATCATAATGACAGGATCAGATTCACACATAACAATATTCACGTTAAATGTAAATGGGCTAAATGCTCCAATCAAAAGACACAGACTGGCAAACTGGATAAGGAGTCAGGACCCATCAGTGTGCTGTATTCAGGAAACCCATCTCACGTGCAGAGACACACATAGACTCAAAATAAAGGGATGGAGGAAGATCTATCAAGCAACTGGAAAACAAAAAAAGGCAGGGGTTGCAATCCTAGTCTCTGATAAAATAGACTTTAAACCAACAAAGATCAAAAGAGACAAAGAAGGCCATTACATAATGGTAAAGGGATCAATTCAACAAGAAGAGCTAACTATCCTAAATATATATGCACCCAACACAGGAGCACCCAGATTCATAAAGCAAGTCCTCAGTGACCTACACAGGGACTTAAACTCCCACACAATAATAATGGGAGATTTTAACACCCCACTGTCAGCATTAGACAGATCAACGAGACAGAAAGTTAACAAGGATATCCAGGAATTGAACTCAGCTCTACATAAAGTGGACCTAATAGACATCTACAGAACTCTGCACCCCAAATCAACAGAATATACATTTTTTTCAGCACCACACCACACCTATTCCAAAATTGACCACATAGTTGGAAGTAAAGCTCTTCTCAGCAAATGTAAAAGAACAGAGATTATAACAAACTGTCTCTCAGACCACAGTGCAATCAAACTAGAACTCAGGATTAAGAAACTCAGTCAAAACCGCTCAACTACATGGAAACTGAACAACCTGCTCCTGAATGACTATTGGGTACATAATGAAATGAAGGCAGAAATAAAGATGTTCTTTGAAACCAATGAGAACAAAGACACAACATACCAGAATCTCTGGGACACGTTCAAAGCAGTGTGTAGAGGGAAATTTATAGCACTAAATGCCCACAAGAGAAAGCAGGAAAGATCCAAAATTGACACCCTAACATCACAATTAAAAGAACTAGAAAAGCAAGAGCAAACACATTCAAAAGCTAGCAGAAGGCTAGAAATAACTAAAATCAGAGCAGAACTGAAGGAAATAGAGACACAAAAAACCCTTCAAAAAATTAATGAATCCAGGAGCTGGTTTTTTGAAAAGAGCAACAAAATTGATGGACCGCTAGCAAGACTAATAAAGAAGAAAAGAGAGAAGAATCAAATAGATGCAATAAAAAACGAAAAAGGGGATATCACCACCGATCCCACAGAAATACAATCTACCATCAGAGAATACTACAAACACCTCTATGCAAATAAACTAGAAAATCTGGAAGAAATGGATAAATTCCTCGACAAATACACCCTCCCAAGACTAAACCAGGAAGAAGTTGAATCTCTGAATAGACCAATAACAGGTTCTGAAATTGTGGCAATAATCAATAGCTTACCAACCAAAAAGAGTCCAGGACCTGATGGATTCACAGCTGAATTCTACCAGAGGTACAAGGAGGAACTGGTACCATTCCTTCTGAAACTATTCCAATCGATAGAAAAAGAGGGAATCCTCCCTAACACATTTTACGAAGCCAGCATCGTCCTGATACCAAAACCTGGCAGAGACATAACCAAAAAAGAGAATTTCAGACCAATATCCTTGATGAACATTGATGCAAAAATCCTCAATAAAATACTGGCAAACCGAATCCAGCAGCACATCAGAAAGCTTATCCACCATGATCAAGTGGGCTTCATCCCTGGGATGCAAGGCTGGTTCAACATATGCAAATCAATAAATGTAATCCAGCATATAAACAGAACCAAAGACAAAAACCACATGATTATCTCAATAGATGCAGAAAAGGCCTTTGACAAAATTCAACAACCCTTCATGCTAAAAACTCTCAATAAATTAGGTATTGATGGGACGTATCTCAAAATAATAAGAGCTATCTACAACAAACCCACAGCCAATATCATACTGAATGGGCAAAAACTGGAAGCATTCCCTCTGAAAACTGGCACAAGACAGGGATGCCCTCTCTCACCGCTACTATTCAACATAGTGCTGGAAGTTCTGGCCAGAGCAATCAGGCAGGAGAAGGAAATAAAGGGTATTCAATTAGGAAAAGAGGAAGTCAAATTGTCCCTGTTTGCAGATGACATGATTGTATATCTAGAAAACCCCATTGTCTCAGCCCAAAATCTCCTTAAGCTGATTAGCAACTTCAGCAAAGTCTCAGGATACAAAATTAATGTACAAAAATCACAAGCATTCTTGTACACCAATAACAGACAAACAGAGAGCCAAATCATGAGTGAACTCCCATTCACAATTGCTTCAAAGAGAATAAAATACCTAGGAATCCAACTTACAAGGGATGTGAAGGACCTCTTCAAGGAGAACTACAAACCACTGCTCAATGAAATAAAAGAGGATACAAACAAATGGAAGAACATTCCATGCTCATGGGTTGGAAGAATCAATATCATGAAAATGGCCATACTGCCCAAGGTCATTTATAGATTCAATGCCATCCCCATCAAGCTACCAATGACTTTCTTCACAGAATTGGAAAAAACTACTTTAAAGTTCATATGGAACCAAAAAAGAGCCCGCATCGCCAAGTCAATCCTAAGCCAAAAGAACAAAGCTGGAGGCATCACGCTACCTGACTTTAAACTATACTACAAGGCTACAGTAACCAAAACAGCATGGTACTGGTACCACAACAGAGACATAGATCAATGGAACAGAACAGAGCCCTCAGAAATGATGCCGCATAGCTACAACTATCTGATCTTTGACAAACCTGACAAAAACAAGAAATGGGGAAAGGATTCCCTATTTAATAAATGGTGCTGGGAAAACTGGCTAGCCATATGTAGAAAGCTGCAACTGGATCCCTTCCTTACACCTTATACAAAAATTAATTCAAGATGGATGAAAGACTTATATGTTAGACCTAAAACCATTAAAATCCTACAAGAAAACCTAGGCAATACCATTCAGGACATAGGCGTGGGCAAGGACTTCATGTCTAAAACACCAAAAGCAATGGCAACAAAAGCCAAAATCGACAAATGGGATCTCATTAAACTAAAGAGCTTCTGCACAGCAAAAGAAACTATCATCAGAGTGAACAGGCAACCTACACAATGGGAGAAAATTTTTGCAACCTACTCATCTGACAAAGGGCTAATATCCAGAATCTACAATGAACTCAAACAAATTTACAAGAAAAAAACAAACAACCCCATCAAAAAGTGGGCAGAGGACATGAACAGACACTTCTCAAAAGAAGACATTTATGCAGCCAAAAAACACATGAAGAAATGCTCCTCATCACTGGCCATCAGAGAAATGCAAATCAAAACCACAGTGAGATACCATCTCACACCAGTTAGAATGGCCATCATTAAAAAATCAGGAAACAACAGGTGCTGGAGAGGATGTGGAGAAATAGGAACACTTTTACACTGTTGGTGGGACTGTAAAGTAGTTCAACCATTGTGGAAGTCAGTGTGGCGATTCCTCAGGGATCTCGAACTAGAAATACCATTTGACCCAGCCATCCCATTACTGGGTATATACCCAAAGGACTATAAATCATGCTGCTATAAAGACACATGCACACGTATGTTTATTGTGGCACTATTCACAATAGCAAAGAGTTGGAACCAACCCAAATGTCCAACAACGATAGACTGGATTAAGAAAATGTGGCACATATACACCATGGAATACTATGCAGCCATAAAAAATGATGAGTTCGCGTCCTTTGTAGGGACATGGATGAAACTGGAAAACATCATTCTCAGTAAACTATCGCAAGGACAAAAAACCAAACACCGCATGTTCTCACTCATAGGTGGGAATTGAACAATGAGAACTCACGGACACAGGAAGGGGAACATCACACTCCGGGGACTGTTGTGGGGTGGGGGGAGGGGGGAGGGACAGCATTAGGAGATACACCTAATGCTAAATGACGAATTAATGGGTGCAGGAAATCAACATGGCACATAGATACATATGTAACAAACCTGCACATTGTGCACATGTACCCTAAAACCCTAAAGTATAATAAAAAAAAAAAAAAAAAAAAAACTAAGAGGGACAAGGGGGCATTTCCATTGTCTCCCAGCTCTGTCGTCTCCCTGCATCTCCTAACCACACATGCCAGATCAAGGAGCAACACCTGGGCACCGATGGCAGTAGCTGTTGCTGCTTATCCATGGAGATGCTGAGTTCAAGCTTCTGCACACGGCACCTCACTTTGTTCTTACAGGAGGCTCCAGATGAGGCATTAGGAGTGTCCCTCCTTTACACCTGGGTAAACTGAGGCTCAGAGAGGGGTAATGACCTCTCCAGGGCCACCCAGCTAGAAACTGGGAGTGTCACAATTTAAACCCAGTCTCTGTGGCTCTGAAGCTCAGATTCTTCCAATAATCTCCTATCCTGCCCCCATCCCATAATGAAAATAAATATTTGGGGCCTTTATACTTATCAGACCTGCACACACATTATCTCATCTAACCTTGTGACAGCCCTGTGACAGGAGTACCATTGCCGTGGGCACTTCACAAAGGCAGAGGTTGAGAATTAGACAGGCTACACATACCAGCCCAAAGTCACGCAGCCTGGAGGAGGCAGAGCCAGCATCAGAATCAGGTAAGGGATCCTGAATTCTGCTGAATCTGCAGAGACAGCATGTCTTAGTCACCCACCAGGCCAGCATAGTGTTTAAATACACAGAAGTTTAACGCCCAGGGACTGTCTAATTAACTTACAGAGAATAAGGAACTGGACAGAGCTGAGTTCAAGTCTCAGATTCCCCCTTAGATGCAGGTAATTTTAATCTCTCTGGGCCTCGGTGTCATTATTTGTAGGATGGGGACAATTGTACTCACTTAGTGTGAAGATACATTGAGAAAACATGTATGGAGAATATGTGCACAGTGCCTGGCAAGATACAAACTCAAAAAATATAGCTCATACTTGCTAAGGAAAAAAAAAAAAATCTAGGTTCTATTCAGAAAAAAAAAAAATCCCCAAATCTAAGTCGACCTGTTGCAATATTCAGCTCTCTTGCCATAAATAAAGTGAGCTTGGTTTTGAGACTGTGGTTCAGAAACCATCGTACAAGGCAGTACCCAGACAGCACATATTTTCAGAAGCTGGCCCAGGGCTTTGGGCAGCCAGGCCTTGGCTCAGAGGTACCAGGTTTCAAGCAGGGCCCTGTGCTGACCTACAGGACTAGGGATCAGACCCTGCAGGGCTGAGGGCCGAGGGTTGCATGGGGATGCCAGCGTAAACCTAGACTCAGGCTGGAGACCCTCAAGGGAGGCCAAGCCAGCACCCCCTCTTAGGCCAGAAGAGACAAACAGGTCCCCGCAGGCATGGCGAATGCAGCCTCTGGAGCTTTCTGAGTCTGGATTACATCCCACCCTTGGCAGGAAAAGCCCTACTCCTCTGCCAGGCAATGGGTTTGTGGCAGTTTACCATCCGAGCAGCCTCCAGCCTGACCATCTCCAGCCTCCTGCCATACCACATCTGAACCTGGAGCAGTCAGGCTGATGCCCAGGCTCCAGGCAGCTGGAAGTAAGCCCTCAAGCTTTCGTCAGGGTAGAGCCCAGGATCCAAGGGAGGCAGCAAACCTAGTGTGGCATCAGCGTCCCCTGGTCACCAACCTGCCCTGCAGGTCCTCATCCTAAAGCATGGATGATGGAATCTTCCAGAATGAACAAGAGGGTCAAATGGGATAATGTACCACCCATGACCACATGCCCAACAGTAGGGATATGCTTTAATTATTTTGTAATCATAAAATAAAATACTCTCCAGCACCCAATATAAGTTGGAGGAGAATGTCCATAATAAATATATTTTTATTTTTAGTATTTTTCTATTACGAGATATATCATACATGCAACTAGACTGAATTTTATGTTAATCTCTCCCTTTTTCTCTTGTGGTTTTTCCACATTAAGTGTGTAATCCTAAACAATATGTTCTTTCATTTTCTCAGCTTCCAACTTAATATAAATGGATTATATTTATGTTCTCCTGACTTGCCTTTGCAGACCAATATTGTTTCTAAGAGTCATGCATCCTTCATTAAGTATCGATATTGGATCTGTGTCTCCACCAGATCTCATGTCGAATTGTAATCCCCAGTGTTGGAGGTGGAGCCTGGTAGGAGGTGATCATGGGGGCAGATTTCTCATGCATGGTTTAGCACGACCCTGCTTGGCACTGTCCTTGCGAGAGTGAGTGAGTTCTCATGAGATCTGGTCTTTTAAAAGTGTGTGGCACCTTGCTCTCTCTTGCTCCTGCTCCAACCATGTAAGAAGGCTGCTCCCACTTCACCTTCCACCATGATTGTAAGTTTCCTGAGGCCTCCCCAGAAGCAGAAGCCACTATGCTTCCCATACAGCCTGTAGAACCATAAGACAATTAAACCTCTTCTCTTTATATATTACACAGCCTCCCGTGTTTCTTTATAGCAATGTGAGAACAGACTAATACAAGTATGCAGTCTAGTTCCATCACCTCTGCACTGGGTGTCCCTGTGTGTTTATGCATCTCGATTTCTTTTGCCATGCTATTGTGGGTGGCATTTAAGTTATTTCCTTTAATTTGTTTTCTATTAAAAATAAGACTGGTGTTAAAGTACATGTATCCTGGAGTTCCTCTGGGGTGACATATGAGGATGTGGAGTTGATGGCTTGTAAAGTATGTGCATCTTCAAATGTATCAGATGGCACATTGTTTTCCAAAGGGCTTGTACCCATCTACACTCCCAGCAGCAATAAATGAAGCCTGTTTGTTTCATTGCCTCCTCAATTTCTGGTGTCACTGTCAGACGTATTAGTGAGGGTTCCAGCAGGAAGCAAGTTGTTCCACAAAGAGGCCTTGATGAAGAGACTGCTTCCTAAAACAGCACCAGATTACCAGACAAAAGAGAGGTGATGAGAGATTCTGGTGCCACCCCTGGGGTGAAGGGAGAGGGGAGTGTGGGTATTGCCAGAGACCAGAGGAGGACTTCTCTGTAAAAGCTTCAGAAGTGGAGAGAAGCAGATACACAGGAGGGGACAGGGGAGGACTCTGAGCTCTCTCTTCCCACTGCATAATCTGTGCTAATCAGAAACCAGCAGGCATGAGACCCAGGTAACTTAGCCCCATGAGACCCAGGTAACTTAGCCCCATGAGACCCAGGTAACTTAGCCCCATGAGACCCAGGTAACTTAGCCCATGGAGGCTAGTGTAAAGCACACAGAGTGGGGAAGGGAAGCTTGGGGGACAGAGAATTCCCAGTCCATCAGATGTTTATGTTTGTACCTACGTGTTGGGGATGAGATGCTTTCTTGTTTTTATTTTAATTTGCATTTCCACAGTTACTAGTAAGAGTGGGCATCTTTTCATAGATTTTATTGGAGATTCATAACTCTCTCTATGAAATGCCCACTTGTGTCATTTGCCCACTTATTGACTTGCAGGATATCTTTGTGTCTTCTAGATACAATTATTTATGAGTTACATGGGCAGTAAATAACTTCTCCAGTTGGTGGTGTGCCTTTTGCCCTCCTTATGGTGTCTTTAGATATACGGAAGTATTTAAATATTGTCCACTGTATCAATGTTTGCCTTTATGATTTATTTTATGGTATGTATGTGGGTGTGGGTGTGGGTTTGTTAAGTGTGTGGTTTCTCCTAAGCCTTGTTTAGGAAACCAGTCCCTCCCTGAAGTCATACGTTCATACCTTCTATGTGCTCTTCTAAAAGTATTTAAGTTTTGCTTTTCATTTTAAGTGCTTGATCCAACATCATCAATGAATGTCACGAGAGAGGGGAGCATGTAATTTTATTTTTCCGCAAGTATAATTATTTCAACATTATTGATTGATTGATTACCCTTCCTTGTCTTGTCTTATCCATAAATACGTAATATATCTAAATTTAAGTATTTTAAAGATGTCTTCAACAAAGTTTTATAACATTCAGTACAAATACCTTGCATATCTTTCATTAGATTTATTCTTAGTTTACTTTTATTGTCATTGCTCTTTGTAAATTGTATCTAAGTTAACTGTTAAGTTGATCATTGCTGTTGTATAGAAGTACAATTAACTTGTATATTGTCTTATGTCTAGTAACGTTACATAAAGTCATATGAGATCAATATAACCTTTAGTAAAGCTTAATAACTTTACTCAACTCTCTACTTATTTGTATAGTTTGTCTCTAGATTATTTTGAATTTTTCTAAGACAGGCATATTATTCGCACATAATGATAGTTTTATTCCTTCCTTCTGATTTATATATCTTTTATTTATTTTTCTTGTCTTATTGCACTGTTTAGGTCCTCCAATACAATGTTAAACAGCAGTGGCTTGAGGAAAATGCTTTAAATATTTTGCCATTGAGTATGACATTTGCTACAGGCTTTTAGAATCTAAATGGCTGTTTTAACGTTTGAGTAAGAAAAGTTTCTGTCATAAATGAACATTGATTAAAGCAAAGCTTTCTATTTTTCTATTTACCTGATCATAGCTTTTTGTCCATTAAGCTGTTAATGTGGAAGAAATAAATTTAGATATTTTCTATTTTTGCTTTCTGGAATAAAACCAACTTAGTAACAACAGGTTATCTGTTTTATACCTTGCTGTTGTATTTGGCTAACATATTTTTGAGATTTGGGTGTCCATGTTAATGTTTGAGATTAGCCCATAATTTCCCTTTCTCAAATTTGTTTTGATATCAAAATTATATACTTCTTATACATTGATTTTGTAAAACTATTCTCTGAAAAAAAATGTGCAGGAATAATATTGTCTATTCCTTGAATAGTAAAACCTGAATGTAAAACTCACTGGTACTAGTGTATTCTTTACAGGAATATTTTAAACTAAATTCAATTTCTGTAACAGTCATAGGAATACTCAGATTTCTCTCCAGTCAGTTTTAGTACTTTATACTTTCCAAAGATTTTGTCCATTTTGTCTAAGTTTTCAAATTCACTGGTTTAAAATTGTTCACAGTGTTCTCTTATGATCTTCTGTGCCTATGCTCTATCTAACCTTTCCATGATATGGTATGGAAGAAAGTGAGTCAAAACGTAGCCTATAAAATACCAAGTTACACAGTAAAAGTGTAAGGCTGTTTATTGCCGTGTAATTATTTTTGAATTATTAATGATATTTGTTTCCTTCTTTATCCTTGTGTACATTTTTTTAAATTTTCTAAAATAAACGTGTATTGCTTTTAAAATCAGGGAAGAGACATACACATCATTTGATTCCAAAAAAGATAAAAATACCTCAGAAAAATAAAGCTGAGACTATTATTAAACAGCATTTGCTCAGCCTTCCTCTCTGTCTGTTTTTAACTCTCCACCACAGGCCATGCCTGTCCTCTGGGCATTTTTCTTCCTTCTCTAATCCAAACTCTCCTATTGGCTGTCCCATTCTCCTGGCCTCCCTGAATGACCCACAGAAAGTTCACATTGAACAAACGAACAACTTCCTTCTCCTTCCCTGCCTATGAGGCAGGCTCCTTCCCTCCCCTTCATGAAATCTCCAGGGAGCTCCAGACCTGGCCTGTTCATTCTCAGAAAACAAAAAGTCTTCCAGTCACATTTGGTCACAAAAAACCTGTCAATTCAGAAATTAAAATGTCCAGTGTGATTTCCTAGTCAAAACTCCAAACATCATTTATGTTAAGGACGTCCACCGTGCCATTAGACGAGCTTGAGGCTAGAGGGCGGAGCAGAAAGAGGGGCATGGCAGCCTCTTCGGGCACCGCCCCATCCCCCGAGTCCTGGCTGTGCCTTTAGACCTAACACTCCTCTAATTGGAGCAGAGACTTGGATGACACCAATGCCCCCAAGCGTTGATCTCCTCTGGCCGTGAATAGCCTCCAAAATGATACAGAACAGCTGGGATCCCTGCTAAGCCCCACCCTTAAGCCTGGACCCACAGCCCTAAGTCAAAACAGCTGACCCCATTTTTCCACCCAAATGTTGCCTTTTTGGCCTGCCCTCCCACCCACATCCTGCGCCCATAAAAGACTTCAGCTGGCAGAGCAACAGCAGCAGCTGAGCTGTGAGCCAAGACCCAACTGAGCATCGGAGACCACGGATAGACATGGCTACTTCACACAGTGTGGCTTCGGAGAGGGGCCCAGCCAGAGACCGCCAGGCTTCAGGGAAAGCTCACCTTCCCATCCCCTTTCCAGCCTCCCTTTCTGCTGAGAGCCACCCACCACTCAATCAAGTCTTCCCCATGCATCAGCTTCCAAACAGCTCATGTGACCTGATTGTTCCTGGACGCCAGACAAGAACTCGGGTGCCAAGAGGGCAGGGGCTGCCACCCTGACCCTCCACTGAGCTGATTGGCATTGGCCATCCCCGGACAGCAGAGCTGAAAGAGCACTGGTTGTAACATGCTTGGACACTGCTGTGGGGCCCACACAGAGCCTGCTCCAGCCAGAGAGGAGTAACTGGCCAGTTCCAGCGTTCATTTGCTCCAGTTCCCACACTCACTCGCTCTCATGCTCCCTACTGCGAGGAGAAGCCAGCATCCGGCTGAGTGAAACAAGCCACTCCATTCCCCCCGACAAAGGGGATCGAGGGAACTATCCCATCTCAGGATCATCAGAACCAGTGCCCACTATTGGGATATACTGTGGGTCCTTCGTGTGCCATCAGGGAAACAGGTACTAATATGATTCATGGAATTTACATAGTTCAGAAAATGTATTTTCCTCTCTCTGGCCACTTCATTTTCTCCTCCATCCCTGAGAATCTGACTGTCCACCCCATCTTCAGCTTTCCCTGCATCTCCAGGAAAATGTCTTGGGCAGTGATACGGTTTGAATCTGTGTCCCCACTCAAATCTCATGTCAAATTGTAATCTCCAATGTTGGGGGTGGGGCCTGGTGGGAGGTGATTGGATCATGGGGGTGGATTTCCCCCTTTGCTGCTGTTCTCATGATAGAGTTCTCATGAGATCTGGTTGTTTAAAAGTGTGTGACACCTCCCCCCGCCATTCCAGCCAAGTAAGACATGCCTGCTTCCCCTTCCCCTTCTGCCATGATTGTAAGTTTCCTGAGGCTTCCCCAGGAGCCGAGCAGATTCCAGCATCATGCTTTCCATACAGCCTGCAGAACTGTGAGCCAATTAGACCTCTTTTCTTTATAAATTACCCAGTCTCTGGTATTTTTTTATAGCAGTGCCAAAACGGACTAATACAGGTGACATTTTCAGCATCTCCAGCCCGGCTCTCTCTGCAGTGTCTGCATGGAGTCTTGGAGAAATACTGACATGTCCATTCCCAGGTTGTGGTAGTTGGTGTTGTGGTGGCCCTCCTGCCTCTAAGGTCCAGGGCACTTGCCAAGCTCTTTAAGTGGTCTTCTTGAAGCCCCCTCACTACATGCAAACTGAGGACTAAGAGCCCGGCTACCCCCACTTCCTGGGGTTTAACAGCACTGACAACTTTTGGGTATCTTTACACATTAAAAACTCAACTTGTCCAAAATGAAGCCCCTATCTTTGCTGACAAATACCAGCTCTATGCAGAGCCTGCCCCTTCTCAATTGACCATGTGCCTTCTCACTCGGGGTAGGTTTTTTTGTTTGTTTTCTGTTTCTGTTTTTGTTTTTTTGAGACAGTCTTTCTCTGTCACTTGGCTGGAGTGCAGTGGCGTGATCTCAGCTCACTGCAACCTCCACCTCCTGGGTTCAAGTGATTCTCCTGCCTCAGCCTCCCAAGTAGCTGGGATTACAGCCACCCGCCACCACACCTGGCTAATTTTTGTATTTTTAGTAGAGATGGGGTTTCTGCATGTTGGCCAGGCTGGTCTTGAACTCCTGACCTCAAGCGACACCCCCACCTCAGCCTCCCAAAGTGCTGGTATTACAGGTGTGAGCCACCATGCCCGGCATTGAGTAGGTTTTGGAGTTGAAGGGGTGGACTGCCCCTCCACACCTGTGGGTATATCTCGTCAAGCAGGACGAGAGACTGAGAAAAGAAATAAGACACAGAGACAAAGTATAGAGAAAGAAAAGTGGGTCCAGGGGACTGGCACTCAGCATACCAAGGACCTGCACTGGCACCGGTCTCTGAGTTCTCTTAGCTTTTCTTGATTGTTATTTTCACTATCTCAGCAAGAAGAAGGCAGTAGGAGAGCAGTGTGATAACAGGGAGAAGGTCAGCAAGAAAACACGTGAGCGAGAGAATCTATGTCATAATTAAGTTCAAGGGGAGGTATTATGCCTGGATGTGCACGTAGGCCAGATTTATGTTTCTCTCCACCCAAACATCTCAGTGGAGTAAAGAATAACAAAGCAGCATTGCTGCCAACATGTCTCGCCTCCCGCCATAGGGCAGTTTTTCTCCTACCTCAGAATTGAACAAATGTATAATCGAGTTTCACACTGAGACATTCAGTTCCCAGGGGCAGGCAGGAGACAGTGGCCTTCCTCTATCTCAACTGCAAGAGGCTTTCCTCTTTTACTAATCCACCTCAGCACAGACCCTTTACGGGTGTCGGGCTGGGGTACGATCAGGTCTTTCTCATCCCACGAGGCTATATTTCAGACTATCACGTGGGGAGAAACCTTGGACAACACCTGGCTTTCCAGGGCAGAGGTCCCTGCGGCTTTTCACAGTGCATTGTGCCCCTGGTTTATTGAGACTAGCAAATGGTGATGACTTTTACCAAGCATACTGCTTGTAAACATTTTGTTAACAAGGCACATCCTGCACAGCCCTAGATACCTTAAACCTTCATTCCATACAACACATGTTTCTGTGAGCTCAAAGTTGGGGCAAAGTTACAAATTAACAGCATCTCAGCAAAGCAATTGTTCAAGGAACAGGTCAAAATGGAATTTCTCATGTCTTCCCTTTCAACATAGACACAGTAACAGTCTGATCTCTCTTTCTTTTCCCTACATGGAGTCATCCTTGACCCCTCTCTGTGCCTCACAATCTCACTTGCTAGGAACCCAAGCTTCAGACCATGTCTGGAATCTCCCCACGCCTCTCCTATCCGTGGCTGCCACCTGGCCCAGGCCACCTGGACTCTCAGATGTTGACTGGGCTCCATGTTTCTGTCTTTCCTGCAACTATTCATGCACAGTGCTCAGGGTCCCCAGTGCCAGCTCTTCAGGGCTCTCTGACTCAAGCCTGATAATGGTTCCCCATTGCATTACGCAGGGGAAAAGCCAGGACCTGCCATGGCTCCCAAGCTCTCCTTGTGTGACCCCCTCCCCAAGAGCTTTTCTGTCCTCACTTTCCTCTGCTCCACCTGTGGCAGTCCCACTGACTCCCCGGCCTCCCTTGACTTTGCCAGGCCTACTCCCAGCTGGGGGCATTTGCATGTGATGCTCTCAGCCTGGAGCAGCCTTGCTCAAACAACTACAGGGCCAGTTTTCTCACTTCCTTTGTGTCTTCCTGGAATCATCACCTTCTCAGAAACTTGCTTCCTTGTCCTCGTGCACACACACCAGCCCTCCCTAACTCTTTTACCCCAGCCCTTACTGCATCCTCACACACGAGGCCATCTGCCTTCCCATCATGCTCATCATTAATTACCATCCTCTCCCCCTGTGGAATGTGGGTCCCAGGAGGCCGGGACCTTTGTCTGCTCTTCTCACAAATTAATTCCTGGTACACACAATGCCTGGCTCATGGCAGACACCCCATTCATGTTGGAATCAATGACCTCTCCCCAGAGAAGGCTTTGGAGTTCCTATCAGCAAAGGGCTGAATACAGGTCCTCAGGGCCTCCCCTGCCTGTCCACCCACTTTGTGATGTGGCCATGTTTGGCAGCACCATTGCAGTTTGGAGCCTCCACTAAACTCAGCCAGGAAGAGTCTCTGGGATGGGGGGATGCTGGCTGTGGATGCTGCTTTCGTACAGAAGCAAAGCCATGCACCAGCCAGGAAGCTGAGCCTGAGGAGTGGCAGCTACCACTGGGGCAGAAGTTGCAGATGAAGCCCCTCTGTTGGTCTTCCTCCTTTTTCCTCCAGGTTCCTTGTCTTCTTCCCCACCTCTGTCCCCATGCACAGGGGCATTGCCTTCCAACACAGTCTTGTAGAGAGCCACACCAGGGCTCCAGCTTCAAAAATGCCTCTGGGCTCAGGAGATCTTAGCCCCGAAAGAGGAGGAGTTTGGAAGTTTTACACCACTTACCTGCAGTTCTGGGGCCTCTGCCCGGCATCTCTTCCCCAGATTGGAAGAAGATGCACCACTCCCCTTCCAGGCTTAACCAAGTCATCAAACTTGTTGATAGAAAGCCGACTCCCACCCAGGCTGATTCAAGGCTTGCTTGACGAGTCGCTACTTCTTGGAAATAAATCTCAGTGATGGATCTGCAGCAGGGCTGGGCATGCCTTCCTGAGAAACATTGGCTCAGATGTCGTTCATCCAAGCCCCTTTAATCTCCAGCCCCAAACTGCCTCTCGCACCTGCTTCTGACCAATGCAGGGTCATCAATGCCATCACCCAGTGGTCACCCCCAAGGCTTCCTGGTGGGACAGAGCCTATGTCCAGGCAGGAGAATGAGCTCCTGGAGCCCCTAGACCCTGAACAGTCGAGGATGTTTCAGGAACTGGCCAATCTCTCCAGAGGGAAATCACAGCCTTTGTCTTACCTTTGCTGAGTCAGTCAGGAGAAAGGATTCCACCCTAAGGATTTCCCACCTCTTCCTGGAGCTCCTAACCCAGAGGAGGCCCTGCTAGGCTGGGGAGTGAGGAATGAGGGGGGCTTGGATTGAAGCCACTGGGGAGAAAGGAGCCATGAAGAGCAGAGCAAGGGAGCTGTGCGAAGAAGAGCTCACAGTCCACCGCCTTGGTCTGAATCCCAGCTGCACCACTCCTGCTGGGCGACCCCCTTCCCAATCTGCAGTTTTCTCATCTATTCAATGGGATAACACAATACCTAGCTTATAAGGCTGTTGTGAGTAATAATTAAGATACTCCATCTGAACAAACTAAGGTCTACTGGTGGCAAAATATGATATCTGATTCTGGCCCACATGAGCACCTGTTGGGACGACACAGAGTCACTCATCCTCATAAAATGAGAGGAAAAAGAGAAGCATGAGATTTCAGAAAGTACGGAGACCAGATGGGTTCCAGGCACCTGCACCGCAGAAACGGTCGGTCTCCTGAAGGCATCCACAAATATCTTCCATTTCTATGCAAATCACATTTCTAGGAAGTCGATTTTCTGATCCTGGGTCACATGTGTAGCCCTGTACAGGTGAGGGAGGAGCCTCTTGATTGACAGATCCACCAGCCTGCATGCAAGTCCAGTGGAATTGTCCCCCAAAGCAAAGTTAAATTTACCGGAACTTAGGGGAATGGATGCTTGGGGGGAAATGGAGGCAGCACCTGTCCCTCTCAGAGGTGAAGCTCTTTCCATGGTGACCAGAGCTTTGTGAGCAGTCGATGCAGGTGAGCAATTCTTACTGCACATGCCAAGCTTTTAAGCCAGGCTTTGGCAAAACAAGGCAGATAGACTGGGGGAGAGGGAAGGGTCAGGGTATGAGCCATCCCTGTGTTCAGCAGCAAATCTACCAAGAAACTTTGAACAACTGCCCACATCACCCCTGAGAGGCGAGACCAACAGACCAGCATCCTAATTGTGTCTTCCCACCGTGCACCCCTCTGACTTCTCAGAGCTTCTTTGCATCACTGTTTCCTGTGATTCTCTTCCATTCCCTCCCTTCCACTGCTCCCGCACCCATGGAGATAGCCCAGAATCTCAGTCAGTCCAGGCCAGGAGCTGTTACCCCATCTATGTATGAGAAAGTCCAAAGCCTCATGTCTGGCACAGAAAAAATACTCAACAAATGGTTCGGACTTTTCTTGCTGTGCAAAGTAAGGCTTTGAAGAATAAGTGACTTGCATTAAGAAGCAAAGCAAGATGATTCCGGGTGGGCGCAGTGAGGGGGCGGGAGTAGAAGACCTTGAATCCTGACTTGGTAAAACTGCCCATTCCCCCCAACTGTCACTCTAGTTCTTGCCCTAATTTTTTGAGCCAGTCAAGTGGGCTGTAGGGTTAGGAGCTGTATTAGGCCATTCTTGCATTGCTATAAAGAAATACCTCAGACTGGGTATTTAAGAAAAGAGGTTTAATTGGCTCGCTGTCCTGCAGGCTGTACAGGGAGTATAGTGGTGTCTGCTCCTGGGGAGAGCTCAGGAAGTTTCCAATCATGGCAGAAGATGAAGGGGGAGCAGGCAGGTCACATGGTGAGAACAGGGGCAAGAGAGAGAGCTGGGGAGAAAATCAGGGGAGAGGAGGTGCCACACACTTTTAAATGACCAGATCTTGTGAGAACTCACTATCATGAAGACAGCATCAAGCCATGAGGGGTCCGCCCCCATGACCAGACACCTCCTACCAGGCCGCACCTCCAGCACTGGGGGTTACAAGTCAACATGAGATTTGGGCAGGAACAAATATTCAAACTATATCATTCTACCTCTGGCCCTTCTCAAATATCATGTCCTTCTCCCCTTGCAAAATACAATCATTCCTTCTCAACAGTCCCCCAAAGTCTTAACTCATTTCAGCATTAACTCAAAAGCCCAAAGTCCAAAGTCTCATTTGAGACATGGCAAGTCCCTTCCACCTATGAGCCTGTAAAACCAAAAACAAGTTATTTGCTCCCAAGATACAAGGGGGGTTTAGACATTGGGTAAACATTCCTGCTCCAAAAGGGAGAAATTGGCCAAAAGTAAGAGTAGCAGGCCTCAGGCAAGTCGGAAACCCAGCAGGACAGTCTTAAACCTTAAAACTCCAAAATTAGCTCCTTTGACCGCATCCAGGGCACAGTGGTGCAAGGGATGGGTTCCCAAGGCCTTGGGCAGCTCCACCTGTGTGACTTTGCAAAGTGCAGCCCCCCACCCAACTACTTTCACAGGATGGCATTGAGTGCCTGCCGCTTTTCCAGGCACAGGGTGCAAGCTGTCGGTGGCTCTACCATTCTTAGGTCTAGAGGATGGTGGCTCCCTTCTCACAGTTCCACTAGGCAGTGCCCCATTGGAGACTCTGTGTGGGGGCTCCAATCCCACGTTTCCCCTTCGGTACTGCCCTAGTAGAGGTTCTTTGTGAGGGCTCTGCCCCTGCAGCAGGCTTCTGCCTGGCTAGCCAGGCTTTCTCAGCAGAAAAGTAGAGTTGTCACCCCTGGGGCCATTTGCTGCCTGAAGCCTATGCTCTGTGTGTGTGTGTGTGTGTGGTGGGGGTGGGGGGGAGTGTATGTATGTGTGTGTGTTTCTGTCTGTCTCCCTCTCTCATCTCGCTCTCTGTCTCGCTGTCTGTCTCTCTGCCTCTCTCTGTCTCCCTCTTTAATCTCTCTCTGGCTCTCTCTCCCCACTCCTGTCTCACTCATCTCTCTCTGTCTGTCTTCCCTTCTAATCTCTCTCTCTCCCCCCTCCTGTCTCTCTGTCTCTCTCTGTCTGTCTCTCTCTCTGTCTCTCTCTTTGTCTCTCTCTTCTCCTTGCTTTTCTTCTCCTCTCCTCTTCTCTCCTTTCTCCCCTTTCTGGCTTTCCATCTCTCTATTTTTCTCTCACCCTCTCTCTCCCCCTCCTACTGTCTCCACTCTGTCTCTCTCTTTCTCCCCTTCTATTTATCTCTCTTTTCCTCCCTTCCTCCCACTCATCAACATTCACGCCACACAGCAACCCAAGTTTGCCCCCGGATTTAGCAAAGGGAAACCCTTTAGAAAAAGCAAAATGAGGCCTGCCAGCAGAACCTGAGCCATTTAGGTGACTCTTACACTCCCATTAACACATAATGGAAGAAACAGAACATCCCCCGGATCCAGGAGGGTCATAGCAACATCAGGTCAGATTTGCTTTCAAGGGAAGAGAAAATCTCATGGAACTCAAGGTTGGAAGCTAGGTTGTTTTTGGTAGAGTTGATGCTGCAGAAGAACAAACGTCCCCTTCCTGGTGCCTGCTGAAGTATCCCTTAGGATTTTACCTCAGTGGGAGAGCTGCTTGAAATCCATTCATCTCCTCTATATTAGTCTGTTCTCATGCTGTTAATAAAGACATATCCGAGACTCAGTAATTTATAAAGGAAAGTGGTTTAATTGACTCACAGTTCTGCATGGCTGGAGAGGCCTCAGGAAACTTACAATCATGGTGGAAGGTGAAGGGGAAGTGTATTCGTCCGTTTTCATGCTGCTGACAAAGACATGCCTGAGACTGAGAAGAAAAAGAGGTTTAATTGGACTTAACAGTTCCACATGGCTGGGGAGGCCTCAGAAACATGGTGGGAGGTGAAAGGCACTTCTTACATGGCAGCAGCAAGAGAAAATGAGGAAGAAGCCAAAGTGGAAAGCCCTGATAAGCCCATCAGATCTCATAAGACTTAGTCACTATCACAAGAAGAGCATGAGAAAGACCAGCCCCATAATTCAATTACCTCCCCCTGGGTCCCTCCCAGGCTCCCTTGCTCATTCTGCTTTCCAGATCTAGACTTTAATTTATTCATTTATGTATTGATATCAGTTTACAAATCAAGTAGGCTTTACCAGGCAGCCCTTCGATTTTCATTCCAAGAAACTCATGATCAATTAACAGCACCAAAGACCTCAATTAGCAAGCTGATCGTTATTCTTAATGTATGGCCACTCCCTCACTTTCTCTGGCTGTTAAGAGTGGCCACCCAGCCTCTGTTTCTCTGGGGTTCCTTTCTGAGTTCTGGGAATTCTGGGAGATACAATTCAAGTTGAGATTTGGGTGAGCGCACAGCCAAACCATATCAGGAAGCAAGGCACCTTCTTCACAAGGTGGCAGGAGGAGGTGCTGAGCGAAGGGGGAAGAGCCCCTTATAAAACTATCAGATCTCATGAGAACCCACTTGCTACATGAGAACAGCATGGGGGAAACGGCCCTCATGATTCAATTACCTCCACTTGGTCTATTCCTTGATACGTGGCAATTATGGGGATTATGGGGATTATAGGGATTACAATTCAAGGTGAGGTTTGGGTGGGGACACAAAGCCTAACCATATCATCCCCTTTTAGGAGTTAGGCATGATCTCAGCTGCTAGACTCAGACCACCTGGGCTTAAATTCCAGCCTTATTAGCTGTGGGACCTTGGGCTGTCTATTAAATGTCCTAAGCCTCCATTTTCTCATCTGTAAAGTGGGAATGATAATAGTGCCTCCCTTGGAGACACGTTACAAGGATTAAATGAAATAATGAGTGTACAGTGTCAGCTCTCACCAAATACTGGCTCTCACGGCGATGGTGGGAGTTATGGGTGGATGTGATGAGTGTCACCTTGATGGCCTCCTTCAGGTCTCTGGTTGTCATGCCCCACCCCACCCCCACCCCACCAAAGGCTTCCCAGATGCACTTGCTTTTGCCTTGCTACTTGGATGTGAAGATGAAAGCTGGGGCTCTCACACTAGTCCACCCTTGCCTTAGAGCCCAGATTCCATGGCTCTTCGTGATTCCTCTGTCAACATGAGCCATAAGGAGATCCCATCTCTTGCTGAGGATACCAAGTGTTCATCCTGGAGCTGGGGAAATTACCAGTAAGTGGACTCGGGATTGAGCATACAGAGGGGCTAAAAGATCTCACCATGTCACCACACCCCCACTTGACTCCATTTCAACTAGGGGACCATGGGGATGTGTGAGCCCAGAGCCAGTGCCCAAGAGTCCACATTGCAGGCACTTCCCCTTCCTCCATGCATAGTAAAGCTATGAACAGCATGGATCCTTTGGGAAAGGCTGGGGGAGAGGTCCCTACTGTGCACCTAGGGCTCCTTCCCTGTGCCTTCCCGGACCCCAGATCCCCCTTCAGAGGGCTTTGAGTCTGAGAACTGACTCAGGTGTGGAAATTCTCAGGGCTCATGACTCTACCATGGAATTTTACAGTCATGATTCTGTTTTTGAGATCTAGACGTTAATTTATTCATTTATGTATTGATATCAGTTTACACATCAAATTGGCTTTGCCAGGCAGCCCTTTGATTTTCATTCCAAGAAACTCATGATCAATCAACAGCACCAATGACCTCTGAT
The DNA here is from genome assembly GCF_028878055.3 of Symphalangus syndactylus. Classification (NCBI taxonomy): domain Eukaryota; kingdom Metazoa; phylum Chordata; class Mammalia; order Primates; family Hylobatidae; genus Symphalangus; species Symphalangus syndactylus. The sequence goes on along the minus strand of NC_072444.2, from coordinate 31,333,550 downwards.
TAGCAAGCTGATCGTTGTTCTTAATGTATGGCCACTCCCGCTCTTTCTTTGACTGTTAAGAGTGGCTACTCGGCCTCTGTTTCCCTGGGATTCCTTTCCGACTTCCACTGTTGTCAGAATTTTACAAACACAGCCAACATAAGCTCAGTTTCTACTGGTGCCTCCCTCTCCATTATATGTGTCAAGATCTTGGTAAAAGGAGTGTGGCACTGGCCTTCTCAGGGACATGGCGTGGGTGTTTGTGCGTGCATGTGTGAATGTGTATGTGTGCGTGTGCATGCATGCATGTGTGTGTGTGTGCATGCATGTGTGTGTGTGTGTGGTTGACTGGGTGTTAGTAACATGAAATGAGCATCATAGATCCACTCCATATCTCTACCTCCTTTAGTCTTTAAATCCATCCTGTATCATGCCAAGAATTTGGGTACCTCATGTTCATTTATGGAGGGATATTTTTGAGCCAAGGCTTGCATTAACCAGCAAGAAAATGATCTGATCCCCTTTTGGCTGGTCAGGCTGCCTTCTCACATTACATCTATATTTTGTTGGGCTTTACCCTCAATTAAGATGTGTCCCCATTGTCTGTGAATGTGATCTTATTTGGAAATAAGATGTTGTGGATGTGATAAATTTAAACTGAAGTTCTACTGGAGTGGAGAGGGCCCTAACCCAATAACCGTTGTCCTTATAAGAAGAGGGAACATGGGGGCAAAATGCCAGGGAGACCACGACCACACAGAGAGATTGTCATGTGACAAAGAGAAAAGTTTGCAGTGATGTGTCTGCAAGCATGGAACACCAAGCTGTGATGGCAACCACCGAGCCAGCAAGAAGAGAATGAATCTTCTCTAGAGCCTCTGGCATGCGTTTGCCTGCCTGCAGCTTGATGATGGACTTCTAAGCACCAAGAACTACCACCAGAAAAGTATCTGTTGTTGAAGGCACCCAGGGTCGTGGCACTTCATTACAGCAGCTCCAGGAAACAAACACAACATCTAAAGCTCATGATCCCCACCTTTGTATTCACAAATGATACCCAACATGAACTGTCCTCCTCCTCCCTAAACAGGCTTTCCCACATACATGCGCCCAGGTATTTTGTGATGAAAATTAGCAAAAGCCTGCAGCTCTTTCTTAGCGCAAAGTCTTCTGATGCCTTTTCATTTTGCAGTTGGTCCCCTAGGATGTGCCAAGGTCTGACTCTAGTTACCAGCCTGAAGACAATGCAGGCAGGCAATGAGGGAGTTCATCTTCTCTTACAAGGAAGCTTGCTTTAGCTAGGGAGGAATATTGCCCTCAAGGAGGACTGGACTAGCTGTCTCAAACAAGTATGGAGCCTGCCTCCTCAGTTTCGTTCAAGGCAGGAGCATTAACAAGAGGAATGCAAATTCTCCCACATATTTCTACTTTGATTTTTAGGTTTCCATTCTTTCTTGATCAGTGTCCTCTATTTTACATACAAGACTTGGTAAACCTGTAAATTCAACTGATAGTGTAATTCAGCATTGGAAAGATACAACTTAGAGGGTTCTGTGACTACTGTGTTTTTTTGTTTGTTTGTTTGTTTGTTTTGCTATTTCTGCCAGCTGAATGATAAGAGATTGTTCAGCATGGTCATAGAGCAATGTCCTTGAGCTTTATACTATGCCTCAAGCTGAATATTTGGAGTTTTGAAGTTGGCATTCTCTTGCCTGCTATATTTCATATAGCAGAAATGGCCGACTCACCACTAGAGTCTTTAAATTGTTCATAGGTGCTATGGTTTAAATGCATCCTTCAAAGTTCATGTGTTAGAAACTTAATCCCCAGTGCAACAGTGTTGCGAATGGGATCTTTGCGATCTTTAGGAGGTGATTAGGTCATGAGGGGTCTGCCCTCGTGAATGGATTAACACAGTTATCTTGGGAGTGGGCTCCGTGAAAAGGATGAGTTAGACTCCTGTCCCTCCTCTCTCTCTCTCTCTCTCTGACTTGCCTTCCTGCCTTCCACCATAGGATGATGCAGAAAGAAAGCCCTTGCCAGATTCAGGCCCCACAACTTTGGACTTTCAGCTTCCACAAGTGTAAAAAAATAAATCTCTGTTCTTTATAAATTATCCGGTCTCACGTATGCTGTTATAGCAGCACAAAATGGGCTAAATCAATATGTCACACTGCTTTATGGTGGCACCAGCGTGGTTCCTCCCTCTCCATATCTTTGCTGCACTGAGTACTGGACTCCAGTTCATAACGGGCAATAATTTAGTTAGCTCCATGCTACGGGCCACTACAATTCCATAACAGAATATTAATTGCACCTTCCCTGCCTTTCATCCCATCCTGCAGCCATGATCGCAAATGGCCCCAGCTATTCAGTCTCTTCTTGTGGTGTTAGAATGCCCCCACCCCATGCCAGGAAAGCACAGGGCTGACCTGCCGGAGATCGACTTCCCAGCCTCCATGGTGGCTAAACGTGGCAATGTGACTGAGCCCATGGGATGTCAGCAAACGCAATGTATGCGACTTCCCAGTCTTGTGCCCCAAAGGAAAGATGACTTTCCTCTAGTTCTTCTTCCCAATGTTTTGGAAATATGTCAATTTCTAGGTAACAGCCGCTCTCAGAGAACAGCACCGTATTCCCAATACTCAGACTATTGTGCGAGAAAGAAACAAACATTTACCTTGGTTTAGCCACTCCCATTGGGATCTCTTTGTTATAGCATCTTAGAGCCCCACCCTTTACTGATATAAATCCCCAAATCCTCCCTCTATCCTTGAGTGTCTCTTGTCTCCACTCCGTGCCTGGCATCAATTTGTGCATTAGAATTCTTGGTTGTACGCAAAGAAACTGGCTCTAGGTAAATTCAGTACATACAAACACACACACATACCAAAAAGATATAAAGTGCTTTACACATGTATAAAAAGGGAGGCCAGGCACGGTGGCTCACACCTGTAATCCCAACATTTTGGGAGGCCGAGGCAGGCAGATCACAAGGTCAGGAGATTGAGACCATCCTGGCCAACATGGTGAAACTCCATCTCTACTAAAAATACAAAAATTAGCTGGGCATAGCAGTGTGCGCCTATAATCCCAGCTACTTGGGAGGCTGAGGCAGGAGAATCGCTTGAACTGGGAGTTGGAGGTTGCAGTGAGCCGAGATCACCGCGCCACTGCACTCCAGCCTGGCGACAGAGTGAGAGTCTGTCAAAAAAAAAAAAAAAAAAAAAAAAAAAACGGTGGGTGGGGTGGGGAAGGACCAGGCTTTAAAATGGACAGGAACCAAAGGAATTATGGAGGAGTAGGCAAGAAAAGTTATGAATCGAGGTTACTTGACCCACATGCCCACCATGGCCTCTGCTGAAATGAACACTGAATTATCCCTGCAAGCCGCCTCATTCCCTACAGATTCACAAATCTGTGGAAGAGCATCTGAGGTATTGAGTGTAGGCCACACTGCATCTGCCGGCTGGCTGTGTGGGGCAGGGAGGGGACTGCTTCCCATTCAGACCACATACAGTGGAGAACCCACGACAGAGGAAAAACAGGGTCTGTATCAGTCTGTTCTCACACTGCTATAAAGAAATACCTGAGACTGGATAATTTATTTTTTAAAAGAGGTTTAATTGGCTCACAGTTGTGATGGCTATATAGGAAGCATAGCTAGGGAGGTCTCAGGAAACTTACAAGCATGGCAGAAGGTGAAGAAGAAGAAGGCACTTCTTCACATGGACAGAACAGGAGGAAGAGAGAGAGGGGGAAGGTGCCACACACTTTTAAGCAACCAGACCTCATGAGCACTCACTCACCATCACTACAGCATACCCAAGGGGAACTGACCCCCATGATCCAATCACCTCCCACCACGCCCCACCTCCAACACTGGGGATTACAATTCAACACAAGATTTGGGTGGGGACACAGATCCAAACCATATCAGGGTCCCACGGAGAAGGTCGTATATACACAGATTTAGTTATTTATTTATTTATTTATTTTAGATGGAGTCTCACTCTGTCACCCAGGCTGGAGTGCAGTGGCACCATCTTGGCTCGCTGCAAACTCCGCCTCCCAGGTTCAAGCAATTCTCCTGCCTCAGCCTCCGGAGCAGCTGGGATTAGAGACGCCCGCCACCACGCCCAGCTAATTTTTGTGTTTTTAGTAGAGACGGGGTTTCACCATGTTGGCCAGCCGGTCTCAAATTCCTGACCTAAGGTGATCTGCCGCCTCAGCCTCCCAAAATGCTGGGATTACAGGCTTGAGCCACTGTACCTGGCCTTATATCTACACAGTTTAGAGATGTGTCCACTCCAGCACCCAGGACTTCATTTCATACCTGAGATCCTGGGTGACTTTGGGAAACATGATGCCTTGCTTTAGAAAAGTAGGAAATGTTGAAACCTCACAAATGTGGACCGTTATATTAAAAATTCAAAAGAAACAAGGTTTGAGGTCTCAGCAAAACAGCCATTCTGAGAGGAGCCTGCTGTCAGGAGCAAGCCCCGTAGCCTCTTTCCCAAGAACTTCCCTAGGAAACTATCATTATCTCAGAGAGCGCACTGGACCCATGGTCTTGTTTCCCAGCCAGCAAGCTAAGAAACAAAGAGTATATCCGTCTTGCCACTGTTTGCCCTCATTTATAAAGCTGGCAAGCTTGTTGTACAGACCGTTAACACCCACGTATTGATTTGCAGGGAGAAATACACAGGCATTGGAATCAGAGGACTCGCATATGCAGAGCCGGTCCATTCTCCCCCTGGAGGAAGACTGACGGAGCCAATGACAATCAGAATGCTGTTTGGTGAGCATGGAATCAGAACAAGGACAAATATTTAACTTGGGAGAACCTGATGCTTACACCTCATTGCAAAGATGGTCCTTCCAAGGCCCTGGAATATACAAAATCCACTGTGGCTCCCTCTCCCCTGGACAAGACAGGGAATAAGACAATTCAGTTATTTAGAAAATAATTTTGAAGGCCCACCATGTGCTACACTGTATTAGCCCTAGGGATCAAGTGATGTGTTCAAGAGACATAAAGGAGCCTGTGTGATAGGCACCCATTGAGACAGTAGCAGAACAGTCAGCGAGGTGGGTGAGACAGAGGGAGGCTAGGGCCTGCATGGCCTTTATGCCCAAGGAAGTAGGTTTGAAATTCACTCTGAGTGAAATAAGAACCCACTGTATTTGATTTACATGTCAATTGTTTGAGGGAAGGAAAAGCAGGAAGTTCCACTGGGAACAATTGCAGTAATGCCAAAATGCTGGATCAGCCTATAGAGGAGGCCATAAACGTGGAGAGAAAAAGGGAAGTTTGAGACAAATTTGTGGGGAGGCGCTGGCAGGACATCTGACAGACTGGATATAGGATGAAGAGAAGGAAGGACTGGAGGGCGACTGGCATTTCAGACTTGAACCACAGGTGGACAATGGTGCTGTTGCCCAAGATGAGAAACGTTGAGGTCTCTCTCACCTGAGTTCTCAACTTATTGAGAACTAAGACTGAGAAAGGGCAGATAGAAGCCAAAACATCACCTCTGATGGAGGACACATCAGAGAACTGTGTCCTTGAGGGCGGAGGGCTTCCACCAGGAAGGAAGGGGGTTGGTGAGTGGGTACCATGCTGAGTTCCTTTTCCCAGATAAATTACTCCCCCTGCCCTGAGATCAGACCAAGTGAAGGAGGAGAGAGAGTTAGGAAGTGTCTGGTCAGCAGAGCTTCCCCACCTGGAGGGAAACTCCAGGACTGGAGAAGGAGCACCAACCCCAACAAGGAAGACTGAGTAAGGAAAATAGGTCTGAAGAACATGAGACCGATGTTGGTCAGACATCCAAGCACAGCCATCAGGAAGTGGGTGGTGTTAGTTGGAGGAGATGTCTGGGAAGGAGCTACAAATCTGGACTCATGCATGCACCTGTGTTGCTCCAAGCTATGAAACCAAATGGGATCACCAGAGGAGAGATGCCCAGGGAGAGAAGAAGATGGCCCAGGACCAAGGTGCTGGTGAGGGGGAGAGGCTGGGAGTGAGGGTCTTGCCTCGTGTTCCCTTCCATGCACAGTATCCCCCATGGTGTGTTCTCTGCCTTTCTCTGCTTCCCTCCTGGCTCCTCCCCAAGGGACAAAGAGTACCTTGTGTGTGAGTCTGCAAAGAAGAACAGACATGTGCTTGCTGTGGTCTGAATGTGTCCTCCAATATTTATATGTTGAAAGCTAACATGACGGAATTAAGAGGTGGGCCCTTTAGGAGGTGATTAAGTCCTAAGGGTGGAGCGCTCATGGATGAGATTAGAGTCTTATAAAAGGGTTTGAGGGAGTTCAATTCTCTTACACTATTCCACCTTGTAAGGACAGTGTTCATCCCTTTTGTCCTTTCTACCCCTTCTGCCATGTGAGGATGTGGCAAGAATGCCCTCACCAGATACCAAATTCCAGTGTCTTGATCTTGGACTTCCCAGTCTCCAGAACTGTAAGAAATAAATTATTGTTTTCTTCATACATTACCCAGTCTCAGGCATTTTGTTATAGCAGCACAAATGAGCTGAGACAGTGTTGTATAGTCCTTCTCTTTTCTACCTTTGTTCCCTCTTCTCTTGGAAACAAGTCCCCTACTTCCAGGAACATGCATTCTCCCCTGCTCCTCTGCTCCTCCAGGTAGTCAGTCTTGCAAAGACTCTACCATGCACGGGAAGACTTCAGGGGTCAAAATAGCCTGGGACACCCAGAAAAGAGAATCTGTTTAATTCTGGGGCATCCAATCCAGAAAAAATCAGGTGGCTGTGATATCAGCCACATCCTCCAGGGACTAGCTATATCCATAAGAGAGACAACTTGGGATTTTCATCTGCTTTATTCAAAAAGCCTTATTTCTCAGTTGATCCATTATGAAGGCAGAGAGGAGTGCTGCTGTTTATTGGGCCAACTTAAATTCAAACACAAGCCCTGATGAAAAGCACCCTGAGACAGGTGCAGCCCCACTGACCCCTGTGAATCTCCTTTCAGTGCTTCTGTGGCTGATAAGCCCCAATATTGATCAGCTCTGTATTTTTAAAATTCAATCCATCAAACTCAGGTTAGAGGACAGTGTAGATCCATTCTGTTTCTTCAGCCACTTGAATATTTTAATCCATTATTTAACATTAAAGATAAAATCTTATTTCCACGTTTCTGTGGGGATGCCTCCCTTTGCCTTGAAGTATCAACTCTCATGCTTATCTGGAACTTGGATTAATTATCATAAGGACTAGGCAGGCATTTCTTCTGTCTCCAGCAACCCACAGCAAAGTAATACCATTGACAGACTTGTAAGTGGATCCTGATAGGTCTTAAGGCTGGTCTATTAAATGTTGCAGAAGTGAACTCTGACATCCACAGAAAGAGCCAATTACAAATAAGTATTATATTCAGTAGCACAGTTTGAGTTGTTGCACATACTTGGAAATAATAATTTTTTAATTGGTTAATTTAAGAAAAAAGACATACTCTACACTAGAATTTTATTAATGTCCCTTGCTCTGTTTCCCATCAACTAGCCCAAATTAGTGAAGTCAACTATGCACCCAATATATATATATAACATATATTAATATGTATTTGAGTGCATGGGCATATTGTTCTCTGCTTCATGAAAGGATTCACTTTAGGACATGCCTGGTGAAATTATGGACTCCTTTACACCCTGATAAACTTTCAGTCAAAATGCATCATAAGAGAAAAAGAGAGTCACTATATAATGATAAAGGAGTCAATTCATCAAGAGAATATAACAATTGTAAATATATATGCACCCAAAATTGGAACACCTAAATGTATTGAGCAAATATTAACAGAACTGAAAGGAGAAATAGATGAAATACAATAATAGTAAGAGACTGCAATACCTCACTTTCAACAATGAAGAATCATCAGACAGAAAATCAGTAAGGAACTAGCAGACTTGAATAATATTATAGACCAAATAAACCTAACAGACATATACAGAACATTCCATTCAACAGCAGTAGATTGTACAGTTTTCTCAAGTGCACATGGAACATTCTCCAGGATGAATGATACTTTAGGCCATGAAACAAGTCTTAACAAATTTAAGAAGATTGAAATCATATCAAGTATCTTTTCTGACCACTGTGATATGAAGCTAGAAATCAGTAATAGAAGGAAAATTGGAAAATACAAAAATATGTGGAAATTAAACAACATACTCCTGAACAACCAATGGATTATAGAAAAAAATCAAAAGAAAAATTCAAAATATCTTTAGACAAGTGAAAATCGAAACGAAGCATGCCAAAACTTATGGGATTCAGCAAAAGCAGTTCTAAAAGAGAAATATATAGAGAAAAATGCCTTGATTAAGAAAAAAGAAATATCTCAAATAAACAACCTAACTTTATACCTTAAGGAAATAGAAAAGTAATAAACTGAGCCCAAAGTTAGCAGAAGGAAGCAAATAATAAAGATTACAGCAGAAATAAATGAAACAGAGCCTAGAAAGACAATAGAAAAGATCAAGAAAACTAAGAGTTGGTATTTTGAAAAGATAAACAAAGTCAGCAAACCTTTAGCTGGACTAACCAAGGAAAAAGAAAGGACTCAAATAAATAAAATTATAATGGAAAAGGAGACATTACAACTGATACCATGAAGTACAAAGGATCATTAAAGAGTATTATAAATAATTATATACCAACCAACTGCATAACCTCAAAGAAATGAATAAATTCCTAGAAGCATACAATCTACCAAGACTGAATCAATGAAGAAATAGAAAATCTGAACAGACCAATAACAAGTAAGGAGATTAAATCAGTAATAAAAAAAATCTTCCAACCAAGAAAAGCCCAGGACCAGAATGTTCCATGGGTCATTTCTACCAAGCTTTTAAAGAAGAATTAACATCAATCCTTCTCAAACGCTTCCAAAAAATTGAAAAGTAAGAAACACTTCCAACTACAAAATTAGACAAGGCTACTATAAGAAAAAGAAAATTACAGGACAATACCCCTGATAAACATAGATGCAAAAATCCTCAACAAATACTAGCAAGCCAAATTCAACAGTACATTAAAAAGATCATTCACCATAATCAAGTTGGATTTATCTCTGGGATGCAAGAATGGTTCAACATACACAAATCAATAAATGTGATACACCACATTGACAGAATAAAGGTAAAAATTAAGATTAATTCAGCAGATGCAGAAAAGGCATTAGACAAAATCCAACATCATTTCTTGATAAAAACTCTCAACAAATTAGGTATAGAAGGAATGTGCTCAACTCAATAAAGGCCATGTATGCCAAGCCCACAGCTAACATCATTCTCAACACTGGAAAGCTGAAAAGTTTTTGTATAAGATCAGAAACAAGATGAAGTTGTCACTTCTATTAACACAGTATGGGAAGTTCTATTGGGTCAGAGCAATTAGACAAGAAAAATAAAAGACATCCAAATCAGAAAAGAATTTAAGTTGCCTCTATTTGCAGATAATATGATCTTATATATAGAAAACCTTAAAGACTCCTCAAAAAATGTTAGAAATAATCAATGAATTCAGTAAAGTTGCAGGACACAAAACCAACATGCAAAAATAAGTTGTATTTCTATGCACTAACAAGAAACTATCCAAAAAATTAAGAAAACAATCCAAATTACAACCACATCAAAAAGAATAAATTAGAAATAAATATAACCAACGAAGTGAAAGATCTTTACAATGAAAGCTATAAAACATTGATGAAATAAATTGTAAAACACACAAATAAATAAAAATATATTCCATGTTTATGGAATGGAAGAATTAATATTGTTAACATGTCTACATTTCCCAAAGCAATCTATGGATTGAATGAAGTCTAAATTGCAATGGCAACAGCCATTCCAATGGCACTTTTTCACAGAAATCAAAATTCCAGTGGAAATTTTACAGAAATGAAAAACATTCTAAAAATTGTATGGAACCACAAAAGACCTAGCTAAAGCAACCTTGAGAAAAAGAACAAAGCTGTAGGCATCACACTTCCTGAATTTAAATTACATTACAAAGCTATAGTAATCAAAACAGCATGGCACTGGCATAAAAACAGACACATAGAATGGAACAGAATAGACAGCTCAGAAATTAACCTACATATACACATTCAACTAATCTTCATCAAGGGCACTGAGAATACACAATGGGGAAAAGAACATCTCTTCAATAAACGGTGTTGGGAAAACTGAATATTCACATGTAGATGAATGAAACTGGACACTTATCTTACACCATACACAAAAGTTAACTCAAGTGGACTAAAGACTTAAATGATACTTTCTGATCAGAACTGCATGCTTATGAAGCTGTCATTCATGAGCACCTTTCCCGTAGGTAAACATCCAATAAACTAAAACCTGTACCTCCTTCATCCTGGAACATTCTCTTACTCTCCTGTGGGCTGGCCTTATCACCTCAGCTACTTTGTCACCTTCTTGCTCAGAAGTTTTGCGTTTTATTTCTCCTGCATTTATAGCAACACCTGAGGTTGTTGAGAGATAATTAGTATCTAGTGTTGATTTCCTTTTTTTTCCTGTTTTTGAGACAGAGTCTCACTCTGTTGCCCAGGCTGGGGTGCAATGGCATGATCTTGGCTCACTGCAACCTCTACCTCCTGGGTTCAAGTGATTCTCCTGCCTCAGTTTCCCGAGTAGCTGGGATTACAGGCACATGCCACCATGCCCAGCTAATTTTGTATTTTTAGTAGAGATGAGGTTTCACCATGTTGGCCAGGCTGGTCTCGAACTCCTGACCTCAGGTGATCCACCCACCTCAGCCTCCCAAAGTGCTTGGGATTACCGGTGTGAGCCACCGCACCCAGCCTGTAGCATTGATTTCTATTAGTTGCTTCCTTGGAAAAGTCCAGAGGAAATGTTCTGGAGCCTGGACTCTGGAGCCAACACCTGGGTTGAGAATCTTGGTCTCACACTTCCACCTAGATGTCCTTGGGGAAGTTGCTCTGATTGTCTATGCCTCAGTTTCACCACTTATAAAAGATAAAAGAATAATGGTGTCTATTATTACAGAACATATTATAGATTTCTAAAGATATACATACATATCTATACAGATAGATATGCATCCCACATGTATACACACACACATATACATATATACACACACATACACACACACACACACACACATATACACACATATATGGTAGACAAAATCATGCTCCCTGTACCCAACCCACCCCCGCCCCTGCAACAGATGTCCATATCCTAACCCCAGGAAACTGTGATTAGGTAACTTTACACAGCAAGAAGGGACTGTGCAGATGTCACTAACAAGGATTGTGAGATGGGAGAGAATCCTGGATGATCTGACGGGCCCCACTTGATCACAGGGGTTCTTATAAGAGGGAGACGGGAGGATCAGAGTCAGAGGAGGAGACACGAGGATGGAAGCAGAGGTCAGAGAGACTTGAAGATGCTGTGCTGCTGACTTTGAAGATGGAGTAAGGGGCCACAAGCCAAGGAGTGCGGGCAGCCTCTAGAAGCTGGAACAGGTGAGAAACAGACTCTCCTTTAGAGCCTCCAGAAGAGAGCACAGCCCTGTCAACTTCTTTTTTCTTCTTCCTTTTTTTTTTTTTTCTAGATGGACTTTTGCTCTTGTTGCCCAAGCTGGAGTACAGTGGTGTGATCTCAGCTCACTGCAACCTTTGCCTCCCGGGTTCAAGTGATTCTCCTGCCTCAGCCTCCTGAGTAGCTGGAATTACAGGTGTGTGCCACCACGCCCGGCTAATTTTTGTATTTTTAGTAGAGACAGAGTTTCACAATGTTGGTCAGGCTAGTCTCGAACTCCTGACCTCGGGTGATCCACCCACCTTGGCCTCCCAAAGTGCTAGAATTACAGGCATGAGCCACCATGTCCAGCCTGCCAACTTCTTAATTTTAGGAATTTTAACTTCCAGAACTGCAAGGTTGTATTGTTAAGCCACTGAGTTTGTGGTAATATGTTGTGGCAACCATAGAAAACTAACATAGGTTTTGATGCCTGCAAGCACAGCGGCAATAGGAACTGATGCAGTGTTATTATAAATGACCCAGAACAGGACCAAGAGCACCATCAGCACCGCACAGGTCTTCATAAGTGACCAACAGAAAGTCCTTCTGAGCTGAGGGTGAGACACAGCTTCCTGAGTTGCTGGAGCATGAAGCCGGCATATGGATCCCTGGGCGATGAGCACCGCAGCTGCCCAGAGCAGCTGATGAGGAGCCAGAGAGGCTGAACTTCCCCTGAGAAAACACAGCACCAAGCAGTTAGAATGGACGCACGCACATGCTGACCGAGCCGCAGTGCGTTTCTGACAGTCTCCAAATCCCCTCCCCAAAGGACACCAAGTTGGCTCTACCTGTGTGGCTGAGGGAATAATTCCAGTCCAGTTCTGGGGTTCTGGGGTTCTGGATCCTCCCTTGCGCATGCCACACAGGATATTTTCCACCCAGTTTTGCGTGGGGAACCTCTCCAGCTGCCCGAGCAGAGATCTGGGGTTGCTGCATAGGCACCTGCTCAGGGTTTGCTCTTTAAAGAGGGATTCTCTCTCTCTCTCCCTCCCCCACCACCCACTCTTCCCCAACTTGTCGTGTGTCACCCCATGACTTTCCCTACCTTCGTCTCCCCATAAGCCAAAGCATCATATGCATGGAGAGGTGTCTCTTTACATTTCAGTCAGTTTAGACGGGCTGGTATGATGAGCATGTCTCTGGGTCTCTGGGTGGAACAGAATAAATAGGATGGTGGCAGGCACAGGCTGCAAGTGCAGCTGTTAAACATGAAGGGGTGGGGGCTGGAGCACTGTGGTTCTGGCAGAAAGGGGAGAGGGACCTGGGGATCCATCTCATGAGGATGACCAGGACAAAGGAGCAATAAATGACTTTAAAATGCCAGTCTCACCAGTCTCAGTGAACACAAGCGGCATCCCAAAAGGGGCCAGCGTGGACGGAATATTTAGAAAACCTTAGTTTGGTAGAGAAAGGAGGAAGAACAAGAGAGAGTGGGAGGGAGGAAAAATAGAAGCAAGTGATGATCCCCTGTTACTGTTATAAATGAGTGCTGTTTGCAGTGACAGAGACAAAAGTGTCCACAATTCACTCCTGGCCTTCACAAAGTGGAATGGGGAGGAAAAGGCAGCAACCACAGTCACAGAATTCACTCCAACCAGAGCAAGCCCAATGCACAAGGCCCAGCTTGGAGGCCCCTAAAACTGCTCTTAGGGAGTCAGCCCCCCAGAAAGAATGATCCTAAGCTCTTCTTCCCAGGAGTGTGGGCTCACACGGTCAGATCCACTCCCTCCACTTCACAGCCCTCATTCTGCAGTGACGGCCTCGCCTGGGGCCCAACTGTGTGACTTTCGAATGGTGTCAGGGAGCTGCCCTCCCCCAAAGAGGAGTAAGGTTTACTCAGCAAGAATAGGTGCCCAAAAACCCCTGGGTGCCTGAACCCACGAGCAGCCTGCAGGACCCCTGCCCCACATGCCCGTGACCCAAATCCCACCCCTGCCAGGGAACAGACCCCAATCAGAACTGAACCTGGCGTGAGAGAGGGTGATTTTCATGGAAACACCCTGCCACACAGAAAACACTCTCCGTTCTACCACCCAGAGAGTAAACCTCCTTCCCTCAGAAAAAGCATCCTCCTCTTTCTCCTCTCCTCGAGCTCCAGCTCATCACAAAGCACCCACAGCAGAAGGTGACACAAAAGTGAAGAGCGGGTCCCACGGCTCCTCAAAAGGTGCAGAAATGCAATATTGTCAAGCGCGCTTGATCTCAGTGGTGGGGACAATGGCAACTGAGGCGAGGCTGAGACCGAACGGGACACCGTGGGCATTCACCAAGGGTTCACCGTATGACCAGCACTGTGCGTTTTCTCATTTATCCCAGCAACGGCCCTGTGAGGTGGGGTGATGGTGATCTTCATCTGACATCTGAGGAAACGGGGGTTGGGGGATCCTACCTGACTCCCCCAGGCCCCACCAGGGAGCGGCAGAGCTGGGATTCCAGGCTGGCTGGGGCTCTACGCTGGCGTGGCCCCGTCTCTCTCCACCATGACACCGTTGGACAAGTTGGCTTAGAAAAACTAAGGCGAAAGTTTTTGAGGAAGGAACGTTCAAACCAGAATGTTTGCATCCAGGACTCAAGATACTCAGACAGAAGAGTCTTGAGGACTGTTGAGAGCAACCCCTCATTTTGCAGAGGAGACATATGGCCTTGTGTGGTCAAAGCTCACTCAGCTTCATGGCAAGGCGATGATGACCACTTTGATAATGGCTGTGGGCTTTCTCATCTCAGAAACCTACAAATGTTACCTTATGATGCAAAAGGGACTTTGCAGATACAATTCAGTGAGGAATCCTCCAGCCTGGGCAACGTGGCAAAACTCCATCTCTACCAAAAATACGTAAATAAATAAATACAAAAATTAGCCAGGGGTGGTTTCACACACCTGTAGTCCCAGCTCCTTGGGAGGCTGAGATGGGAGGATTGTTTGAGACTGGGAGGTTGAGGCTGCAGTGAGCTATGATTGTGCCACTGCGCTTCAGCCTGAGCAACAGAGTGAGACCCTGTCTCAAAAAAAAAAAAAAAAAAATGAAGAACCCTGAGCTTGGGAGATTATCCTAGATTAACCAGGTGGTCTCTAAATGCAAGCACAAGTGTCCTTATAAGAGGCAGACAGAGGAATATTTGACACAGAAGCAGAGAGATCTATGTGACCACAGAGACAGAGACCAGAATGATGCAGCGACGTGGCCACAGGCCAGGCAACACCAGGAGCCACCAGAAGCTGGAAGAGCCCGGGAAGAGAGTCTCCCCTGGAGCCTCCAGAAGGACCCAGCCTGGCCAACACCTTGACTTTATCCCCTTCAGACTGAATTCAGATGTCTGTCCTCCACAACCGTTTTCCACCACCAGGTTTGGGATAATTTGTTACAGCAGCTAGGGGAAAGCAGCCATGACCGAACTGGGCTGGAACCCTGGTCTCCAGACCCTGTCTTCAGAGGCCAACAAAACCCACAGACACAAGAAAGCACATTTCCAGATGCAACCTTGCTCAGGTAGGTAGAGAAGTGAGTCCACATGGAACTGGATGGAGCCTGGAGTGCACCAATGGGCAGCTCTCCCACCTTCACGGATGCAGCAAAGGCGATGGACAGGAGGGGTTGCTGTCGGAAGGGAGACAGCAGAAGGCCTGTGGCTTTGCGGGGAAGTTACTTACTGATATGTCATAGATTTAATTGTTTCTTTTTCCCCAGAGAGCTCCCCCAGCAGGATTTTGCACACATTTCATCCCTTAAAAAACTCACAAAGGCCAAGGGCCATGGGTCACACCTGTCATCCCAGCACTTTGGGAGGCTGAGGCAGGCGGATCACGAGGTCAGGAGATTGAGACCATCCTGGCCAACATGGTGAAACCCCACCTCTGGTGAAAAAAATTACAAAAAATTAGCCGGGCATGGTGGCGGGCGCCTGTAGTCCCAGCTACTCCAGAGGCTGACACAGGAGAATGGCATGAACCCGGGAGGCGGAGCTTGTGGTGAGCCGAGATAGCGCCACTGCACTCCAGCCTGGGCAACAGAGTGAGACTCCGTCTCAAAAAAAAAAAAAAAAAAACACACTCACAGACAGGCATTTTCTTGCCCTCCCCACACAGCTTTTCCTCTTAGTTAAGGAAACGAAGAATGGACGCCCTGGGCTGAGCCCACACCACATCCAGCCCAGGGGCTGGGTCTGTAAAATCAAGATCCAGAGATGATTTGGAAGGGTCATCTTCTTTTGGGCAATTACTGGTTTCTCATTTGAGGTCAGCTGGTTGAAATATTAGCATTTGTAAAGCAGGAAATTGGATAAGGCGACCCTCCTGCCGGCTGGGGACTCTCTAGTGGAGTCCATGCGTGGAGACCAATGAGCAGGTGCCCCACATGCCCTGAACCCCAAACTCAAGCCGTGTCCATCACGAGAGCCTGGGCAGGGCTGGTGCCTAATGTCCCCTGGGAGCATGTGCGGTGAAGCAGGGGCAGCCCCCTCAATGGAAAGTAGGCTGGGCAGACAGAGCTGAGCCTGCTGCAATCCTAGACCAACCCTGCTGGAGGAAGCCCTGTGCCAGCACATTGGGCCACAAGACGGGCCCCAGGTCCCTGTTGGTCTGCTCGGCCTACCATAATGAAATACCACAGACTGGGTGGTTAAACAACCAACATTTATTTTTACCTATTTGTGATCTCAAAGTCCAAGATCAAAGCGTTTGTGGCTTTGGTGTCTCCTGGGCTTGCAGGCAGTCCCCTTCCCACTGTGGCTTCACGTGGTCTTTCCTCTGCACGAGAGCATCCTTGCTGTCTCTTCCTCTCCTTATAAGGATATCAGTCCAATCAGACAAGGGTCCCACCCTTATGACACTGGTTAACCTTCAGTCTCCTGAAAGGGCCTATCTCCAAATACAGTGACATTGAGGGTGAAGGATTCAACCTATGAATTTGTGGAGAGGAGGTGCAACGGAGCCTGTAACAGTGCCCCGGCCGGTTTGTCTAGGCAGCGCACCCAGCCCGAGGGAGCCCTGGGAGCGTTCTTTTCCCTACGTCCACCTGCAAGCTTCTACTTGACATGTGTTTTCTGTCACCCTGTTATCTTTCAGAAGAAGGGAAAAGAAAACAGAAACAGACATGAAAGCAGGCTGGAAATTCAATCACCCAGGATCCAGCTAGCAACACTCTTCAATTACCTGGGAATGGTTTCCCCATCCTGCTCAGGGGAGAGAGAGACCGCTGACAAGAAAGGCTGACTCATGCCAGAGGGCTTGTTTGAGAAATGAAGGAGTTTGAAGGGTTCATCCCGGGGCCAGAAGAGAAGCTGCGCAGCCCCCCGCACCTTGCACACCATCGCTGGAGAACCAGGTGCTGCATGCGGAATGCAGGCTTGACAACTGCCCCCGCCGCCCCCAGGCTCCATCTTGGGCCTGCATGGGCTTCCCAAGGCAAGGAGGGGAAACCAGGACTTGGTGATTTTCCACAACAAATTCTGCAAAATAGAGACTTTTCCTCTCCCCCCATTAACCCCAAAGTGCCCAGGAAATTAATGAAGCAGAAATCCCTGCTCCCTGGACGTTCCAGGGACCAGAAGCCAGACTCCAATATGGCGAGAGATAATAGGAGGGCCAGGGATTAGCTGTGCCTCTTGATTCAGCTCCCCCGAGCACCCTTTGATGCTGCTCTTCAATTCTTCTCGGCACAGCTCCTGACTCAGGCCCCAGCCTCTGTCTATCTCGCTGGCATCTCTCTCAGAGCGAAGCCAAGGATTAGCTAATATTTGCAGATAGAAAGGGCTCCCTACAGAATAAACATGAATACCATTATGGCTGGGTCCCTGGCCGGTCTCAGATCCAATTGCAAAACCTTGCTGCCCTTTCAGGCACGGCCAAGAATAACAGAGAAGGCAGCGCTCCTTGAAACTCTGGTTCCAACTCCAGAGCCAGAGCCAGTGTGCACAGACATCTCTGCACAGCACAGGGAATGGGCGTTCATCCTGAAACCAGTCCTCAGTGCAGAGCCTCCCACGGGTGAGAGACCAAGCCCAGCGAATGGTTTTCAAAGTTCAACCAAACAAAGATGAAACCACCCTGGAAGGTGTCACCCTCGAGCCTACTCCTGCCGTGTGACCCTGAGGGGAAGTTCAGGGGCAGAGGGGAGACACCTGGATTTGGGGTTGTAGGTTCCCAAAACTGGACACTGACCTGGCTTATGCTCAGGTGCACAGGGCTGCAGTTGCCAGCTGTAAGTCCCAAGTCCCAGAAAAGGAAGAGAAGGTGCCTTATGCGTATTCATTTCATTCCTTCAGTCACCTGGCAAGCATGAGGCCCACACCTATCATTGGCAGGCATAGAGCAGGAGCCCCCTGGAGGCCCATATATAAATCACACTAACAAACCACTCAATAAAACGTGTTCTATCCTCTGACCTTGACAAATATACTTCCTGATGACCCAGAAGGCAAGGTCTAAATTTAGAATTCTCCAACTCCTTAAAGTTAAGCATCAGAATACACGTGGCAGCAGGAACGGTGATGCTTAAGAGTGGGTCCACGCTCTGATTCTGCCCCAGCTCTCCCCACCCCATCTCTATCCTGCACAAGGACACACCCTGCCCCGGCACAAGTACCCCAGGCCATACAAACCCAGACCCAGCGCTGTCCACACCCTCCACTAACAGCCCCTTTGCCACTGGTTTGTCCCAGGAAGGTGGATTCAAGTAGGCCCTAAAAACAGCTCAAGATTTAGATCTGGGAATCCTAGGGCTGCAGATACCGGAGCATGAGCTAAAGAGACGGACAGTCACAGACTCCAGATTAACAGGTCTCCTGGTCATGCAGACTCCTGCTCAGATGCAGGAGGTCAGGGTGGGTCTTCAGGGCCCAGCCCCTCTGAGGCTGGACACAGCTCTGGGCCCAGCACAGATGCCATCCCCCACCAGTCTCTTCTGCTGATGGCCTCTAAGCCAAGAGGGACAGGGAGGCAGCCACCTCAACTCCCCACAGCAAACCCTTTGGGTACAAAGTGAGATGTAAACAAATTAATAATGAGAATAATGAAAGTAACATCTCCTTGGTTCTCAGACACTCATTCTCGCTTCTCCGTTTAGCTTGTCTGGAATTGGGACATATTCTATAATTATGATGAATGCTAAATAAAATGGGGTTTCACTTGCTCTCCCTGGGTGCTGTTAAGTTGATGTTGCCCCCTACAGGAAAAGGCATTTTAGAATTGGGGGCTCTAGGAGATCGCAGTGGGAGCCTGGTCTTGGTTCTCACTCAGCAGGGCGAAGATCTTCCGTGAGTCTGGGAACCAGAGGTGTCAAGTGGTGGCCCACTGTGGGCCGTGCAGGAGCTCAGGAGCTGAGGACTGGGGGTCACGGGCTGGAGGGTCAGGGTAGGGCTCCCTCCTTCCTCACCTGGGTGCAGAAAGCTTCTTACCTGCAGGGCACCTGCAGCAGATGGGGAATCCTGGGTCCTGGGCTTCAACCCCAACCTTCCCTCCCACTGGGTAAGTAATGGAGCCTCAGGTCTTGCCAAAGCCACACATTTTACCCACAATTCCCTGCACTGATAGCACAGATGTGAAGGGGAACGCTGGCACCCGGGCTCTGCTAGCTCAGCTCAGCACCGCTTCTCCACCAAAGGTGACTTCTGGCAATTGCTCCTCGCTCCAACCAGTAACTATTCTAGAAAGAGAAGAAGTTCATTTCCTCAGAAGCAGGCAGGAGCCGTGACTCGCCCTTTCAATCAATAACTGATTATCTTGCTTGCAAATTCAATTCACTGCCTGAAACCAGTCTCTCCTGATGGATCCTGACAAGTGCAATTGTTTTGGCAGAGTCTGTCAAAGAGAAAGGCCTCCCAGGGCGGGTAGATTCCATTCTGGTCCAGGCTTTTCGGGGAGGGGGAGAGAGGAGTCACCCGCTCCATGCCACTCATCTTCCAGGATCTACCAGCCATGAGCCACCATCTCTGGAAAACAGTGGAGCATGGGAATTGCTTTATCTAAACTCACCCCTCTGCTCAAAAGCATGGGCTGCGGGCGGGAGAGCCCGTGGTGCCCCCAACAGAAAAGGGGTGACAAACGAACCTCTCACGTGTGTGGGTTCCTCTAAGCACTTAAGCAGGAAAGGATGCATGAGGTTTGCAGGTGACAGATTATGCTGGCCGGCTTTCCAAAGCCAAGCTCCGGGCAATGTGGGTGACAGGGCCAACTCCCTTCCCCGACAGGGCTGCGTGTTACAATGGCACCAGGAGACAAAGAGTCTTTTCTATTCATTCATTTTTTCATTCATTCACTTATTCACTACCATCGCCCAGGTTTCATGCTGAGACCTCTGGATACCAAAGAATGAAAGTTCCTTGTCCTTGAGGGGGACCATACATTCATTCAGTTCATTCCCCATGTATTAAGCCTGTAACAATGGCCCCAAACTTTTTAAGCCCTACTTAAGAACACAACTCAGTCTCTACATCCAGAATAACTCCTGACTCCTAGCCATAATCCAAAGCAGAATGAGATTAGGGTCTTCAGAGACACACATGATGAGATTTCAGACCATGGAGCCCAGAACCCCTCAGAATTTGTTGAAGGATTCCAAAACTGATTCTACAAAATTTCACTGTAATTAAATTTAAACTATTTTTAGAGGTAATGAAAAATCAACACATTCCCAAAGGTATTAAAGGAAAAGTTTCACACACATCGCAGACCAGCAGGCTGTTTCCTGACTGACAGGCTACCTCGTTCCTAGGGAGAACGTGGAACCAAGGCTCTGGCACTCTTCCTGAGGATTCGGGATTGATTAAGTGCGTCGTGGATAATGAGGGCTGAAGGTATACTCTGGCAGCGCTCACACACTGGGCTCCGTTAATGCTGGGCAAGGGTCAGGCTCAAGTGCATAAAGCTCATTCTCATTACAAGGGAGAAACCAGCAAGCATGGGGGGTGGAGACACAGTATGGGGTGTGGAGACGCAAGATGGGGTGCAGGAGACGCAGCATGGGGTATGGGAGATAGAGATGTGGTGTGGAGACGCAGCATGGGGTGCAGGAACGCAGCATGGGGTGTGGGGATGCAGTATGGGGTGTGGAGACCCAGCATGGGGCGGTGGGGACGCAGCATGGGGTGTGGAGATGCAGCATGGGTGTGGGGACGCAGCATGGGGCCGTGGAGACACAGCATGCGGCGGTGGAGACACAGCATGGGGCGGTGGGGAGGCAGCATGGGGCGGTGGGGAGGCAGCATGGGGTGCGGGAGACGCAGCATGGGGTGCGGGAGACGCAGCATGGGGCGGTGGGGACGCAGCATGGGGCGGTGGGGACGCAGCATGGGGCGGTGGAGACGCAGCATGGGGCGGTGGAGACGCAGCATGGGGCGGTGGGGAGGCAGCATGGGGTGCGGGAGACGCAGCATGGGGTGCGAGAGACGCAGCATGGGGCGGTGGGGACGCAGCATGGGGCGGTGGGGACGCAGCATGGGGCGGTGGAGACGCAGCATGGGGCGGTGGAGAGGCAGCATGGGGCGGTGGAGACGCAGCATGGGGTGTGGACACGCAGCATGGGGTGTGGGGATGCAGCATGGGGTGTGGAGACGCAGCATGGGGTGTGGAGATGCAGCATGGAGTATAAGAGACGCAGCGTGCGGTGTGGAGACACAGCATGGGGTGTGGGAGACGCAGCAGGAGATGCAGGAGATTCTGTCACTCTGGAATCAGTTTAAGTGGTTACTTAAAACCTGAAGGATTCCTTTCCAACTTTCGTCTTAATCATAAGGAGCATAAATCTGTCTTCCAAGCCTTGGTACCGATTTAATTGGAAAGAATCTTGGGATTGCAAGGTGGACTTTTTAAAGATTGTTTTTCTTTGTAGCTACATTCCTAGGAGAATCAAGACTTTCCTGGCATGTTTCAACTGAAAAAAGCTTTGGAAATAAGGTGGATGCTGAAATGTCTTTCATAACCCCTAATTTTAAAATGTCACATGCATCAAAATAGCTTCATTGTTTTGGTGTGATAAGTAGATGCTATGCATCTGAACTATTAAGACTAAATTTGATGCCAATACAATGCTGATTTAATCTCCCTTAATTACTTTTTCTTATGTTTGCTGTGGAAACCTTCAAACATACAGCAGAGTACAGGGAAGAGTATAATGATCTCCCACATGCCCACAGTCCCGGGTTTAACCCCTTGTGTGTGTGCTCGCAGTGAGGCCAGACTGCATGGATTATGTTCACTGACATATCCCCAGCAGTTTAAGTTCACAATGAGTACTTGCTGAATGAGTGAATGCGCTTATTATCACTGTATGAGGGAAAGTTCTTGTATTGGTCTGTTCTCACACTGCAATGAAGAAATACCCGAGACTGGGTAATTTATAAAGAAAAGAGGTTTAACTGACTCACAGTTCTGCATGGCTGGGGAGGCCTCAGAAAACTTACAATCATGATGGAAGTCACCTCTTCACAGGGCGGCAGGAGAAAGAATGAGTGCCAGCAGGGGAAATGCCAGATGCTTATAAAACCATCAGATTTCATGAGAACTCACTCACTATCACGAGAACAGCAGGAGGGAAACCACCTCCATGATTCAATTACCTCCCACCAGGTCCCTCCCACAACATGTGGAGATTATGGGATTACAATTCAAGATGACATTTGGGTGGGGACACAGCCAAACCATATCAGTGCTGTCATGGCCACAAAGCAGGCTGGCAGGGTTCAGATCCTGCCTCTGCTGCATTTTGGCTGTGTGACCCAGGGCAAGTTCCCTAACTTCTCTAATGGCACCGTCCATTGATAATCTTTGCCTGAATCAATTATTCCAGTCAGGGCTTAAAAAATGATATTTTCTAACAATCCTTTCCCATTTATTAGCTAGGATTCTTCTCTTGAGTACTATCCCACATCAACGAGGGCTATATATTTCTGATCAGTAAAGAATAAATGGCTAATTCTTTCCCTTTAATTGTTTTTAACAGTAAGAATTTTGTGTTTCCAAGGGCTGTCAATGGATTATTCTTTTCCTCTCTCTTTCCCTCTCTCTCTTTCATATCTATCTCTTTCTCTCATCTCTCTCCCATCTTTTTCTCTCTCTCATCTCTATCTCTCTCTCATCTCTCTTCCATCTCTATCTTTCTCTCACTCATCTCTATCTCTTTCTCTGTTATCTGTCTCCCATCTCTATCTCTCTCTCTGTCTCTTTCTCTCATCTCTCTCCCATCTTTCTCTCTCTCTTATCTCTCTTTCTCTCTGTCATCTCTCTCCCATCTCTCTCTCATCTCTCACTCATCTCTATCTCTTTCTCTCTCTCATCTCTCTCTTTCTCTTCTCTATCTCTTTCTCTCTCATCTCTGTCTCTTTCTGTCTCTCTCATCTCTCTCCCATCTCTATTTCTTTCTCTCATCTGTATCTTTCTCTCTCTCATCTCTCTCCCATTTTTCTCTCTCATCTCTCACATCTCTATCTCTTTGTCTCTCTCATCTCTATCTCCTTCTGTCTCTCTCATCTCTGTCTCTTTCTGTCTCTCTCATCTCTCTCCCATCTTTCTCTCTCTCTTCTCTATCTCTTTCTCTCTCTTCTCTCTCCCATCTCTTTCTTTCTCTCATCTCTGTCTCTCTCTGGTCTCTATCTCTTCCTCTAACATCTTTCTCTCATCTCTCTCTCTCATCTCTCTCTCTCTCTCTCATCTCTGTCTCTGTCTCTGTCTCTCTCTCTCTCATCTCTATCTCTTGCTTTCTCTCTCTCTTATCTCTGTCTCTTTCTCTCACACTCACCCCACTTTGTCCTACTCTGTTTTTCTTTTTTGGAATATCATTATGAATTTATGGGGTTTTCCACATCCCATGTGTTGTAGTCATTATTTTTTATGCTTAAACTATCCCATTTGAATAATGGGTGTCTTGTCACATCGGTTCCTGTGCTCTTTTGATAAAACCCCAATGGCCTTTGGTAGCTTCCTAGCTTTGGGGGAACAAAATATTTTAGGCAAGCACATCTTGCATACTTCCTACTCAGGCCTGGAATCAGAATTTTTTGTATCCCCAGGTCCCCTGGTTCCTTTTCATGATGAATAAAATTTGGAGATGACAATCTGGGTGCTAAGAACACTTTTTGCTTCTGGTCATTTTTAGTGAGCACCACCAGCACCTGCATTTATTCAAAACACAAAGATATCATGAGATCGTACTGACATTCCCAGTTCAAACTTACCTGTATATGGATTTTATTTTATTTCTTTGGTTTTATAATGGTATCTCTCTTTTTACACTAAAAATCTGACACCTTAGCGATATACACATAATTAATGAACTTGCTTATTTTTTATATAAGACTTTTAAAATGTAATAAGACTTTCAAATAAAATTTAAGATTGCTTTGCATCACTACTTGTGCTTTGAATGTGTTGATGAAGGATAGTCAGCGAAATAATTCTATTCACTATAGAATGACCTCGCTTTGTTTTCAATTATCATTTATCTCGGGATTTTTAAATTTTACCTTTTTATTTATAAACTTAATTTTATAATTTACATGATGCCAAAGTAAAAACTGTAGAACGAGATGAATTCAGAAAAGTGTTGCTTTCATCCTGTTTCTTGATCTGTCTTCCTTCTAGTCCTTTAGGGTTTTCTATTCTCATCAAAAAGTAACAAACTAAATACACAAACACTCCTTCATTGGGTCCATTTAACAATATATTCTGGAGACCACTGGGTTTTTTTGTTTGTTTGTTTTTTATTTTTGTTCTTTTTTTTTTTTTTTTTTTTGAAACAAAGTCTTGCTCTGTCTCCCAGGCTGGAGTGCAATGGGGCAATATCAGCTCACTGAAACATCCACCTCCTGGGTTCAAGCGATTCTGCTACCTCAGCCTCCTGAGTAGCTGGGATTACAGGCACCCACAACCACGCCTGGCTAATTTTTGTATTTTTAGTAGAGACGGGGTTTCCCCATGTTGGCCAGGCTGGTCTTGAACTCCTGACCTCAAGTGATTCACCACCTCAGCCTCCCAAAGTGCTGGGATTACAGGCCTGAGGCACTGCACCCAGCCCCACTTTCTATTTGTGAACAGATATCCCTCTCATGCTTTTTAATTGAGGAAAACTTTGAATTCAGCAAATTGCACAGATCTTAGGTGTAAAATTCAATAACTTCTGACACATATATGTACAGAGTTGACCCTTGAACTACATGGGGGTTAAAGGCACACAGCCCCTGCACAGCCAAAAATCTGCACGTAAATTTTGACTCCCCAAAACTTAACTACAATACCCTATTGTCAACCAAAAGCATAGTGGTTTGACACACATGTAGTATGCTCTATGTATTATATACTGTATTCTTACAATAAAGTAAGCTAGAGAAAAGAAAATGTTATCAAGAAACTCATGGGAAAGAGAACATATATTGACCATTCATTAAGTGGAAGTGGATCATCATAAAGGTGTTCCTTATCATCATCTTCACGTGATTATGCTGAGGAGGAGGAAGAGGAGGGGTTGATCCTACTGTCTCAGGGGTAGCAGAGGGGAAGGAAAATCCGTGTATAAGTGGACTCATGTAGTTCAAACCCCTCAAACCCATGTTGTTTGAGGGTCAACCGTGTATATATATTTTATTGGGATATATATATATCCCAGTGAAACTAACACTTCAATCAAGGCATACATTTATTACAAGATACCAATCAAGATGAACATTTAGATCATCTCAGAGTATTCTCTTGTGCCTCTAAGTCAATCTCTACAGGCAACCACAGGTATGAATTCTATCACTACAGATTATTTTTGTCAACCTTGGGACTTCATATAAAATTAAAAATCAGGGTGAGCTCTTGATCAGCATAATGTTTTTGAGGTTCAAAACATGTTGTTGCATGTGTCACTAATTTATTCTTTTTTATTGCTGAAAGGATTTCCAATATATGGATATACCACAATTTACTCATTTATCTATTAATGAATACTTGACCTACTTCCAATTTGGGGCTGTTATTAATGGAACTGAAATTGACATTCTTGTGCATATCTTTTGTGGACATATGTTTTCATTTCTCTTTGGTAAATGCCAAGGAGTGGAATTGCTGGGTCATATAATAAGTTTATATTTAACTTTATGATAAGCTACCAAAATGTTTTCCAAAGTGTCTGTAACATTTTGCATTCCTACCAGTAATGGATGAGAATTCCAGTGGCTCTACCTCCCTGCTAACACTTGGTATTGTCAATATTTTTTCTTTTTACTCATTCTAAAAGATACATAGTGGTATCTCACTATAGCTTTAAATTGCAGCTCCATAGTTATTAGCGATGTTTCTCCACATATTTTTTAATAAAATGTCTGCCCAAATATATTGCCCATTTTTAACTGAGTTGTTTACTTTTTACTGAGTTTGAGAACTCTTTAGGTATTGTGAACGCAAGCCATTTGTCAGATATGTGATTCACAAATGTTATCTCCCAGTCTGTGGCCTGTCTTTCCGTTCTTGTGAAAGAGCCTTTCACAGAGCAGAAATTTTTAATTTTGATAAAGCCCAAATTATCCATATCTTTTATCATGCAGATCATGCTTTTAGTGTCATATTTGAGTAATATTTTCTTAACCAAGGTTACATTTTTTTCCTGTATTTTCTTCTCAAACTGTGTTGTCTAAGATGCTAGCCACTAACTACATGTGACTATTTAAATTTAGATTCATGGAACTTAAATGAAATATAAAATTCATTTTTTCAATCACACTAGCCACATTTCAAGTGCTCAGCAACCAGATGTGCCCAGTGTCTCCCATACTGGAAAGCGCAGATCGAACATGCCTGTCATTACAGATGGGTATGTTCTGTGGAAGAGCATTTTTGTAGAAGTTTTACAATTTTAGGCTTTACATTTAGAAATCATAAGGAGTAAGTATGGGTTGAGGTTATGTATTTATTTATTTATTGGTTTGTTTGATTAAGTATATCAATGTTCAATTGTTCCAGCATCATTTTTTTTTTTTTTTTTTTTTTGAGACGGAGTCTCGCTCTGTCATCCAGGCTGGAGTGCAGTGGCGCAATCTCAGCTCACTGCAAGCTCCGCCTCCCGGGTTCACGCCATTCTCCTGCCTCAGCCTCCTGAGTAGGTGGGACTACAGGCGCCCGCCACCACGCCCAGCTAATTTTTTTGTATTTTTAGTAGAGACGGGGTTTCACCGTGGTCTCGATCTCCTGACCTCGTGATCCGCCCGCCTCGGCCTCCCAAAGTGCTGGGATTACAAGCGTGAGCCACCACGCCTGGCCTCATTTTTAAAAAGAATCTGCTTTTTCCATTCAGTTGCTTTTGTACCTTTGTTAAGACAATTGACCATATATTTCTTGGGCTTATTTCTAGACTGTATTCTACTGTGTTCTTTTACCAACACCATGCTATACTAACTATGGTAGATTTATAGCAAATCTTGAAATCAAGTCATGTGAATCTAAGTTGGGAAATGTTTTCTCTGCTTTTATTTTCTGGAAAAGTTTGTACAGAACTACGGTTACTTGCTTGTTTTAAAATATATTGTAGAATTTACCAGTCAAGCCCACCATGGCCGGAGTTTTATAGAAAGGTTTTTAACTACAAATTCAACATCTTTAAAAGGCATAAGACTATTCAGGCTATCTATTTCCTCCTGAGTGAACTTGGGCAGTTTGTGTCTCTCAAGGAATTGATCCATTTTCCTCTAAATTGTCAAATGTATGAACACAAAGTGGTTTGTAATATGCCCTTATTATCCTCTGATGATTGTAGTATCTGTATCAATGTCCTCTTTTACATTCAAGATATTAGCTGTTTGGGTCTTTTTTGTTCTTGCTCAGTCTGACTTGAATTTTATCAATTTTATTGATCTTTTTAATAAAAAGCAGCTTTTGGTTTTACTGCTTCTCACCATTATTTTTCTATTTTCAATTGCATTGTTTTGAGCTCTTTATTCTTTCCTTCCACCTGCTTGTTTTCTTTTTAATTTGCTCTCTTTTTTCTATTTTCTTATAGAAAATAGAAAATAAGGATACAACATATTAGAATCTGTGTGATGCAGCTAAAATAGAGCTTAGAGGGAAATTTCAAGCATTAAGTGTTTACATTAGAAAAAAGAAAGGCTGCACATCAACTTTTTTCTAATATAAACATTAAAATGCTTGAAACTTCCCTGAGTTCTACTTGCCTGCATCACACACATTTTGATATGTTGTTTTCTTATTTTCACTCAATTCAAAATATTTTTTAAGTTTCCTTTTGGCTTCCTCTTTGCCCCAAGGGTTATTTAGAAGTGCAATGTTTAATTTTCAAGATTTTCTAGCTATCTCTTTGTTACCAATTTCTAGTTTAAATCTTATATAATCAGAGAACATACTTTTCATGATTTCAATTCTTTAAAATTTTTGAAATCTTTTAATTTTTTTCATGTGTCCCAGAATGTGGATTATCCTGATGACTCCTCCATCTGAATGTTCCATGTGAATTCTGGTTTTTAGCAGAATGTTCTATAAATGTCAATTAGGTCATATTCATTTAAAGTGTTGCTCAGGTATTCTGTATTCTTACTGATTTTCTATTTGTTCTGTTGATTACTGACCGAGGAGTGTTGAAGTCTCCAAGTAGAATTGTTAGTTTGTCTGTTTCTCCTTCAATTCCCGTTTTTGCTTCACATATTTTGAGGCTCTATTGTCATGTGAATGGTGACGTGGGATTGTTAGGTCTTCTTGGTTAAGTGACCACTTAAAATTACTCACTGTCTCTCTTTTTTTTCTGGAAGTGTTACTTGCTTTGAAGTTTACTTTGTCAGATATTAATATAGCCACTTCAGCTTTCTTTTTCTTGGTTTTTGCATGAAATATGTTTTTCTATCCTTTACTTTTTACACACACACACACACACACACACATATTTAAGCAGATTTTTCATACATAGGACATACATATATTTTTATCCAATCTGACAATCTATGCTTTTTATTTGGTATATTTAGACCATTTACATTTAAATTGATTACCGATATGGTTGAATACAGGTGAACTACATTTTCATTTATTTTCTATTTGTCCCCTTTATTTCTTGTTCATTTCTTCCCCATCCTTGCCTTCTTTGGTCTTATTTAAATGCTTTTAGGACTCCATTTTAATTTTTCTTTTGGATTTTTGGCTGTATCTCTTTGTATTATTCTTTAGAACTTGCTCAAAAGACTACAGTATTCATACCTAACCTATCATCACATACCTAGAGTTAATATATGCATGTAAGCCAACATGGCACATGTATACATATGTAACAAACCTGCACATTCTGCACATGTACCCTAGAACTTAAAGTATAATAACAATTTAAAAAATTTTTCTTAAAATATATATGCATGTAAGAGCTGATCCTCCTCCTCACCAACCGTTGGTATGATTAGTCCTTTTAATTTTAACCAGTCTGGTAGATGTATAGTGGTATTTCATAGCAATTTTAGTTTTCCTTTTTGTGTCTAATGATGTTGAACATCTTCTCATGCGTTTATTTCTTATTGGAATAACATCTTTGAGAAAGTACTGTTCAAATCTTTTGCCCATTTGCATTGAGTTGTTCATTACTACTGAGTTTTAAGAATTCAGCCTAGTGCGGTGGCTCACACCTGTAATCCCAGCACTTTAGGAGGCTGAGGCAGGCAGATCACCAGAGGTCAGCAATTTGAGACCAATCTGGCCAACATGGTGAAACCCTGTCTCTACCAAAAATACAAAAATTAGCCAGGCATGGTGGTACTTGCCTGTAATCCCAGCTACTCAGGAGGCTGAGGCAGGAGAATTGCTGGAACCCAGGAGGTGGAGGTTGCAGTGAGACAAGATTGCATCACTGCACTCCAACATGAGCAACAGAGCAAGACTCCATAAAAAAAAAAAATCATTATATATTCTGGGCATACAATCTTTAGCAGACATACTCTCATAATATCTTATTACCTATCTAATGTTTGTAACATTTGTAGAATTGTTCCTATTCCCTTTTTCATTTCTGTTGTTAGTAATGAGTTCTCTTTTTTGTTCTTGATGAGTTTTATTAGGAGTCTGTCAATTGTATTGATCTCAAATAATCCACTTTTGGGGTTCTTGTTTTTCTCTATTGTATGCTTGCTTTCTATGGCATTTATTTTTGCATTGGTCATCATTTCTTTCCTTTTATATTTTTGAAGTTGGCTTGGTTTTCTTTTTCTTGCTTCTTGAAATGAAAGCTTAAGATATTTATTTTTAGCCTTTCTTCTTTTTTATATATAAGGCTATAAATTTCTCTCTAAGCACTACTTTAACATACTAGTATGATATGGTGTACCTTCATTATCGTTTAAAATATTTTCTAATTTCCAAGTTTCCTGTGTGATTTTCTTCTTGAACCACAGGTTACTTAGAAGTGTGTGGTGTGTGGCTTAATTAATAATCAGTTGGAGATTTTCAATTACCTTTTCATTATTGATTTCTAGCTTAATTGCACTGTGGTCAGAGAACATACTCTGAATTATTTCAATCCTTTGAAAATTGTTAAGGCTGCTTTACAGGGTACTATGTTGTCAGTTTTGGCAAATGTCCCATGTTCATTTATTCAGGTGGAAAAAAAGGTGCATTCTGTCTTTGCTGGGTGCAGTGTTTTATATGTCCATTAGGTTAATTTGATCTATCATATTGTTCAGATCTTCTATATCCTGTATGACTATCCTGTCTGCTTGTTCTATAACTATTGATAAATATGTCTTGACATCTCCTAGCAAGATGGTTATGTCTTTGCAACTTTCCCATTTTTATATTTTCTGAATTTTTGTTCTGTATTTGAAGTATAAACTTATAGTGTCATCCTGACCAGGAGTCTACTTTTTGATCTGCTTTAGACATTGGAGTAGCTGACAAAATATTGAATGTGTGGGGGAAATCCCACTTCTGATAAGGAAAAATGTGTGAAAATTGGCAGAGAGGAATTCAAGAGAGGAAACACTGATGGGTACTCCCTGATGGACACTCTGCAGCCTAATAATCAGGAAGAATAGTGTAAAGCCCTCCATGCCTTTAACTAGCTCTCCCCTCTAACATACCAGCCCTTGAGAAACATTCCATTGACACACCCAAGACTTTGAGCTAGAAGCCTTTCCCAAGCTGCTGAACTGGGAATTAAGATACAAATGAGTCACACACTAAGCTGACTTTCTGTTAGTTGAAATCAAGATAGAAACCTAAGCAGTCTGGAAAGACACAGAGGGTTTCAAGGACCAGAGCAGGGAAGAAAAAGCTGTCAAAGGCAAAGGAACATGACAGAGCTACATTTTCCATGAGCTTTGGAAGAACAGGGACATGCAGGGTGGAGGATCAGTGGTTCTCCTGTACTTGCAATGCTCTCCCTAGGGTTCGCCCAGACTGCTGTATGTGGTCTTCAGGTCTTCATGCAGATAGGCACTCCCTCTTAAAGAGATGGACTTCTCTGTGTAAAAGCAGCCCTGACTCACAGTCATTATGGGTAAGTTACACCATGGCTCAGTGACTCACATGAGGAAACAAGTTACATGCTTTTGTATATAGCTGTCCCCAAGGGGCAGGGTGATGGCCAAGGATGTCTCCTCTTCAGTGTGACTGTGAGTCAGATTATCAAAAGTGTCCTGGGCACAAACCACATGTCCACACCACAGGAGCTGCAGGAAAAGGGCTCCATGGCCCCTGCCCTGGAGGAACTTGCAAGCCAAGTGAAAATGTAACTGATAAAACCGCCTGAGAACACAGCAAGGTGACTCATGGAGACACACGAATCAAACTCTTGGTGACCCATGGAGACTCAAGAACCAAACTCCTGGTTGCTATAGAAGTTCAGGGAAGTAAGGGCTCAGGGAGGACTAAGATCGTCCAGAAAGACTTTAAGAAAGCAGTGGGGCCTGACTAGACCCTAGGGCAATGGTCAGGACACAGGAAGTATAAGAAGAGACCATTCAGTGGCGGGAACAGTGTGATTAGGGCACCAAGGGAGATGAAAGAGGCTGTGGGCCCTGGTCAAAGCAGCAGCCAGGACAGGCTTGAGCCAGCCGTGGGGCTGCCAGGCAGAAATACACAAAGAAAACATTCCTATGCTTGGATGTTCAAGTATCATTCTTAAACAGCTTTATTGAGATATAATTTATATACCATGTAATTCACCCATTTAAATTGTACAATTCAATGTTTTTAGTGAATACACTAGTATGTATTAGTGTATACGACCAGTACCACCATTAATTTTACACTTTCATCCCCCCAAAAAGAAACTTCATATCCATTAGCAATCCCTCTCCTTTTCCCACCAATACCCCTAGCTCTAGGCAACCACTAATCTACTTTCTGTCTCTATAGATTTGCATATCCTGGGCATCTCATAAAAATGACATGTGTTACGGGTGGAATGCATTCCCCCCCTCATCAAATACATATGTAAAGGTCCTAATCCCCAGTACCTTAGAATGTGGCACTGTTTGGAACTAGGATCATTGCAGATGTAATTAGCTAAAATGATGTCAGCCTAGAGTAAGATCGTCCCCTAATCCCATATGACTGATGTCCTTATAAAAAGAGGACATTTGGACATAGAGACAGATGCATGCAGAGGGAAGATGACGTGAAGGTACAGGGAGAAGGCAGACACCTATAAGCCAAGGAATTCCAAGGGTTGCTAGCAAACTACCCTAGCCCAGGGAAGAAGCTGGGAGCAGATTCTTTCTCACAGCCCTCAGAAGGAAGCAACCCTGGACAACACCTTGATTTTGGACTTCTGGCCTCCTGGACTATGAGAGGACAAAGTTCTGATGTTGAAGCCACCTGGCTTGTGGCACTTAGTTACAGAAGTCCTAGCAAATTAACACAAAATCATACACTTGGTGGTCTTTTGTGACTCCCCCTTCACAGACGGCCATGCCTGATGCAGTGTATGTCAGTATTTCTTTCCTTTTGATGGCTGAATAATATTCCATTGCAGGGACAGACCACATTTTGCTCATTCATTTACCAGCTGTTGGGCATTTGG
This sequence comes from Symphalangus syndactylus, assembly GCF_028878055.3. Lineage (NCBI taxonomy): Eukaryota > Metazoa > Chordata > Mammalia > Primates > Hylobatidae > Symphalangus > Symphalangus syndactylus. Next base: position 31,300,997 of record NC_072444.2, on the reverse strand, counting down.
GCTGTTTCCGCTTTGAGGTTATTATGAATAATGCTGATATGAACATTTGTGTAAAAGTTTTTGTATGGACATGTGTTTTTATTTCTCACAGGTACATATCCAGAGGTGGAATCTCTGGGTCACAAGATGATGCTATGTTTAACATGTTGAGGAACTGCCAGGCTGTTTTCTGCAGCAGATGCACCACCTTCCATTCCCACCAGCAGCCTATGAGGATTGCAGTTGCTCCATATCCTCACCAACACTTGTTATTGTCTTTTTTTATTGTAGCCATCTTTATGGGTAGGAAATAGTATTCAAGAATCTGCTTTTAGTATTTTTGTAGCCAGGTGACATATAAACAGCCATGATTTTTAAGATAAACCATGCTATTTGCAAGCATAAAAGGAATGTCCCTTCTTATCAATGCTACTGTTTTCAAACTCTAAGATCCTCTCCATCCTATCTGAAGACCAACCAAAGTGACACAGCATCTTTGTCACCTTGCCTGGGAGTTCCCAGGCCTGCCCCAGCAATTAATTAGGGGTGTGGTGGGACAGCACAGACCTCACCAGCTGAGCCTCACCTCCTTTCTCCTGTACAGTTACTATGGAGACTGTCATGGCCACAGGCTCCCTTTCGCCTTCTCAATGTTAATAAACAGCCTCATTATTTCGCAGAAATCACTTCAGAAAATCAGCAACTCCACAGTTTCATGCGGTCCAAATTAATGAGGAAAGAGTATGGGGATTTTTTTATTGCCTATGAAAGGAGGAAGAGTTATGGCTCATTTGTGCACTTTTGCTGTATTTATGTTTTATGCATTAGAAAGTGATTTCCACCTCCATTACACATCACTAATGTCCTCGTTACATTAAAGGTACAGACCAGGAATCCTTTTTGCCCGTCAAACCAGCAAATAAATTGTGGCAAAAGATGTGAGGATGGAGAATGCCTAAAAATCAGCTGGGCTGGGCTGGGCTGAAAAGGGGGAGACAGACCTGTTTCTCAGTCAAATGTCATTGAGGGCTGGGCACAGTAGCTCATGCCTGTAATCTCAGCACTTTGGGAGGCTGAGGTGGGCAGATCACCGGAGGTCAGGAGTTCAAGACCAGCCTGGCCAACATGGAGAAACCCCATCTCCACTAAAAATACAAAAATTAGCAGGGTGTGCTGGCACGCACCTGTGGTCCCAGCTACTCAAGAGGCTGAGGCAGGGGAATCGCTTAAACCCAGGAGGCAGAGGTTGCAGTGAGCTGAGATCACACCACTGCACTCCAGCCTGAGTGACAAAGGGAGACTCTGTCTCAAAAAAAAAAAAAAAAAGTCATTGAAAAGAGAAAGGTCTAGCAGCTTCTTTGTAAACAGGGAATCATTCAGGGGCATGGTAGCCTCACAGACTGAACTTTAAATCTGAGCAAGGTCACAAAATAGCTGTGAAACACTGGCCCCAAGTTACTCACCAGTGAGTTGAGACCAATACTAGAAGGTAAAAGCTAGCATGAGCTAAATATTAGTGAGCCTCTCTCTCTACCAGGGAATAGCAGGATGAAGGTGAGAGAAAAGACCTCCATTTTAGGGAGCTTACAATCAGCTGCCACATCATAGGGTCACTGTGGGGACTGAGTGAGGTGACAGACTTCAAGCTTCTGCCACCCAGAAGGTGCTGAGCAAATGGTCAGTAGTTCCCTTTGGCAACCAAAACACCGCAGCCCCAGAGGGTAGAGACAGGGAGCTGGGGACGGGACCTGACTAGCTATTACCTCTCTCTGCAAAAGTGGGGAAGGAAGAAGGGATCAGAAGAACAGGAGAGGGTGGCCCAGTGACAGACCACACATGAAAGATACAATGGCTACAGGCCAGGGACCCAGACCACCCAGGTCCAAGTCACAGCTCCACCACTCCAAGCAGGTTCCTAACCTCGCTTCTTCTCAGTTTCAACAACGACTCAGTGAGAAAATCAATGCACAGAGCTTGCACATGATGACTGCATGGACATCTAAAAAGGGCTAAGGAGCAGTGTTAGCAGGGGTCCGCAGGTAGCTTTCAAGACAAAGGAAACAAAAGCTGAGCGCCGATCATATCTGCAGCAGTTGAGAGATTGCCATGAAAAGCTGGTGCTTCCACTGAAGGCCAGGACAACAGGTGCCACCATAGCTCTGGCAGCTCTGGGAATTGAAGATGCCGTGTATGAGAGAGGGCATCCTATGCTCTGTCCTCAGCTCTCATGTTCCTAATCCTGGGATCCTGATATTTGCAGGACACAATGATTTCCAGACCTGCTAGCCTGGGAGCATTGTGTGATTAAGGCACCAAGGGAGCTGAAAGAGGCTATAGGCCCTGGCCAAAGCAGCGGCCAGGACAGGCTTGAGCTAGCCCTGGGGCTGCCAGGCAGAAATCCATGAAGAAAACACTTCTGTGCAAGAGTCATTCTTGAACAGCTTTATTGAGATATAATTTATCTCAATGTAGATACAGTGAAAGAAAAATGAGCAATCAGTATGTATATACAGTGAAAGAAAATGAAGGAACTAAGTTTCCAAACTGGAGCAGGAAGATTGCGGGAGGATTGCTCCCATATCTGCTAAAGGTCGGGCCACAGAATGTTCCCATAGACTTGAATAACCGCTGAAGTCAGTGTCCACCAGCCTTCAGCATCTCCCATCTGGGAGTACCCTCACTAACTGACCAATCGGAATGGGTTTGCCATTTAGGATTTCTGTCTGACCAATGATGGCTTCCGAAAACAATTTTTTGCAGATATCTCCAATGAGAAAAACTCTCCTGCACTGCATGTTAGGACCCTCTTTGGGGCTGCCCTGATCCAGTGTACCCAAATGGCAATTCTTTGTTTTCCAGATAAAAGCCATTTCCTTTAACCTCCATGCGAACCTCATCTTAGGTAACAATATCCAGCCTAAAAATGTTCCTATGTTTTATCCACCTTCAACAAACTGCTTCCTGGATATTCCATCCTGGCGTCGCACAACAGCCACTGGAGTGTGGAGATGCACAAGCGGGTGGGAGTCTGGGGGAGACGCACTCAGAGGCTCCTTACCAAGGACTGCTGGGGTCAGCGGCCACCCTGAAGAGTCGAAGATAAGGAGGTGGTGCTGGAAAAGAGGAAACCAATTCAAAGGTGAAGGCCAGCCAGAAGAACCAAGATGTTGGAAACCATTAGATGTAGCAGTAAGCAAAAGGGAAGATTCCAGAAAGATTCTGACCTCCAGCCTGGGTACTGTGGGGTTCCATTCACCAAGATCGGGGGAAATAGCAGAAGGGAGGCTGAGTCAAGCCTAGGCATCCTGAGATTGAGCAGCTTGTGGGGAATCCCAGGGAACAGGTCGACCTGGAAGTGGATTCTGTGGACTCAGCTCTCAGCGCTGGGCCCCAGGATGTTTCAGAGGAGGAACACAGAGGCTGATGCACGGTAAGGTGAGAACGTCTGAGCTAGGCGACCCTTGCAGGGAGCTGGGAATGAGAGGCCATCGAGAAAGGAATCGAGTCACAGCCAACAAAGTAAGCTGTGTCACATGATCCCAGAACATCAACTGCAAACAAAGAGACATAGAATTTTTCCATTGATTTTGGCAACAACATAAGAGTTATTTGTGTCTCCAGCTAAAGAGTCTCCAGGATGGGAGAGGACCCCACAGGGAATTGTGGGGCAGCCTGAGCAGAAGGCCTGCTGGAGACCCAGAGGAGACACAGCCCTGTGTCTATGCTGAAGAGGAAGAACCAAGATTGTGGAAGACTGAAGAGGCCCTGAAGGAGAGGTGCACAGTGGAGGGAGAGTCAGGCCCCCCAGCCATGACCTCAGGGAGGTGCCCCTAGAAGGAGTGTGATTGGAGTCCCAGAGAGAGTTAGAAATGGATTACAGTTCACGTCCGCCAGGGGCCTTGGGAGGCTGTCCACGTGTGGCTTGACCCACTGCGAGACAAGGACAAGATACCAGGACTGGGGCTGAAGCCATCTGCATGGCTTGCAAACACTCAGCACAGCTGCAGGAAACAGACCCCCAAGACATCCTCCCTGGAAAACCACAGGGGTCAGACACAGCATAGTTACAGATCAGCTAATGCAAGAGAGGGGCCCCATGTGGTAGAAAACGGCCAGACGCTGGGACAGAGTCTCTGTCCCACACCCCTGCCCAGCAGCAGCGCCTTCCCCAGCATCTCTAGCAAGCGCCCACTTGGACTTCTCTGCCCACCCCGCCTCTCCAACCCCCTGCCCCCACAGGGGGACACTGATGAGCAGTGATATGGTCCATAAAGACCCCAGCAGGGGGCAGTGCAAAGCCCGAGCAGTCGACAAACCAGCCAACCATCCTGACTGTCGTGGGAAATTGCTGCAACACGCTCTCTTTCTACTCCACCGCCTTTTTGTCACAAGCAAGAGAGGGATCTGACAGCTGTTTCTACGCAGAGGCTTTTTTCCCCTTTTTTCTTTTCCTCAGTGGCTTCCTTAACCCTGTCAGGCGCCAGCTCGAACTGGTGCTGGCCTTGATGTGACACGGTGTGCTGGGAGGCGTTCTGCATAGGGGCGAACACCCTGTAAAGCTGTTCATTTGTGAAAACAGCGACAAATACAATCATAAACTTCTGTGGTGGCAGCTGCCCTGGTGCCATCTAAGTAGGAAGAGAGAGACTGACAGAAGGCAGAATTAGCAGCCTCGGCGAGGTATTAAAGTGGGTAAATCTTGAGCCACCGGGCACAGAACTAACATCAGGCCCCAGGAAACCCTCAACTGTACATGTTCTCTCTGACTGGAGACTTCTAGTCTTTTCATCTATTTTTATATGCATATAGACATAATAGGTGTATAATGCATTAATAATCTCACTATGTACACAAACTCCTTCTATATATACATATATTAAAAATGCATGCAATTGCCATGCATAAATACTGCTCCTAAAATATTTGCATGGTTATCGTGTGAGCCTCAAAGCCTAGAGGCTGCCTTCCTTGAGACAGAAGCTGCACCCTGATTGCCCATAAGGTTGATCTACCTCTCGGGGCCTGGCGTGGGCTTGGGAGCGTGTGGGGATGGGCCTGTCCAGAGCAGGAGAAAGCCATCCTTTCCTTCATTCAGTGAACCTCTCCTGTGCTTCACATACACCAGGGGAGCAGCGCAGATGGCCTGCCCAAGCAGACACAGCCAACAACAGAAGAGATCTCGTGTCAGATGCTTGGGAAATTAATTAATTACAGTAAGTAGGCTGAGAGAGGGAAATTTTGAATGGGGCAGTCAGGGTAGGGTGACTGAGAAGGCACCTTCTGTGCAGAGACTGAAGCAGGATGAAGAAGTGAGCATCTCAGACATCCAGGTCATGAGGGTGCAGGCAGAGGAGCTGTCCCTCCAAAGGCCCTGATGGGGAGGGGGATCTGGAGGGCTTGAGAGGCAAGGGAGGGGTCGGTAGGGCAGAAGTTGGGCTGAGCAGGGAGGGGAATGAGAGGTGACTCCAAGAGCCGCAGGAGGAGCGGGGTGCCGTGTGGGGTCTTGAGGCCCTTGGAAGGTTTGGGCTTTTCTCTAAGTCAATCGGAGATTTATGAGTTTCCTGAGAATACTGTAACAAATTGCCACAAACCAGATGGCTTAAAATAACAGCAATGTACTCTCATTGTTCTGGAGGCCAGAGGTCCAAAGCAAAGTGCCGGAAGGCCACGTCCCCCTGGAGGACCTGGGGAAGAATCTTCCTCTGCCTCTGCCAGCCCTGGTGGCTCCAGCAACTCTTGGCCTTCCTGGGCTTGTAGATACCTCACTCCAGCCTCAGCCTTCCTCTTCACGTGGCCTTCTCTCTGTGTCTGTGTCTTCTAAAGACACCAGTTATTAAATTTTGGGCCCACCCTAATCCAGTGTGTTTGCATCTCAATCATGAACTAATTGCATCTGCAAGGCCCTTATGTCCAAATAAAGTCATATGCTGAGGTTCTAGGTAGGGTTAAAAAATTCTTCCATGACACTTGTTAAAGTACAGTAAGGAAGAGTTCACTGAGGACCATTGAGATAGGCACAGGGATCACAGCAATGGGATTTGCAGTGGGAGAAAGAGATTGGGCTCCACTCTGAACACAGCCCAGGCAGGGGAGGATTTATAGCCAAAGAGCAGGGCGGGGTCCATGGATGGAAAACTGCTAAGAGGAAGCATTAGAGGTAAGGGAGATTCTGGCTAAACCCACCTAATAGGATTCTTGCTGAAGGCAGGTCAGGTTAACCAGATATTGCTGGGGCATGATGGAGAATGAGGAACTCCATCAGACATAGTTGAGGTGGTCAGATATCAAGGTGTGGGGGCTTTTGTTAAAACCAACACAGCATGGTTCTTTGCTAAAACTGGATTTTACAAGAAAGTGCACAGAGGGGCCTAGGAGATGGTTCGGGGACCTGGCTAAAGTTTGGTCAAGCAAAGAATCTATGTTGGTGGACATGAATTTGGGAGGGACATTACATTAATCCACTACAGGGAGCCACAGGAGGGCTTTGGGGACAGGCAGGACATGAGCTGACTTGGGTTTTAGAAGGATCCCCCTGGCTGCTGCAGAACAAGCATGGAAGCAGAGAGGCAGAAGTTCAGACACTGCTGCAGTGACCCTGACAAGGGAGGGTGCAGCCTGGGTGGGGCGCTCACCGTGGAAGTGAGAGAAACAGTTGGATTCTAGCACAATCTTGAAGGCAGAACCAAGAAGGCTTGCTAATATGTGGGACTCCTTCACCTGCTAGCCAGGCTCCCCCAGATCCTCCTCCAGACCCATTTCTGTGCTTTAGTTTCAAATTATCCCCCCCTGCAGTCTGGCCCTCTTCCGTGCATATTGCAATGCCCATAGCCCTGACTCATCTTCAGGCTGCTGTGGTCTGGAAGAGCCATTTCCAGCCACAACAGCCTGTGGCCCACATGGCCCCATCCCCTCACCCTCTTTGGGGTGTGTGTAGTGGTGGCGGGGTGGGAGACAGCTTCTATTGGTCAGGCCAAGGCAAAAAAAAAAAAAAAAAAAAGCGGATGTGAATCTTGAGACTAGATTGAAGTGCTGGTCCCTGAGCCCAGGCCACCGTTGCCTTTTCTGGCATGGGGCAGAGAACAGTCAGTCATAGGTGCACATGGTAGCCACCTGGTGGGGACAGTGGTCCCTCTGCATCTTCTAAGCCCCCAGGGTAGCTTCATCCCTGATACCTCATGTCCCCTCAAGAGTCACGGGGCATAGGGCAGAAAAGATTGCATAAAAACGCCTTCCTCTGGGCCCCTTCAAGTGTCTCAAACTGTGGAAGACGTGTTCATTAGAGGCCACTAAGGAGCCCTGAATAAGCATAGTTCCTGCCCCACTGCAGAGGGTTTTGATCAGGAGCTGCACCTGGTAAGGAACAGAATGTCCTCTTGAGAAAAACACTGGATTTATTTTAAGGAAAATCAACTTCAAAGCAATCACTGACACCATGGAGACCATCTGTTTCCAGAGGTAGGCATAGAGTGATTAGGGGGAGACATAACAGGCAGGACCCCCTGAGTAAGGCAGCTTCCTAAATATGCAATCCCGGGGTTCAGGTGAGGACTAGGGAGAGCCTGTTTCATTCCTTCTATTTTGCATGGCTCTCCAGGGTAGACTGAGCCAGATCCTCAATGCTGGGAGCTGACCAGCCTGCAGTCAGTGCTGAGGCTGAATTCATTTGATCTGAGCCCAGTGTCAAAGCAAGGGGAGAGGAGGCAGCCTTTGGGAGCTGCACTCCCTCTGCTGGGCCACCTAGGGAAATTCAGGAAGGGCCTTCCCACCTCCAACCCAACCTCCAACAATGAAAATTCTCTTGTGATTTTCAAGACTCTCAATTAGAACTGAATTTCCTACTTCTAGCCCAGATGCAAGGGCTGAGTGAGGGTGTCTAGGAAATGGGCATCTGAACCTCATCACTCACAGGCTGACCGGGGAGCAGCTCCAGAGACTCAAGAAGTAGCCTCAAGCCGGGCAATGTGGCTCACACCTATAATCCCAGCATTTTGGGTGGCCGAGGTGAGCAGATCACCTGAGGTCAGGAGTTCAAGACCAGCCTGACCAACCATGGTGAAACCTCGTCTCTACTAAAAATACAAAAATTAACTGGGCACGGTCGCACACACCTGTAATCCCAGCTACGCAGGAGGCTGAGGCAGGAAAATCGCCTGAACCCAGAAGGTGGAGGTTGCAGTGCCAAGATCACATCACTGCACTCCAGCCTGGGCAACAGAGCAAGACTTCTCACACACACACACACACACACAAAATTAAAAATAAAGAAAGAAGAAGTAGCCTTGGGAGAGGATCCTGCAGCAGGTCTCCTGCTATCTTCCACTCTGGGGCCACGCTTGCTGCCAGGCAGCCTGGCCAAGAATTAGATGCTCTGGCCGAACCCACTGGGTGTGGGGCATTTCGAGCCTCTTCTCTCTGGTACAGCATCCATGGGCATCACTGGGCAGGGGCCAGGTTGCTCTGCAGGTTCTTGGTGATGTACGTGTGGGCACAGGCCCTGTTCACCACAAGAACCCAGAGTAGAGATGTTTGTGGTTTCTCGTCTCAGCAGACAATGAATTTCAAACCCTGTCTTCATGTCTAGGTCTCTAGGGGAGGCAAAGGACGCCCAGAATCCTCTCTTTGCTGTGGACAGTCAAGACCTCACCTGAAAGAATGATACTGCCTTTTCCCACATGCTACGTGGGAAGGAAGGGAACAACCATGGTTTTTTGTTTAGTATTTTTTCAGATGTCTGTGACTATATACATATTTGTACCATTTGTCTTAAATTCCCTTTGGAACAAGATTGGGTTTAAATAAATAGCAAAATAATAATATATTCATATAGTTAGAATCATAGGCTGCTTATATTTTAATCCTCCTTTCACTTAACATTGTGGCATAAGTGTTTCTCCACATTATTATAGATTCCCAAGTCTCATTTTTAATAACCGTTATGTTTTTTCAAGGACGGTAATTTAGCAAAGTTTTTTTCTGTAGTTGGTCACTTATTTCCAGTGTTCCTGGGTTGTAAATGTTCAGGGAACATATGGACCAAATTATTAATTGTCAAAGCACTCACATTTCCTATTTGTACAGCCTTATGCAACAGAGGTTGAAGAATGAGGAGCTGGCATGATCACTGTCCTTGAGGAATTTGCTATTTATGGGGTGGAGAGAGAGGGTGATACATATTAAACAATGATGGGGCAATGCAACAGCACATATAAATATGGGGAAAGGCGGTGGTGCTGGAAGAGACTTTAAACATACAAATAAAAATATTTTAAATGGCAGTGCCAACCGTAAGTCAAAGCGTGTGTGTGTGTGTTCCAGAGAAAAAAATGTGTGTGTGTGTGTGTGTGTGTTTTCCAGAGAAAAATCGAGAGACACTGACTTGTCGTAAACATTAGTAACAATAGAGCCACTGAAAAGACATTCCTGACCACACTTTGTGGCGTTGTGAGGAACTGGATCCAAGATGCACGTTTGTGTTAAGCTTCTGGCAGCCAGGAAGGCCTGGAAGAGACAGAGGAAGATCAGGTGTGGTCCCACGGAGAGAGAACAGCCAGAGAAACCAAGGCTCTCTCTGCACCTGTGTCTGATCCCCTAAGAAGTTGTCTGGCCCGGTGAAGATGGTAGAGGTGTTTATCAGCAGATACAGACTCGCTCCCCTCACAGGGTCCCCATAGTGCAGGAGCTGGTCCATACCTGCAAGCACTGCTCCTGCTCCCAGGTGCCGAAAGGGTTAATGCACACGGTGCAGGGCAGATGGCCCTCCTGGCTAAGATCCACAGCTGTAGATGGAACACAACAGACTGCGAAATGCCAATAAATCTGGAGTTGCCTCTCAATTTCACCAATAATAATTAGCAAATTAAAATGGAAATGTCACCATAAAACCATAAAAATTCTTAAGTGCAGCCTGGAAAACTCTCTCAGGAGCAGAAATGGTTTTAGCCCATGCAAGACCCAGGGCAGAGGTGCTGTCAGATGTTCGTCAGGACAGCCATTGCTCCCAGAGAGCCCAGCTCAGGGCTGATTAATCACAGGGCCGCTGTCTTTACATGTCAGCAAGCTAACACAACTGTGTAATCAAGCCTGCTTTATGGGGCCTGAAATACATGGGCAGGGGACTGAAGCCATCACTCTAACAAGGCAGAGGGGAAAGGAAAGAGCGCCAGCCACACCCCGACTTCTCCGTGGCCAGCACACTGGCTGCTGTGCAACCATTTGGCCAAACGAGGGGAGGATTGGGAGGTTATGAGCAAATTGTGTAGCATCTGGCTTGCATTTCAGAGAGCTGGAACCAGGGAATGTCCGCCTGGCACAGCAGACCCTAATCGTGGAAATCCACTCAACAGCCAACCAATGCTCTGCTCCTGAAGGCCAGTGATTTCCCCTTAGGGTGGCCATGAGTCCCCCCACAAGAAAACCCAACCTGTGAAAACCCAAACTTCCTGAATCAATGAACGACGGAGAAATGATCTGTGTTGCACAAAATGATTCTTTGTATCCATACAGATTGATATATTCGGCACTCCCTCTTCTGAGCAAGATGGAAGGACAGGGACCAGATTTATCCTCCAGCCTGAAGCAAACAAGTATCTCTATTCTTCAGAGCTTTCCAGAGACACAGAACCAATATGATGCATATATACTTATATGATGCATATATCAATATATACTTACGTAGAAAGAGATTTATTATAAGGAATTGGCTCATGGGATTGTGGAGGCCAAGTCCTAAGATCAGCAGAATGAGTCAACAAGGGCCCAGGGGAGCCAATGTGTTGGTTCGAATTTTTTTAAAGGACCAAATAAAAATGGTCAAGACATGTTTGGACATCAGGCAATGAAGATCAGTGACCCCCTGAGAGATGGGAAACAAAAGCAGCCAGCCCCAAGATCGCCCCAGCTGACCACCTCCCGTTGCTTTCTGTGGCACAGACGGAGCACAGAGGATGGCCTCAGCTGAGGAGGCTTAGCTGAGTCTTGGGAGACCAAGGCAGCAAGAGTTTGCAGGACAGGGGACCACGGAAGAGAGCTGTATAGAGACAGAGAGGGCTCTAGAGATTTGCAGGTGGCCCCCTTGAGTATTCAGCTGAGCAGTGTTTGGCACATGCTTGGGAGAAAATGACTCAAGTCTATAGAAAGACTCACCCGAGGATTAGAGAGAACAGAGCCCACTGGTGGGGATGCTGCCTGTTGACACCAACTAGACTGGAAAACCTCATCATTTGTGGGACTTTGAGTCAACTACCCAGAAGAGTCTTGCCTCAATCATGGAGAATAATCAGTCCTGGACTGAGTGCCGTCAACAACTTCAGCTTCCACCTTATGAAACTAGAAAAAGAAGAGAAATTGAAACCCAAAGTAAATAGAAGAGAGGAAATCATAAGGATCAGGGCAGAAATCAGTAACATAGGAGAAAAGTGGAGGAAAAATCGATGAAATCCAAAGTTGGTCTTTGAGAAAACCAATTAAATTGATCAACCCGATCTGAATAGCCAGACTTATCAGAACAGAAAACAGAAAATACACAAGTTACCAAAATCATGAATGAGACAGATTCTACAGATGAGTGAGTTTAGCAAGGCTGCATAACACAAGATCAATAGACAAAATGTAATTGTACAAACAAAAAAACATGAACAATACACAATTGTGTGTCCCAACACAACTGGAACAACAAACAATTGGAAACTGAAATTTAAAAAATAAAACCATATATAATAGCATCAAAAATAAAATATTTAAAGATAAATATTATAAAAATGAATAGGGATAAATCTAATAAAAGATGTGAAATATCTGTACACTGAAAACTACAAAACATTGCTAAGAGAAATTAAAGAAGACTTCAATAAATGGAAATATATACTGTGTCCATGGATGACAAGATGCATTATAGTTAAGATGACAGGTCAGGCGCAGTGGCTCACACCTGCAATCCCAGAACTTTGGGATGCCAAGGTGGGTGGATCACTTTAGGTCAGGAGTTCAAGACCAGCCTGGCCAACGTGGTGAAGCCCCATCTCTACTAAAACAATGCAAAAATTAGTCAGGCATGGTGGCACATGCCTGTAATCCCACCTACTCAGGAGGCCGAGGCACAGGAATCGCTTGAACCCAGGAGGTGGAGGTTCCAGTGAGCCAAGATTGCACCACTGCACTCCAGCCTGGGCAACAGACTGAGACTCTGTCTCAAAAAAAATAAAAAAGGTGACAGCTTTCCCCAGGGGTTCTATAGAGTCAAGGCAATCCCATTCAAAATGACAGCAAGCTTTTTATGTAGAAATTGACAAACTGATTCTAAAATTCATATGGAAATGCATGCTAAGGACCAAAATAGCCAAAACCATGTTGAAAAAGAACTAGTTGATGTCAAGACTTATTGTAAAGCTATGGCAATCTTGACAGTATAGCATTGATATCAGCATCAATAAATAATCAATGGAATAAAAGAGAGTTCAGAAATAGACCCACACATATATGGATAACTGTTGTGGGTTTTTTTACAAAGGTGCAAAGACAATTTAATAGATAAAGGATAATCTTTTCAACAAATGATACTGAAACAATTGCTTACCCACATGCAAGACAAAATAAACTTCAATTCATACTTTGTACCGCCTATAAAAATTAACTCAAAATAGGTCTTAGTTCTAAACACAAAATCTAAAAGTATTAAACTATAAAATTCCTAGCAAGAAGGCTTTGTGACCTTAACGTGGGCAAATATTTTTTGATTTGACACCAAAATCACAATTCATAAAGGAACAAATTGATAAACTGGATTTCACCAAAATTTAAAACTTCTGTTCTTTAAAAGATACTGTTAAAAAATGAAAAGACAAGCCGCAGTCTAAGAAAAGTATAGTTGCAATTTGTCAAAGACCTTGTTAGATAGGTCAGATATTAGACAAAGGCCTTGTCTCCAGAATATATAAGAAGAATATACTTTTAAAAATAAATGACCCAACTTTTTAAAACTGGAACAATATTTGAAGTGATACTTCACCAAAAAAGATGTCCCAATGGCAAATAAGCACATGAAAAGATGCTGAGCATCATTAGTCACTAGAGAAATGCAAATTAAAACCACAAGGAGATCCTACTACACATTGATTGGAATGTCTGAAATTGAAAAGATTGATCATAGCAAGCATTTGTGCATATGTAGAGGCACTAGAACTCTCATACACTGCTGGTAGAAATATAAAATGGCACCACTACTTGGGAAAAAGGTTTAGAGATTCTTAAAAAGTTAACTATACACCTACCATACGATTTAGCCATTCCACACCCACACGCTTACATTTACCCGAGAGGAAATAAGTCTTAGGTGCATATGAAGAATTGCATACAAATATTCCTAACAGCTTTATTTATAATGGTCACAAATTGGAAACAATCAGAATGCCCGTCATCAGGTGAAGTGATAATAAATCCTGGTATATCTGGAATACTACTCAGTAACAAACAAAAATTGAACTACTGATACATGCTGCAACATGAATGAATGTCAGAATAATTAAGCTTAATGAAAGAAGCAAGACCTACCCCCCCCAATAAAAGAGTGCATCCTATATGATTCCAGTTCTATAAAATTCTACAAAATACTAAGTAATCCATAGTGACTGAAAGCAGATCAGTGGTGGTGCCTAGGAATGTTGAGGGAAGGGAACATGGGAGGGGCTACAAATGACCAGGAGGAAGTTTGCAGGGATAACAAACATGTTTGTTATTGTTATCATTGCAGTAGTGTATTTGTTCACAAGGGCTGCCAGAACAAAGTACCTCAGACTGAATGGCTTCAACAACACAGATTTACTTTCTCAGTCTTGAAGGCTAGAAGCTCAGAATCAAAGTGTCAGCGGGGTTGGTTCCTTCCGAGGCCTCTCTTTCTGGTGTATAGGTGGTTGTCTTCTCCCATGTCTTCTCATCTTCCCTCTGTGTGTGTCTGTGCCCTAATCTCCTCTTCTATGAGGACATCAGTCATATGGGATAAGAGGTCTACCCAATAACCTCATTTTAACTTACTTGCCTCTTTAAAGACCCTATCTCCAAATACAGTCACATTCTCAGGTACTAAGACAAATGTGTCAACAAATGTCCAGGTGGGAGGACACAGTTCAGCCACTGTACACCTTAAATATGTGTAGTTTATTCTATGCTAATTACACCTCAATAAAGCTTTTTTTAAATTAATAAAAGATTACTTTCTAATTGTTTTATTGTGTTTGTTTAATAAGGAACTCTTTCATTGCATGGGATCTGGTTCATCAAAGTATGGTTTGAACATAGTTGTTAAGGAATGAAATTGCTTCATATAAAAGCCTGTCTGTATCTTTTCCCCATTTCTTTGTAACTTTTCATGCTTTATTGTACTATCTTAACCCTTGGAGACTGAACTGCGTTGTGTTGCATGTAGAAGATGAAGTGGTCAGAACTCTCCGTGGTCCTGAAAAAGAAGAGATGGAGGAGGAAGGCAACTGTTTCTGAACTCAACTTGGGCTGGCAGGGCTGTCTCTTGCTAAGGCCTCAGCTTTGCTTCTCAGATGCGCTGGTAGCTAAACAATCTCCCTGAGAGTCTCCACTGCCCCAAATCAAGGATGTATAACTCCCCTGATAGTGATTTATGATTCCTAGAAAGGAGAGCTAAGCTCACCATCATCCTTAATTGTCGTCTAAAAATGCCCACCTTCAATCTGTCTACAAATGTCCAGAGGTGCCTGACATCACAATCATTTTCAGGAAGACTGGAAAAGGTGTTTTGCAGAGTTTGCCTCTTCTATCAGTCCTTCCCTGAAGAAGTCTCTGATTTCTGGTTTGCCTCAGGAAACACAGGGCATTTAAGGACCTCCTTTCAGGTGGTGCTAAGTCTCAGAAAAATGAGTGGGCCTGGGGGAGAAGGGCACCATCAAATTCAGATGGGTAAGTCAACAAGGACAGCCTTTCTCCAGCAGCCCCTACCCTGTGGCTCCATCTCATTATCCTGTCCATTTCCTGCGTGACATGTAGCAAAATATGCCAGTGTCACTTGCTGGAATCTAAGCCCTATAAAAGCAGGGGCCTTGTTTTTCTCATCTGTTGGTGTATCCCAAATACCTAGTAAAACCTGACATATGGTAGACACACCATAAATGTTTGTTAAATGAGTAAATTGGGCTGTAAACTCTTATGAGAAGCCCTGAACCACTGGAATGCTGCAGCCTGGACAGAGTCCGTTTGTTGTTTCCCCTTTACTTATAGCAGGAGGCTTAAAATTTGCTTTAGAAGATGCCTGGGATGTCCAGGGGTGGATATATGGGCCCTTGACCCTACCTCAATCAGCATAACTCATTTCTCCCTGTTTCACAGATGGCGGTTCCATGAAATTTTTTGTCTCAAAGAAGGTATATCACTATTTTTGAAATATCTACAACCCACCAATCTGAACTTGAGAAAGGAATCATACCCTTTTAGATTGTATTTACTTGCAAAGCTAAAGTGACGGCAACCTTCAAGATGGTATTCTCTTCAAGATACTCACAAATGCAGTCTGCAAACATTCTCAGTATTACTCCACGTTAAGGAAGTTTTACAAACCAATGGATTTGTTGACGCTAGAGTCTGAGGTAGGAGGTTGGACAAGACAGTCTCCAAGTTCTTAAATTTGTTTGTTTTTTTCTTATTTCATGGGAACCTCACTCACCTCCTCTGCTTTCATCAAAGGCTGTGTGAGACAATTATAATGCTGCCCAGATATAAAGCAAATGAGAACAAAAGAGGTGGCAGAGGCAGCTGAAAGGAAACCTGGCTGCCTGCAGAGAGTGGGAAGGGTGGAAGTTGGCAGTGATGACAAGGTAGGTGCATGGTGCTAGAGAGGCAGGAATCCATGGATATAGAAAACAGGGAGAGAGAACTGGCTTCATGTTCCATATGCAAGTGGCTCCTTGTTTTCCCATGCTTCTCCTCTGTAATGAGCAATTTGAAATTTTCCCAAGAGCCCATTTCATCACATAACAGCTCAGATCGGGTCTCCTTTCTGGTTAATAAAATCCAAGGCTACTTCACGATGTGGCATCTTTCATGGGACACACTACTCATCCAATATCTCTGTGATGATGGAGCGGAGCTGGGCTACGCTTCTCTCTCTCCCACTCAGTCCTGCTGCAGGGCGGTACATGTTTGTGGGACAAGGTGCCCCCAGCACAATACACAGGACAAGATTCTAACATTGGCTCCTGGACCCTCTAAACATTTGAAAAGTAGAATATTTGGTGCTGAAAATTGGGCATGAGCGGCCCTCTGAGATGGGCCAAGCCCCCACCATAAAGACAAGGGTTGTTGTGTCCAGATGGGAGCTTTATCTCTGCAAAGATAAGATCTAGTCTTCCAGTAGAGAATGACTGGCTGACTGCTGAGTTTTATCACCCCACGAGCATTATTTTTTGTAGTCCCAGTAAAATGAGAGAGGCCAATAATGACCAGCAGGCAGAGAGGCACATGCAAGATTCCTGTTGGGAAAATGCTGAAAAGCTGCCCTTGAAAACCCTCCCTGAAGAGCTATTCTGGTGCCAACCCTCCTAAGACCTCAGATCTTTCAACACAACTTGAGTACTATTTGATCTCATCCCCTCCACCCCATCCCAGACCCATCTGCATGAGTCCTGCCTAGGCTGACCCAGCCTCTACTGGGATAGGCCTTGTTGGGTGGCGTATTCCAACTTTGAACTGCTCAGACTTTGAGAAATCCCTTCCTTTTGACAGATGGAGGTCTACTTCTCTGAAACGTCAAGTCTGCCCTCTAAGGTCACACATAGAAATGGTTTATTTCCTGTCTGTAAAAATATACACCCAACATTCAAACAACCCTACTCTTCTGTTGCAAGATAAACATGTCTTGCTGCTTCATCCCTTTTTAGAACCTAATCAGCTTTATAAATGACATAGTTAAACGTGGTATTAAATACTCAACAGGTCACAAGTATGTCTGACCCATATGAAATACAGTGAGACCACACACTCCCAGGTTCTGGATGCTCCAGTTCAAATGCTTTCTGGCCTGTCATTTCCAGAATCTGTTTTTTTCTCTGATTTGAAATTGAAATATTCTCTCTCTCTCTCTCTCTGTTTTTTTTTTAAGTTCTGGGGTACATGTGCGGGTTTGTTACATAGGTAAATGTGTGCCATGGTGGTTTGCTGCACCTATCAACCCATCACTTAGGTATAAAGCTCAGCATGCGTTAGCTATTTTTCCAAATTCTCTCCCTTCTCCAGTCCCTCAACTGGGTCCAGTGTGAGTTGTTCCCCTCCCTGTGTCCATGTGTTCTCATTGTTCAGCTCCCACTTATAAGTGAGAACAGGCAGCGTTTGGTTTTCTGTTCCTGCATTAGTTTGCTGAGGATAATGGATGCCAGCTTCATTCATATCCCTGCAAAAGACATGATCTCATTCCTTTTTATGGCTGCATAGAATTCCATGGTGTATATGTACCACATTTTCTTTATCCAGTCTGTCATTGATGGGCATTTGGGTTGATTCCATGTCTTTGCTATTGTGAATAGTGCTGCAATGAACATATGAGTGAATGTATTTTTATAATAGAATGATTTATATTCCTTTGGGTATATAGCCAGTAATAGGACTGGTAGGTCAAGTGGCATTTCTGGTTCTAGATCTTTGAGGAATTGCCACACGGTATTCCACAATGTTTGAAACCCAAAACTATAAAAACTCTAGAAGAAAATCTAGGCAATACCATTCAGGACATAGGCGCAGGTAAAGATTTCATGATGAAATTGCCAAAAGCAATTGCCACAAAAGCAAAAATTGACAAACAGGATCTAATTAAACTAAAGAGCTTCTGCACAGCAAAAAAAAAAAAAAAATCAGAGTGAATAGGCAACCTACAGAGTGGGAGAAAATTTTTGCAATCTATCCATCTGAAAAAGGTCTAATATCCAGAGTCTACAAGAAACATAAACAAATTTACAAGAAAAAAACAAACAACCCCATTAAAAAGTGGGCAAAGGACATGAACAGACTCTTCTCAAAATAAGACATTCATGCAGCCAACAAACATATGGAAAAAAGCTCACTATCACTGATCATTAGAGAAATGCAAATGCAAATCAAAACCACAATAAGACACCATCTAATGCCAGTCAGAACGGCAGTTATTTAAAAAGTCAAGAAACAACAGACGCTAGTGAGGTTGTGAAGAAACAGGAACGCTTCTACATTGTTGGTGGGAGTGTAAATTAGTTCAACCACTATGAAACATTTTCTTATCTCTATTTTTCTGGAACTTCTACCATTCTTCATGATTCCTCAGATCTCGAGTGCTGTCTATAATTAAACTCCAGCCTCTGTGCTCTAATGTGGATGGTTGAGAACTCAGAGGCATAAATTGGCCCAAGAAAAGCACTCGGGTGTTCTCTCTCCCGCTTAAGTCAAGCATCATGCACAGGTTCCTTTTTCTTTCAAATGAAATGCATCAGGACGAACTTTCTACTCACCCATTTCACTGATGATAAAAGCAGGTCACAGCATCACAGCAATTCCCAAAGGCCCAAGGCCAGTTGGTAGTGGACTCTTTATCATAACCCAAATCTTCAAGCTCCCAGCACTGAGCCTCATCACTAGGAAGAATGATCCTTCACCATTCAGAAATACCCCTCCCATGGGGGCAGCTGCAGACACAGAAGACGGCTGTCAATCATGATCACTATCCTTGGCGGGGAGGGTGAATGATGTGACCCCAATAAGGGAACATTTGGAGACTGCAGGTAAGGACTGAGCCTAGGGGTGAAAAGGTGGCTTCTGCTCTCTGAACTCTCCCAGGCCTCCCGGCTCTGCCCCAGGGATCAGGAAATGTCACTCCTTAGGACACAGGGAGAATATTGTCTCTGGATAACACAACTCTAAAAGGCAGCCCCTAGTTTGTCACTCCCTGTGCCAGCACTGGGGCAGGAGCCTCTGAAAACAAATGAGTCATACCATGCAGGCTGCAATTGGGGCCCGAAGGTGACAGGAACCAGGACTTTCCAGTGACTTTTATGTCCCCTTTCAGAATGGCTGTAAAGAAAACAAGACATAAAATGCCTCCCCTGTATAATTTGCTGGTTTATAGGTAGTTTCATCACTTTTTAAACAGCTACCCAAAGTGCTCTTTACAGTCCCCTTATGACTGGTAATGAAAGCTCCAGGAAGAGCCCAGAGAGCCCAGGAAATAAGGAGGCTCCCACTCCCTCCTGCCCTGTGGCCAGGTGGCGGCGGGGGGCTG
Organism: Symphalangus syndactylus; assembly: GCF_028878055.3. Taxonomy (NCBI): domain Eukaryota; kingdom Metazoa; phylum Chordata; class Mammalia; order Primates; family Hylobatidae; genus Symphalangus; species Symphalangus syndactylus. Next base: position 31,281,763 of record NC_072444.2, on the reverse strand, counting down.
CAGGGTGGGCCCCGTCCTCAGGACATGGAGTTCTGCTCACCGTGCATGCTGCCTGCAGCTTCTAATATACGGTCCTGGGGTTCAATCCGTTCGCATCCCACAAACCCCCAAAGGAAAGACAAATGAAGCACCCTCAAAGGTGAATTTAGACCTGAAAGGCTGTACATGTGTGAAGATGCACATCTATAAATACAGCAAGGTGGATAAAGAGATGGTGGTGGAGGCGGCACACACTCCATCCTGTGTCACCTTGGCTTCCTCCTCCTTCCTGACGCTCCGTGATGTGCCTCTTAGCACCTACACAAAGGCACCATCATTTTGCTGATTTGGTGCTTGCTTAGTTATTTTTTTATCTATATAAATAGGGATGGAAATCATTGAAAAACTTTACTAGTAAGTAATTTAAATATTTAGGCCACTGGCAAGGATTTGTCATTATTTTTATGTTTATATTCATGTATTACTATATTAAATTTAACTTATTTTAATAGCAATTAAATTCAATTAATACTGATGTCTGTGTCCCCAGATATATTAAATGGTAAACTATTAAATTACCTTTACATTTGAAAAAAGGATCGGCTCATAGGAAGTTGCCAAAATAGCAGAGAGGTTCCAAGTCCCCTTCCCCCAGCTTTTCCAGCGGTTTCACCTTTGATCGTTATAATCCAAAGCTCAGCACAAGAAACTAACACAGGTGCCATCTGCAGACCCCTATGAAGACCTCACCATTTTCTCCATACACTCTTGTGTGTGTATGTGTGTCTAGGTGCACATGTGCATACATGCATATATCTGGGTATGCATGTGTGTGTCTGTATGTGTCTGTGTGCATGTGTGTGTCTCTATGTGCTTGTGCGCACATGTCTATGTGTATATCTGTATTCATGTGTGTCTGTATTTGTTTCTGTGTTTGCATGTGTGTGTCTGTGTGTGCTTGTGTGTGTCTGTGTGTGCTTGTGTGCAGATGTCTGTGTGTATATCTGTATTTGTGTATGTGCATGTGTGTCTGTATGTGTCTCTGTGTGTGCATGTGTGTGTCTGTGTGTGCATGTGTGTGCCTGTATGTTCTTGTGTGCACATGTCTATGTGTATATCTATCATGTGTGTGGACATGTGTGTCCACGTATGTGTGCATATCTGTGTCTGTGTACCTGTGTGTATATCTGTGTCAGCATGTCTGTGTATGAGTATGTGCTTATGTATCTGTGTGTCTTTGTGTGTATGCACACACATGTATATCTCTGTGTTTGTACATGTGTGCCTCTATGCGTATCTCTGTGTATGTGTATGTTTCTGTGCGCATGTTTTTATCTATGTGTATGTCTGAATGTGCGTCTGTCTACATGTGTCTCTGTGTGTCTACATGTATGTGTCTCTGTGTGTATCTGCATGTGCATGCATGTGTCTCCATGCATGTTCACGTGTCTGTCTGTGTGTTCATGTATGTATTTCTATACAATTTCATCACCTAGACTGCTAGAACTGCCCCAGTGCAGCTACAGATGGTTTCATCACTCTAAGACCCCTCTTGAGACATCTGGCTGTACTTGGTGTGTTTGTTCCCTCAGATGGCCTTGAGGACCCACTCATCTGCCTACTCATACCACATGGCCAGCACTCATGCGGCACTTCCTCAGGGCAGGGCCCACCATGTTTGTTGAATGAATGTTACTTAGACATGGACAATCTGAAGGTAACACTGGGAATGACAAGCCAGGCTGGTGCTTAGTGTGAGGCAAGATGAGGCTGGATACTGGACTCCCTGACCTCAGAGCAGCCCCCCAAGGCCCACCCACTCCACTTCATCCCACCCCCATACAGGATACGACAAGAGGGACATTTCATAATTGGGGGACACTTTCCCAGGGCCAACTCTCACGTACAGAACATTACGATGACTTCCAAGTAACCCATCCCTCTAGGGGCCTCTAGGCTTCCAAAGAGAGATGAGGAGGAAGAAGTGCAGAGCCCTGCAGACAGCCTGTGCTTTGTTCCTAATAACTGCCCATCTCCACACTCTCCAATCAAGCAGCCCCTGGGGAATGTCTTCCTTCAGAGCTGCTCTAGGTGGGGCTCCCATCAAAGCAGCACCACTTGGACCATAGTGTTGGAACACCCAGACAAACATCCCCCCACCCAGGCCTTTACCCAGGTCATCTGTAAGGGGACATAGCCCTCTTATCAGGGTCCTGGACCAGAATCCCTAGACATGGCCTGACCCTCTCAGTTCCGTTCCCCTGCTTTTCCTCCTTCTCCAGCCTGCCTACTACCCTGACTCCTGTCCCACTATGGCCTGGGCTTTCTCCAGCACCCAGAGACTGGGGTGCATGGCTTTTCCCTGTGGCTCTCAGACGAGTTGATGGTTTTCAGATCTCCATGGCCATCGTGCCCATGGCAACAGCAGCTTCCAGCTCTCCCACCTCAGTGGTTCTTTCTGATAACGGTTTCCAAAGGGTACAAAGACCACTGGCCTTTTCTGGGCCTCAAATGCCCCCTGAGATCACAGCTGGGCCAGGCAAGCAGAGGCTACCCTTAGAGATACCATCAAGCCTGGGACCCTAAAATGCACACACCAAAGCTTGCCAGAAAAAAATGCCAGCTCCAGGGTGAGGCAGTAAACAGGGGCTCCATCAGTGGGCAGGGGCTGGCTATTGGGACTTCCTCACTCCTGGTGGGACTGAACAGATGTGGTCCTGATGGTCATTTCTAGGGTGGCCTCTTTGACTCTAGCTACAGATGCCAGCGCTGAGAAAGAGCTAGACCCAAAGTGCCAAAAACATCAGTGAGTGTTCCTGCAAGTTCCACCCCTAGATGAGGTCAGGGGCGATCTCTGATCTGCAGCCCACAGCCCTCTGCCCAACCCCAACCATGGCACCTGACACCTGAAGCTTCGTGAGTGCTGAGACCACGTTCTGTTTGTGTTTGCACCCTTGTCACCCAGCCCCTTATCTGATATTCACAACATTCAGAAAAACTAGTTGTCGAATGGATGAAAGCATTAATGAGTCAACCTATTAGTGAATGAATTCACTGAACATTGGGACTAAAATGACCCCTGAGGATATTAAGTGGACATTGAGGCTGTTCCGCTACCCTCCGCATCTCCCCTCCCCTGGACCCTTCACAAGAATTCCCAAGAACTTGATCTTTGCTATGTGGGAATCTCCAATCTCTGCAGGAGGGATTTGCTGCCTTCCTGTGACACTCACTCCATCCCGGGGACACTAAGCATTATAAAGCTATTCTTTATGCTAAGCCCAATCTAATGCATTCAGACTCAAAGCCACTAAAGTTCAGGGAAGACATAATTGTGTCATTTGATTTGTTCACCAAAGAGCAGGTCAGATGGAAAGGTTACAGTCCTCTTAAAAATATTCTGACAACACATTTTTTTAAATTTTAATGTTATCATTTTGCCTTTTCGGAGAAAGGGTTTCTATTTATCAGCGATGATTAAACGCTTCTGAAATCTGGGATTACTGACTTTGACCTTTTCTTTATCGGCAGGTAATAAAACGAATGGGCAGATGACAGAAATGTAATTTGAGGATTACAAAGTTTATGAGGAGGCAGCACGTTGGGGAGGAAAGTGACTATGATTTGAGAGCTAGCGAGGGATGTGGAGAAAGGGAAGATTTAAGCAAAATTGTTTCCTTGGACTCTCGGCTTTAGAAATGAAGATGTCAGTGTTTGTGCCCCGTCCACTGCCCAGCGCAGGAAAGAAGAGCTCACTGGATGTTTGCGAATAAGGAAGGGGAGAGGGGAATGACCCCATTGTAGGGCAACAATGGAGAATAAATGAGATGATCCCCATAAAACATTGAGTTCAGACCCGACATGGATCCAGCATTCAGCAAATATTGGCTATTATTATTTTTATCACACCATCTCGTGAGTCACATCATCTCATGAAATAGTGCATGAGAACAGGAATACTGTATGTAAACCACATGTGCGGTGCTTCTTCACATTCATCCTTTTGGTTCAAAACTGCAGATCCCTGACTGCGAAGCTGGGCCCCTCTCTTATTCCTAATTTTGCATCCATCAGTGTTGTGGGTTACGTTGGGTCCCCCAAATGATGCATTCAAGTCCTGACTCCTGGTAGCTGTGAATCTGATCTTATTCAGAAATAGGGCCCTGACAAATGTAGTCAAGTGAAGATGAGGTCACATTACGGTGGGGTGCGCCCTAATCCAATGACTGTGGTCCTTATAAGAAAAGAAAAATTTGGACATAGGCGTAGAGATATGGAGGGGAGAAAGCCATGCAGAGAAAGCAGCAGAGATTGGAGGGATGTGGCCACAAGCCAAGGCATGCCAGGGGCTGCCAGCAGATGGCAGAAGTGGCAGAGGCAAGAAAGGGTCTTCTCCTGGAGCAGCAGTCCTCAATCTTTTGGGCACCAGGGACTGGTTTTGTGAAAGACAGTTTTTCCACAGAGAGGTGAGGAGGGATTGGTTTTGAGATGATTCAAGCACATTACATTTATTGTGCACTTTATTTCTATTATTCTTACTTTCTAATACATAATGAAGTAATTCTATAACTCACCATAGTGCACAATCAGTGGGAGCCTTGAGTTTGCTTTCCTGCAACTAGACAGTCCCATCTGGGGCTGATGGGAGACAGTGACAGATCATCAGGCATTACATTCTCATAAAGAGAGGTGTAACCTAGATCCCTCATATGCACACTTCACAGTAGGGTTCTTGCTTCTATTAGAATCTAATGTTGCTGCTGATCTGATAGGAGGTAGAGCTCAGGCTGGTAATGTGAGCCATGGGGAGCAGCTGTAAATAATATGAAGCTTTGCTTGCTCACCCACGGCTCCCCTCCTGCTGCACAGCCCAGTTCCTAACAGCCCATGGACTGATGATACCTGTCCATGGCATGGGGGTTGGAGACCGCTGCCCTAGAGCCTGCAGAAGCAGTACAGCTGTGCAGACACTCTGATTTTGGACTTCTGATCTCCAGAACTGTGAGACAATAATTTCTGCTGTTTTAAGCCCCCCAGTTTACGGTTATTTGTTAGGACGGCCCTAAGAAATGTATACAACAGGTGCATTTGGCCCACAGGTATTGGCGTTTCCTATGTGCAGGCACTCCAGTAAGCAGGACGCATACAGTCCCTGCCCTTGTGCTCATGTGTTGCCATGTGCCAGGCATACAGTGTCTCCTGACGGACACAAGAGACAAGGCCTCAGACGTCACAGACCCCACAGCAGGGGGCAGGAAACAGAAAAGTCCTGCCAGTGAGAAGCACAGCTGAGCTGTGATTGTGTCAGAGGCCCTGACTCAGAGGGGGATTCCGTTAAGGAAACAGACCTGACTCTCAGCTGGTGGAAGATGGGTGGGGCACGTGGAGTTTATTCAGCTTGGTCAATAGGAAGATTTTCTGTTATGAGTAAGTCCATTTTTTTTATTCCTTATAGTAAATTAGGGAAAGTAAGGCTCAACGACGTCCCCTTAGCTTGTACAGAAACAAAAGATCATGGGATTCCCCCAACGGGCCTGGCACCAGGAGAGGGTCTCTCAGGAGGATGCTCCAAGCAGGTAATGAGGTGTTTACGTTTTCCAAAGCTGTAAACAACTTTGAGAAATACTGTTCACTTAGGGCTGCAGTTGGAGCTGCATGGAAGCAGGCTGGCAACAGGGTGAGTGCTGTCCTTGTCCATCCTTAGAGAAACCAGGAGCCCTGAGAACCTGTGTCCAGCACAAAATGACTGACAGCTGGTCTCTCCAATCAGAAGATGGCTTACCCACTCCCAACACCTCCTGGGTCTCAGGGCGATTTCAGAGATGAACCTTTCTACCTTCTACCAGGTGGGTGGGTCAATGTGAAAGGGGTAATAGTTTTTACTTTGTAGGGTGAAGGTCAATATTAAAAACATGTTTTGCTGGCCATGCAAGGCTCTCCAAATATTATCTAACTTTGGGACATGATCAGAGAAATGCCAGAAAGTCGCCACTACTCTTGTGGAAAGCAGAATAAGGAGGCTACCAGAGCAGGGCCTATAGGAGCACTGACCTCAGGCCACCCTCTCCCGCAGCAGCTCTTCTGGAACACAAGGCTGGGAGACTTGGCTGCACTGTTCTTGGTGAGCCGGGAAGTCCTGCACCGCGGGCCCCGTCTGCTTTCTCAGTGAGCTTCTCATCACTGTTGTCACAGGATTCATAAAGCACACAGCTCAAAGGTTTCCAATATGTAACACAATTTCTCCAGGCTCATTTAAATATTTCAAATCAGAAGAAGGAGTCAGCTGTTACATTTCACCTCCCAAAGCTTAGTGAAACACGTGGCCAGGCTCGTGACCATGCTGTCTTTGGCTACAGTGGCTCTGTTTCCAAGGAGATTTCTCTTATTCTTAACCAGGAACCAGTGTCTCACAGGTTTGGGGCAGTAGACTCTGCTCCCAAGACCAGCCCAGGCAGGGGTCTCAGGTCATGGGGAAGTTGTGTGACCCTCAATCAGGATGGAGAGGGAAGGTAGGGACAAGATGGCATTGCTCAGGGGCGTACATGATTGACTCTACAGAGTGTTTGAGCACCTACTATGTGCTAGGCATGCCTTTGGGTGCTGCAGATGGAACAGTGAACAAAGCGAAGCCAGCCAGGCACAGTGGCTCATGCCTGTAATCCCAACACTTTGGGAGGCCAAGGCTGGTGGATCACTTGAGGCCAGGAGTTTGAGACCAGCCTGGTCAACATGGAGAAACCTCATCTCCACTAAAAATTAGCCAGCATGGTGGCATGCACCTGTAATCCCAGCTACTCGGGAGGCTGAGGCACGAGAATCACTTGAACCTGGGAGGCAGAGGTTGCAGTGAGCTAAGATTGTGCCACTGCATTCCAGCCTGGGAGACAGAACAAATGAGACTCTCGTTCAAAAGGGAAAAGAAAAGTCCCTGTCCTCATGAAGCTTACCCTGGAGGATCAGTATCTTTGACATGGGAGCCATTTTAAATTAATGTAAAGGAAATCAATCTATATTACCCACCACAGAGCAGAAGGCATACCACATCATTTCTGCTGCTAAGACTGATGAGGGGTGAGCTTCGACCTCAAAAGCATTTCAAAATATTTGGAATGAGGGAGGGAATTATCTTTCTGTTTCTCACAAAGAAGCGTGGATGGGTGGGTTGGTCTTATTGTCTACTTTGAACGGGCCATGCATGCACAGGGGACGCGTGGGGATGGAACTGAAGGGAAACATGAAGAGGGAGCTCCTTGAGTGTTATTCTAGAGACAGACTGTGCCTCTGTAAGCCTGTATGCCTATGTGTGTGTCCCTCTTCAACACAAAAGGGGCCTGCCACAGGACACAGCATCCGTGAAGACTCTACTGGATCCATGTGTCTGGAGCTGCCTGTCTTTGCAGACGGCAGAGAGAACCACCACAAGAATGTCGGGTAATGGATGGACCCAGCCCTCTTGTATTCATCCGTTCTCACACTGCTATAAAGAAATGCTTCCTGTGACCAGGCACGGTGGCTCATGGCTGTCATCCCAGCAATTTGGGAGGCCAAGGAGGGCAGATCTCCTGAGGTCAGGAGTTCGAGACCAGCCTGGCAAACATGGGGAAACCCCGTCTCTACTGAAAATACAAAAATTAGCTGGGCGTGGTGGCATATCCTTGTTGTCCCAGCCACTCAGGAGGCTGAGGCAAGAGAATCACTAGAACCCGGGAGGCGGAGGTTGCAGTGAGCCGAGATCACTCCACTGCACTCCAGCCTTGAGGACAGAGCAAGACTCCATCTCAAAATAAATAAATAAATAATAAAAGAAATGCCTCCTGAGACTGTGGTCATTTATAAAGAAAAGAGGTTTAATTGGCTCACAGTTCCACAGGCTATACAGGAAGCATGGCTGGGGAGGCCTCAAGAAACTGTCAATCATGGTGGAAGGCAAAGGGGAAGCAGACGGGTCTCACATAGCTGAAGCAGGAGGAAGACAGGGCAAGGAGGTGCTACACACTTGTAAACCACCATCTCTCATGAGAACTCTATCACAAGATGTCACTAGGGGGAGATTAAACCATCAGAAACTGCCCCCATGATCTGATCACCTCCCACTATGCCACTTATCCAACAATGGGGATTACAATTCCACATGAGATTGGGTGGGCACCCAGATGCAAACCATATCACCGCCATTGGTGGACATTTGGATCTTTCTATGTTCTGCTACCCTGAGCGATGCTCCCACAGGTGCTCCAGGAGGTGCGCCTGTCTCTGTGCACATGCACAAACCATCTGTATGATCAGCTCCTAGACGCAGACTTGCTTAAACAAAGGGTGTGTGCATTCTTACATTTGGACAGATCTCAGCAAATTGTCCTTCCCCCAAAAAATTGTTCCAATTTACATTCCCACCATAAGAAGAATTATTTTCTTACTGTCTTTGCCAATCTGATGGATCGAAAAAGTGCTCATCACAGAGGCCTCAGAAATAACGCCACACATCTACAACCATCTGATCTTTGACAAACCTGACAAAAACAAGCAAGGGGGAAAGGATTCTCTATTTAATAAATGGTGTTGGGAAAACTGGCTAGCCACATGCAGAAAGCTGAAACTGGATCCCTTCCTTACACCTTATACAAAAATTAACTTAAGATGGATTAAAGACTTAAACGTAAGACCTAAAACCATAAAAACCCTAGAAAAAAACCTAGACAAAACCATTCAGGCCATTGGCATGAGCAAAGACTTCATGATTAAAATACCAAAAGCAATGGCAACAAAAGCCAAAATAGACAATTGGGATCTGATTAAACTAAAGAGCTTCTGTACAGCAAAAGAAACTATCATTAGAGTGAACAGTCAATCTACAGAATGGGAGAAAAATTTTGCAATCTAGCCATCCGACAAAGGGCTAATATCCAGAATCTACAAAGAACTTAAACAGATTTACAGGAAAAAAAAAAACAACCCCATCAAAAACTGGGCAAAGGATATAAACAGACACTTCTCAAAAGAAGACATGTATGCAGCCAACAAATATATGAAAAAAAAGCTCATCATCACTGGCCATGAGAGAAATGCAAATCAAAACCACAGTAAGATACCATCTCACGCCAGTTAGAATGGCGATCATTAAAAAGTCAGGAAACAACAGATGCTGGAGAGGATGTGGAGAAATAGGAAGCTTTTACACCGTTGGTGGGAGCGTAAATTAGTTCAACCATTGTGGGAAACAGTGTGGTGATTCCTCAAGGATCTAGAACTAGAAATACCATTTGACCCAGCCATCCCGTTACTGGGTATATACCCAAAGGATTATAGATCATTCTACTATAAAGACAAATGCACATCTATGTTTATTGAGGCACTGTTCACAATAGCAAAGACTTGGAACCAACCCAAATGCCTATCAATGATTGACTGGATAAAGAAAATGTGGCACGTATACACCATGGAATACTATGCAGCCATTAAAAAAAAGGAGGAGTTCATGTCCTTTGCAAGGACATGGATGATGCTGGAAACCATCATCCTCAGCAAACTAACACAAGAACAGAAAACCAAACACTGCATGTTCTCACTCATAAGTGGGAGTTGAACAATGAGAACACATGGGCACAGGGAGGGGAACATCACACACCAGGGCCTGTCGGGTGTGGGGGGCTAGGGGAGGGATAACATTAGGAGAAATACTTAATGTAGATGAGGGGTTGATGGGTGCAGCAAACAACTATGACACGTGTATACCTATATAACAAACCTGCATGTTCTGCACATGTATCCCAGAACTTAAAGTATTAAAAAGGGAAAAAAAAAGCATATTGTATGTGCCAAGATAACCCTTTGAAAAACATTGGGCTACAACAATGAACTAGATATCTGCCCTCAAAGCACTTTTATGTGCTAAACATAAACCACAAACATTTACTGGACGCGTACTATGTGCAGAGTAAGTTAATCCAAAAGAGGGAATAATCATTTGAATTTAAATATGAAAAAAAAAGAAAAACACTGGTTGCAAAGATGTAGTATGATAAAAAGAATGTAAAAATCTCATTACATGCTGAAATGATTAAGTTTTGGATACGTCAAGTTAAATAACATCGTTAAAATTAATTTCATCTGTTTCTTTATCCTTTAAAAAGTATCCTTAAAAAAAAATCATTAAAATTAAAAAAAAAAAGAAAGAAAAAGTGCTCATCATTAGGACAAATAGCTAATGCCTGTGGGGCTTAAAACCTAAATGCAGGTTGATAGGTGCAGCAAACCAGCATGGCACACGTGTGTACCTATGTAACAAATCTGCACGTTCTGCACGTGTATCCCAGAACTTAAAGTAAAATAAAAATAAAATTTTTAAAAAAGAAAAAGTGCTCATTTCAGGCAGGATTTCATATGAAGGGTGAGACCTCCCTCCCATAGGTTTAAGGGCCCTGCTATTTCCTTTTCCTTGACTTGTGGGTTTGTGACCTTAGACAAGGTGTAAGGAAGCTGAGAATTCCAGTCTGATCTCCCTCCTCCGGCCGCCACCACAGTTCTCCATTCAGGTTTGTGGGCCAGCCCGGTAGCTACTGACTGCCCTCCTGTGTCCAGAAACCAAGGGACACATTTAAAAAATAAATTGGAAGAGATTCTGCTGTGATGATTTTGCGCCCTCCTCAAGACAGCTGATAGCCCATTGGCATCTTTCAAGACCAGGATTTGAGCCAAAAGGTCTGGAAACCTCACAGAGCTGGAAGAGGAAGGGCGGAGGCACAGGGCACTGACCCAGGAGCAGCCCCGGCCTGCCACGCTCTGATGGCCACTCCCCCAGCCTGCTCCGCGAGCTCACGGTTGGCTCATGAGCAGCGTATCCCTGGGCCCACAGCTGTGCATCACTAGCAGAGCGCTGAGCCATCTGCCGTGCAGGTAGGAGCCCTGAGCCGCAGAGCCAGAATGCGAACTTCTGTGGGCTGCTGGGCCTGCCACAGAAAGCCCAGACTCAAGCTGGATGGAATCCCCAAAGGTGGCGAGTCTTCTGCACCCTGGCCCAGTCACAGACAGCACCCCACCCTACTGGGTGGATGCAGAGAAGTGTTTCCAAATGCCCCACCAGGAAGGCGCTGGGGGTGGAAAATGGCTTCTCTCCCCACTGCACACAGCCCTGAGTTTGTGTTTTAGCACCAGTCCTGTCCTGCTCCTGGGATGAAGATGAAAAGACCCAGGAAACTACAACACAAAGCAGGAACCCTAGCGTACACCCTCCTTTTAGGCTTTTGTTAGTTACAATGTATCAAAATTGGTTCCTCAGCTGTGATAAATTCATGCCCTAATGCAGGATGGTGACAGCAGAGGAAGCTGGGAAAGGGCAACTTTTCTGTAAACCTAAAACTGTGCTAAAACAATAAAGTCTAAAAGGTGCTGACCCAAGACCTAAGACAGGTTTTCAACTCCTATCTGGCATTTGTGGCATCGTGGAGGCTGTGCTGGGGCACTTAGGCCCTCCTTTGGGGCACTGGAGAAATTTATTTGGGGATGGAGCAGAAGCTGGGATTCTGAACACAAGAACTCTCAGGACCATGTGCCAAGCAGGAGCAGACTGAGCAGAATTAGCTCAGAGCGGGTGAGAAGCAAGGAGACATAGGAGTCCAGATGGAGCTCAGGAGCTCAGACCTAAGCCAGCCACCTGGCGGAGAGGCAACACTAAGAAGGGCCCAGGAGGGCTATGGGGTTGACACCTGGCGCCCAGAGCCCCCCTTCCCATGTCTGCTCAGTCACCCAGAAGGGACAAAGGCTAGCCCCTCTGCCAGCCTCCACCTCCATCTCTCCCACCCCATCAGCCACCCAGCAAGCCTGGCTCCAGGACCTCACAGGCATTCGGAAGGAAGAGGCTTTGGAGCAGGGCTCAGCTGCTTCTCTGGGGCTCTGGTTACCCCTTTCCCTCATCCATTCTGCAATGGCTGTCAGGTGCCCAGGATGCATCAGGGGGCCCACTGCTGTGTCCCTGCTTAGTGGCATTCAGAATCCGTGGCTTTGAGCAAGGGATCTGTCAAAATGACCCCATCTGATGGCAAAGGTGGGTAAGAAAAGGCCTCAGGCAAAGGTGTCAGCAGCCTCCTGAAGATTCCCACTGGGATTCCCGCTGGGCAGGTGACGACAGACACTGTGCTGGGTCCTGCCCCCATGAGGCCTGAGGACCCTGCCTCCCGGGAGCCTGAGAAGTAGGCGGGAAACAGAGGAGACCTTGGAACCTGAGCCAGAGGACAGGCAAGAGGTCTCACGACCTTGTCTTGAGGACGTCGACCCAGGGATGGAGGGGAGGGCCCAAAGCAGAGACACCTTTGCATCCAGGTGGCACTCACTCTCATCCTGTGGGATCAGGGAGTCTTCATCCCAAAGGGCAGGGAGTGGGGAGGGCACTTCACTATTCAAGGTCATCCCAATTCAGCTTTCCATTTTGAAATGGTTTGGCTTTGTCTCCACCCAAATCTCATCTCGAATTGTAGTTCCCTTAATCTCCATGTGTCATGCGAGGGACTCGATGGGAGGTAATTGAATCATGAGGGTGGTTACCCTCATGCTGTTCTTGTGATATGAGTTCTCACAAGATCTGATGGTTTTATAAGGGGCTTCCCCCTACCCTACTTTGCTCTTATTCTCCTCCTTCCTGCTGCCATGTGAAGAAGGACAAGTTTGCTTCCCCTTCTGCCATGATTGTAAGTTTTCTGAGGCCTCCCCAACACTGCAGAACTGTGAGCCAATGAAACCTTCTTTCTTTATAAATTATCCGTCTGAAGTATGTCTTTATCAGCAGGTGAGAAGAGACTAATACACAGTTGCCACAGAAAATGCCCCCTTCCCACCCCCACATGCACCAAATTCTACCTGTCTCCAAGCTTTATTTGGGAACAGACAGCAAAATCTGTAGCCAAGAATGACAGCTGCCCAGAAGAGTCTCATAGGCAGCCTCAACCTCCAGTAGTGCCCACTGGGAGCCAGAGCCTGGGGAGGAGGAAGGGAGTAAAGGCTTTGATGGGGAAGGGGAGACATGACTGCAAATGGAATGTCCCAGGTGGCTAGAGCCAGCACCTATCACAGCCATGGGAGCCCACCCAGTCCCCTGGCTGTCAGCCACACTGACACTGCCTTCTGCTGCCTCCTGGAACTTGTTCACACAGGCTCAACCACACGCGAACACTCCAGGTCTCCCTCCCCTGCCAAGGACCAGAGGCTTCTTTTAGGTAGGGAGAGAGCAGCATCCACTTCCAAAGAGGACTTTCAGGGGCTTCCAGCAGAAACAGCATGGCTGGGCACCTGCTAAGACATCCAGCTGCTGCCCCAGCTCACCTGGGCACCACTGGCCATGCCTTGCCTTTGGTTCCCACAGCATCTGGCCTAATCTCTACAGAGCTCTTCACCTTACCCCACCTTACTGGGACCCCTCGGGACCAGGACCCGGTTCTACCTGCCTGCACCCCAGTGCTCAAATCCTCTGCACAATGAACTGCATCTGAAGGATTCCCCTAGTCCATAGCCCTCCCATAGTCGAGCCAAATCCCCTTTTCGACGGCTTAGGTCATCACTTCCCCACCGAGGTAATGTCACATATTTATGCTCTTGATGACTCATCCAGCCCTTGCTGGCCCCTACTCTGTGCTGGGAGCCCTTCCAGGCCCCTGAGAAACTGCAGTGAGCAAGACAGTGGTTGCCTTGCCCTCCAGGAACTTCTAGTCTCGCTCAGGGCTGCCCGCCTTCCCTGGAGGACTCAGTGCAGGTGCCCTTGGTCTGCAGTGCAGCTGCGATGACTTGCAAAGGCTAAATGGGCCACAGACCTGGCAGGAGAGAATGTGTGGGAAAGGAAGGGCAGCTCAGCCAAGACAGGGAGCCTGGCAGGAAGGCTGGTCAGGCAGCTGGGAAAGTGTGGTGAATGTGGCCAGGGAGGCTGGACTGGGGCCCTCAGCCCAGGGAGGGGTTGGTACAGTATTTCAGGCAATGAGATGGGATGGCCCAGTGGAACACCAGGGTTTATAAGATGGACGTGGGGAGCGGGAGGAGGATTACGCATTCGCAGGTTGAAGCAGCTGTCAGGCAGGAGGCGGTGACGGCACTGGTTAACCAAAGCTGGGAGAACCCCCAGGGAAGGGCTGGACCAGGAGAAGGATAAATGCAAAGGCCCTGAGACAGATGCTGTACGGGGTTTGGAATGTGGGAAGTGTGTGTCCTCAGAGTGTAGTCTTGCCTAAGGAGAGGGCTGGCCTCTGCCCTTGGCTCCTCAGAGGCGATCTTTAAGCTTTGGAATGTCCTGCCTAATAAGAGGGTCTTTGTTTATGTGGGGGCCTTGGGCCACACTCGATCAGGTCACAGTGTGATTTAGGGCGGGGGCTTTGGGTCACATAACATCAACGCGACCTCAGAGGGGCTGGAGACTGAGGTCAACCACATGAGCAGTCAGCCACGTCTGTGTCAAAGGGCCCAGTGAAGCCTGGGCACCCAGGCCCGGTGAGCTCCCTGGTTGGCAGTGCCGTCACACACACATGCTGCGGGGAGAATTTAGCACTCCTGTAGCTCACACAGGGAGCATGGTTGGAATTCCTGCCTGTAGAACTCTCCTGGACTCTGCCCCACGCTTCTCTTCGCTCAGCTAATTTTAATATGTGTCTTTTCACGGTAATAAACCATAACAGTGAGCATCACAGATCTGGGGGAGTTCTGTGAGTCCTTCTTGCAAATTATCAACCCCGAGGGTGGCCTTGGGGACAGTTCTCCAACCTTACGGCATGGAAAACGAGTGAGTTCCAAACTTGAGAAGACGGAGGATGCTCACCAGCAAAGAATAGCAAATACGGTGGCAGCAACTTCCGTTTAGGACAAGATGAGTTTGAAACGCCTGTGGAACATTCTAGAAAAGATAGCTGGGAGGGGACGATGAGCCATTCATTCACTCTCTGTCTGTCCATCCAAAATCTGTGGGAAAAACAAGATGTATCTTCAAGATCCACACTACACACAGGACTGATGTGGGAATAAAATGTACATGGCGAGTTCTCTGTAAGCATATGAACAGACAGGCTCAAAGGTGCACTCGGAAAGAGAGGGGATGAAGGAACAGGATGGGGCTTGATAAGAGAGAACAATAAGCAGAGCTAGTACCCACTGGGGTGGCAGATACGGATGGCGTCTTAGAGAAACAGGCATTTGAACTGAGAGCAGAGCTAGCCAGGGGAGGAGCAGGCTCAGAGACTTCCAGGCCTCTGATGAAAGGGTGGCCATGAAGGTCCTGGGGCAAGGGGCGCTCATGCGTTCACAGTTTGGAAGATTAGTATTCTCAGGCCTCATAAACAAGTGTTTCCAGAAAAGGCCAGAGAGTCAGTATTTTAGGCTTTTCAAGCATGCGGTTTCTGATGGCATGAGTCAGCTCTGCAGCTGTAGCATGAAAACGGCCAAGACAACATATAAAAAATGGACGTGACTGTGTGCCAATAAAACTTTATTTACAAAAGCAGTCAGGGGGCCAGGTCTGGCCTGAGAGCCATTGTTTGCAAACCCCTGGTCTAAGTTCAAAGCTGATGAGTAGCTTTCCTGGAACCGTCCCTGTGAGTTTTACCCAGGTGTCCTGACCCTATTTCCTCCCCCAGGGACTTTTGAAACCACTGCTGGCACTACCTTGCCTTCCATTCTTTAGGCTGACACCTGCTGGTTCCTCTCTACTGGCTGGAGTGAAACTGCATTGGACAGAGGCCAATGGTTAGCTTATACTGAGGCCTGTACCAGCCCCAAAAAGCCGCACAGCCTCCATCTCATAAGTGTGCCGTTGATTCAGGGACCCAAGCTCCGGACCTTGCATTTTTCCGTGTTAAATTCCATCTTGCTAGAATTCATCTTATCACTTGAGAGTTCCAGGGCTGTTCTCAATCCTGACTCTGTCACCTGAAATTATTTCCCCATCTCGAGCTATCACAGGAGGCTGTGTGAGAGAGGGGTGGGGCGTGTGGACTCAGGCAAGACCGCCTAACTCAGTTGCTGTACATGACGAGTGCCATGACCTTACATGAGTCACAGGGCCCCTCTGGGCCTCAATTTCCTCAGCGCACAGGTGGATGTTAACAGGACCTCCCTCGCATGATTGATTGTGAGGGCATTCAATAAGGAACTACATCTAGAGGACTTAGACCAGGGCTTGGCCCTTAGAAAGTGTCCTCTAAGGACTAACACTGATATTGGCGTCCAAAAAGCCTAAGTCTATGCCTGCAACCAAGACACTGAAGAAAAACAACTCTCAAAACAAGGCTGAAGGTAGAGCTCTGGGTTACCTCACTAGAGACCCCCTGCCCAGGATTCCAAGCAACCTGCTCACACTCCCTGGACACCACCAGCCATGACCCTATTTCCGGCCAGTAAGGACTCCATCTGAGTAGGGCCCTCACAAAGAAGGCAAGGAAAGGAAGGCAGGAGAAAAGCAGAGGACAAACTTTGAGCAAGATTACTGGGGAAGGACCCCACCTACAACTGTGACCCTGATGATGCCCCGAATCCTTGGATTCCATGGGTTAGGCCTGGCCTCTCCTTCTGGCCTCTTTAGAAGGCAAACACGCGGTGAGCCTCCAGGAGCTTCACTCAGCTAACACGAGCGCACAGTCACTGCTGACTTTACATGCCAGGCACAGGGTAAGCCCTTGGTTCACGTGAATTCACTTAACTCACTGCTCCCCAGGAGCTAGGGCCCACTCATGCCTCCACATTCAGAACCTCAGTTCCCCCATCTGTATAGTGGGGACAATGCAATTCCTTCCTCCCAAGGGTCTCATGAGGGTTAACTGAGTAAACACAAAGTACCCAAAGGATGGCATCTCACAGCACAAGTACCACCTGTTACCCCACATTGCAACTGCAGAGGCCTTGGCACCTTGGAGAGGCGAGGGTGACTTCCAAGGTTTCCCCACTGATGGAGGCAGAGCAGGGATTTGACCAGGAAGCTCAGCCCTGACCCCGCATTTCACCACTGTACCCTCCTGCCTCTCATGAGCAAGAGGGTCCCTCTGAAGACCCCCCTCCCTGATGCTGAGGTCACCACATTTCTGGTGAGCTGCAGTACTAGGACGAGGAGCTGGTCCTGGGACCCAAACTCTGTGGCCACCTCCTCACTTTGACCCAGGCTGAAGCAGCATCTCCAGTCTGAATGAATCAGATAATCAATACACTCTCTAGAGCATCCAGGCAGTAAAAAAACAAAAAACATCTTTATGTCTGGAGAACTCAGTAATTAACCCAAGCCTGAAGGCTGGGGTTTGTTTGTCCGGGCATAACTGGCTTTTGGAAGGAGAGGTGGAAGGACTGATGGATGTCCCCAGCTCTGCCAGCCCGGCTGGGGAAAGAGGTCTGTGTGAGGCCAAAACAATCAGAGCCCCCCATCTTCTGCAGGTCTGAGGTGCCCGGAGCCTGGGAGATGGACTTTGTCCCTGATGCGGCAGGCACCGGCTGTGCTGGATGAGTGATCCGCTTAGCGCTCTGCACACACACCATTAATCTAGCAGCTAGCGGGGCCTGGGGGAAGATGGGGAGGCTCGGGACAGCTCAGGTCACCTTTCCCATCACAGAGTGCTCAGCCAGCCTGGGCGGCTGCCACACACACTGGGCCACCTCTGGCTGAAGGTCAAAGAGAACACAACACGCATGAGAGCAGGATGGGCCCTGGGGGTGCAAAACAGGATCCCCGCTGGGTCTAAGAAGGAGAGAGGGCAGGAGTCGTTTCAGCTGGAGATCTGGCCTTCCTCACCCCAAGCCCACCCTAAGCCTGAGGACAGAATGGGAGGGTGGAGAACACCAAGGGTAGGGACTCCCCCTTGGCCCTCACCGGCAGAAGGGAGGCACAACAGGGTGAGTGAGGTCAGGCAGCAGGGTGGGCCAGGAAAGCCCCCAGCTAACCTTATGAGTGGCAGTGACCTTGGAGTCAAACAGACCTGAGTTCCAATCCAGACCCTGAGCTCGCTAGCAGGACAGAACACTGGACTCCCATCCCCAGGTTCCTTTTTGATAAAGTCGGGCAAGGAGAGAGTAACAATGACCCTGTCACAGGGCAGGGCTGTGGGAATGGAGTAGCACGGTGCAGTGGTCTGGTGCTTCAGCGGCCCCTACCCTTCCCCCGATGCAGCCTCTCTGCACATTGCCCTGTTCTGGGCACACAGGGAAGGAGGAAGGAGAAGCGGGAGGGTAGTTGCCCACATGACCCAGCAAGGGAGATTTCTAGACAGAGCAGGGCACAGGCTGGGTCTTATAGGAAAATGTGGAATTCGAGTTGACAGAGGGGCTTACAGAGGGCATGCTCAGCCAGACACCTGTGCCTGCAAGGGTGCAGAGGTGTGCACAGGCTGACATACACCCACTTGGTGGATAAACCAGCCAGGATAGCCCCAGGGGCTCTACCTGATGGCCTGGACCACTGAGGAACCAGAGCTGGAGGAAGGAGCTGCCAGTCACAAAGACCCATAAAAGCCAGAATGACTCCAGAGTCAGAAAGGTCCTTACGGGTGTAAGACTCAGTTTCCCCAACGGTCTCCAGAGGAAAGGACTCAGGCATCAGGTTCATGCAAGGAGGCTGGCTCTAGGAGCTGGGGAAATGTCCATGGGAATCAGGACTGGGATTCAGATGTCAAAGTTGGGTGTGACCCCAGAACACCCACAGAGGTGGTGTGGGTGATCTCTGCAGAGGGGAGTCTTCCACATGGGCACAGTGACGGGGCACCTTCATGAAGGTAGCCACCTTTTCTTGCGTGTTGACTGTGTGTCGGGCCCCAGCATGAGTGTTTTCTGGCCATGACAGCAACCTTGCAGGCAGGCACAATTATCGTGGTTTTGCATGTAATAAAACAAGTTCAGAGAAGTTTAGTCACTTGTCTCAGGTCACTCAACTGTTAAGTGGCTAGGCAGAGTTTGAACCCATGCCATCTGACCCCAAATCTCACAGACGGTTTGCAGCCAGGCGGGTCCTTCTCTTCCCAGGGCATCCTGGCCCTCTGCTCTTCTCTAGGGCACTGACAACAAGGCAGAGGCCTCACCTCATCCCTGGGACCCATGAGAGCAGTCACGTCTGGCTCCTGTGAAGAGGGCTGACTGAGAGCCAAAGATCAGTGTCACCACCTCCCAGTAT
The DNA here is from genome assembly GCF_028878055.3 of Symphalangus syndactylus. Lineage (NCBI taxonomy): Eukaryota > Metazoa > Chordata > Mammalia > Primates > Hylobatidae > Symphalangus > Symphalangus syndactylus. The sequence goes on along the minus strand of NC_072444.2, from coordinate 31,262,676 downwards.
TGTGTCATTTCCTTCTCATAACAGCCCTAAAACTCTAAGCATCCACAGGTAGCAGATGAGGAAACTGAATCTACGTGTGAGGGCACCCAGCTAGTCAGCAGTAGGGTGCCTACCCATGTCCCCAGGGGATGAGTCCACAGGAAGGCAGGAAAACTGAGCTCCCTCCTCCTGGAGTGTCCAAGCCTCCAGGTCCTGTACTCACGGAGGCAGGAACCGGCAGGAGCTGACGTGTTGTGGGAAAATGATTAATGCATCCAAGGCCAGGGAGATAAGGTGAATAATGCACTGTCTGAACACCCTGTACCCTGCTGGCTGCAGGGGCACATCCAGGCCACAGGACACCAGGGATGCCCCCCACTCCTCGGGTCCCCACAGCTCCTCACAGCCTGTCTGGGGTCTGGACAGTGCCAGCCCCACTTCTGCCAAGATAATCACCATAGCGGGGACTTGCTCCGGAGAGGCGAGAGTGCCCTGCAGAGGGAGGCTGCTGGAAAGCGTTGCTAGGAGACAGGAGGGGGCAAGGGCATTGGGACCACGGGGCCCCCAGCGCATCGGCAGGCGGTGAGGCAGCTTCCAAGGGGCCGGAGGATAAAGGAGACGGACGCCAGTCTCTGGATGCCCTGTATCTTACCTAACGTTGACAGAGGGCTCAAGGGGTAATTTGAAATCTAATTGCTGAGTGTTTTCATTTGGCATTAGGGACATTCCACTTGGTAAATATCAAGGAGCTGGAAGCCTTCCCTGATCCTCTGGGCAAAGTTTATTGGTGCTGCCCTGGCCATGAATGAAGAACTTGCAAAAGCCAGAGGAGAAAGAGAAAAAGAGCGAGACAGAGAGTGCGCGCGCGCGCGCGCGAGAGAGAGAGAGAGAGAGAGAGAGAGAGAGAGAGAGAGACTGCACTCCCTGGAAGTGGGGAGGGGCAGGTGCAGGAGGGGAAGGAAGTCACTGGGCCAAGCCCCTCCCAGACGAGACCGCTTGTCTGCAGTAGCTGCCTTCTATGTCCCATATGGGAAAGGAATATTCCAAGAGCCTGGCTTTCCTGGTGATCTCTGCACGAGCCCCGCTCTCTGCTGACCCCAACCCTGCATCCTAGAGCCCACCCACCCAGACAGAAGGACAGGGGAGACCCTGCTGAGGGTGAATGTGTCACTTTGTGGGCAGCCAAGAGTGTGAGGGTGGAGATGGAGTGAAAGCAGCAGTGGTGGGGTCAGCTTTATGCCCTGGTGAGGTGGGGGCTAGGTGGCGGGAGAGGCAATGTGTCAAGATGTGTAGTAGGAAGTAGCTCTAAATATAAATGTTCCTGAAAAAAAAAAGAAGGGTGGAGTCTTACCTCCACCTTATACCAAAAGAAATACCTGATGGGCCAAAGATTTAAATGGAAAGAAAGAAAGAAAAACCAAGGGAGAGAGGAAGGCAAAGAAAGCAAAACCATTCAAATATTTGATGAAATCCTGACAAAAAAAAAAAAAAAGAGGGAATAATCTCAGGATGGGGAAAGGCCCTTCTAACAAAGATACAAAATCTAGGAGCCACAAACAGATAAATGTTAAGCCACATTTATCTTTAACATTTAAAATGTTAAAGATAAATGTTAAGAAGATGAAATTTTCTTCTGGGTAAAAGCAACCATAAACAGAAGTTTCTGTTTTGTTTTGTTTTGTTTTGTTTTGTTTTGTTTTGTTTTGTTTTGTTTTGTTTCCCTAAGGATAAACCATAAAAACATCTGTGATTTCTATCATATACATAGACTTAATTTTTCTATTAAATAAAGAGCTCCTACAAAAATCAGTAAGAACAAAGCACAATCGCCTTAAAGAACAAGAGGGTTCACAGAAAAGGAACTGAATGGCTCAATAGATGAAAACATGACCAACCTTGTCATAAGAAGAGAAGAAATCTGGCCATCAGAGAAATGCAAATCAAAACCACAATGAGATACCATCTCACACCAGTTAGAATGGCGATCATTAAAAAGTCAGGAAACAGCAGGTGCTGGAGAGGATGTGGAGAAATAGGCACACTTTTACACTGTTGGTGGGACTGTAAACTAGTTCAACCATTGTGGAAGTCAGTGTGGCACTTCCTCAGGGATCTAGAACTACAAATACCATTCGACCCAGCCATCCCATTACCGGGTATACACCCAAAGGATTATAAATCATGCTGCTATAAAGACACATGCACACGTATGTTTATTGTGGCACTAGAGCAAGAGTTTAAGCAAGGCAGAAGAGCAAGAGTTTGAGAAAGAAAAAGAGCAAAAGGGGCTGAACTTGCTTTTAATACACGCCCACTCCCAAGATAACTAGCCGACCCCCAAAATAACTAACCCACTCCTGAGATAATAACATTAATCTATGCATGGGGGCAGAATCTCATAACCTAATCACTCTTATTAGGCCCGCCTCTCAACACTGTCACATAGAGATCATAGCATTGGGGATTGATGAGTATATGGGAGGGACCAGTAATGAATATTTTGGCTGAGAGTTGTGTTTGAGAGCTGAAGCCATGGTCTATCATGGCAGGGCACACATAGACCTTTGAATGCTCTGAGAAATGAATATTGAACAGTGTAACTCACTGAGCAAATAGTGTAACTTCACAATAGCAAAGACTTGGAACCAACCCAAATGTCCATCAATGATAGACAAGATTAAGAAAATGTGGCACATATACACCATGGAATACTATGCAGCCATAAAAAATGATGAGTTCATGTCCTTTGTAGGGACATGGATGAGGCTGGAAACCATCATTCTCAGCAAACTATCGCAAGGACAAAAAACCAAACACTGCATGTTCTCACTCATAGGTGGGAATTGAACAATGAGAACTCAGGGACACAGGAAGGGGAACATCACACTCCGGGGCCTGTTGTGGGGTGGGGGAGGGGGGGAGGGATAGCATTAGGAGATATACCTAATGTTAAATGACAAGTTAATGGGTGCAGCACACCAACATGGCACATGTATACATATGTAACTAACCTGCATGTTGTGCATGTGTACCCTAAAACTTAAAGTACAATAAAAAATAAATAAATAAAAAATAAACAAAACAAAACTACAACAACATAACATTTCCACCCAGCAGATGTGCAAAGACCGAGTTTGGTAAAGCACTGCCAGTGAAGTTGTGGAGTTTGAAGTGGTACTCACATCTTGTTACTGGGATTATAAATTAGTACGAACTTTATCAATTGTGATTAAACAATATCTACCAAAATTATAAGTGGAAATACTCTCTGATTCAGCAATTTCATTTCCAGAAATTTACCAGGAATTATGTATGTATTTCATTTCCAGAAATTTCCAGGAATTATGTATGAATGGGAGAAAGTATTATACCACCTTTTTAATTAACAAAAGTCTGGAAATCACCTTAATGTTTATCAATCACATTAATGGTTATGACTTTACTGTTTATTGAAATTATGGTTATTCATATGATAGAATACTATGCAGCTACTTAAAGAAATAAATTTTAAAAGGATGCTCAAAAATGATGTCCAAGATATGTTATAAAGTAAAAACCCTGGGTGCAGAGCCATGTGTCTGAGCCATGTGTCTGATATGCCTCCATTCCTATAAAATCAGGGTGTGTGTAAATGCATAGAGTATCTCTATTAATTGGTAACTGTTACAAAATCCAAAGTTAATGCAGGCAAGACCTCTCTTTTTTAATGCTAAAACTCCAAGAAACTGCACAACATTTGAGGATTTCCAACACAGGCCAATCTACCTTTGAACCTACAGATTTTAGGAAATGAGGCTCATGAAAAATCAAACATTAATATTCCTAGCTACAGTTGTTTGGGACATAATTAGAATGACCATTCTTTGAAAGTCTGTAAAATTTGCTCATACAACCATCTGGGCCTAGTCCTTCCTTTGTGAAAGATTTTATTTTACTAGAGATTTTATTTTCTTCATGTTATAGTACTTCTTAGGTTTTCTATTTCTTCTTGATTCTTGAGTCAATGTTGGTACCACTTAGTACCCCACAGAGTGCTTGGGCTCAGAACACATCAGTCAAAGAAAGAGAGAAGAAAGGAAGGCAGGAAGGCAGTGAGGAAGGAAGGAAGGAAGGGAAGAAGGAAGGAAGGAAGGAAGGAAAGAAGGAACGGAGGGAGGGAAGGATGGAGGGAGGGAAGGAGGGAGGGAGGGGGGGACAAAGAATGAAAGAGAGAGAAGGAAGGAAAGAATGAGAGAAGGAAGGATGGAGGGAGAGAAAGATGGAAAGAGAGAGAAAGAAAGAAAAAGGGAAGGAAATAAGGAGAGAGAGAGAAGGAAGGAGAGAGAGAAAGAGGGAAAGAGAAAGTAAGAAAGAAAGAAACAAGGAAGGAGGGAGGGAAGGAGAGAAAGAGAAAGGGAGAGGAAAGAAGGAAGGAGAGTGGGAGGGAAGGGAGAGAGAAGGAGGGAGAGAGGGAGGCAGGGGAGGGAGGGAAGGAAGGAAGGGAGAGAGGGAGGGAGGGAAGGAAAGAGAGAATGAGAGAAAGGTGAAAGGTGGGGACAGGAAGGGAAGAGGAGCCAGCCATAGGCTGCAGGCTGTTTGTTCACTCTTTTACTTGTCCCAGGCAGTTCTGCCTTTTAAATATTCCACCTTCTGCCATGAGTTACACTGTTCAATATTCATTTCTCAGAGCATTCAAAGGTCTATGTGTGCCCTGCCATGATAGACCATGGCTTCAGCTCTCAAACACAACTCTCAGCCAAAATATTCATGACTGGTCCCTCCCATATACTCATCAATCCCCCATGCTATGATCTGCATGTGTCCCCCAGAGCTCACGTATTGGAAACTCAATCTTCTATGTGACAGTGTTGAGAGGCGGGCCTAATAAGAGTGATTAGGTTATGAGATTCTGCCCCCATGCATAGATTAATGTTATTATCTCAGGAGTGGGTTAGTTATCTTGGGGGTCGGTTAGTTATCTTGGGAGTGGGTGTGTATTAAAAGCAAGTTCAGCCCCTTTTGCTCTCTTTCTTTCTCAAACTCTTGCTCTTCTGCCTTCAGCCATGAGATGACACAGCAAGAAGGCCCTCACCAGATGCAGACCCCTCATCCTTGGACTTCCTAGCCTCCAGAACTCTAAGAAATAAGTTTCTTTTCTTTATAGATTCCCCAGTCTGTGGTATTCTGTTATAGCAGCACAAAATGGGTTAAGATGCCCCATTACATGGAGAGTGCTGATCCACAGGATTGAGATCATTGACTTAGGGCTTGGAGTCTTATACAACATCCTTATGGGAGTTGGCCTCCATATTCCCCATCTTTCAGGAATCTCAAGTGATGACCTCAGACCAAAATACAGCCCAGATATTTTGCATTTGGCAATATTGCCCACTTTTCCACAACTTTATCATGGTAGGTTTGATGTGCTCACTTCTATGATCCCTGAAAGGATATGAGTTCAAGATCCTGCAAGGTTACAATCCAAGGATAGAAGATTGACTTGGAATAGGAAGTTGGATGAATCTTTGGTAATCTCTCATTTCAGGATTTATCTTCAATCTTGGGCTATGGAGGGGGCACCTCTGGTCTTCAGTTTTGTTCATCTTGTAAAAGAAGTGCCAAGGCTCATTGGCACACACAAATGTCTTTTTAGTTTACAAAAACCATCCTCCTTTTCAATGCGTCCCAAAGGGTGTTAAGGGAGATGAGGACCAAGCAGTGGGTTCAGCAGAAGTCACAACAGAACAGTTCCTAAGGGGACTTGTGGAGAACCTACATGTGGGACAAACCCACATGGAGACCTAGGAAAGAGAAGGCAGAGACAGGCAGTACGGACAAGAGTGGCCATGAAGGTGAATCAAAGTCCACATGGCAGAGCTGCTTTTTCATCCCCAGTAAAGGCAGTGCTGGGTTTTTTGAAACCTCAAAATGTAATGGTTGAGTAAATTACTGTAGGACCAAGTGGCCTGGGTTCAATGCTGTCTGGGCCCCTGCCTAGCCAGAGAAACTTGAGCAAATCACAGGACTTCTCCATGCCTCACTCTGCTCATCTGGAAATGGGACAATAGCACACCAAGCCAGCGCTCCACAGGCATAAACTTGTGGAATCCTCACAGCACACCTGTGAGATGGGAGCCATCATTGGCACCAGCTTCCAGATGAGGAAACTGAAGAAAGAGAGGAAGTGAGTTTTACAAAGTCACAGAGCCCAGAAGAGGCAGCATGTTGGCTCACGCAATCTGGTGCCAGGGTCTCTGTTCTTCCACCAAGCTGCTTCCCCTTGGCACAAGGATTAAACAAAATAAGCATTTAGGATCAGGCCTGGCACACACGGAGACCCCCAAAACGGGTGGCAATCGTTACCTTTTTTTATTGCAACAGAGTCCACCCTCTGCCCTTCAGGAGAAATTCTTTCTCTTCTGTCTCCACCCCCTCAGGATCCTCAAGGGGGTGTAGGAGCCTTCAATAGGCTGGTGCACAGAGCAACTGCCAACTCAGGAGACCCAGAGGCCCCTATAGAGGCCTGCTTGGTAAGAGGTGAATGCAATTACCCAAGGAGATAGCATTGATGAACACATTAATAAATAACATGGCTATTAAAGTCAGTCACAGAGGCGGGAGATAATTGCCTTGGACAGGAATGGCCTCAGCCTCTTCTATGAGCTGCCTTCCCCGTCGCCTTCTCCCAGTAAATCTTCACTGAAAGTGGTCTTTGGCCCAGTGCTGGGCCTGAGCCTGGGAGGCAGGAGCCCTGAGCCAGGCCTGTAATGAGAACCACAGGACCAAGGGGCGGCTGACTCCCAGGCGATAACCTGGCATCCTGACGCCAAACCCTGCAAGAGGAGCCTCAGGCATTTCATTGGTCAGCTCTGGCTGGGTCACGTTGCAGTGACAACCACCAAACCTGGTGGCTTATGACATCAAGGTGACATCTTGCTCTTGCTACGTCCTTGCCAAGGTGCAGCTGGGGCCCTGGCCCACAGTGCTCTTCTCTCTGCCATCCAGGCTGCAGGTGTCTCCCCACCTGGAACACTCCCCCAACCTAGGACACACCCCCTGGAACATGCCCCCGCTTGGACACGCCCTCACCTGAAACATACCTCTCCTGGGACATGTCCCCACCTGGGACAGCCTCCAGGACACGTCCTCTCCTGCAATATATCCCTCCTGGGACTCACGCTGTGAAACATATGCCCACCTGGGATAGCCACCAGGACACCTCCACTCCTGGGACATGCCTCCTCCTGCATCACGCCCCCTGCTTGGACACGCCCCCCACCTGGAACATGCTCCCACCTGGAACATGCTGCCTCATAGGAGAAGGAGAAAAGAACAGGATGGAGCCCTGACACAGTCCTCAGAGCACCTGCTCAGATGTAGAGCTATCTCCTGGCTTCCCCACAACCCTTCACGTGGGCCCATCTCCAGGTAAACCTTCTCACAGCTGCTCCAGTTCAGTGTATTTGTGTCCTGGGGCTGCAGTAACAAAGCACCACAAACCAAGTGACTTAAAGCAGTCAAACTTTATCCTCTCTCTGCTCTGGAGGCCAGACATCCAAGATCAAGGTGGGAGCAGGGCTGGTTCCTTCAGGGGCTGTGAGAGAGAATCTCTTCCACATCTCTCCCAGCCTCCAGTGTTTCGTTGGCAACCCTTGCCCTCCGCCGGCTTGAAGAAGCATCAGTCCCTCTGCCTTCACCTTCCCATGGTGTCCTCCCTGTGTGTGGGTCTGGGCCTTCCTTCCCCTTTTTGTAAGCATACCAGTCAAATTGCATTAGGGGACCCTCCTACACCAATACAAGCCCATCTTAATTCATTACACCCGCAAGCACCTTATTCCAAATAAGGCCACATTCTGAGGTCCTGCAGGTTAAGACTTCTACATATGAATTTCAGGGGGACACCGTTTACCCCGTAAAAGTCCATAAGTTGGGATTTGGCTTCAGTCTCACCTGGGGGTCAGCCCTGGTGGCCCAGGGCTTGCTCTTCCTATGGCTGTGACCCCTCGGCCCTGCTCCACCCACCCTGCCCCCCTTCCCCACAGGAGTCTCCCAGCAGCTGGCCTTTGGCTCAGAATCCCAGTCCCTGCCATCTGTCATCGGATCATCCAGTCACCAGCTGCCTCCTAGTACCTGCTGTAGTCAGATCTGTCCCTGAAGGAAGTGAGTGACATAGTGTGAGAAGTTTACAGACATGGTTTCAAATCTCAGCTCCTCCACTTAGAAACAGTGCGACATTGGGCAAGAATTCTACTTCCCTGAAGGAAGTCCTGCCGGCACAGGGCAGCTGAGGCTTCGGCAGGGTAGTAAAAAGCCCCAAGGCCTAGCACTCACCTCCTCCTCTTCCTGACAGTTTGCTAACCTCCCAGGACTGACAGCCTTGCTCCATCCAGGCTTAAGAGCCTCGGACCCTTCCCTAAACACACGGGAATATTCCTGGGATCCTGCTGTGTGCATGGCAAAGCCCAGAGCAGACTCTCTCTCTCCCACTTCCGACCACATCTGGATCAGCCGTCAGGGCCCTGTGGTGTTGGAAAGAAAGGAGGAGCCTTTGCCTGAGAATCTCATATGTATTGTAGTATTGAGTGGCAGTGCACACACGTGCACACACACATACACACACGTGCACACATGCTCTGTCATAGCCTGTTTCCCCAACCTCTGGGGAAAATCAGTCAACACTTCCTCCTCTCCAAGCCACAGTCTTTGTAGGGCAGCCTTGTCCCTGCCAGAAGCCACCTCCTACCCAGGATGACTGAGCACTATTTAATCACCCTCAATCAAGAGTGTGACTCCCACAAAATGACGGGTCGTATATACACACACATTAAAAGCAAATGAACTTCCGTGATTATTGTTATTACCATCATTATTAGGGAAATTAGTGATCATGAGCCGCCTGGAGCCCCATGCTGGAACCCATGTGAGGTCTGGCCTCGGCTCTGCCAGGCCCTTCTCCCCACACAGAGGCAAGAGCCAGGCCCTCAGCTCCAGCCCCCTTCACCCCTCACCCCTCTGGCCCCTAGACATTTGGGACATTGGGCATTTTGCCCTGACTTTGAACAAAACTCATCCTGGCTTCCATGTGATGAGTACTTAACACCAGCCTGAGAGGGAGGAAGGACCATTATCACTCCCATCTTACAGAAGGGGCCACTGGCCCTGGGAGGTCAAATAGCTGCTGGGGGCAGGACCCAAAGCTCTGTATTCACCGAAGACATAACACTCTCATCTTACCCCAGGGGCAGGGGCAGAGGAGGCAGAGGTCGGACCCTGGTGCCAAGGAAAGGATCTTCAGAGACTATTTTCCAGGGATGTGCTTCAAACCCGCTGGTGTGGCCCCAGTCTGGTCCCAGGCCCCTTAACCTGAGCCCGTGAATACAGTGAGGCAACCTAGCCCTGCCTCCAAAAACACATTAGAAGCGAATGGGCCATTCATTGGTTTTTGGTTTTGTTTTTGTTTGTTGTTTGTTTGTTTGTTTGTTTTTGCTTTGTGTTTTCCGAAGGCCTTCAGCTTTATTTATTGCATCCCCACCTGCAGCCTGGCACCATTCCTGGGGGACCTCCTTGAGCAGGTTCCTGGGCCCTGAGGCCAGCCCCTTAGTGGAGACGCTTCCATGCACCAGCACCTGCCACACACCAGGCACTGTCAAGACAGCCCCGAGAGGCAGGCATTCAACCCCCACCTTCCAAAGCAAGGGTGAGGCCGGGCAGGTGACTGACCACCCACAGCAGATCACTGGGGGATCCAAGACTGGGACGGGGGCTGCCTCCCTCCACCGTCTGGGCCTTTCCACCCTCATGCTCCTGAGACCATAAGATGCCAGCACCCTGGCCGATGACCCCCATACCTGGCCAGCCCTTCACGGAGTCCTCCCTGGCCCCGGGCCAAGGCTGCTTTGCCAATCCCTTTCACTCTGTACTCACTGACCTCAGCCTCCAGAGGCCCTGAATCATTCCGTTATGCACACCTTCTGGATGCTTATAACCACATATTAGGGCTCTTTCATCCCTGTCCAGCCCTAGAACACCCAGGGGACTTCAAAGCTCCTTTCCAGTGGCCTTTGACAAGGCAAAATTCCTGCCACACAAGTGCTTGTCTCAGCTGGAGCACAGCCATTCACACGCTGGGAGGGACAACCTAACAGTAGGGCCTTGATCTTGGTGGAAGAAGAGCCCACGGGTGTACAGGGCTTTGGCCAACCAGCAGTGGGGCTGGTGGGAGGTGCAGGCTGAGGGCCCTGGGCCGGCAGACCTCCACCCTCCCCTCACCCCACCAGGAGCTTGGTGGGCATGGGACCCCCTCACCCCACCAAGAACTCGGTGGGCATGGGACACTTCCTGGGCCCAGCAGGGCATCTTGTTTGGTTTCTTTAACTTGTTTATTTTCAGAATCTTAGGTTCCCAGCTCCCATTCGAGAAAGCAGTGTCGAAGGAATGTAACCTTCTCCTTATCACCCGCCTCTCTGACAATTTGCAGAGCTGTAGCCCTCATCCCTTGAAGCCCTGTGATCAGATGAGCCAAAGACTGCACAGGGAGTGGGCAGGGCTGGTCGCACGGGGGTCACAATGCTCCCTCTCCCACCCCAACACTGTCCCCACCCCAACACAGTCCCCACCCCAACACTGTCCCCACCCCAACACTGTCCCCACCCCAACACACTCCTCACCCCAACACAGTCCCCACCCTAACACTGTTCCCACCCCAACACTGTCCCCACCCTAACACTGTTCCCACCCTAACACTGTTCCCACCCCAACACAGTCCCCACCCCAACACTGTCCCCACCCTAACACTGTTCCCACCCTAACACTGTTCCCACCCCAACACAGTCCCCACCCCAACACTGTCCCCACCCCAACACAGTCCCCACCCTAACACTGTTCCCACCCCAACACAGTCCCCACCCTAACACTGTTCCCACCCCAACACAGTCCCCACCCCAACACTGTCCCCACCCCAACACAGTCCCCACCCCAACACAGTCCCCACCCTAACACTGTTCCCACCCCAACACAGTCCCCACCCCAACACAGTCCCCACCCCAACACTGTCCCCACCCCAACACAGTCCCCACCCTAACACTGTTCCCACCCCAACACAGTCCCCACCCCAACACTGTCCCCACCCCAACACAGTCCCCACCCTAACACTGTTCCCACCCCAACACAGTCCCCACCCTAACACTGTTCCCACCCCAACACAGTCCCCACCCCAACACTGTCCCCACCCCAACACAGTCCCCACCCCAACACAGTCCCCACCCTAACACTGTTCCCACCCCAACACAGTCCCCACCCCAACACAGTCCCCACCCCAACACTGTCCCCACCCCAACACAGTCCCCACCCTAACACTGTTCCCACCCCAACACAGTCCCCACCCCAACACTGTCCCCACCCCAACACAGTCCCCACCCTAACACTGTTCCCACCCCAACACAGTCCCCACCCCAACACAGTCCCCACCCCAACACTGTCCCCACCCCAACACAGTCCCCACCCTAACACTGTTCCCACCCCAACACAGTCCCCACCCCAACACTGTCCCCACCCCAACACAGTCCCCACCCTAACACTGTTCCCACCCCAACACTGTCCCCACCCCAACACTGTCCCCACCCCAACACAGTCCCCACCCCAACACAGTCCCCACCCTAACACTGTTCCCACCCCAACACTGTCCCCACCCCAACACACTCCCCACCCCAACACTGTCCCCACCCCAACACACTCCTCACCCCAACACACTCCCCATCCCAACACAGTCCCCACCCCAACACACTCCCCACCCCAACACTGTCCCCACCCCAACACACTCCCCACCCCAACACAGTCCCCACCCCAACACACTCCTCACCCCAACACTGTCCCCACCCCAACACACTCCTCACCCCAACACTGTCCCCACCCCAACACACTCCTCACCCCAACACTGTCCCCACCCCAACACAGTCCCCACCCCAACACACTCCTCACCCCAACACACTCCCCACCCCAACACTGTCCCCACCCCAACACACTCCCCACCCCAACACACTCCTCACACCAACACTGTCCCCACCCCAACACACTCCCCACCCCAACACAGTCCCCATCCCAACACAGTCCCCACCCCAACACAGTCCCCACCCCAACACACTCCCCACCCCAACACAGTCCCCACCCCAACACAGTCCCCACCCCAACACTGTCCCCACCCCAACACAGTCCTCACCCCAACACAGTCCCCACCCCAACACAGTCCTCACCTCAACACTGCCCCACCCCAACACACTCCCCACTCTAACACTGTCCCCGCCCCAACACAGTCCCCACCCCAACACTGTCCCCGCCCCAACGCAGTGCCCGCCCCAACACTGTCCCCGCCCCAACACAGTCCCTGCCCCAACACTGTCCCCGCCACCCTCTCCTGGGGAAAGGAACTCGGCTTAGCCAGGACCACCAGGCAAATGCCCTGTCACGGCCCCAAGCTCTTCAGTCAGTGCAGGAGAATAAACAGGGAGGCAGCTCTGAACCAAGGGACCCTCTAAGGTGTTTGTCCAGCATGGGCCTGAATTTCAGACAGATGAAGACCCCACCCTGGGCCTCCAGCAGCACAGGGTGGAGCTTCCATCCTTTCATCCCACCCAGACTCGGCACCACTGCACAGGGCAGCCTTCCCGGCAGGGGTAGGAGGCAGGGGAGGGGACCCGCAAGGTAAGGAGGACCTGTCTCATCAGCTCCAACTCACAGCTGTGGGGCAGAGGTTCACACTGACTGCAAAGCCAGCCTCTGCTGAGATCAGCCTCTGCACTCCTTCAACAGCAAATTCCGAGACTCAGGGGGCTCCAGCCTGGTACTCTCCTGAGGGAGGCCCCAGTGTCCACATATGTGGCACCCGCCCATATCCAGGCATGTCCCACCCACCACATCACCCAAGAGTATCCTCCCTCCACCCACACCCAGGCCAGTCCCATTTACCATGTCACCCCTATGAGTGTCCTCCCTCCACCTAGACCCAGGCCAGTCCCACTCACTATGCCACTGCCATGAATGTCCTCCCTTCACCCACACCCAGGCCAGTCCCACCCACCACATCACCCCCAAGAGTGTCCTCCATCCACCCACACCCAGGCCAGTCCCACTCACCATGTCACCCCCATGAGTGTCCTCCCTCCACCCATACCCAGGCCAGTCCCACCCACCATGTCACCCTCATGAGTGTCCTCCGTCCACCCACACCCAGGCCAGTCCCACCCACCATGTCACCCCCATGAGTGTTCGTCCCTCTAGCTGCTCATCCTTCAGGCTTCTCCAGAGAGAGTAGCGCTTACAAACCAGAGACGGCCCCAGGTACGATGGTATTTGGGTAGCTCACACCCTGGCAACGGGTCAACCCTAACCAGCCTTCCGAGGCAGAGCTTGGTAGGAAGCCCCTTGTTTAAGAGCTTCAGGATCCGGTACATTGAGGTTTCTGTCCCCACAGCAAATAGACTGTGAGGTCTGCGGGCTCCACATGCAGGTCTCGCCATGACAGCAGAGAGTGCATACGTGGTGTGGTTTGCAGCCCTTTCTCAGGAGACCAACCCCATGGAGAAAACCCTCCCCCAAAGGCAATCATTACACTCCAAAGGCGTAATGGCAGTCCCTCTGCTGCCTTGCCCTGGCCGGGTAAGCAGATAGCTTCTGAGCAGTACAGGGTGACGGGAGCATGTTACCACTAAGCAAACAAAGACATGCTCAAAAGCTGGGCCTGTGCAAGGAGAAACAGGTGTGTGCACCTCCAGCACCTCCTGTCCATCAGGAAGCAGTGACTAGAAAAGAGGCTGGAAGTCCACACTGCAGGCTGATGGGAAACCAATTCTAATAACATTAGATGGAGGGAGAGGGACTGGGCTCCCCTGGGAGAGCTACAACCTACAGCTGCCTCTGTGGAGCACGGCGGATTCCACGTGCACTGCCTGTTTCCAAAGTTGATGCTGAGAGTCCCCAGTGCTGTGGGGAAACCATGCTTGGGTGTCGACTGTTCTCTTGGGTGCTGACTGGCAGAAGACGCGTGGTCAAGATTAAGCCTACCCAGGGAGCAGATTTGTACCACAATGAAACTTCAGACATGGAGATGGAGACTGAAGAGGGTTTAAAGAAATAAACACTGTCCATAAAACCTTGTGATGTCACCCCATGAGGAAACAAACCTTGCAGGTTCCAAGGTGGCCTTGCCCTGTGACTGCTTCTTGGGAAACCAGAGCCTCTGCCAACATCAAGGGGTTTGAACCGCAGACACCTTTGGAAGCCAATGCAATGGGCGGTGGGGGAGAGAGATCCCTGGGGACAGGTATCCCTGAGGCCTGCCTGGGATGGTCCTGCCTGGAAGAGCAAGACCCTTCACTAAGGGCCTAGCATGTCAGGGCTGCTCCCCATGCAGCAACTGAATGCCCCGTTGGCCCTTTCCATGAGCCAGGCACTGATCCAAACGCTCCATGTATCAGATCACGCAATCCTGCCTTCCTGTATCCAGGACAATGCTATTGTCCCAATTTTACAGATCAGCAAACTGCCCAAGAAGGTTAAGCGTCACACCTGGGGTCTCCCAGCCAGGGCACAACAGAACACAGCAGCCCCAGTGTCAGTGCCTCACCAAGAGACCCAGTGTCCAGTCCAGGGTGCTGGAGGCATCCTCAGAGGCTGGTTATGTGGTTTCCAAAAGGCCTTCCCTCCCCTCCCAGAGAACAATCCAGAGCTCACTCCTGCTTCTTCCTGTAGACACTCCTTCTTAGAGCCCTGCTGTCCTGAGCAAAGACTCAGTGTGCCTAGGGCAAAGCTGAGGGGCCTCGCTCCTAGGCAGGGTCCTGTCACTCACAGAAAAGGAGTGTCATGGTACCCTCCTGTGGAAAGCAGCTGGTGGCTCAGCAGACAACACCTTCCACCCCTCAGGGTCCCAGCTCTAATGCAGGACTCAGATCGAATGCAGAAGCCTCGTAAAGGGGTCAGCCAGACGCAGCGGTGCTCTCCTCAGGCCTCAGAAACTGTGTGTGACAGCTAACTTAAAAACAGCCCAGGAAAAGGAACACCTGCCTGTAAAACAGAAACAAACGGTTCAGTAAAGCCTGGGACCATGCAAAGTGCTCTTGCCCACCTGGTGGTGGTGTGGACAGAGATGGGAAGCGGCCCAGAGGAAAAATGACTCTCAAGAGCCAGCAATCCCTCCACCAGCCGTGAGCAGGGCTGTGCATCGGTGCATGCATGTGTGCCATGGAAGCACATGCTCACATGTGCATGTGTGTTCATGGCCATGTGTTCACACTGTGTGCAGTGTGTGCACACTTCCTGCACACATGTATGCATGCCTATGTGTGTAAACACAGCTTGGGTGCATGCACCTGTGCTCAAATGTTGGGGGTAGGCCTGGGTATCATGTGCTTCCTTCTTTTCTTTCCCAAGTATCTGCTGAGC
Source organism: Symphalangus syndactylus (assembly GCF_028878055.3). Classification (NCBI taxonomy): domain Eukaryota; kingdom Metazoa; phylum Chordata; class Mammalia; order Primates; family Hylobatidae; genus Symphalangus; species Symphalangus syndactylus. The sequence continues at coordinate 31,247,286 of NC_072444.2, read as the reverse complement.
ACCTGCTCAGTGCAGGCACAGGACAGCCTGGGGGTCTGGAGCTGAAACCTCCCCTCTGCAGGGGAGAACCATAAGCAGCCAGTTGCAATGCAGTATGAGCCTGCCCAGAGGTCTGTGAAATCTTTCCTCTGGGGCTGGAGAGGGAAGGCTGCCTGGAGGAAGGGAAACCTCATCCTGCCTACTGAACCAGAGGCAAAGAGGGAACCCCGTTCAGCTCTGAGGCTCAGCACCACAGCCTGTGCATGTGGGCACTTGGTGGGTACTTGTTGAATGAATGTCTGAACAGCAACAGATCCAAGCATTTCTGTGCCCCATAAGCCCCCATCACAAGGCAGCCAGCACCTCAGCTGGCTGCTCCGAGGAGCCAGAGGGCAGGCCAATCACCCAATCACTGATGACAATCTCAGGTTAACCTGTGTGGCCCTTTTTCCTTTTCAAGTACCTTCTCTTGCATCCTCACACTGGGAACTCCTGGCTGTTTGGACCAAAGGAATGTGGAGTCACCATCCTTCTCCTACCCCTGCGCCAGAAACCCTTCCACAGACATTTGAGGAGCCACACATCCGTTCCCGACAGGCAAACAACAATGACAACTGATTTTCATCCCCACTTCAGTCTTTGAAGTTAGACAGACCTGGATTCAAATCTAAGTTCCACCCCTTGCTGTGTGAGCTTGCTCATGCTGCTAACCTTTCTGAGACTTGAAGAGTCTCTTCATTTGTGAAATGAGGATAAAGCCCCTATCTCTCAGGGGCTGTGCCAAGGATGAAATGAGTCATGCATTGGTCAGGACAGGTGATGCTGTGTAACAAACAAGCCCACAAACCTCAGTGGCTTCAACAGCAAAGTTGACTTCTTTTTTTTTGCAGGGTGGCAGCAGGGATGGAGTCTCACTCTGTCACCCAGGCTGTAGTGCGGTGGCAGAATCTCAGCTCACTGCAACCTTCGTCTCCTGGGTTCAAGCGATTCTCCTGCCTCAGCCTCCTGAGTAGCTGGGACTACAGGTATGTGCCACCACGCTCAGCTACTTTTTTGTATTTTTAGTAGAGACGGGGTTTCACCATGTTAGTCAGGATGGTCTCGATCTCCTGACCTCACGATCTGCCTGCCTCAGCCTCCCAAAGTGCTGGGATTACAGGTGTGAGCCACCACGCCCAGGCTTGACTTCTCAATTGATTTCATGTCCATCATGGGTCAACAAGGGGGCTCTGGTGGTCGTGGTCATCCAGAGACTCAAACAGATGGACCCTTGTCCCAGAAGATGATCCCACAGTTCCAGAAACAGAGCAAAGAAAACACAATAAGCCATGAGCCACTTCTTAAATGCCCTGCCCAGAAGGGATACACATCTTTTCTGTCACAGCTGTTGTCCAAAATGTCTCAGGCGGCTGGGCACAGTGGCTCACAACTGTAATCCCAGCACTTTGGGAGGCAGAGGTGGGCAGATCACCTGAGGTCAGGAGTTCAAGACCAGTCTGATCAACATGGTGAAACCCCATCTCTACTAATAGTACGAAAATTAGCCAGGTGTGGTGGTGCACGCCTGTAGCCCCAGCTACTTGGGAGGCTGAGGCAGGAGAATCACTTGAACCCAGGAGGCAGAGACTGCAATGAGCTTAGACCACACCACTGCACTCCAGCCTGGGTGACAGAGTGAGACTTCATCTCAAAAAAAAAAAAAAAAAAAAAGTCTCAGGCTATGTCTGAAGTAGGAGGGTAGAAACAATAGTCATTTTGGTGGCCACAAACCACCGAAACAAAGCTGTAGATCATTGATGTAAAATTACAGTTAGTTCCTTCCCACTCCTTTTCCGCTTCTCTTCGTTGCTATGAGCCAGTGTCTCCTGTGTCAGGTTTCAGTCTATTGCCTCCCAGCTCCTAGTGCACCTTTCAATATGTGCACTGTGATAAACTGGGAAGCACTTTTCAATATACCTCCTGGAAGTGAACATTCTGCAGGCATTTAGGTAGAGGATGGAGAGACATTGCAGAGGGCAGGAGCTCTCTGGCTGGGCCTTGATCATGTTCAAGCCACAACCACAGACCTAGGTGTGGTCCCTCAGCCACCTTGCAGCCTTGGCCTGCAGCATCTCGACATGGAAACCAAAATGCAGCAGGGCCAATGTGATCTGAAGGTTCCTGAAAAGTTGCCAGACCCCCTCTTGTACCCCTTGTGCAACCTGCACACAGTGATCTGTATTCCAGAGGGTCCGCACAGAGCTGCCATTCCTTCTGCCAGACCCTGCGGGACTCACGCATTCTGGAGGCTTCCTGCCCTACAAAGGCAGCCAGACTCCCGCCATGCATCCCTGCACCAGCGGCTCATGGCCGGCTCCTCACCTGCACTCCAACAGCTCACAGCCGGCTCCCTCCCCTGCACTCCGACTCACGGCCGCCTCCCTCCCCTGCACTCCAGCGTTTCACAGCCACCTCCCTCCCCTGCACTCCAGCGGCTCATGGCACCTCCCTCACCTGCACTCCAGTGGGCAGCCTAGTGCTTGTGCAAAAGCTGCTGACTAGCTGCAGCCTGGCCAAATCCACAAAGGTCTCTTATGTGATGGCTGAACCACATTTTATGACATCTGAACCCCTTTCAAATCTGTGCTTCCTTGGGTACCTCCCTCCACACTGGGGCACCAGGCAGAGTTGCTTTATGTCTTACAGTGACTCTTTTATCATAGTTGCAATCCTTTATACTACACTTCCCCATTAGACCCACTGTGTGGTTTCTATCTCTTGATGGGACCCAGGCTGCTACACACCCTAACCCGTGCACATTGCACTTCATTAGTTCCCCACCATTGGCCCAAGATCATGCTCCACCACCCCTCCCTGCCCCCTGACTTTCTTTCCTTAAGTGAGACCCCTGAATGCCCTCTTTGTGCCCAAAGCTTACCTGCTCTTCATTCCCTATATTCTTGGCCAAACAGAAAAATCTGATGCTGTGGCAAATGCAGAAATGGGGAGAAGGCAGGGGAATCATTTCTCCTCCCTTAGGTAAGCACTGAGGTTAATGTCATTCCACTGTGTCAGGAATAAAAAAATGAGGCCTAGAGAGGTGCCGTGATTTGCCTGGGCCCATGAAACTGTCATGGCAGAAGTGGAACAAAGGTTCAGGTCTCCCAAATGTCAGTCCAGCTCCTATGCTTTCAGAACGTGCCCTGGAGGGAGACACCAGGGGACCCCACTCATGCTGAGCACTCAGGGGTACCCAGGTGCTGAGAGTGGGGACATGACAGGCTGAGTTGACTCAGTGCAGTCCTCCTACACCAAATAAGGATGGAAACCCTCACATAATAGAAGTGAACAGAGGGAACAAAGCTAGGAACCATTAAGAGGCTGATGCCTGGAAGGCCTGGGCAGAATGACAGGGAGATTGGAGCAGAACAGAGGCCCTAGATGGGGACAAGGGGAAGGAAGTGGCCTCAGTGACCAGATGGCACCTGTCCACCGCACAGAGGCTGGAGCCTTGAGTTTCATCTAGTCCTTGTCAACTACAATCATTCTGCCCTGTGGCTCAAGGAGTCCTGGAGAAAATGTGTTTTCTGCAGTCTGGGAAGGTGGGAACAAAACAACTCAGCCTCAAGAAGTTGAAAGGCCAGGAAATCATAGCACGTGGAGATGGGATTCATACTTAAACTTCCCACCCTTGACGTCTGGTTTGGCCACGTGATTCACTTTGGCCAATAGATGTGGTAAAGTTGTAGTCTGCCCATTCTGAGCCTGGGTGGTAAGATAAGAGATCTTCACATTTCCCTTTGTTCTTTGCACTCCTGCCATTGCCATGAGAAGAAAGCACCCTGGCAGGCCCCAACCCCAGGAGGATCAGAGACACTTGGCGCAGATCCAGCTCAGCCACCACAGTCCGAGCCAAAACCACCAAGCAACCCATGCTCATGAGTGAGAAATGGTGGCCTATGGCCCTAGGCCTCTGAGGTGTGGGGTTACTTGTTACAAAGCAAGAGTTAACTAACAGAGATTTCTACCTCACATCTCTACGAATCAAAGAACAAAGGAAACAAAATATAAAATATGAAAAGCAGATTTCCAATTTTTAGAATAAAACAGAGGACATATTTTATGACACTAAGCAGAGAAAAACTTTTTTTAATATGACACGGAAAACAGACACCGTAAAACAAATTACTGAGAAATTCAACCATATTAAATGTAGAAGCTTTGATCTGACAAAAGAGGCTATGAATAAAGTTAAAAGACAAAGACAGTGCATGATATGGTTTGGCTGTGTGTCCCCACCCAAATCTCATCTCGAATTGTCCTCCCGTAATTCTCGTGTGTTGTGGGAGGGACCTGGTGGGAGATAATTGGAATCATGGGGGCAGTTCCCCCATGCTGTTCTCCTGGCAGTGAATAAGTCTCACGAGATCTGACGGTTTTATCAGGGGTTTCCACTTTTGCATCGTCCTCATTTTCCTCTGGTCACCGCCATGTAAGAAGTGCCTTTCACCTCCCACCATGATTCTGAGGCCTCCCCAGCCATGTGGAACTGTAAGTCCAATTAAACCTCTTTTTCTTCCCGATCTGAGGTATGTCTTTATCAGCAGTGTGAAAACGGACTAATACAGTGCACAAAGAGGTAAAACATATTTGTAAGGTATTTGGCCAAAAAAGCACTGATATCCAGATCATTTAAAAAAAAAAATAGGCCAGACTTGGTGGCTCATGCCTGTAATCCCAGCACTTTGGGAAGCCCAGGCGGGTGGATCACTTGAGGTCGGGAGTTCAAGACCAGCCTGACCAACATAGAGAAACCCTGTCTCTACTAAAAATACAAAATTAGCCAGGCGTGGTGGCACTTACCTGTAATTCCAGCTACTCAGGAGGCTGAGGCGGAGAATCGCTTGAACCTTGGAGGCGGAAGTAGCAGTGAGCCAAGATCGCGCCATTGCACTCCAGCCTGGGCAACAAGCGCAAAACTCCGCCTAAAAAGAAAATAGCACTTACAAGTCAGCAAGGAGAAACCAAAGACCCAACAGACAAATGGGCCAGGAGCAATTCACAGAGGAGGAGACCCGAAGAGCTGGGAAACACAAGGCACGCATTCAGCTGCACTGCAAAATCCAGGAACAATATTAGAAAGTACGGTAACAAATATTGATGAAGACGAGTGAAGATGGATGTGCCCACTGCTGGTGAGGGGCATTTTCAGGACTCCAGCCCCAAGGTCATCTGGCTGTGCTTCCTAGGAAGGGCTGATAACAGACCTGTCCCAAGACCCCAAGCCTCACCAGGGTACGGACAGGCCTTGGACCAGAACATCAGCATCACCTTGGGGCAGGGGGTTGGGTGTGGGGTGGGGGCGGGGGTGCATCCTCTGCTCACCAGAAATACACAATTCTAGATTTATCTGGAAGATATTGTTGAAGAGAAAAGCAGCTTTCAGGAGAGTATCTATGGACTGCTATTTGTATAAAATTGCAAAAACATACCAAAAAACACTATCCATTCTTCATAGACATGCACACCAGCTATTAAACATGAATGGGAAGACACACATTGACTTCAGAATAGGGGGGAGAGAGGCAGTAACTGGACTAGAAAAGGGGCATATAATTCGAGCATCAGCTTGAACATTATGGCTGAATCTGTAATGTTTTCTTCCCTTAAACTCTGGTGCAAATGCATCCAAAAGCTACCACGTGTGAATTTTAACTGGGAGATACATGAAAGTTGGATATCCTCTACACAGTCCTGTGTGTTTGTAATATTGAGCTGTATTTTTTAAACACTTGATACGGCAAGAAAGGAAGCTTGCCTACATGGTAACAATGGTTATCTTTAGGTAGCAGAATTCAAGACTGCTTCTTTTTTCTTTTTTTCCTACTTGTATATTATCTCTGTTTCCCTGTGTGAGGATTTATGACTGTTGTGATGAAAAGGCTTGTATTCTAACTCCCTGTGTTATAAGCACGCTGTGCCCTGGCTGGCAGGACGGGGAGGAGGGAGCATGTCTGTTCACCTGGCCAGCCCTAGGCAGCTCTGCAGAGAAAGATACGGGCACTTCCTCTCTGCAGCCAAAGAGTTAAGAAGGCTTGATGTGAAATGAATCATTCCAGGGGAGCTAAATCCCGGCCTTATCTAATTCTGTATCCTGAGGCTGATTAATTTAAACTCAAAAATAAAATAAACATCAGCTTTAAATAAGGATTAAATACTCAGAGGGGTCCTTAGTTGAACAAACCGACATTATACATTTTATGGTATGGATTCAGGGGGCCCAGGGTGGGACGGGGGTATCTGTGGGGATGCTCTCTGAGCTAAGGAGAGAAAATCTCCAGTGCTCCTGGATTCCGGAGTGCATTCACCTTTAGCCTCTTGTCTGGATACCCACAGAAAACCCCAGAGCCACACTGTGGCAGGATCTTCACACAGAAGCGGGGCTTGTGCCCTGTGTCCCAGCTGCACTGTGTCCCTGAGGGAGAAGGGATTACTGGAGGGAGTGGGTGAAGAGTTTGGAGGAAGCCCCTGATGTTCGTAGAAAACAGTAGAGAAGAGATTCCCCTGCCTGGGCATTGTTCCCAAATAGAAGACAAGAGCATGAACTAAAAATAGAGACCCCTGGCTCCCTCCACGGTCCCTGTGTTCAGAAGGGAACCCAGGAAGGTGGGGCAGGTAAAAAATGGGGTGGGCTGTCTGACACGTGCCTGGAGGGACCCACGAACCTGAGTCAGGCATGAGAGTGGGCAGCTGGTGGATTCAACTCCAGGCCTGCCGCCAAAGCCAGGCGGTCGTCCCAAGAACATCCCTGCCTCGTGGCCACAATGTCACAGAGCAGAATCACATCATGTGGGAGGCCATGTGCAGTGTGAGTGTCATATAGGAGCTGGACCCAGAAGGTCCCAGACCCAGGTCCAGCTACGTCTCTGCTATAGTCAATGTTTGTGAGCCGCTAAAATCCGTGTGTTGAAACCTAACCCCTGATAGGTTAGGTTTGAATTAGGAGGGAAAGGCTTTAGGAAGTGATTTCGTCCTGAAGGTGGAAACCCCATGAATGGGATTAGTGGCCTTGTGAAAGGGAACCAAGGGAACTTGTTCTCTCCTTCCACCATGTGAGGACACAGCTAGGAGGTGCCATCTATAAGGAACAGGCCCTCAACAGACACCCAATCTGCCACTACCTTGACCTTCCACTTGCCAGCATCCAGACCTATGAGACATAAATTTCTGCTGCTTAGAAGCCCCCTAGGCTAAGCTATTTTGTTACAGCAGCCCAAATGGACTAAGACAGCCTCTGACAATCTTGAGCAACTCACTTATCTGCTGAACCCTCCACAGATTCAACTGTGACAAAATCCCTTCAACAGATGTATATTGAACACCTACTTTGTATAAGGACACACTGTGTTATTGGATAGGGTATAAAGCAAGTCACAGTTCCCCAGAGGTAGGCACTGCCATGGCTGAAGAGCAAACCCAAGTTGCTGTGGCCAATGGGGGAAGGGGTGGGTGTCAGAGAAGAAGAGAACATGCTAGAGTCCATGTCTGCAGCAATATTGGAACATCTAATGGATGGTTCCCAAAGTGGTGACTTCTCATCTTCCTACAAAAACTCATAGTTGTCCCTATGTAAAGTCTTCACAGAAGTGCAGGGCGGCTGAGAATATGCAGATCAGAAAAGAGGAGAGGACAGAGCGTGCACATTCTTGGCATCAGCAGCCACGGACTTCTTGCAGGAAGGAAAGCAATTCTCCTGGATCCCTGGGTAGCAGATAAACGTACAGAAATACATTTGTTGGCTATTTGGTTCATGGACTTTGAACATTTGCAGACTGAGAGGCTGAGAATCTTCTCCAACTGGATGGTGTGGGGCGTGGAAGTACAGAAAGGGATCAAAGGAGGAGGAAAACAGAGCAATGAGAAGGGAGCTCTCAGCATGACCAACACAGAGACCTGGGTCTCTGCTACGAGCAATAAGAGCTAATATATAATGGTTGCAGGTCTGCAAACACCAGATTTTCCACATCACATGTGGCAAGCTCTGATGACAACCCTGTGTGACAGGTATTGTTGTCTGAGGCAGAGAGCTGCTAAATAATCGCACGCAACTGGTGGAATGCCGGAGAGTTTTGTTTTAATTGGTCATCTTGCTGCTTGCTTTCTATTTGTCCCGTCTGTAGTTTGTTCTCCTTTTCCTCTTTCTCTGACTTCTTTTGAATTTGTTGAGTATTTTTATTTCACTTAATCTTCTTTGTTGGCCTTTTACGTATAACTATTTTTGCTTGGTTTGGTTTTGAGTTTTAGTCATTGCTCTATGGTTTATGGTATATCATATGGTTTGGAACTGTGTCCCCACCCAAATCTCATGTTGACATGTAATCTCCAATGCCAAACATGGGGCCTAGAGGGAAGTGATTGGATCATGGAGCCAGTTTCTCATGGTTTAACACCATCCCTGCTTGGTACTATATAGCGAGTGAGTTCTCAGGAGATCTGGTTGTTTAATAGTATGTGGCACCTCCCCCTCTCTCTCTTCCTCCTGCTCCAGTCACATAAGATGCGCCTGCTTCCCCTTTGCCTTCTGTCATGATTGAAAGCTCCCTGAGGCCTCCCCAGAAGCTGAGCAAATGACAGAATCATGCTTCCTGTACAGCCTACAGAACTGTGAGCCAATTAAACCTCTTTTCTTCATAAATTTCCCAGTCTCAGACTTTTCTTTTTTTTTTTTTGAGATGGAGTCTTGCTCTGTCACCCAGGCTGGAGTGCAGTGTTGCAATCTCAGCTCACTGCAACCTCCACCCTCCTGGTTCAAGCAATTCTGCTGCCTCAGCCTCCTGAGTAGCTGGGACTACAGGCACACGCCACCACACCCAGCTAATTTTTTTGTATTTTTAGTAGAGACAGGGTTTCACCTTGTTGGCCAGGATGATCTCAATCTCTTGACCTCGTGATCCACCCGCCTCAGCCTCCCAAAGTGCTGGGATTACAAGCGTGAGCCACCATGCCCGGCCCCAGTCTCCGACATTTCTTTATAGCAGTGCAAGAACAGACTAATACAATATATGTATTTAACTTAGCATTGGCTGCCGTCAACATTATACCACTTCACATAGAGGATAAGAACCTTAAGACAGTACCCATTAATTTCCCTCCTTTTGGGTTTTGTGTTATTGTTTTCATGCATTTTGCTTCTAGATGTACTGTAAACCCACATTAATTTGTTATCATTTTTGCCTTAAACAGTCAATTATCTTTTTAAAATGTTTTTTAATGTTGCATTGCTGCTCACACATTTGCCATCTCCGGTGCTCTACATTCTTTTGTGTAGATCTGGACTTCCATCTGGTTTCACTTTCCTTCTGCCTGAAGGATGTCCTTTGATATCCCTTGTAGTGAGGACTTGCTGGTAATGAATTCTTCAAGCTTTTCAATGTCTGAAAGTCTTTATTTCACTACCATCTTTGAAAGATATTTTTGCTGGGTGTAGAATTCTAGACTGACAATTGTTTTATCCTTAAGTATTTTATAGAAGTTACTGCACTATCCTCTGGTTTGCATTGTTTCTTTTTTTTTTTTTTTTTTTTGAGGCAGTCTCGCTCTGTCACCCAGGCTGGAGTGCAGTGGCATGATTTCAGCTCACTGAAACTTTTACCTCCTGGACTCAAGCAATCCTCCCGCCTCAGCCTCCCAAGTAACTGGGACTACAGGCATGTGCCACCACACCCAGCTAATTTTTGCATTTTATGTAGAGGCCAGGTTTTGCCATGTTGCCCAGGCTGGCCTTGAACTCCTGGGCTCAAGTGATCATCCTGCCTTGGCCTCCCAAAGTGCTGGGATGACAGGTGTGCGCCTCCATGCCTGGCCTTGGCCTTGCATTGTTTCTAACCAGTTGTCTGCCATCTTTTTTTTTTTTTTTTCATAACAGAGTCTCGCTCTGTCACCCAGGCTGGAGTGCAATGGCACCATCTAGGCTCACTGCAACCTCCGCCTCCCAGGTTCAAGTGATTCTCCCTGCCTCAGCCTCCTGAGTAGCTGGGGTTACAGATGCACGCCACCATGCCCTGCTAATTTTTGTATTTTTAGTAAAGAAGGGGTTTTGCTATGTTGCCCAGGCTGCTCTTGAACTCCTGGGCTCAAGTGATCATCTGGCCTTAGCCTCCCAAAGTGCTGGGATTACAGGTGTGAGCCATCACACTCAGCCCATTTTTATCTTTGTTCCTCTCTGTATAATGTCCTTTTCCCTTTGGTAACATTTCAGATTTTCTCTTTGTCACTGGTTTGGGGCAATTTGATTATGATGTGCTTCAGTGTGTCATCCTCATGTCTCTTGTGCTAGGGGTTCATTGGAATTCTTAGATCTCTGGGTTTAGTTTTTATCAAATTTAAAATTTTTCAGCCACAGTTTTTTCAAATATTTTTTCTTCTACTCCTCCCCACTTTCTTCAGGAACTCCAGTTACACATATATTAGTCCTGTTGGTGCTGATTTTCTGTTCAATTTTTTTCCATTTTTTTCTCCATGTTCCATTTTTGATAGTTTCTACTGCTACATCTTCCAGTTGACTAATCCTTTTTTGTATAATATCTATTCTATTTTAAATGATATTTAGTATATTTTTCATCTCAGACATTGTATTTTTCATCTCTAGAAGTCCAAGCTGGGTCCTCCATGTCTCTACTTCCATGTTCAAGCTTCCCTTTACCTTCTTGTTGTGGAATGTTATCATTATAATAACTGTTTTAATATCGTTGCCTACTAATTCCATCATATGTGCCATTTCTATATCTATTGATCAAGTTTTCTTCTCATTATTGAGAAATTTCCTTTTTCTTCACATGCCTGGTAATTTTCAGCTGGATGGCAGACAACATGAAATGTATCTTATTGTGTGTTGGATATTGTTGGGGTCCTATAAATATTATTGAGCTATGTTCTAGGATGCAGTTAAATTATCTGGAAAGATTTTGGTTCTTTGAGGGTTTTCTTTGAGGTCTTGTTAAAGCAGGACCTTAGCAGCCTTGGCCTAGATCTGATCTTCCACGCTACTGAGGCAATTCTTTTCTGAGTGTTCCATCCAAAGGTCTGGGAAGTATAAGATATGTCCACTGTTGCTGGTGGGAACACCAAATATGCCTGGTTCTGTGGGATGTTCAAGCATTGTTCTTTCTGTTTCTTTCAGGTGTTTTTCCCCCAGACTTGGGTAGTTTACATGCATACATGTGCTGATCAGTATTTAGCTGAAGACTCTGGAGCTTTTTTGTTTTGTGACTTTGTCCTTTTCATGCCCTGAATACTCTGCCCTACAGAGTTTATCTGAGCTTCTTTGGTCTCCCTGGACTCTCAGCTTCATCTCCTCAACTCAGGAACATCACCATGCTCAGCCTGGGTTCTCCCTCTCTGAGCTGTGGCCTAGAAACATGTGACCCACGCTATTCACCATTGGGCCATACTTGTCCCTCGTCCTACCTTGAGGGTTTCATCAACTTTCTAGTGAGGAGTAATTGGTGACTGTTATCAGCACTATCCTATCCTATATATCATTATCAGCTGCACAGTCCTTATGTTACTGTTTAATAAGTTGCCTATCATTCACTCCATAGCATGCATCCTATCATTATTAACTAATCCCAGTCCTTCATTTGAGTCCTCCAAAGGAGCTGAGCTAGATCTGCTCAAAGTATTATTAGCAACCAAGATCTCTATGTCTAGCAATTACAGTCAAGGTGTGATGCTCTGAGCCAGCACATCAGCAAGACATCCCCCATTAAAGAGGAGGTCTTAGGAAGACCACCTTGAGCAAGTGCTTCACACATTACCAGTCTGGTCTTGAGGGGCTTGTAGTATTGAATAAGGGAATTGAATGTGGTAATTTTTCAGACCTTCTCCCTTAACATCTAAGAGTTTATAATTATCCACTTTCCCTCAGGGAAATAAAAACCGTGATTCTTGATTCACTGACGAGTTTAGGAGGAGGAGGTGGAGAAGACTGGATCAGGCCTATTCCTGGAATACGCTAGACAGCTTCTGGAGATTAAAATAATGACCACTAATGGATATACATGTTTAATGTTTCAGTTACTGGTAAAATTAATATCCTGTTTAATATTAATAGAAGCAATGTACGTCTCTAGGGTTGTTAATCTGCTACCTTTCCACTACGTCAGATGTAAAAATAGTTCCCCATGATCATCCAGGTGGGCACAGACAGGCGGACGATGGGGAGGAAGGAGGGAGAAACTGAGGAGCAATAATGGGATGGTGACAACAACGTGCATTTTCAATGCATTACAGCTCATCAGAATTCTAAGGGAGAAGATTTTCTTCCAAGTACAGATACTTTTTCAACTTCATTCATGGGTTCATTCATATTCAACAAATATTTATTGAATGCTTTCCACATGACAGGCACTGTGCTAAGCTTCTTACCACTTACCTTATCTAACCCTCACAGCGACCCTTTAATGAGAGCACTATTAGATTTCCATTTTAAGAATGAGAACATTGAGGCTCAAGGTCCTACAATTAGGAAGGGAGCAGAGACAATACTGGAATCCAGGTCAGTTTGACTTCAGAGCCAGCACTTCTAATCCTAACCTTTTAGGTCTTCATTCTTCTCAACCATCTTTAGTTTATAATTGCATAAAAACTGAAAGAAATAGGTGGGAAGGTGGAACAGGAGGTGAAAGGGCCACAGTCCAGAAGGTGCTCAGGCCCTGACTCCACAACCCAGGGAAAGATTTGGGGAGAATTTTCTTCCTTGACGGTAACTTCAGATTTTCATAATAATTAAGCAAATGTGTGTTAAGCACCTACTATGTGCCAGGCACTGTGCTACACAGTGAAAAAAACTGATCAAGATAGATACAGCCCCTACCTTCAAGAAGCTTATATTTTATATTCTACTAGGAGACAGAGAGACACAGAAATATGTAATGAATAAAAACCAAAGAAGTACATAGACATAAATGAAGTAAACACAAGGGATGGCACATATGTTGTCCTAAAAGCCCACAGGGTACTCATGGTACAAGGCTCCTTAGCAAATGAACAGACACCATGAACCACCTGGATGGCCCAGACATCCTGCTCCCCTCCTTTTCTTACTTCCTGCAGCTCCAAGTGTTGACTGCTACTAAAAAAACCAAAGGGAAACTGAGCTGGTAGGGGACCACCTTCAATGAGGGAATCATCAAAGTCCTCTCTGATGAGTCTATCTTGGAATCCTTTGCCAGGGAAACCATCTCTATGACCCTCATTGTAAAAGGAATTGCTAGAGGGGCAGTGAGTAATCTGGAAATGGGTGAGGTGCTGGAGCCCAGAGGAAGTCAGGACGGGGACCTCTAGGCATCTGGCAGCAGAAACCACTCCTGGCGAAGCTGCTAAAATAAATACCTTCTAACTATTTGTTCTCATTTCCTTCTCTCCCTATACTCAAGACTGAAATCTTGAGAAGTGGGGTGAGGAAGGGGAAAGTTCAGTTGGCCTGGCTTAAACCACATGCCCATTTCTTGGCTGGGAATAGAGCACCTTAATTTTTGCTACCCCACTGAGGCTGTTCATAATAGGGGAGAGGAGATTCTAAAACAACAACCAAAAAACAAGGGTACCATTAGGAATGGAGAATAGATGCTGCATAGCCAGAAAAGTTAATCACAAGAAGAGAAATGGACTAGAATTGAGACTTAAGGATAAAGAGAAGCAAACATTCTAGTGTGGAGGGAAACAGTCTAGGGAATAGGGATAGCATGTGCCAAGGCCCTGAGGTGAGAATTTATGTCAGGTAAGAAGAGATGAATTTCATTATCTACAGGAAAGGGAACTAATCTGTGTATAAAGATACACAGTGTAAATATATGTGTGTGAATAGATAGATGTTGGGAAGGTAGGTAAGTAGGTAGGTAGGTAATAAAATAACTAAAAATATAAGCTTCCTGAAGTTGGTAGGTGGAGGCATGGAGGGATGGGTGGATGAATGGATGGATGGATGGATGAATGGATGGTTGAATGGGTGGGTGGATTCATGGATGGATGGATGGATGAAGGATGAATGGATGGATGGGTGGATAAGTTAATGGATGGATGAATGGATGAGGGATGGATGGATGGATGAATGGATTGGTGAAATGATGAATGGATGAATGGATGGATGGATGGATGAATGGATGGATGAGAGATGGATGGGTGGATGGATGAGTGGATAGGTGGATGGATGGATAGATAGGTGAATAGATGGATAGGTGGATAGATAGGTGAATGGATGGATGAGAGATTAATGGATGGATGGATAAGGAATGGATGGATGAATATGAGTAGATGGATGGATGAGTGGATAGCTGGATGGATGGATGGATGGATGGATGCAAGGATGGATGGATAGATGGGTAGATGAATGAATGGATATATCTTCCTGAGCTGGTAAGATTTTGGCCTTATCCTCAAGTCTGTAATTCTTCAGCATCACTTTTCTAACACATTGGCTTGAATGTCATGGCTGGGACAAAGGTGAGGTGAGAGAGGCACCTTAGGCACAGACCATAAGGAGGTGTTGAATCTCAGAGTCAAGAGTGCCCTACAAGTCTATAGGTAGATGCCTCCATGAATCTCACACCCTAGGCACCTCACTCTTGCTTCCTCTAGGCTATCCCTGTTGGGTTTTATACATGCACCTCTCCTGAGAAGGAAACAGACCCTCCAACCAGAGGCAGACAGCCTTGTCAGATGCCATGCTGCAAATGACTTCAGGGCCCAGGGTGTTCCTAAGGGCTGTTCCACCTTCTGATCTTTGGCCCTTTGCTGAGACAAAGTGATGTGACAGAGCAACCATTTGCATAGTTCTTGTCCCAGATCTATCCCATCATCTTGCTATGTAAACTTGAAGAAGCCTCTCACCCTCTCTGAGCTTCAGTTATTTTCTTTGTAGAACAAGAGAGGTTGGACTCAACTCTGGAATGATTTGGTTCAAATAAAGAGTGGAAGGAAAGGTGAGAGGCTCCCAGAAATCTTCAAGGCAACCCCTTCTTAGAAGGTTTTACATTGACCACTTCCCACTCCCCCAATATTTTCTTCACTTATTGACCTTTCAAATATTCTACCTACATACCCAGCTTTGGGATTGATGCTTAGCACAATGATCCACACAGACACTGTCCCTGGACAGTGTCTTGGAGTTTCGAGTCCAGTGAGGAAGTCAAAGAGTAAATCAACAAGGAGGCCAATCACAGTTGTAACAGCTGCTCTGACACAATCCAGGGGGCAATAGAAACCTGGACAGTGAGCCTAACCCAGCCCGCAGTCAGAGAGGCTTCTTGGAGGAAATGGCTCCCACAGATGAGCAGGAAGAGATCAAGAAAATAAAGAGGAAGAAATGACGGTGCCCCCAGAGTCTCACTCAAAGATCTGGGGAGGTGGGCCAGGCCCCAACACTGTGAACCCCTCATCAGGTCCCAGGGACCTTGGTCATCTGCAGTAGCAGCACTGCCTCCAGATTAGCATGCACCATCTTGGAGTCCTTAAAAGTCCTTTCCTCTGCTTTTCGAGGTTGTATCTTGCTGAGCACACAGAGGAGCTTTTAAGCTGTGACTTGTTGAAAGAGAAGCAGCAGAGGGTGTCATTCTTAACACACATGCCCTGTGGCAGCCTGGCGTGAGGCCTTGGAAAGATGATTAGGGTGTTTGTTCAAAGGATGTGATTGCTACATTTTCTTTTCCATTTTTGATGTTTATGACTCTCTTTCTGTCTTCTAGCTGGATCCTGAGCCGCAGAGAGCTCACTCTCCAAACCTCATCTCATTATCCATTTTCACCCCCAATTGCATATTTTAGGGGCTGGTAATAGGGCTGCCTACGGTGCTATGTATTACAGCTGAAGGATCTGCAAGACTCCAACACCCCCACACTCTCCTGCCATGAAAAAGAGACAAAATATTTTCATTTCTAAGCCTCTAAGCCTGGAGGGGAAAAAAAGTTATGCAACCCTGTGACAACTGTGGCTTCTTAAAAGTCTTTGGTAGCTGAGGAAGGGATCCAGTCTCAGCTAGGGAAAGGATCCAGTCTCAGCTGGGCTTTTTTTCAGTAACAAGTGACTGGGCCACCTGACATGTAAAGAGGGAAGTGAGGTGCTCCTGGAGCTTCTGCCTGTGTGTCCAAGTGCCTGCTTGGAGGCCTTGCTGGAGACAGGCAGCATCTGGGGTGAGGTGAGGATGGGGCCAGAGCTGATTCAGCACCTGCTATGCAGAAGTGCTGAGCCCTCCATTTACACACATCTTTCAGATTGCACAAACTGGCATGTGTACTAGCTTTCTATGCTGTGTAACAAATTTTCACACTCTTAGCAGTTTACAACAGCACAGATTTGTAATTTCACAGTCTCCATGGGACTAGGTTTGGGTTAGCTGCGCATGTGTTAACCAAGGTGAAATCAAGGTGTCAGCCAAGGCTACAATCTCATCTGAAAGACTCAGGGTCCTCTTCCAAGCTCACTGGTTGTTGGAAGAACTCAGTTCCTTGCAGTTGTAGGACTGAGGTCCTTACTCCCTAGAGCACCCAAGATTGCCTTCCACACGGCCCTCTCCACAGCATGACAGCTTGCTTCTTCAAGGCCAATGGGAGAGCATTTGCTACCTCAAATCTCTCTGGCTTCCTTTTTCTCTAATTTCTAGGCTATTTTTAAAAGGGTCAGGCCCACCAAGGACAATCTCCCTGATGATGATTAAGTCAGGCCCACCGAGAACGATCTCCCTGATGATGAGCTGAAAATGAATGGATTAGAGACCTTAAACACATTTACAAAAATTCTTCACATTTTCTTATCGTGTGACTTATTCATGGGAATGTCATCCCATCATAGTCCCAGTCCTGCCCACCCTCAAGGGGAAGGGATTATAGCAGCCCTGTGCCTCAGGGCCCATCTTAGAAACCAGGCCACCACAGCTCATGCTTTCCATGGCACACACAGTGCCTGGCGTGAGTCAGCTTCCACTTGGCACATACATGAGTTCATTCAGGGGGAGCC
This sequence comes from Symphalangus syndactylus, assembly GCF_028878055.3. NCBI lineage: Eukaryota > Metazoa > Chordata > Mammalia > Primates > Hylobatidae > Symphalangus > Symphalangus syndactylus. The sequence goes on along the minus strand of NC_072444.2, from coordinate 31,230,318 downwards.
AGAGAACAGGGAGTGTGGGCTTCACAGGGGCTGCAGCTCAGGCAACCTGGGTTGAATCTCTGCTCTGAGTCTCACTAGCTTGTGGGAACTTAGGCAAGCCACGTGCCTCCATTTCCTCATCTTGGAAATGAGTTCCATAATAGTACCCGCCTGGCAAGTTATTTAGAAGCGTCAATGACAAAGGCCCATGGCGCGCTTAGCACAGAGCCTGCATGCAGGGATTGCTCGGTGATGTTATCACTCTGCCTAATTCTGCCATCCTTCCTCAGTGCAGTGCCAGCACCAGGAGGCTCTTTCCCCCAAAGCATCACCCCTCTCTCTCCCCACCTCCAACATCCCCCTCCATCCCAGGAACAAACAGAGATGGAGCAATTAGCCCTCAGTAATAAAAGTACACAGGGCTGTCAGCTGGCCTGCCAAAGGAATTTATGAACTCTGCAGAAGCTTGTACTGCTACAAGATAGTTTGTCAGGGGACCACTTCCCAGGTAAGAACAAAAAACACCCCATCTGTCACTGCCAGATCCTCCCTGTGGCAAGATATTAAAGCGTTGCTGTCCCCTTCCACATTTTCCAAACCTTCTACAGTGAACCTACATTATTTTTATATCAGACAAAAAAAAAAGGTAATAGACCTGATTTTTCACAGAAAATCTTTGCCGTTAGAAACACCAACTTCTGCCAGGTTGCATCTGCAAGTACAGCATTACCAGAGTGCCTGAGAGCTCTGTTTTGTTCTTTTCTTTTTTTAAAACAAAGATCCATTATGCAAATCGATTGTAAAATTTTTAAAGCCTCTTGTCTTGTCTCAATTAATCACAGTCTTTGTGGGCCCGGCTTCAGCAGCAACGAAATCCTCGTCGTGCACGGAGGGTGGCCAGAGAAGCAATGGTGCTGGCCTTGTCCTGTCCTGGAGACTTCCCTTGTCCCTTCCACCCAGGCCTGCCTTTCCTGCCATGATGACCTAGGCATCTTGCTGGTGGCTGGCCACCAACCCTTCACCATGATCATCACGTGCACGCACACAAAAAATCCCTGGCAGTAGCCACTGTTCCATCCTCCAAAAGGGTCCTTCTCCAACTGGAGTGAAACTAATGGCCTGTAATTTACTGCTCAGCCCCTATGCTGCCGGCTAAGTGAAAGCAGCCGCTCGGCTTAGTTCCGCCCAGAGAAGAGAAGGGAATGAGGCAGGCCTCCATCAGCAGCAGCAGTGACGCCTCTGGTCTTAAGCCCGCCCTCCTTGCCCCTTCCTCCCCTTGGAGGAACTTTCAAGTTTCTCCACAAACCCCCTTCTCTGTCCCGACAGCTATACCGAGGTGGCTGAATGACTACCAACAGCCACACTTGATCAGCCATCCCCAAATCATCGTGGCCAAGCGTTCCCTGAGGACCAGCCTCCCATTTCTGCACGTCCCCACCACTCACCCCCAGGCCCCTTGTTCTGCCCATCTCAAGCACCTTTTCTGAATCATTCCATTGAATCTCACTCTCAAGAAAGGAACCCAAAACTTGTTCTCACTCAGGTATAAGAGGCCAATAAACACTAAAGCTGTTGGCTGAGCATGAAGCTTTTAAGCTCAGAACCTCAGTGGGAAGCCAAGTGTGGGGGAACTACCCCATCTCCTTGGTGGGAGCTGCAGCCCACATCAATGCTGAGTAACCCACAGGAAACACAGGCTTCCTGAGTCATGAAACAGTAGTAGGTGCATTACATTCTGTGGCCTGTGAATCAGAGCCGAGACCTCACACCTTCACAATGCCATTAGATGGATACAATTGCCGTGGTGCTGGGGAGGGAACACTAGCTTCTCACTTTGGTAAGGGGCCAGGCCAGACCTGCCAGAGACCCTATTGGCACAGACAGATGAAACAGGAAGCTGCAGCTGGTGGCAAGATGCAACCTCAGGCCCAAAGAATACAAGCCCACCGTAAGTCCTCACACTTCCTCACTAGGGCAGTTTCCACTCTGCTCATGCAGTACCCAACCTGAGCAACCTGACAGCAACCTCACCCGCCATCATGGGACTGCAGTACAAGCAAATAAGCCAGAAGGCGAAGCCACAGGCAAAGAAGGAAACTCAATTCCAAAAGCATGAATTCATCAATTGCTCCATCTCAGGCACAGAGGTTGAATGAATAAGACCTGGCTCTGCGACTGCAACACGGAGAAGGCAGGTGATTCAATCACTAAGCAAGAACTCACCATATTCTCAGGCCAGGTCCTGGGGTACCAGGATGATGGAGATATGGTCCCATCCCGGGTCTGCATGTGCAAAAGGAGGAAAGAAAGCATGCCTGGTGAACCACGGACATTGTGGTAAAGGCTCAGGCAGATGCATTAAAAGAACATTCTGGAAGCCCAGAGAACCCTGCAGATGGGACCCTGCCTGTCCCCACCTGCACTCTGCCACATCTGTAATGAGCTGTGTGCACCTTACAACTTCAATGCCCTTGGTGCCTCTTTTTGCCCCCAAGCTTGCTACCTGTCTCCAACCTTGTGCTCCTCCAGCCAGCAGCATCAGCCTCACTTGGAGGTTGTTGGGAAGGCATAAGCTCAGGACCCACCCAGACCTGCTGAGGCAGAACCGCCCTTGACCCAGACACCGGAATGGATGCACACACATTTGAGAAGCACAGTGTCGAAGGGGCACACCCATGTGACTCTTCTCTGCAGCCCCTCCTGAGATTCCAGAGAACTTCAGCTGGTCTATGACACCCTCCATCCCCCAGGCCCGCTTCATGGAGCCTGCTCACCCTGGTGCAGATGGGCACTGAGCCACCTCTCCCCATGGCCACACTGTGTGCCCCTCGAAAGCAAGGACTGAGGTCCCCAGAATTAACCCCTGCCAGGCACACGCCGTGTTCCATGTTCAGGTGCAGCAAAGATTTGCTGAATGAATTAATAAACCGTACTTCAACTGTTTTAGACATCACACACTTAGTACATGAACGAGAGGAAATGCGAGGATGCAGGGTAGAACTATTTAAAAGCGATCGGATTCATTCACCGCCTTTGAAAACGTCCAGAGAAGTGAAGGCCATGGCCTTTCGTAAAGAGCCGATTAATGTCAGAGGCCTGGGGCTGGCTGCACGCACTGAAGCCAGGAGGGAGGCTGGCAAAAGCCTCCCTGGGTACCAAGGTCGGGACAAGGGATTCAATTTGTCAGTTTTTTCCTTTGTCCAGGAGATTAAAAGTTGCTCAGAGCTGGCTGCTCTGGGAACCTTGTGGGGCTGGGTTGGGAGTGGGGAGCATTTGGCAGGAAGCAACCCATCCCGACCCCCACCGCCTCCCTAAGAAGACAGCAGCCCCATCCCAAAAGGAAGCATCCTCCTTGGTTTTCACAGAGAGTCTCAGAGACCCAAACGCCTTCCCAGGTGGTCTGGGGTTTGAGCATGAGTTCTGTGCCCCTACATCCTTCCAGTCCCAGCAGCTGACCTGAGGGCTCTCAGGCTGTAGGGAGAAGCCCAGGGGTTTGGGGAGTGGACACCAGCAGAGGAGGGATGTACAGGAGGAAGACCTGCCGCAGGGATGGGCTGCAAGGCTGCAGTTACTAATTCATTTGGATGAAGCTACTAAAGTATAATTAAGGAAGAATCTCTCCAAGTTTGGAGTACACAGAACAATAAACAGCTGCCCGCTTTGATTAATAGCCAGAACATCACTGAATCCGTGCCCAGCAGCCATTCCGGCAGGAGCCTGTGGACTCAGGAAAGCTTTCTCCTCCAGGCTGGGCCAGGCACTGGGCACTCATTCCATCGACCTGGATGGCAGGCAAGAGAGGGCTCTCTTGTCACATAGGTTGAGGGAACACCAAACTGAATGAAATCACGAGATCAAAATTCAGTTGGTACCTCAGAGCCGGGGCCAAGCTCTTATTAGCTGTGACTCTCCCAGAGAAGCAGGAAGGCTGCAGGGATTAATCACAGAACCCTTCCTAGGTGGGGATGGGGAGTGTTGACAGGGAAAGGCAAGAGAAGGAACCTGGAAGGAAGTGTCCTGTCCCATGGAGACACAGCCCTCGCTGATCCTCACACTTTCCCTTTTCCCCCTTCACTGTTAGGAGGGTGGGCACAAGACATGCCCAGCCTTGTTCTTGACTTTCAACAGCACCAGGTCCCAGTTTCTGAGGCTACAGTAAATGTTGATAATAGCTTGTAAGCAGCAGGGTAGGCAGCTGGAAGGGATCCAGAGCAGGCTTGGGGACGAGATACAGTTGAGGAACTGTGTTTAGATGGCAGGAGGAAAGACAGAGGAGAAACCATTATTACTTAAACCCTACAAGAGACTGTCATTAGAGTTGCTCCTAACATCTAGAGTCTCTGCTGAGTAGAAGATCAACTTCTCCCACCTTTCCTGGAGTTAGGTATGGTCATGTGACTTGCTTTGGCCAATGGAACAGGTGTAGAAGTTGAATGTGGTCATGTGACTAGCTTTGACCAATGGAACAGATGTAGAAGTTGAGAGTGGTCATGTGACTTGCTTTGGCCATTGGAACAGATGTAGAAGTTGAGTGTGGTCATGTGACTTGCTTTGGCCTTTGGAACAGATGTAGAAGTTGAGTGTGGTCATGTGACTTGCTTTGGCCTTTGGAACAGATGTAGAAGTTGAGTGTGGTCATGTGACTTGCTTTGGCCAATGGCAGATGTGTGTAAGCTCCCTTACTCCCTCGACTCTGCCATGGTGGCCAAGGGTCACTCCAGATGCTGAAGGCTACAGATGGGGAAGCCTAAATCTCAGGCAAGGACAGTGTACTTCAGAGCTTTGTTTTTTAAGCCACTGAAATCAGAGTGCTAATTGTCACCTCCTCAAAATCAAGCCTGGTTTAACTAATACAGAGGCTGATCCCAAGAGTGAGTTGCTGTAGCAGAAACCCAAATATGTGGCTTTGGCTTTGAGATCAGGCAACAAGAGTTTAGAAAACTGATACCAAAGGCTGGAAAGATGGTGGTCATGTCATGTAGTGGCCAGATTTTTGTAGAACTGTTGCCTGAGGTGCCTTGAGAAGTAGATCAGCCACGTGGTGAAGAAACGAATCAAGGGAGTTGGGCACTACACCCAGAGAAAAACCAAATAGATTGGGGGCATCTTGGGATAGCAGCTCAGACAAGGGTGTGGCATCCAGAGTAGCCTGGATACAGGCCGGACAGAGCAGCCCAGGGAAAAGAGCCTTCCTGTGTGACTCTCCCACTGAAGCTGGACATCTCAACGGCCTTGAGAGTAGGTCTCACAGGTCACATGACCACACCCAACTTCTACTCCTGTTCTATTGGCCAAAGAAAGCCACATAACCACACCCAACTTCTTCTGTTTCACCAGCCAAAGCAAGTCACATGACAAGGAAGACAGAGGGAACCATAAGGATGAGACAACAAAGAAATTTAGAAATGAGGATTACACCTCCCAAGGAAGGGTGGCGTGGCAAATGGAACATGGAGCTGAAGAGATGAAGCCCTGACCACATTTTCAGAGCATTTCAAGGCCACAAGGCCCCCCTCAGCATGCACAGCAGAGCACAGAAACACGTTAGGCAAAAGGAGCCTTGGCCTGGCCCAATTGTCTAGAGCCAGGAGTAGGCTGGGAAGACTGCTTTATCCCCAGGAAGAGCTGTCCCCATGCCTACTTCACATGTGGCTAAGAGGAGAATGGAGAAAGCAAACCCCCCAGAGAATGGAGCCAAGAGCTGCAGAGGACCAAGGGAGCTGCTGCCGGGGGGCAGAATCAGCACCAGATCAAAGAACATTCCCCACCCAGCAGGAGAGTCAGGCCTCAAAATGTTTACCTAGCCGACAGGTGAGTGCTGTGGGCCCCTGCTCTCCCCCTTTCTGAATGGGGTGGCCACCCTGTCCCTTTCCTGTAGTTCTGGGGGCCAGGAGTACAGGTAATTTGTCTTTTCAGCTCCTAGATACCTGAGCAGGAGGTGCCATGTCCAGACCCAATGCAGAGGCCACTGTGCCTCACTAGAGATCCCGGAGCAGACCCGGCCAGCAAGCAGGAGGCTCGTGGGTTCTTCCCCAAGTGGGCTAGTAGCTGGCACAGCCTCTTTATATTTATATTTGGAAATATAGCATTTGCTGATTAAAAATAGAACTAATGATATCTTTGTTCAACATAAGAAGACAACGGTTTAGAGAAATTATAGTTTCCCTCCCTTTCAAATTTTCTGCAATCTATGGCATTTTCAAGTATTACAGAATTTTTCAGAATATCTCTAAGAATAGCTTCTCCCAGGACCCACACAGAGGGCATGAGATTTACCCTTTTCAATAGAAGGAAAACTATTCCCAAGCCTTTAAAAGCGTCTCCCTGTGTCTGAAGCCACATGAAGTCACCAGAACAATCGTTCCTGAAAAATGTCTTTTTATCACCCTGCGGTGGGAAGATTGTCCTTTTAGAATCCAGATCCAACAGGGAGCTCCGATCCCCACTGCCGTCCCCTCCCCTTGCCGGCCTTACCACCCCGTTGCCCCTAGCCTGGTGCGAGAGTGGGTGTCGCCACAGATGCCCTAACCTGTGCAGGCCACCGCCAGCCCCCATGGTGAGGGGAGGGGGCGCTCCGGCAGGCTCCAGCAGCCAAGACACCCATGGAGGCCTGCTCTGTGTGTGTGTGTGTGTGTGTGTGTGTGTGTGTGTGTGTGTGAGAGAGAGAGAGAGAGAGAGAGAGAGCCAGCACGTTCCTCAGAAACGATTTGCAGTCACCAGTAATAGAAACACATCCAGAATAAGGCAGTGAAAAATAAAGGGAAAAAGAGAGAATTGTACAGTGAAAGCACACGAAACTAGAATAAAAAGAGAAACAACAGACTTGGGGAAATAACTGCATGGAACATGACAAAGAGTCAATATCCGGACGCGATAAAAATCTCGGCCTCGCTGTGTCTGCTCCCAGACAGTCATAAACCACGGAGAGGACCCAGCAGAGCACCTGCCTACACGAGCATGTGGTCCATGTATGGGCACGAGTGTGTGTGTGAGTGTATGTGAAGGCATGTGTGTTCCCACGAGTGTGAGAATGTGTGTGTGCACATGTGTGAGTGTGAGTGTGTGAACGTGTGTGTGCACATGCACCCAAAGGCAACTGACAGTACCGAAGCAATGACCTGAGACCAACACTGTCCCCAAAGGTGACCCAGTGTGGAGAGGCAGCATGGGAGGAGGCAGAGACTGCTGAGCTCTGACCCCGCCCCACACTGGCTCACCATGGGGCCTTCTGCACAGTGACATGGCATCTCCAGTTTTGTTTCCTTGTCTAGAACGGGAAGAATCCCACTGTTGCTGCACAGTTAAAGGATGGAATGCGTGTGGTGCCCAGCACACCTCGGGGCTCAGTGCAGTTTCACTGTCATCTTTCCACGTGGAAATTCACTCTGTTGGAGAATTCACCTTCTGGAGAGAGGTGGCCAGACGGGCTCTTGGAGTGCCCAGGCTGACAGGGTTTTCTCTCTGCAGACGCAAAGGCTGTAGAGATCTGCAGACCCCAACCTGCGGTGCACCAGGGAATGGAACCAGGGAAGGTCCAGGCCAGGACAGGCAGTGCCTTGGTGAGGGATGGGACCCTCCAAAGACAGATGCTCTCAGTGCCAAAAGATCCTCCTTCCACCACCTCCTTTGTAGACACCTCCCACACACATAGGGAGGCAGGAGGGCTCCAGCGTCCAACAACCGAGGCCCAGACCCCAGCACTGCTAGGCCCTAATGCGTCCCGTTGGCCAAGTTACTCCTGGCTCCAGTATGAGGTGCCAGTGAGATGGTGCCTGCACACCATGCTCTGGTGCTCAGTAAGCCATGTTCTTTGTCATCACATGAAGAGGAACACTTCTAAAGGCATGGGCACCTCCACCAAGCGGGGCAGGCACCCACCCAGTGCTGCTTTTAATTTGCCTATACCCTCCCTCTCCAATGTTGGAAGGACAGTCCCGCGTCACAGCGAACTCCCTGGGTCCTTGGGAACATCCCCGAGATCCCTGGCTGAAGGGATGACACAGTGGAGCACTAGAGATGTGAGCCCTCTCCAATAAAGAGCTGCAAAGTCTAGGACTGATGAAGGGTTGCTTTCACTCAGCAGACAAACATTTGTGCAATAATTAGGTTGAAGGAGACCAACATTTTAGAAGACCGTGAATATTTTTACAATCATTCAAATGTCCAACCCTGGGTCAGTGGTTAAATAAATAACTATTTAAAGGAATTCTAGGTAGCAATGAGTGATTGTTGTCACGTCCATACATGACTATGAGTGATTTTTGTCTTATTATTTCTACTTTTTGGTGTTTTCTGAATCATCTATCTCATACAATGAGTATGCATTACTTCACTGAGAGTAAACAAATTAATTTTTTAACATATGCCTAGGGTGAAGAGCTACCGCATGTTTGGAAAACAGTTGCATAAAGTTATTAAGGACATAAGGGGTGCGTTTGGGCCTTTGGAGAATTTCCGCGAATACTTAAGCTATCACTTTAACAACAAAGAGAAACGGAGGTTGAAACTCTTCTGAGGCTGCAGGGGAGATCATTTTCCCAGGACTCTTAAGTGGACCCCATTGGGCCCAGAGGACCCAGGCCCCACCCCAGCCGATTCCATCACCAAGTTCTTTGACCTCCACTCCTGACATCGAACCAGATCCCTGCTCTTCCTCCTGCTATCCCCATTGTCCCCTGTCCCAGCCACTCTCAGCGCATACCTGGGTCATTAGACAGATCCTGCCTCCCGCCTCTCCTGCCTCCCCTGCTGGCCTTGTTATGGGAGGAATTGCCTCTCCCAGAAAAAGGCATGTTAGAGTCTGAACCCCCCAGGACCTGTGAATGTGGCCTTATTTGGAGGCAGGGTCTTTACAGAGATAATGAAGCTAAATGAGCTCCCTAGGGTGGGCCCTAGTGCAAACGCTGATGTCCTCAACCAAAGGGGAACTTTGGCCACACGGAGAGGGAAGATGCATCTGCGAGCCAGGAAACACCTGAGGCTCCCAGAGGCTGACAGAGGGGTCTGGGCAGGTCCTCACAGCCTCAGAAGGAGCCACCAGAATTAACTTCTGTTTTTTAAGTCCCCGGTGTGTGGCAACTTGTGATGCCAGCCTCAGGAAGCTTGTGTAAACCCTTCCTCCACAAGGCAGCCAAGGTGATTTAAAAAAAACAAAAATCTGAGCACATCACAGCAGTGCTTAAACCCAGCTAGCCACTTCCAAATGGGCATAGACTTTGAAATGTTAGCATAGCTGGCAGGCAGGCTGGTCCCCACCTGGCTTCTTCCTCCCTCTAACTGCAGAGCAGTTCAGCACCCTGGGCTCCTCTCGATGCTGCACCCACCTCGAAGCTCCGCCACTCTCACACACGACCCAAGACACTCGTGTCTGTCTCCCTCCTCTCTCCCCCGCACAAGCACTCACGAAGCCATGCTGCCTCCCTGCCAATTTCTCCAGCTCCCTTGTAGGGTGTCGGTTTAAATAAGACCACTTATTCTAAGTGAAGTAACTTAGGAATGGAAAAACAAACATCGCATGCTCTCACTTGTAAGTGGGAGCTAAGCTATGAGGACACAAAGGCATAAGAATGATACAATAGACTTCAGGGACTTGGGATGGGAGAGGGGTGAGGGATAAAAAACAACATATTGGGTACAGTGTACACTGATCAGGTGATGTGTGCACCAAAATCTCAGAAATCACCACCACAGAACTTATCCATGTCACCAAACACCACGTGTTCCCAAAAACTGTCGAAATAAAAAATATATCTATAACACATCTCAGCAAACGGGGTGCGTCTCAGCACCCAGCTGAGAGTGGCTGGGACAGGAGACAATGGGGACAGCCCCTGCTTTTTCCCAGTGCCTCCCTCGTCTTCCTCCTGCTCGGAGTGACTCCTTCCTTCAGTCCGGGGTTGATCCAGTTCAACGCTGTTGATATTTGGGGCCAGATCAGCCTTTCTTATGGGGGGCTCCCCTGGGAATTTTAGGGTGCTTAGCAGCATCCTTGGCAGAGCCCCTCCCCAACCACAGTGATGACAACAAAGGTGACTCCAGGCATTGCCAAGCATCCCCTGGGGACAAAATTGCAAAACTGCCCTTGGCTGTGAGCTGCTGCTCTAGCGGTAAAGGCGTTGAAGGGGTGGACAGCGCCCGCCTCCCTCCCCACGGCATCTCCTCCACTTCAATCCCCACTGTATCTCCCACCCTCACTCCCCACTGTATCTCCCACCCTCACTCCCCACCGCATCTCCCCCTGTCACTCCCCACCGCATCTCCTCCACTTCAATCCCCACTGTATCTCCCACCCTCACTCCCCACTGCATCTCCCCCTGTCACTCCCCACCACATCTCCCCCCGTCACTCCCCACCACATCTCCAGCATCAGCGGACCCTGGCCCCTGAGCAGACTCATGTGATGGGCAGAAGGATGGATGGGTGAATAGGAGAACCCACAGACACATTTCAGTTGCCGGTGGCTCAGCTGCAGCCGGACCCTCGCTCTTGCCCCTGGTGTTGGAATAAGCCCTGCATGACTCCCAGCCAGGCTGGGGGCTGGGGGTGGAGATGCCCTCGTGAAACGCAGCCCCCATAGTGGCCGTCTCCCATCTCCTGTTCCCCTCCTTTGGCATATTTCAAATGCACCAGGGCTTTGTATAAACCTGTTATCCATCAAGGTGAAAGCCAGATAAATAAAAATGAACCGACAGAAGTGCGAATAGCATCAGATCCCTCCCGGGCAGAGAGATAATATGCTGACACTCGAATGGTTGTATTAACAATTTAATAGAGCCCGAGTGCCCAGGGCCAGGCAGGTCTCCCAGCAGCCGGCAGTCTAGCAGATGTCTGCTCCCACGCCGGGAGTGGGGGCCAGGCCCTGGACTCCCAGGTGTCCCTGAACGAGTCAGGGTGGAGGTCTGGAGGTCTGACCAAGCCTTGGTTTCCTCCAGTTCCCTGGGCAGAGTGAGCCTTGCAGTCATCGTAGCTTTGGGAGAGGAGCTGGGCACTGTGCCTGTTCCTGCAGTTCAGGGGTTCCCCCACCAAGAACAGTTGACATTGACTTTGACCAGGGGCACAGAGCCCAGGGCCCCTAAGGGCCAGACCACGCACAGTCACTTCCCCTCTTTAAGCCCCTGCCAGCACAGAACTTGGCATGCAGTTAGTGCTCAATAAACGTTAGTTCAATGGAGGCAACATGGGTGGAGAGGGGTGGGGGAGAGCTACTATGCCTGTGGCTGGAAAAAAGCAGTGGTGGCTGCAGGAGGAGGCTTAGAGCCTGAGAACCCAGCTGCCACTCCCTAGCAGCAGCCCCCTGGCCGGCCCTGTAATCTCACTGAGCCTCACTCCTGCAGAGGAGTTCACGGTGCTCCCTCGTGATGTCGACCTTGAAACCAGGTGAGAGAGCGGGTCTGGGAGCACCTTAGAAAATGAAACAGTTTGTGATTCAGCCTTGTTCCTGTGCGAGCTTGAGCTCCCAGATGGGTGATTGGCCATAAACTCAGCTTCAGCTTCTGAGGGGGTGGGGCTGAGCCACTGGCTGGCCCTGGCAGCATTTCCCAGGAGCTGAGAAAGCTCCCCTGCCTTACCTTGCATGGAGCTAGGCTGTCTTCTCTGTCCAGAGCACCTGCCTCCTGAGCATAAATGGGTTTTTGATGCATTGCTGTTTCATGTATCTTTCTCTTCTACAATGGGCTTTGAAGGGATCCATGATTACTTTTCTGTAAACATCCAGGACTGGGCCCAAGGCTTTCCAAAATATTTTCTAAAGTTATCAAAAAATGCACATACACACACGCACATACACACACACACTCATGCATATGCGCATGTACACACCCAGGGGCCTGGGATCATGTTAATAGATGCAGCTTTTCTGCTCTTCTGGGAAACACTTTAAGAAAAGTTGAAAGCCTCATATCTCAAAAATCAAATCAATGGGCACTTTTGAAAAACAGACACATACAGAAAAAAGGAAGAAAGGAAAAAAGGCTTCTTTCAGTTGCCTCACCCAGAGTTCGCCGCATTTCCACTCAACTTTCTCTATGTCAGAGCTGCTGCGCATTCTGCTGCCTTCGCCTGCTGGTTAGAAATCATAGTCTGTATTTTTACACTAAAGGAAGAAAGTCCTCATGTAATTTAGTGGTGGTTATTTGTCACCTCTTCCTGAAAACAAATGCCTGTGGCAGTGAAGGCCAGCAGATTTACCGGGAGGGAAAAGATCTATATTCCCTGGACCAAAGTGACGTTACCAGATTGGGTAATTGCTGCATAAGCAATCAATTACATGCTGATTAATTGTGCTTCTAGGGCTTTCTGGAGTATTTTTCATGGGGACAGTTGTGTACATGCTCACAGTGAACTGGAAAAGGCAAGGCCTGGCCTGGGGACCCACTCCAAACAGGAAGAAACAAAGACCATCAACAAGATTTCAGAACTTCCTGTTTCGCGAAGGCGTCCCTCAGCAAGGAGGGATTCCTGTGCACATGAGACACACACATATTCTCCACCTATAAAAATAGACTTGAAAATAACTTCCATGAGATACCACTATACACCTATTAGAACGGCTAAAATCTTAGAAGAATGCTGATAAGGACACAGGGCAACAGCAACCCTCCTTCATTGCTGGTGGGAATGCGGAATGGAACTGCCACTTTGGAGGGCAGCTTTGCAGTTTCTTACAAAGCTAAACATAGTCTTACCATACAAACCGCAACTGCACTCCTCTGCATTTACCCAAATGAGTTGAAAACTTATGTCCACACAGAAACCTGCACAGGAATATTCCCAGCAGCTTTATTCATAATTTCTGAAAACTAAAAGCAACCAAAATATCCTTCAAAAGGTAAATGAATAAGCAAACGGTGGCACATCCATCTAATGGAATACTATTCAATAATTTAAAAAGAAATGAGGCCGGTGTTGTGACTCACACCTGTAGTCCCAACAGTTTGGGAGGCCAAGGCAGACGAATTGCTTGAGCCCAGGAGTTTGAGACCAGCCTGGGCAACATGGCGAAACCCCTTCTCTACTAAAAACACAAAAATTAGCCAGATGTGATTGCATGTGCCTGTGCTCCCAGCTACTTGGGAGGCTGAGGCAGGAGGATCTCTTGAGACAGGGAGGTTGGGACTGAAGTGAGTTAAAATCACATCACTGCACTTCAGCCTGGGCAACAGAGCGAGACTCTGTCTCAATTTTTAAAAAAAGGAAAATGGGCCGGGCGCAATGGCTCATGCTTGTAATCCCAACACTTTGGGGGGCTGAGGCGAGCAGATCATTACGTCAGTAGTTCGAGACCAGCCTGGCCAACATAGTGATATTCCATCCCTACTAAAAATACAAAAATTAGCCAGGCATGGTGGCGCACGCCTGTAGTCCCAGCTATTTGGGAAGATAAGGCAGGAGAATCGCTTGAACCCAGGAGGCAGAGGTTGTGGTGAGCCGAGATCATGCCACTGCACTCTAGCCTGGGCAACAGAGTAAGATTCTGTCTTAAAAAAAAAAAAAAGAAAAAGAAAAAAGAAAAATGAAATGAGCTTTGAGCCCAGGAGTTCAAGACCACCCTGGGCAACATAATGACACCCCATGTCTACAAAAAAAAAATGTAAGAATTAGCCAGTTGTGGTGACACATGCCTGTGGTCTCAGCTACTTGGGAGGCTGAGGCAGAAGGATCACTTGAACCCAGGATGTTGAGGCTGTAGTGATCTATGTTCATACCACTGCACTCCAGCCTGGAAGACAGAGCAAGTCCCTGTCAAAAAAAACAGGAGCTATAGCTGGGTGCGGTGGCTCACACTTGTAATCCCAGCACTTTGGGAGGCCGAGGCGGGCGAATCACGAGGTCAGGAGATCGAGACCTCGGTGAAACCCCGTCTCTACTAAAAAATACAAAAAATTAGCCGGGCGCGGTGGCGGGCGCCTGTAGTCCCAGCTACTCGGAGAGGCTGAGGCAGGAGAATGGCGTGAACCCGGGAGGCGGAGCTTGCAGTGAGCCGAGATCGCGCCACTGCACTCTAGCCTGGGCGACAGAGCGAGACTCCGTCTCAAAAAAAAAAAAAAAAAAAAAAAAAAAATACAAAAAATTAGCCGGGCGTGGTGGCCGGCGCCTGTAGTCCCAGCTACTCAGAGAGGCTGAGGCAGGAGAATGGCGTGAACCCAGGAGGCGGAGCTTACAGTGAGCCGAGATTGCGCCACTGCACTCCAGCCTGGGCGACAGAGCAAGACTCCTCTCAAAAAAAAAAAAAAAAAAAAAAAAAAAGGAGCTATAGAGACATGGATGAAAAATGTCTTAAATGTGCATTGCTAAATGAAAGCAGTCAATCTTAAAAGGATACTTAGTGTATGATTCCAATGGAAATGGCAAAAGAATAGAGATGGTAAACAGATCAGTGGTTGCCAGGGATTTGAGGATAGGAGAGACTGAATTGGTGACACGCGAGATTTTTTAGGGCAGTGAACTAATTCTGCATGATACTGGTAGATATATGACATTATGCGTTTGTGAAAACCCATAGAATTCTGCAACACGAAGAGGGAACCTTATATGTGAAATTTTTTTAAAAAAATCAGTTAGGAGGTCAGGGGATCCCAGGATGGGATGGAGATGATGATAAAAGGATCTGTACTACAAATGCATGACATCGCCTTACTGAAGGAGGTAAGAGGTAGAGGTACTGACCTCAGTAACTGTGGAAGTGAGTAGAGACTGTTAGACTAGAAATGGATCTTCACATAGCACTGGGCTCTAGTTGGTAAAGTTGCTTCCTATGGGCATTCAGGTTAACAATTCTATACTTAAACACAGAGATCACATAAATAAGTAAATGGATGGAGAGTAGTGAGAAGCAGGTTACAGATAAGCAAAGGAGGAAGCTAGAGTGAACCTTGTGGAATAGGGTTTGAATTGGAGACATCGATATGAACTCATAGTTTGCTTAATTTAGATACAGATGGAAAGATAGATGATAGAGATAGATAGATAGATAGATAGATAGATAGATAGATAGATAGATAATGCATATACATGGGTCACTCTACATACATATACTTCCTAGCTCTACCCACTGAGAGAGCCCTGTAGCAATGAGCACACACAGCACCGGACCTTGGTTTCCAAATACCATTCTCCAATTAAAAAGGAACCAAGGCTCTATAGAGAAATTGCTGTTTCTAGTGTGGAGACATGACATGTATGAGATGAGCCCAGAGCATCCTGCAGTGGCAGAAAGTAAGGAAGTGCTCAAAAAAACAAAATAATGGGGGAAATCTCAAAATTGTTGGCCATGGGAGCTCTTCCAGTTGACTGCAAGGAACTGGAGAGCACCCTAGCTCCCATGGGCAAAGCTGGAACAATTTAAGCAAAACAGTAAGTATAACCCAAAGTCTTTTTTTAAATCCATGATTCTATACTGATATAAATCAATGAGGATTGAATAAATCAATGAATAAGTAAATAAATGCACTGCACTTCAGCCTGGGCAACAGAGTGAGACCCTGTCTCAATTTTTAAAAACAGAAAAGATATTTTATTATAGAAGCACAGGCAAACAAAGACAGTCCCCCAACATACCATAGACTAGTATATGAGAATAGACTAGTTTCCAACACAGAAGAATTCCAAATAATTTATGTAAATAACTACCCTCTCAAGGAGGTGAAGTACAACTCCCCACTCCTTCCACATGGACTATGCTCAGTGACTTCATTCCAAAGAGCACAGTGTGGAAAGAGGGGAAAAATAACTAACTTTCTCATAGAGAAATCTGACAGACTCAGCCAGTTGATCAAGGTCAACATCAACACTGGTAAGTCATGTGGATAGTATGTGCCCTTGAGCTGATGGGATCAAAATGGCACTTCGCCTCTGTGGTCTTCTTCCCAAGAACCCATACCCCAGTCTAACTATGAGAAAAACATCAAAGTTCCCACTGACAAACATTTTTAACTACCTGAGAAGTACCTCCCAAAACAAAGTCATCAAAAACAAAGTCTAAGAATCTTTCACAGCCAAAAAGATGCTAAGGAGAGATGACAAGTTAACATGATATGGTTTCCCTGGTGGGATCCTGGAAGGGAAAAAGACATTAGGAAAAAGCCAGTGAAATCTAAATAAAGTATAGAGTCTAGTCAATAATAATGCATCAATATTGGCTCATTAATTCTAACAAATGTACTATACTAATGTAAGTTGTTAAAATAGGGGAAACTGAGTGAGAGGCTGACGGGAACTCTGTACTATCATTGCAAATTTTCTGTAAATCTAAGATGATTCTGAAATAGTTTATTTAAATATGTGTGGTGTGTGTGTCTACACTTTCACAAACAAACCTGGGCACCAATACAAAGCCCTCTTCTGTCCCTGCTATGGTTTGAGTGTAAGTGCCCTTCCAAAATTCTTATGTTGGAACTTAGACTCCAATACGACAGTATTAAGAAGTGGAGCCTTTTCGAAGTGATTACGTTTTTTAGAATGGTTATTTAGAATGAGATGGGCAACCTTATGAAAGGGCTGGAGGGAACTCGCCAGGCCTCTCTGCCCTTCCACCTTCACTCTGTGAAGACACAGCATTAGTTCCCTCCAGAGGATGAGCAACAAAGTGCCACCTTGAAAGCAGGAATGGGACCCTCACCAGACACTCACCCTGATGCTTCCTTGATGTTGCACTTCCCAGCCTCCAGAACTGTGAGAAATAAATTTCTGTTGTTTATAGATTACCTAAGATAAACTATATATATATATATTTTTTTTTGTGACAGAGTTTCGCTGTTTTTGCCCAGGTTGGAGTGCAATGACATGATCTTGGCTCACCGCAACCTCCACCTCCCAGGTTCAACCGATTCTCCTGCCTCAGCCTCCCGAGTAGCTGAGATTACAGGTATGCGCCACCACACCCTGCCAATTCCATTCCATTTCTAAAGAGCAGCAGAGCACTTTAATCTCCCAGGCCTCTGGCTCAGCTCTTTCTGAGCGGAGAACTCCACACATCCTGAAGAAGGCCAAGTCTGGGGCAGGAAGGAAGATCAGTAGATGGGGGGAAGCCCTGCAGTCTCCTAGTAGAGACGGGGTTTCTCCATGTTGATCAGGCTGGTCTCGAACTCCCGACCTCAGGTGACCGCCTGCCTCGGCCTCCTAAAGTGCTGAGATCACAGGCGTGAGCCACCGCGCCTGGCCACCTAAGATATTTTATTACAGCAGCACAGGCAAACGAAGGCAGTCCCCCAACATACCACAGGGCAGAATTCTGACAACTTCCACCAAGCGGAACAGGCCAAGCCTGGAGGCTCAAAAGGAGCCCTCAAAAACCTGAGCAGTGAAGCACTTTAATCTCCCAGGCCTCTGGCTCAGCTGTTTCTGAGCAGAGAACTCCACACATCCTGAGGAAGGCCAAGTCTGGGGCAGGAAGGAACATCAGTAGATGGGAGGAAGCCCTGCAGACTCTGCCCTCACCACCACAGCCACCAAGCCCACTCTTGGGACATCTCCACCCACAGCACAGTGGGCTTTGAGGGTCGAGGCAGCAGACAAGGCCACTGTATTCATCACTCTTTGCTCCCTAAGGCTGGAGCCATCTGATGTATTTCAGAAATTTTCCATCAACAGCTAGAAATTTTCTTAATGCTTTGTTCTCAAAGAGATAAATTTTATTTTCTGAATGTTGTGATTATGTTAAAACAAAATTTACTTCTGCAAGAAAAGGAATTACCTTTGGTTATACCTACTGTGAGATACTTTGCATGTACTGTTTCAACTAACCCCATACCAAGGCCGTAAGTATTTTCATGGTTCCCATGCTGTAGGTGAAAAACCAGACTTGAATAGATTAGAGACATGCCCAGATTCCAGTGCTGATCAACAGAAAAACTCAGGAATCCGGTTCTTCTTCCACCCTTCGCTGTGCTGGCAATGGTGGATAAAGCAGGGTTTTCTTTCCTGTAGCCCTGGAACAGCCAGCTTGCCCTGCTGTGAGCCTTGCACAGCATGGTCCCTCTCCCTTCCATTCCTACACAAAGCACTGCAGGCTGCTCTCAGCAGAAGGGATCTGAGGCCCAGGAGCCTCCAGTCCGACTCTAAGTGACTGAGACCAAAGCTGCAGGTTCCCACCCCCTGCTCCAGACACCACACCTGGCACCCACAGCACACAGAAGGCTGTAGAGTCAGCTGATGCACCCCCCACACCACTACATAATAGAGGGGTGGCCACCCAGGCAGGCAGAGCTGCCTCCAGCCTGGCACCCCCACCAGGTACGGCACAGCAGATAGAAACACAACAATTAAAACTGAGAGGCCTTCCAAGGGGTAAGGAAATGAGAGTGAGTGGGAAGGAAAAATGGTAGAGATTCGGTTCCACCCATCAGGAGACAAGAACATGGTGCTCTTTGGAAACACAAGTGGTTTGCCTGATCTCACTTTGGGTTTTATTTTATTTCACTTTTTAATATGTGAAAAGTCCTAGAGGTCACCCACAGAGCTTGCCAGGCCAGTTCCTCCGTCTCCAAAACACATTCCACAGTGGCCTCTTGTTGCCATGGCAACTGCCTGGTCCAAGCCTCCTCTCCCTCTCTCTCTGGGAAAAGTAATCCACCATACTAACAGGCTAAAGGAAAAATATCACACAATCATATTCATCAAATCAGAAAAAGCACATCTCAAAATCTATACAGTCGTCCCTTGGTACACATGGGGTATTGGTTCCAAGACCTCCCACCCACCTGCATATACCCAAATCCACACATACTCAGGTCCTGTAGTGGGCTCCGTGGGACGTACACATTTAAAAAGTCAGACTGCTGTATACCTGGATTTCAAATCCCAGGAATCCTGGGTTTTCCATCAGCTTTGGCTGAAAAGAGCCATGTATACGTGCACACACACAGTTCAATCCTGTGTTCTTCAAGGGTCAACTATACTCATTCATGATAAAACTCTCAGAAAAATAACAATGGGGGAAGGATTCCCTCAATTTGATAAAGGGCATCTACAAAAAGCCCACATCCAACATTTAACTAAATGGTCTACGACCGAATGCTTTCCCAAGAGACTGGTAACAGGGCAAGAAAACCCACTCTCACCTCTTCTGCTCTGGTAGTGCTAGCAGCTCTAGCCAGTGCAATCAGGCAAGAAAAGTTTTTAAAAAGCATCCCGATCAAAAGGAACATAAGAACTCATCCTTATTTGCAAATGACATGATTGTCTATGTAGAAAATCACAAAGAGCCAACAAAAATGCTTGTAGAACTGATCAGTTCAGCAAGGTCAGAGGATACAAGATTCAAAAATCAATCTTACTTCTACATTCTAGTAATGACCAGGTAGATAATGAAATTAAAAACACAATCACTGGGCCAGGTGCAGTGGCTCACACCTGTAATCCCAGCAATTCAGGACCCTGAAGCAGGCGGATCACTTGAGGTCAGGAGTTTAAGACCAGCCTGTCCAACATAGCGAAGCCCCATCTCTACTAAAAATATACAAAATTACCCAGGCGTGGTGGTGGGCACCTATAATCCCAGCTACTCCGGAGGCTGAGGCAGGAGAATCGCTTGAACCCAGGAGGAGGAGGTTGCAGTGAGCCAAGATTGTGCCACTGCACTCCAGCCTGGGCGTCAGAGTGACAGCCTGTCTCAAAAAAAAAAAAAAAAAAAAATACAGTTGCCACAACCAAGCTAATTCACATATCCATCACTTCATAAAGTTACCTTTTTGGTGGTAAAAACACTTAAGATCTACTCTCTTAGCCAATTTGGAGTATACAATACATTGTTGCTAACTATAGTTACCACTTTACAATGTATATGTATATCAAATCATCAGGCTGTACACCTTAAATATACACAATTTTTACTTGTCAGTTATACCTCAGTAAGGCCGGTTTTTAAAAATACCATTTACAATCACTAAAACAAATTAAATCGTTATAAATCTAAAAAATGTATAGGGCTTGTATGCTAAACACTACGCCACACTGATGTAAGAAATCAACAAAGATCTAAATAAATATCATGCTCATGGATTGGAAGACTCAAAATTGTAAAGATGCCATTTCTCCCTAAGTGGATTTACAGACTTAACACAATTCCCATCAAAAGCCCAGTAAGACTTTTTATAGATATAGGTAAGATTATTCCAAATTTAGCCGGGCGTGGTGGTGTGTGCCTGTAATCCCAGCTACTCAGGAGGCTGAGGCAGGAGAATCACTTGAATCCGGGAGGCGGAAGTTGCAGTGAGCCGAGATCACGTCATTGCACTCCAGCCTGGGTGACAGAGTAAGACTCTGTCTCAAAAATAAATAAATAAAATAAAATTGATGTGAAAAGACAAAGGTACTACAGTAGCCAAAACAATTGTGAAAAAGGAAAATAAGGCCCAGTGTGGTGGCTCACACCTGTAATCCCAGCACTTTCAGAGGCCAAGGCGGGTGGATCACCTGAGGTCAGGAGTTCAAGACCAGCTTAGCCAATCTGGTGAAATCCTGTCTCTACTAAAAACACAAAAATTAGCCAGGCATGGCGGCTCATGCCTGTAATCTCAGCTACTCGGGAGGCTGAGGCAGAAGAATTGCTTGAACCCGGGAGGTCGAGGTTGCAGTGAGCCAAGATCGCACTATTCCAGCCTGGGCATCAAGCACAAAAGTCTGCCTCAAAAAAATAAAAAATAAAAGAAAGAGAGAGAGGGAAGGAAGGAAGGAAGGAAGGAAGGAAGGAAGGAAGGAAGGAAGGAAGGAAGGAAGGAAGGAAGGAGAGAAAAAGAGAAAGAACGAGAAAGAAAGAAAGAAAGAAAGAAAGAAAGAAAGAAAGAAAGAAAGAAAGACGGAAGAAAGAGAAAGAGAGAAAGAAAGAGAGGAAGAGAAAGAGAGAGGAAGGAAGGAAGGAAGGATGGAAGGAAGGAAGGAAAAAAGAGAAAAAGAAAAGAGAGAGCGAAAGAGAAAGAAAGAGAGAAAGAGGAAGGAAGGAGGGAAGGAAGGAAGGAAGGAAGGAAGGAAGGAAGGAAGGAAGGAAGGAAGGAGGAATTCATCTACCCAATTTCAAGACTTGTATAGTCACAGTTGCTAAGAGTGTGGGATTGAGGGGAGACAGACCTATAGGCCAATGGAACAGAATAGAGAACCCAGAAACAGACCCACACGAATAGGCCCATCTGGCTTTTGACAAGGGCATAAGAGTCATCACATGGAACAAGGAAAGCATTTTCAACAAATGCTCTAACAGAGCAATTGGATGTCCATAGGCTAAAAAAAAAAAAAAGAAGAAAAGAAAGAAACTTGTCTTTTAATTAAAACATCAACTCAAAATGGATCAAATACATAAAATAAAACATAGAACTCTAAAACTTTTAGAAACAATTGGAGAAAAACTTCAGCATCCACAGCTAGGCAAAGAGTTCTAACACTTGATACCAAAAGCACAATCTGTAAAAGTAAGAAATTAACTGGCCTTCCTCAAAATTTAATATGTGTGCTCTGCGAAAGATCCTTCAAGAGGATTAAAAGACAAGATACCAAGTGAGAGAAAATATTTACAAACCATATATCTGAGAATGAACTCTGAAAACTTAGTAAACAAGCAAACAATTTCTCAATCATGTTGTGTATTTTTGGGGCGGGCTACAGTTTTTACATCATGATTCTCTCCTTTCTCTCAGAAAACCCTCCTGTCAGCCTTGATTTGTATAATGTCCTTGCTTTCTGGATGAGGAAATGGAGTCTTCAAGACTTCCCTAAGCTTCCAGTTCCTAGGAGATAGACCTGGATTTTTTCTTTCTTTTTTAAATTCATTTGTTTAATTGTGTACAATATACCTAACATGCTTTTTTTTTTTTTTTTTTGAGATGGAGTTTTGCTCTTATTGCCCAGACTGGAGTGCAGTGGTGCGACCTCAGCTCACTGCAACCTCTGCCTCCTGGGTTCAAGCAATTCTCCTGCCTCAGCCTCCCGAGTAGCTGGGATTACAGGCATGCGCCACCACACCTGGTTAATTTTGTATTTTTAGTAGAGACAGCGTTTCTCCATGTTGGTCAGGCTGGTCTCAAACTCTCTACCAGAGGTGATCCACCCGTCTTGGCCTCCCAAAATGCTGGGATTACAGGCATGAGCCACCACACCCAGCCCATTTTAACCATTTTTAAATGCACAGTTCAATGGCATTAAATACATTCACATTTTATGTCACTGTCATCACCATCATCCATCTTCAGAGCTCTTTTCATCTTGCAAAACAGCAACTGCACTTATAAAAAATAATTCCCATTCCTCCCTCTCCCCAGCCCCTGGCAACCACCATCCTACTTTCTGTCTCTATGAATTTGACAACCCCCGGGACCTCCTACAAATGGAATTATCCAGTATTAGTCTTTTTGTGACTGGCTTATTTCACTTAGCACAGCATCCTCAAGGTTCAGCCACGCAGGTGTGTGAGTTTCCTTCCTGTTTAAGGCTGAGTCATATTCCAGTGGTGGACCTGGATTTGAACTGTCACCCCAAAAGGCAGTCTGGGCTGGGCAATGGCACTCACCTCTAAGAAGCTGGCCTGTCCCTGGGCACTCCCCTGCATCCTTTGTCCTAAGCCTTCAGGCACCCATCAGTCCTGCCTCCCTCCAGGGGCATGAAGGGGCACAAACTTTGTTCCAAAGCTGTACATGTGGGGCCCGGAGGAGGTACCCAACATTGATAAGGAGGATAAAATTGAAGTCAGTTGGCCAAGAGTGGTGGCTCACGCCTGTAACTCCAGCACTTTGGGAGGCCAAGGCAGGTAGATCACCTGAGGTCAGGAGTTCGAGACCAGCCTGGCCAACATAGTGAAACCCCGTCTCTACTAAAAATACAAAGTTAGCCGGGCATGGTGGCGGTTGCCTGTAATCCCAGCTACTAGGGAGGCTGAGGCGGGAGAATCGCTTGAACGCAGGAGATAGAGGTTGCCGTGAGCCGAGATCATGCCATCACACTCCAGCCTGGGCGACAAAGGCAAGGCTTCATTCTCAAAAAAAAATAAAAAATAAAAATAAAATAAACTGAAGTCAGTTTTAGAAAATGCACATGGAGGCTGGTTGCAGTGGCTCACACCTGTAATCCCAACACTCTGGGAGGCTGAGGTGGGCAGATCACGAGGTCAGGAGATCGAGCCCATCCTGGCTAATACGATGAAACCCCATCTCTGCTAAAAATACAAAAAATTAGCCGGGTGTGGTGGCAGGCACCTGTAGTCCCAGCTACTCAGGAGGCTGAGGCAAAAGAATGGTGTGAACCCAGGAGGCAGAGCTTGCAGTGAGCTGAGATCGCGCCGCTGCACTCCAGCCTAGGCGACAGAGCAAGACTCTGTCTCAAAAAAAAAAAAAAAGGAAAAAAGAAAATGCACACGGTTATGGGATGCCATGTGCAGGCCAGGCAGAGCTAGGTCTAAGGCCCTCCAGGGACCTGCTGGAGCACAGGTGGCTGGATCCAGAGGGCGGAAAGGAGGCTGCAGAGGGAGGTGGGTGGGGAAGAGAGGACCGGACACCCAGGCTTGCGTTCCTCTCACCGCCAGGTTTAAGGCGGTACAGCCATGCAAACACCGCTGGGATTGTCAAAGAACTAAGGAGGGGTTAAATATTTTTTACAAAAACTCTTTTCGTCTAATTTATGTTGTGCCTTTGACGATGAAGAGGCGGCGGGCTTCGGTTATCAGCAAGAAGAAGGGAGAGAGGGATTACAAACATCTTAGAACAGTGGAAGACAGAAGAAGGCTCTTGCCGTCCTTGAGAATATCAATTCCAAAACGATTCTATTCCACCACATAAAGGAGCCAGGCCTTTCAAAGAAAATCAGCCTTTCATAAAATTTCTTGGAAATCTAGTCAAGAAAGTGTGCGTGTCTCTCTCAGATAACACTGCTATATTATAGGCATTTAAATAGATCAGTGGGCTTTGAAAAAATAAAACAGCCATTTAAGCGGAGTGTCTGGAAAGGCAGCCGAGACGGGCCAAGAAAGGTCTTGGGCCTGTGGGCTCCAAGAAAAACGAGATGGGGGTTGCCATGGTGACTGTGTATTGCATTCCACCCTTAAGGACAACCAAAAGTCCCTGCAGGACCCCCAGCATCCGCATCACCTGGGGTATGGGGTCAATGCAAGTCCCCTGGCCCCATAACAAACCAGCTGAACCCAGTCTCTGGAGGTTGTCCCCAGGAATCTGCATTTTAACAAATTTCTCAGGTGATTCTCAGAACATCACAATGGGACTTCTGACTCAGTCTCTGCTGGAGGCCAAAGCCAAATGATGCCAGCAGCGACTCTACAGTCTGCAGCAGGTGCACCTGCACGTGCATGGCCCCCGTGTGCCAGCCCTCAGCCTCACTCACCTCGAGGGCTGAAGAAGCCAAGAGGGCAGCTGGAGATTGTCAAGTTGGTTTCTTCTTTAGAAAGAGGCCGTGAGGCCCCTGTATTCCTCCCCTCTAGGGAATGGGTGGAGGCCCTTACTCTCACCTCATGGAAGGGAGAGGAGCTTGAAGGAGCTCCCTGCACAGGTGGGCAGAGGGACTGTTGTCTGTCCCCAGGAGTGCACAGGACACAGCCTGCAGGGACTCGCTCCCAAAGGCCAGGCTGCACCCAGGCTGTGGCTAGCTCTGGCTCCCAGTGGAAGAAGGAGGAGAGGGCTGAAGGGAGTTGGCCTCCCCACCAACCACAGGGGCCAATCTGTGGGTCTCCTGGTAAGGATAATGGCCTGGGGTCCCTTTAAAGAGGGTCCTCCTGGGAGGAGTAGATGGATCAGAGCCCTCAGCGTCTGTGGGAAGTGCATGGCCTGGTGCCCTGGGGCCGGCCAGGAAGCCCCAGCAGTGCAAGGAGAGGGCTGGCCTCTGTTGAGACAGCAGCATTCCAGGGACTGGAGAGGAGACTTTCTCCAAGAAGCCCCCCAAATTCTTGGAGCCAAATTCCCCTCTCTGTCCCCTTCCTCATTCCCTCCCCCTCCAACCTGGAAAGGACCATGTGCCTTGGGACCCAGCAGGAAGTAGAGGTCCAGACCTGTGGGAATAAAGACAGCAGAAGGCCCTCACCCCACTCCCCACTGCAGGCTGCCAGCCTTGACCGGGCCGGGCTGGAGGGCCAGAGACACAGGCATTGAACAAAGATCTGGGTTTTGATGATTTTGCTCAACCAGACACGTTGAAGAAAAGGAAGACGGCTGTGTAACTAAAAACAATAATAGGACTTTTCCTTTCCTAAGAAGGACCAGAGCTATGACAGGGCCTGGGGGAGACTTTATCCCAGGGTGATCCAGTGACCCCACAGAAGACATGATTGTCCCGTGCGCCCTCTTCATTCACCCTAAGTGCTAAGCAGCCTTGAGGTGAAGAACCATGGACTGTTGGAGTGCGGGGGTCAGAAACCGCTCTCCTGACCCCTGGAAACCTCTTGAAAGCTGAGTTGAGCACTTGGGGAACTCAAGTCCCTCATATGACTAGAATAAATCCTTTAAGACAGCCCACTCCACTCCAAGAACAGCGATGCGGGGCACGGTGCTGTGGTTCTGTGCCTTTTCCTGCCTATCCCCAACACTGTGCTCCCTGAATCCACTCGGCCTCCCACCCGGAGGAGTGGTCAGACAAGACTGTTGGCAAATGTGGAGACTCCCAGTTGCCTGACCAACATCCATTCTTGCTATCCGCCTTCGAACCCAATTTCTAGCTGGACAACAATGTGCTCAATTATTATCACAATTACTTTTGCACCAACCTAATACAAAACTATGTATCCCAGCCTCCTTCACACTGGATGTGATCATGTGATTCCATTCTAACCAATGAGATATCAGCAAAGTGTTGGATGGTACTTCCAGGAAGTCTCCCTAAGAGGGGACACCTGCTTGGGACATGGATGAGATGGCTGGAGTTCCAGCACCCATCTTGGACCATGCAGATGAGGACAGACTGGAGTATTGACCCCTAACAGCTTCCTATAGTCACCCACCTCCAAATTATTGTTACACAAAAAGAGACATGAAGGACCCATCCTGTTTTGACACTGGCACTGGGAAGAGTTCTGTTAAATGCTGCTGAACCTACACTTGGCTGGTGGATATATGCAATGATCCTCTCACACTCTTCATCCCACTAAATGTGCTGCCCGCTCAGGGTATGGTGTGCACCACAGCAAAGGTTAGCATTCCTTGCTGTATGCTTCAGGTGGGAAAAGCATGCTTGGTAGTTTTAACCTTGACTGTCTATACCAAGGCAAGGCGATCCACTGGGTTGATTGGAACCTCCTCCTAATGGGTCTTGGAGGCAGGTGACAGCTGGCATTTGCTGACTGAAGTGATCAGGTTCCAGGCAAGGCATGAAGCTGGAGCTGTGACTGGACCTGACTCTCCTGGTTGCAAGTTGCACTTCAGCACAGGCCTGGGATGGTCCAATGTGCTCTCTGGGGGAGATGAAACACAGCTGGTATTACAGGTCCAAACATATCCCCCGAACTCCACATGCTGCAGTCTAACCCCAGGACCTCAGAATGTGATCTTACGTGGAAATGGTGGCATTGTAGATGTAATTAGTTAAGAAGAATGAGCCCCTAATCCAAAATGACTAGCATCCTTATCAAAAGGGGAAATGTGAATCAGAGACACACACACAGAGGGGACACTGTGGCCATGTAATGACTGGAGTGATGCTGCCACAAACCAAGAACTACCAGCAGCAGGAAAGGGGCCTGGCACAGATGCTTCTCTAGCACCTTTGGAGGGAGCACGGCCCTGCCCGCACCTCGATCTCAGACTCCTGGCCTCCAGAACTGTGAGGGGATCAATTTTGGTTGTGTGACCCACTCAGTTTGCAGTCCTTTGTCACGGCAGCCCAAGCAGACTAATACAGGCTCCACCCACACCACCCCACCCTCCAGGAGCGTACATTCTAAGCACCACAGAGAACCAGCTGCCTGGTACTCAGCAAATGGTTCTGAAGAAGAAGGACAGGTGGGTGGGTGGATGATGGATCAATCTTAATATGAGTGCCTAGACAGGTGTGTGGGTAGGCAGATGAATGCAGGAATGAATGAATCTGGTGACACACAAAGGAACCACCAGATGCCAGAAGGGTTCTGCAAAATGCATCACTCTCCACAAGGACACACATCAATCCAGCGTCTGCAACCAGAAGAATGAATGTGTCACGCCCCACGGAGTCCACAGAGATCAATGCAATCTCGATACCAGGAAAAAAAACAGGTTATAATTTTCTATAAAACTGGCACACACTGCGCCAATCGATGGATACAGTCATCCGTTTTACTTTTCACACTGTCTATTTTTAATCCTCATGAATAACAAAGGGGTTCCCAAGGAGGAGCCAGAGGCAGGGGTTTGCCGCAGTGGGCAGGGGTGCCTATCTCCCAGGGAGATGACGGATGGGCACTTCCATCAGGGATGACCTCCCACAGAATCTCTTTGCCAGCTGGGCCAGATGAGCAAGGAGGTGGCAGTAACAAGAGAGGCCTGCACTTAGGTATCGGCCGCCTCCAGAGGTTCAATACAGATCTCCGAAGGAGGCGCCTCTACCTCCACACCAGTGCTGCTCTCCCGATAAGAGAGGGCTCGCCTACTATCTGGCATTAGGTGGAACTGTAGCACAGAGGATATGGCCATCTGACAAGGTTCAAAGCTGGACATGAGAGAGAGAGTGGCAGATACACCCTCGCTGTCGTGAGCCCCTGGCAGGCAAACGTTCTCCAAAGGCTCGGCTTGGGGAAGCTCCCTTCCTGTTGGCCTTGGCCCTGAGTCTGAGAGAATGGATGCCCAGTGGCTCAAGAAGCGGCATGCAGAGGCAAGGCCTAGCAGGTGAGCAGCCTGCCCTCCCATTTCAGAGCGAGGCCCCTGCATTTCGCCAGCCCTCCTGAGCCCTGGGTGTGGCGGGATTGAGTGCGAGAGCTGCCAGATGAAACACATCAGCCCGGCCAGTGTCAGGTGCCTCCGAGGCACCAAAAACTTAACTGTACCCATTGCTAGTGCAGAGACCACTGGGTTTCTCCCCTCCAAAAATAAGAACTACTGGAGAGAATCCTATGGGTGATGAGAAATCTCTGGAAGCAGCTGCCGGAAGAAGCCGTCAGTTAATCTTCTCTCCGAAGCTCCGGACTCATCTGGCTGTGCTTCTGGGGCGCTGGTTGCCAGCGCAGCCTTGACTAATAAGTAATTAGAAGATAATTAACATTTGTAACGTACATTGGGAAACATCTGGACCTACTGACTTATTAAAACCTAAAACCTCATTCATCAATTGTGTAGTGAAATAGAGAACAGGCTCAGGTTGGGGCAGGTGGGCTTGGTTCAAAGTCAGCCCCCACCCAAATGTGGATTCCGTCCGCCCTGGACAGCTGCCCCACCCCACCTCTCCATGCTTCCTGCCTGCCGCACCATCTCCAAGGACGAGAGAAAAGCAAAGGGCCCAGCCCTCTCGCACTGGCCAAGTTCTCCTGGAAGAAATAGAGCAGCCAAGGATATGGATGTGGTGGCAGCTGGGTCCTCACCCCTACCCCTTCTCTTCCTGCTGCTTGCCCTTCCCAGGTGAGAAACCTGGAGCTCGGAGAGGGAAGGGGCACTGGATATGTCCCCCAGCTGAGATTCATTGCAGCTCAACCTGGAAGGGCCCGTGACTCCCAGCACCTCACCCACCCCATGTTCACAGAGAGGGAAGGACCAAAAACAAGAGCAAGATCCCTGCAGCCGCTGTCAGCTCCAGAGCTGAAGTTGTGTCTGATGTAGCAGTGCCCAGGCTGTGTGGTCAGCCTTGGGCTTCTGTCCCTCTGTTGCTTCCCGTCCCACCTCCCATCTTCCCTGTCATCAGTGGGCACGGGATGGGTGGGAGCATGTGTTCTGCAGGAGCCAGATGTGCTCCCCAAGTGCCTTGGTTTCCAGCCAAAACATTAGGATGTTGCTCTATGAACTAATCATCTTCCCTCAGACAGGAGGGAGCTGAAATAGAAAACCCAGTGCTCCTGGGAGTGTGGGAAAGCCAGTTAAGGCTGCAGCCATTCTCTCCAGGGAAGCTGGGAAGAGTGAAAATCCTGAGGTGGCCTCTTGTGCAGCCATTTCCTGGGGGATGCTTTTGGAGAAATCTAGGGCCAAGCCCCACTCTGTGCCCCTTTTTCAGCCAGAAGGAGAAATACTTCAGAAGATGCAAATAGAGAAGTTCCTGGCCTCTCTGGGTTCCCCCCACTCCTCACTTCCTTCCTCTTTCCTTTGGGGCACCTGCTCTGCACAGGGTCCAATTATACAATGCAGTGGTGCTGTCAGTCATGGCATCTGAACCCTCGGGCCACAATGATTGGTTCTAAGGGTGGGAAAATGATGTGAGCAGAGCCAATGAGAGGCCTGCCCTGGGATTTTTCTTCCTCAAGCCAAGGGAGGAGGCCTTTCTTGTCTCTGGCTGAGAGACTGGAAAGAAGGAGCCCAGTGTCCATTTGCAGGCCTGGAAAGGCAGCCTGCATAAAGGACAAAGCCAATGGGCAGGGGGGTGGGACTGGGAGTGGCGGGCGGGGCTGCAGGAGCTGGCAGACAGCACTCAGGCCCCTGTTCCCTGGGCCAAGCTCCACATGGATCCTTCTCCAGGTTCAATTTAGGAAGCCAATGGATTTTTTTGTTTTTATGTAAGGCATTTTGAGCTGTGTTCCTACTATTTTGAACCACAGTATTGACTAATGCAAATATACTTGGTTGTTTCTGGGGAAGGGCAGTCACCCAGCTGGAGAGATGGAAAGAAAAGAAAAGAAAAAAGAAAAGAAGAAGGCAGGCAGGCAGGCAGGCAGGAAGGAAGGAAGGAAGGAGAAGGAAGGGGAAGGTTGGAAGGAAAGGAAGGGAAGAGAAGGGAAGGAAGGGAAGGAAGGGAATGAAGGAAGGGGGAAGGAAGGAAGGAAGGAGAAGGAAGTGGAAGGGAGGAAGGAGGGAGGGAGGGAGGGAGGGAAAATGAAAGAAAGAGAAAGGAAAGAAAGAAAAGGAAGCAGACCTGAAAAAGCCTGAAAGTTCATATGACCAACAAATTAGTAGGGAAACTTTAGTCTATTTCTCAAAACAAGCCATTATAAGTACTTTTTAAATGCCTATGGCTGCCCTCCTTAGCATAGAGCCCATGAGTATTTTAAGCAGAAATCCTCTGGCTTGGTTGGGGTGTATAAAGCAGAGGAAATAGGCACGTCTCCAGAAGAGATGGAGACTTCAGTGGAGGAGAGAGAAGGTGCTCAGTGCAGAACCTCCAATAACACAAATGTCGGCCCCAGGACTTAGGGAGAAGGGAGAGCTCCTCCACTTTGAGGGCTAACACTGCCTCCATCCCAGGCCTAGAGTCCAGAGACCCTGAGCACGATGAGTCATCAGACAAGGGACCCACGGTGTCCAAGCCCTGTGGCCCGCCCTTCCCCTTGTAGTTTCCACAACTGCCTGTAAGCGTGGGAATCACCAACCCTATCACAGATGGAGTCTGAAACTCACTGCTGGGGAGTGGTGGACCTGGATTCGAACCTAAGCCCACCTGGCTCTCAAACCTGTGATCTTTCTGTGACCTGCTCTGGGTCACAACCCCCAGCCCTGACCTCCCTCATCAAAGTCCCATCCCCTTATTTTCAATCAAAACAGGGTAGACTGTAGGTCCCTCTCCCAGAGCCCTCAGGCCATGGCAGTTCATTCAGACTGACAAGAACAATCTTGGAGGGTCTCAGCCAGCCCTTTGAGGGAAACTGGCCAGGAGAGAAAATTCAGTCACTTAGGGCCACGAAACTACTAGGCAACCAATTTGCAGAGAACTTGTCCTTAACTTGTGCCACTGGCAAGGTCTGCGCTGGCAATTTTGGTCTATCAGCCTTTAAATTATAGATGGCCGCATCACTCGTCAGGCCTGCCGCAGAGCCGAGATGGAGAAGCCCGGGGTGACTGACAGCTTCAATAAATGCATTCCTGCCAGGAAAATAGCATTACCACACGGAGGTGCTTTGGAAAGTATTGAACTTCAGGAAGAAATAAAATAAAAGTAAAATGGCTCCAGCACTCCTGGGCGCTCCATCATTATTGCCGGACACAGTGGGGAGAAAAAGAACCCATCATCAGATAAATACCGCACCGTCCCCCGCCGGGGAAGGCACCGTGTCACAGCTCCCGCACAGCCGGTCACCGCACCGTCCCCCGCCGGGGAAGGCACCGTCACAGCTCCCGCACGGCCGGTCACCGCACCGTCCCCCGCCGGGGAAGACACCATCACAGCTCCCACACAGCCGGTCACCGCACCGTCCCCCGCCTGGGAAGGCACTGTCACACTCCCGCACGGCCGATCACCGCACCGTGCCCGCCGGGGAAGGCACTGTCACAGCTCCCGCACAGCCAGTCACCGCACCATCCCCCACCAGGGAAGGCACTGTGTCACAGCTCCCGCACAGCGGGTCGTAAAGCGGGTGTCTGGCATGAGTGGGGAATCATTGTCCAGCACGGAGAGCCCTCGGGGGGCATGTAGGGCAGCCTTCTCCTTCACAGATGGGGAAACCAAGGCCAAGGTCATGCCGTAGATCAAGGTGATGGACCAGAAGGTGTTCAAATGGGCAAGCAGGCAGCAGCATCCCACGCAAGTCAGGCACAAGGCAGGCCCCTAGGTTCACTCTGAGTGGAGGCACTCAGGGGTGAGAATCCTCCAAGCTGCCAGACGGCCTGTGTAGGACACTGTCTATGCCCTCAAGGAGTCATAAAGGGCAGATGAAAACCAGAGCAATCCCTCGTATCCCCAGCCTGCTTCTTACTTCCTGCTGTGGCTGATGTCCGGAAACCTCCAGTGAGGGGCTGAATTTGACTCTGAAGGCAGTGGTCTGTCCTTCTGGTCTACCTGCTGTCCTCCCCACAGTGTGCTCTTGCCCTTCCTGGCAACTGAGAACAGTCCAGGCCCTCACCCTGCTCTTTGTCTCTGAACCAGGCTGCTGGGAAGACCACAGGGTGAGCTCAGCAAGGGCAGGACATGGTCTCACCCACAGCTCCTTCCCCAGCCCCTACAACAGCACCTGTGATGTAGCAGGTGCAGACTGGGCCAGGGATCCAAGAATAGACCAGACTCAGACACGAATAAAGGCTGCTTCCCAAATCCTTATCTTTGTGCTGGCTGTACCTTCCCCAGGGACATCCTTGTTGCCCTCCACAAGGAAGACCTAAGATCAGGCAACCGGCCTTCCATGTGATCACCAGGCCAGCACCTGGGGGCCTGGTTCTGTCCCAGACACTGCCATCCTTCACACTCTTGTCCTACCGCACTCCCAGAGGACATGGGCCGCCTGGGAACCCCTCCTATTTGTGTATTTCACTCTTTGAAAATCAGAATGGAACCAGAGAAGGGCTAAGGCTCAGGAAGGCTGGGGTGACTCCATGCATGTCCCCAGAGTCGCATGGGGTGTGATTGGGCAAGTCGCTTTTCTCCTTGAGTCCTGGCTGCAGCTGCACAGTGGAGGTAACAGCCCAACCTTGAAGGAGTCAAGTGTGGGAGGAGGAAGGAAATGTGCTTCTGCGGGGACCCGGAAATCGCCCGCGGGCTTAGAGCTCCGTTATCGATAAGGGCTAGAGTTCCTCCCGGATGTTCTGACACCCCATCCAGACTCCCGGGGATGCCAATCCGAAGCTGCGAGCATCCGTCTGGTTTAGATTTCTGAAAATGTGCTTTTTGCACTTGGCCTTTCATGACGCTCCTTCCCTTGATTTATCTCCCCACTTTTAACACGCAAGACTCCTCTCCGGCGATGTTTTACAGCTCCCTTTTAGAGTTAAACAACTGAAAGTGATACTCGAGGCCTCAAGAGTGTGGGCCCAGATCAATGCAACCAAGAATTTCTAAGCTGAACTGTAGACTTCTTGGGTAGGGAATGTTTCTGAAAAAGCGTTTTTAACTCATTTCCCTGACTCTGGGTAGGCCACGGTTCACACTAATCCAAACATGGTAGCAAAATCATGGCTCAATGTCATGGGAAAGCCATGTTAATTTGAGGAACAGACTTGCTCATCTGTGTCAGGTGGGAGGGTGCTGGCCAGCCAAGGGCGGGAGGTGACACAGCGGAGGTGAGAAGTAGGAGCTGGGCTCTAACAGGCAAGCATCTCAGGCCTCTGAGAGCCATGTCACTAACCCCACAGCTGCCTGAAAATGGCTGTCCCCCTTCAGTCACATGCACAGTAGCATCTAGAGGTAGCCTAGTGTGTCCAGACACCACCACCCTGGGACTTGGCAGTGGAGCTGACTGACTTTAACCTGCTGGGCTATCCTGGAATCTCCAGCTCTGGCCTTGGTTCCCCATCTGTCACCTGAGGACTATGGACTAGATCTGCCACCTCCCTCCATCCTCCAATAAGAATTTATCCACAACATCTTCATGGAGACCCTGTGTCCTGAGCAGGGAAAAGACCAGGCCTTTGGTTCTAGGTCTCTATCTGAATGTAGATAATAGTAATATCTACATACAGACACATTTCCAAAGAAGACACACATGCAGCCAATAATTATATGGGGAAAAAAAAGCTCAGCATCACTAATCATTAGAGAAATGCACATCAAAACACAATGAGATACCATCTCACTCAGTGAGATACCAAACAGAATGGCCATTATTAATAAGTTAGAAAGCAACAGATGCTGGCAAGGTTGTGGAAAAAAAAGGAACACTCTTACACTGTTAGTGGGAGTGTAAATTAGTTCAACAATTCTGAACGACAGTGTGGCGATTCCTCAAAGATCTAGAACCAGAAATATCATTTGACACAGCAATCCCATAATTGGATATATACCCATAGGAATGTAAATCATTCTATTATAAAGATACATGCACACATATGTTCACTGCAGCACTATTGACAATAGCAAAGTCATGGAATCAACCTAAATGCCCATCAATGATAGACTGGATAACGAAAGTGTGGTACATAGACACCACAGAATACTATGCAGCCATAAAAAGGAGCAAGATTATGTCCTTTGCAGGGACATGAATGGAATTGGAAGCTGTTATCCTCAGCAAACTATGCAGGAACAGAAAACCAAACACCACATATTCTCACCTATAAGTGGGAGCTGATGGATGAGAACACATGGACACATGGAGGGGAACAACACACACTGGGGCCTGTTGGGGTGTGGGGAGGGAGAGCATCAGGAAGAATAGCTAGTAGATGCTGGGCTTAATACCTGGGTGATGGGATGATCTGTGCAGTAAACCACCATGGCACACATTTAGCTGTGTACATTGCAGCACATCCTGCACATGCACCCCTGAAGTTAAAAGCTGAAAGAAAAAAATTCTAAACTAAGGCATGCAACAAGTTCTCCACACGTGTCAGACATAACGCTAACAATGACATGAGCTGGGATGTATTCTCATTCCCGTCTTACAGATAGGAAAACCGAGGCACAGATAAGTTAGGTAATATCCCCAAAGTCACACAGACCAAGACTCTTATCCAGGGCTATTGGTCCTCAGAATTAGAGCTTGTACCAGCTATTCTGCACTCCAAACAACAACCAATAGCCTGAATTAGTTTTCTGTTGCTGCTGCAATGAGTTATCATAAACCTAGTGGCTTGAGAAAATACATATTTATTCTCTTACAATTCTAGAGATCAGAAGTCTGAAATCAGTTGTATGGAGCTAAAATCAAGACATCAGCAGAGTTAGAGATTCTGGGGGCTCTAGGAGTGGGGAGAATCTGTTCCTGTCTCTTCCAGCTTCTGGAGGCCGCCTGCATTCCTTGGCTTGTGGCCACATCACTCCAATCTCTGCTTCCATGATCACTTAGGCAAAGGAGGTGTATCCTCTATCTGTTCTTTCTTCATCTCTCTTATATGGATCATTGTGATGACATCAGTCCCATCTGGATAGTCCAGGATAATCCCCCATCAGGAGATCACATCTACGAATTCCCTTTTGCCTGATAACGTAGCTCTCATAGGTTCTAGGGATTAGGATATGGACAGTTTTGGGGGTCATTATTCATCCCAATAGGAGCATGCCTTGTGCATTCATGGATTACTCCCCGTGGGTCTATGGAGGAGAGTTTGTCCCCAGTTTTCCAGCTAGAAAACCAAGGCTCAGCGAGCTTCCTCAGCTGGCCCAACATCTCCCACCTGCTGGGTGCAGCCAGGATTAAAGTCCAGGTCTGGCTGAGTCCTGGGGATCCTAGGAGGCCTTGTTCATCCCCTCTCACTTGCCCCACCCCACTCTTCCCCGGAAGCACATGGCCCCCTGCCTGCTGTGGGATACACTTCAGCCCAGAATTGACTCATCCTCTGAACACCCTGGCAGAACCTGCCTTGGGCTGGCCCTGGACTGGAGGGTGGATTTGCAGAAGGTGATCTCTCGAGTGCTGTTCCCCAGACAGCCTCTCTGGCCACATGTTTTAAAGGTCCCCAGGATGTATTTTCCCCAGGTATGGTAAGACATATGTGTAAATGAGCTATTATGTTACCAGTTCCCTAGATACAGAAGGCAGGGCACCCCACACAGGGCCACACGGGGAAGCACCAGGGCTGGTCAGGAGGCAAGTGGGGAGGAAAGGTGGGAAAACCACATTGATTGTGGTTTCTGCAAGAAGGAACGGATTGGCTAGCTTAAATCATTACAGCAGACTCTGGCGTGCCTGCCTGTCCCATGCCCGGCCCTGGGATGATTAAGGCAGATAGCCGGTAGCTCAGAGTGTCAGAGCCTAAGAAAGGAGATGCTTGGGGGCTCTGGATTGGTTGGTTTGCACTTGAAAGGCTCTCTCCAGAGCTATTTGCTATCTCTAGAAGTTGGCTCACCCTGGGAAGGGCAGTTTTTCCAGGGTCAGCAAAGTCCCTGAGATATGAAAGCATCAAAATACAGAAAACAAAAGACATGGTTAATACGCATTTTCTTTGAAATCAGCCCAGGCAGGTCCCAGGACCACCGCTGAACTATACAGAGGCTTTTGTGCAAAGAAGACAGTGCCCCTTCCTCAAGGCAGGCACAGGCCTGAGCCAGGCATGAGTCTGGGAGAGCAGATGCAGGCTGGATTTCAGCACCTGCTCAGCTGTTAGGCCAGGTGCCTTGAGCAGTGCACAACCCACACAACCTTTCCGAGACCCTAGGGGGCCCTGCCTTCCCTCTCTGCCAGGGGCCTGATCCAAGCCAGGGCCAGCCCAACCATGTCCCATGGGGACAAATGGCTCCACAGTTCTGAGGGTGCCCACTGGGCCAGAACATCCCGGACTGGCCGTAGTCTTATTGGTTCGTGCTCTGTACACAAATCTGAAGCCCCTAAGCGAGGCTAAGCTCTGCTCTAAAACCCCATGGGGGTAAACATCCTGCTCATAAAATAGCAGCAGGATGGAAACCTCCAGAGAGGAGCAAACGGTCTCTCAAGAGAAGTGCGCTCCTGGCTCTGCTCAAAGCCGCCGTCTGCCCCTCCCCAGCATTGCAGGGCCAGGGCTCCCACGGGGGACCCCAGCTTTGAGACTTCTTTCCCGAGTCAAGGGGGAGACTTCCTTGGAGAAACAGCAGCCCTCCTTGGACAGTAGAGAATAAACCTTCCTCCCTTCTGGAAAGAGGAGAATAAACCTTTTTCCCTTGGATTTTCCTCTGGAAAGATCAGGATGAATATCCTGTGAGCGTGGCCGCTGGGTTGTAGCCGAGTCGTCAGGGTGCAGGCCCTGCTATTGAGGAGGTTTGGGTTTGGTTTATTTCCCCAGCAAAGAATGAAGTGAAGCAATGTCCTAACCTCGGGGTGTGACGTGCTCTGTGGTCGGCAATTTCAAAGCAGAAAGGTCAGCTAAAAGGAGAATCACAGAAAAGCAACACCAGGAGGCGGCTGGGACAGCATTCCCTGAATTCCAAGGAGACAGAAGCAGGAGCAGGTCATCTTCAATGGGGATGTGGAAATGGGGCCTCCAGCCGTATTTTAGTTCTGGAAGTCATATTCATCAGTGCCAACCTCTTAGGGTCCGGTCAAGGGGGCCTCTCTCTACCCACCCAACGCCAGCCTTAGGAAGACCCAGGCGCAATGGCCCTGACTCTGAACCTTCTCACTTCCTGCAGCCACGATGATCCCCAATGCTGGCCCCAGGTGCCACATCTGGACACAGGATCACAGCTGCCAAAGAGGACAGGCCCAGCCCTGGGAGGACCTGGGACCTCACCTTTCAATGTAGGAGACACTGCTAGCAGCTCTCCTTCCAGAAGGGGCAAGAACCCCCTGGCCGGAGTCCCAGCCCAGGTCCAGTGTGAATGTCTTAAAAACAGTCCCCACGCCTGTAGATCCCAGCACTTTGGGAGGCCGAGGCAGGTGGATCACAAGGTCAGGAGTTCGCGACCAGCCTGGCCAACATGGTGAAACCCTGTCTGTAATAAAAATACAAAAATTATCCAGGTGTGGTGGCACTCTCCTGTGGTATCAGCTACTCGGGAGGCTGAAGCAGGAGAATCGCTTGAACCCAGAAGGTGGAGGTTGCAGTGAGCCAAGATCCTGCCACTGAACTCCAGCCTGGGTGACAAAGTGAGACTCTGACTCAAAAAAAAAAAAAAAAAAAAAAAAAAACAGTCCCCACACCAAAGCCTAGCAGTGTCTGTAATAAACTATGGTTTCAAATACATATTCAGAAGAAGTATAGAGGTAGCGGCAGGAGCTGATGAGGAAACTCAGCTTCGAATAGGACCCGAGAAGTCCCCTAGTCCCCCAGCCCATTTCTGTGATAGGGAGAGGCACAGACAAGAGAAAGTTCTCTCCACGGTCACCATGGTGACAGGGGGACGCAGGGCTGGGACCACCGCCCTGTCCTGCCCCTAGTCCTGACGTGTGACTCCCAGAAGGACCCGCCACCACTGCATACACACACTTCCATCTCCTAAATTGCTGAGTTCCCAGAGTGGGCAGAGTGGCCGGCCTTTCAAACCCTGTGTTTTAAATTGCCCAATTAGCCAACCAGAATTGCCCTGGTGACACACTCTGTTCCCAGCTTCTTTGGCCAAGAAATAATTCTGCGATCATTAATACTGACTCTGCATCTGCCGCCCACCTCACCCAGAGACTGACCAATCGCTCCCAGGAGTCTGACCGGCCCCTCAAGTGGAAGGAAAGCTAAGGACAGAGTCAGAAGTCGCCTCTGTGCCGCAGCGGTCCCTGAGGAGCCGGGTGCACTGGTGGGAGTGAGCGTGTGGAGAAGCCAGGCCACTGGGAAGACAAAGGGGCCACTGGAGCCCCTGCTGCTGCCACAAGACACCGCCTCCGCATCCATGGAATCTTCCACTGGGCGCCGCTGCCGCTCCTGCGACAGTGGCTACTGCCACCACCAGGGCACAAACCAAAGCCAGTACAGGTTCAAAAAAGAACAACACTTAAGCACATCAGCCTCCGAGCCCCAGCTCTAGAAGGAGACAGGCACAATCGGACCCCACCTGTGGCTTCATGGTCCCCAAAGCCTGGGCTATGCTCAGGGCTGGCGGAGAAGCAAGACCTAGACCCCAAAGACAGCTCAATGCTCTGGGGATGCTCTGAACTAAGAGAGGCAGAAACATGCCTGGAAATGCAGCTGTTTCATTTGGGGCATTAAAAACCCCTTTGGTTGGTAGGTGGAAGGCCGACTTCTTGGTCAGGAGTTTCAGGAGGCTGAGGGGTGAATAGGAGACACTCAAAGAGCTTGAGGGGAAGTGTCAGCTAGGCGGTGGGCAGGAGGAAGTCCCCCTAAAAATCCACCAGGTGCTGGTCCCCAGAAAGGCATCTTTCTTGGATTATCTCACAAGAAATAGGTGCAACTCTCCCCACTTTAAAGAGAGCAAACGAAGGTCCACAAAGGCTAGGAACAGTGCCCAGGATTGGCCAAGATGCAATCCCAGATCTGTCTCCCTCAGAAACCCAAAAAGAGGCAGCAGTGGTGTTGCTTCTGGCAATGACCTCAAGTGGTCTCACAACCTTCTCTGCACTTGGCCTGGGGTCAGAGCCCAGCCCCCCGACTTGTTTCCCAGACTTGTTCCCAGATTCCCCCAGCACATCCTCTCTTTCCGTTCCCTGACGTAGGAGCCCTCCTTCCCCTGACACCATGGAGGTGCAGGCCCCACATCTCTGTCAGTTCACGGGCCAAACCCCTGCTCCCCAGGGACCCTACGTGACCGAGTTCCCACTGCGGGGGGACCACAAAGTCAGTAGGAGGCATGGCTGCTCCGGGAGATGGGGCCACAGCTGGAGGGTGTCCCACGCTCCTGAGCCCATGATGATTTCACACAACCCGAAGATGAAACAGGCTCAGGCTGCAGCCTAAAGAGCTCCAGCCCCTGATCCCAGTGGAAACAGGGGAGAGGTGGCTTCTCTTGGCAGAAGAGATATTCATCAGCACCTCCTCCAGGAAGCCTCCCCTGACTTCCCTCCACCAAGAGATTCGGCCCATCTCAGTGCTCTCACAGCACCTGGGCTCATCACAGTCCAAGCGCTTGACACAGCCGAAGGTATGTCAAGATAAAATGGACCGCCTTAATCCCGTTTGAAGCAAGATAGCTATAAAAGCTAACATCACCCTGAATCGTAATTGTCTATTCACTTGTCTCCCCACAGGCAGAGACAGTGTGTCTGTCTTTGCATGCACAGAACTTGGCGAGGTGCCCGCCCATCGTTATACTGAAATAATAAATGTCGCAGATCTAATAATAACAATAATAATATCTAACATGGACATGGGCACTGGGCCAGCACTGTGCAGACAACACCTCTCCTGCCCTAGCCCAGTCCTCCCAAAGGGCTCCTGTGACTGCCAGTTCTATACCCACATTGTATGTGATGCACCATTTGGAGGGGTGAAAACTCTTGTCCAAAGTCACCTAGCTACTCAGGGTCAGAGGCTGTTGGATCCCAACACCCAACACCACAACACTTCAGTGACAGTGCAGCCCAGGACAGGGGCATTGGAAGAAAAGGGGATTTCAGTGGTACGACGTTGAAATATGGTGGACAGAGCCCGGAGTCAGGAAGCCTGAAAACCGGCCTGACCAGATAGAAGTCACATCCTCACCCCGCCCCAGGATCTGAGCTCACTATCCATCAAAGGGTAGAATATGAGCAGACATGATGAGAATCACAAGATTCTCTTCGGAAGCCCTGGAAACTCTCCCGAGCTTGGGAAGGAGGAGGTAGGGGCCAAGGGCTCAGCTCAGTGGCCAGAGGACACAGTGAAAATGTGGCAATGTTCCTTTCAAATCTAGGAACCTCAGAGGCGGGTGGAGGTAGAGGGTCACGAAAAATCACTCACAGGGGTTCTCTGGAGGTGAGAACAAGCCCATCAGCTGTTCCCCATCCATCTCCTCCCAATATGCATCTGTGCCTTGCCCCGGCAGGCACCCAGAGTTGTCTGACTGCAGTGTCAACAAATTGCTCCTGGCCTGTGGTTTGTTTAGATGAACTAAGTCTCATTAAGTGTTTTTAAACAATTAATACCTGCAGGACCACTGGAAATCATGATAATTAAGTCTAAATTAAATGCCGCTTTGAAATTTCACCTCCAGGACTAAATTAGCTATAGTCAATTCTACCAGATGGGACTGAACTGGTATTTAAATCTGAATTGTACCCAGGGACGGGGTCTGAAAACTCAGGTGGGTGGGGTGTGGACAAGGACCCACAGGTCCAGAAGCACAGTGGGGTGTTTCTGTCCGGGGGACTTGGGTCTTTCTTGGTTGGTGGTACTGCCCTGGGTGCTCACTGCATCTTCTAGCTGCTTTGTTCTCGCCCCCCCCTTTTGATAAGTGTTCTCTGATTTCTCCTGGGAATGCCCCCCCCTCCCCCCGACAGCTAGACATTTAGTTTTGGTGGTGTCCTCTCCCACCATGATCCCAGGAAAGGACTTGTGATTCAAAACTGACCAATCAGAGCACTGCTTTTCTCTGGCCATAGTGATTGGTCCAGTGATGGGCATGATCCAAGCTGAGCAAATAAATGCCATGGAACTTTTGCAGGGGCTGCTGGGAGAGAGGCTTGGAGGAAAGTGTGGCTGGTACTGCGACCGCATATTGCCACCATGAAGGCACAGCCAATAAGAAAACCAGGGCAACAGAAAGGAGCAGAGCTGAAGCAGGAAAGAGAGAAAGTGGGCCTGGAGGACACTGTCTGAACCCCCGGATGAAGGGACTAGCGGTAAAGATGTGTCTCATGTATACATTTTTTTTAAATAGAGATGAGGTCTCACTATGTTGCCCAGGCTGGTCACACACTCCTGAGCTGAAGCGATCCTCCCGCCCCAGCCTCCCAGAGTGCTGTGATTTACTGATATGAGCCACTGTACCTAGCCTGTATCATATATATATATATATTTTTTTTTTAAGACAGAGTCTCGCTCTGTCCCCCAGGCTGGAGTGCAGTGGTCCGAGGCTAATTTTTGTAATTTTTCAGTAGAGACGGAGTTTCACCATGTTGGCCAGGCTGGTTTTGAACTCCTGACCTTAGGTGATCTGCCCGCCTCAGCCTCCCAAAGTGCTGCGATTACAGGTGTGAGCCACCACTCCTAGCTGTTCTCGTGTATTTTTAAAGGAGATTTACAGTGAGTTGCATTGAGATTCATTTTGATGTATTTCATGATATGCATAGACTCTAGGCAGTGCCAGCACCCCAGGCCAAGTCCTGTTTCCCCAAGGGGGAATTTGGAGTGCCTGGGGGCTGACTGAGCAACCCCCAGCTTGCATGCTTCCTTCACTTGCACGGACCAGGGTCGGGAATAGAGTGGGGCGAGGCAGGCCCTTGCAGGGCCCTGAGAGTAATTCCTCTTTAAATGTTACCCCCTCGGTGCCCCACCTACCTCACTGTGGTGCCAGCCCTGGCATGGACTGTAGCCCACCAGGGCAGAGCAGGGCAGCCGGCCATAAGCACACACTGGAAACTGTGACTCCTGAGTTGTTGTTTTGACCAAAAAGATTGTATATATTTATCCTGTATAACATGTTGTTTTAAAATATGCAGACACTGTGAAATGGCTAAATTGAGCTAATTAACACGTATCACCTCACATACTTATCGTTATTTTCTGGTGAAAACACTTAACATCTACTCTCTTAGCACATCTTCAGGACTGCAATATGTTGTTGTTAACTATAATCACCATGTTATATAATAGATCTCTTGAACTCATTCCTCTCTTCTAACTGAAATTCTATGTCCTTTGACCAAATCCTCCCCAAACATCTCTCCTCCTCCCAGCCCCTAGTAACCACCGTTCTACTCTGCTTCTATGAGTTCAGCTGTTTTAGAAACTCTGTCTCTACTGAAAAATTACAAAAATTAGCCTCGGACCACTGCACTCCAGCCTGGGGGACAGAGCGAGACTCCGTCTTAAAAAAAAAAAAAAAAAAAAAAAAAATATATATATATATATATATATATATGATACAGGCTAGGTACAGTGGCTCACATCAGTAAATCACAGCACTCTGGGAGGCTGGGGCGGGAGGATCGCTTCAGCTCAGGAGTGTGTGACCAGCCTGGGCAACATAGTGAGACCTCATCTCTATTTAAAAAAAATGTATACATGAGACACATCTTTACCGCTAGTCCCTTCATCCGGGGGTTCAGACAGTGTCCTCCAGGCCCACTTTCTCTCTTTCCTGCTTCAGCTCTGCTCCTTTCTGTTGGCCTGGTTTTCTTATTGGCTGTGCCTTCATGGTGGCAATATGCGGTCACAGTACCAGCCACACTTTCCTCCAAGCCTCTCTCCCAGCAGCCCCTGCAAAAGTTCCATGGCATTTATTTGCTCAGCTTGGATCACATGCCCATCACTGGACCAATCACTATGGCCAGAGAAATGCAGTGCTCTGATTGGTCAGTTTTGAATCACATGTCCTTTCCTGGGATCATGGTGGGATCATCCACATATAAGTAAGGTCATAAGGTATTTGTCGCTCTGTGGTATTTGTCTCCTGCTTCACTTCACATAATGTCCTCCAGGTCCATCCATGTTGTTGAAAATGACAGGATTTCCCTCTTTCTTGTTGTTTGTTTGTTTGTTTGCAGACAGGGTCTCTCACTCCCGTAGCCCACGATGGAGTGCAGTGGCATAGTCTTGGCTCGACTTCTGTGATGATTAATATTGAGTGTCAACTTGATTGGATTGAAGGATGCAAAGCATTGTTCCTGGTTTGGCTGTGTCCCCACCCAAATCTAACCTTGAATTGTAATAATCCCATGTCAAGGGCAGAGCCAGGTGGAGATAATTGAATCATGGGTGCAGTTCCCCCATACTGTTCTCCTGGTAGTGAATAAGTCTCATGAGATCTGATGTTTTATAAAGGGCAGTTCCCCCACACAGGCTCTCTTGCCTGCTGCCATGTAAGACGTGCCTTTGCTTCTCCCTTGCCTTCTGCC
Source organism: Symphalangus syndactylus (assembly GCF_028878055.3). Taxonomy (NCBI): domain Eukaryota; kingdom Metazoa; phylum Chordata; class Mammalia; order Primates; family Hylobatidae; genus Symphalangus; species Symphalangus syndactylus. Next base: position 31,187,054 of record NC_072444.2, on the reverse strand, counting down.
ATTGTTGCAAGGCCTCCCCAGCTATGTGGAACTGTGAGTCCATTAAAACTCTTTCCTTTATAAATGACCCAGGCTCAGTTATGTCTTTATTAGCAGCATGAGAACCGACTAATACTACTTCCCAGGCTCAGGTAAGCCTTCCCACCTCAGCCTCCCAAGTAGCTGGGACTACAGGAATGCACCACCACACCTGGCAAATTTTTGTATTTTTAGTAGACAGGGGGCCTCACTGTGTTGCCTAGGCTGGTCTTGAACTCCTGGGCTCAAGTCATCCACCTGCCTTGGCCTCCCTCTTTTTTATGGCTGAATAGTACCCCATTGTGTATCTCTACCCCATTTTCTTTATCCACTCATCTGTTGATGACACTTAGGTTGCTTCCATATCTTGTCTATTGTGAACAGTGTGGCAATGAACATGAGAGTGCACCTATCTCTTGGACATACTGGCTTCATTTCCCTTGGATTTACACCCAGAAGCAGGGTTGCTGGATCCCATGAATCCTGATCTCTAATCTCAAGTTTCCCACCTACTGTTGACCCTGGGCAGCCCTTCTGCCTTCTTGGGACTTTGCTTTTGTCATCTGTGCAATGGGAGAGTGGGATCACTTTCCTTGGGCCTGATCAGCCCTAAATTGTATGATTCTTCTAGCGCTTTTGCACAAAGAAGACCCAAAGGCCCTCGCATGCCTGTGCCTGGTCAGCCCACATTAGCCCAAACCTTCCTGGCTGATAAGTAAAGCTGTGAGCTGCAGAAGGAGAGTGGGCCAGAAGCTGATGCTGGCTCACCTGTGACCCCAGCAAGATGGAACATGCTCTTACTCTGTGGCTCCTCGTGTTGGCTGTGCTGGGAAGAACCTCTCAGAGGGGAAAATCATTTCTGGCACTGAACAAAAGGAACATCCTCTGCGGAGAGAGCTGGGGACATAGCAGCCCCTTAGGGCTGTGGCTCCCAGCCTGGGAGAGAGCGCTGTTCTTGTCCAGCTGGGCCAGACAGGGATGTTTCTTCCCATCCCAACCTCTGGGTCACGTAGCTGTCCTCCTTTGTCCTCCTTTGCCCCTGGGGCTGGGTGCCACAGCTCCCCAGCCACATTAGCACAGACTTGAGCCTATCTCCCAGCCTAAGTGCTCATTGAGCAGCAGCTAATTAATCCCTGAGCAATGTGTCAGATACATGCTGTAAAACAGAGACGACTCGAAGCCCAGAATATGAGCCACGGTCAGTACATTTTGAGCTGCTCAGCGATGAGCAGCACAGATGGTAGCACAGTGGCTCAGCCCCCAGCAGGGAAGGGAGGCGTCCACCTCTGGGAGACAGAGAAACATGTGCACTCTCTGTCCCCTCCACCCTGCTGGCAACTTTGCAACCTAGAAAGTGTCCCAACATGAAGAGGAGAAAGAACAGAGACTCTGAGAAATTTAAGCAACATTTTCCTGGACCTCGCAGGATTGCCACCTGCGTGGGTCATGGGGTACCCCCTTAGCTCTGGTCACATCAGCATCATCTCACATGGCCAAATCTTCTTTGAGTGCCCACTGCATGCCCACAGCTGTTCCGGGGATGCACACCAGATGAGGTACCCCTTTCTACCGCACGATCAGTAGCAGTTTCTTCTCCTCACCAAGCCTCTGCTTCTCATATGGAAATCAGTCAAGATGACAGCATCATCACTCATGAGACTATTGTGACCACACGGGCAGAGCACTTGGCAGGGGACCGGGCATGCAGAGCATCCTCAACACATTATACTCACTGCACGTGTGAGTGTCTGGGAGGGGCACGTGGCTCTGCCATCCCACGGCTTGCAGCTGGTTAAGGAGGCGGTGCTTCCAGGGAGAGGCCATCTGAAGACTGAACCTTACAATGTGCCCCATTAGTGCCACAGGATGGCAAGGGAGATTGAGCATGGGCTGGGGGTGGGAGGGCTCTGGAGGGAGCTTGAAGCACGGATAGGACGTGGGGTGGCGTTATCCGGGAGAGGGGAGCAGAGAAGTCCAGCGGTGGAGACAGTATGTGTGGTGCATCCAGGCAGTGGCTGGAGCATCCAGCGGCAGGATAGGGGACGTTCCACCCTCCCTCCCTTCCCTGGTTCCTGCTCCACAAGGGCCATGTGGTCCTCAGCTGAGGGAGAGCAAGGCCTGAGAGTCGGGGAGACCTAGGGAGCGCACAAACCCTGCCCTGAGTGTGGCCACCCTGGACTTGATCATCTGTGCTGGGCAACAACCAAAAGAGCATAAGCAGAGTGGGACATGAATGCTTTGCCCTGCAGATTACCCTGCCCTCCCCTACTCCCAGAGCCTCAGGCCAGGCTGCATCCCAGGAATGTGAGAGAAAAAGGAGCAAACTGCTTTCTGAGGCCAAGCGCTGAATTCTCAGAGCCCAGGACAGGGTCCCTAGCCAGCCAGGCATGACAGGGCCTCCCTGCAGCCTGTCAGCATCTGGGGTGTCAGGGCTACCAGGAAAAAGCCCAGTGGAGGCAGCCTCAGGAGCAAGGGGCAGGGGAACATGGAGATTGTCTGCTGGGGGCTCCTGAGCCTGGCCAGGGCTGCATGCCGGCCTCCTTGCCTGCAACAAGGCTGCGGGTGAGCAGAAAAGTGAGATTGAGTGCCACTGGGCAGCTGCCCACCACGGGTCCAGCCCAAAGCCTGTCACACCCCAAGCAGCATTGGTACAGCATCCTCAGCTTCGTCACTATTGATATCTTGGGCGGGACAAATCTCTTTCATGTCAGATGGCGGGGGTGGGCCACCCGTGCATGGTAGAATGTTTAACAACATCTCTCACCCCTAACCCTGAAGCCTACCCCTTGTAACAACCAAAATGTCTCGAAGTATTTCCAGATGTCCCCTGGGGTGATGGGGCAAAATATGGTGCTTAGGGTGTGAGAGGCTTTGGGCTGGATCTGTGGTGGCCAGCTGCCCAGTGGCACTCAATCTCACTTTTCTGCTCACCCGCAGCCTTGTTGCAGGCACGGAGGCCGGCATGCAGCCATGGCCAGGCTCAGGAGTCCCCAGCAGACAGTCTCTGTGTTCCACTGCCCCTTGCTCCTGCAGCTGCCTCTACTGGGTTTTTTCCTGGTAGCTATGACATCCCAGATGCTGTCAGTGCTTAAGAACCACTGGATTTGGGAGAGGAGAGTTAAAGTCTTCTTTTCAAAGTAGAAAATAATTAATGGTCTTTCATTCATTCCACAAATATTTATTAGGCAATTGTGTTTTGCTAGGCGCTGAGGACATAGTGTTCCCAGTCTGGTGTTCATCTACAGCAGTCGAGGTACTCAAATGTACCTAGATGTTTACTTCCTTTCATTCTTGCCCCAAATATATTCATTATCCTCCTAAACAGGAAGTATGGCCCTTAGAAAGCAGCATGCCATCTCCTCCTGGAAGTCTTCTGAAGCCCCAAGGTGGGGGACCAAATGCCTCTCTGTGTACCCCAGAAGCTGTTTCTAGCTGCCCTCTCTCTGCAAGACCCTGAATCTTCATTCTAACTCCCCCTCCCAAACTGTCTCCTCCTGCAGGGCACTTAAACCTATGCTAACTCTCCCCGCTCTCTCCTTAACTTTGCTGCCTGGATAAGCCTTTAGCCTTATATGGAAATGTAACTTCTAAGGACCCAACTGCATAGGATCAGGGCTGCAGGGTGGGGAAAATAACAGCAATCTCTGTATTAGCTTCCCTCACAGCCATGACTCCTGTCCAAACTAGACGTTGGACTCCACTGTCCTTCCGCACAGAAGTGACAGCTGGAATACAAAGAGGAATGAAAGAGGAAATCCTCAGGCCCTGCACTTCCAAGGGCCCACATCGAGATCTGGCAGCAAGTTCAGAGTGATTTTTAGTATGCAATTTTTTTTTTACCTATGTAGACCTTAGAAGCTAAACCTACCCACGTCTTACCACGAGGCTCTTCAGATCCCAGGCACTCGGCAAGGTGCCCAGCACATCATAGGTGCTCTGCAAATGTTCATGGAGCTGAAATGAGCTGAAGCTGATACTATTGCTTTGTTACTTCTATGTTCATTCTAATTTCATAGAGAAAGTGCAGGGCACCATGATCTGCACTGAATGGGTCCCTGCCTAAGGGAAGCTATTGTTTGCACAATGTCCTCAGCCAGGAAGCACAGCTCAGGTTGCAGCAGCTTCCCACACTGCAAGTGCAGCAGCAGAAGGCTAACAAAATGCTCCTGGCATTGCCCGCCTGCAACCCCAGCCCCTAAGGACACGGACCCGATCACCAAGAACGCACAAACTCTGATGAGGACAAGTGTCTCTCCGAGTCCCCACCTGGCAGCAGCGCCTGCAAAGCAACCCCTGTCACCCTCCAGAGGAGGCTCATGGGAGCCCATCAGCCCCGTCGGGACCTGGGGACCCTCCACTCAGACACCTGTTCTAAGAGCTTCCCCCGAGAGGGGCCGAGGGAGGGTACTACACGCAAGGCCAACATGTCAATGAAGTACCCTGTGCTGTTCATTAAAACCTGAAAATGGAGCTTGGGAATTTAATTAATAATCCAAGTGCAAAGAAGAGAGGTTTTGGGGATATTTTTAATACATCTATAATCTTTCATTAACAGCTAGAAATTTAGATTGCTGTAATAAGTGATAGACAATGAAACAGAAAAGGCATTTCAGAGAGTCTCTCGGCTGTCAGCTCTGTGAGCAGCTGGGAGGGTCACGCCGTAGTCATCTGTTACACCTCCCTGGAGAAGGCTTTGTGAGCCAGGGGCACTTCAGGAGGCCAGGGTGCAGCATCAGAAGCAGGGGCCCTGGCTCACCAGGGCTAGAAGGAGCAGCCAGCCCCAAACAAGCAGCAGGGTTTACAAAAGGACAAGAAATTGATGGAATCGCCCAAGTCTGCAAAGCCCTGCTTCTCCCCCCACCCACCCCGCTTCCCCATCCCCACCCCTGAATGGGCAAGGTGGTGGGGCAGGGACTAGAAGGGGTGATGGAGCAGTTAATGGAGTGGCCTTCTGGGGTGGACACCACTATTGTGTCCCCTCCTACAGACAAGGGGACAAGCTCAGCAGGGCTGAGTCACTTGCTCCTGAGACACAGTCCTCTGGGTCCCTGGTGGTTCTGCTCATCTTGGATATAACCATCTATACTGTTTGCTCCAGACTATCTTTCCAGGAATGTTTGAATAGTGAACAACCTTGGAAGATAGAGGCTCTCTCCCTCCAGGGCAGAGGCAGGCTTATTTGGACTCCAGAGTAATAAAGATAAGGTCCCCCTCAAGGGCAAAGGCCAAGCAGGTGTGCTTGTAGTCCACTCAGCAGGACAGGGTTCCCTCAGATGGGGTCCTTGGCTGGGACACAGACCCCCTACATATGCAGCATCCACCTGGGCCTCCCAGTATCACAGCCACGGGGTTTAGAGGCAGAGGGACCCATGAGGACCATGAAGCTTGGGCTGCCTGCTGGGTGGCAAGTAACAACAACAGCTGTCTCTGCCCCAGGAATTTCATGTCTTCTGCCAGCATCGAGGGAAGGGTGGCAGGCTCACCTGTTAGCTTGAAAATAGGGTGAAATCACAGACAGTCCACAATTATTGGTGCTTGCCCAAGCCCACACAGTCACAATGGCAGGCTAGGATTCAATCTCAATAGACTCCAGCACCCATGTTTCCCAGGCTGTGATCAGGGGACCATCTGCATCAGAAGGAACCGCTGGGCTCCTCCACTGACCTACAGAGTCACAGCTCCAGAGAGAGATATGGGGTCTACGCTCCCATCAAGTCCCCATCTCAGCCCAGAAGCATCCCCAAGTCTGAAAGTCTCGCCCTCCACGGCGATACCCCATTCTCTAGTGTGCACAAGTCACAGACACCTGGGCTTGAAGAGCTCCTGGCCAGCCTGGGGGTTGGTGAAGCATGGAGGACAGACAAAGAGAGCCAAGAAAAGACGGCAGATCAAGACAGGCCCACGCTGCTTACAGTGTGGCGTTCCCTGGGCCCAGACTCTAGGAACTGCTATGTGGGGCCCTGGGCCACCCAATCCCGGGCCCCTCCTGGTAGCAGGAACAGTGGGGACTTGTCCGTTTTGTTTGCTGCTAGGCCACCCCTCACCCCCATGCCTAGAATAGCACCTGGCACATAGGAGGGATTCAAAAGTTACTGAAGAAAGGGACAGGAGGAGAAGGGAGATATGGGGGCAGGGAGAGAGGGAGCAAGGAGAAGAAAGGGGGTTGAGGCAAGGTGCCCTTGAGGGCTGAAACTGGGATGCTGCATCCAAGTCCCAGAGTCCGGAAAGCTCAGCAACAAGTGTGCCGCCTGCAGCCTGCCGGCCGGAGACTCACTCAGAAGCCCCAATGCCAGATCGGGCCTGTATGCACCTACCCAGCAAAACCGTGTTGAATGAATGAATGAGCGAGTGAGTGAGTGAGTGAGAGTCAGTGAGTCCGTGAACACTTTACAGTGACATCCTGTACCTGGACTTGCAGGTGCGGGCGCCAGACAGTGCAGAGGCTGGAGATGGCTCTGTCCCCAGGACTGTGGGTGTCACTGTGCAGAAAGGACACGCATATAAAAAGTGCGTAGCTCTTAACTACACCCGATGAGTGAGGAAACAGGCTCAGGACACCAAGGCATCTCATCCCAGAGCAAACTGCTGGAAAGTAGGGGAGGCAGGAAGCTGCCAGGAGCTCTCCAGACTCCAAATCCAGTGCTCTTTTTCCCTGAGGCTGACAGCAAGGGCACAACCCATCCCACAGTGCCCCTCAAAGAGCCAGGGCCCCCGGATGCCTGCAATCTACGGCATCCCAGTGGCCCACCCCGACCAGAAGAGGCTCCGGATGGTTGGCCTGCCTGCTGCTGAACAAATGAGGTCTCCAGCAGCAACCTTGAGGTGCACCATTAAGCTGCAGAGGCTGCAGCTTAGGCCGAATGTCACTTTATTAAGCTTTTCCGCTGGCATTAAAGGTTAGCCACATCCAGTCTCACTCATGCCACCTGCACCCCACTCAGCACGCGTGCTGAATCATTAAAGGGAAAACAAGGTTTCCAGGAAGAACAAGGTTTCTGAGAAGAACCGCTGTGGCCTTCTCCAGGAAAACAGCCTCTCAGAAGCCAGGGCTGGGGGCAAAACCTCTGACAGAGAGGCCAATGGGACCCAAGGGTCCAGGTCCCCGCCTCTCTTTGCCCAGTGGCCTTTTCTGAGCAGCCTGGGGCTGGCCGTGGGTGTGGAAGGCAACCAGCTCTGTGTCTCCCAGGCTGGCATCTGCTCTGCTGAAAACATAGCTGTTTGTCTAGGGGTTGTGTTTTCCTTGGAAAGTTTTTTGATGGGTTTGCTTTGGGGTTTTGGAAAGAGAAAGACTGGGTTTTTGTTTGGATTCAGGGGGTACACATGCAGGTTTGTTACGTGAGTATATTGCGTGATGCTGAGGTTTGGCCTTCTAATGATCCCACTCCTCCAGGTGGCAAACATAGAACCTGATAGGCAGTTTTTCAGCCCTTGCCCCCTTCCCTCCCCTGTCTAGTAACCCCCAGTGTCTGTACTTCCCATTTTTGTGTCTGTGTACACCCAGTGTTTAGCTCTCCCTTATGAGTGGGAACATGTGATGTTTGGTTTTCTGTTTCTGCATTAATTAGCTTAGGATAATGGAATCCAGCTGCATTCATGTTGCTGCGAAGGCCACAATTTCATTTTTATGGCTGTGTAGTATTCCATGGTGTATATGTACCTCATTTTCTTTATCCAATACACCGCTGATGGGCACCTGGATGGATTCCATGTCTTTGCTATTGTGAATAGTGCTTCAATAAACATTTCAGTGCAGGTGTCTTTTTGGTAGGACCATTTATTTTCTTTTGGGTATATACCCATGCTGGGTCAAATGATAATTCTGTTTTTTGTTCTTTGAGAAATCTCCAAACTGCTTTCCACAGGGGCTGATCTCATTTGCATTCCCACTAAGAATGGATAAGCATTCTCTTTTCTCTGAAGCCTCACCAACATCTGTTATTTTTTTACTTTTTAATAATTGCCATTCTGACTGGCGTGAGATGCTGTCTCATTGTGGTTTTGATTTGCACGTCTCTAATGATTAGTGATATTGAGCATTTTCTCATGTGTTTGTTGGCAAACTTTATGTCTTCTTTTGAGAAGTGTCTGTTCATGTCCTTTGCCCACTTTTCAATGGGATTATTTGGTTTGTTTGCTTGCTGATTTGTTTAAGTTCCTTATAGATTCTAGAAATCAGATCTTTGTCAGATGCACAGTTTGCAAATATTTTCTCCCCTTCTGTAGGCTGTCTGTTTACTCTGTTGATATTTTAATAGTTTCTTTTGCTGTGCAGAGGTCCCATTTGTCTATTTTTTATTTTGTTGCATTTGCTTTTGGGTTCTTCATCACAAATTCTGAAAGACATTCTTTTAAAAACAAACTCTCAGGCATGCCAGTGGCAACTGTGCCCCTGAGAGGGTGGTGGCCCATGCACAGCTTCTGTCTCCCATCAGTCCATGCACAGCTTCTGTCTCCCATCAGTCCATGCACAGCTTCTGTCTCCCATCAGTCCATGCACAGCTTCTGTCTCCATCAGTCCATGCACAGCTTCTGTCTCCATCAGTCCATGCACAGCTTCTGTCTCCCATCAGTCCATGCACAGCTTCTGTCTCCATCAGTCCGGTCCTCCAGTAGCAGTGAGAATCTCCTCAGTTCTTGTCTTCCATCAGGCCAGCCCACCATCTGGGCCCCAAACTCGAGTGCTCACCCTGCAGCCCTGGTTGGAATGTCTGTGCTCCGGGCTGGAGACCACAGTAAACCTCTGCACAGATGTGTCTCTACCACCAGCTGTGTGCCTGCTGCTCTGTAGCCCCTGGGATTCACAGGTAAGCCAAGTGTAAGGTTTGGTAAAAATGAATTCCAGCACCCTCACTTGTGCCTGTGCGGTGCCCTGTGCCTTCCCCACTATTTCTATAAGCCCTGCGGCCTCTGCCATCCTACTCCCATCTGCTCCAGGTTTGGCATCCGCTGAGCTCTCTTGACTCACTGTCTCTCACTCAGCTGTCTCTTCTCTTGTCTCTGCGACGAAGCTTCTAGTATTCTGACTCCCAACACCTCCCCACATACTCTGCCTGCATCAGACCTGACAAAAGTTTCTTCAGGGGGATTTTATAGTCAGAATGGCAGAGTAGAGGAAGGCAGGTGGGAATATTGGCAGCCCTTTGGCCATCCAGCCACTTCTCAAAGGCTGTGCTTTCTGGAAGGTTCTCCAATTAGAAGCACCCATCAATCAGAAAAATTAAATCAAGGAAGTTCCCGGAACAAAGAAGGACTCAGTGCTTTGGTTCCGGATGCCCAGGTAGCAGGCATTGTGGAAGGACCTTCACACCAGCTCCTGAGCCTGCATTCCTGTGTCAGCAAAACACCATCATAGTGTCAGCATCAAATCCTATAACCGGCTGTGAGAGGCTCTGGGCCGGGCTCTGTATACACACGACCCCTGAGACGTCACTCCACCTTTGGATGTGAAATGTTCAGGGTTCAGCCCTCTGTGAACTGGAGAGGGACCCCAGGCACCCACCCCGCCTTCTCTAATGAGTCCATGGCCCCCATCTCCTGCACCTTAAGGGACCTGGAACCTTAACGGTCCCCACGCAGCCTCCCCTGTCTCTGCGAACCTACCGCTGAAGGCCTCTGCCAGAGCTGCTTCCTCTCACAGGCCAGAGCAATTTACCTGAATCATTTATGGTGGCACAAAGGTGGGAGAATGTTTGGAATCCTGAGCAGCCCCTTGGGAACCACTGCCACTCTGCAGCATTCCCAGGGAGCCCCCAGCCCTTACCCAGGCTCAGGGGGTGGGGGGAACCATCTCGCCGCAGCCAAATCCCACTTCCCATGGCTCTCCAATGGATTTTAATCTAAAGCACATTTACTGCTGGAAACTAATTCAACATGCCTCAGAATGGTTGAAATCATTACATAAGCAGCTGACCTTTAAAGACGGGGCCAGAGGTGGCAAGACACAGTTGCATCAGCTCGGGGTAAGGAGCTGCTGCAGGAGACAGGCCTGTGCCCGCTGCAGGGGCTTTGAGTAGAAATGTCAGGAGGCAGAGCCTCCGACTCACAGCACAGGCAAAGCCAGACTGGGGCACACAGGGACTCCACCTGGCCCCCACCGCCCACCTGCAACGTGGGAGACCAGCAATAGAGGTGTCAGTGAACTGAGATGCAGGACAAGACGCACACATTGATAAATCAGACTTGGCCCTATGCCTGCCAGCCCGGTGGAAGCTGCTGACCAGGCTCTGGGCATCCTGAGCTCCCTTTACTCTGTGCTGCCCTTCCCTGCCTTCACTGGCCCAATCCCCTCCACCATTTGTAAATCTGCTTTTCACCCAGCAGTGAACCTCCACCCCAGCACCTTTCCATCCCATATGGGAATCTCCTTCTCAGCACTTTGCACACCTGAAACTTGAGCTGAACGCTGATTTCTTCTGGGTAGGGCTAAACTGAAGAGACTGCATCTTACTTACTGTTCAGTGTTTCCAGCACATAGTAGGCATACAGCAAAATGATAAAAACGAAGAGCAAATGTCCATCACACATACATTCAACTTCCCTACTAATCAAAGAAATGGAAATTAAAATGAGATTCCCTTTCACCTTCAAACTGATTTTTTTTTAATTCATAAATGAAAAGATACAATTCCAGGCAGGTAAGGTTAGAGGAAGACAGACATTCCCAAACACTGAGGACAGGGGATATAAATGGGCATAGGCATCTGGAAACAACCTGTCACTTTATGTCTATCAGCTAGACTAGGCCAAGTTATGCTATAGAAACAACAATGGAAAATCTACCAGGGCACAGCAAAGCTCTGACCCTTCCTCACACCACATGTCAGGAGCAGTGGGTGTTAGGCTGCAGGGAGTGCTCTTGGCATCATGGTGTTCTTCACTCTTGGACCCAAGCTGATGAAGCAGGAAACATCTAGAATGTTGTTGCAGAATATGGAGGAGGAAAAGAAATGTGGCATAACAAGAAGTGGCTCTTAAACTTTTGCCCAGTGACGGCACACATCACTTCTGCTCATATTTCATTGGCCAAAACAGTCACATGGTCATGCGCTTTGACTTCAGGCACAACTATGTGATGAAGGAAGGAAGGAAGGAAGGAAGGAAGGAAGGAAGGAAGGAAGGAAGGGAGGGAAAGGAAAAGAAAGAAAGAAAGAGAGAGAGAGAGAGAAAGAAAGAAAGAAAGAAAGAAAGAAAGAAAGAAAGAAAGAAAGAAAGAAAGAAAGAAAGAAAAAGAAAGAAAGAAAGAAGAAAGAGAGAGAGATGGGTCGATGGATGGGATGGATGGATGGATGATGGATGGATAGATAGACAGACAGATAGATAGATGAATAGGTGGATAGATGAATGGATAGATAGACAAAGGCATAGCTAGGTGCATAGATAGATAGACAGGTGGATGGATCAATGGATAGGTAGATAAACAGGTGATAGGTAGATGCATAGAAAGATAAATAGGTAGATGAATGGATGGATAGGTGGATGGATGGATGAATTAGATAGATAGAGTAGGGGGAAAAGAATGGATAAACAAATGTATGCTCCATGAGAGCATAGAATTTTTTTTTTTTTTTGAGACAGAGTCTCGCACTGTGGCCCGAACTGGGGTGCTGAGGTGCAATGGCACGATCTCAGCTCACTGCAACCTCCTCAGTTGGGATTACAGGCTCACACTAACACACCCGGCTATTTCTATGTATTTTTAATAGAGACAGGGTTTCGCTATGTTGGTCAGATGGGTCTCGAACTCCTGACCTCGTGATCCGCCCACCTTGGCCTCCGAAAGTGCTGGGATTACAGGTGTGAGCCACTGCACCCGGCTGACTTTTGTTGTTTTTAATGGCAATGATTTTTATCTGTTTTGAACAGCACTTCACACATACTACCTTTTTGTTAGCTGGATGGATGATGGATAGATGGATGGATGGAGGGGTGATGGGTGGATGATGAATGGATGATGGATGGATGGTGGATAGAATGATGGGGGCCGGGCGCGGTGGCTCACGCTTGTAATCCCAGCACTTTGGGAGGCCGAGGCGGGCGGATCACGAGGTCAGGAGATCGAGACCGCAGTGAAACCCCGTCTCTACTAAAAATACAAAAAATTAGCCGGGCGTGGTGGCGGGCGCCTGTAGTCCCAGCTACTCGGAGAGGCTGAGGCAGGAGAATGGCGTGAACCCGGGAGGCGGAGCTTGCAGTGAGCCGAGACTGCGCCACTGCACTCCAGCCTGGGCGACAGAGCGAGACTCCGTCTCAAAAAAAAAAAAAAAAAAGAATGATGGGTGGATGATGGTTGGATGGATAATGGATGGCTGGATGATAGATGGATGAATGATGGATGGATGGTGGATGGATAATGGATAGATGGATGAGGGATGAATGATGGATGGATGGATGATGGATGATTGATGGATGGATGGTGGATGGATAATGAATGGATAATGGATGATGGATGATGGATGAATGATGGATGGATGATGGATGAATGATGGATGGATGGTGGATGGATAATGAATGGATAATGGATAATGGATGATGGATGAATGATGGATGGATGGATGGATGGATGAATGGTTGACGAATGATAGATGGATGATGAATGGATGAATGATGGATAGATGGATGGATGATGGGTAGATAATGGATGAATGGACGATGGATGATGAACGGATGGACAGATGGATGGATGATGAATGGATGATGGATGGATGGATGATGGGTAGATGGATGATGGGTAGATGGATGAATGAATTAAATAGATAGAGTTGGGAAAAAGAATGGATAAATAAATGTATGCTCCATGAGGGGATAGACTTTTGTTGTTTTTAATGGCAATGATTTTTATCTGTTTTGAACAGCACTTCACGCATAGTACCTTTTTGTTAGCTGGATGGATGATGCATGGATGGATGGATGGATGGATGGATGGTTGATGGGTGGCTGATAGATGGATGATGGATGGATGGTGGGTGGATGATGGATAGACAGATGGATAATGGATGGATGGATGAGAAGTGAAAGAGCACTAGCAAGAGCAAGAGTGAAAGCAGAACTGAGAGCAAGCCCATAAATGGAAAAAATCAACCTACATGGCCCACAAGGAAAGGATCTAATCTCTCCATGGCTGGATGGTGTTGGAAGAGAAGTCTTATTTTTAATATAAATTCAGTTGTGTCCCAAAAGTATACATTTGGGGCATTTGGGGTGCTATGATCTTTGTTTTGTTACTGTAATTTCAGAGAGAGTCTCAAAGACCCTGAGGAGTTTTCTCTCTTCTCTCTGTCTCTTTCTTCCTCTATCTCTCTCTCCCTCCCTTCCTCCCTCCCCCACCCTCCTCCACAGCCTTCCTTCCTCCCCTCCAGCTTCACAAGAGCACATTGAACACCACCTCTGTCATGTCCCAAGCCAGGCACCAAGGTCACAAGCATATTCCACTCCTCCCACCCTTCAAAGTGCTCACAGGTTACTGGAAGAGAAACAAGTAAACAGGTCTTCAGGATACAAGGGACACAGCACAATGACAGAGGTAAATCCAGGAAATGGGTAACCAAGATAACTGGCATCTGATGATTCAGGAGGATCAGGGAAAGTAACCCAGAAAATGTGGCACCTGAACTATTTCCTGAAAGATGAGGAAGAGTTGGTCAGGTCAATGCTGGGCAGCAGCTTACAGGACAGGAACAGTGCAGACACAAATGAGACTTAGAAAGTGTATTTGTCAGCTCAGACCAACCGCCATAACAAACAATCCCAACACCTTAGAGACTTCACAAAATCCAAGTTACATCTCACCACCAGGCAGCCATCCAAAACTTGTGTTCCTGGACAGATGGTGCTCCTGGCTGGCTCCCTCCCAAGCAGACCAGGGTCCTTCCATCCTCTAGGTCCTTAGAGTCACTCTCCCTCCATCCAGAGTCATACTGTGAGGGTTTCATGGGCCAGAACCAGAAGGGGTGCACTTTGCCTGTCCCTCCCACTATCCATGACCAGAAAGCAGTCACCTGGCTGCCCCTAACTACAAGGAGGTCCAGGAAATGTCACCTGGCTGAGTACCAGGAGGATAAAGGAAATGTCTATCCAGTTTGGAAATAATCGTACTGACTCCCTCCCCATCACCCCCACCCAGGCCTGTGCATTCTGGGCAACTCCTGTGGCTATCCGCACAGACCCGCAGCTACCGATGCCCACTGCACTGTCCTCACAGGGGTATCGTGGCTCCCTCTTGAGAGCCAAAGCGCAGATTCTGGAAAGGACTTTACATCCTGCTCCTGGCTTCTAAGCAACAATAATGCAAATGAACAATCCAGAAGACTTCATTCTGGGTGTTTTCACAACTTGCTAGCCCACGTCACGGAAGTAAAAGACATGAGGCAGAGTGGAAGGGACAGAAGATGAGACAGGAAGATGAGACATTCTGAGGTTCCATCCTCGGCTTCCCTGGAAGTTCATCCATTTGTCCGTTCAACACACAGACAGTGTGCGCGTCCTCTGTGCCCAGCTCTGCCAGCAGCTGGGGATGTTTCGTGAAGATGGGAGGATTCAGTCCTATTGGGAAAATGGCAGTGAAAACCCAGTGTGATGGGCAACGCTGGAGCTGAGGGTGGGGAGTCCAGGGAGGCTGCTGCCTCAAGTGGGATGGGGTCTGGGATGGGAAAGGCCAGGGCCATTCGCCAGCTAATGGGAGAGGGAGAGCATCCCTGCCAGAGCCTACAGCCTGAGCCAGACCCCGGGGCAGACAGAAGCCAGGCCTGAGAGTGGCCTCCATGCAGCAAAGCAGGGGTAAAAGGACAGACAGGTGGGAGAGAGATGGCTTGGGACCAGGAGCCCCCTGAGGACTAGGAGGCCCCATAGGTAGGAGCAGCTTTGAGGGGCAGGAGGCTGAGCTTCCAGTGTCTCTGAAGGAGGGGGAGAAGTGTCATGAGTCTTGTACAGTGGAATGACTAGCGTTTCTTGCCCTACCAGTTAAATAGGAGGGCAAGAGAATTTTGTCCAAGCATAGGACTGGGTGTGGTATCCTAGTGAGGAAAGATCTGAGACAGAAAACCAAAATGATTACAGAAGGCAAGCGAAAGCAGTTAAGTCTCCCTAAATCCTTTTGTCCAGAGACAAAAGGTGTGTGGCCAAAGAATGGAAATTTAACTAGACAGAAAGCAGTTACCCTTCAAAGGCACACCAGTGACCACAAGACTTCCTTGAGGCTCAGAGGAGATGGTTTTAAAACAAACCAAAGAATACTAGATATTCCACCCATGGGAAAGGGAATACCAGTGGGAACCCAGAAAGATTCTAGAGATGCTAAGATTTCTGGATGGGGGGAGGAGAAGTCCGTGATACAGACATTTGAGTAAATCCCTAATTTTCCGGGGTCAACATCTTGGAAGGCAATTTCCACAGGCTTCTCAACCAGGTTTCTCATCTGGACTGCTGACACAAAAATGATGTAAGTGACTATTTTCTCAATTGTCCCAAATAGCTAGAACCATTCTGGATGCAAAGGAGAGAAGTTGATTCATCGCAACAACAGATGCTGTCAGCCCTTCGGGCTGAATTCCCGAGACCCACATCTCATCCTGCTTGTCAAACCTCTTGATTCAGTGAATCCCTGGTTCATTCAGAAAACAAAACTCATCACTTTCAAAGCCAAAGAATCATCATGAGGAAGCTTAATGTAAATTTCCAAAATGTAAAAGAAAATATTCCAAGAGCACTGGTCTTCGAAACAGACCACGGAGGGTTAAAAGTCAAGGCCTCCTCCCACAAATAAAAGAAACCCAAAATGTTCCACCTGTTTTATCTAAACAACAATGCAATAAACAGCTTGAAAACTTATCAGGTATTTGAGAAATACGTGGTTTGTCAAGGAAACCCAAGATAAGAGGAAGGCAGAGAAACAACTGTGGTCAACAAGCGGGGGCTGTGGCTCCCTGGGGGTTCTGCAGTGGGTTCCCCGGGCTGAACACCCAACATCAGCACCGCCTGGGGGAAGCTTGTCGACTACAGCATCTTAGGCCCCACCGAAGAGACGTTGGAGATGCAGCCAAGGATGGCATAATTGTAACCAGTTCCCCAGCTGATCCTTATAAAGAGGCAGATTTGGGAACCGCCACTGCCGCCCAGCACAAATTCAGTCCTGACTCCCTTCCCCGGGCTTCAGAAGGCAGGAGCTCTTCCCAAGGACGCTGCCCAGCTCCACCTGGAGCCAGGTGAGGGTCCAGAGGCACAGCGCCCAGCCCTTGTCTCACAAATGTACTACATACACATGTGCGCACACACACACACATTAATGTACATATGCATACACGTGTATTCATGTGTATGCACACATGTGCACACATACACATACGTACACACATGTGCACACATTCATCTACAAATGTACTTCCACACACATGTGCATGTCAGCACACATATGCACACATACAAATGCACATGCACACATGCCAGCACACACCAGGCATGCCCAGGCACAATCCTCCATTCCTGAGGTGAGGAGGAACTTGGGGAATTCTGGCAAAACCATCCGCCTCCTCACCGGCTTCCTGCCAGGCCAGGGGAAGGGCTCTCTGGTTCTGCGCTCCTTTGGTGATGAGCAACCAGCCCCTTCCCCAGATGAGCCCATGCCTCACTTAAGCCTGGGAGCTCAGGTGGGCTTGCACGGGTGCCCAGGATGAACTTCAACTGCTGCTCTGAGCTGTGCAGGGCCTGATGAGGTCACAGGAGGATTGACTGGGGACCGCGGGAAGTGGGCAGCAGGGGCAGTGGGGTCAATGCCCCTCAGAATATCTCTGGCTCCGTGCACAGCAGTGCAGGCCCCACTGATATGCCCACCTCTTGCCTGGGCAGGGGGGTGCTTTTGGCTCATGGACACCTTGGAGAACCTCAACAGTCACCCCGTCTCTGTCCCTTTGGTTTCCTGGATGAGGCAGGCAGCACGCCCCTGCACACACCTATCTGCCCTGAGCCCACTCCTCACCTTCCCATCTGGCCCTGACGGAGGAACAAGCTGAGCTGGAGGCTGCACCTCAGGCTTTGGAGTCCCTCAAGCGACCTCACCCCTGCTGCAGATCCCTAATCCACAGAAGACAGATGAGCCCATGGGGCCAGCCCAGGCCCCCGCCCCACCCTACCACCCACTTCCTGATGTGCCCGGTGCTGTCTGGGCCCCAGGGAGGAGGAGGAGCTCCTTGAAAACAGTGGTCATGGCTCCCATCACCCGCGACATGGGACTTTGGGCAAGTTATGTATGCCTGGCGCCTCACCTGTCTGCCAGGCGCCTCACACCTGCCCACAGGGCCTCCAAGAGGAGAACGTGAGGAGCTCCATGCACTGCCTGGCACAGGGGGAGCTCATAGTGGGTGAGGTCATTGTAAGACTTAAAGAATGGAAACACACACACAACTCTCCCTCTCAAATAAGCACAGCAAAAAAACACAGAAGCAGTCCGAGCTTCTAATAAACTCTCCCACCCTAAATCCTTAAAAACTACTAGTCCATAAAAGAGTGCGGCTCTGACCTAACTCAGCCAGCCGCCCCTCTCAGGTTTATTTAAAATAAACCTGTCCCTGTTGACAGTACAGCCACCCTTCGTGTTTCTCTCCTCTTTCTTTAATTATTACAGTCACAGTCTCTTGCCTGGCAAGACAGGCACGTGTCTTCAGGAAACGACATGTGTGCTAGGTAGTGTGACTTCTGCGAGTGCAGGAGCAGTGACCCAGTCCCCTTCTCCCCACAGCGCCACCTCAGTCCCTCAGTCACATCTAGGTGGCTCATCTTCGGCAAGATGTAAACTGGCCACAACCTCAGCCGCTGAGGACCTCTCTCCCCTCTTGAGAGATGTCAAGGTCCCTTTCCCAGTGCCCCTGGCTGTGCGGCCCTGACGTCCCCGCTCACAGCAGGATGCCCACCACGGCCCCGTCAGCTGGGTTCCTGGCCTTCACCAACCACCCAGCCGGGCTGGCTCTGTGATGTCAGCAGTGAAGAAGACACAGTCCCTGAATGTGGAATCACAACTGAGAGGGAGGGACCGCTGGCCACGTGGGCTGCCTGTGGCCCCTCAGAGCCCTCAGCACCCGGGGCATTTCCAAGCAAGTCTGGCAATAGCAAGTGGAAGCTATGCTCTACCTAGCCCATCGCATGACCCCTGGAGGGGCTGCCCCCTCCTCGGCCAACTCAAGACAGGCTGGCACCTCCCTCCAAGGCTCCTGCCCTCCAAATCCAAGGACGCTGCTTCCTGGGAAGGACAGGACCTGCTCACCCCCTCCCCATGGAGGGGGCTGGAGGAGCCAGGTGTCTAGAAGGGGCTGAGGCTTCTCAAAGCTGGCACTGACCCCTCCAGATGAGCTCCCCTCTCTTGCTGCCTCCCCTCAGTGCAGAGGTGCAGGGGTGGTGAGGAGATCACAGGCTCACAGAGAGTCCAGCCGACAGCTCCTCCGTCAGCCCCTGCACACTGCAGAGCACATCACGGGTGCAGAACATGAAGCTCTGTTGAGTGAGGCATTCCTCGCCTAGCAGCGAAGGCAAGCCCATCCCACAGATGTGGATGCAGGGTCCTGGGGGCAGCCTCCGCCTCTCCCTGCCCATGTGGTCTTAGGCACTGTGCAGGGAGAGGGCACAGTTTTCACTACCCACCCTAGCCCTGGGGAAAGGAGACCTGGACCCAGCCAAAGACCACCACCCCAGGCCCTGGGGTGGCCCAGGCCTGGCGCTGGACCCCAGCAAGGCTGGTCCCACCCTTCCGTGAGATCTGCTGTGTCCACACTGCCAGCAAGAAGCTCTGCCCCTTCACAGGAGACATCCGGCTCCAGCCCAGCAACAAGGCTCCAAACACTTTCTGGAGAAAGTCGGGCCTGCCACGCTCACAGAGCCCAGATCCAGCTCTGCGTGAAGCTGGCTGGGCCTCAACGCTGGGTAACTGGGCCCTAGAGCAGCATCTCCATGTGCGCCTGGGGGGGGAGGCGTTCTTTTCTTCTTTCTTTTTCTTTCTTTATTCCTCCCTCCCTTCCTCCCTCCCTTCCTTCCTCCCTCCCTCCCTTCCTTTCTCTCTTTCTTTCTCCCATGTATTTATTTAATTTTACTCACGCTACTTTGACCCTTTCAACTGAAAAAAGTCCCAGCCAATCCCCACACGCAAGAGCCAGCCCTCCTTCCAGGAGCTCCCAGTGCCAACATGGGGTAGGCCTGATGCTGACTGCATCTGGAATTCAGAGAAGCCAGAGGTCAGAGTGAGTCCCCAGCTCTGCTTCCAGCTCAGCCTCTCCCTGGACCTCAGTTAACCCCAGGCCTGAGCTGAGTTTAGAATCCTGTAGCCTGTCTGAGATTCAGCTTCAATGACCAACTCAAGCCTCCCAACACACATGCACGCTCACAGATGCAGAGTCACAGGCACAGAGACACACACATACACACAAAGAGACACACAGACACACACAGGAAAAGACACACAAACTGAGAAAGTGACACAGATACACACAAACACACAGAGACACACACAAGCAGAGACACACACGTACACACAAAGAGACACACAGACACACACAGGAAAAGACACACAAACTGAGAAAGTGACACAGATACAAACACACAGAGACACACACAAGCAGACACACACAGATACACAGAAAAAGAGACATACAGACACACAAACACAGACACACAGGAACACAGAGAGACACATACACAGATACACACAGAGACAACACACAGGCACACACACATCTGTGACGCTCTGAAGACTCAGGCAGGGCTGTCCGTCACCCAGCACAGCCTCATCCTGCCAACCAGGCTGGACAGGGCCCCTGAGGCCATTGCGGGGGCACAGCAAGTTTGCACGGGGAAACCCACGTTTGTTCCCTTGTAACGCTGGCTGCAGCATCCAGGCAAAGGCTCCCCAGGCTGAAGGGGGCTCCGTGCAGGAGGAGGGGCCCCCACACGCCACCACATGCCCCACTTTCCTCCCTCTCTCTTCCCACCTGCCACCTCCGGCTCCGCGGCAGGGAGTTCTGGTAACAGCTAGACACACGGGCAGAAACCCACAAAAAGACTCACACACGTGTGTGTGTATTCCAAGGAAGAAGTGAAATCCCTGCTCCCATTGCCATGGCAACCCCACCCGGAGCTACAGCAAGAGCTTTAATTGGCAGTACTTATTTGGCTGAAACCCCAGGAATAATCAACAGGAGATTAGAAGCATTAAAAACCAGCAGGGGCATCCTGGAGAAGACGATGACAGAAAGGACGATCCCCCTGAAAAGTCTATTGATGACAGTAATGACAATCGTATGGTTTATTGCGTGACCGCATCACGCCAGCCTGTGCTAAGTTTTTTGCATGTGTTGTTTCACTGGATCCTTCCAACAGCTCTTTGATCATTTCTCCCATTTTGCAGATGGAAAGTTCTCTGAGGCTCAGAGAGGTAAAGGAAGTGGCCCAAGGCCACACAGGATTTAAAGCCTGCTTGGAATGACTCCAAATGCCACCTTGGTCATGATGGTCATGAGCACTGTACTTTGCCTGGGGTCCCCCAGAAGGCACCAGCGTCAGCTCCCGGGACCCCTGTAGCTCTTCCAAGGCAGCTGACACCCCCATGCCCCCAGTGGCTAAAGACCACAGCTCAGCCAGCCAGAGGGCCTGGCCAGGGTTGACCTCCAAGACACCAGCCAATGCCTGTGTCCAGGTTGCTGCCGGCTTCACCTCTCAGACTGCCCGTCCCTGCTGCTGCTCTGGCCACAGCATCCACCCTGCAACCCGCCGTGGGCCTGCTGACCCCTGGTGGCAGCCATGGGGCATGGCACCAAGACGTGGACTTAACTCCCAGACCCTGAGGAGGAGGGCGCTGGTCCAGGAGCGCCCCATGCTTGGGAGAGCCCCTGCGAAGGGTTCTGAGGGTGCCAGAGACAGGCGGGCAGGGCAGCATGGCCAGCACCCAGCACCTTTTGCAGGCGTTCAGAAGGGAAGAGCCGGGCTCCGGGAAAGGCTGCCCTGTAATTGCTCCCTTTTCTGCTCAGGCAGCAGCTGACAGGGGAGGCCAGTTAGCACCAGGGATCCTCTGGCCACGACAGTCCTGCCACCATCCACGAGCAAGTGAATGAGGCCTGTCCTGCCCAGAGCCCAGCCAATCGGCACTGCAGACAAAGGACGCTGACCTGGGCTGGGTCCCTGGCCAGGCCCTAGCCTTGGAAGGGCTCTGCCATCCCATCCACAGCCCCCGGGCCACTGATGGCAGCACCTGGACCCTGGACCCTGGACCCTGAGCCCTGGTCTCAATCACAACGTCGGTGCTGGTGCTGTCTGAGCACGGCTCCCCGGGGAGCCAACATCGCTCCAAGTGCCGGGACCTCCAGCTTTGTCTGTTGCATGATTTCTGAGAGCAAGCAGCCTGCAGCCACTGATCAGCAGCCATCGGACAGGCACGGAGCAGAGCGCAACACGATGGCGGCAGCAAGCGGGCTTCCCAGGCTTCCCAAACGTGTATCCACTGAACAATTTAAATTGCTTTTTTTTTTTTAAGCAACTGGCATTTACTCTGTTGACATCTTATTAAACTTCCCCCTCTGGAGCTCCTCAAATATGCAAGTCACTGTATTCCAAATAAGGAGACTAACAGTTGAAACAGCGAGGCAGCGGTGTGCAATGTGACCCGCCTTCCCGGGAAAGTCAGAGCACAGAGGCGCGATGAGGGCCACACCTGCCAAGCTGTCGGTCAGGAACGCACCAGGTACCGCAGCCGGCTTGCTCCTTTGCCTCCTTGAGCTGCAGCCCAGACCCGAGCCGGCCGAGGAGCTCGGGGTGGACTGTGCAGGGCTCAGCGGGACCACGCCGCCCACCTGGCGCCGGGGCTGAGTAGTTCCGGTGTGGGGCCGAGGCCCCTGCTGGAGGAAGCCGTGGGCCATGATCTTCCACAGGGTTCCAAGACCACATGGGGTAACATCAGCAGGGAACTCTGGGGAGACCAGAGATATCTGAGGAGGCCGCTCCCTTACCCAGATGTGAGGAGCCAGGGCCGCCCCTGCCACAGGCCTGCCTTTAGGAAGCAGCACTCAGTGACCCAGGGAATTGGATGGGAACCAAGGGCTCCCTCTGCCCCTTCTCACAGCCCTAACAGAGAAGTCAGGTAACCTGACACAGCCAAGGAGGTGGCTGTCCCCTCTCACTGGCCTGTGTGCCATCCAGGGGGCACAGAGAAAGAAGAATCAAAGGCTCTGGGGCTCAGAAATCTTCAAGCCCCTACGCAGGCCTGCAAGTCCCAAGGCACAGCCCCTTCTCAAAGCAAGTGCAGAGAAGGCTGGGCCATAGACTGACGGCAGGAAGGGAGGAAGGAGGGGGAGGAGGGAGGAAGGGAGAAAGGGAGGGAGGAAGGACGGGAGGAGGGAAAGAGGACAAAAGGGAGGGAGGGAGGAGGAAAGGGAAGGAGGGAGGGAGGAGCAGAGGGAGGGAGGAGGAGGGAGGGAGGAGGAGAGGGAGGGAGGAGGAGAGGGAGGGAGGAGGAGAGGGAGGGAGGAGGAGAGGGAGGAAGGAGAGGGAGAGAGGAAGGGGGAGAGGGAGGGAGGAAGGGAGACAGGGAGAAAGAGAGGAGGGAGAAGGAGATGGAGGAGGGAGAAAGGAAGGGAGGGAGAAAGGGAGGAGGGAGGGAGGGAAGGAAGGAGGGAGGGAGAAAGGAAGGGAGGGAGAAAGGGAGGAGGGAGGGAGGGAAGGAAGGAGGGAGGGAGAAAGGAGAAGGAAGAGGGAAGGAGGGTGGGAGGGAGAAAGGAGAAGGAAGAGGGAAGGAGGGAGGGAGGGAGAAGATAGGGAAGGAAGGAAGGAGGGAGAGAAAAAGGAGAAGGAAGAGGGAGGGAGGAAGGGAGGGAGGGAGGGAGCAGGGAGAAGGGAAAGAGGAGGGAGGGAGGGAGGAGGGAGAAAGGGAGAGGGAGGAGGGAGAGAGGGAGGAAGGAAGCAAATGGGCATTGGAGTCAGAAGTGAACCTAGCCCTGCTGTCTACGAGTCGTGCCACTTTGGGCAGGTTCCTTACCTCTGGCCTCCCTTTCCCCACCTGTAAAATGGGCTCAGTCGCTGCTCTTCCCTGGCAGGGCTGTTGGGGAACTAAGCGGGGCCATGTGACGTGAAGTGCTCGGCGCAGCACCTGGCACAGCGCTCAACAGTCACTCCCTTCCTGCTTAGTGTCCATTCAGGACACCTCACCTCTCCAGGTGACGCATGCTCAGTGGGTGAGGACAGGGGTGCACTTCCTTCTCTACCCGGGCTTGGCCCTGTCTCAGCCTGACCCCATGGCCCCTTGATTTCCGCTTCTCAGCTGAGGGAAGTGGCTGCTCCATGGTCCCCGCTGGCCAGCCAGGCTCTCCTTCTGCCAGCTCCTTCCTCCAGACTTGGGGACCCTTTTGCTAACCCTGGAGGATGTTGGGGCTCTGAGGTGGGTCTGAATGAATGGAGACAGCTTCCCAGGTCCCAGGGAGCTTGCAGAGGGTTCTCCTGGCTGGGTTTCCCTGCAGAGCTTGAGTGACATCTGTGCTGCCAGAGGTCTGATGTCCCTTGGTATCATCAGGCACGGGTGGGCTGGGAGGGTCCTTGTGAGGGTCCCAGTGCTTGGGGGCCAGAGTGGCTCCTCTACCAC
This sequence comes from Symphalangus syndactylus, assembly GCF_028878055.3. NCBI lineage: Eukaryota > Metazoa > Chordata > Mammalia > Primates > Hylobatidae > Symphalangus > Symphalangus syndactylus. Next base: position 31,163,440 of record NC_072444.2, on the reverse strand, counting down.
AGTCCTCAGGGCAGCCTGGGGCCCAGGACTGCAGGGATGCTGGAGACTTCTACAACAGTCACTAAAGCAGCACAGCCCTAGGAATGGGGGACTGAGGAAGCCGCGTGACCAAGCCCACCACTGCTCCCATGGGGGTGTCTCTGATGGGTAGCCTCGGGGTCCCCGTGTAGGCCGGCCCAAGCTGCCAGTGAACCCCTGGGGACCCAGCGAGGCCAGACAGTGTTCACAGGACCCCGGAACACCGAGCGAGAGGCTACAGTGTCCTGGAGAGCCAAGGGCCGGGTCCAGAATCGCTCGTGCTGGGGAGAGCTCCCTGTGCACGCTCAAGACAAGGGAGAGTGCAGATGGCCCGGGGCTCACATGCTAGTCCCCAAGTGGCAAGTCTTCCAAATGCGGCAAAGTCGCCTATGTGGCCAGAAAGTCCCCAACAGCACAGCACTAAGGAGCTCAGAACCTGGACCCGAGGACTGTTCGCCCCTCGAGGTGGACGCATGACTCCCATGGGCAGAACCAAGTGGGAGCCTCTGGGTGTCTGTCCGTGGAGGGCTGGGCTGATCCGCAGGGCCGTCGAGTCTGTCTGATGCCTGCAGAGAGGGGCCTGGGCAAGATCCACGTTCTTGAGCAATGGACATTGTCCTCTCTGGCTCCAGCAGTGCCCTCGCCCAGCCCCAGCAAGACTCACAACTGCAGTGTGGACAGAGATAATAGCTGCGGTTCACGGAGGGCTGCAGCCACCTTGCTTCATCCTCCATGAAGCCCACATGAGCCGGGCAGCATTGGGGTTCGTATCGGCCCTGTCTTACAGATGAGAACATGAACGCCACTGGGAATTCAAACAACTGCCCAGCCCTGCACCCCTCAGGAGCAGCTGCCCCACGGTGCAAACTCAGACCCACCTCAGCCCAGCGTCTCTGGCCTTTGCCTGGGAGAAGGGCCTCGGTTGCACCCAGTCCTGCAGGCCGGGGCTGTTCTCCAGCAAAACCAATTACTGGGAGACGTCTCTGGGCCTGGGATGGGCACTGCCGGGAGGGAAGGCGGGGGCCACCAGCAGGAACATGGGGCTGCCAAGGCACCAGGATTGGGACAGGGTGCCAGGGGCCAGTCCCTCCCTCCCATGGTGCCCTGGGCCCCTGCCATAGCAACCGATGTCCATCAAGCCCAGCACAAACACCACGTGAGTGGGGACGTCACAGGCCCAAAAGCTCCCGAATCCATGGGAGGAAGGAGTGGACCCCACAGAGCCCATCAAGGTGACGGCCCCTCAGGGCACAGCCTCATGGCTCAGTCACTCAGCCCAAGGTGCGGCGGCTGGGCATCCAACAACACTCCACGGGCATTTATTGAGCACCTGTGGTATGCCAGATGCATGCGTCAGAGGGAGCCATGAATAGCACAGACTAGATCCCTGCCTTCCAGTGGCTCCTGGCCCTGGAGGAGATGCACAGTGAAGAGGAGAGGAAGAGAGGAGGAGACCAACGACCCACAGAGAGGGGAGAGCAACGACCCCAGAGAGAGAGGGGCAGTGCAGCTCTCAGTACATGGAGAGACAAAGAGGTGGGAGACAGAGATAGATGGAGAGACACAAAGAGACAGAGACAGACAGAGAGACAAGGAGACACAGAGAGACAGAGAGACAAACCCAGAGAGACAGAAAGACAGAGATGGGGAGACACAGAGAGACAGAGACAGAGAGACAAAGAGGCAGACAGAGAGACAGACAGAGACAGAAACAGAGACACAGGGAGACACAGAGAGACAGAGATACAGAGAGACACAGAGATGGAGAGACTGTCTTTCCCTCTGTGTGTATGTCTCTGGAGAGAGAGATACAGAGAAAAACAGAGAAACAGAGACAGAGAGATATGAGACAAACACAGAGGGAGAGAGAGAGACAAAGAGACAGACAGATGCAGAGACAGACAGAGAGAGGAAGAGACAGAGCCAGACAGAGATGGAGACACACACAGACAGAGACACAGAGAAAGAGAGAGAGATGGAAAAAGAGACAGAGATAAACAGACAGAGAGACAGTAAGGTAGAGACAGAGACAGAGTGACAGAGACATAGAGAGAAACAGATAGAGACAGAGAGATACAGAAACAGAGGGAGACAGAGCTAGAGAAAGAAACAGTGAGAAAGAAAAAGAGACATAGATAGAGACAGATAGAGAGAGAGAGACGCACAGGAGAGGGCCCAGTTTGGGATGGGCAGTAGGGGTCAGACGGGGCCGGCACTGGCAGCATCTCTGCACCCACCCACAGCCTGTGGCTGAGCGATGCTCAGTCCCGGCCTCTGGAGACAGCCCTTCACTGTCTGGGGTGTGGCTACACCCAGGTCCAGGTTAAAATTTTCCTCCAGCAGTGCATCCCAGGTATCGTGGCCTCTGCATCCCAGGATCTCCCTCCAGTCCCGACTCTGTGCCTAGAGGACCCCAGCTCTTGTTCACCAGCTGGCCCCAGAGAGGCTCATGTGTTGAGACCTAGGCCTGGCCTGCCTGGAACTCCATCTTCTGTCTGTCTGTCTGTCTATCTGTCTATCTCTCTGCCTGTCTGTCTGTCTCTCGGCATGGCAGACTTCCTCGCCTCCCCCTCCCCAGAGTCTCCCCTCGTCCCCATGGAGCCCTGACCTGTGGCTAAGGCAGCACTTCCTTCCTTCCTGTGGAGGGAGGGGGCTGTGGCAGAATCCCATGCCCCCACCTACCCCTGGAGACTGGTACTCTTCTCCTTTATGTCTTGAAGCAAACAAGAGAGACCCCCACCCCACCAGGGCCCAACAGTGGTTGTGGCAGTCCCTGCCCCTGGTTTCTGACATGACCCTCGTGGCTCTGCCCCCACTCCGGGCTTTGTCTCCCAGTGCTGGGCCTGTGACAGCTGAGGCCCCCTCAGAAAAAGGGCAGCCCGGACTGAGATCCGAAACCCCTCGCTAAAGGAGTCTTGCTCCCAGCAGAGCCCAGGGTGCCATGGGGTGCAATTAGCTGGGACAGCATGGGCCGCAGGGACACTGAGGATAACGCTGAACACGACAGCCCCAGGGACCCAGTATCTGGAGCCTGGGGAGGGTCAGGCACATGCTGGGCACTTTGCCTGCATCTTCCCCTGTAACCTCAAAAAGGCCTTCTTTCACAGATTGAGGGAGGGAGGGGCTCAGAGAGGTTAAGCCACTTTCCCAGAGCTACACAGCAAGTAGGCGGCAGAGCTAGGGTTTGAACCCAGGCCCTCTGGCTTTGCAACCTGAGCTCACGGCAGTGCTCTGACACCTGCTTCTGCACTCTGCGTTCTGCCTCCCAGCCCTTTTCCCTCTGAGAAGGGCCCCTCCTCTGTCTGTAGGAAAGCAATGGCAGTCCATGAGAAAGCGCGGCTGGCAGAACGCCCCGTACAAGCATCACCGGGAAACAGTTCAGCCCAGAAATGCTTGCTGTCATTTTCCTGCTGGGGACAAGCGCTCCTTCTAGAAAGATGTTACGGGTGAATTGTGTCCCCCAAAAGATGTTGAAGTCCTCACCCCCAGCACCCAAATGTGACCTTATTTGGAAATAGAGTCTTCGTAGATGAACAAGTTAAGATGAGTTCATCAGCACAGGCCTTAATCCAGTAAGACTGTGTCCTTATAAAAGGGGGAATTTGGACAGAGCCGGGCACAGGGAGAGGTCTGGGACAGTCTTCGCCACACCTGCATCTTGGATTTCTCCAGAATGATGAGAAAATCCATTTCTGCTGTTCAAGTCTCCCAGACTGGGGCACTCGGTGATAGTAGTCTAGCAAATCAATAGCTGACCAGACCAGGGTTTCTAGAACCAAGAGTCCAGTAGAATAACCAGCGGCCAACCCAGATGTTCTCTGAAAACGCCGCCAGCTCCTGGCAATGCAAACCCAGTCCAGAGGTGCCAACTCTGACCCCTGACCTCAACTAAAAGAGTCGCTGTCCCCAGCCCTCATCCTGGGGAGGAGGAGCCCAGAAAGCATGAAAGGGCTGAAGGGGAGAATCTTGAAAATTAGCTCGGCCCTGGACCCATAACCCTGAGATCTTCAGGGAGGAATGCCATCTCATCTCCTGCCCCCAGGGGACCATCCCAGGGCAGCGGGGGGCTGAAGGCAGGGACAGTGGGAGGCAGACATCCCCACAGACATCCACCTCCACACAAGCTGGGAAACAATTTTTCCAAAACAGAGTGAGGTTGAGATGTTTCAAGCACAGGCACTTACCGGGTCACAGAGCTGTTTATCTGGAATTATTCTAAATAAAGGCTCACGTCGGCCACGCGGATTCCGTTTGTGCCACTCCTAGAATGAGAACAAATTTCCGTTATTAAGAGAGAAAGCTCTCAGAGCTGAAGGAGCATGAATATTTGCAAATTCCATGCAGATTCCACCTCTTTCTCCCCACAAGCCAGCTACTTAAAGAGCCACTTGGGTAGAAGGAACATTCCAATTAGAAATGCTTATTCACTTGTCTGCATTCTAGGGACAAGAGCTCCCTCCTTTGTCAACGGCTGGCCACGTGCATAGAAGTGCCTGCTGTCACCTTGCAGGCCTGACCTGCGGGAGCACTCTGAGCCCAGACTCACCACTGGCCCTGGTAGGAGGCATGAATGGGGTGGGGGCCTTTGGTTCCCCCTAGGCCCTCCGAGCAAACTCCCTGAGACAGTGTAGGTGGGACTGGGTACAGAGACAAGAAGGCACAACCCCTGCTCACAGCATGGCAGGAGACCACATGGCTCAGAAGTGCCAAAGTACTGGAGACAGAGCAAAGGTCCCCGGGACCCCAGAAACCAGGGACAACACACCCGGAGACCCAGGAACACAGGCAGAGATACCCAAAGCTGTGGGCTGAATTAAAGGGACCCGCTGAGCCCAAGAGGTTAAGTAAGGGAGGAAAATCCTGCACAGCAAAGCTCGCCCCCCAGACAGTTAACTCAGAGGCGGTTGCTGATGGATCCCTGAGTCCCTCACCCAGCATCAAACGTCAGGTAAATCCTGAGCCATTCGTGTCTTGGAGCCTCTGGGTCTGAATCGGGCCCCTGCAAAATGACATCTGCCTTTTAACTTGAAAGCAGTCACTGGCTGAATAGAAATTGCTGTGTCCCTTGTGCCTGGAGTTGACATTTCCCATCTGCTGCCAGGACACCCTAGGCTCAGGGCCCTGAAAGATAGGCAGACAGGATGAAGAGACGCCAGGGAGGGTTAGATTAAAACTAAACATCGGACACATGGAAAAGAAAAACTAACATTTCCTGAAAAGTTTCCATGTAGATTAAATATGCTGTGGGACCTTACTACACCCTAGAGCTAGGAACGATCACTAGCCCCATTTTATAGTCAAGAAAACCAAAGGGAAAGGAATTGTGTCCTTTCTCCCAAGTAAGTAGCGGTCCGGCCAGGAGACAAACCCAGCCTCCCTGGCTCAGAGGCTGCCCACATTCTCCTGAGCCCTGAGCCTGCTCTGACCACACCCCCCAGGTCCCCCGCTGGAGCCCCTGCCCCGGCAACCCCGGCTATGGCTGGGAAGTGGTTTGGTGAAGCCAGAGAACCAGGGGCACTTAGAACTCTTGTAGACAGAGAGAGCCTCTGGCTCAATCCCCACTTCACAGAGGAGGAAACTGAGGCCGGCGAGGAGAAAGCATCGCTCAAACCCGCAAATGCGGACTCCTGGAAGATTCTCCACCCTTGCATGTCTACACAGGACCAAGCAGATAATCCAAGAGGAAACCCCGCTGCTGCCCCAAATTTTAGGGGATGGGTGAGCCAATAGAACTGGCAAGCCCAGACTGCCTGGGGTCCTGGGATCTGGGTGAAATGCTGGTGGGTCACAGGCCCTTAGGCACAACCCCAGTAAGGGGACTGAGCCCTGTCCCAGAACTCAACCACAGCCCCGAGCACCCTTGCTGCTGGAGGGTGAGCCTGATTCCTTGGTTTCTTGAACAGGCCACTGGAACTGGGGCTGGGTGGCCGTGCAGTGACCATCTACCTGTGACCACACAGGCCACTCCTCAAAGAAAGATCTGGGGCTACTGAAGAGTTGATTTACGGAACATAACTGTCCTCCCAGCAGGGATTCTGTTCACTGAGTTTCAGACTCGAGAAGAATCTTCCTGTGCTCATGGAGGAAATCTCTCTTCTCCTGGACATGGAATCGCCATGTGGAAACCACCCCGGAAAGACAACGGGGCCAGGCCTAACAGACACAGAGGAGCAGGCGGGCAGGGAGAAGGGACAGTAATACCGGGAAGGCCACCTGCCCCCACGAGAACTCCACTTTCCCAGGGCCTTCTGTGCCAATTCAGGGTTCGGTGTGGCCTCCAGAGAAACTCCAATCAGAGGTAAAGGGCAGGACCTTAGACAATCAAGGTGCCCTCCCCCAGGCAGCCCCCGAAAATTCAACTTGTCTTTTTTTTTTTGAGATGGAGTATCACTCTGTCACCCAGGCTGGAGTGCAATGGCATAATCTTGGCTCACTGCAACCTCTGCCTCCTGGGTTCAAGCAATTCTCCTGCCTCAGCCTCCCGAGTAGCTGGGATTATAAGCGCGAGCCACCATACCTGGCTAATTTTTGTATTTGTAATAGAGACAAGGTTTTGCCATGTTGGCCAGGTCAGTCTCAAACACCTGACCTCAGGTGATCCACCCGCCTCAGTCCCCCAAAGTGCTGGGATTACAGGCATCAGCCACCGTGCCCGACCCACCTTGTCTTTAATGCTCCTGTTTGACCTTTAAAAACATCAAGCTGATTTTACATTTCACTCCTTATATGTGTACACTTTTTAACATAAAAACAATTCCATGCCCCTAAATCCTGGAGAAACATGAAAGCTGCATGAAGATGCCTCTTATTCAGCCTGATGTCACCATAGAGCAAAACTCACCCTTCCAGCCCTGGCACGTGGCCCTGGCCAGTGTGTACAGAGGCGGTGGGCATGCGGGTGCCAGAGTCCGTCTGCCGGAGCTCAAACCTTGGCTCTGCTGCCTTCTTGCCTGAGTGACTGTTAGAAATTAAGTTGACTCTCTGTGCCTCAGTTTGCTCATCTATAAAATGGGAACAATAGCAATGCCTACTTCACTGAAAGCTGGGATCGTTGCCTTGTTTAAAGCAGGAAAGGTGCTCAGAACAGTGCTGGGACTGCTAAGAACTCAATGGTCAGTATAGGAAGGGTCAGCTTGGGACGCCCAGGGAAGTGGGGATGGCTGGGAAGGGGGCCTCAGGGGGCTTCTCCACAGAGCTCAGGAAGCCATCAGGGTCCTGGCAGGCCACCATGAGGATGCCCCTTGGCCCTGCTGACCCACTACACGGAGCTGGAGCAGATGGGGTGGCAGGCAGGGGAAAAGCTATGAACCCCACACTGGCTCCTTCACTGTCCTGGCTCCCAGAGGTAGCTTTCTGTCCCTGCCGCTTCCCGGCAGCACTTCTGAAGCTGGGATTTCACACCAAAGCAGGAGTTTTTAATGACAATGGCTGCAAACACCTTCCCGTTCAGGGCAAGAGAGCCCGCACTCATGGGAGCTGTGCACCTGAGCGAGCCGTCCCCGCCGAAGCGGTCTCCACTGCCAGGGCTTAAGATTTCCCCGCATTCCGGAGACGGAGACTCAGCCTCCCATCAAGGGTGTAGCCTGATCTGCACTTGGACAAAGTGGGAGCCAGGCTTCCGCCCTTTACACATTCAGGAACCCCTGGGCAAAGGTGGCATCTGGGAGAAGGCAGGGGCAACAGGGTCAGGCCCCAGAAATCAGATCCATTAGGGAAACCAGGCGGGCCCTGCCCTGACAGCATGAGCTCCAGGGCCACCTCCTCAAAGTGTCAGATCCCACCCGCAGAACCCCACCCCGGCTGGCAGGAGAGAAGCCTGCATCTCGGGTGGGTAAAGGAGACCCACAGCTTCGACAGATTCCAGACACAGCTGCTGGAGGGGCACCAGAAGCTGCCAGCCCCCCGACCCTCAGCCCTTCTTCCACAAGAGTTGCTGACAGCACCCTGGATTGGCTTCCCATCGCTGCCATACACATTATCAAAAACCTGGATAATAACACACGTGTTATTATCCCACAGTCCTGTGGTTCAGAAGGCCGCAGCAGTCTCATTGGGCTAAAATCAGGAGGTGGGCAGACCCACACTTCTTCCAGAGGTTCCAGGGGAGAAGCCATCCCAGGGCCCATTCCAGCTTCTGAGGCCACCTGCATCCCTTAGCTTAGGGGCCCTTCCTCCGCCTGCAGAACCCACAGCACAGCACACAGATGGCTCTGTGCCTTCCTCTGATTCTCTGCCTCCTTCTTCCACTCTTCACGCCCCTGGTGATCACACTGGGGACACCCAGAGGGTCCATGCTCACATCCCTATGTTAAGGCCGGCTGATCAGCAACCTGAATTCCTTCTGCACCCTTAATCCCCCCTACACATGCCTTCGTCCATTTGTGCCTAATAGAATGCCGCAGACCAGGTAATGTGTAAAGAACAGAAATGTATTCCTCACAGTCCTGGAGGCTGGAAGTCCAAGTTCAAGGCACCGGCATTTGGTGTGTGGTGAGGGTTGCATCCTGGGGAGGGAAGGAATGTGGTGTTTTCACATGGCAGGAGGTAGAAGGACACAAGGGTCACGCCCTTTATCCGGGCCCCTGACCCCACTCACAAGGGAGAAGCCCCTACAGCCTGATCACCTGCTAAGGCCCCACCTACTCATACATCACATTGGCAGCACCTGAATTTGGGAAGGGATACATTCAAACCACAGCACACGTAACCTGACACAGTCACAGGTCCTGGGGGTTAAGACATGGGTATCTTTGGAGACCGTCATCTTGCCTGCCGACATGCCTGTGGCACAGATGATCATGACAATAGTAAACACTCATTTAGTGCCTGCTTCTTGCCAGGAACTATTCCACGTGCTTTAGATGCATCTCGTGTTGCTCAATCTCTCACCAGCCCTGTGTGGTAGACGATATTATTATCCCCTTCATGTATATATGAGGGAGCTGAAGCTCTGAAAGGCTAAGGGATCTGTCCAAGGTCTCTGGCACTCACACATATGGCCCAGGAGCCCTGTGTCATAACTGCTCCTAACCCCAGGCCCTGAGAAACAAGGGATGCACCTGAGCGCCCAGAGGCTGCAGAGCCAGAGCCGGGACCCCGAGGCCACATGAGCCCCAGGTGGAAACCAGCCCGAGTTCATGCTGTAGGGCCTCAGGGAGAGTTAATGGGTTCCATGACAAGTGCTACCATGAAGGGCCAGCAAAACCCACGCACCCCAAAAAGACAGACACTCTGATGCCATGGCAGTGCGAAGGTGGGAGCAAGAAGCCTTCAAGGAAGCTGCTTATTATCTCCGCCGAGCATCCCCCACCATCTCTGGGCACCCACAGAAGTGAGAACATAGCACGTCCGGGCGGCCACTCAGAAGGCGGCTCATCTGAACGCTTGTCACAGCTCCAGGCCAACTGTTAAAATAACTTTTTGGTTGTTATTACAAAGTAATAGATGTTGATTGTAGAAATGTTAGAAAATGCAGACAATCCAAAAGAAGGGAATAAAAATTACCCAAAATCCCATAACTGCAAATGTACCACTTGACATGTTTTTGTATATCCTTCCAGTAATTTTCCTAAGCATTCATTGCTATGTTTTTCTAAAATGAGCTCTCTAAAAATGGGCTCATACTTTTCTTCCTGTTTGGCAAAATGCCTTTTCTCCTGAATATATCTTGAATATGTGGGGAAGAAAGCGCTCTCCTCCTCATCCCTCCTCCACCTCAGTTCCTCCCCAAGAAAGGGAAGCTGACGGGGGCCAGAATCCAGATCCCAATAGGGCCACGTTTCCCAATGGGCAAGGTAGTTGTGTGTTAGAGGATCTTGCACGCACACACACACACACACACACACAAACACACATGCACACACATACACATATGCATGTACATGCACACATATATAGACACGTAGACACACACGTGCACAGTCACATACACACAGAAGCACTCATGCACACACACGCACATACACAGGCATGCAAATATACACACACGGCGCAGCGTGGCTCTGTCCTCTCCTGCCCAGGGCTGCCCCTCAGACCGGTCTTGTTCTGCCTGCCCTGGTGCCCCTCACACAGGAGGTGTCCCTCACACCTGGTGCTCTCATCCGTGGCCTCTGCAGTCTGGCTGTGGGTGGGCCTGACCCTGAGAGTGGGAATGAGCCCTGCTGCAGCCTGGAGTCCCAGCCCTTCCTTCTGGTTGCTCTTCAGCGCACCCGCCACGGCTGGCTCAGCCCAGACCCAGCCAAGAAGACTCCGTGCACACTGCCTGGGTGGTCCTGCTCACCGGCACGCACCCTCCTGGGGCCCTGAGTGCCTGGCCCAAGCCACCTGAGAAACTTCAACCACTGTGTCTAACAGAGTTCCCCTCACACAATGTCCCTGTGGGAAACTACACGGCACCCTGTGACGATGCAGTCACCCTCACTCATAGACATGGGACAGCTCCCAGCTGTCCCCATTTAGTACAAACAATACTGTGAGCAACACCTGCATATCCATGGTTGTTTCCAGAAGATAAAGCCCATTCCAGCAGAAGAAGGGCCACGCTGAGGCCTCGGAGCCAGTGTAGACTAGCAGGGCTGGGGCAGCCAGAGCCCGGGATGAGGAGAGTTGAGGAGACTGGTGCAGAGAGGCCGGGCGATGCAGTCACCATGGCCTGGGGAGGAGTAGCACGCTTCTGGAATCTTCTTTACGTGCAGGAAGAGCCTCTGAAAGTTTCTCAAATGATGAGTACGGCCATGTCGGGAGAGATTTTAGGAGGACTTCCTGGCCTCACTCATCCCTCCAGTTACTCCCAGTCTCCTCCTGAGACAGGCAGCTGTGCAATGCCAGCCTTGCTGGGTCAGAACCACAAACTACCCTTCCATTCTTCCCTGGGAGTTCTTGCCTCAGAAAAGCATGCAGGCTCCCTGTGGGAAGGGCCAGATCTCCTGTGTCCACTCATGCCCAGAACAGGGAGCAACCCTCATAGCACCGAGCAGGTCAGGGGGACCTTGGCTACATCTGGCTACCCAGGTCCAAGCCTTCACCCTTCCTCCCGCCAGCCGCTCTTGGGGGGGCTTCCCAAGCCTCTAAAAGGAGGAGGAGACACAGAACAGCCAGAAGCCCAACAGAGGAAATGCTGTGAGGAGAAGGGGGATGAGGCGCCAGTGCTGGAGTCTGGCAGCTGAGCAGCATCATCACCAAGAACACAGGGACAGGAAGGGGCGCCACAGCCGGGCCTCACCCCAGAACCTGCAGGGATGGTGCAGGGATGGCCCTCCCCTAGAGGACACGGAGCATGACACAACCTGCTGAGGGGCAGAAGGCAAAATGAGGAGACCAGATGGGTCCCCAGCAGGACCACTGTACTGAGGGTCTGACTCCACTTGGTGATGTTTGCGGACAGCTCTGATTGCTCCCCGCACCTGGGCAAGCTGTAGCAGAAACCTGGCGCTGGTGGGAGACTCGAACCACACCGGCCCCTGCCTGAATGGGAACTCTCACCCCTCGTGGGGTCTGTGTCGGGCAGAGGACGAGGGCATCACCAACCCTGACATCAGAATCACATCGGGTGAGGATCCCTCGTGCTTCTGCAGGTGACCATAGCAACCACCCGCTGACCTAGGCAAGCTGGACTCTGCCCTGGGCCCCACCTGGCAGGGAGCCCAAGCTTCGGAGTCTCCTTCCTCGAAATTGTCAAAGTCCCCTATCAGTGCCCAGGACTAGGCAGGGTACCCCAAGAACAGACCAGGGTCCCAGTCCCCATTTCTCTCCTTTTGGGCATTCTCTCCCTTGATCTTCCACCTGGAGCTCAGGACCAACTTGATGCTCCAAGAAGCCTGAGACTTGCTGCAGTGGGGTCATCCAGGGACCCCATGGCTGGGCCCTGCCCTGCTGACTCTTCCCTCTGGCCAGCATGGGACATCAGTTGTGGGAGGTGCCTCCCAAGAGCTTTTTGAAGAGTCAACACATCCTTATTTAGCACTTGCTATATATAAGCACTAATGCTGCACACAAAGTTATTACATAAATTGCCTTCGAAACATAACTTTCATTAAACTTTTTATTTTAAGATAATTATAGATTCAAGTGCAGTTGTAAGAAATAATATAGAGAGATCCATGGACCCTTTACTCAGTTTCCCCCAGTGGTAGCATCTTGCAGAACTGTAGTGCAATATTACAAACAGGATATTGACATGGATACAGCAAGGATACAGAACATTCTGTCTCCACAGGGTCCCTCCCACAACGCTTTCATAGCCACACCCACTTCCCACCCATGCCCACCCCTCTTTAACACCTGGCAGTCACTGATTTCTTCTCCATTTCTAGAATTTTATTACTGATATGGTTTGGCTCTGTGTCCCCACCCAAATCTCATCTCAAATTGTAATCCCAATAATCCCCAGGTGTCGAGGGAGGGACCTGGTAGGAGGTGATTGGATCATGGAGGTGGTTTCCCCCATGCTGCTCTAGTGATAGTGAGTGAGTTCTCACCAGATCTGATGGTTTTGTAAGTGTTTGACAGTTCCTCCTTCACATGCTCTCTTCTCTCTCCTGCCGACTTGTGAAGAAGGTGCTTGCTTCCCCTTTGCCTTCTGCCATGATTGTAAGTTTCCTGAGGCTTCCCCAGCCAGGTGGAACTGCAAGTCGATTAAACCTCTTTCCTTTACAAATTACCCAGTCTCCAGTATTTCTTTATAGCAGTGTGAAAACAGACTAATACAATTACATAAATGGAATCATACAGCATGTTTCCTTTGTACAGATGTTTTGTACAGATGTTTCTTTTCTATCCTTCAACCTTGCTGAACTCATTTACTAGTTCTAGGAGACTTTTTTTAGATTCCTTGCAATATTCTACATAGATGATATCATTTGCAAACAGGAATAGCTACATTTCTTTCTTTCCAATCTGTATGTCTTTTCATTCCTTTTCTTACGTTATAGCCCTGGCTAGAATTTCCAGCACTAAGCTGAATAAAAGGGGTGAGAGTGGGCATCCTTGCTTTGTTCCTTTTGGGGATGGCTTTCTTCATTCCATGATATTCTATGGAAATTAATGTGGGTTGCCATGCACATCAATAGTTTTATTGCTGAGTAGTATTCCATGGTTTGGGTTTGCTACAGTTTGCTAAACCATAGACTGTTCAAGGATGTCTAGGTGTTTTCAGTTTCTATTGCAAATAAAGCTGCTATAAACTTTCATATGCAGGTTTCTGTGTGAACACAAGTATTCATTCCTCTGGGATAAATGCCCAGGAGTACAATTGCCAGGTCATATGGTAATTTTACTTTTTTTTTTTTCAGAAACTACTAAAATATTTTCTACAATGGCTATATTTTATATTCCCTCCAGCAGTGTATGAGGAATTCTGTTTGGACACCTTCTCACCAGCTTTTGTTATAGTCAATTTTGCCCTATTTTAGCCATTCTGACAGATATTTAAGAATATCTCATTGTGATTTTAATTTGCATTCCCCTGATGGATAGCCAAATTGAACATCTTTTCATGTGTTTATTTGCCATCTGTATATCTTCTTTGGGGAAATGTCTGTTCATGCCTTTTCACTCATTCATGCCGTGTTCTAGTTGAATGACTTGCTTTATTACTATTGAATTTTGAGGTTCTTTATATATTCTAGATACTAGTCCTTTGTCAAATATGTGGTTTGCAAATATTCTTTCCCACTCTGTAATTCGTATTTTCAGCCTCCTAACAGGGTCTTTTGAAGAGCAAAAGTTTTTATTTGGATGAAGCCCAACTTGTCCATTTTTCCTTTTATGGATTATGCTTCTTGGAATGAAGTCTAAGAGCTCTTTGCCTGGCCCTATATCTCAAAACTTTTGTCCTAGGTTTTTTCCTAAGTTTTATAGTTTACATTAAGGTTCATGATCGATTTTTAGCTAATTTTTGCATAAGGTGTGAGATTTTGTTCAAGGTTCAATTTGTTTCCTTGTGAATGGCCAATTGCTCCAGCACCATTTGCTGAAAAGCTATCTTTTCTCCATTGAATTGCTTTTGCACCTTTGTCAAATCCATTGGGCATATTTGTGCAAGTCTGTGTCTGGGTTCTCAATCTATATGTCTTTCCTTCACTACTGCAACACAATGTTGTTCATGGCAGCCATATAATAAGTCTTGAAATCATATAGATTGATTCCTTCCACTTTATTCTTCTTTTTCAAATTTGTTTTAGCTATTCAAGTTCTGTCTTTCCAAATAAATTTTAGAATAGTCTTGTTCATATTTACCCAAAAAAAATCTTGCTGAGATTTTGATAGGAATTGGGTTAAACTAGTACATCAATTTAGGGGAAAATGACATCTTTACTATGTTGAGCCTTCCAATAAATGAACAAAATATATTTCTCCATGTATTTAGATCTTCTTTTATTTCTTTGATCAGAATTACGTACCAGTGTGATCCTGGCAGGGCTTGGTGGCTCATGCCTGTAATCCCAGCACTTTGGGAGGCTGAGGTGGAAGGATTACTTGGGGCCAAAAGCTCAAGACCAGCCTGGGCAACATAGCAAGACCCTGCCTCTATAAAAGATTTAAAAATTAGCCAAGTATAGTGGCATGGACCTGTAGTCCCAGATACTAGGGAAGATGAGGTAGGAGGATCCCTTGAGCCCAGGAGGTCAAAGCTGCAGTGAGCCATGATCACACCACTGCACTCAAGCCTAGGTGACAGAGAGAGACCCTGTCTCAAAAAAATAAATAAATAAATAAATAAATAAAATAAACATACAATCCTATACAAATTTTGTTACACTTATAACAAAATATTTCATTTTTAAGCAGTTGCAAATAGCATAGTGTCTTTAATTTTGGTGTCCATGTATTCATTGCTAGTATACTGAAATACAATTGGTTTTTTGATGTTTCTTTTGTATCCTGAAAACTTGATGAAATCATTTACTAGTTCTAGGATATTTTTTGTAGATTCCTTGGAATAGTCTACATAGATGATATCATTTGCAAACAGGGACAGCTTCATTTCTTCCTTTCCAATCTGTATGTATTTTAACTACTTTTCTTACTTTATAGCCCTGGCTAGAACTTCCAGCGCTCAGTTGAGTAAGTGGTAAGTGAACATCCTTGCCTTCTTCCTGATCTTACAGGGACAGCATTGTCTTTCACCATGAAGTATAAGGTTAGTTACAGGATTTTTGCAGATGACCTTTGTCAAATTGAGAAAATTCCCCACCATTCTTATTTTTCAGAGTTTTTCTCTGAAAAATAAGTTTTTCTCTGATACGGTTTGGCTGTGTCCCCACCCAAATCTCATCTTGAATTGTAGTTCCCATAATTCCCACGTGCTGTGGGAGGGATATGGTGGGAGGTAATTTAATCATGGGGGCAGTTATCTCCATGCTGTTCTTGTGATAGTGAGTGAGCTCTCATGAGATCTGATAGTTTTGCAAGGTGCTTTTTCCTCCTTTTGCCTGGCACTTCTCCTTTCTGCTGGCATGTAAAGAAGGACGTGCTTGCTTCCACTTCCACCATGATTGTAAGTTTCCCAAGGCCTCCCCAGCCATGTGGAACTGTGAGTCAATTAAACCTCTTTTCTTTGTAAATTACCCAGTCTCAGATATTTCTTCATAGCGTGAGAATGAACTAATACACTCCCTGACTCTGCCTGATATTTCTTTCTCACTCTTTCCAGGGACAACAGAAGTAGCACAGGCATTCCACACTTGCAGCTGGGGCAGAAATGGACCTCACCCAGCCAAGGGGAGAGGAAGCCAGCTGTGCACGCACACCCTCCATCCCAGGCAAAGACTAACATACGAAACACAGGGAAGGCCAAGCCAAAGGACGCGGCTCAGACTCAGAGCAACCTACACTTCTTCCTCCTTCCCCCTGCTCTGAATCGTGGCCTCGGCCCCCTTGCAGGAGGACTAGGCCAATGGGTAGCCAAGGCCCAGCCCAAGGAGGGAAACTGGAGGCCCACTCAGCAGGAGGACGGCCCAGATGGGGCACCCACACTCTAGGTTATGGTGGCTGCTGGGCCACTTCTGTAGAAGAGGCTTGGAGGAGGGATAGAAAAGGTGCTTCCCCCAACAAGAGGGCAGGAGGGTCAGTGGCCTTTGCTCTGTCCCCACCAGCCCCTGCAGCCCACCCTCCAGCTGCTTAAGCCCAGTGCTTGGGGAGTGTGGAGTCAAGTATTATTCTCCTGTGTTTTGCTGTGCTTTGTCTGTTTGCAGGGGAGAGGGGGTTGGGATTTACTTTTTATTATATCCCCGCTTTGCATTATAAACGTGCATATTACAAAAATCAGAAAACATAGAAAAAGGGAAAAGAGCACTGATCATTCTAATGCCCTCATAAAAATATAAAGTAAACTGAGTAATAGAAAGTGCAGAACACAGAAGAAGGGAGAAAACTCAGAAGCTGGCCTGGGCTGAAGCAGACGCTTCCTGCATTCCAACTTGAGGCATTTCCTCACCCCAGCAGCCACTGCAAGGCAGGGGCTGGAGTTCAGCCCATTTCCTGATGCCTTCGCCGTTGACCCCTAACCCCCTCACGCCCACCTTCACCCCTGGGCGGCTACTAATCTCCTCCCTGTCTCTGCAGATTTGTCTCTGCTGGACGTTTCCTATAGATGGACTCAGCCCATAGGAGATGCCCTGTGACTGCACGGCATCATTTCTGTGCCTCGGTGCAGGCAGATGGCACATTCTGCTCATAACAAAAGCCGCCTCGTTAGGTCCCTCTTGGATATAAAATCTACCATCCTTCCACAGATAAACCCAATACTTAGCCGTATCCAGACTTCTGAAATTAATAAATCTGGAGACTCCTAGAGACCACAAGTGGGACTGTTGGCATGCAGACAGGCTATCTGAGGTCAGGGTGGTCCCACTAGGGCAGGGTTCCTCCACTGTGCACCCTGGGGGTGAAAGCTCTTCATGGTGGAGCCATCTCATGTGCTGTGGGATGGTACCCCCAGAGGCAGAAGCAAGAGTGCTCTGTATAGAGGAAGCAGAGCATCCTATGGGCTCAGACCGCCTGGGTGTGAATCCAGACTCTGCCTCTGAGCTGCTGAGTCCCCTGTGCATGGTGCACAGCCTCAGTTTTCCCATCTCTAAAATGGGGCTTCTGCTTCCCAGGAGTGTCGTGTGGGTCGGATGTGAAAATGAATAGGAAGCACTTGCCAATTTATATGCTTGGCAAAGGATCCAGCATGCGCTTGCTCCTCCCCAGAAGTCAGCTCTGTCATCATTCTCAGTCTTGCCTGAGGGGCTTACATTTCTAACCATGCTCCTGCCTAGGACCAGAGCAAAGTGGGCTCACTACTGGCTCAGATGCTCATTGAGACCTCTGCCAGCCCTGAGAGCCCAAGACCCTTGACCATCACCCACCCTGGAAACAGCTGTCTGCAGGCTAAAGTCTGCCTGACCTCTGGCAACGGGACCTGACCCTTTCAGCACAAGTACATTCAATTAGAGGAAGAAGCTCCCACGGTGGCATGGTGGGGCAGCTGTGCCATTTAACAAGCCACACCACCCCCTGGCAGCAGCCCTCCAGGATGACTTCCAGCCAAATGTGTGCTTGTTTTTTCAAACAGCAAATAAATGGGTCAGAAGCCAACAAACAGAGCAAGGCGCTGCCTCTGGAGGTAAGTGCCAAAGGATAAAGTTAGAGGCTCCATTAAAGAAGATTTAATGAGTTCGAAAGAGATCAGAAACAGGACAAACTCAAGGTGTAAATCAAATATTAATCATTGTAAAGGCGAGCCTCACTAAGATATAAATCAATAGCACAGGCAGACTGGCAAACATCTGCCTCTCAAAAGCGCTTCCAGAAATCTGGGGCTGAAATGTCAGGGGAACAGGAAGCTGGAGGAAGCAGAGTCTACCTGGGCCAGGAGGTGACAGAGGTGTCCCTGTGGACTGCCAGGCTATCCCTGGGAGCTTATCTTCCCCAGCGTGCTGGGCTGGGAACTCAGGATGAGGCTCTGCCCTACTGCCAACTCCCAGGAGGTTCCCCCACTTCATCTTTCATTCTGTCAATGAGCCCTCTCCCCCAGGCCGGGCCCAGTCCTAGGCAAAGACGGGCACCGTCCCTGGCCCTCAGTCCCACAGCCTGTGTCACTGCACTCGTGTGCTGCCAGGAAACTGAGGCTCAGAAATGTAAGTTAGCAGGGGAGGCGGGAGTCCAGCCAGGGCCCTTGGGTTCAAACCTCCCCTCCTCCCGGGTCCTCTGCTGCCCCAACCCTCCCCAGGGCAGCCCTCCCACCAGCCAGGGAGGTGTGGGCAGCATGTATGCGCAGCGCAGTGGGTGGGGCGCCTCCTCCCAACCAGTCAGTTCTGTCCTGGCCCCAGCTGTCAGCACCCCCCTCCTTGCCCTGTCCACTGCCCTGACCAGGACACCAAGCCCATTACCCTCTAGGAGAGGGCCTGGCCCACCTTGAGCAGGATGGGAGCAGGGGTCACAGGGCCCACTCACCTCCCCTCAGTGCTGACTGCTTCTGGGCAACTACCCAAAGGTTCTCATCTCCCCACACCTGCCCGCTCTACCCACATGTGTCCCCCTGCCAGCACCTGTCCCCCTGCCAACACCTGCCCCCTCTGCCCATACCTGCCACCTCTGCCCGCACCTGCCACCTCTGCCCAAACTTGCTATCTCTGCCCATACCTGCCCCCTGCCAGCACCTGCCTATCAGGGGAAATTCACCCCTGATATTTCACGTAGGTTCTTTTCTATTTTCCCTAAGTGTCGGCTGGTCTGAGAAATACAGGGACAGAGTACAAAAGAGAGAAATTTTAAAGCTGGCTGTCTGGGGGAGACATCACATGTCGGCAGGTTCCGTGATGCCCCACAGGCCGCAAAACCAGCAAGTTTTTATCAGTGATTTTCAAAAGGGGAGGGAGTGCACGAACAGGGTGTGGGTCACAGAGATCACATGCTTCGAGGGCCACAAAAGATCACGAGGCAGAAGGTCAGGGCGAGATCACAAGGTCAGGGTGAGACTAGAATCACTAGTGAACTTCCATGGCCCGCTGCACACGCACTGTCAGGGTTCAAGAGCAGCGAACCGGTCTGACTAGAATTTGCAGGCTGGAATTCCCTAATCGTAGCAAGCCTGGGGGTGCTGCAGGAGACTAGGGCGTGTTTCATCCCTATCTACACCTGCATAAGGCAGATACCCCCAGAGCGGCCATTTCAGAGGCCCCGCCCTGGGAATGCATTGTTTTCCCAGGGCTGTTAATTATTAATCTTCCTTACTGGGGAAAGAATTCAGCGATACTTCTCTTACCCGTTTTCGGTAATAAGAGAAATATGGCCCTGTCCCACCCAGCCCACAGGCAGCCAGACTTTAAGGTTATCTCGCTTGCTCCCTGAACATCGCTGTTATCCTGTTCTTTTTTCAAGATGCCCAGATTTCATATTGTTTAAACAATCTGTGCAGTGAGCGCAATCATCACAGGGTCCTAAGGTGACATACATCCTCAGCTTATGAAGATGATGGGATTAAGAGATTAAAGCAAAGACAGGCATAGAAAATCACAAGAGTATTGACTGGGGAAGTGATAAGTGTTCATGAAATCTTCACAGTTTATATTCAGAGATTGCAGTAAAGACAGGCATAAGAAATTATAAAAGTATTAATTTGGGGAACTAATAAATGTCCATGAAATCTTCACGATTTATGTTCTTTTGCCATGGCTTCAGCCCGTCCCTCCGTTCAGGGTCCCTGACTTCCCGCAACACCTGCCACCTCTGCCCGCACCTGCCACCTCTGCCCACCCCACTGCCCAGGGCTTTCTCTGGCCACTCCAGGGTCAAGCTGGATGTGCCAGTGCATTGACACCCCCAGGACCAGCACCCTCGTCCCTGGGCTGGCATCCTGGTCTCTGGGGGCTACCGCAGCAAGTCACCACAACTGGGTGGCTGAAAACAACAGAAACTGAGTATCTCACAGCTCTGGAGGCGAGAAGTCAGAAATCAAGGTGTCGGCCAGCCAGGCTCCCTCTGCAGACACTAGGGAAGGATGCTTCCTGGCTTCCTCCAGGCTCCTGCAGCTCCAGACATTCCTCAGCTTGTGGCAACAACACTCGAATCTCTGCCTTCTTCACATGGCCATCTTCCCTCCATGACTCTATCTCCTCTCCTCTTCTGGAAAAGACACCAGTCATTGGACCAGGGCCCACCCTAACCCAGTATGCCCTTGTCTTAACTCAATCGCGTCTGCAAAGACTCTATTTCCAAATGAGGTCCCATTCCCCGTCACCGAGTGTGAGGACTTCAGCATATGTTTCGGGGGGACACATTTCAACCCCAACAACGCAGTACCTCTGAGGTGTGTTCCAGTCGGAGTGGACCTCGGACCAATAGCACCTGCAATGCCCCACGGGTTGTTAGAAATGCAGGACTCAGGCCACCCCAGACCTGCAGGACCAGCATCTGCACTGGTCCCTGAGGCTTCAGGACACTGCTCTACACCATGCCGCTGTGGTCCCCAGAGGGACTGAGCCCTGATGGCCTCAACCCATCACACCCTTCATCATCTCCTTCCAGGCCCTGTCTCATGCCCCTGTTCCCACAGATGCATCCTAGAATCAGCTTCTGCATCAGTGTTCGTGCTCACAGCCTTGTCTCATGTCAGCTCTTGGGAAACCCAACGTGAAATGGGGTGTAGGCCCAGGGCTGCCTGTTCAGAGCACCTGGTCCTCTCCAGAAACAATGACCCATGGTTGCCGGCTCACCCTGGGCAGCAAACACTAGGGTCGTTCATTGATTTACTGCATCCAAGCAGGCTCAACGGATGGAAGAGAAGGCCGAGAGACAGGGTTTCATCTTGGGGGGAAGCTCCCTTCAAGCCCCAGCACTGAGATTGCCTTCAGGGACAGACACACGGGGCTTGGTGGCAGAAGAGATCAGGCAAAGGAACAAGGGTTTGGCATCAGCTACAAGAGAGCCATTTACCCCCCAACCCACCGCCCTGGCCACTGTCCAAAGCAGCTCCACCTCCGCAGCCCTCCCCACAGCCTGGTTAAGAGGAGGAGGGGACCCCAGGCTAGATGGAAGCAGAAGCGAGTGGGCCCCCCAACAAAGTGGTCACCAGCCCCTCATCTGCCTCCCCCTGCCTGATGCAGCTCCATCCTGATTCTGAAGGACACTTTTGGAGATGAGATCACTTTTGCTGACCTTGGCTTTGAGCCTTTCCAGGCCAAGGAACAAATGCAGCGGTCTCTGATCTTCTCCAAGTGGCTCAGAGTTCACCACACGGAGACGAGATTTGCAACTTGGTTGCTTTCTTCAGAACATGCCTCTGGCCTTTTGTAAAACTTCCCAAAGAACAGGCTGACCTGGATGTTCCAAGCCTCTCTCTGTTCCCCTCAAACGAGAAAATCACTTCTAAAGGGGAAGGAGAAATCTGAGGCTCTCAACAAAATATTTTCTGTCTGAACTAATTTTATGGTGGTCCAGCCCGTTTCCGACTTTCAAAAGCTTCATAGAAATTGTTCTGGGAATGAGTTTAAATGCCCAGAGAGTCAACATCACTGAAGCATCAGGGCTTGGCTGTGAAATGTCCGGTTCCACTACGTCACGCCACACTGAGGTGCCCCATGCCCGCAGCCACAGGAGAACGCCACACCTCCCAGGAACCAGAGGCAAAGGCTTCAGGCATAGCCAGTGAGAGACAAAAGCTCCAAAGGGAGAAGAGTGGAATGAGCTCCCAACACCCAGAAGCTGTTTAACTCAACAGACACTGATTTAATGCCTGGGACGTGTGGCCAGGCTGGCTGGGCCTGGCAGGCAGGGTTCCGTGGTGCTAGCAGCTGTGGGCTCTGAGGGGTATTGCTAGGGCCACCTCCCAGCTCCGAGCCTTCCCAGCCACAGGAATCACCCTGAGCAGATTCTGTACCCTCTCAGTCTCCATCTTCTCATCTGAAAGCAGGAATAATAAGAATATTTCCCCCTTAAGGCTGTTTTGAGAATCAGAATTCATGGAGCATAGGATGTGTTTGAACAAGAATCAAAACCTTGCCTGAAAAGGAAGGGCTGAAAAGCGGATGCTCTGGCTGCCCTGACTGGGACATTCAACAGGTGGGACTGAGGGTGTCGGGATGTCTCCCTGGGCACGCAAAAGATCTCCAGGGCCGGGCGCAGTGGCTTACGCTGGTAATCCCAGTACTTTGGGAGTCTGAGGTGGGCGGATCACTTGAGGCTGAAAGTTCGAAAACAGCCTGGCCAACATGGTGAAACCCCGTCTTTACTAAAAATATAAAAATTAGCCAGGCATGGTGGCATGCGCTTGTAGTCCCAGCACTTTGAGAGGCTGAGGCAGGTAGATCACTTGAGATCAGGAGTTCGAGACCAGCCTGGCCAACGTGTCAAAACCCTTGTCTCTACTAAAAACACAAAAATTTGAGTCACTGTAATCCCAGCTACTCGGGAGGCTGAGGCAGGAGAATCGCTTGAACCCGGGAGGTGGAGGTTTCAGTGAGCCAAGATCGCCCCACTGCACCCAGCCTGGGTGACAGAATGAGACTCCATCTCAAAAAAAAAAGAAGGATTTCCAGCATATTCTGGGGACTCTTCAGCTGCAAAAGGCTCACACCCCCTGGACATTTAGTTAGAATTTCGTGTCTCTGTTGAGTGTCCCTTTCTAAGAGCCCCCATGGACCCCCACTCCTCCAAGTTAAGAGCTAGTCTTGTCTGGGATGATGAACTAGACACCTCTGCTGCTCCCCTACTTTTCTACTGCACACCCCAAGCCTTCATGCTTTTGCTGGGGCACACCTGACACTGCAGACCTCCTCGCCTCTCCAGGAGATCGGCACAACTACCATCCCATTCAACAGATGAAGAAACTGAGGCCAGCAAGGCAAGGCCCTGGCCCAAAGCCACAGAGAAGGCTCTGGTCCAGCTCAGTTCGGCCCCTACTGCCTGTCTAACCACCAGGCCACACCTCCCCAGGCACTCAGGGACCTGGCCCAGACTGCTTCTTTCCAGATGGCCTTGGGCGGAGTGACAAGAATGCGCAGGGCTGTCTCTGTGCGGGCTGGGAGGAAGGGGCCTCGGCTGAGAGGCGAGGGGCAACTTCTGCCTTTCATGTGCTGTCTCTTTTCTGTGCTTCAGTGGGGAAAGCAGAAGTGCTTGCTCGCAGTGAGCAGGAATCCGGCCAGTGAAGTTGCACGCAAGCTCTGCCGTCTGCCGGCTCTCTCACCAGCCCCTCAGCCCTGGGGGGGCAGGGAGCCTCTGAAAGCAACGCGAGACTCGCACTCGACTTGCAGTACGTACCCTCAGGTTTCAAAAAGCGTGTCTGGCGTCAGATCTGTGAATTGTTTAACAGGATTAGCCCAGCTCACCAGCAGACGGCTGTCACTTTGTTCCTGGCGAGAGGAGCTCTGATAGGAAGTTGCAACAGCAGGTTGGAAATCCAAGGATCATGCTCAGTGCATCCTGCTGGAAGTTCCCACAGACAAGAGCAATCACCTGATTGTGTTATCACTGAGGATGCTGTCAGGGGCTCGGAGTCCTGGCTGGAACAGAGGCCAGATGGCCCTGCATGGGGGCCAGTGGGAACCAGAGCCTGGGCTTCTGCAGAAGATCACAGTTACTCAGGGTCTCAGCAGGCTTCTCCAAGCATCCCCAAGCTTCTGCTGCTTTACCAGCCCCTGCATTCCACCCAGTCCCAGCTCATTCAAGATTGTCCAGAAAGACCAACATCCAAGACTCACTAAAGCTGCAAGAAGACTGGGCTTGGCTTCTCCCTGGGGACAGCATCAAGCCTTAGATCTGCAGCAAATGTTGGCCTGGTGGTGTATTGAAGGCACACAGCTGAGTGCCAGACAGCCTGCATTCAAATCCCAGCTCTGCCACTTTCTAGTGGATGACAGTCAGGCATCTCAACCTCTCTGGGCCTCAGTTTCATCATCTGTAAAATGGGGAGATGGTGCCAATAATAGGCTCTGCATCAAGGGTATGTTAGAAGGATTCAATGCATTGCCATGTGCCAACACTTAGAACAGTGCTTGCATAGGAAATACACTACCCATGCTGGCTGTTGTTGTATTATAATTATTATACGATATGTTATACTGTTATTGTGTATATAATGTTGTTATCATTATGATATATAGCAATATTACTATTACCATGTGACAGGCAATAGACTAACCCTACTTCTTCACATGAATTATTATCTTGTAATGCTCCCCATAACTCTCTAGGGTTGAAAGCATTGTAGCCATTGCACACATGAAGACCTAGTGGCCGGCCCACAGTGCCCTGGGTGGCTGTCAGTAGAACTAGAGTCTAGACTCAGGTCACTGGACTCCAGGGTGACCAACCTTAGCCACACTCCACCACACAGGGCTGAAAACTCAAATGCCCAAGGAGCCAGACAAACAGCCCAGGGCTAGTGAAAAACAGCAACAGATGTGGGCTCACTGTTGGGGGTGCTATAGGGAGTACTGGTGATTGTGGCAAACCTGAGTGAATGTCCTGTTTAAAGGGATCAGCTAGGCTGGGTGGCTCATGCCTGTAACTTCAGCACTCTGGAAGGCTAAGGCAGGAGAATGGCTTGAGGCCAGAAGTTCTAGACCAGCCAGGGCAACATAGTGAGACCCTGTCTCTACAAAAAAAACAAAAATTTAATTAAAACATTAGCCAGGCATGGTGTACATGCCTATAGTCCTAGCTACTCAAGAGGCTGAGGTGGGAGGGTGGCTTAAGCCCAGGAGTTTGAAGCTACAGTGAGCTATGATCATGCCACTACAGTCCAACCTGGGTGACAGAGCAAGACCCTGTCCCTTAAAAAAAAAAAAAAAAAAAAGCAAGAGGCCAGCCACTTCTCTGATCCAGGTAACTGGAAACACAAAGGAATACAGGTCTAGTGTAGCCACACCAGCCTGTTTTTCAAAAGAAAGATACACTTTGACTTAATTTTTTAAAGTTAGAAAGCTACTTTTAAATTTGAACACAGGCTGGGCACAGTGGCTCACACCTTTAATCCCAGCACTTTGGGAGGCC
The DNA here is from genome assembly GCF_028878055.3 of Symphalangus syndactylus. Classification (NCBI taxonomy): domain Eukaryota; kingdom Metazoa; phylum Chordata; class Mammalia; order Primates; family Hylobatidae; genus Symphalangus; species Symphalangus syndactylus. The sequence continues at coordinate 31,138,447 of NC_072444.2, read as the reverse complement.
AAGGCAGATGGATCACCTGAGGTCAGGAGTTCAAGACCAGCCTGGCCAATATGGTGAAACCCCGTCTCTACTAAAAATACAAAAATTAGCTGGGCATGGTGGCAGGCACCTATAATCCCTACTCAGGAGGCTGAGGCAGGAGAATCACTTGAACCTGGGAGGCAGAGGTTGCAGAGAGCCGAGATCGCACCAGTGCACTCTACCCTGGGGAACAGGGTGAGACTCGCATCTCAAATAAATAAATAAGTAAATAAATAAGTAAATAAATAAAAAATAAATTTAAACACAGAATGACTCAAAACATGTTTGTTTGAAAACCCTCTAGGAGCCAGACCCAGCACACAGCCCCAGGCCCAGGACCCTTGCAGTGGGAGAGGCACTCAGAGAACGCCAGTCCCTCCACGGGCCCATGCACCTCCCTAAAGACCTCCTCGAGGACCAAGTCTCCAATAGGAAGCCCAGTTTTTCCTGCAGAAAGAAGCAGTCTTGGAATAAAGATCCAGATTCGAGAGCAGGGATCACAGAGCCACCTGCACCTCACCAGCCCCAGGAGCCTTGCCAGGAAACAGAGAAGTCTAGAGTCTGCCGGATTCCAGCACTCATGAAACCCAGGCCTCCCATTTCACAGATGTGGACTGAGACCTAGGAAGGAAGGGCATTTGCCCAAAGTCAGGCAGAGGCACAGCCACAGAGCAGGTCTGCAGCACAGCCGCTCTGTGTCCTGGGCCACCCCCTCATCACAATTGGCTCTGACTTGTCAAAGCAGGCCTGCTTTTTCCCTACCCCCTGGTCTGTACCCGTGGTGGCTCTCACCCTCCCCAGGGAAGCAGCCTGGACTCCACGGAGGCCTGTCTGCATGCCAGCCCCCGTCACCCGATGCCAAGCCGCCCGTGGGATCAGATGAATGCACCGCCTCTCATCAAAGACCATGAAAACACTTTGAACGCGGTACACTTTGAAGCTCCGTTTGACTTTCAGTCCAGGCCTGCAAAATATCTTTGCAGAACAATAACCTAGATTTGTCATGGCACATTTTGACACATTTGTATGGTCCCTTGATCTATCCCTCGGCTAACAATAGCTCCCCGGTTTCACTTTAAATAAGAACATTCACAACACAGACAAGAAGAATGGGGGTAAAACGGGCAATTACTTCAAAAAAAAAATAACTTGCACAAATGCGGAGACAAATTCAGTCTGCTGAAAATGAAGCCGCGTTTCCAGCCAAGTGACAGATTCATAACCAAGCAGCTCTAATGGCTGTTGACAGGCCCCAATCTAAAAGGGAGAGAAGAGAGAGAGGTTGAGATTGGCTGTGGAGCGGATAATGGGATTTGGGGCCCTTCATTTGCAGGTCGCTGGTTTTAATTTAGCCCAAACGCCCTGTCACTAAGACTTGCCACTGTCTGGCCACCGATGAGAAACAGGCAGGCCCGGGACATTCATGGGAAACGGAGGGGGGTCCGCAGGAGCTGATCCTGACAGCGCTGTGGGGAGCACAGAGGTGGAGAAGGACAGACACCAGGGGCTCTAGGTGGAGCTGGAAGTCCGCCTGCCACTGGAAATGCAACAGCGGGTCCTGCTTCAGGGACCTTCCATTCTCTGTTGCCGCCACTTCCAAACAACAAAGTCCAAAATGGCCAATCCCGGCTTTCCCTCCTTTCGTGGCAAAAGTAGCTCCCTTTAGTCTGCTATGCAGCCATTGTTGGATGTTCACAGCAGCCCCAGGAGGTGTACCAGCCTCTGCTCCCATTTCTCAGGTCTCAGAGAGCACCATGATTTGCCGAAACAAAAGGAAGAGCAGAACTTGAACATGGGTGAGCTTGGTGCAAAGCCCCACCTGCTCAGAACACCCCTGAGCTCAGCGACGCCCCCACCTTCTCATCCCATTCAGACAGCTCAAACAGTGCATTTCAACCCATGACCGGATACTCCTCAGCCTCCAGGAGGAAGGGAATTCCAATACATGCTTTAGGGTGGATGAACATTGAAGACATCCTGCTAAATGAAACAAGCCAGACACAAAAGGACAAAAGACTGTATGATTCCACTTCTACGAGGTCCCTAGCATCACCAAGTTCACAGAGACAGAAAGTAGATTCAAAGTTGCTGGGGTTGGGGGAGGGGAAAACAGGGAGTGAGTATTTAAGGGGGACAGAGTTTCCGTTTCAGAAGTTAAGAGAAGTTCGGGAGTTGGATGGTGGATTAGGCCATGCTTGCATTGCTGCCAAGAAATACCTGAGCCTGGATAATTTATAAGAAAAGAGGCTTATCTGGGTCATGGTTCTGCAGGCTAAACAGGAAGTGTAGTGGCATCTGCTTCTGGGGAAGCCTCAGGAAGCTTTGACTCATGGCAGAAGGTGAAGCAGGAGCCTGCACGTCACATGGCCAGAGCCAGAGCAAGGCAGGGAATCAGGGGGTGCCCCATGCGTAATCGGGATGCCCCAGATCTCCTGAGCACTCACTCCCTATTGCAAGGACAGCATCAAGCCATAAGGGATCTGCCCCCATGACCAACACACCTCCCACCAGGCCCCACCTCCACCGGAGATTACATTTACACGTGAGATTTGGGCGGGGACACATGTCCAGAATTTAGCAGATGGTGGTGATGGCTGCACAACCATGAGAGTGTCCTGAACTGTACACTGTAATGCGGCTGAAATGGTCGATTTTGCTATGCATGCTGCACCCCACACACACGTGCATTTCAGGGCCTGAATGGACAACCCCCACTGTCCCTCCTGCAGTCACCTCCTTTGTTAAACAATCATTTATTAAGAACTTACTATGTGCCAGGGGCTTTGCTGGGCACTAGGGCTGGAGATGAAATAAGTTTACTGCCCTGGAGACTTGAAGCCCAATGGGGCTAAATGGGCCAGAAAACAGGCAGCTACTCAGAGTGCACAGGGCCAGGGATGCTCTAGAGGGGACAGGAGCAGCTGTCAGGAGGCACCGCAGTGGGTGAAGACAGCTCCAATGCGCCACTGCTACGAAATTAAAGTCCATCACACAGGCCCAGAACCTGTTCTTGCCATTTCTCCCAGAAACCTCTGGGGCCCCACAGAGGAGCCAAGGGTGTGGGCAGCTCCTCTGCCTCTCCCTCGCCAGGTCACCTGTCTTCATGTGGGTCTGTGTCAGAGCGAGCCAGAGCCCTGCGCTCTTGGGAAGTGAAGGATGTGATGTTTACTCATTCCCTCCCTGGCCATTTCTCATGCTCTGTCTTCAGGAACCGGGAAAGAGAGATGGATGGGCCCAAGGCCGCCTCGCACGCTGCGCTGGGGACATGCACCCAAATTTCGCTGCGACGTCATCCATCTCAGCTTTATTATATCCTGACAATGACTGTTTGAGGTCTTTGTCATTTCCCAGACCGAGGCTTATTTTTTATTTTCAGCAACTTGTCAAATGCAGTTTTCGTGGAGCCGTTTCCTTCAGCCCCTTGGTCTGGCTGTGATGGGGCAGTTCAGAGAGTTTGCTCATGTTGGGGGAAGATTTTGTGTCTGATCATGGACAGCTCTGATCTTAAAAGAATCCATTCTTGAGGCCGGTTGCACCTCGCAGGGCCGTTGCCATGTAATAGACTGGGCCACACCTCTGATCCTTTTCAGAGGATCAGGAGGACAAGGATTTACCCGCTAGGTGAGGTGAGTCCTCTCTCACCGACCAGCTGGGGAAAAGGGACCAGACTGGGGGATGACTAGCCCCCGGGCTAACAGCCAGGCTTCAGTGAGCAAAGTTTTAACTTTACCTTTAAAAACTGCACAATTATTATTTGTCAGGGCCAGGCGTGATGGCTCACACCTGTCATCCCAGCACTTTGGGAGGCCAAGGCGGGCAGATCACCTGAGCTCAGGAGTTCGAGACCAGCCTGGCTAACATGGCAAAACTTCGTCTCTGCTAAAAATACAAAAATTAGCCAGGCATGGTGGGACATGCCTGTGATCCCAGCTACTGGAAAGACTGAGGCAGGAGAATTGATTGAACCCGGGAGGTGGAGGTTGCAGTGAGCCAAGATCACACCAATGCACTCCATCCAGCCTGGGCGACAGAGCAAGCCTGTATCAAAAAAAAAAAAAAAAAAAAAAAAAAAAAGCCTGCACAATTTCTCAGTTTAAAGTTTTTTTATATAAGAAGTGGTTAACTTTGCAGCCTTGTGAAAGTCAAACAGAACCTAAATCCGAATCTGCTGAAGAGCCTTCTGGAAGGGGCATGAGTGGAAGTCAATCGTGGGCTGCCCCAGAACCTGCCAAAGGTCTTTGAAGCCACAAGATCTGCACATGGGAAGAGGAGGCCCTGAGGAGCCCAGAGGGCCCAGAGCTAAAACTCAGGAACACAGGTTCAGCCCTTTAAGAATAAGACTTTAAAGTTTAAAAAGCAGAGAGAAGAAATTATTTAAAACCTAAACTGACTATAGCTACATACATCTAACTTCTAAATGAGACAGCATAATTTGTATCACTATATTCCTTTGCTCTTGCTGCATAACAAATTAATACAAATTTAGCGGCTTCAAACAACAGAGTTTCATCCTCTCAGAGCATCCACGGGTTGGGAGTCTGGGCACGGCAAAGTTGGGTCCTCTGCTCGGGATCCCACAGGCTGAAAACAAGGCAGCAGCCACTGCCTTCCCATGCAAAACTCAGAGCCCTCTTCTGACCCCGTTAAGCTTGTTGGTAGGATGTGCTTGTAGGACTGAGGTCTTTAGCTCCCACAGGCCCCCCTCAGCTCCTGGTCACCTGGCCCCCTCACAATATGGAAGTTGGTTTCTTCTCAGCAGGAGAATCTCTCTCGTGCTTTGAACCTCTGACTTCAAGGAGACCCTTGTCCCTTTTTTAGGGTTGACATGGTTTGACTGTGTCCCCACCCAAATCTCATCTTGAATTGTAGTTTCCGTAATCCCCATGTGTCGAGAGAGGACCCAGTGGGAGGCAGTTGAATCATGGGGGTGGTTACCCTCATGCTGTCCTTGTGATAGTGAGTTCTCATGAAATCTGATGGTTTTATAAGGAGCTTTTCCTCCTTTTGCTCAGCACTTTTCCTCCTTTTGCTCAGCACTTTTCCTCCTTTTGCTCAGCACTTTTCCTCCTTTTGCTCAGCACTTTTCCCCCTTTCACTCAGCACTTTTCCTTGCTGCCGCCATGTGAAGAAGGACATGTCTGCTTCCCCCGCTGCCATGATTGTAAGTTTCCTGAGGCCTCCCCAGCCATGCTGAACTGTGAGTCAATTAAACCTCTTTCCTTTATAAATTACCCAGTCTTGGGTATGTCTGTATTAGAAGCATGAGGATGGACTAATACAAGGGTTCACCTGATTAGGTCAGCCCCACCCGGGATGATCTCCCTTGTGGTTGACTGGCGGTCAATTGATTTGGGACTTCCATTGCATCTTTGAGATCCCTTCACCTTTGTCCTATAAGTGACATAAAATCTATCACAGGAGTGAAATTTACTTTATTCCTAGTTCTGCACATGCTCAAGCTGAGGGATGTTACACCAGGGGTGGGAATACTGTGGGCTCTGGAAGGTAGAACAACGGCCCCCAAAGAAATCCACATTCTAATCTCATGTGACCTTACAGAGCAAAAGGGACTTTGCAGACATAATTAGAGTCAAGAAACTCCAGGTGGAAGATGATCTCAGATTATCCACGAGGGCCCAAAGTAATCCTATGAATTCTTAAAAGCAGAGACTCTTTCCTGGCCATGGTCTGAGGGACATGTGGCTATGGAAACAGGGTCAAAGAGATGCTACATGGCTGGCTTTGAAGATGGAGGAAGGGGCCAGGAGCCAAGGGATGAAGGTGGCCTCTTGAAGCTGCCAAAAAAAAGTCAGGGAACAGATTCTCTCCTGGAGCCTCCAGAAGGAACCAGCCTGCAACACCTTGATTTTAAGCCAGTGAGGCCCTTCTGAGACTTCTGACCTCCAGAACTGTAAGATAACAAATCTGTGTCGTTTTAAGCCAGTAAGGTTGTGGTGATTTGTTACAGAAGTTGTAGCAAATTAATATGGGGCTATATCAATTGCCCAGAAAATTATAATACCACTAACTTGGAAACGTGTTTGAAATCTTAAAACAGCAGAAATTTATTGTCTCACATTTCCAAAAGCCAGAAGACTGAGATGAAGGTATCAGCAGGGTCCCACTTGCTCTGGAGTTCCTGGCCTCTCCCAACTTCTTGTGGCCCCAGGCACTCCTTGGCTTGTGACCGCATCACTCCAGTCTCTGCCCCCATCTTCACGTGGCCTTCCCCTCTTCTCCACCTGTCTCTCCTCTGTGTGCCTCTTATGAGGATACTTGGCACCGGGTTTACAGCCCACCTGGATAATCCAGGCACATGCTAGCTCAAGACCCTTCACCTAATTACATCTGCAAAGACTCTTTTCCCAGTTAAGATCACACTCACAGCACGTGGATATATCTTTGGAGAGGCCACCATTCAGCCTCCTACAGGAACTTCTCATAATTCTTCCTGCCAGAGTTAGTAAGAAAAAAAAATCCTACACGGATATTGGTAGGAAGGAGAGAAAGAAGTGGCCAGTGTCTCGTGGCCTCTTCCGCCTTCTGGATTGTTGAAGCCGGGGCCTGGAGGGGACGGTCCTGCCACTCCACAGGGGGCACTAATGGGACCAAGCTAACCTGTCCAGTGAGAATCCTGCAGGGAGACCTGAGGGTACCAGGAAGGTGCAGGGGAAGGCCCGGGAAATGGAGAGAGCTGGTCTAGAGGGGAGGAGCAAGCCATGTGGGGCAGCCAGTGTGCCTTTCACCTGGGGGAGTATTACCCATTTGGAGCTGTGCGTCTGGAACACCTGCCTCACACACGAAGGACTGGGGTAGATGTATGTTCTCTGCAACAACAAAGAGCAGTGGCTGAGAGTAACTTAGAAAGCAGCCGGCTAATGTTGGCATCCCAGATCGACCCCCTCCTCGCTGAATGTTAGCATCTCTGTGCCTCAGTTTCCTCATCTGCAAATGGGGGTGATAAGAAACGTACACACCTCCCAGGCAGTGGGGAGGATTAAACTGCTCTGACACGATCCGGACATGTTCAGGGTGGTATCCGCAGTAAACCACGCTCTGAAAACGGCGGCGCGTCAGGGCCAGCAGTGGGAGCTCTCCGTGCCTGGGTTGACGCCAGTGTGGAGGTGGAGGAGGGGCTGCAAGACTCTGAGTGGGAAGACCCCGCAAAGCAGGAAAACAGAGCCAGAGCTGAGGGCCAGCGGCAGAAACGAGAGCCCCTGTGACTTTGAGGCACCCTTTGGAGGGGCAGGAAGCAGGAGGGGTAAATTTTCTCCAAAACCCAAGAGGCAGAGTGAACCCACATGACAACTGGGTTTCTCAAGCAATTATAATAGCCTGTTTATCTAGCACTTACCACTCCCAGGAACTATGATAGCAAATTTACTTAGATATGCCTTTGCTCCCCAGAGCCCTATGGTATATTACTATCCCCATCATACAGAAAACGACACTGAGGGTCATAGTGGAGCAGTAGCTTGCTCAACACCATAGTGGGGCAGTAGCTTGCTCAGCATGAGAATACCCTGGACTCCAAAGCCCAGGCTCTTAACCAGTGGCAACTCCCTCCTCGGGGCAACAGCAAGGACTGGAGCCTTAGGGGCGGCATGAAGTTCCCATGACCTTGGGTGGAACTCTTCCCTCCACTCCTTCCAAGGAAAATGCAAATAGAAGTTCCTGTCCTTGGCCACCCAGGGATCTTAGAGGACTCAGGTGAGAGGGCCCAGTGGGCAAGCGGAGCCACATCCCCTTGTAAAACGCACCCTCACTTCTGCAGAGGCGGCTGCCCCTTGGTGAGGGCAGGGTGGGGAGCAGCGCAGCTCAGGAGGGGACCCTGTTCCATCCCCACTGCAAGCAGAGTTCTGCCTTTGATGTCCTCTCTAGGCACCTGAGTCCTATGAGTCACCAGTCCAGACCTCTGTGTGTGACAACAACTGTAACCTGGGCCTTTTGCAGACATCGACGTGTGAGCAGCAGCAACCCATAGGAGGCGTGGTTTGTAACATGGTCAAATCCCATTCTGCGCAGGTTCCCTGCTGCAGGTCTCAATTCACAGTCATTCCTGTGAATGCAGGAAGTGAGACTGGCTTCCTGGAGGAGGAGGCATGAGCAGGGCCTGGGGTCAGGAGGGTCCAGGGCACTGCTCCCAGGCAGTGCAGACCTCAAGGCATGGACCATGTGGCCTGGGCTCTCTGGGCCCCTGGCATCCCCAAGTGTGGAGAGACAGTGACCTCCACTCTCCATTAACAAGTTTCCTGTCCATGTCCCCACCGTCCCACCCACGCTCAAGTCCTTGAATCTTAAGAGCAGAATTGGGTGAACTTTACAGAAACTTCTCATCAATCACAACTTCAGGCACCAGCAGAAACGAATTGAACTACTTGGAATTATCTGCTTCTTGCATCCTCGCCTTTGAGGTGGGGGGCTGTGATCGGGACCCGCTGCAGCTTAAGAGTAGACCCGGTGGCTTGGCCTCCAGCCAGGAGGAAGCAGCTGAGTGACCACTCAAGCAGCCATCCCCCATCTCACCCCTCAAGGCTCACCTTGGTTTTTTAATACATGTTTTGGTTTCATGAAGATGAGATTGAGACCAAGCTTAAAAAGCTTCAAATCCTGATCAGCACCTCTGGCTTGCAACTTGCAAAGCAATCAGCAGCATCTACTCAAGAAAGTTATTTCTCTCGATCTCTGCTTTCATGTAGTTAAAATATGCCTAGGTGTAGGGTCTTTTGTTGTTTGTTTGTTTCTGAGGCAGAGTTTCACTCTGTCACCCAGGCTGGAGTGCAGTGGCATGATCTTGGCTCACTGCAACCTCCACGAAGGAAATAATGTATACAGTAGTCCACTTCCAAGACAAAGTGCCTTGAATTGGTTTAGGCCAGCAAATACAGAAGAATTAAAGTATACTAGGCCCCTGCGTGGATAGCCGACGCCTACTTGTTGGGCTCCCCCGTCCATGACCCCCTTAGTTGCCCCCATTCAAACCAAAGAAGTTTAGTCTAAGATTAAAGTTTACTAGCCTGCAAAATAGCTCTTTTTGTCTTTCCTTATCACTCTGCCCAGCTACTTCAGTCACAAGTCAAATACTTGAAGAGCCCCTGAGCTGACCAGGATTGCAATGCACGGTGGGCTGCAACAAAATGGAGCAGGACAACCCTAAAAAAAAAAAATACCTAAAGCCCCAACCCAACAATCAATAGGCGACGTCCAGGAAGATTGTGACCCCATAGTACTCAGCCTATGAGGAACTAGGGGAAGGACCTGTGCACCAGGGGATAAATTGCTTATTGTGGCAGTGCTGGGCGTGCCTGCCCATCAGACACCCGATCTTGCAAAACCATCATTACAAGTCTCACTTTCGCTGTTCTCCGGGTCTCTGAGTCCATTCTTTGGGTTTGGATGGGTGAGTTTGTTTCTCACACTCCACCTCTCATGCTTCAGCCTCCCAGGTAACTGGGATTACAAGTGTGTACCACCACACTTGGGTACCTTTTGTATTCTGAGTGGCAGTGGAGTTTTGCCATGTTGGCCAGGCTTGTCTCGAACTCCTGACCTCAGGTGATCCTCTGGCCTTGGCCTCCCAAAATGCTAGGATTACAGGCATGAGCCACCACATCAGACTGTTTGTTTGGTTTTTGTACCAGATGATGCTGGAAATCAGGAAGCCGGAGCAGCCCCTGCAGCCAGAATCCACACCCCAGCTGTGACCCACAGCTGAAGGCAAGGTCCATGGGGAGGAAGGAGGGAACATCATCAGGGAAGGGGCATTTTGAGGGACCCAGCCTGATGCCAGACATTTCACATTAGAAATTCATTCCTTGAAACAACCTAAGACTTATGAATGGATAGACAAAGTATGGCCCATCCATATAATGGAATATTACTCAGCCATCACAGAAGGAAATTCTGATGTGTGCTATGGCTTGGATGAGCCTTGAAGACATTATGCTGAATGAAAGAAGCCAGTCACGAAAGGTCGCATATTTTATGATTCCATTCATGTGAAACATCTAGAATACACAAATCCACAGAAACAGAAATCAGATTAGTGGTTGCTAGGGGCTGCGGAAGGGCAGAAACAGAGAAGGACTGCTTAATGGGTATAAGGTTTCTTTTTAAGGTCTCTGTTACCTCTTCATCCCAAAACTGGAAGACAAATGAGGGGAGTTTGCTTGGGATGGTGGAGCCTCAAACTTGAGTGCCGTCTCCAGGCAATATGGTAAAATATGGTACCAGGCTCCGGCACTGTCCTCCCCCTGGTGTCTGTGGACTCAGGGCAGCTTACAGAAACTTGCCTGACATGTAGGCTTGTCTGGGATTTGGGCTTTTAAGGTCTCATGACTCAGTTTACTGGCCTGTCTCCTTGTGGTACTTCCCAGGTCCTCTCAATTAAAAGTCATGAATTTACCCCTCTGTCTCTTCATCTATAAAGTGGTGTAAATAATACTGCCTGCCTGCTGAAGAGGATGTGGAGAAATAGGAACACTTCTACACTGTTGGTGGGACTGTAAACTAGTTCAACCATTGTGGAAGTCAGTGTGGCGATTCCTCAAGGATCTAGAACTAGAAATACAATTTGATCCAGCCATCCCTTTACTGGGTATATACCCAAAGTATTATAAATCATGCTGCTATAAAGACACATGCACACATATGTTTATTGAGGCACTATTCACAATAGCAAAGACTTGGAACCAACCCAAGTGTCCATCAATGATAGACTGGATTAAGAAAATGTGGCACATATACACCATGGAATACTATGCAGCCATGAAAAAGGATGAGTTCATGTCCTTTGTAGGGACATGGATGAAGCTGGAAACCATCATTCTCAGCAAACTATCACAAGGACAGAAAACCAAACACCTCATGTTCTCACTCATAGGGAATTGAACAATGAGAACACTTGGACACAGGAAGGGGAACATCACACACCGGGGCCTGTTGTGGGGTGGGGGGAGTGGGGAGGGATAGCATTAGGAGATATACCTAATGTAAATGATGAGTTAATGGGTGCAGCACACCAACATGGCACATGTATACATACATAACAAAGCTGCACGTTGTGCACATGTACCCTAGAACTTGACATATAATAATAATAAATAAATGAATAAAAATAATAAAAATAAAAATAAATCCTTCCTTCCTTCCTTCTTTCTTTCTTTCTTTCTTTCTTTCTTTCTTTCTTTCCTTCTTTCTTTCCCTCTCTGGCCCAGGCTACAATCTACTCGGCTTGCTGCTGCCCGCGCCGCGGACTGCCTGGGACTGCCGGCGCGCGCCACCGCTGCCTGCCTTTTCTCCTTTGGATGCAGTCACGCGTTCGCCATCTTGGCCACGCTGGTCGCCAGCTCCTGACGCCGAGTGCTCTGCCCGCCTCAGCCTCCCGAGGTACTGGGACTAGAGACGGAGTCTCGCTCACCCAGTGCTCGGTGTTGCCCCGGCTGGAGTGCGGTGGCGTGGTCTGGCCTCGCGGCAGCCTCTACCCCCTAGCCGCCTGCCTTGGCCTGCCAGGGTGCTGGGATTGCAGCCCCTGCCCGGCCGCCGTCCCATCTGGAAGGTGGGGAGCGCCTCTGCCCGGCCGCCCCGTCTGGGAGGTGAGGAGCACCTCTGCCTGGCCGCCCCGTCTGGGAAGTGAGGAGCGCCTCTGCCCGGCCACCCACCGTCTGGGAAGTGAGGAGCGCCTCTGCCCGGCCACCCATCGTCTGGGAAGTGAGGAGCGCCTCTGCCCGGCCACCCACCGTCTGGGAAGTGAGGAGCGCGTCTGCCCGGCCGCCCCGTCTGGGAAGTGAGGAGCGCCTCTGCCCGGCCACCCACCGTCTGGGAAGTGAGGAGCGCCTCTGCCCGGCCACCCACCGTCTGGGAAGTGAGGAGCGCCTCTGCCCGGCCACCCACCGTCTGGGAAGTGAGGAGCGCCTCTGCCCGGCCACCCATTGTCTGGGAAGTGAGGAGCGCCTCTGCCCGGCCTCCCATCGTCTGGGAGGTGAGGAGCGCCTCTGCCCGGCCGCCCCGTCCGGGAGGAAGTGAGGAGCGCCTCTGCCCGGCCGCCCCGTCCGGGAAGAAGTGAGGAGCGCCTCTGCCCGGCCGCCCCCGTCCGGGAAGAAGTGAGGAGCGCCTCTGCCCGGCCGCCCCCGTCCGGGAAGAAGTGAGGAGCGCCTCTGCCCGGCCGCCCCCGTCCGGGAAGAAGTGAGGAGCGCCTCTGCCCGGCCGCCCCGTCTGGGAAGTGAGGAGCGCCTCTGCCCGGCCGCCCCGTCTGGGAAGAAATGAGGAGCGCCTCTGCCCGGGCGCCCCATCCGGGAAGAAGTGAGGAGCGCCTCTGCCCGGCCACCCATCGTCTGGGAAGTGAGGAGCGCCTCTGCCCGGCCACCCACCGTCTGGGAAGTGAGGAGCGCCTCTGCCCGGCCACCCACCGTCTGGGAAGTGAGGAGCACCTCTGCCCGGCCGCCCCGTCTGGGAAGTGAGGAGCGCCTCTGCCCGGCCACCCATCGTCTGGGAAGTGAGGAGCGCCTCTGCCCGGCCACCCATCGTCTGGGAAGTGAGGAGCGCCTCTGCCCGGCCACCCTATCTGGGAAGTGAGGAGCGCCTCTGCCCGGCCGCCCCGTCTGGGAAGTGAGGAGCGCCTCTGCCCGGCCTCCCATCATCTGGGAGGTGAGGAGCGCCTCTGCCCAGCCGCCCCGTCCGGGAGGAAGTGAGGAGCGCCTCTGCCCGGCCGCCCCGTCCCGGAAGAAGTGAGGAGCGCCTCTGCCCGGCCGCCCCGTCCGGGAAGAAGTGAGGAGCGCCTCTGCCCGGCCGCCCCGTCCGGGAAGAAGTGAGGAGCGCCTCTGCCCGGCCGCCCCGTCCGGGAAGAAGTGAGGAGCGCCTCTGCCTGGCTGCCCCGTCTGGGAAGTGAGGAGCGCCTCTGCCCGGCCGCCCCGTCCGGGAAGAAATGAGGAGCGCCTCTGCCCGGGCGCCCCATCCGGGAAGAAGTGAGGAGCGCCTCTGCCCGGCCACCCATCGTCTGGGAAGTGAGGAGCGCCTCTGCCCGGCCACTCACCGTCTGGGAAGTGAGGAGCGCCTCTGCCCGGCCGCCCCGTCCGGGAAGAAGTGAGGAGCGCCTCTGCCCGGCCACCCATCGTCTGGGAGGTGAAGAGCGCCTCTGCCCGGCCACCCATCGTCTGGGAGGCGAGGAGCGCCTCTGCCCGGCCACCCGTCGTCTGGAAAGTGAGGATCGCCTCTGCCCGGCTGCCCCATCTGGGAAGTGAGGAGTGCCTCTGCCCGGCCACCCATCATCTGGGAGGTGAGGAGCGCCTCTGCCCGGCCGCCCATCGTCTGGGAAGTGAGGAGTGCCTCTGCCCGGCCACCCATCATCTGGGAGGTGAGGAGCGCCTCTGCCCGGCCACCTATCGTCTGGGAAGAAGTGAGGAGCGTCTCTGCCTGGCCGCCCCGTCTGGGAAGTGAGGAGCCCCTCTGCCCGGCCGCCCCGTGTCTGGGTAGAAGTGAGGAGCTCCTCTGCCTGGCCGCTCCGTCTGGGAGGTCTACCACGGAGGCCAGAAGCAATGTGGGGGCTGGACGTGGTGGCTCACGCCTGTGGTCCCGGCACTCTGGGGGGCGAGGCGGGTTGATCACTTCGGGCTAGGAGTTCGAGACCAGTCTGGCCAACTTGGCGAAACATGAAGAATACAACAGACAAACCAACCAACCAACTCAATGACAACAAAACAGGTCTACCCTGGAGTCATACTCTAATTTTTTCTATTTTCCTCCCTTTCTGATCCTTTATCCCACTTTCTTTTTCTTCCTCTTCCTTCTCCCTCTTCTTTGTCAAATAGAGGATTGAGTTATTATCACTGATCCATATCAAGTCCCTCTCTCATTTATTTTAACTCCCACCCCCATTTCTATTCCCCGACTTCCCATGTGCAACCTTCCTAATATGTTTGATACGCATCTTTTTGTTTGTATGTATTTTTAGAAAATGCTTATTGTTTTTGTATGCAAAAAAAATTAAAAAAATTAAAAAATAAAAAATAAAAAATAATAAAAAATAAATAAATAAATAAATAAATAATAGTATGTGCCTGGTAGGTGGAATCGAGGATTAAGTGAACTAACATGTACCTAGGATGCTTGGGGCAGTGCGTGCCACATGACTAGCTGTTTTTATTTTTATTCATGACTTTTAATTGAGAGGACCTGGGAAGTACCACAAGGAGGCAGGCCAGTAAACTGAGTCATGAGACCTTAAAAGCCCAAATTCCAGACAAGCCTACATGTCAGACAAGTTTGCTTGTTTGTTCCCCAAAAAGAATCCCAGCCTGGCCAATACGGTGAAACCCCCTCTCTACTAAAAATACAAAACTTAGCCAGGCATGGTGGTGCGCGCCTATAGTCCCAGCTACTCAGGAGGCTGAGGCAGGAGAATCACTTGAACCCGGGAGGCAGAGGTTGAAGTGAGCCAAGATCTTGCCATTGCACTCCAGCCTGGGCAACAAGAACAAAACTCCCCTCTCAAAACAAAACAAAACAAAAACTAACTGGGTGTGGTAGCAGGCGCCTGTAATCCCAGATACCCAGGAGGCTGAAGCAGGAGAATCACTTGAACCTGGGAGGCAGAGGTTGCAGCGAGCCAAGATTGTGCCACTGAACTCCAACCTGGGTGACAGAGTAAGACTCCATCTCAAAAATAAATAAATAAACATAAAAATAAAATAAAATCCCAACCTCTGAGTTCTCTTGTACAAGCTAGAGATGTGGTGCCACCAGCCCACCCTCCCACAGGGCCATCAGCAAGAGAGACCCAATGGTTGCCCTGGTACCCCTGGCCCCACAGTGCCACACAGGAACTCTCACCTGGCCACATCATCACCCACTTCACCAGCACAGGCACTGGCTTTGTGACCCCCGGCCGGCTTTCCAGTCCCGGGAACCCAGAAGTGTGTGTGTGGGGGGGGGGGGGGCAGCATGGTCCTCAGGAGAGCCCCAGCCACTTTCAGAGGCAGAACATCCCTGGCCAATGTTCACCACATCCCACTGAAATGCCTGCAAGGCCGGGAGCTCACTGTATTATTAGACAACTGTCCTTACCAGGCCAACTGTCCCATCTAAAATAAACACATGTCTGTCTAGGTCAGACCAGGCCACTCCTTCAGCTTAACCCCCAGGGGCTTCCCTTTGCACCTGCAAAAAAAAAAAAAAGAAATCCCAAGGCACTTACTGTGATGTTCAAGGCCTGGCCCAGTCTGGCCTCGCCTAATCCCACAGCCACACCGCATCCCACCCAAGGGCCCGGTGCCCTCTCCCAGCTTCCTGAACACACTTCTCTGTCTCTCCCACCAACACCTCCTTCCCCAGATGCTCATGGGGGTGGATCCTTCTCATGCTCCAGTCTCAGGCTGAAGGCCATCTCCTTGGATAAGCTTCTCCAGCCATCCAACCCAAAGTCAACCCACCACCCACCATTCTCTCTCCTTCATAGCTCTTAGCACAAACCGCAACTATGGTGCTCGATGACTTGCCTGACTGCCCTCCTCCCCTACCAGGATGTCTGGACCAAGAGGGCAGGAACTGGTGTGCTTTGTCCACTGTTATGTCCTCAGCCCTTAGAACTGTGCCTGGACCATAATAGATATAACAGATGCTTAATAAATGCTTAAATAATAGATGCTTAAATAAATGACAGAGGGATGAATGGATAAATGAACAGATAGATGATGGATGGGAGGATGGATGGACGGAGGGACGAAACATTCATTATTTATTAATTCACACTCACATTCAGTACACATTATTCATTAATTCACATTTTCATCCTATGAATATTTCTAAGTGTCTTCTGGGGACAAAATTCTAACTCTACACACAGAATTGGTCAGCCCCTCCCAAGGCAGCCTTTCAGACATTGGAAGACTTGAAGTCACCGCAGGTGTTAACGGATCCGCTTCTACAGCAGCTGCTCATGGCCTGTCCCCAACTCATCCCTTTCACCCCCATTCCCTCGGCATCCTGTTTTAGCCACCGTCTAAAGCCACAAACATGCCCTAAATGTTATCCAGTGTAAACAACATAGTTCTTGAAAGCACCGCTTATCAAGGTACCTGTGGTGAAGGATACATTTTTTTTATTTTCAATTTGTCACAAACCAGTACTTTTGTAAAATACGACAAAAATGAATGACTGGAAAAATAAAAGGAAAAAAGACACAAAACACAAGCCCAAATTTTTCTGTTAGATTCAACAGACATAAAATTACCCAGAAAATTGCTACAAAGGTATCTAAATGCTTCTTCTCAATTTCTGTGCTTATCTTGTCTCAAACCCGTAACCATTCAGAAACCACTCTTTGCGCAGCGGCACCAGAGAGGCACCGTGTGCCCGTGGGAATTTCGGAGGGGCGAGGTGGTGTTCGCACCTGTGAGCAGGTGAATCAGAGGTCCCCGGCTACAGGCAGGCTATGAGCAGCACCTCGCTTCCCACGACCCCAGTAATGGCCCAGTTCCTTCCACCTGTCCAGTGTCAGAACCCAGGCTGCTCATGATGAAAGCAGTCAAAACACCTGCCTTCAGAAAGCTTATGATCTAGTTGGTAGGGGGCAGAAAATCATTAGTATTAAATATATGTGAATGTGAGCTGGTATATGTGAGCAGGGATGGGCTAGAGGGAAGACAGTTTTCCATGTGGTGGTTAGGGAGGCAGGAGGGAGCCACACAAATCCCCAGGTGAACAACGTCCCAGGCAGCAAGAGCAGCAGGTGCAAAGGCCCTGAGGTGGGAGGGCGAATGGGGTGTTCCAGGAACCCCTCGTCCAGGAAGCCTCCTGGATGCTCTCACCTGGGGCTGAGCTCAGGGCTCCTGCTCTGTGCTTCTAGGACACCAAAGCACACACGCATCACAGTGTGGGCAGGATCTGTCTCCTGCCTTCCTCTGCACACCAGCAGCCCCTGGAGGACAGGGACAAGGTGGGGACAGGGGGGTTACTGCTAAATCCCCAACACGTGGAGTGTTTGGCAAATGGAAAGAAGGAGGGTGAGAGGGAGCAGGCAGGTAGAGAAGGAAAGAGGGAAGGAGGGAGGGAGCGCTGAGTGCCGCCAGTTCACCCTGGCCTAAAGTCCTTGGCCTAGAAACGGAGGGCGAGAAGCAGCCACACCTTGCTCGCTCTACAGTCCCAGACAGGGCTGGTGTGGAATTCAGGCGGGCAGTTTCTCCCTGGTGGGACAAATTCAGAAGAAATCACTGACCTCCCCGATCTTCGCCTGCCTGGCCTGTGAGAGTGATAGGGACACACACACATCCCCCAAGGAGGCTGTAAAAATTTAATCAGAGAAGTCACAAAAGGAATCTGACATTGAGGCTGGCTCATGGAAGGACTCGGCAAACATTAAAAAGCAAGAAAAATGGAGCCTTGGAGGAGACATACTCAGCCTAATCATTCATTTCCACTTTAGTGAAAAGTAGCATCCCAGTCTCTCCCTGGGACCTCGGGTGGGGACTGGAGTGCTGAAGGGGTTGGGGGTGCCACGGCTAACTCTGCCAGGTCCCTTCCTCCCAGGATTGTGACAGTATCTGGGAAGCCACGCCTCCTCAGAGCAGGGAGGAATCCTAGAGGTCAGCCTGTCCGACCTATCTAGGGGGCTTCTCTGGACTGAAATGCCCACAAGGATTGGCGGCTCAGTCTCAAAAGGAGGGAATGGCAGGTTCACATTACTGACAATCTGTTCTTTACTCCCAGACACATTACATTAAAAATGTCTGTGCCTATTTTTGGCACATGCTACACAGAAAGAATCTGTTTGTTTTTTAACCCTAATAAATCACTGCTCTTGCAAATGGGTGAAGAGCACCCCAGCACTAGAGGGCTCTCCACAGCAGCCTGGATGTGACTCCTCTTGCCAATGATCAGCTAGTCCTTCACACAGCCTCTTACATGGACACTCGTGCGTGCATGCATGCACACTCATGCATACACACAGGCACACATGCCTATGCACCCATGTGCATATATGTACACACATGCACCCACGCACATATGCATGTATGTGCTTGTATATAATACGCATGCAGCCACACATATATGCCATGCACATATGTACACACACAGACACATAAATGCTGACTGAAAAGGAACCCAAAGGATTAGCCAATGTCTGCTAAGCATTTGTGGGCAGGAGACTCTGCAGCGATATCTGGAGCCTACAGAAAACCTAACAAGAATCTCTGCCCTTGGAGCAAGAGAGAAGACAGGGAGGGAACCATTGTTCAGCCCCTACCATGCTGGCAACACTTTGCAGGCATCGATTTGAAAAGCATGGTGGCTCACCCGTGTAATCCCAACAATTTGGTAGGCCAAGGCGGGTGGATCACCTGAGGTCAAGAGTTCAAGACCAGCCTGGACAAAATGGCGAAACCCTATCTCTACTAAAAGTACAAAAATTAGCCAGGCATGGTGGTGCATGCCTGTGATCCCAGCTACTTGGGAGGCTAAGGCAGGAGAATCTCTTGAATCCGGGAGGCGGAGGTTGTAGTGAGCCGAGATCGCACCACTGCACTTCAGCCAGGGCAACAAGAGTGAGACTCCATCTCAAAAAAAGAAAAAAAGAAAAGCTGTTTCTTCTGTGAAGAAGGAGTAAGTCAGACATGGATGCACTGTGGCCAAGTGTTTACCCAACTTAACGGTTTCAGGGCAGCTTCATGAGAGTAGAGTTGGTGTTTAACCCCATCATGCTCCAAACCTGAAGACAGAAAATATAGATCCTATATATCCTATATACACACACAAACACACACCTCCAAAAGACAAAATTGCCAATCTCCACCAACACGGGCTATTGGAGAGACATCCATCTCAGCCCATGAAGATCCTGCACTGAGGTCCCAGGTCCCTGAACTATGATCAGTATCTGAGGACCCAGAAAAGTCTCATCAGCACTTCCAGGGGAAAGCAGGGTGTGGGACAAGGCTGGAAGAAGGTAGCACTCACAGGGAGTGCTAAGCCCTCAGAAGGGGTCAGGGCCAGCTGGAAGGGGCTCTCCAGAGCCAAATCTATGACAATTGGAGCAGAAAAATAAATAACATGGATTATAGTCCATCAAAAAAAGAAAATTGTAAGTCCATACATATATAATATGAATGATAAATAAATTTAATAAATGAACATATTAATAATGTTATTAATATTATCATTATTTATAAATAAATTTAATAAATAAGATTTAATTGGTGGAATAAACAAAAGTAATAAATACTAATATGATAAATTTAATAAAGGAAAGTCCTTCCTTGGGATGGAATGCCTGCTAACTAATGCAGAAAGAATGCCAGAATCAGGAAACTAGATGTCCAGGCACAAGTTTGCTGCAGGGATAGAGCCCTCATGGAAAACCTCTGCTAGGGCAGTGCAGAAGGAGAGCCCCCACACAGAGTCCCCACTGGGGCACTGCCTAGTGGAGCTGTGAGAAGAGGGCCACTGTCCTCCAGACCCCAGAATGGTAGATCCACTGACAGCTTACACCATGTGCCTGGAAAAGCCACAGACACCCATCACCAGCCATGAAAACGGCTGGAAAGGGGGCTGTACCCAGCAAAGCCACAGGAGTGGAGCTTCCCAAGGCTGTGGGAGCCCACCTCTTGCATCAGCATGACCTGGATGTGAGACATGAAGTCAAAGGAGATCATTTTGGAACTTTAAGTTTTAATGATTGTCTTATTGGATTTCAGACTTACATGAGGCCTGTAGTCCCTTCGTTTTAGCCAATTTCTCCCATTTGGAACAGGTGCATTTGCCCAATGCCTGTACCCCCATTGTATCAAGGAAGTAACTAACTTGCTTTTGATTTTTACAGGCTCATAGGTGGAAGGGACTTGCCTTGTCTCAGATGAGAGTTTGAATTTGGACTTTTGGGTTAATGCTAGAATGAGTTAAGACTCTGGGGAACTGTTGGAAGGGCATGATTGTGTTTTGAAATGTGAGGACATGAGATTTGGGAGGGGTCAGGAGTGGAATGATATGGTTTGGCTGTGTCATCTCACAAATCTCACCTTGAATTGTAGCTCCCATAATCTCCACGTCATGGGAGGGACCTAGTGGGAAATAATTTAATCATGGAGCAGTTACCCTCATGTTGTTCTCATGATAGTGAGTGAGTTCTCACGAGATCTAATGGTTTTATATGGGGCTTTTCCCCTACTTTGCTTGGCATTTCTCCTTCCTGCCACCATGTGAAGATTAATGGGCAAGACGTGTTCGATTCCCCTTCCTCCGTGATTATAAGTTTCCTGAGGCCTCCCCAGTCCTGCAGAACTGTGAGTCAGTTAAGTCTCTTTCCTTCATAAATTACCCAGTCTCAAGTACTTCTTTATAGCAGCATGAGAATGGACTAATACAGGCAGGGAGCTGGAAGGGGTGTGCACAGGGCACTTTGGCCAGGCCTGGCAAGGGGCAATGGGATCACTGAGAATGCCCAGGAGTGGTGAGATCAGCAAACCTCAAAAGAGGGAGGTCTCTGACTTTTCCTCGAAATCTAAGCATGTCCTCCCATCCAACCTTCCAGTCAATAGTTACTGAGCCTTGGGATACACTGAGTCTAGGCACAGTGGAGCTTATGGTCTAAGGGAGAGGCAGGCAATCCGTGTGGAATCAAACCAGACAAAATAACTGCACCCAGCTGTATGTCTGGCTTTACCATGTGGAAGGAGCCACTCTCCACATCTTGCAGCCTCCCCCAACCAGTTCTCAGACGGGGGAAGATTCGGGAGGGCTCCATGCCCTCCCAGCCACACACCATCACTGTATCTTCCACACAATACCACAAGAATTGAGTCCACTTGTCGATTCAAAACCAAGCTTTGATAGCCAGACATGAGCTAACTGCAGGGTTGGGAGGGGCTGGAGGAGGAGAGCTCTGTGCCCCCATTGGTCCACCTGACTTTGCCCTCCTCTGGGGTTCTCTAGTTCATCCCATCTGTGGTCTTTGTCTCCCCCGCAGGACCCTGTAAACACCAGTGGAATTCCCTTCCTGTGGTGGGATTAGAAAGCACCAAGCTGGGGGTTCAAGGGACTGTCAAACTGTTCCAGAATGTTCCATCTGTAGGATGCCCACTACAGCCGTTACCCCTCCTGAGCAGCTTTAATAAACAGATGCCATCGTAGGGTCTTCCTGCTCATCCTCACCTCCATGGGGTAGAAAGAAGATACCTATTTAGCCAGGGCATCTCTAATCTTTGCACCTAATACTTGGAAACAACATATTTATGGTATTAGCTACTG
Organism: Symphalangus syndactylus; assembly: GCF_028878055.3. NCBI lineage: Eukaryota > Metazoa > Chordata > Mammalia > Primates > Hylobatidae > Symphalangus > Symphalangus syndactylus. The sequence goes on along the minus strand of NC_072444.2, from coordinate 31,117,192 downwards.
CGAATACCATGGAAAGGTTTCAAAGAATCACAGCAATCTCTGTCACCTACTGAAAATCCCCATGGATTAATTACCCAATTGTTAGGATCCCCATTTTATAGGAGGGCAACTGAAGCCCAAAGATGGTGACCAGGGTGGGGTCAAAGACCATATCACCCCTTCCCCTCACAGCCACCTTCGTGCAGCTCTTTTGGAGCCGGTGTGTAACTCCTGTGAGCACCGTTTGCAGGCCTGTCCCCTTCCCTGGACTATGAGCTTCCTGGCGGCCTGGAGACCCACCAAGTGCTGCACCTGCAAGGTGCTACAGGCACTGAGGGGTAAAAGAGAGGCACTGTCTTGTCCTGTCCTTGTTTTCAGAGGGCATTATGGGCCAGTCAGGGAGATGGTTGTCCAACAAAACACCCGAATATGTTTATCACTTCAAGTTGCAACTGCAGTTCAAGCAGCCTTGGTGTTATGAGAAGGAAATAATGCAGGGTCTAGAATTCAGACTGTGGCCAGGGAGGGTTGTGGCTGGAGAAGCATCTGAGCAGGGAAGTCACACACACTGAGGACTCAGTTGGGGCTCAAGAGGGGACCAAGACGTGGTATTTCCTTTCCTTGGCCAAGTCTGGACCAACTGAAAACACGATGAAGGAGCAGGCAGGAAGGTGGAACTCTCATCGGCGTTCCTAGAAAGCCTGGGCCAAAGGAAATGGCCTCAGAGTGGAGGGTTCCCAAAGCAAACACTGGTGACCTCCCCATCAAAGGCGAAGGCAGTACCTGGGAGAACATGAGCAGGGTCTCCCCACAGGAGGCAGGGAGAAGGAAGGCTGCTCCCTCTCTGCTTCCAAAACCCAGGGTAAGTCTCGCCCCACTCTTGGGCAGGGGTCCTGTGTGAACTGCCTCCCTCCCCTGGAAAGGCCACATCCAAGCAAAAGCCGTATATCCCACCTCCCATCTCCAACAGCCTGAGGCTGGCATCCAGGGCAGAAGGGTAAGCATGGCATCCAGGGCAGAAGGGCGAGCATGGCATCCAGGGCAGAAGGGTGAGCATGGCATCCAGGGCTGAAGGGTGAGCATGGCATCCAGGGCAGAAGGGCGAGCATGGCATCCAGGGCAGAAGGGTGAGCATGGCATCCAGGGCAGAAGGGTGAGCATGGCATCCAGGGCAGAAGGGTGAGCATGGCATCCAGGGCAGAAGGAAGGAGCACCACCTCCCTCCAGGTAGCACAGGGAAGGGGTGAGGGTAGGCTGGCAAGGTACAGAGGCCAGACCCGGCGGGACCAGGCAGCCCTGGGAAGGAGCTGGACTATCATCCCCAGAGCAATGGGAGCCCCCTGCCCCCTTTAAGGCAGAGCTGTCAGGGTCCCAGGTACATCTCGCTGATGTGTAGGGAATGGGTTAGGGTAGGGGGTGGTGCAAGCAGAAGCAGAGGGAGTGTCTGGAGACTGTTCGGTGGCCCAGGACGGTGGTGGTGGTGGCCAGAGGGCGGGAGGGAAGCAAGCTAGGTGTGGACCAGCCTGGCCACTTCATTCCAAGGAGGGCAGCTTTGCATCTCCCCACTGCTGTCAGCAGCAGCCCAACAAAGCATTTAGAGTGGGGATTAAAGGCAAGAAAGGAAATCTTCTTAATGATGTGGAGAGCACGAGCACCCCACACCCCAGGCTGGCAGGTGCACAGTGGAAGATTCCAGCAGCTCATCTCACAGGGCTTTATGCTGCTGGCCACCTTGGGAACAGACCACAAGATTTCTGTCTCACACAGGGAGGCCAGGGCCTCCTGCAAATCTGAACTGACACTGGAGAGAGAAATAAAAGGAAAACTGGCCTTTCTCAGTAAGCAAGGCAACACCTCTCAGAGTTGCTTTGGGGAAGACCAAGGAATCTGGAGGGCATTTAGCCCTTACAGTGTAAAATGTTCTATCAAATTACTAAAAGGAAAGATTCAGGTTTCTTTGAACCTGAAAGATATAGTAATTACTGAACCAGAACTCACAGCAGGAGATGTTTTATGGAACCTAATTACAGCTAAACGGAAGGAGCAAGTCATCACAACTGTGGAGAAGGATACATCACCAAGAACCAAGTGGGCAGAGCAGAAGGGGACAAGAGGTGGCCATCCAGGTGCCCAACACATCCCACACAAGAGGGTATCTGAGCAGGGCAAGACGAGGGGACAGTGCTGTTCTGGAGCCCCACATGAGGCCAAGGCTCCCAAAAGATGCAGGGTTTGTGAGTACTCTCCCCTTTGCAGCGTGTCCTCTGAGGGCAGGTCATATGCACTTGCACACATGCACACACACACACATCTGCAAATGTGGGTCACAAACACACATGCATACATATATGCATATGCATGTGTGTGCATGCACGCATGTACATATGTGGGTGCAAATATGCATGCAAATACATATGCATATATGCACCTGTGCCCATACATTCATGCATGCGTATGCATGCATACACATGCACATGTACCTATACATGTGTATACGCAATATACATGCCATACACGCATGCATGCTCACCTACAAGGGCATGCACACACACAAATAGCTCCTCTCTTTTTCAAGTGGTTACAGGGAACACAGCTCTCTGTCTTCCTGAGGCAGCAACCAGAACTCTTGGGGGTCCTGCTCACCACCAGCAGAAACACAGAAATGAACAGATGGTTGCTTCTGTTCCGTGGCGCCTTGAGCCCTCAGCTGTGAGCTAGACTAGGGTTTTGTATCAGCAGATCCCAGAAGAAACTAGAACAAAGCAAAACCCCCTTCACCCCAAGCCAGACAAAAATAATAGGCCTTCACCTGCATTTTCTAGCAAACCAAGCCTGAGGCAAGGATTCAAGGGCTGAGATTTTATTCGTAAGGTACAAACCACAAACCCAGGCTAGCCAGGGTGAGGGAGGGAGAGGAGGGGCAGAGGTGTGTGCTCTCCAGCAGAGTGCTGCACCACAACCTGCCGCCAGCCCTGCAGGTGCCCAGCACATAGCACTCCTCTCTGACAAGGCTACCAGGAGAAACTCAGCTCCCAGGGATTCAGTGCTAAGGAGCAAGGAGGAGGAACTTGTCAGCCCTCAGGGCTCTGAACCCCAACATCTTGTAAAGGATGTCACATCCCACGCCCTGAGGTGGGAGTTTTTGTCTAAGTTCAGACTGGTGGAAGGAGCCAGAACTCTCCCACAAATATCTGGCCAGCCTGGCTGGTGACAGCAGCCAGAGGGGAGCCCCCACTTCCAAGGCCAGTGACCAGCTGTCCCCAAAGATGGCAGCACCATCCAGAGCTGGTAAATATCACTGAGGGAATCAAAGGTTTGTGTCCAATACAAATAGTCAACCCAAAACATGTATGAGCCCTCTCTGCACAGCATATCACCAGGGCTCAGTCACTACCGGGGTTTAATCACCACCAGGGCTCAGTTGCCACCAGGGTTCAGTCAACACCAGGGCTCAGTCACCACCAGGGCTCAGTCACCACCAGGGCTCAGTCACCACCAGGGCTCTGTCACCACCAGGGCTCAGTCACCACCAGGGCTCAGTCACTACCAGGGCTCAGTCACCACCAGGGCTCAGTCACTACCAGGGCTCAGTCACTACCAGGGCTCAGTCACCACCAGGGCTCAGTTGCCACCAGGGCTCAGTCACTACCAGGGTTCAGCCAGCATGAGGGCTCAGTCACTGCCAGGGCTCAGTCACTACCAGGGCTCAGTCACCACCAGGGCTCAGTCACTACCAGGGCTCAGTCACCACCAGGGCTCAGTCACTACCAGGGTTCAGCCAGCATGAGGGCTCAGTCACTGCCAGGGCTCAGTCACTACCAGGGCTCAGTCACTACCAGGGCTCAGTCACCACCAGGGCTCAGTCACTACCAGGGTTCAGCCAGCATGAGGGCTCAGTCACTACCAGGGTTCAGCCAGCATGAGGGCTCAGTCACTACCAGGGTTCAGCCAGCATGAGGGCTCAGTTACTACCAGGGCTCAGTCACTACCAGGGCTCAGTCACCACCAGGGCTCAGTCACTACCAGGGTTCAGCCAGCATGAGGGCTCAGTTACTACCAGGGCTCAGTCACCATGAGGGCTCAGTCACCATGAGGATTCAGTCACCATGAGGGCTCAGTCACCACAATGGCTCAGATGCCACCAGGGCTCAGTCACCATGAAAGCTCAGTCATCACAAGTGCTCAGTCACCATGAGGCCTCAGTTGCCACCAGGGTTCAGTCAGCATCAGGTTTCAGTCAGAACCAGGGCTCAGTTACCACTAGGGTTCAGTCAGCACCAGGACTCAGTCAACATGAAGGCTCAGTCACCACAATGGCTCAGTCACCACAAGTGCTCAGTCACCACCAGGGCTCAGTCATCATGAGGGCTCTGTCACCACCAGTACTCAGTCACCACTAGGGTTCAGTCAGCAACAGGGCTCAGTCAACATGAGGGCTCAGTCACAACCAGGACTCAGCCACCACCAGGGCTCAGTCATTATTAGGGCTCAGTCACCATCAAGGCTCAGTCACCAGCAGGGCTTAATCACTACCAGGACCCAGTCATCACCAGGGCTGGGTCACTATGACAGCTCAGTTACCACCAGAGTTCAGTCACCACCAGGCCTCAGTTGCTACCAGGGCTCAGTCACCACGAGGGCTCAGTCACCATTAGGGCTCAGTCACCACCAGGGCTCAGTTACCACCCGGGATTAGTCGCTGTCAGAACTGAGTCACAACGAGGACTTAGTCACCAACAGGACTCAGTTACCATCAGAGCTCAGTCGCCACCAGGGCTCCCAATCCACACTCAGGCACTCAGGAAGGCAGTCCATCGCCTCAGGGAGCCACTGCCAGGCTGGAAGCTCCCAACTCCATGCAGAGACAACAAAGTACACTCAGCCACATGTCACCACTATGGGACCTTTTCTGATGCCCCTCCTCTGTGGCCCCTCTGCAAGTCTCACTTAGGCCACCTGGCCCCTATCCTGGCTGCCCCTCCCCGACAGAGTCTGTCTTCAAGCATCTGCCTATTCCTGGAGACCAGCACTTTGTAGATGCTCAGGAAAATAAGTGAGAGGAAGTGAGCAGACGAATGGACAGGTGGAGGAAGGAAGGAGATTACTGGTGTGTAAATGATCACAGGTTTCTAGGAGACACAAGGCAGGGAGCGGGAGACATAGCACAATGACAGCCCCGTTCCTGGCTGAGCCTCGGAGGTTTGCTTTGTGCTGAGCTTTCAGCTAAACTGAAGCCTTTCCTCCACTAGGGCCTGGTGAGCCAAAAAATCACTTGCATTGGAAACTGTGGTGGGGTCAATTTGCTAAATATGCAGATTCCCAGGCCCTGCAGATTCTAAATTTCCTGGAGTGGCCCAGGAAGCCGTCTCTCCCAAGAGATCTTGCACTCGAAATTCTGAAAGCTCAGCCCCAGCCCCTTGCTCCCTACTCAGAGACCACAAAAAAGAATCTAGAGTCCCATTTCTTCCTTCAAGAGAAAAGTTCGTTTAGAGTCACAAAAGTGAAATCCATAAAGACTGGGATGGTTTTCAATAGAGAAATTGAATTAAACAAGAAAAGTCAGGAGATTGAAGCTCAGCCAGGGGTGAGGAGGAAATTGCCAGAACTTGCCTGTGGTTCATGGGGTCAGCTCGTTCGGTGAACTTGCCCCTGCTGACCGAGGCGTGGACAGGGAGGACACTTGCCTCACACACGGAACACCATGCGGGTGTGTAGGGCCAACCCTCAGACTTCACACCCGGCACTAGGCAAGGTGGGCTCCGTCCAGCAAAGTCTAGAAAGTGAGGTGCTGGGGAGTGTCTATTATTTCCATAACATAGAAACCGCCGCCCGGAAATGCAGGGAGGGGACCTGGGGACTAATCCAGGTGAGATCTGCAACAGGACGCCAGGACCAGGACAGCAAAGGAGAGCAGTCGTGAGAACCAGGAATATGGCCTGCTTGAACCACATTTCAAGCCCAGGAAGGTGCAACTATAGCTGGCTTCAAGAGTCGGCTTGATGTGCTTCCCTTTCCTAACAGCTGCCTCTAATGGGGATCTGACTTGGAGAGAGAGTTTCTTCCAGACTTTCCTGATGAACACGCGTCCTCCTGGCCCACCTGAGCTGCCAGCATCAGGCAGGGGCTTCACTGTTATTGAAAAGCTCAGTTTCCACCAGCGGTGAATTTCCAAGCCACAATTAGCGGGAAATAATCCAGTGAATGCAGAAAGGTTCCTCTCTCTGTCAGAAAATGGTAAAACTCAAACGAAAGGTTTAGGAGGTCCGCTGGGAGCACAGCTGACAGGGAGAGAGGAGGTGGAGGGCTGGAGATGCTGCTGATTCTTGGACAGGCCTCCCAGGGCTCACTTTCCCCTGCAGGCCAGCTGTGGCCTAGGAGAGTCCGATAGGGTCATAAGGGGCCTGCTCCCTTTTCAGGTGCAGAACAAACAGTGCCTGTTTTGGGTGGCTGCCGGTGAACCAAGGGCACGGGCATCCCGAGGGGCTCCACCGAGTCCAGTTCTACACTCCTTTCCCAGCTGCCCAGAGCCAGGACTGACCTTCACATATAGAGACCACACCAGGCTCCCTTCCCAGGGAACTATATGTAAGCCCTTTGTTCTCTGGGGCTTGAGGAATGCAGCCCTCTGCAGACACTGAGTGTCAGGCAGGGCCCTGCCAGGCAACATGGTAGGGAGGCCTCTTCTCCCCCTACAGCCAGCCATGGCCCTGGGTGGCCGTGGCCAGTTGTCCATGGGCCAGGCAGTAGTTGGAAGTCCATGGAAACAAGCACCTTCGGGCCGTGTCACCTCATAGTATATTCAAATCCTGTGTCTCCAGAGCCCAGAACCACAGATCCCCAATCTCCAGCAGGTCCCAACAATCCTCAGGCCGGCTCCCCCGGAGCCTCAGAATTCAGGGAGAAGAACCAGGCAGCGGATGCGGGCACCTGCCACAGGCTGGGCAGTCTCTCTGTACTTGCTACCACTGCTGATGGCAACATCCCAGGGTGTGGGTTTGTCCTACGCAGCTTCTCAACAAAAAGACACAACTCGGCAAACCTCAGAAAATGGGAGTCCAGGGCTTAGGGAGGCCCCCAAGGGTAGGGTGACCACACAATGTATCACCCAAACATAGACCACTAAAAATCAAAGGGAAGGAAAACAGGTATTCAAATAAAACCTTGTACGTGGATGCTCATAGTAGCATAAGTCACAGTAGTCAAAGGAAGGAAACGACCCAACTGTCCGTCAGCGGATGAGTGGATAGGGACATGTGGCAGACCTGTGCAAGGGAATATTACTCAGCCATGAAAAGGGAAGGGAGTTCTGACATGTGCTACCACATGGTCAACCTTGAAAACCTTATGTAAGTGAAAGCAACTGGATGCAAAAGACCACATATTTATATTATATACTCAGAATAGGTAAATCCAGCTGGGCCCAGTGGCTAATACCTGTAATCCCAACACTTTGGGAGGCCGAGGTGGGTGGATCATGAGGTCAGGAGATCGAGACCATCTTGGCCAACATGGTGAAACCCCGTCTCTACTAAAAATACAAAAAATTAGCCAGGTGTGGTGGTGGGCGCCTGTAGTCCCAGCTACTCGGGAGGCTGAGGCAGGAGAATGGTGTGAACCCCAGAGGCGGAGCTGGCAGTGAGCTGAGATCGCGCCACTGCACTCCAGCCTGGGCAACAGAGTGAGACTCCGTCTCAAAAAAAAAAAAAAAAAAGAATAGGTAAATCCATAGGGTCAGAAAGCAGATGAGCAGTTCCCAGGAGCTGGGGGTAGGAGGGCATGACAAGGAGAGACCGCCTCATAGGTCCAGGGTTTCCTTTGGAAAGGATGAAAATGTTCTGGAACTAAAGAGAATCAATGGCTACATGACATAGTGAATGTTCTAAATACCACTGAATTGTACACTAAAATGGTTAATTGTACATTAAAATGGTTAATTTTATGTTATGTGGATTCACTTCAATTTTAAAAAAAGGAATCGAAGTGGATACGCCAAGGTATGGCAGATGCTGACTAGGAGAGAACAGCAGGACAGCAGGTGTAACCTAGACTGTCCCAGCAGACACGGTGCGTGGTCACCTGCCCAGGGTGACTATGAGGAGGGGTGGCTCAGGGACCCAAGTTTGTCTAGAAGCTGCCTGCATCCTTGTCATAGCCCCAGGCCCCAGCCCAGCAGGTGAGGTGGGGAAGGCACCCAGGGCTGCCCAGAGGCTCCACCAGACAGAGAGCAATGGACCCAGACCCCCAAGATGCTGGGAGCAGCCATTTCCAGGTGGATCCACAAAGCCCCCAGGAAGAAGGGGGTGGGCCCAGTGGGGTCACTAGCAGGCCTGAGGCACGAGAGCCTTTGGGAGGAAGCACTGTTGGATGGAAACTTGTTTTCAGGCCTATGAAATAACAAGTAGGAGAAGAATGGAAGGCTGCTGGCCAGGGTGCCTCTTCCTGGAGCTGGTGAGAACACCCTGCCACCAGCCCCCAGCCCTCCAAATTCAGCCAAAGCCAGCTCGGCTGACAGTGGTCACCTCTGACTTAGCAAATGAGGCTTTTTAAATGTACCTGTGTGAGAAGCCCCAATATCCCCAGCATCCCCAGGTTAGGAGAAAGGAGGTCTTGCCTGTGAGAACAAGGCCCAGCTCTCCTTCCTGCCCCTCTCCTACCAGGAATCCTGTCTTTGGAAAGACCCCTCCCTCCACACACACACACACAAAAAAAAAAAAAAGCAGCAGTGGATCTGAGGGTACTTGGAATCTCCATTCACTTCCCCTCCCAGGGCTGCAACTCAAAAGCATTTCCAAGAGACGCCAGGGCAGGAGGGACATTCTCTCCCTCTTAGGCCATCTGAGGCATGCTAATTGATGCTGAAATCAAATTCCTAGAAGTAATTACAGCATGTGCTGGACAGAGACAAGATGGAAACATTTTTAAATAGGAGACGTTCAATGCATCGGGGGAATTACAAGTCAGTACAGAGACGGGCCAGTGAGGGACTTCAAAGGAATGATCCCGAGAGGCCACAGGAGTGGCATGGACTAGATGGGCAAGGTCCATGTGCCAGCAACACCCATTACTTAAAAAGCAAATGCCCCCAACCCCCACCACAAGGGAAGAGGAAAAAATATCCAACACTTCTCTCTTCTGTTCTGTATCTGTTCTCTTTGTACATTCAAGAAAACCCTAGGGGAAAAAAAATTGTATTCCTTATATTCGCCCCAGGGGAGTCAATGTGAGGCTGAATGATGACAAAAAGAAGATATGTTCTTGTCATAACCCCAGAACCTGTGAATGTTTAGGAAACATTCACGCGTTGTTTGGGGAAACCTTATTTGGGAAAAGGTCTTTGCAGATGAAGTTCAAAATGAAGGATCTCAAGGTAAGATCATCCTGGACTCTCAGAATGAACCCTAAATCCAATGACAAATGTCTGTGTAAGAGACACACATAGAGAGACATGGGGAGAAGAGGAAACGCCACATGAAGATGGAGGCAGAGATCGGGTGATGTGGCCACAAGCCAAGAACACTGGGGCCATCGGAAGCTGAAAGAGACAAGGAAGGGTCCTCCCCAGAGCCTCTGGAGGGAGCACAGCCCTGGTGGTTTCTTAGTTTCCTACTTCTACCCTCCAGAAGTGTGACAGAATAAGCTTCTGTTGTTTTAAGTCATGCAGATTGTAGTCATTTGTGATGACAGCCCTGGGGAACTAATGCCCAGGGAGCCTGACTTTTCCAGATCTGACCCCGGCCCTCACCTGCTCAGGCACCTACAGGCCAGATTCCTCAGGAGGTCTCCAGGGCTTCTGTGGCCTGGCCCCTATGTGGCTGCAGTGAAGTTAGCTCTCCCCAGACTCACTGCCCTCACCACCCTCCACAAGCCAGGGTGCCTGTAGAGGGGGCAGAGTCTGGGCCCCTTCTGGGAGGCTCCTGGATCTTGAGACTGTGAGGCAGGTCCCTCGTGCAAAAGGTGGATGCTGAGTTCGCAGGTGACTCCCTACTGGATGAGCCGTGGTCTTGGGCCTGTACCCCCAAGGCCTGGTCTGGCCCCATGTCTGGATAATCTGGGGTTAGGAGAGGGAGGTGGTAGCTAACAACAGCTCTGTGGCCAGTCTCAGTGGATCACAGAGACATCCCCCTGGAACAAAGCCACCAGGGCTACAAGGACAATACCTACCCTTGGCTGACCCCATGGGCTGCACTACTGAGTCTGTGAGAGTTGGGTCTAGCCAGCAGCTTCCTGCCCACAGCAGCTTCCTGATGAGCCCAGCTCCCCATGAGCTCAGCCCATGCTGCTTTTCTGCAGAATGGCAGAGGCCCGGCCACAGTGCAGATGCATATGAGGGGCAGCCCCTCCTGAGACCCTCTCTGCCCACAGCTAGCCTCCAAGTACCAGTGGCCAGAAGATTTGGGCTTCAGCTAGGTGAGGCCATGGCCATGGGCTGTCCCTTGTGTGCTGCCCTGGGGAACTCTCTTGTCTTGCCCAAGAAGTGGCCAGAGGGGAGAACATGGGAGGCAGCAGTCAGCAGTCACTACTCATATGACTCTGAGTCCCCCACAGCCCCAAAATGCAGCCTGCCCCCATCACTGCAGGAGAGCAGCGTGACGTAGCTGTGAGCAGCTCACACACCAGGTCTGAATCCTGGCTCAGCCACTTACTGGCTGTGTGACCTTGGGTAAGTTACCTGCCCTCTTCGTGCCCCAGTTTCCTCATCTATAAGTTGAGAATGAAAGTGATAATAATACCTATCTCACAGGGTTGTTGTGGCGATGAGTTAATATTTATAAAGTACATGAGTCAGTGCCAAGCACCTAGTAAGCCATATAAATGTTTGTGAAGTTAGAAATAAATAAATAAGCTCGCTGTGAGCTCAGCTTCTCCATCTATAAAATCAGAGAATTATTCTGAGGAGCACATGAAATGAGGTATGTCAGCTATTAAGCACAATCTCTAGAACACAACCCTCAGTAAAGAGTAGCTACAATCCGCCATCATCACCATCATCATCATCACTGTCATCATCACCATCATCATCACCATCATCACCATCATCATTATCATCATCATCATTATTATGATCATCACATCATCTCTATCACCATCATCATCACCACCATCATCATCATCACCATCACCATCATCACCATTATCATCACCATCATCACCATCATCACCATCATCATTACCATAATCACATCATCACTATTGTCATCATCACCATCACCATCATCATCATCATGACTATTGCCATCATCATCACCATCATCACCACCATCATCATCACCATCACCATCATTATCATCACCATCATCACCATCATCATCATCATCACCATCATCCTATCATTACTATCACCATCATTACCATCATCATCACCACCATCATCATCATCACCATCATCATCATTATCATCACCATCATCATCATCATCATCATCATCAATGTCATTACCATCACCATCATCACCATTATCATCATCAGCATCATCACCATCATAGTCATCTCATTATTTATATGCAATGGGGACAGGATGTCTTTCCTTCACCAGACTGGAGGAAGGCAACTGAAATTAAAGATGCCTCAAAAATGCATTATTATTATTGTTTCTGATCCCAAAGAAAGCTGAGCTATGCTTCTTTCAAACCAAACACGTTCTCTTAAAAACAGATTCCAAGTTTCTGAATAATAGTTATTAGGGTATTTGCTCTTCAGATATCACTTTAAATCCAGAAATATCATACTTCCTCAATCCAAGGGTTACTAATCTCTTAAGGCTTGGGGGCCTATCTTTTCCCCAGGAGCCATGCAGACTGCCTCAGACCCCACCTGGCCAGAACCACACTCCACCAAAAGAAAACACTCATTATATGAAGTGAGCCCAACTTCTACTGTAGTCCTTAGACTTCCTTAGCCTCCAATCAACCACTGTGAATGCACAAACACACACACACACATACACACCATTTCTTTGCCAAGGAACCCAGGAATGATCCCATGAATAATTAGGGAAATGACCTAAAACCTGCTCTTTCCCAAAACATCTTAATATCTTACCCTCTCTCTTGCCTGCCTCAACCAAATGCCACTCAGGTCTCTGGCCCCTCCCTGGAAAACCTCTCATGGGTGACATGCATTTAGACATCAACTGACATCACATAATACTCCTAAAAATGCCAAGCCCACTGGGTCAGACATGAACAATTTAAGAGAAGCCCAGTGAGTCTCACTCAGAAGTCTTCATTCTCTGCTGGAGCCTCCAATAAGCAGAGAGAAAAAGACATCCCTCCTGGGACAAAGGCCACTGCTTATCAAGGTACCAGCTGTACCTCTCCCACTCCAGCAAGTGCTTGCCATGAGCAAAAGAGAAACAATGAATGGGGCAAAATGCGGGGACCTACAGGTTCTTTGCCAGAGCCTGGGGATGTAATATTGTTACTATAGTCTACCAAAAAAGTCATTTCTTCTTTCCATCCACCAACCTACCAACCTACCCACCTACTCACCCATCCACCCATCCATCCATGCATCCTTTCCCTTCTATCCACCCTTCCTTCCATCCATTCATTAATCCATCCAACCATCCCTCCAACCATCCATCTACCCATGCATCCTTTCCCTTCTATCCACCGTCCTTCCATTCATCCACTCATCCATTCATCCATCCACCCACCCATCTATCCATGCATCCTTTCCCTTCTATCCACCCATCCTTTCATTCAACCATCCATTCATCCAACCATCTACCCATTTGTTCATCCTTCCATCCATCTATCCATGCATCCTTTCTCTTCTATCCACCTTTCCTTCCTTCATTTATCCATCCAACCATTCATCTATCATCATTCATTCATCCATCCACCCACCCAACAATTCACTCATCCATTCATCCATTCATGCATTCTTTCCTTTCTATCCACCTATCCTTTCATTCATTCATCCATCCATCCACCCATCTACATCTATCTATCCAGTCATTCACCCACCTATTCATCCACCCATCCATCTACCCATACATCATTTCTCTTTTATTCACCCATCCTTGCATCCATTTATTCATCCATTCATCCATCCAATCATCCATCCATTAATTCATCTATTGATGCATTCTTTCCCTTCTATCCACTCAATATTCCATCCACCTGCCCATCCATTCATCCATCCAACCATCCATCCATGCATTCATTCACCCATCCATCCATCCATCCATGCGTTCTTTCCCTTCTATCCACCTATCCTTCCATCCATTCATTCATCTATTCACCTATCGATCCAACCATTCACTCATGCATCCCTTCCCTTCATCCGTCTATCCATCCAGTTCTTTGGTTCACTCAGAAGTGATTCCTTCCAAAAGGGTTTTGACAGCAGACTGGAGGCTCCCACAGCACCCCGGTCCTTGTAAGAGAATCACCCCAAATGTAGACATATCAACCTGCTCTATGTACTTGGGAGGTCAAGCTACAAATGATTCCAGAGGGCATTTTTAAACAATGATAAAAATGTAAGACTAGGCCCTGTGGCCAAGTCTTTTTTTTCTTTTTTCAGAAAATCACGGAGCCTTTTTACATATCTCAGCAATAAAATGGTTGTTTGGAGTCTATGCCTTTTGTTTCTATTCAGCCCAGCTCTTACAAGGTTATCACAGTATCTGGAAAAGCCAGGTCTTCCTGGGGGCAGGTTATTAGGAAAATGCTAAGATCTGCTCATAAACCTCATCTTCTTTGACCTCATCTTCACTGGGATCCCACCAAGGCCTGAACTTCAGAGCGTAACATTCCATTCCTTCAAATGGAGCCACCTCACCAGCATCCATGTGGCCTCCCCACTACTCCAGGCATAGCAGCAGACTGAATAATTCTAGGGAGTGAAGATGTTGGAGTCACAATTTTCCCCCAGGAACACAACAATAATTCAAGCAAATTAGGGAGGCAGGCATCAGATGTTGCTGTGTATAGACTTTTTTTTTTTATTATTCTGAGGTCAGGTAACCAAATTTGCACATCTTTTAACAAAACATCAGCATAAGTATCTGTCAGGCTGCCTCTTTAGTTTGGCCAGGCTAGACTTTGCAAGAGAATATCAAAATAAGGCGGCCTCTGTGACACCCCGTTTCTGACATCACCCCAGAGAAAAGAGTAGTCCATTTTGAGAGACAATAATTAGTCAAACAAACCCACAACAAACCTCATTTTTTATGAGTACGCTCTCCCAAATGTAGCAAAATTGATGGGCCCAAATATTTTCACTATCTTCATCTCTGTTTCTGCAACTTGGATTGACTTCAAGAGCCTTTCAGAATTGATTTGATATAATGCTGCTATTTCATTATCGATTTCAGTTCCAGTGTAAAACAAGAAGTTTATGTCCACATTTAGAACATAAATGCTACCATGCTGTCTAAATATTGTGCCTCACTGTCATGGTGGGACAATGAAGCATAAACACACTTTGAATTGACCTTCAGTCACTTACAGTAAATGAAATTCACAGTTAGGTGAGGATTGGGCCCTCCTTTCATTGCTAATACCATGTCCTCCGGCCAGGCGAACACTGGCAAACCATCTCTCTGCATTAAAAACCAAAGACGCCACACCAGGCATGGTGGTACTAGCCTGTAATCCCAGCACTTTGGGAGGCTGAGGCAAGGGGATTGCTCGGGCCCAGTTCAAGCCTGCAGTGAACTATGATCGCAACACTGCACTCCAGCCTGGGAGACAGAGTGAGACTCCATCTCTTAAATAAATAAACATATATATACACATATGTGTGTATACACTAAAAAAGTATATATATGTGTGTGTGTATTTATATGTACATAATGCTGCTATTATACACATGCATATATATGTGTACCCATATACACCCACACACACACATATACATATACTTTTTTTAAGCAAAGATATATGGGATCCTCCTTCAACAGGAGCCACCTCTGCCACTTCACTCTGAGGACAGTGGAGGGACAGAGAACACAGTAGTGTCCCCTCCCACACAAAGGCTGTGTGGATCGGTCTTCCTACACCTTGGAATCTGGGATATTTCTCTCTGGTAACAAACATGCTTTTAACAAGAGCCAGTCAAGTTTGTCCAGGCCCATGAAGAGCCCTGGCCTCACCATCCGTCAAGTTTCCTACAGGGAGAAAAGTTTTAACTGTGTATCCATCCATTTTCTTCCAGAAAAAGAAAATTATAACGAATAAATTAAGTCTGAATAAGACACTTTTTTCACATTCAGTGTGTAAAAACCATAAGTCAACATTTTTCTTAGACTTTGCAGACCACCTATTCCATGTTGAAACCACTCGGCTCCACCATGGTAACACAAAAGCAGCCATAGACAGTATGTAAAGAAGTGGGTGTGGCTGCATCGCGATAAAACTTAATTTTGAAAAGCAGGCAGATTTGGTCCGTGGTCTGTAGTTTGCTAACCCCTGCGTTCAGGTAGTAGCAAAAGTGCTGAGAAATGGGTAGGGCGTTGTCAAAGAGACATGAGCTCTAGAATATCTCTGATTTTAGAAAGACAACAACTGGGCAGCCAGGCTGTGACTCTACAGGGAACTTCTCTTCTGGCTTAAAAAAGAATGAGTTCATGTCCTTTTCGGGGACATGGATGAAGCTGGAAACCATCATCCTCAGCAAACTAACACCGGAACAGAAAACCAAACCCCGCTTGTTCTCACTCATCAGTGGGAGTTGAACGATGAGAATACATGGACACAGGGAGGGGAACATCACACACCGGGGCCTGTCAGGGGGTGGGGGAAAGGGGGAGGGAGAGCATTAAGACAAATACCTAATGCACGTGGCTCCTAAAACCTACATGACAGGTTGATAGGTGCAGCAAACTACCATGGCACATGTATACCTATGTGACAAACCTGCATGTTCAGCACATGTATTCCAGAACTTAAAGTAAAATAAAAATTTTAAAAAGAGAGAGAGATCAGCCTTGCATCTCCTGATACACAGTCAAGACATATCAACAAAGACTTTTTAGTTTCTCCTGCAATTTGACCTCCTAACACTTTGCTTCACAATCTTGACAGTTAGAATCAAGCACTGAAACAAGGAAGATTCCATGAAAGTTCATTCCAGGAGGCCTTCTTGGGGCCAGAGGGGGCCAGAGGTATTTTATAAATATTAACTCATCGCCGTTTCCAAGATGAGTGGGGCAGGATGGTGCTGCACCATCACCAGAGACTCTAGTAAAGGAATCAGGAGTCTGAGTATCGACTCACCTTCTTCCCAGTGGGGAAGGAATCGCTTCTGAGTGAAGCAAGGAAATAGATGGATAGAGGAGAAGGATGCATGGATGGATGGTTGGATGGGTAGATGAATGGATGAATGAATGGATGGAAGGATAGGTGGCCATTCCTCTGGCCCCTCTGAAATGGCACAGATCTAAACCCGGGCATGAGGGAGGCAGGCTCTTTGGAGAAGACAACTGGGGTAACTAAGAGAAGAGCAGACACCTGGGCTGAGATGCTTCCCCAGGAAGGCTCTCCTTGCTGGTAGATCTGAGTTTTTCTCCCATAATTAAACACCTCAGCAGCTAATTGACTTCAGCAATTTTTAAGAAAAGCCTGGATTCAATTTCCACTCCCTTAAAATGCAATCTAGACAATTTATGAAAAGAAACCAAATATACTGCAGCAGTGACTAATTTCCTCTTGCCATCACCTTCCTTAAAAGCACTTGAAGTAGTAAAAATATTCCTAAATCAAAGGGAACGCCATACTTAATAAAATGGAAGTTGGCATAATTAATTTAGTGGCTCTTTTAGTTATCATAAAGGACAAATAAAGAGACCTGTTCTAGCTGTCAGGGCTCTTGCTAGATGAATCCACAGACAATGCTCCCTTCAAAAACGAGGAGGGTCAACTGTCCAGAGATACCTTCAGCCCCTATGCAGAGCCTCCTGCTAGGGAGAACACGTGCAGGTCCCGAGCAGGGAGCACAGACATCGAAAACGGGGAGGCTCAGAGCGACAGCTCTTGCCAGGACTGAGAGAGACAGCAAGAATAACCAGGGTTTATGGAATCAAGTGTGAGGCTGGGGCGGAAGTTTCTAGAAGAGGAATAAAGAGTGTGAGAGAAGATCTGTAAACTGGAGAGGCTGAAGGCACTGGGGGGAGGCAGTTTGGGGTGAGGGTCCCTCCTTGGGAATCCCCACATATATGAAGCCTTTCTTATGAGTGCAAATGAGCGTGCACACACACAGCACACATGCAGATACACAGACACACATACACAGAGACACAAGTACGGACACACACCCCACACAAACATACAACTACATACATATGTACACACACAGAGGCACAAACACACAGGCAAGAATAGACAGGTACAACACATACAAACACACACACAGACACACAGGCACAGACACAGACAAAAATACACACACCTCAAAAACCACATGTACACACAGAAGCACAGACATGGAACAGGCAGAAATAGATGCACTCAAAATACACGCATGTACACACCCTTTCATGCCAACACAACACATACATGCCATTCACATGCCATCAACACACACATGCCACTCACTTGTCACTCAACACACACATGCCACTCAACACACATATGCCACTCACATGGCAATCAACACACACGCCACTCAACACACACATGCCACTCAACATACACATGCCACTCAACACACACATGCCTCTCAACACACACATACCACTCAACACACACACTCAACATACACATGTGACTCAACACACACATGCCACTCACATGGCAATCAACACACATGCCACTCAATACACACATTCCAGTCAACACATACACCACTCAACACACACGTCATTCACATGCCACTCACATGCCACTCAACACACATGCCACTCAACACACATATGCCACTCACATGGCAATCAACACACATGCCACTCAACACACACATTCTGGTCAACACACACATGCCACTCAACACACATATACCACTCACATGCCACTTAACACACACATGCCACTCACATGCCACTCAACACACACGCCACTCACATGCCACTCAACACACACATGCCACTCAACACACACATGCCACTAACATGTCACTCAACACGCACATGCCACTCAACATACATGTCACTCAGCTGAAGACAAATACATATTTGCTTCCAGGCCCACATCCCTTTCATGCACTGGCTCAAAGATCTCACAGAGTCTAGCATCACCACCCTATTTTTTATAACCACTTGCCACTAATATCCCAGACTCAGCTGTTTTCCCATAGTAATAACACCTTCTGATCTATTGTGTAATTCACTAATGTACTGTAAAAATCTTTGTCTTTAATGTTAGCAAATGGATTCCAAGGCCTGAGAACAATGCCTGACAGATGGGAAGCAATGAGGAGCATTTGAACAGATGAATGAAGAACAGGTGGATCAGATGCCCACTCTGTGCTGGGTGCTATTCCAGGCCTGGGAGATCAAAAGAGCCAGAAAGGCAGGGTCAGGTGCCCACCACCTCCCTTCAACCCCTCTTTCTCTGTTTTCACAACAACCTTGTGTGGTAAGAGACTCAGATCCTTGATTCACCCATTCTACTGGCTGGCCCAAGACTACTCAGCTCAGTAAGTGGCCAAACGAGGAGTCATAGCCAGGACTCTGACTTCAGGGCCGGGGGCTTCACCCTTTAAGCCACTCGAGAAATATCGAGGGGAGGTGATCCCACCCTGGAAATGCCCGGGCACCGCACACACATTGCTGCAGTACTGAACACTTGTGATTCTCCATCTCTGCATGGTGGGCCTGACAAGCAGGAGCTGTTTCAGATGCAAGCAAAATCAAAGGTGAGGAGCTGAAATGAGTTTAAAAGCCTAAGTAGAAACATTTGATGAATTATTCACCTGCTCATTCTCCTCTATTTTTCATATTCACCAGAGCAAGGTACATTGTTTAAAAATTTATTATGAGCTCAGAGAAGAATAAAATCCTAAATCTAGGAAAGAGAAGACAATTGTGTTTTACTCTAAGTATGGAGAGAGTCCCAGCCTCCAAGGGGCCATCGGGAGCCTGGGAGCATGGGAACCCCCTCCCTGCAGCACAAGGTTGGCGCTGGGAGGTGGGCTGGTGGCTCCTCCCCCCACCAAGACAGGCTGAGCTTCCCCTCTTCTTAAGGCTCTGGAGGAAATCCGCTCTATGCCAAGAAGTCTTTTACTGGAGTCTCTCCTACCTTAATGTAACCTGATGGTATCTGTGTTGCTTTTGGCCCACAGAGAAGCTACCCATCCCCCATCATAACAGCCCTTTCCACTGACACCTCCATTTAAAAGCCCTGTGGCTCTGGGCAGGTCACCTAACTTCTCTGAGCCCCAGTGTATTTCCCCAGCTTTGTCCTGGGCTTCTGAAACAATCAAATGGAAACAGGTCCAGGGGGCCCTCCTCAGTCATCGCTCAACTTTCCTGGCAGGTGACCGACGCCCGCGCCCTTGGCCTCTCCATGTAGAGCCCTGGTCAAGACCTTAGGCTGCTTTTCTAGGATGGCTACTTGCTGTGGTTTCCCCTGCTATGCACACACATGCACGCACATACTCACACTCCCATGCACACCTATGCCCACATCCAAAACTATACACGCTCACACAGGCTCACACGCTTATACACACCCATATGCACAATCTCTCTGACAGTATCTTGTGTGCTCTAAGGTTCAGGAGTTGCTGCAGACTATCCCCTCCAGAATTTGTAGCATCTGCCAGCACAGCCAGCTGTGAAGGTTTGCTGCACCACCCCTCCTCCCGCCTCCCCGCCACCTCCCTGCTCCCCCATCAGCACCAGCACGCCTACCAGACATTTCTGCCTAACAGGTCTTAAAACCATGACACCTGCTTTCTGATGGTACCACATTTGCAAAGACTTTCCTCCCTCTGGAGGGTAGACTGATCCTAAGACTAATCAGCTGGATTCTTGCCCAGCAGGGACAGGGGCTGGCTAGCAATCCAGAGAATCACAGCTGCTTCATGGCCAGGCACAGGAAGGAAGGAGGAACCCAACTCCCTCTCGGCCACTGACTCCAGAAGTACTCCTAACAGGTGTTGGGGAGCAGGCGGCCAACCCGCATCACAGCCTCCAGCAGGATCAGTGGACAGCGGCACAGCTGACCCGGAGGCTCCGGACCTGTGCCACTGGCCACTTCAGAACTATTGCACTCCCCAAAATGCGAGCCCTCCTTCCATGGGAGGCAAGTACACTCTGGAATCCTCCCTGAGTTGGAAATCTCTCATAAGCAGCAGACGGGAGACATCTGCTAGAGCGGTGATGCTCCTAGACATTTTCCACATGTATTCGCCTTCGCCCAGCCATGCAGAGCTACTCAACACCCATTTGAATAAAGAAGGATCCCCAGGGCTAGGCACGGTGGCTCACGCCTGTAATCCCAGCAGTTTGGGAGGCTGAGGTGGGTGGATCATGAGGTCAGGAGATCGAGACCATCCTGGCTAACACAGTGAAACGCTATCTCTGCTAAAAATACAAAAAATTAGCTGGGCGTGGTGACACACACCTGTAGTCCCAGCTACTCGGGAGGCTGAGGTGGGAGAATTGCCTGAACCCGGGAGGCGGAGGTTGCAGTGAGCCGAGATTGCACCACTTTTCTCCAGCCTGGGTGACAGAGTGAGACCCCATCTCAAAAAAAAAAAAAAAGAAGGAGCCCCAGGAGGCCTGGCAGGATCACCATGACCAGAACCAGCCCCCATGAGGGAATTCCAATTCCACTAGGCTCCACTGGGTCAAAGAGGGTGGGGACACCCTTTTGTAGGTTTGAGTTGGGGAAGTTATAGTCTTTAAGTCAAGGCAGCCCAAAAAGAGGTCAATCATTGCACAACTCTAAGCAGACACATCACACAACTGTGAGTCTAGCCTGCCTCCCCAATACGCAACCCCCACGCCATAAAATGAGCTCATTCAGCTGGACACGCCCTCGGGAGCCATTTTCAGATTGAGGTGGTATGGTGCATCGATCAGATCCACTAAAGACCTGAAACTCTGCTTCATCAACTCTGAATGTGAGATAAGATGAAAAGGAAGCAAGGAAAGAAACCAGCTCTAAAAATGAGCTAAAATCTTCCCTGGGAAAAATTACATGTGAGATTGGCCGAGAGCAAACTCAGACTTCAGAATGGTTTTGCCCACAGGGGATTCTACGTTCTTCATCAACTGGGATAACCTGGCAAAACTTCAGATCACCACAGCAGATGCCAAATCAAGAAACTGTTTACCCTGAATTCTGCAGAGCCCTCTGCTCTGATGCTTTTCTCACGTCCTGGCGTAGGCACCTAGCGGATCAACCAATGGTACACATTTACTCTTTCCACCAAAATTCCTCCATGACATGCCCATATTAAAAGGATCAATATATCTAGTGTGGTGATGAGAAGATACGCCTTGGGCTCAGATGGAGCTGGGTTCAAAGTCCAGCCCAGCTCTCCCTACCCGTGTAAATCTTATTAAGCCCTAGTTTCCTCATCTGTAAAACAGATACTAATGCCCATACCTAGTCCGGTTGTGATGGAAATTGAACAAAGCAATGTGAGAAAGCGTGTGTCACAGCGCCTGACCACCTAAGTGCCAAATAAATATTAATTACTTGAATAAAGACAGCACCCCCCACAGTTCCTCCGTCTTCATTAATAATGATTACTGGAGAGGGGTGTTTTCTGGCTAATGGGACCCTCTGGCTAAGAGGACATATGTGGGTAATGAACACTGGCTGCCACAAGAAACAATGCCAGGATCTCAGTGGCTGAGCGTGATCACAGTTTACACTTCTCTCATGCTATAGTCAATGTGGGCCAGGGGTCCTTGTGGTTCTCCTCCAGTCAGTGACTCAGAACTCCAGACTAGTACTATTCAGCCACAAGAAAGTATGAAATCCTGTCATCTGCAACAACATAGATAGAACTGGAGGTTATTGTGCTAAGTGAAATAAACCAGGCATAGAAAGAGAGGAGGAGGAGGAGGAGGGTGAGGAGGAAGAGGAGGAGGAGGAGGGAGGAGGGAGGAAGGAGAACAGAGAAGGAAGGAGGAGGAGGAAGAGGACGAGGAGGAGGAGGAAGAGGACGAGGAGGAGGAGAAGGAGGAGGAGGAGAAGGAGGAGGAGGAGAAGAAGGAGGAGGAGGAGGAGGGAGGAGGGAGGAAGGAGGAAGGAGAACAGAGAAGGAAGGAGGAGGAGGAGAAAAGGAAAAACAAACCAAAACAAAGACTGCTCTCAGGTAAGAGCCGGCATTTGCTACAGTTAAAAAAAAGTATGTTTTATCTTCATTAAGTTTTTTGTTTTTTTTTTTTACCAGTTACCTTCTATTTTTGGAAAAGAAATATTCCTGATGTCTCATTTAGGACAATAATACATGTTCCTTTGAAATAAATGTACTTAGCTAAAAAGCTGGGTCCCTTTAAATAATGATAAGAATCACATGATACAAGCAGTAAGAGGGTGAGGCTGAAACCACGGGAGGATGAGGAAGGACTAGGGTTTGGGCACAGCTGCCCTGAGGCAGGGGCTCCCTCTCCCCTCTCCTTCACCCTCGGGCAGGGGACAGGACCCCGGGGAGCCTCCTTCATTCACACACTTTATGCCTCTGGCCATAAACGTCCCTCCGAGGAAGCCCCCGCGCCCACTCCCACTCCCAGCGACACTGGCCGGCGTGGCTTTCGTCACACTCAAGTGCTAGGATCTGAGACTCAGGGTTGGGGTTTGGGGAGAAGATGGAGCTGTCAGCCCTGCTGACCACAGCAGCGGCTTGCAATGAAGCCTGGTTCCGCTTGTCTCTGCCTCCTCCAAGCCTCTCCCCGATGGCTTTGCAGGGGGCGGGTGGCAGGCCAAGCCAAGGCAGAAGGCAGGGCCTCCGGGCTCCCTGAGCAACACAGAGTCCTAAGAGCTCCCCATCCCCCGAACTTTCACACTGTGTGACCTGCCCAGTGTTAGACACCTTCGTGCACATCTCCATTAAACAGGGCCAGATTCTCCAGAATGCATTCAGGTGGCCTAGGGGTGCTGGGAAAGGGGCCGGTTTGGTTGGCAAGTTGACCAGGAAAGAAGAAAGTTGAACCACATACCTCCTTCCTCTGTCAAGACCTTCTCTCCCCCGAGAGGTAGCCAGCACCAGCCACTCTAACCTATCAGAACCAGGGGAGTTGTTAACTCTGCCCAGGGGTGACCAATGCAGGATACCCACCTACACAGAAGCCACTCTTTATATTCGGTTGATGCAAAAGTGATTGCAGTTGTTGCCATTACTTCTAATGGGAAAAAAACACAATTACTTTTTTTTTTTTTTTGAGACGGAGTCCCGCCTTGTGGCCCAGGCTGGAGTGCAGTGGCGCAATCTCGGCTTACTGCAAACTCCACCTCCCAGGTTCACGCCATTCTCCTGCATCAGCCTCCTGAGTAGCTGGGACTACAGGCACCCGCCACCGCGCCTGGCTAACTTTTTGTATTTTTAGTAGAGACAGGGTTTCACCGTGTTAGCCAGGGTGGTCTCAATCTCCTGACCTCGTGATCCGCCTGCCTCGGCCTCCCAAAGTGCAGGGATTATAGGCGTGAGCCACCGCGCCTGGCCACACAATTACTTTTGCACTAACCTAATAGTACCTTCTCCCTTCTCTCCTGGGTAAGAGCAAATCCAGAAGCCACAGGGCATGGGTTCCACGTGAAGGCAGCAAAATCAGCAGTCATCTCATAGGGTGTTTCCCCTATATCTTGAAGAGGAGTAGGAGCTTCCTATATACACATCGGTAATAACACACGTATCCCAAGCCTGGGAAAGGGGAACAAGCTGATCTCTTGCTTCCCTGATGCCCTTTGCTGCTGGAGCATTTCCTAATAAGCCTGCCTCAGCCGCTGACCATCGTGGGGGTAAAGTTTCTTTCCCTCGCCAGGGAAATGCCCAGTGGCTGAGAGCCTGGCTGTACTGCTGCCTGGAAGATTGAGGGTTTTAACCCACAGAAACTGGTAATGGCTAATGTTTTCATAGCCCAGTGGGAAAGATGTCCCCAAAGGTACAGTCATATTGCCCTCTGGGCCATTAACCAGTTTTGAATCTAACTGAGCAAGTTGGACTCCAGCATGCCCTTCCCAACTGACTTATAAACCTACGGACTTGCTCATCAAACCAGTTATTTTTAACTTCCTGCTGGTTCATTAATTCACTGGTTAGTGAATTAAACTTTAACATGCTCTCGCTATTTATTTGCAAGAGACTTTTGTTTTAAGCAACATATTGATGTAAACCATTACTCCTAGGACAGTTACCTTAACATTAGCTATGGGTTGGTGCAAAAGTAATTGCGGTTTTTGCCATCGAAAGTAATGGCAAAAACCACGATTACTTTTGCACCAATCTAATACAAATGATAATTAATAATCAACAAAAATCAACATTTATTAAATGCTTATTCTGTGCCAGATAATGGGCTAGAGGCTTTATAAGCATTACCTACTTTAATCCTCATAATAGTCCTGTAAAGTGTGTAATATAATTACAACCATTTTACAGAAGAAAAATTAGGCATAGAAATGAAGTATCTCGCCCAAAGCCATAACTTCAGGAGTGACAGACTAGAACTGAAAATCAGGCAACATGCTATCCTCTGCCCCCGAAAAGACTCAGATGTACTCAACCCAATGCAAGTAGCAGAATCTCATATCCCATTGTCAAACCACAGAAGGATGCAACAGATCAGAGAAACTCCAAGAGGCAGAGGACAAATCGAGCTCCAAGCAGTAGCCACAGAGGTTGATGCCAGCCATCACTTAACCAACTATCTCAGGATCAGATGCGAGTTATAGAGGCCAGCATTCCCCTTCTCCAACAAGCGGGAGACTAGGGGAACATGTGGGGAGTTCATGCTGCCCTTAGGACAGTGGCAGTGTCCAGAGAATTACTGGGTGTGTGGATATGGGGGATTACTGGTGTGTGGAAACGGGATTACTGGTGTGTGGACACAGGGCATTACTGGTGCGTGGACAGAGGGGATTCCTGGTGTGTGGATACGGGGGATTACTGGTGTGTGGATATGGGGGATTACTGGTGTGTGGACATGGGATTACTGGTGTGTGGACACGGGATTACCGGTGTGTGGACATGGGATTACCGGTGTGTGGACACAGGGGATTACTGGTGTGTGGATACGGGGGATTACCGGTGTGTGGACATGGGATTACTGGTGTGTGGACACAGGGGATTACTGGTGTGTGGATACAAGGGATTACTGGCCCTCTCCATCTGCTCCACCATCTTCATTCAAGTGTCTTCCTGGACCAGGTAAGCTGGAAATCCTAAAAGCCACATTTCCCAGAACCTCTTGCACTGCAGTTCCACATGGGATGGGGTATCTGTCCTCCAGCCAAGTGAATCTGTCTGGGAACTAGGCTGGGTGGCAGGTGGCGGCACTCCTGGCTCCGGGCAGCTTCCTGACCTTCACAGGTAGCAGCTCCCTCATCTGTCCAGCTCCACAGAGCTGCTTTGAAAATCTTTCATGGAAACTCAGCCTCAAGTTTGTTTCTTTGGGCCTCCCAGTGACTCCTTAGGCCATGCAATACCCTATAATGAGTCCCTGTGGACTTCACTGAGAATAAATTCATTTCTAGTCCACTGAAATGTGCAATTTCACAGAAACTGGCACCAGGACTGCTCGTGGGCAACACACTGAGGCGGTGGAGCCTGGGACCAGTTATCTGCCTGACCAGACCTGAAGGGACTATGGGCATCCAAGGATGGAATTGGATGTTCACTCATACACAGAGGTGAAGCAGTCACCTGGGCTTTTGTTACAGTAGGCAGCTAGCCAGACATGAGTAGGGCAGGAGATGGCTCCCCTGACCCCCAACACCCCAGGAGTATCAGGTGACCATCAGGTGATGGTCAGGCAGTTGTTAACTGTCCCTTCTAAAATAATCATTGGTCTCAGCCAGCATCAGGGAAAGGCAATCTCCGAGTAGACAGGAAAAACCTGAAACAGGTAGCTTCCTGATAAGCTCTCAGGAGTTGGGCAAGTGGGCTCAAGCATGAGCACTGATATGGTTTGGCTGTGTCCTCACTCAAATCTCATCTTGAATTGTAACTCCCACAATTCCCATGTGTGGTGGGAGGGACCCAGTGGGAGTTAATTGAATCATGGGGGCAGGTCTTTCTCACGCTGTTCTCTGAATAGTGAATAAGTCTCATGATATCTGGTGGTTTAAAAAAAAAAAGGAGTTCCCCTGCACAAACTCTCTCTTTGCCTGCTGCCAGCCATGTAAGAGGTGACTTGCTCCTCCTTGCCTTCCACCATGATCATGAGGCCTCCCCAGCCACGTGGAACTGTAAGTCCAAAACTCTTTCTTTTGTACATTGCGCAGTCTCAGGTGTGTCTTTTTCAACAGCATGACAACAGACTAATACATGCACTAAGGGGCAAAATGGTGGAGTTTAACTGGCATATGACCTTCCTCTAGGAACACTTGACTGTAAGGAAAGAACGCCTCAAGCGAGCATGCGCATAACTCCAGTAAACACCCTGCGCGTGCTCCCCTCCCAAGCGCTGGCAGCTACTGTGCATGTGCACAGCCCACTCCAAGAAAAGAGTCAGGGGAGAAGGGATGCAAGACCCTAAACGCCTGCTGACATATAAAACCCCAAGTCAAAACATCAAACCACGCACTTGATCTTTCAAGTCACCTGCTTGGCCTTCTTCCAAGTGTACTTTCCTTCCTTTCATTCCTGCTCTAAAGCTTTTTAATGAATTCTCACTCCTGCTCTAAAACTTCCTCTGTCTCTCCTTCTGCCTTATGCCCTTCAGTTGAATTCTTTCTGCTGAAGAGGCCAGAATTGCGGTTGCTGCAGACCTATACGAATTCACCACCAGGAACAATTTCAGAGCAGCAGCACCCACCAGAGGCCGGGGAGACGGTGGCCTGGTGAGCAGCCCAGTCCAAACACTCATCAGAATGACCAAGCTCAGGGAGCTTTAGCAGCCATCAATCAATCATGGAGCCCCTGGGCCTAAAATAGGTGGGCAGCCCTCTATGGTCCTGCTCAATGTGTACAACTTAAAAAAAAATCCTCCAGGCCTGGAGAGCAGAGGCCTGGCGTGAGACACTACAGTGAAGTCCCAGCTCCTCATCCAATTCCAAGATGCGAGTCAGTGTGTGAAGCCTGGGCCCTCAGAATAAACAGGTGCCGGGTTCCCTGGGTTCCCTTGGGATCCACCCTAGGATGCCACCTGTATCCGCTTGCTACTGCATGACCATGCGCGCCCATATTTAGCAGCTTGAAACAACAGTCTTTTATTACTGCTCACACATCTGTAGGTCAGCGGGTAGTTCTGCTCACTGGGCCAGCTCAGCCAATCCTAGCTGGCCTCTCTCACATGCTCTGGAGCCACCGCCAGGCTGTGTCTGCCCCACATGGTCCCGTACTCCAGTGGGGCTGGCCTGGCTTGTTCTTATGGACCAAGTGGGGTTCCAGGAGAAAGAACAAATGCGGGCAAGGCTCTTGAGGTGCAGGCTCAGAACTGGCATGATGTCACTTACACTGCATTCCTTGGATCAGATGAGTCCCCAGGCAGCCCCAGATTCAAGGGAAAACAGACTCCACCTCTTGAGGGCAGAAGATACGAGGTCACCTTACACAAGATGTGTGGAGACAGGGAGTAGCAGTGGCCCTTTTTGCAAACAGCCTCCTGCAGCACCACAAGCGTGGCAGTCAGTCTTGCTCCTCGCTGTCCCCCGAGGGACCCATGGCCCCTGCTAGTGAGCTGCCCCCAGCTAGTGAGCTGCCCCCGGGGGAGGGAATGCCCAGACCTTTGGGGATTGTTAAATCCTGGCTATGCACTGACGCTGATCCCTGAGACTCCGGATCCACCACGGGCTTGTCAGATGAAGGTTGTGGAGGCCAGATGATGTTGGAACGTGAGCCTGAGTTTCTCACAGCAAAGCCAGTGGGCTCCCGAACTCACACTGGGTCATTTCTGCAGTTCCTAAGTGCATGGTTGTAAGACACAAGCTCCAAGACTGACAGAATCCTACACCAGCCCAACCCATGCAGGGCTCATTATGATGGAAAGGAGCAAGTAGACGTCTCTGGAACTACCCATTCCTACCACAGTGGTAAATAAAAGCAACCCAGCCTCCCCCGGGGCGATCACGGTCTCAGTGTCACTTCAGATTTGGGAGACTAGAACTTTTCTGCCACATGAATGCAAGAGGCAGATGGGTCTTGGGTAGTGTCTGGGATCATTACAAACGGACTCAGGCGGTGGCTCCAATGGAAGCCCCTGCTGCAGGTGCGGGTCCCTTGCTGGAGCACCCGGCACTCGACGATGGAGGTGGCAGGTGCTTTTCCCCTGTCACACTTAGAGACACTTTGCTTAACCCTCACAAAGGCAGCCAGGCAATCCCATACTCACACCCTATAGCTGTGTCAGCTCTGTCTAGGAGTCCTAATTCCACCTATAGGGACCTTCATCACCCCAGCAAACTATGCGGCAGTGTGCTGCTCCACCACATGGAAGACCCCAAAGCGAGAGGATCTCAGAGCACGAAGTCTCGGGCAGACATACAGAAACCTTGGCAAGACCCAAATGCGCCAGAGGGTGGGAGGCAAACTTGAAAATTCAGGGGCCTGCCAGGCCACGCCTGTAATCCCAGCAATTTAGGAGGCCAATGCAAGCGGATCACTTGAGGCCAGCCTGGCCAACATGGTGAAACCCCGTCTCTACTAAATACAAAAATTAGCTGAGCATGGTGGCATACGCCTGTAGTCCCAGCTACTCGGGAGGCTGAGGCAGGAGAATCGCTGGGACCTGGGCAGCAGAGGCTGCAGTGAGCTGAGATGGTGCCATTGCACTGTAGCCTGTGACAGAGTGAAACCCTGTGAAAGAAAGAAAGAAAAAGAAAGAAAGAAGGAAAGGAAGGAAAGAAGGAAGAGAAGGAGAGAGAGAGAAAGAAGGAAAGAAGGAGAGAAAGAGAGAAAAGAAAGAAAGAAAGAAAGAAAGAAAGAAAGAAAGAAAGAAAGAAAGAAAGAAAGAAAGAAAGAAAGAGAAAGGAAGGAAGGAAGGAAGGAAGGAAGGAAGGAAGGAAGGAAGAAAGAAAGAAAGAAAGAAAGAAAGAAAGAAAGAAAGAAAGAAAGAAAGAAAGAAAGAAAGAAGAAAGAGAAGGAGGGAAGGAAGAGGGAAAGAAGGAGAGAAAGTTCAGCAGCCTGATCTGGGGTATGGTAGGATATAGGATATACTCTCCGGAAAACAAAAATAAAAGTTGCTACATCTTGCAACTCATCACTAAATGAGAGGCACAGGCTCCCACTCCTTCATCAAGGAACCCCTAAGCCTGCCTACTCAGTAGGCACCCGAGCAGGAGGCTTGCTGGCCAACCTGGGCTGCAGCAGATGCTGCTTGGCTTCTGGGCACTTATCCCTGACACCCCGCAGGGCTCACAGCATCTGGGCAAATGGGGAAACTGCAGACAGCCTGTGAGGAGTTGCAGTGGAAGAATCACCGTGCAGTTCCCTTGGGTTTTGAAGCAAAGACACAGCCTCTTCAGCAAACAACTATTTCCTTTAAAGACACAGTTCAGGAGTTGCTTCTGGACCTGATGGAGAATGTGCTACTATCATAGATCCCTAAGGGATACCAAGGGGCCAGGCATAAGTGGACAGGAAATGCTCTGCCAGGCCAAGCCCGGAGCTATGCCATGCAGCAGCGCTTCCCTCCCCCAACTCCTATCTAAGATGCACCCAAAAAACTGGGTCCAAGCAGGCCCTGAAAACATAGGCAATCGCACCATCAGGGGACTTGCACCCCAGGCACCTACTGCAGTGGCCCAGCCACCGCTCTGTCCACCCCCGATCGTCCATCTCTCGGGGTTCCCTCTGACCCACTCACTGGGGAAGAAGGAAGTTGAGCCTGGTTTGTGGGCTGTGCACAATATGCTGGCCCCAACCATAAGCAGCTGCTGCTGTATCACAGCCCCCACCCTGGGGAGGCCCTGATTTAGACTGGAAAAGGCAAATTCTCCCAGTAGGCAGAGCTTCAAATGGCACAGCTGATTTTCCACTGGGGTCTGGAAGGAGAGATGGGGACAGATATGCAAATGGGAGGCTTGTCTAAAGGTCTGGCCCAGCGGTACCGCTAGGGAAGAACAAGACTGGAGGCTGGAGATGGGCCTCCCAGGACGGGCCAAGCATATGAGGACATCTGGTCCCCCCAACAGAGGAGGCTCTTGGTAGTCGGTGGACAAGCTGACCCACTCTGAGGATGCTGGGGAGCCTCTTTCGTTAGCCACTCCCCTGAGTGCTCAATGAGTTCATGGGCACAGTGGCATGAGGCTGAGACGGAGATCATGGTGTGAGCTCAGCGACCACTCTCCCCTCCCCAGAGCAGGTCTGGCCACCACCCTGGCCATACACAGGAGAAACAGAAGTGGATCCCCCACAAGGGTGCCTGCCTGCCCTGAGAGCCGGCCTCTTTCCATTCAGGGGAGTGAGCCAACTGGCCTCGTTAGAACGTACATTGACTTCGAGTGCGGCTCTGCCCTCCGTCCTCACCATGCCTCTGCCCGTCTGTGGAACTGCCGACTGTTTTCTTCCATGGCACCTCACACAACATTGCTACCGGCAAAGAAATTCACTTTCCAGACAAAGAAGGATGGCCACGGGGTGAGGCATGGAATTCACTGGTCTTGCTATGCACTCATCACTCAGAATGGGAGAAGGACCATGAAGACGCCACTGTGGTACTGGATGGGAGCCAGTCGCACGTGGAGTGGAGGACTGTGTTGTTCACGTGGCAGACCCTCTGAGCCACACACACCATGCCATGCTCTTTCTCCCATAGGCAGAAACGCAGGTCAGGGGAACAAGGGATGCTGTCCCTAAAGGCTGATTGCAAAATTTCTAATTGCTTCCCAATCCCCACAACTTTAGAGAGAAGACACAACCATAGTACTGTAAATCAAAAATAAAATCCTAAGGCCGGGCGTGGTGGCTCACACCTGTAATCCCAGCACTTTGGGAGGCCGAGGCGGGCGGATCACGAGGTTGGGAGATCGAGACCATCCTGGCTAACACGGTGAAACCCCGTCTCTCCTAAAAATACAAAAAATTAGCCGGGCGAGGTGGCGGGCGCCTGTAGTCCCAGCTATGTGGGAGGCTGAGGCAGGAGAATGGCGTGAACCCGGGAGGCGGAGCCTGCAGTAAGCCGAGATCGCACCACTGCACCCCAGCCTGGGTGAAAGAGCGAGACTCTGTCTCAAAAAATAAATAAAAATAAAAATAAAAAATAAAATTCTAGACCGGGCATGGTGGCTCACACCTGTAATCCCAGCACTTTGGGAGGCCGAGGTGGGTGAGTCATCTGAGGTCAGGAGTTCGAGACCAGCCTGGCCAACATAGTGAAACCCCGTCTCTACTAAAAATACAAAAATTAGCCAGGTGTTGTGGCAGGCGCCTGTGGTCCCAGCTACTTGGGAAGCTGAGACAGCAGAATCACTTGAACCCAGGAGGCAGAGGTTGTAGTGGGCCGAGATTGTGTCATTACACTCCAGCCTTTGCAACAAGAGCAAAACTCCATCTCAAAAATTAACACAAAATAAAATAATTCTAAGGACCCCAACCATCTGAATGGACCCCTCCTCTAAGCCAAGGGCACTCCAAAGTCAACCTGAAAAACCAGTTTCAGGCCATGATGGGAAGGGGAGCTGTACATGCCTCATTATCACCTCCTCACTCTTGGAATTACTGAGAGAACAGACTCTTTAAGTCTGATAAGAAACACTTACAATCTATTCTCTCTGAAGCCTGCTACCCGGAGCTTTCATCTGCATGATAAAACCTTGGTGTTGGCCGGAAGCAGTGGCTCACATCTGTAATCCTAGCACTTTGGGAGGCCGAGGTGGGTGGATCACCTGAGAGATCAGGAGTTCAAGACCAGCCTGACCAACACGGTAAAACCCTGTCTCACTAAAATACAAAAATAAGCCAGGCATGATGGTGGGTGCCTATAATCCCAGCTACTCGGGAGGCTGAGATGGGAGAACCACTTGAACCCAGGAGACAGTGGTTGCAGTGTGCCAAGATCACGCCACTGCACTCCAGCCTGGACAGCTGAGCAAGACTCCGTCTCAAAAAAAAAAATCCTTGGTGTCCAAAATCCATTACTGCAACCCAAGACATTCATTTCTATTGATAATATAATAACTCTGTCAACCAATTGCCAATCAGAAAATCTTTGAATCTGCCTACTTGGAAGCTTCTGCCCCATTCCAGTTGCCCCGTCTTTCTGGACTGAACCAATGTACATCTTACATGTATTGATTGATGTCTCATGTCTCCCGAAAACATATAAAAGCAAGCAAGCCATGCCCTGACCACCTTGGGCACGTCAGGCCCTCCTGAGGATGTGTCATGGGCATGTCCTTAGCCTTGGCAAAATAAACTTTCTAAATTGACTGAGACCTGTCTCAGATACTTCTGGGTTCACAGTACCATGCTGGCTGGGTAAAAGATCCTGAATATCAAGGGGAAATGGGGTTGTTGCCACTCAATGGGCATAGAGGGGGTGTTCCGGGGCCCACACAATTTTGGAGGCTGCTTCCTTTCATTGTAGTATTTTGTGTCAGTGTTGATGAAAGTCTACAGTAACCCCCTACAAGCAGGATCATGAAGAGCCCATACCCAGCAGGGGTAAAAGTGTGAGTCCATCATCTGCCAGGTTACAAACTCAGACCAGCTGAAGTGTTAACTTAAGGACAAAGACCACGGAATAATCAGTAGAAGAGAGAAAGTTCCAAACACCAGTGGATGGCCCGCTGCCACGTAAATACATAAGGAATCTATATTGGATTTCCTTCCCGCCCCCACCTTTCCCTACTACTTTAAATCGAGTGTGCAGTAGGTGGTTGGTTTTAGAATTTGGGTCATAGTGATTGATGATATTTCGGGCCCTTCCTTTCAGGGAAAGATGAGGACAATTGTGCCTTTCTGAGGGATGGTTGTACTATATTAGGCAGGAGAGCTTGTTGCTAATGTGATTGTTTACAAGTTGAAGTCTGGGGAGGAGGGGGTGTGGGGGAAATTGACCGGCAAAGGGTGGCCTGTGAAGGGCACCCTGCATCGGTGGGCCTGGTACCAACTCCAGCCACCTGGGAGACCATCCTACTCTGTCGAGGCTGGTGGTAAAACCGCATCTCCCAGGCGCCCCTGCAGCTCAGGCCCCAGCTGTGTTTGAGGCTACACCGTCAACAGAATGCACTCCTGCAAGGCCTAAGTAAAGCGGGAGGAGAAGAGGGAAATCCACTTTGCTCAGAGCAGAGGCATCTGTGGTTCCAGAGTCTGTGGCTGTAGTGGGGGCTTCCCCTGTTTAACAGAAACAACTTCCTGTCCATTCCTAGAATCTCAGACTGGAGTCTGTTTCACCCTCCCAATAGTTTTACAAGCCGTTTAATGTCCTGTCATAAACTCCTTTCTGCAAAACGTCTAGAGTGAAATCTGTTCTCTGCAAGTGGCCCCAACCAATCTACCGAGAACTTTCTGCAGGAACTTCCAGCCTGAAAATCGAAGGGTTGAGTTCCATTCGGTGATGATCATAGATTTAGGGATCGTGAAAGAGGAAGCAATAAAAATGGATTTAGATAATTTAACTCCCATTTCCCTACTTAGGATTCCTTTCTTTGGGTTCTCTACAAATATTTCAATCGTAAATCATGGGTTTAAAAGAAAAAAGTAATCTTCAGACTAAAAACACTTAAAAAAAAACATTAAGGTTGAGTTCTTGAGCTACAAGTTTCCTGGATATGGGATTCACAAGCCAAACCAACTAGAAATTGGGAACAACATACTTTCACTGCCCTCCTCCCAACCACCCAACCTCCCCAGCACCAACTGCAGGTGCCATGGAACCTACCCGCCCTGAACCAGGCCTCACCGACACCCTGATCTCCAGGCTCCCCCTCTAACCCTGCCTAGACGGTCACCAGGCTGGGCAGGAGCGCCAGCCCCAGAGCAAGAACAGAAGCTGTGGAGGCCGCTTTGGAACACGAAGGGTAATTCTCTCAATGCCCCAAGGCTTTTTCCTCCAAATGACAGTGATTTTATCCAGGCTGGCGTAAGGACTCTTCTTAGTTCGCTAGAAACACAACCTAAACTTGCTCAACCGTGCCAGGGGACATTTTTGGCTCGTGTAACTGACAATTCCAGGATAGGCCTAAGACAGCTGGTCCCTGGCACTCAAACGATGTCACTGGGACTCAGTTTCTCCATTGTTCCACTCTGCCCTCCCCCCTCCACTGGCTTTCTTCCCAGTTAGGCCCACGGCTCTAGACCACCCCTGATGTTGGAGGCTGTCTTCTACCAGCTTTAGGGCCCGAACGCAGAGATTTTCTCTTCCACACAGTTCTAAGCAAAACTCCCAGGACAAGACACTCCTTGGATCAACCAGGGTCACACATTTACCTCTGATTGGCCAGGCCCAGGTGCTGGAGCGGTCACGAGGCAGGGAGGGGCTGTCCAGTCCGTAAGACCAACGTGAACTGAGAGTGGAGGAGGGGTTCTCCCCACTCAAAGGAGATAAGAAAACAGGGTCGTTATTACCAGAAGGGGCATCAGACACCTGACAAGCAAAACAGCAGAGGAGCCCCTCACTGGCTGTGGGGAGCAAGCACTGCTTCCGAAGGGGCTGCCGGAAACCAGAGCTCCGTGAAGTCCAGGCAGAGTGACGAGGGGACGGCGGGAACCCTAGAAAAACAAACGGGGCTGGGAGGCTGCTGGGAGCGGGGCTGCGCCGTTCACAGCCAAGCACTCCTTGGTGCGTAGTCCCAGCTCTTTAAGCAGCTGTAGAGAAAACACTCCACCATTTACAAGACCAAAGAACTCTACAGCTTTCAGCTGCTCAAAATCAGCACCACAGCGCCTACTCAGCTGTTAAAATGGCATTCCATAAAAGCTACAGATGGGCACCATGTTCCCCCATCAGGGAGAAGAAGAAATTGCCTCGTCCTTCTCAGGCAGAGATGATCTTCCTGACCTGCGGGGAGGAGGGCTGCCTTTTCAGCTTCTTTTGCCAGGAGTGGGGATGGCTGAGTGCTCAGTCATCCACATACACCCATCTATTCCATCCTGGTCATGCAGCTTAAGCGTGAGAGCCCAGAAGAGGCACCCAGCACAGGGCAACCCACACCTCTGGGGGTCTCCTCCATGCTTGGTGTTGGAAGGTGGTGTCACCTGCTCTCAGGAGTACCCTGAGGGGTATCTCAGAAGTTCCCACGAGTCAGTCCCTGGGGTAGGAGAAATTGCAATGGAAATGCCCAGGTCAGGCTGCTTGCAGAAATCCTTTAGCAAGTTCTTTTGTCCTGTGAGAAATCACCTTTTTTTTTGTTTTGTTTTGAGATGGAGTCTCACTCTGTCACCCAGGCTAGAGTGCAGTGGCATGATCCTGGCTCACTGCAACCTCCGCCTCCCAGGTTCTAGCGATTCTCCTGCTTCAGCCTCCTGAGGAGCTGGGATTCAGGCATGTGCTACCATGCCCAGCTAACTTTGTATTTTTGGTAGAGACGGGGTTTCACCATGTTGGCCAGGCTGGTCACAAACTCCTGACCTCAGGTGATCTGCCCACTTTGGCCCCTCCAAAGTACTGGGATTACAGGCGTGAGCCACCATGCCCAGCCACACCTTATTTATCTTTGTGGTTAGCATTTATTTTCCCAAGTGGAACCTCAGTTTATTATAAAAACTGCCATTACCAAAAAACATTGCCTTTTGTCCACTACAAAGGACTTTTATGCCATTTGAAGCTCAGAAATCCTATCAGATAGAAGGTGGCAGTGGTAGTGGTGGTGACTGATGTGTAATAGGTAGGGTTGGGAGACCAGGGAGTGACTATGCCGAGGGTGTGGTGGTGGTAATGACTGGGGAGGTAGTGATGGGGAATGGGAATTGTGGTGGTGGCAACATGGTGTCAGTGGTGGATAGTCATGGCAATGGGAGGTAATGATGGTGCTTGTAGCAATGGGTGATGATTATGGTGGTGGCTGATGTCAGAAGTGTGGTGGTGATGGTGGTGGTGATGGTGGTGGTGGTGATGGTGGTAATGATGATGGTGATGGTGATAGTGATGATGGTGATAGTGATGATGTTGGTGGTGGTGATGGTGATAGTGATGATGGTGGTGGTGATGGTGATGATTATGTTGGTGATGATGGTGGTGGTGATAGTGATGATGATGGTGGTGGTGGTGATGGTGATGGTGATGGTGATGGTGATGATGGTGGTGGTGATGGTAATGGTTGGTGATGATGGTGATGGTGATAATGATGATGGTGGTGATGGTGATAGTGATGGTGATGGTGATGGTGGTGGTGATGGTGGTGGTGATGGTGGTGATGGTGGTGGTGATGGTAATGGTTGGTGATGATGGTGATGATTATGTTGGTGATGATGGTGATGGTGATAATGATGATGGTGGTGGTGGTGATGGTGATGGTGATGGTGGTGGTGATGGTGGTGATGGTGGTGGTGATGGTAATGGTTGGTGATGATGGTGATGATTATGTTGGTGATGATGGTGATGGTGATAATGATGATGGTGGTGGTGGTGATGGTGATGGTGATGGTGGTGGTGATGGTGGTGATGGTGGTGGTGATGGTAATGGTTGGTGATGATGGTGATGGTGATAATGATGATGGTGGTGATGGTGATGGTGATAGTGATGGTGATGGTGATGGTGGTGGTGATGGTGATGGTGGTGATGATGGTGGTGAGGGTGATGGTGATAGTGATGGTGATGGTGATGGTGGTGGTGATAGTGATGGTGATGGTGATGGTGATGGTGATGGTGGTGGTGATGGTGATGGTTGGTGATGATGGTGGTGGTGATAGTGATGATGGTGGTGATGGTGATAGTGGTAATGATGGTGGTGATGGCAATGGTGATAGTGATGATGGTGATGGTGGTAGTGGTGATAGTGGTGGTGGTGATGGTGACAGTGACGGTGATGATGGTGGGGGTGGTGATGGTGGTGATGATGGTGACAGGGATGGGCTCTTAGGCCAGGAGGAATTAGGGAGCTATAAGCAATGTAGCCCGTGAGACAAAATCAGGGAATTCAACATGGAAAACATAAAGCCAAACCCAAGGCTGAAAGGAACATCTCCCAATACCAGGATGGAAAGGAATCAAAGCTTGCTCAACTCCCCCATTTCCCAGATGACAAGACCGGCTCTGGAAAGAAAAGGCCACTGTTCCAAGGTCACCAGCCTGCAGCAGAGCACAGGCCCAAAGCCTCCCAGATCCTAGTGAGGAGTAAATCACCAGTCTCAGAATCCAGGGCTGGGAGAGGACTCTCCATCAGGAACCTGGTGCCAGTCCCATGCCAGGCCAGAGGAAGGCTTCCATTCCTGTGTGCCAATGCCTGTCAACTCACAGAAAACCTTCTGTGGGCATCCCAGCAGAGATTAGAAGTCTGGGAGGACAGCAGTTGTGCAGCCAGCAGAGCACCTGGCTCAGCCCTTCCTCCAGGGAAGGCTGAAGGGTACCCGAGGCCCCGGGAAAGTTACCCTGCAGGAGGCAAGGCAACTGGAGGATAGAGCCTTCCCAGCCAACTGCAGGTACCATTTCAGGGTAGAGCAATGGAGAGGGTCAGACTCAGACTACCCAGGCCTGGGCCAGGCCAACAGCTGGACCACAGCTCTGAACCCCACACGCTGGCCTGCCCGCCCATCATGACTCCCACCCCAGCCACAGAAAAGTCCTGGGCTCTCCCCGAGTCCGGGGAGTCTGCAAAAGCAGGGCTCCAAGAGAAGAGAAGCCGGAGGCTGGAAGAAAAGCCAAAGCTTCTGGGTCCCCAGCCAGGCCTGCGCCTCCCTCCCCGTCCCCCAGACCTCTCCCCTGAGGGTCTCCAGGCCTCTCTAGTCCTCTCGTCATTGAGGAAGGCCAAGGCCAGGGACCTCTAGGAGACTCTGCGGCAGACTCGCCTGGCCAGCGGAGCATCTGGACGAGAGAGGTCTGCTCCCTCTCCCCTCCCTCCACCCCTCCCTCGCTGGCCCGGGAGGCGGCAGAGCCTGTGCTTGCCTGGGCCCTGGCGTGAGCCAACAGCGCCACCATCAGCTGCCAGCTGGGAAGTCCTCCCACTCCACCAAGAGCCATGCACTGAACAGAGACTGAGACTGGACAGGTGGCCCCTGCCTCTGGGAACCACAGGCCTGACAAAGGGCACCTTCTGGATCATGCCACAGGGCTCGGCAGGAGCCTAGAAGCTTCCATCAGGCTTCTTCCTCCACAGGAGCACTAGGCTGAAAGGGGGGTCTGAGGCTGATGGTGCCCAGAGCAATAATTCATTCATCTAAAATCACTAGGAACCTTCAACATGCCAGGATACGTCCAGGCCCTGCGGATGCACTGATGGTGAAAATAAGAAGCAATGTCGCCAGAACTCCTTGATGGGCTCAAAGCAGGCTCGTATGCAGTCCTCTCTGCCAGCGTCCAAGGTGGCCACTCTCTCTGTCCTTGGGTCACAGAGGAGGAAGCCAAGGCTCAGAGGTGTTCAGGACACCTGGCTCCTGGAGCTGGTGAGGCCAGACCCAGGCAGAGGGGGAACCTGTGGGCAGCCACTGAGGGCATCACTCCCCACCATCACTGCCACATCTGGCGGCCACCGAGGGTGTCACTCCCCACCATCACTGCCACATCTGGTGGCCACCGAGGGTGTCACTCCCCACCGTCACTGCCACATCTGGGTGGTCACCGAGGGCATCTGGGTCAGCACCATCCCTCGGAGAGAAGGAAGATTTTGACATCTTCCCTTGCCTTGGCCTTTGGATTGCCCCCTTGACATCCTCAAAGCTGATCAGGGCTCTGCACACCTGTCATGACTGAACTGATCTCCTGCCGGCCCTTTTGGGTGATAACGGCGAATGAGTCGGCTTCCAGATGGCACAGCACTCAGCTCTACCCATGCTGGCAGGAGCCCCAGGCCCTTGCAGAGGTGCTGGTACCAGGAGAATGGCACCTGGTATGGGGCCTAACACATGGAGACACCCAACACAACACAGAGAACATCAGGCCTCTCCACCCCGAGGAGGGCTGCCTGGGAGACC
The DNA here is from genome assembly GCF_028878055.3 of Symphalangus syndactylus. Classification (NCBI taxonomy): domain Eukaryota; kingdom Metazoa; phylum Chordata; class Mammalia; order Primates; family Hylobatidae; genus Symphalangus; species Symphalangus syndactylus. The sequence goes on along the minus strand of NC_072444.2, from coordinate 31,078,140 downwards.
CCGGGAGCCACATCCAGGTCTGCCCACTGGAAGCCCAGACAGGGATGTGAACAGAAGCTCACAGGCCCACGCAGGGATGAATGCCCCAAAGTAAGCACCACAAGGATTTCACGGCCCAGGGCCAGACCTTGGGCCTGGGGGACCTGGCCACTGAAGAGCAGAGGGGCCACCCTAACACGTGCTATATTGAAAACTGCATCTGGTCTTGTGTCTGGTTCCAGGCACAGAGCTCCTAAAACCGTAGGCATTTCCAAGCTCAGGAGTGGCTTTTGTTATTCACAAGGCAATTCAGTAGCTCCCTAGATAGCTGGGGGCTGGGGGCCTGGGGGCTGGGGGCCTGGGGGCTTGGGGGCCTGGGGCTGGGGACTGGGGGCTGGGAGCTGGGGGCTGGGAAATGGGGGTTGGGGGTTGGGGGCTGGGAGCTGGGGGCTGGGGCTGGGGGCTGGGAAATGGGGGTTGAGGGTTGGGGGCTGGGGGCTGGGAGCTGGGGGCTGGGAAATGGGGGTTGGGGGTTGGGGGCTGGGAGCTGGGGGCTGGGGCTGGGGGCTGGGGGCTGGGGACTGGGGGCTAGGAACTGGGGGGCTGGGGGCTGGGAGCTGGGGGCTGGGGCTGGGGGCCTGGGGGCCTGGGGTCCTGGGGCTGGGGACTGGGGGCTGGGAACTGGGGGCTGGGGGTTGGGGGCTGGGAGCTGGGGGCTGGGGCTGGGGGCTGGGGACTGGGGGCTAGGAACTGGGGGGCTGGGGGCTGGGAGCTGGGGGCTGGGGCTGGGGGCTTGGGGTTGGGGGCTGGGGGCTGGGGGCTGGCTGCCAGAAGCCCAACCATGTGGTTACAGGGTGGGAACTTTCAGTCCTCTCCAAACCCCTCTGCCCCCAACCCCCTTCTCCAGGGAAGGGAGAAGGACTGGAGATTGAGTCAATCACCATAGTCAATGACATAATCAATCAGGCCAACGTGATGGGACCTCCATAAAAACCCCTAAATGACAGGGCTCAAAGAGTTCCTCTCTGGTGAACTCATGGAGGTGTGGGAGGGCGCGCGTATGGAGGAGGCATAGGTGCTCCCAGACACCCCCATGCCTCACCCTGTGTGTCTCTTCCAATCAGCCGAGTTGCTGCCTTTATAAGAGACTGCTCGCTGTGAGTAAAGCACTCGCCGGTTCTGTGAGTTGTTCCAGCGAATTTTCAAGCCCAGATAGGGCATTATGGGAACCCCAGATTTATATCTGGTGGGACAGAAGAGGGAATGTCCCAGGACTTGCAACTGACATCCAAAGTGGGGACTCTCCTACGGGACTGAGCCCCGGGCCTCGTCGGATCTGACGCTACCTCCAGGTAGATCAGGTCAGAATTGAATCGCATCGCTGGACACCCAGCGGTGTCAGCAAATCCCACAGGTAATAACGAGTGGCTGATGCCAGGGTAGAGCAAGCTGTGCATGCCCTGATCTGCGTCCCTGACCTGCAGATGGCTCCCTCTGTGTGGCCGGCTGAGAGCTCCTGAATTGGGGTGCGTCTCCATGAAACAAGAGGGGCTGGGGAGCAGCCAGCTGCCCACCTGCAGCCTCGTCTTGGGTGACACTCTCGCCATGGCCCACAGGCTGCTCCAGGAGCCTGCCCAAGCAGAGCAAGGCCCACCCAGGTTCAATCCCCACCTCTCTACCCGGGTTCAATCCCCACCTTTCCACCCGGGTCCAATCCCCACCTCTCCACCTGGGTTCAATCCCCACCTCTCCACCCGGGAGCCCAAAACAGGCTTCAGGGCCCCCCAGGCTCAACCACACACAGCAAGTTAGCGAGGCACACAGGAGGTGCGACTCGTATGGAGGATGGGGGATGTCTGGGCTCCCTTCCCCCACACCCTCGCTTCTCAAGTTGACCATCCCCGTGACTCTGAGTTCTCAGTTGGAACCCCAGGGGCACAGTCTGAACACAGACCCCGGACCGGCTGCTCCTGCAGGACATCTGCTGAGCCCAGAAGGAATCACAGTGCATGACGCACCCGCAGATCCCAGGTGCCTGGGGAGATCAGCAGGACTTCAAAGACAAGCAGGGGCCTCAGTGTCCACCTGACTTCTCCCTAGGCGGCCTCCACTGACCTTCATCCCAGCTCCCAGCACACACTTTCCCATGACGAGGAGGAACCACGGTGCCTGGAGCCCAGCTGGGTAAGGGCCCCAACCCGGCTAGCCTGGACACCACACTGGGGAGGTGGCAAAGCCTACTGCCACCCACGGAGAACATCGCTCAGTCCCCTAAATTTCAGGTAATGGCGTCCCGGGCAGGCACTCCTGTCACTGCAGATTCAGATTCGGGATGACAGCGCTCAAAATTTAGTTTCAAACGCTTTCTGCCAACGTCACTCAGGAGTGTTCCCGTGGGAGTGGGACTCAAGGTTTGAGAATTTTTCTCCTGGGCCTTCCCAACACATCCCTGCTTCGCCACCGACCACAGCAGAGGGGACGCTGGGCAGAGGGAGGACCACATTCCTGAGCAGGAGGAAGCTGGCGTCACACCCTGGGTCCACTCCGTGCAGCTCAACACAGGGCCTTGTCCAGCCTTACGGCCCAGTGCCCCCACCTAGTGCCCCCTACATCTGGCCCGTCCATGCTCAGAGAGTGAAGGCAGAGCCCATGGGCGCCGCCTTCCAGCTTTGTGGCTCTGGAATAGAGGCACTGGGGGAGAAGCGCCTCCCGCACAGGGCAGTCAGGAGAGGCAGGCCACACCCCAGCCTGGGCCCCCTGCCCCTCCCTGGTTCTACCCTGGGTGTCATAAGTTCTGGGGTCACGTCAGAGTGAGCCCACAAACCTGCCCTTTGTCCCAAGTCTCGCACTTTACCCAGAATCCCAGCAGACCCCTTAGAAACAAATGGGGGGGTGGAGAAAGGAGGGGTGCCCCCAAGTCCACATCCAGTCAGCAACAGGGGAGCAACCCCAGCCACCTCCGGGTACAAAGGACAGCAAGGTTTGAACACCCCTGGATGCAACCTGCATGGAGGAGGACTCTCAGAAGGCCCACAGCCTCAACTCCTGCCTGCAGCTCAAAGCCAGAGTGCAGAGCCCGACCTGCCCCTGCCCCTCCCGACCGGCCAGGCCACCGTCTCAGCCCCCGAGCCCACTGTGGGCACCATCAAAGCTGCACAGCCGGCCGTGATCCACCTCGAGGGGTGGGTGCTGAGGAGGGGGTCGCGGGCACCCACCTGGTGGGGTGGCCTGGAACCCCCCAGTGATCACCCATTCTCAAGCTCCCTGGGGACAGGAACCTGCCTGGTGTGTTCCTCATTAGCAGAGCCAAGGAAGCCTTCGGCCGTTCACTTGGTCAATGAACACAGGGCACAGGCAGTCACTCTGGGGAATGTGGCTTCCAAAACACTGAGGAGTGAAGTGGTCCAAGAGAAAAACAGGACCCGGGCCCAAATGATGAGTGCACGTGGGTGCGATGCTGCTGCAGGAGCAGCGAGGGTCTGGAGCTGCCCAGGGTGACTCGCCACTAGGACGGGGCACCTCAGCTTCACATCTTCCCAGAGGCCAAAAGGCCGCTCCCTGCAGGGCCGCGATGGGACAGGTGGCCATCGTGAGGGAAGGAGAAGGTAGAGGCAGAGGCCCGGGGGAGTCTCATCCAGCCAAGAACCACTGGAACTTCTAGAAAATGCCACTCCAAGAAACATATGCAGGAACCTTCCTAAAAAGAAACCCAGGGGTTTCTGTGGGTGACAGGATTCCCCAGAGAGGGAGGCAGGATCTTAGGCATTGGAGAGTGGCTGGCACTTGCTCTGCCCTAGGACTGCTCCCATGCTGTGCCCGACAGGCAGATCCCAGCCTGATGCCCTGACCCTGACTCCAGGCTGCCGGGGAGGGAGAAGCTAAGGTTGTCAGCCTCTCTTCCCTCGGCATCCTGAGCACGACGTCTGTCAGACTCTCTGGCTAGTCACTGTCAGACTTAGGCGCCAGAGCCTCGGGAACCTCTGGGGCCTGACCCAGGCCTGTGCCCAGCCTGGGGTCAAGTTCTACCCTAGGCATAGTCACTCACTCCTGGTTTTTTGTGTTTTGTTTTCATTTTTGTTTTAGAGATAGAGTCTCGCTCCGTCCCCAGGCTGAAGTGCAGTGGCGCAATCACAGCTCACTGCAGCCTTGACTTCCTAGGCTCAAGCCATCCACCTGCCTCAACCACTGGAATAGCCAGGACCACAGGCAAGTGCCACCACGTCCAGTTAAATTGTTTTCTTTTCTTTTGGAGAGAGAGGATCTCATTATGTTGTCCACTCCCATTCTGTTTTTTCTTTCAGGGTCTCACTCTGGAGACACACAGTGAGCTATGATTGCAACATTGTAATACTAGAGTGCAGTATTGCAATCATAGCTCACTGTAACTTCAAACTCCTGAGTCCAAGCTATCCTCCCACCTCAGCTGGGACCACAGGTGCACGCCGCCATGCCCAGATATTTTTTTCATTTTTGGTAGAGACAGGGGTCTCACCATGTTGCCCAGGCTAGTCTTGAACTTCTGGGCTCAAGCAATCCTCCCACTTCGGCCTCCCAAAAGGCTGGGATTATAGACATGAGCCACCGCACCCAGCCCACTCCTGTTTTTTCACAACGCAGTTTATCTCCTCCACTCCCAAGAGGTCGATCAAAGCTTTGGCTGAGACTGGAGAAATGAGACATGGAACGAGGGAATGGAGTCATGTGGCTGACACTGCACTGAGCTCGGGGTCCCTGTGTCTCACTAACTGTAAACACCGGCTCCAGTTGGCTTCAGTATCCCCAAGTGCCTGCTTGTTCCAGCTCCCACACCTCTGACTCTTCCCAAGTGTTTTTAAGCAAAGTCTTTGCAGACTTTTTGAGACCAAGGAATCTTCCCACATGTAGCCCCAAATCCCTTTTCTGGGTTTGTACAAAGCGTCTAAGGTGTCGAAGCCCCACAGCAGCTGCAAGGCGTGTTTTGAAGTCTCCTCCCAGGAAGCCCCTGTCCTGAAGGACGGGTTCAATTCCTGCCTCCGCGCTTAAGAGAGAATCTCTAAGCACCCTCTTCTCCTTCCTCCTAGGCAGCGAGAGCCCAGGAGAGTTCCTGAGAGGATGCAATATTGATAAAGCCCATTGTGCTGTGAAGTTCAGACTGAGACTCCCAGCCGGCACATTTGGGGTGCTGTTCTTAGTGAAAACAGAGCTTTTGGCGCCCCACACACCCTGGCTGAGAGCGTGGCCCGGGGCGGCGGGCGAGATTCCTCTTCGAGCTGGGCTCCATCTGTTTTTTTTCCAGGGGTTGCAGCCGGCCTGGGGCCCAGAAAGCTAAGTCTAGCCCCACACCTTCCCAGCTCCAGGGCAGAAAGCCAGCTAAAACCACACAGGAAATCAATTGCTTTCTGAACTGGAGGTGGGCGGCTCTCTGATCTTACTCCCTCCTGCAGAAGTCCTGGAAGAAACAGGGCCTCACAGCCCCTCCCCCTCCTCCTGCCCGCTGGCAGCAGAACCGGGGCTCCTCCAGGCTTCATCTACACAGGTGCCAACCGGGCAAGGGTGTGAACGGCTGAGGGCAGTGCCAGGGCAGTGGCGGTCCCAGAGGCCAGTGCGCCTGAGGCTTTGCCACACCAGGAGCAGGAAGAGGAACCCTGATCCAGCCTCACCTCGGCCTCCATCGCTCCTACTTCTTTCCAGAGCCTTCCAGGAACTGCGTGCCCAAACCACCAGACTGAGGCTTAGCCCAGGGGTCCCCCTACCTGGGGGGAGCACGGGGGCCATCATGAGTGAGGTCTCCACCAGCCCCCTAGAAACGGCGCAGGAACGCTATAGAGAGCCGTTTCCATTCAAGCAAATATATTCGTTGAAAGCACTGTCTCCCGCGCTGAGCCGCATCCTTCCTAGGCTGGAGGGCTCAAATATTCCTTCTATTATGAAATGATGATGCAGATGGAGTAGTTTGGGTTTGGAAGGAATTCTTTTAATGCCCTTACTTGGCCAATAATAAAGCTGGCAATTCAGGCCGGGCACAGTGGCTCACGCCTGTAATCCCAGCACTTTGGGAGGCAGAGGTGGGCGGATCACGAGGTCAGGAGATCAAGACCATCCTGGCTAACACGGTGAAACCCCGTCTCTACTTAAAAAATACAAAAAAATTAGCCGGGCATGGTGGCGGGCGCCTGTAGTCCCAGCTATTCGGGAGGCTGAGGCAGGAGAATGGGGTGAACCCGGGAGGCGGAGCTTGCAGTGGGCCGAGATCGCGCCACTGCACTCCAGCCTGGGCGACAGAGCAAGACTCCGTCTCAAAAAAACAAACAAAAACGCTGGCAATTCTACATTATCTGATTTTTTTCTTTCTTTTTTTTTAAAAATTGACACATGAAATCCAAAAGTTACCAATGATGATGAAATGCATCACCCCGAGAATCATCCACCAAGGAGCCCTTGAGTCGCTGACCCCGGGTTTGCCTTGCTAACATGCTTAATCATTGGCTAATAAAATGCAAACTAGGCAAACAGCAACCAGGATCATGCAAGTCCCAAGTGGTGACACGAGAAGTTGCTGCGAAGCCAAGGGGGACACTGATTTCCAGGAGCTGAGCCCCTCTCAGATCAATAAAACTAAACTTAGAAGAATTATCTTCAGAGGCAAACAAGAGTCAAACACACGGTTATATCGTACTTTATTAGGTCTGGGCAGCTAAAGTGCCCCGTCCATGCTCCAGCTCTCCAAGGGATGCTGGGCCCTGCCAGGGGACATTTATCAGGGGCACCGAGCGCCACTCCCTGGCGAGGCACCCAGGAAACTCAGCCCCCAGCCCAAGCACTCGGCTCCATGCTTCCGTGAGCCCCACAGATGCTCCCCTCCCGCCAGTCCTGGGAGGAGGGGGGCTGGGTAGCCCATGTGTGAATTCATTTGATAATTACCAAAATGTCCTTTTCCTAGTGATATGGAGAAAATGTTAGGAGAATAAAGAGACAGGCAAGCGGGAGGCTGGGGGCAATATGAGGGTGGTGTCTTATCGGGGACAAGCTCACTAGCCCGCCTGAGCAGAATAGAGATCTCGCAGCTTCCTTCCGGGGCTGGGGGGAAACTGGGTCTTTCCCAGGGAGCTGCCGACTCCTGGATTCCATAGCTGATGCATCTCCATTATCCAGCATTAACACCAGGGAGGTGGGATGCTCCAAGACCCCAGAGCCACTGCCCTGGAATCTCCCTTGCAGTTTACTCTGAGGCCACAGCCAGAGGGGGCCCAGTCAGGACCCTGTTTGGCATCTTAGACCCCGAAGCTCCAAGGGTAGATGTCACGGGGCATCCATCTACTCACACAGCCGCCCCTCGACTGAGAGCCAGAGATGGCCTCACTCCAAGCCTCCAGTAACAGATCAGAAGACACAGCCTGCAGAGTGGAGGTGAGGCAGGAGAACAGGGAATTAGGGTAACCCAGGGTTAAGGCATAAGCAGAACAGCAGGTGCAGCCAGTTGCAGGCAGGATTGGGCAGCACACGGGCCACATCCTCACCCCTGCAATCACAAGACACAAGTCTCCACTCCAGCCTCTGATTGACACGGGCCAAGTCTCCACACTCCAGCCTCTGACTGGCCACGGGCCAAGTCTCCACACTCCAGCCTCTGATTGACACGGGCCAAGTCTCCACTCCAGCCTCTGATTGACCTCAGGCCGAGTCTCCACACTCCAGCCTCTGATTGGCCACGGGTCAAGTCTCCACTCCAGCCTCTGATTGACCTTTGACCAATCCTTCATAGGGAGTAACCAACTGGAGGCCTCTAAAGGGCACCTAGGGTGCTACCAAATTCTTTTGGCTTAATAAAAACCCTAAAGAACAATGGAGCTCCTGAGCCACTTGCTTGAACCTACTCCCCCTCTGTGGAGTAAACTTTTGCTTCAATAAATCTAAGCTTTCACTGCTCTGTTCTTTTGTTGCTTTTTTATTGCTTCATCCTTTTGTTGCTCTGTTTGTGCATTTTGATCAATTCTTTGTTCAACGCACCAAGAACATGGACAACTTGCCATCAAGACCTTCCACGCTGTAACAGACGGTCTCCCAGATATCCCAGGAGCCCCCTGAAGCGAAGGACTGACTTAGCACTGGATTCCCTCCTTCCTGATACATGCCCTCATTCCACACCCACCTGACTTGAATTCTGCCATTCAAGGTCACAGTGGAAATCCAGGAGACGGCCCAGCTGAGCCTGAGCTGTCTCAGAGCATCCATCTTCCCAGCACAGCACTCCTGCCCTGCCTGATGCGAAGCTCTAATGATTGTTACAATATTGCAAAACCAACCTCCTCAGCTTCCAGCATTCTAAGATTAAAGTATTTGATATAAAGCATGCATGCACACACACATTCACACAGGCACACACTCACACACATGCACATACATGCATACAGGCACATGCCGGCCAGACACCTCCTGGCTGCCTCACAGTCCATGCAATTATATACATAGAGAATGAGAGAGAGAGAGACCCTGCTGGTTGGTTCTGTTTCTCTGGAGAACACTGACTAACGCACTAGTTAACCTCCACTCTACTTTCTGTCCCTGTGGATTTGCCTATTCTGGACATTTCATATGGCTGAAATCACACAATATGCAGTCTTTTGGTCTGGTCAGACACAGAGCTGTGCTGGGACTGGCAGGGGGGCAGAGCTGCCCAGGAGGGAGGGAGGCTTCCTGGCTGGACAGTGTCCTCCTGGCCCCAGCATCAGTGAATTCAACCAGACCAGATTTTACAGCCCACCAGCTGGGGCAGGACTGTGAGGACCTCAGAGGAAAGGCTGCCCCCCGTCCCCGGCTCCCCCAGGCTTCTGTGGCATACGCAGCCCCCGATGCCTAGCTGGGAAGGGGACTGCACAGGGCAGGTGAGCTGAAGCTGGTGCTTCCTGATATGCACACGTTAATACATTTTGTATATTCAGTCAGGGCCTGTTGGGTCTCAGGCACGGGTCCCTGTCCTGGAGGAACCCAGGACTGACAGCAGACATTGATGGTAAGCATGCAGAATCAACCCGGGGAACTGACCCCAAGGCCAGGACGCCATGCATCATTGACAGAATTTCCGCAGTGATTCCAGCCCCTCCATCCCTCCTGTGTGAGGGACAGCCGAGGGGAGATGGCCACCACCTCTCCTGTACACAGGGACTCACGGCCGGCAGCGACTGTAAATCGAGCCTCCATCCTTTCTGTTCATTAACTGTCATGTGTGTTGATGAGAGCAGCCCTCTCTAATTAAAGCTGTCACATCGTTGCCTTAGGATCTTGTCTAGGCTCTGCACAACAGCAAGAGCCTTAACTGCCCGTTACGCCAGCCTAGACTTTCCCGGAAAGCCAGAGCAGCCAGCCCCACCCAGCCCCCTCAGGTAACAACCCCTGCACCATCAGGATTCAGGGGACCCAGTCCCCGGGGCAACTGCCCTCCCTGCTCAAAGACAGCCCCCCGCCCATGGGTCCCAGGTCTCCAACCCCTTCTCTGGGCCTGGACATGGCTGGCTTGGCTGTGCCAGGCAGTGGGCACCCTGTGGGTGACAGGGCCTGCCGTTTCCTTCCCCTGGGACCCCTGGAGCCCTACACGGTGTCCCCAGGGAGCTTGGCTGAATGAATTTGCCGGCCTGGGCTGGCTCCTCGCCTGGAATGCACTTTCCCACTCCCAACCCATTCTCACCCCGTAAAGCTCGGCACCAGTTTCTCCTCCAGGGAGAGCCTGCCTACCCTACCCCAAGAGGCCAGGCAAGCAGCCCCTGCCCCCACGGTCCCCACAGCCCTCATGTTCATCCCGGGCACCTTGGTCTGGTGCCAAGGGGGCGTGTCTGTATGTGCGTATCTCCTACCTGCTAATCAAAAGCAAGTTGGAGGCTGGGTGCAGTGGCTCACGACTGTGATCCCAGCACTTTGGGAGGCCAAGGTAGGTGGGTCACCTGAGGTCAGGAGGTTGAGACCAGCCTGGCCAACATGGTGAAACCCCATCTCTACTAAAAATAAAAAATACAAAAATTAGCCGGGCGTGGTGGCAGGTGCCTGTAATCCCAGCTACTCAGGAGGCTTAGGCAGGAGAATCGCTTGAGCCTGGGAGGTGGAGGTTGCAGTGAGCCGAGATCGCACCACTGCACCCCAGCCTGGGCAACAGAGCGAGAATCTGTCTGGGAAAAAAAAAAAAAAAAAAAAAAAGCAAGTTGGAGCAGGGGCCTGTCTCAGTCTGTCCCCTATGCCCCAAGCACAGAGCATCCCTCAAGGACATCAGAAGATTTCCGGGAGTGGCCCTGGCCAGAACCAATGTTGACCAAACCAAAGACCCTGCGGTGGAGTCCTCAGCAGCTGGCAGCGGCAGCACCAGGCAGCCCAGAGGGCGTTCACTCACTCCCTGACCTCAGGTGCCGAGACCTTTCTAAAACAGTCCAGAAACCCAAGCTTGACTCTCGTGTCAGGCTTGAAGGGGTCCACACCAAAGACCCCCTGTGACAGCTGCCCTGTCACTCCCACTCCTTCCTCCGTCTTTGTGACAGGGCTCTGCCTGCATGCCCTGCGCCCTGGGGCCTTGTAGAGCCTGCATGAGGGTCCGTCTACCCCAGCAACTTCCGGCTTGGCCCAAGGAGTGTGAGTGGGTGTGGTGTGAGCTGAAGGGTTCCTGTGCCCGGCAGTTTGACTTGCCTCTTGGCGCTCCGGCCATCCTTAGGAAGAGGCCCTGGGAGGCTGTGGGCCCAGGGTGAGACTCATGCAGAGCCAGATGAACCCTGCCCTGCAGCTGGAAGCCGAGCCTCCATAGCCAGCCTCAGGATCGTGGGCAAAACCCAAATGCCTGTTGTGAGCCACTGAGTTTGGGGGAATGTGTGTTTTGGAGCATGACTGCAGCAAGGAGCTGCCTAATCTGCCCCTCTTTTACCCAGCAAGCTCTGAACCAATTGAGACAAAGTGGGCACCGGGGGTTTTAATCCCATCCCACCTCCACACGCCCTTGGAGCCATCAGTCCCACCCCGACCCGGCTTTAAGGTCTGTGTTCTCACTGGAAACCTCATTTGCTCTGCAGCCTAAACGAGAAAGCGGACCCACCTTTGGACATTTTTTGGCTAACGGTAGCTAAGGAAAGACCAGGGCCCATCCATAATCCTTAAGAAATATTATTATTCTATGGAAATTATTCAGTTAATCTACTTTAATAACCCTGAGCAGGACCGTTGATAGACTGTGGCCTTCACAGCATCAATTTCAGAAATATGAGCTGTGACTTCCATCGGTGGCAGCAGCATCCAGCATGTGCCCTGATGGGCGCTCGTTCGTCAGCTTAATGTGCCGTAAGGAGCAGTGACACTGCCCCCCTCGGGGCATAAATCTCTCCACTCCCAGGGCAGGCTTTGGGGGTGCAGGAGGAGCCGTGCACAGCTTCTACCAGCTCCCAGGGCAGGAAGAGACACGTGCCACCCTGTCCATGATCATGGCCTCATCAGGCCCCTCCACCTGATTCGCAGGGAAGCTGGGGCTCTCCTCCGTCAGCACACTCACCCCAGGGACCGCAACTGAGGGGTGGCACAGCTGTGCTCAAGGGCCACTGAGATGGCAGCGTGTGTCTGGGACAGATAGACATTTCCCGGCACATCAGAGATGCTGCTGATGAGTGGACAATTGAAAAAAGAAATAAATGAACCAACTGACACAGCCTCCTAGTAGGGCCACAGATCCCCATGTGCTGGTCTGCAGGGCCAAATGCCAGGGGTGACTTGTGGGTGCTGGGAGAGCTGCCCCCTCCTGAAAGCCCCTTTCACCATCCCCAGGGGCTCCCAGCCTTGGGCGGCCCTCACTGTAGCACCTACCGCCGTGGCCACCCAGCCGAGGACCAGGTCCTGTGAAGCAGGAGGGGTCAGGGAGAGGTCCTGGGGAGGCATATTCCCCTATAGTCTCAGGGCACCCCCCTCCAGTCTGGCCCGGCTCTTGCTCATGGCTCCAGCTCCAGATCTTGTTCAGGCCATGCTGCTTTTAGAAATACATTGTTTCCAGCAGTCTGTTTCCAAATCTTCATTGATTTTTGTCTCTGTTTTCCCAGCTTCCTGTCACAAGGGGTTATTGTGGGTGACGGATTGCACTTGCCCTGTACTAACCCGCTTCTTGAAAGCTGTCCACGGCAGAACTGTGGCTGGGTGGGCCACTGAGGGCATTGGGAGGGCCGGGGGGTGCAAGGGGCCTCTCCCTTTGTTCCTCGAGGCAAAGTGAAGATGCCGTGCGTGGAGCTCCATGGGTTGAGAAGCGGGTCTGCCTGGCTCAGGTCCCACCACCTCCTCCCCCTTGCTCTGTGACCATGGGTAAGTCACCCAAACCTCTGGCCTCAGTCACCTCCCCTGCCCAGCTCCAGGGCACTGGAGGACTAATCAGGCTCGAGGTGTAGTCTAGGGTGGCTGGGCAGCCCCTGGTGTCAGGACAGCTTCCCTGCGCCACCCTCCCCAGTGTGGCCCTCAACCTTGGGCTCCCAGATATCCTCTGCATTCATTCCAGGCTTCCAGAGGAGGAAATGGAGCATCTGGGAAATGCAGCTTATATTCTGGGTGACTAGTGACTGGCAGACCCCTCTCTCCTGCCCCCGTTCCCCCAGCAACCTGTAGCAGGGACATGTGCCCCTTACCTCCTGCCTGGCAGCCCAAGCACCTGCCATCTGCTAGCCTGAGCCCCACACCAGCACCTGCCGGGGTGCCTCGGCCCATCCCAATGGCCCTAGTGTGATGCTAACGAAACACCAACCTCTCAGCTCTCAGCCTTTCTAGAGGTTCCCCTGTGTGCAGTGTGGTTCTCTGTAGGAGGCAGAGGGAGGGGGCGGTTCTCTTCCAAACGCCTCCAGCCTCCAACTCATCAAGGGCTGCCTCCCCTCCATCCCATCACACTGCAGTGCTGTGGTAGTCAGGGGTCTCCAGAGAAACAGAACCTGAGGATGAGGCGAGGGAGAGAGGGGTGGGGGGCAGAGAGAGAGAGAGGCAGGGCTGGTGCGTCTGAATTCTGCAGCACAGGCCAGCAGGCTGGGACCCAGAGGACTGATGCTGCAGTCTCAAGCCTGGAGGCAGAATCCCCGCCTCCTCTGGGACCTCAGCCGTTCAGCTTCAGCCCATCAACTGATTGGGTGAGGCCCACCCACACCGCGGAGGCCACCTGCTTCATTCCAAGTCTCTGATTCACACGTTAACCATATAAAGAACACACCTTCACAGCAACATCTAGACATGCTTGACCAAATACCTGAGCATCATGGCCCAGCTAAGGTGACACGTGAGATCAGCCGCCGAAGTGGCCCTCCTGGCCGGGAGTTCCGCCTCCCCCCGGTCTTGCTTTGGGTTAAGCGTGGCCTCCTCTTGGGTCTCTTTAAAAGCCACTACCCCACAGGTCACAGAGTGAGGGCACCCTGCCCCTTGCCATGGGCACTGCTCAGAGGCCAGGTCTCCACAAGCAGGGAACTGGCAAGATGTGAAGTTGGGACCTGCAGCAGGGCCACTAAACTCGAGAAAAGGGACCTGGGTCAGATGTGGCTTTCTGTGCCTGGTTCCAACCCAGGGGCCCAGATTCCAGGGGCCACTAGAGGGATGCGTTAAGGGGAAGCTGAGCTCAGGACTCCAGGAAGGAGACCCCACGGCCTCAGGAACTGTGGAAAATTCCCATCTCCACCCCCGCCCCCCCATTCCCAGCAGGCAGCTGGATCTCTAAATGAACCTGGTGGCCAGGCTGCCAATGGCTATGTGCCTGCAGGAGTGGGGAGGTAACCCCATTCACCGGGCACTTCCCCGTGTCCGCTCGGCAGCAAACACTTGACAGATGACCTCATGAATCCTCCCAGCGCCCCATGATGTGCAGTGCTCTTACACCCATCATACAGATGAGAAAGTCAAGGCTTCAAAAGGAGCAGAACACGCAGAGGTCACCCAGCAGCTGGGCACTGGACCCTGAGGCAGTTGAGGCCACTTGGTGTGATGATGTTGCTGTCTGGGGAGGCACCAGCATCATGTGAGCTTCCTCCCATGGCCCGTGACGTTGCTGAGCTCACCCATGGTTACTGATGAGAAAACTAAGGCTTGGAGAGGTTGGTGAGTCACTTGGGTGGGACGTCAGTCCATTTGACAACAGCGCCCAGGGCCTCCCTCCCTGCACCATGCTGGAGATGCCTGTCTCCACAGAACCTGCTGCATACACCAGCTCTGCGGCCAGCAGGGGCAGTGGGGCCAGGTGCCCACTGAGCTGTCACTTGCTGCCACCCAAACTGTGAGCTTATGTCACCAGGCCAAAGAAGAACAGGAGATGTGCCTCTGGGAAGAGCCCAGGGGAGCCCCTCTCCTGAGATGTGATTCCCAGATCCATGTTGACTAGAGAGGTCAGAGCCCTCCCCTGGCCATCAAGGGGATCCTGGGCCACAGGTCCCAGGAAGTGGCAGTTACATTGCTTGGAGCCATCGAGCAGGGCAGAAGGGGGCTTCAAGCTGCCCCCAGCTAGAGCCTGACCACCTGCATCCGGGCCCCCAGTGAGTGTCAAAGAAGGTCCTGGACCGCACAGCACCTGCCTCATGCTCTGGAAGTGACCAAACGTGATGGTAGGAGATAAAGCCAGAGACATGGGGTGACAGGTTTGAACAGGCCTGAGCCGGTGGCTGGGGGGCTGTGCTCATCTCCTGGTGAGAAAGGGGGACACACCTGCCCTCCTCATTCAGCGCCCCACTCTTCCCAGGTCCCTGGCACCACACACTCCATCACACCCTGCTGACAGGGAAGGGCCTAGGATATGCAGATGACCTGTCTAGGCTTCCAGCTGTGTGGCTAGGAGCCAGTCACTGAGGCTCTCTGGCCTCAGTTTCCCAGCTCATTGAGCAGGGTATTAGCGGGGCTTGCCTAATCCCAGGCTGGGTGGGAGTCCCAAAGAGAGGGTGCAGCCAGAAGGAGGGTACTGGAACCCCACCAGCTGTTCTGAGTAGAGGAGGCCTGGAGCTTGAAGAAGTGTGCTTTTGCCTAGTCAGAAGGTGGCCACGAGTGGAAAGGGGATTTCTAGCCAAGCCAGATGCGGGTGGAATTTGCATGCAGGCCTTGCAGTGCCAACAGGAGGCCCACCTGCAGGACAGCCCATCATGACCATGTCATCATGGCCTAAAGAGGTCCAAGGCCAGGCAGACCTTGGCTTACCCCTTCAAACACTGAATTCCTGAGCCTTTCCCTTGACTTGGGCAAAGAAAAGACACTTCCTGCATCTGCATAGATTCCTGGGACTAGAGGCTGGGAAGTCAGGGCTGCCAGGTACAGTTGTCCAGGTTGCGCACCTGCTGTAAACAGCACCCCTAGAGTAGTGTGGGTGGGGAAGGGGCTAAGACCAAACTAATCCCGAGGTGGCCTGGCATCATGGAGAGCTCCTGGGCTCCCAGATCAGCACCTCTTAGCTGTGCCACCCCAGTGCTACTTAACCTTAACAAGCTTCTGTCCTTTGCCTGAAAAATGAGCATCGAGGCAACTCCCCTGCACAGCCGCTGAAGAAAGTAGATCCAGTAATATCTGAGAAGTGCCTGGGACCACACCTGGTACAGAGCAGGAGCTTAGCAAACAACAGATCTCATCGCTGTGGTCCCGGAATCTCCAGGCCTCATTTACACACAGAGCTGCCTCAGCCCCTGCCAGAGCCCTGCAGCACGCTGGGCTTCTCTGCCAGCCTCACCCTCCACTGCTAAGCCCCAGAGTCTGGTCGAGCCGCCCCACGCCCAGCGCTGCCCACAGCACAGCCGCCAGTGCCTGCATCGCCCCCTTTCCTCGTGACCCAGAATCAGCGTTGCTTAATCCAGAAACCATCTCTCCAACTCTCCGAGAACCCAGACTAGGGACAGACATCAGGACAAAAGCGACTCTCGCCTCTCACCCCCGAGCTGGTTTGCGGAGAAAGACCTTGAGAAACAGTGCTGGGCAGGGGGCAGAAGACGCATCAGCGGAGCTTGGGTGAACGGCAGAGCTCCTGATCAGCACCATGGAGAGCGTCGTCGCCTGCAGCCCAGCAGCCTCAGCGCGCCCGGGAGAGTGAGTGTTTGTGTCGCCTGATGCTGCTCCTTGGGGGTCATTGGGAAATAAATCCCAAGGCCTCTCAGCCAGGTGGGGATTGCAGGGCAGAAGGGGCCTGAGGAGGCACTGGGGAGGAAATGGAATGCTGTGGTCTGCATGCCTGGGTCCCCCCAAGATTCCTATGCTGAGACCTCATCTCCAGCGTGATGGTAGAAGGCAGAACCTTCAGATGTGAACAGGTCACAAGGGTTCTGCCCTCGCGAATGGGATGAGTACCCTCATAAAAGAGACCCCAGGCCAGGCGTGGTGGCTCAGGCCTATAATCCCAGCACCTGGGGAGGCCGAGACAGACAGCTCGCTTGAGCTCAGGAGTTCGAGACCAGCCTGGGCAACATGGTGAAACCCCGTTTTGTAAATTTTGTATCTCTAAAAAATACAAAAATTAGCCAAGCGTGGTGGTACATGCCTGTGGTCCCAGCTACTCAGGAGGCTGAGGCAGGAGGATTGCTTGAGCCCAGGAGGCAGAGGCTGCAGTGACTTATGATTGCACCATTGCACTCCAGCCTGGGCAACAGAGCAAGACTCTGTCTCTAAAGAAAAATAACAATTAAAAAATAAAGAGGCCCCAGAGAGTGCCTTGCCTGTTCTGCCACATGAGAACATGGCGAGAAGCCACCAGCTGTGAGCCCTCCACTGACACTGAGTCTGCTGGCACCTTGGTTTTTGACTTCCCAGCTTCCAAACTGTGAGCAATAAATGTATGTTGTTTATACATTACCCAGTCTAAGATATTCTGTCACAGCAGCCCAACAGACTAAGACATTGAATGACACAACAGCCACAGAAGATGGAAGGATTTGTTCCAGCAACTGTCCTTTGACAAATATCAACTGAGCATCTACCATGATCCAGGCCCTGGGTGCTCGGCCAGCAGCACTTTTGAGATTGCTGACAGTTGCAGAGCTATGTGGAGTTCTGATTCACCAACCTTGTCCAAAGGCTCAGTCTCTGCTTTAATTACTCAATGTGCTTGAGAAGGAATTGGCGTGTCTGGGAAACAGCCAAGCTCAATGACGGGGGCCCCGGACTTGCCCATCAAGCCTGCCTGGCGCTGCTTCCAGCCGCACACTGCATGTCAGTGGCTTGGAGGAGCTTTTGTCATTGTCACTTGTGTGAGAGAGCCGTAGCTGAGGGTGGTCTGTGCACCACCTCTGCAGCCCCAGAGATGAAGCCCACTAGCACGGTGGCCTGCAGGCCATGAGACGCGCTGGAAGGTTCCTCCCAGGCATGGCTATCCAGGCCCCTGGCTCTCCTGCTCTAGCTGTAAGTTAAAAGGAAACAAAGATCACAGCAGACCCTGTCAGTCCCCTGTCCAAACCCCCGCAGCACCCACTGTTTTGGTCCAGGCCAGCATCCCACTGGGGAAGCCTCCCCTCACCATCCAGGGTTCTCCAGCCTGCATGAAGGCCAGCAGCATCCAGGGAGCAGGAGGGCAGAGGACACCTCCAGGAGCAGCCAGTTACGGAGCGAGCTGGAGGATAAGACCCACCCTCCCCGTCCTCAGGGGCCCACTGCAGTGTCCACACTGCTCAGAGCTCCCAGGGATGAGACAGAGCCACTGCCCACAGCAGAAGCAGCCTGAAGACGTGCCCTCCACGCACTCTCTTCCCTCCACCCCTGGTCCCTACTTATGCTCCCGACCCATCTTCCAAATAACCTGCTTCTGGGAAACCCAACCTGAAACAGCTGGTTTCCTAACAGGGCAATCTTGCTTACAGGAAACTTCTAGAAGAGGCTGAGCTGCAGACACACAGGAATGGATCCAAGAACTAGGGGGAATGAAACCCACCGAGGAAAGTGTAATGTCAACACACACACACACACACACACTCACACACATAAATGCACACTCACGCATTCTCACACACACTGACACACACACTCTGACACACTGACACACTAACACATACACACACATACACATTGACACACTAACACTATCACACGCTCACACACTGACACACACATTCACACACACACACACACACACAGGCACTCACATGGCAAGGGCTGACTGACCCTGAGGACAATCACACATGCTCACTTTCTTCACTATTTAAAAAAAAATCATTCTTTAAAAATAATCTCATTTCTTCCTTTTAAAAACAAAGTTGATCTAAAATAACTGATCCTCAGACTAACTGGTGTGACGCTCACTGACAGATGACCAGCTAACTGAATTAATCAGCCAGGGTAGAGGCAAGCCTAAATATTTGTTTAAATTGTTGACCTGAACTAATCCCTCCTTGGCGTGTCTGAGTAAAGCAGCAACACGCTCAGAGAGGAGGGTGTGCAGTGGCGTCCTCAGCGGGTCATGCTGCCGTCGCCAACAGCAGATAACGAGGCCGGGGTAGGGGTGCAGCGCTGTCGACTCCGTGGCTCTCTGGGATCGTCCACTGGTAAAAAGTAAAAGATAGCTGAACCCTCGTGGGGCCGTTCATACAAGTCCCTATTTAAGGAACAAGTGATTACGCTACCTTTACATGGTCAGGGTACTGCGGACGTTAAACACGTCACTGGGCAGGCGGGGCCTCTAATACTGACAATGCTAGAGGTGATGTTTTTGGGAAGCAGGCAGGGTAAAAATTTGCCGAGTTCCTTTTTCTGTGTCTGTGGATGGCCTCGCCTCAGGGTATGAGCACCCAGGAGAGAGGTGAGCTCTGTCCCCAGACCTGCCACAGAAGCCCGGGCTGCACAAGTCCCACCCCTTCCCGTGCATTTACTTCGGGGCCTCCCTCTTCCCAAGGCCCCCAGGTCTCTGGGCCATCGGAGGCAGGTAGCCTAGTGCCTGGCGCCAGTCATGGGCTCTGGAATCCAGCCGTGGGTATCTGGCCCTGTGTTGACCTGCACCGATGTCACATGCCCCTCCAGAAGCCAAAAAAAAGCACCGGCATTCCACTTCAGAGTCAGAGCCATGTACCGACTGGGGGATGACGAAAAGATCAAAACAAACGCTTAGTTTAGCAAGGAACAAACATGTAAGAATCCATATTTCTAAAATTACATGTGAGCACAACGTGGCCAGCAGGAGATGATGCTCCATGGCTGGCTTGAATAAGTCTCCCTGAAGGACTCCCTTGTCACAGGACCAGAGCTGGCCCGGCCTGGAGTGAGGCCCTGCAGGGTTGGACTCTACCTGGCCTCAGCACCTCAGGATGACGGCAGCAGCTTCCCGGGGCTCAGCAACCCCAGGCCACCCCCACAGTCACTGGCATTCCAAAGAGGCACTCAGCTAATTATGTTTTTATCTCCATAAAAAAAAATCTGATGACCTCAGAATAGAAACATTCTAATTGTGAAAACACTTTGTATCCCACATCTAATTAGGAGAACTGCAGAAGTGCCCCCCCCACCAAGGTTACTGGAAGATTCCGGGATAGAACTGAGCGTAATTTTGAATGACCATTGCTCCTGGCCCCCTTCCACCCTACAGGCAACTTCTGTGGGCTTCCTTGCTAGGGAGACAGTGAACATTTCTGCTCGGCTTAGAGGGTCAGGCCGGAAGCCTCTGCGGGGGCCCCTGATTTCAATTCTCCTGGCCAATGTCAAATGGCTCAAGCTGTTCACTAGTTGAAGTTGCTGAAAGTCCAGTTTTGCTGTGGGAAGAGCATCCTAGAGAAAAGACCAAGTGTAAGCCTCAGGCCCTTCTGCTCCAGATGGCCTGAAGGTGGGAGCCTGGGGACAGAGCCCCTGCCACTCCCAAAGGGCAGCGGAACCTTCAGGAAGGCATCAGTCTGGCCAGGGAGAGGCACATTGATTCATCCATGCATGCATGCATTCATTCAACTTCACACCTAGTAAGTGCTGATATGGTTTGGTTCTGTGTCCCCGCCTAACTCTCGTGTCAAATTGTAATCCCCAGTGTTGGAGGAGGGACCTGGTGGGAGGTGATGGCATCATGGGGCGGATTTTCCCCCTTGCTGTTCTTGTGATAATGAGTTCTCAGGAGATCCGGCTGTTTCAAAGTGTGTAGCACCTCCCCCTTCACCCTCTTCCTCCTGCAGCCATGTAAGACGTGCCAGCGGCTTCCCCCTCATCTTCCACCATGATTGTAAGTTTCCTGAGGACTTCCAGCCGTGCTTCCTGTACAGCCTGTGGAACCGTGAGGCAATTAAACCTTTTCTTTATAAATTACCAGTCTCAGGTAGTTCTTTACAGCAATGCGAGAACAAATGAATACAAGTACCTACTTAATAAATGGGTTGACCCATTTATTGCCGCTAGAGATTAAAATATTAAATCACAGAGCAAAGCCTGGTGTATTGTAAATCCTTAATAAATGTGAACTCTTATTATTTGTTTAGACCCTAGTATTGTTGAGATTCAGTGGTGACAAAGATCATGTCCTCTTGAATCTGATATTCTAACGAGGAAGACAGATAGTGAGCAGGTAAGCAAATCAATGTGAATTGAGTTTAGAGCAATGGAAGGCAGCGTGAGCCACCTGAGGCTGGGGCAGCAGTAGCTCTTGCTGTGTCATTAACTACCCCAAACCCCAGCGGCTCACAACATTGAGCCATTCATTTAGCTCATGGTTCTGTGGGTTGGCATCTGGGCTGGGCTCAGCAGGGCAGTTCTTTCGGCCCAAGACAGGATGTGGCAATGGTGGCTGGACCCCTCAAGCATCTGCAATCTGCAGGGGCTGATATGGGCTGAGGGGATGGCTGGGTCACCTGGGACTCCAACCACGTGGTCTCTCATCCCCTGGTAGGTTCTTGTGGGCTTATCCCCATGGTGGTCTTGGGGTCCTGGGAGCTCAAGAGCAGAGCAGCAGGCAGAGTGGGCCCAGCCCAGGCAGCACACCATGCCACCCCCACCACAACCTAGTCATCAAAGACAGCTAGCCCCAGGGGTAACACAGAACACCACGCCCACATTCAGGACTTATCCCAGGAAATGTCTCCCTTAGCCAGGTGCCCGGCAGCCCTCTCTAGAAGGCACTACCACAGAAGGAAGAGCCGGCCACGCGGGCAATTCCAGGCAGAGTGCAGAGAAGGCCCTCTCTCTGGCTAGGAGTGGCCTGCATGGGCTGGTGGGGGAGGCTGGTGGCAGCCAAGGCTGACAGGAGGGTATTCGTGGACTGTCAGGCAGCAGAGGACTCCAGGCGGGGGGCAGCTAAATTGGCAACATTCAGTTCTTCCAGGAATATTCTTGGAGAGCCTCTGGCAGGCAACAAAGACAAACTCCAGTGGGGCAGGCGGACAGACATGAAGTAGCTGAGAGGTGCTGTGGAGAACAGGGGTCCCAGGGAAGGTGATTTGGGGAGTGGGATGCAGGGGAGGCCTCTCAGATGGAAGGGCATTCCAAGCTCCTTCCCCACTGAAGTCGGGGAGTGAGCCATGTGGCTACCTGGCGGAAGAGCATTCCAGGCAGAGGGAAAGGCACGTGCAAATGCCCTGAGGTGCAGCCTGCCGGACACATTTGATGAGCAAGGAAACACGTGGCCAGAGCCACAGACCAGGGGAGGAGTCAACAGAGGGGAGGTGGGAGCAGTGGCTGGGGCTTGGGGCCATCCTACGGACTCCAGCTGAATGATGTGGGAGCCACTGGAGGTCCTGCCCAGACTGGTGTGTTCACAGGGTCTGCCATGGGGTGGGGGAATGGCAGGAGACAATCAGAAGCCATGGCAAAACCTCCAAAGACAGCAGCAGGTGCAGACCACCAGGAGGCTGATCACCAGCATTTTTGCTGAGCATGGTGTGCAAATCTCCAGCAGGATCAAGGATGGCCCAGATGAGCCCACATGGCCAGCTCTCCAGCCTGTCCAGCAACCAGGGGCCTCTTCCTGAAACTGCACTTGCTTAGGCTGCACAAGGGCCCAGCTCTGAGCAGAGACGTCTCCTCTCAAAATCTCACCCTTTTGCAGGCCCTAAGCCTTGAGAGTCTGGGGAAGGCTATAGATCCCTCCATGAAAATTTCTCTGCACACAGAATTCTGCACATGATTTCACGGGTTTCAGAGACTCCTGACTGAGAGGGGAAAGGATGGGACATCCCCCTGTATTTGTCCATTTTCACGCTACTGATAAAGACATACCCAAGACTGGGCAATTTACAAAAGGAAGAGATTTAATGGATTTACAGTTCCACTTGGCTGGGGAGGCCTCACAAGTATGATGGAAGGCAAGGAGAAGCAAGTCACGTCTTACATGGATGGCAGCAGGCAAAGAGAGAGAGCTTGTGCAGGGAAACTCCTATTTTTAAACCATGAGATCTCGTGAGACTCATTCCCCATCACGAGAACAGTGCAGGAAAGACCCACCCCCATAATTCAATCACCTCCCACCAGGTTCCTCCCATGACACGTGGGAATTCTGGGAGTTACAATTCAAGATGAGATTTGGGTGGGGACACAGCCAGACCATAGCACCCCCTTTCCCCACAGAGGAGAGCACAGGGGAGTCTGGTGCTTCCTCAGGACCTGCGTGCATAGGGCCCCGCATCACTCAGCTCCTGACATGGCCAGCAGCATCCAGCCACTGTGCAGGCAATGGCTGTGTGACGAGGCTGGGATCTCCCAGCCTGTAAGTGTCCACAGACTCTCTTTGCCCTGCCTGCATCTCACTCCATGATGGCAGTGGCCCCTGAGGGGCAGGGATAGTAAAGGAACCAATGACAGACATGGCATCTGCTCTTCTTCTGGGGGTGGAGGCAGAGAGGTGAGTCCACAAGGAGACCTCAGCCACCCTGTAGAACACACCTCCCCTTCCAAGCTCACTTCAGACCTCGGTGGGTGTGGTCTGCCCAGCATTCCCCCATCCCCCCAACCCCATTCTTCCCTAACAGCCCCCAGGGAACAGCCTCCCCCATGCTCTCTGTCTAACCACTCCAACCAACCCTCCTGCTCCGGGGCTGGAAAGCCAGAGCCACAGGTTCAGGGCTGGACATGTAACTTAGCCAGAGGCACAGAGTGTGAAGCCTGGGCCCTTCACTCCAGAAAAACATAACTAGGAGTTTGAAGCTGGCACTGTCCTTGCACTGAGGGGAGAGCCTGTCTGAGAGCAGAGGTGACACCGAAAAGGCAGAGCAAAAGCATGGGGGGGCATGGGCTCCTGGCAACAGAATCTGAGCACCTGGATCCAGCCATGCCTGAAGATGGAGTTTCCCCAGAAGGTATGAGAAACCATCATAGCTGCCTTCTGGCTTATGCTGGTTTGAGCTAGGTGTCTGTCCCTTGCAAACAAAAGGTCTCTAATAGCATTGGTCCAATGGAAGTCCAGCAAATCCGTGTGAAAACAGAGGGCCAGTTCATGTGAGCTCCCAGCAAGCAGAATTAAGGGGGAAATTTTAAATGATGGATCATTTAGGGGACCACTGTGGGGGGTCAGCAATGTGAACAGAAGCCTGACAGCTACCCTTGAAGATCCCGAATTTCATAGCACACCACACAAGGCTGACCCCTCCCCTGTCCCGAACTCCCCACAGACATGGGCCAGGACTCGCTGCATGGGGAGCTGCCCACGCAGCACCCTGACCCCGGCGCTTGCTCTTGTTCCAGAGGCAGAGGAAGAGCACTGAGAAAGGACGCCGCCCACCCAGAGCCCAGAGGATTGGGGCACCTCCATGCAGGGCCCAGCCACATGGAGCCTCCCGCAGGCTGATGGCTCAACAGAGGGAGGACAGGGTCCCCCCAGGAAGGGAGGCTGGCTGGGCTGGAGAAGAGAATGCTAATTAAAGATACCCCATTCTCAGCTCCCTGCAGAGACAGGACCCTAGGGGCAGAGGGAAAAGGCCTGCTGGGACAAGGCTGGGTCACTTCTGTCCACATCCCATCGGCCACACCTGCACGCAGGTGGACACCCTCCCATGGTGACACTGCCAGTCAGATGGCGTGAGGCAAGAGGGGCAGCAGATGATCAGGGACAGTCCTGCAGCGCACCACATGGGACCTGCTGCACCCAGCTCTTACCTGGTCAGCTCAATGCACCTTCATGGAGGAGACCAAGGCACAGAGAGGCTTCAGAAGCAGGAAGCAGCCCAGCCCTGCGCCCCAAGCAGAGTGTGAGCGGTGAGAGAGGGTGGGATGGAGCCAGGAGAGGACGGGCCTGCAGACCCCAGAGAGGATCCTTGCTTGCGTCCTACCCTCTGAAAGGTTTACGCAAAGGAGGTGACAGGATCAGGTCTGTGTTTCCTGACAGTCGCAGCAGCTGCCATGAGCACTGGACGAGAGGGCGGCGTTTGAGGGCAAGTGAAGCCCGGGGTGGCCCAGGAGGGTAGTGTGGACAGCACTGACCCTGGTACCAGGGCCCCACATGGCCTTGGAGACCACACTCCTTCCCTCAAGCCCCTACAAGCCGTCTCAGAACCTGGGTCCGTGTGAGTCACACACGCAGGGGCTGTTGCTTCTTTCCCTTAAATGTGGGTACAGCCCCCACCTAGAGGTTCTGCCTCCAGGAGAAACTCACATTGGCACGTGGCTATTTCAAGGTTGAATTCTTGTGATAAAGTTTACCTTGAGAACCCGGAGTCCCTACTCAATTCAGGACGGCTGACCAGCCAGGATGACGCGGCTCCTTCGTGGCCAAGGACGGCCACCCAAGGGGCTTCTCTACACACACCAAAGGTCACCCTGTCGATGGGGTCACTCCTTAGACTTACACCAGACCTTCTCTCTCCAGGTCTAGGAACCTTGATTTGCTAGTTATATGACTCTTTAGGACCTCCAGGGAGCTGCGGGTCCCACGACTCCTGTGTTCGCTTCCTGAGGCTGCCATAAACAACTGCTGCAAACTTGGTGACTCGAAGCAACAGGAAGTTATTCTCCCATTGCCCTGGGAGCCAGAAGGCTGAGATCAAAGTGAGGGAAGGGCGGGTTCCCTCTGGAGGCTCGGAGGGAGAATCTGACCCAGGTGTCTCCAGCTTCGGTGGCTCTGGCAATCCCTGCTTTATGGCTCTCTCCAGCCTCTGCCTCTGTCGCCACAGAACCATCTCTACGTGTCCCTTTCTGTCCCATACGGACACTCTCCCTGGGCTTAGGGTCAGCCCAGTCAACACGACTTCAACTCAAGCCCTCGCTTCATTACATCTGCAAAGACCCTCTTCCCAACAGCCGGATTCTGAGGTTCTAAGTGTACATGAGTTTTGCAGGGACAGTATTCAACCCCTGAAGTTGGGGTGACTGTTCCTCAGTCATCCATACCCCACCAGCAAGGGGCTTCCCAGGCCCCCCTCAGAGAGGTGAGGAGCAGTGTTGAAACCCAGGGGCCTGGCCCAAGGTGGATCCGCACGACCTGCAGAGAAACTCCCACGCCCTGCGCAGCCTCCCGTGGACCCGCTCAGGCGTGGCTTTGGCTTGGGGTCAGGAGAGCCAGTGGGGTCCGAGTGGCATCACCAGTGGAGTGCGGCAGGTGGAATGCCGGTGCCCTCCAGGCAGGAAGGGTCTACATTCTTCATTTCCCGTCTATACGGCGGCATCCTGCTTGGGGCCAGGGAGACCCCACTGTGATCAGGCTGTGCAAGACAGTGACCCACCTGAGTACCTCCCGTGGGCAGGCCACCAGCTGCTCCTGAGCCCTCTGTCTCTCTCTGTCAAGGCCTCAGCGCACCTCCCAGTAAGTGCTACCCAAGGTTGCTGGGGTGAGAGCCACAGCGCCTCCATCCACGGGAGAAAAAGTGGCCATCGTGGAAGCAATAATGGCTGTTTCCCCACCCTCTTAGAACCTGAGGCCACAATTTGAAAAAGTGCCTTATTTCTAAATACAGACAAACATAGCATTAAATCATTATCAGACATGAGAAATGCAAAGCAGTTCATCTGGCTTGCATTTGACTCCATTTAGTGAAAAGTAGCTTTCAACAAGGGCAGGAGGAGGGAGGAGCAGGCGGGAGAAACGAAATCACAGCTGAGAAATGCCCGTGATGGGAATGATAACGGCTCCTTTGAAAGGCACGCGGCTTTGCACGGAGACAGCAGCAGCTCAGCGTGGTGCCCTCATCGGGGGGGTCCCAGGCACCCCTGTCCCCGCGGGCAAGCGCTGCAGGGCCCAGCTTCCACATGGGCATCCCGGCTCTGCCCAGCCGGACCTGCAACTGGCAAGAGGGGAGTTGGGAGTGAGTGAACACGCCAGCCCACGCCTCGGGTTTCGGCACAGGACATCGTGGGCCATAAAGGAAGGGACAAGGCCAGTGTTTTGCAACCCAGAGCACGCATCAGGCTCGACCTGGGGTTTATGCCCAGCAGAAGAGACCCCTCCCCAAGATGCCTCTTCTCATGGAAGGCGAGGGTACACCCAGGATCACACCCGGCTGGAGGCCAGCGGCGGAAGGCATGGGGTCCTGACCGGCTGGCCCAAGCCCTCAGGCCACCCCACCCTGGGCGGAAGGAGCCCTTTGGGGTGGGCAGCTGTGGAGGGGTCCCAGGCCTCAACCCAGCCCCACGGAGCCAGCAAGAGGCACGTGTGCCACAAGCACTGAGAGTGGGGTCTGCGGGACGGGAGTGAGGCAGCCACAGCATCGCCGCCCCCCACGAGGACTGGGTTCCATGTTGACAGAGGGCCGGGATCAGGGCCGGGGGACTCACGGGACACAGCACCTGTCCACTCCAGCCCACCAGCTCCTCCCCTGGCACACACGACCCCCTGCCCTGGCACAGCCCTGCAGGCCCCTCGCCAGCCTCCCCTGCCCCGCTGCCCCTTTGCAGGGCCCCTGCCACTCCATCCTCTCTCAGCTGCCTCCTACGCAGAGAGGCCTGACCTCCTCCGAACTAAAGCCCCTCTTCACACTGTCCCCCTGCTCCCCTCAGACCCTCAGCGCCGCCCAGCAGACCATGACAGGTCCCCATGTGATCATCTGGGCCCCCGAGAAAGCCAGGTCCTGGGCGGGCAGCATCCGTCTATCCCGGCCAGGGGAGCGCTCTGTCCACACTTGGGTTGAATGAAGGCATGAGGAGCATGTGGCAAATGGAGCTTCGCTGGCTGATGGCGTCTCTCTTGCCAAAGGCCAGGCCGCTTTCTCCTTGTGGGCTCGAGGGATGTCCCTGTGTCCTCCAGCCCACAGGCTAGCCTGGTCCCATCCAGGAGGGCACATGCTGCCTGCTCCTCGAGCCTGGGGGGCACCTCCTGCATCTGGTGCTGTGGTTCCCTCCTGTGCCATGGGGCTGACAACGCAGACGCGAGAGCCTGGCAGGCTGGGGTGGTGGCCATGTTACCAAAGCACCTCGAACAGGTGGGAGCCCTGGAGGCTTGGCCAGCTCTGGGCTGTCGCCGTGTGGGGCATCGGAGCAGCTGAAGGGCCTGAGTCCTTGCTTTATAGACCAGACACGAGCAGGGAGCGCCACAGGCCCCTCTGCCGTGCAAGGACCGAATGGACTCGGGGGATCCGCCTCTCCAGGAAAAGCAGCTGCTCCCTGGTCTTCCAGGGGGAAAACCCACATGACAAAGAGCAGGCCCCTCAGAGCCAGCAGCATCTCTCTGCAGGGGCAGGGGAGGCAGCCAGCTCTTGGGTGCATCTGGAAATGGAGGGGGCGGAAGTGAAAGCACCCCACGCCCCTCCCCGAGGCCTCTGATGAGGCCGCCAGAACCCCCGCACCGTTAGGAGGCACCCAGGGCTGCGGGAGTACCTTCTCAGAGCTCTGCCCGTCCAGCAGGATGTTCCTGTCTAGGTTCGCCAGCACCTCAGGTGCAGGAGCTGGGGCAAAGTCCAGGAGGCATCCTCAGCTTGGCCACAGTGGAAGAGATGAAGGCAGCCCAGGAAAGCAGAGGCGACAGCACCCTCCCTGACAGACTGAAAATCCCAACCTCCTCCTGCAGCCTCGCGGCAGAGACGCAAGAGCTAAGGGATGGGGTCCATGCCAAAAATGGCAGACAAGGGGTTGCTACCTTTAGGGAGGGGCCACCTTTATCCCATGCTTGCCCACGTCTGTGGGGTGTGGAGACCTTTTAGGAACACAGAAGGACCCGTTTCCTTATCCACGATCTCGAGAAGTCACCTGCCATGGTCACCTATGGCATCGACTGTCCCCATGGAGTTCACCCTTCACTCCCACCCTACTGTCTGCCCACAGATGTGGCCGTGGGACCAATGGCTCTAAGCATATCCCTGCCTGAGGCACGTGGGGTCCCGCAATCAGAGCGCTGGGGCGGCTTCTGTAGCATGAGGGGGTGCCCGGCCCAGGCCCTCGCACTGACCTGCAGCCCAACAGCACAGAGGCCTGGGAAAGGGACCCAGCCCCAGACCCTCCTGCCTCGCCTACCTAATTCTCCAGCACCAGAGTCCTCCCTGGCTCATCTCGGGCTTGGGCCTCATGTCTGAGAGGCTGGGATCCTGCCTCCCCTGCAGTACTATGCATCTGACCAAGGTCTTCTGCAAGGGGAGGATAAAATGGTCCCAGTCACCCTCCCCAGCAAGACCGTAGGAACAAATGGGACATAATAACTTCATAATCACATCCGTCAACATTACTTTAAAGGCACCTGTTAGGAGCCTCCTGCCCGCACGACTCAGCACCCATCACAGTGGCCGCCATTCCCCAAACCCTTAATGAGAGCGGAGTGGCACTGCGGAAGCGGCAAGCTAACAGGGCAGGCCTTGCCCTCATGTAGTGCAACGGAAACAGCAGGAGCAGGGCAAGAGCCAGATGGAGTGGACAGGGATGGGTGGGCTGCCCAGGTGGTGCCTGCAGTGACGAGACCCAGCAAATCACAGCTGCGCCTTCTCCACACAGAGCTGCCAGGGAAGTGACCAGGCACCCGGGTTGCTCGGAGGCTCTGGCCAGGTGACACTGTGACCAGAGGCCCGGACATCCAACTCGAAGAGACAGCTTCGTATCGTGGCTGCACACATTTGAGCCAGCATAGGGTGTAGACAAGCTGGGATCCCTGGCTGTTCAGCGTTTGCCCTGAGGCAGGCGTGCAAATTCAGAGGCCGCCTTCAAGAAAAAGCAACATGGAGAATCCCAACCCAGACGACGACAGGGACGAGCCAGAGAGATACCATTACTCCGCACAGGTACATGTCGCAAAGACACAGAAACATCTTAAGTGACTCCTTCCCCCTGGAGTCCAGCCTCCACCTCGCTCCTTCAGTCTTTCCAAGCCAGCTCTGGCGTGGACAGAGGCCAACCTAGGCAACCACAGGAAACGAACGCAGGGATGCAAGCAGAGAAATGGGTCCAGCTTCCGGAAAGTAACTTTTCAGAAGGAGCTATGCCCCTCACTCCAGCTTCCCACTGACTGGAATGGAGCGGTGATGGCAGGGGCTGCAGCAGCCATCTCAGGATACAAGGTGGAAGCAACGTGGTAAGAACAGCACAACGGTAAGACAGAAAAAGACGGGAGCACAGTGACGGTGGAGCTCCACGCCAGCCCTACACCAGCTACCTGGATTTTTAAATGTGACAGAAATTAATGGCCGCCTTGTTTAAGACAGTGTTATTTTGGATTTTCAATCACTCAGAGCTGAACAAAATACAGCCTCTCCCGTCCATTCTCCCATCTTCTCCCTCCTAACTACTGTAGCAGCCTCTCATTTGCCTACATCTGGGCCCACTCCGATTAATTCTCCACATTACTGCCCCCATCTTACCCAAATGCAAATATGATCACACCCCACACCCATCCTTGCATAAAACCTTTCAAAGGCTTCCTGACGCTTTTTGATACAGATAAAACTCCTCCTCATGGCCTCAAAGGACCTTGTTTTGCATCAGGGATGGCTTCTCAGCCTGGTGGCCTTCCTTAGGGCTCTGGGCACACCATGCCCCCGGCCCCTGGTCTCAGCTCCCACTGCTGTCTGCCCAGGTCTCCCCTCCCCTATTCACCCACTCCGATCGACTCTTGGGAAGCCCCCACCAACCTCCATCCTCCTGTGGGAGGCTACACCTCTTCCTTCCCACTCCGGGAAGGCGACAGCTGAGCATCCCAGGTACCGTGAGCCTTCCCTGTGTTCCTGAGCCTCTAAGAGGGCGGAGACCACAGCAGGCATGTGGTACCAGATGAAGGAGTGAGGGAGTAAACCAACGACCTCCATGGCCTCCAATGGACGTCTCCAGCAGCCCCTAGAAGGCAGGCACTCTAAAGCAGGGAGACTGCAGCTTTACAAACGCTGAAGGGACACATCCCCAGGAGGTTTTCTAGCCCTTGGATGGATCTCCTTCGCTGCTGTGGCTTCTGCTTCCGCATGGACAACCTGCAAGCACAGGCCGGACACTGGGCCCCAGCCTGCAGGGCCCACCAGGACTCTCCACCCCAGAGGGCAGGGCTGGATGGAACTGGCATGTGGCTTCCTGGACTCCCCCCAGAGGGCAGGGCTGGATGGAACTGGCATGTGGCTTCCTGGACTCCCCGGAGCCTTTTCCATGAGGACTGGACATCTTACAATTGTTCCCTTGCCGAGGACTCAGCCTTGGGGCCTATGAGAAAATCCAGCTCCCTCAAAAGAAAACTGTGTCGGCCAGTCCTGTCCGGCTGGAGAGTGCGTGGGAAGGGAGGGCAGACTGTCTCGTGAGAAGTAGCACACGGATACAAACACACTGCCCTAGGAGGCATCTCCACTCTCCCTCTGCCCCTGGCACAGACGCAGGAAAAAGCCACAGCTCTGACATTCAGGGTCCAACTATAGTGCCAGTGAAATTTCTCTCTGAAGGACGGGGACTGCGTCAGGATCAGAGCATGCGGAGGCAGCAGAGACCACCCGCCGAGACTGATCTCCGCAAACGAGGACCGTGCCTCACTGCAAGGACCAGTGGGGCCATGTGCTCTCTGCAACCACAGCTGGGTGCGGCCCACCCTCCACTCAGGGGCACAGGACCCTCTGCCCCTCGCACTTTTTTTTTTTTTTTTTTTGAGACGGAGTCTTGCTCTGTCGCCCAGGCTGGAGTGCAGTGGCGCGATCTCGGCTCACTGCAAGCTCCGCCTCCCGGGTTCACGCCATTCTCCTGCCTCAGCCTCTCCGAGTAGCTGGGACTACAGGCGCCCGCCACCACGCCCGGCTAATTTTTTTGTATTTTTAGTAGAGACGGGGTTTCACCGTGGTCTCGATCTCCTGACCTCGTGATCCGCCCGCCTCGGCCTCCCAAAGTGCTGAGATTACAAGCGTGAGCCACCGAGCCCGGCCGCCCCTCGCACTTCTACCCGACTGCTGCCGTCTCAGAGCCGGGGTCTCAGCCCCCACCCAGGGCAGGCTTGAGCGGCCTCTCCATGAGGACACAGGGCATGGGCTGCCTGACTGGCCCCCATCATGTCTCTTCAAGGAGAAACCGGGCTTGTGCTGTAGACAGGAAGCCTCTGACACTGCGCCAGCAGGCACTCAAGAAAACTGCCAAGGGAAGATGTGTAAAAGTATAGTATTTTGTTCAACAATTTAAAAAAACAGATATAATACCAGCATAAAATATTGCATAGCAAATAATAGATTATGTTTGTACAAAATCCAGTAAGAAAAACATAATTTTATCATTTAGGATGATTCATAAAATACATTTTGAGCAACAGAGATAACGAGGGTCCCACATGGGTAGATGGCAGCAACAGAGCCAGAGCCACCGCCACAGAGTTCACGCTCACAGAACCCAGGCCTGCTGGGTGTCAGCAGCAGCTAAGCTGGACGCAGGTACTACAAAATGACCAGCGCTCGGTCTCTGCTTCCTCAGCCAAGTGCACAGGTCAGCCAGGTGGGCACTGAAGTGAAAGGCTGCGGAGAGGCAGGGAGGACGGCCTGCAGGGCAGGAGGGGCACAGACAGGCCCCAGCCGGGTGCCGCAGGAAAGACGTCACCCTCAAGCTCTCACTGGTAGATGACCTTCACGCAAAACGCCTCTTCGTTTTTGTCCTCATGGTCATTGATGTAGATCAGGATCTCCTCCTCCCCCAATCTCTGACTAGGCACAAACTGCAAGCCGATGGTGTAGGTCTCTCCACCCCCGACCTGGAAATAAGCATCCAAATCCCAGCGTCCACCCCCGGGCCGTCCCACGCTCTCACCAGCAACCTCTTGCACGGTTGTGTTTATTTCCAAGGGGAGCTGACAAGGCGGGGGAGCCCTGCGGGTACATCCAAGGCCTGCCTTCGACTTCAGCACCCAGAACAAGGATGGGAACTGGTGCTCAGCCAGGGTGACGCATTACTTGGACTCGGTGGCACACTTATTTTTGAGACTGAGCTGTCTAACATTACCATGAAAAGCCCTGGGCACATCACCCTTTCCCACGTTCAGGAGAAACTCTGCTAAATCTCCAGCTACTAAACAGAAAACGGGCCCACCCAACTATGGGACGGCATCTGTCACCACCCTGGGGCTTTTGGAAGACTGCTGGTGATTCGAGGAACTCGCTCCTAAATGCTGGCTAACTGCCCTCCATTCAGGTCCCCGGGGCTTCCCCTGGGAGTCCCAGGCACAGCCCCACCACACCTGGAAGGAGTCCTCCCTGAACCGCAACAGTTCCGGGTGGTCGCTGTGCAGGTGGAATGTCCTCCGGGAGGGGTAGGGGTTGGTGTAGGTGATCCTCTTGTTGACACCCTTCCCTTCGCCTGCAGCCAATGTGATCTCAAAGGCCTGTGGAGGGAGCAGACAGGGAGATGCTGCGGCCACTCGCAGGAACAGCCACTGGCCCTTCCTCCAAGTATTCCCTGAGTCTCCTGTGCACCATGCACGGGGACCCCCACAGAGATAAGACAAACACTCTCTGGAGCTTCCATCTGGGAGACAGACAGCACAGGAGCAAACACTCCTGCACCCAGCCCTGCTGGGTCAGAACACTGTATCCAGGTGGCCCGAGTCACAGGGCCGAGGTGGGGGTCCTGCAGTGCCCTGGTATTGAGCCCCCATCCCCTCAGCCTGTGCCTGACACACATACAGACCTTGGAGATGAGCGGCTGGCGGCAGGAGAGGCACACGAGCCAGGAGGCCACCAGCTGGTGGCAATCCACGTCCACCAGGTTGAGGTGGACGAAGCGGCTGCCGGCCCTGAGGGGCCTCACGCCAACATGCAGGTCCTGCACCCCACGAGGAGGCAGCACGAAGACACCTTTGGGGTCTGTCTTCAAGAGCAAGAGAGGCGGGTCAGGGCAGAGCCTCTCACGGTGTGCAAGCAAGGGGCTCCCGGGCTCCTGCAGCCCAACCAGCCAGGGGAGCCCAAGGTCATGGGTGGTTCTGGGGCAGCCAAATCTGAGGCCACAACCAACCCTGACATCACTGTGGCCGTGGCTCAGGTCTGCACCGGGCAAGTCCCTCCTCTCACATGGCGACTATTCCCTAAGCGCTGCCTTGGCAGAGAGAGAACTGAAGCCATCTCGGGCTTAAAACCCTGGCCAGCTGGTGGCACCAGGGGCCGCCCTCCCACCCCCTGTCTAACTGTGGCTTCACTAATGCCAGAGCTCCTGTCACTGTTTATCTTGCAGGAATTCTGAACACTGGCCTTTGGGGTGGTGTGTACGTCACTCACCCCACAATGGCACATCTAACAAAAGGCAACTGCCAGGAGGCCTCTGGTAACAGCGTCTGAGCACTGGAGGCACTGGAAAAGCTGCCGTCAGGGCCACCCACTGTGCTCTAGCTGAATGCCCACTGCCTGTCTCCAGGCTGGGGTTGGGGAGAGGCTCAGAAGGGCCCCCAGAGAGGCCGTACCTTCAGCTCCTGGGGATGCGAGGTGAAAGCTCTCACTTTCCTCACTGTCTGCGTCCCCCGAAGGACAAGGGACAGGCGGGTCAGCTGGCCTGCGATGCAGGAGACATCCACGCGCTGCAGGGAGTGGAGGTAGACCTGCCACGTCTGTATGGGTGTCGCCAGCCAGCGATCCCTACAGTGGGATGGGAGCCATCTGCACTTGTCCCGGAGGACTCAGCACCGGACTGAGAGAGGCCGACAAGGGCTGCCGGGAGCATGGGCACATGGGACGCCACGCAGGGAAAGCCCCAGAGGACCAGGCCCCAAGAGGTAGAGCTGGGGCCGTGCAGGGAAAGCCCTGGAGGACCAGGCCCTGGGAGGCAGAGCTAGGGCCTGGTGGCTCTGCCCCTGGCTGCCCACCTCCCACCCACAGCAGAGGCTCTCAGGGCGTGGCAGGGCTGCTTAGGAACCACGTCAAACAAATGACAAGGCACGCTTTGGCCAAACACACATCCTGGACAAGTGTCCACCCCCAAAAGGGGTTCTGAGGCAAAGCCAAGGGCAGCGCCACGCAGGAGACAGGGTGGGGCTGGAGGTCATGCCGGCCTGAACACAGAAGCCTGTTAGCATTTTAGGGCAAGAGCCTGCTGCTTCATAGTCAAATGGGGCTGGGTGAGGCATCTACATAGGCCCACGAGGAAGCCACTCTGAGACGTGGTCACATGGCCCCTCACCCTCTGGTGGGCACTCAGTGCAGGTTAGCCCCTGACCCACCCTCAGAAGCACTGCAGGAAATCTCCCAGCTCACACCAGTTTGAAAGGATTCTCACAGGGCTTGGGGATCCGACTTAGGAGGGGAGGGGAAAAGGGCCGGGTCATTTAGCCTGGAGGAGAGAGGGACAGGCAATTCCACCACAGTCCTCCCTCTCTGCAGGAGGGACCACACAGCTTCATTCACGCTGTTCAGCCTAGGGACTCAGCAAGAAAAGGTAATGAGGGGCTTCTGGGTGGCCCGTGCCACTATCTGGGGACAGAGGCTGACTGGTGTCTTTCCTTGGTGGCACAAGCTGCATCCCAAGTCACTCAGGCTGCACGTGCCCCTCCAGAATGCCTTCCCCAGGCCCCCGCAGGCCCTGAACTCGCAGCAGAATCCCGCCTCACAAAGCGAAGGCCAGACAGCTCCCCCAAGTTTAGGAAGGGGCCAAGACCACTTTCAATCCACCAGCAGCCCCAGGCCTGCCTCCTCCTCTCCTCCACCACAGCCTCCAAGTCCCCAAAGCCTGCGCACTTACGAGTAAATGATGACAAAGAAGTCTTTGATCTCTGGGCTCGGACCACTGGCTACCTTCAGAAATATGTCCCGTGGCTCCCCGGGGCCCTGCCAACCAGATGTGCAGCACATCAGGGCACACAGCGCTCTGCCGACCCCAGCCTGGCCCCTAAATCTGTGACTAGTACATGCAGCGAGTGATGGCCAGCCCCTCCCAGAACGAATCTGTTCATGTTCTATACCAGTTGGAATTCACTATTCTGTTCACTGCCAAAGAGAAAATCATTAGCTTCCTGATTTTACATGGATCTCAACATTTAGATTCTATAGGAGATTTTATCTGGTTTCCTAACTGGTCATAACACAATTATTGCCTTATCCTTTACACAATGGTAATTAATAAGTGCCTTAATTACCATTCACTTTATTCACTTTGCTTCACGCCTTATTAAAATTTAAATTCAGATGATCAAGGAGCTGATCTGCTAGTAGAAAAAATAAAAGCATGCTCATAAAGCTCTCATAAGGATGTCAAAATAGCCCTTTAGTACCTTGGGAAAGAAACCACTTAGCAGAAAACCTAAAATGCAGAGGCTCCCAGGAGACCCGTGGGGAAGATGACAGGGGCTCAGACTCGCTGGGAAGGATCTGCCTGAGCTGGGGCCACAACACAACCTACCACATTCTGGGTCTCACAGATGACGTTCGGGTCGCTGCAGCGAACGTGGACTGGGGGGTCCTCACCAAGCATTCCCACCGGAGCACCTGGAGCAGGGGAAATGTTAAAAAGAGTCTTTTGACAGCCCCAACCTGTGTGGAGACGGCCCCACACGTTACACACTATAGGACGGGACAGGCTCGTCACAGGTGCTCAGCAAGACACCTGCTGGGGAAACGGACGCCGCCGCCTTTCTCAGGACAGCATCCACGCACTGTGTCCCCTGCATGGACACGGCCCATTCAGCCCACTGGGCTCGGCTGCAGCCACCTCCACAGGGAATAATCAATGGGGCCACAAAAAGGGAAGCGCAGCTCCCTGGAGCAGGGAAGCCTGCACTCTGCTGTAAAGGGCACCTGCCAGAAACACGCGGGCCGGCAGCTGAGGAGGTAGGTGTTCCTCCAGGCACACCTGGACCTGGGCCGCGGGAGCTGGGACTTTTTAGATGGGCGGACTCAGCCGGCGAATGCGCACCTAGTCATCTCAGAGGTGGCAAGAGGGACACCGTTTCAAACCATAAAGGTAGGAGACTGAATTCCCCAGGCCCCATGTGCTGCTCTAACAGCACCAGGGCATGAAGCCATGAGGTCATCTGTCACCCTCAGGAGGTGTCTACTTCCAGCAGGTGAGCCTGCAACATGTGGGCCACAGGGTCAGTGCAGGACCTGCCTGGAAGCGTGTGCCAGGGCGGCAGGCGGATGGCCTTCTTCAGGAAGGAGAGCTCCGGGTGATAGAAGCGGAAGACCTGGTCCACCACGTGGGGCTGCAGCTCCACGGTCAGGCAGAGCACGGCGATCGGTTTGCCGCCACTCGCTCGGAACAAGACCTGTGAGGAGGCCACGCTGAGTGTTGGGACGGGCATGAGGCTTGTGAGCAGCTTCTTGTCCCTCCTTAGACAGCACAGGTATCTCCACTGTTGCCATGACCCCCGCAGCCTCCACTGCCATGAGGACGGAAGGGTTGAGCATCGTCAAAGGCAGGGACTAAGTCTGCAGCAGCAGGTCTCCACCCGGAGGGGATCGCTAAGCTAGGTCTGGGCCAGCACCCACACAGGGCACCGAAGCAGCCACACTGCTGTTATTTCTCGCAAGAACAGCACACTTCTTAAATGCCAGTGGAGAAGGTCTGCAGTCCCAAGTCAAAACTACTCCCGCCATGATTCCACCTCTCGACACCCTGCAAGCATGTGCGCAAGTCAGGCCAGGAGGTCCTGGAGTGGGTGGTGGCGGGGCCAAGTTCACGGTCAAGCACATCAGCACAAGTTCTTTGATTCCAAATGGCAAAAAGAGGCTGTGCCTAAACCAAAGGGGTTAGAAATAGAAAGTTTCCTGGTTTCAAAAGAGCTACTCATTAAAAACCATATTGTCTAAAGAGGTATTAATTTGGACAACTGATAAAAAGGCTATGTTTGTTTCAAGATATATACACACCCACAGAGACATGCATACTCACACACACATGCACTCACACACACGCATGCACCCACATGCACCCACACATGCACACACATATGCATGCAAACATGCACCCAGGAACCCGCACACATGCACACACATGCACCCACACGCATGCGTGCACATGCACACATGCATGCACCCAGACGCACGCACACACACCCATGCACACACCTACATGCACACACATCCACCCACACATGCGTGTGCACACACATGCACCCCCACATGCACGCACCCACACATGTACACCCACATGCACAAATATATGCACACACACGGATGCACACATACATGCACACACACCACCCACACATGCACGCGCACACACACACACACTTCACACCTGCACACACCGAGAAGGAGAGAGTGGGGCAGGGCAGGAATGGAAACAAGATCCTTCCAAATATATCTTGCTTTATAGTTTGATTTTTGACTTACTTAAATGTTTTTAACTTTGAAAACTAAACTAAAATAAATAGTGTGTCAATGTATTAAAAATAAATCTAACCTTCTATCAAGTTAGTGCTGTAACTACCCAGAGAAAAATTCTTTAAGTAAATTTAAATCACAGGACACAAAGGACCTAAGGACAAATGCACCTTCAGAAATCTTGCACTGACAGATAGTGTCTATCCCTGGTTGGTACTGTTTTGAAATATACACATACACAAAGATGGCCAGTGGTATTGTAGCCAAAGGGATTTGGCCAGTGTGGTCAGCAGATTGGTTATATACAGAGGAAATTAGGCAAATAAGTAAATATAGTGAACCAAATGAGAGCCAGGTTTCTCATGAGCAGAAATGGGAATTACAAACATGGAAAAAAGACAACAGGAAGAAACCCGTGATGTTGAACTGGTGTTGGAAGAACTGCTGCAAATTCATGGTCTTCAGCACACTAGAAACAGTAGTCTGTGCACATACACACACATACATATGCACACACACATATCTATACATCGTATATGCATGATATGCACATATGTATATGTACGTATCTGTATGCACATGCATACACCTCTTAGGTCTCTCTGCTGAGAGGGACTAGCAGCAGTGACATCCCAGTAGTACTGAGTACATCTAACACTCAAATCTTGGTTTCTAAATATCATTCTCCAACCAAAGGAACCTTAGCTAAATGGCTGACATTCCTGAAATGCAAGCTGAGCCTGGGGCATCTTGCTGTGCTAGGCAGTAAGGAAGGACTCAAAGGAGTACAGGGGTGAATCAACAGGACGCAGGAGCTGGCCTGAAGGGGCTGCCCTGGTTAGTCAGGGACTACACAAATATGAGCAACAAAATAAATAATGATAGTAACAAAATGAATAAAATAGAAATTCATTGTTCATAAGGATATAAAAAGTAAATAGGTGAATGGGGTGAAGGCACAGCTCTGCCTTACATAAAATACCAATAATCAACAGAGAAGGAATGATGGAATTGGAAAATCCGTGGCAGGCAAGCATCCCACTAACTACCAACTCGGGCCAGGTCATCAGTGCACACTGACACCTAGTGCGTATAAGTCTGATGAAGAATAGGGTATTTGAATGGCCTCAGTATCTCCCAACAAGATACTTACTCATTACTTTCTAATTACTAGACATTTCCTGATATTACAGGAAAAAAGCATGGCAGATGCCATCTTAACTGAATGAAAACAGTAACATCGCCAGTAACAGGACAAAGCAACACGGTGTCCCTCACAGTATGATGTTTGTAGAGGACACAGCAAATGTCTGTGGAGGTCCTGCCCCAAGTGCATAACCTGGGTCTAACTGAAACGAACACCAGACCAGCCCCCCTGGGCACGCCCTGCAGGATAACTGCCTGTGCGCTTCAGAAGAGCCGCAGCCATGCCGGAAGGACTCTGTGGGCAGCGGGCTGGTGGGGGCCACTGGGCAGGCCGTCTATCAAGTGCTGGGACATTTGTGAATGTGAACGGGGCCTGTGATGACAGAAGAAGAGCGTCAGTTCCCTAATTCTCATGGCTCTGCCTTGGCCACAGAGGACAGTGACCTTATTTTCAAGACAACCCAGCTCGAAGTGTCATGGAGTAAAGGGCACTACCTGATAATTTATTCTCAAATTGTTCAAGAAAAATGCACAAACAGAGAGTGGTGAGGCAAACATGGCAAAGGTTAGGGACCGGGAAGTCTGGGAAAACCCTATGTGGGGACTCTGCACTCTTCCTGTAACTTTTCCCTAAGTTCTAAATTATTTCAAAATAACTACTTTTTATTAAAAAAAGGCACAGGAGTTAACTTGAAAAGGATGGCGGTGGCCACAGAGAGGGCAGTTCCAGCATTTAAGAGCAGTGCCTCCATGGGATGAGAAATACAAATATAACGCCCCGGTGTCCATCACGAGACGCCACAAACACGGATCGTCTCTGGAGGCTGCTAGAACACAGCTCATTTATTTGAAAATTGATAAATAAAGGGAATGATTCTAACATTCATCCTCACTTTCAAGTACAAAGTATATTTTAAGGTAACCAAACTGCTGATGGGAAAAGTCCTTGTTTGTAGAAAAATCACAGGAAGAATGACAGGACTGCAATTTCACCATTTTCCACCCTGGATGGAACACGCAGTGGGCCAGGAGCCTCAGCTGGATGCGAGTGAGGGAGACATGGGTAACGGCATCAGGCCGTCAGCACCTGAGCACGGTGACAGCCAGTATGACCTCTGTGGGTGGCCTTCATGGACGACGGGGTCTGCCCACTGAGCAACTCCAGAGGCGGAGCACCCCAGGACAGCGGGTCCTGATCCATACACACCAGCTGTAGAAAGGCCCGCGCTTACAGCCCCAGCAGACGATGCCGAGATCTGCGCTGACTGGGGGCAGCGATGACAGCATGCAGTCATGATAAAAAGAAAATTCCTTATCGGTCAGAGATACACACTGCAGTAATTATGGGTAAACTAACACAATGTCTAGGATTTCCCTTCAAACTCCAAATTCATGTGAAGAGATCATATTTTTGAGTAAAGATTATTTTAAGGTGAAAACACCTGAAATCTTATCTGAACTTCCCTTATCTGACTAGTGCACAGCCTCCTGAAAATGCAGCTGCCATTAACCCCCTATGTGAAAGTGAAAGTGAAAGCATCCTGCAAATTCCAGGAAGGTCACAGACTGGCCATGCTCACAGCATAAAAAGACAACAGAATGTCCCCACCTTCCCACAGAGGCCCTGGCCCTCGCCCCCTTTGTGCTACATTGGCACAGAAACCTCGACCTCTGGGCATTTGGCAAGCTACTCACTTCCCAATGCTGCCACAGGCTCACGACGATAAGGCCCGTCTTTTCTCCTGTCCCTCTGTCTATGGTCATCCACCTGCAGGCCTTGCCATTCAGACCTAAGCTAGCAGAGGAAACCTTCCTCCCAATGGTTTTGGCAACAGGATGTGATGGCTGGGACTTCCCACACATGTAAAGAAAAGGCATTAACCTAGAGCACTCAATAAAGAACAGATGTATTCCTTAGATCAAGGCAAAGCTGTGGCTGCATATTTAAATAAAATAAAGCAAGTTTTCGCTGGTGGTGGGGCCCGGTGGACACAGAGGGCCAGGCTGCAACCACAGTGAGACCCGGGCCACGGGAACCCCACAGCCTCAGGCCAGGACTGCGCTGAACTCTGAATTCTGTCCTCCAGGCAAGGTGTAGGAAAGACCAAAGCTTTTTAATTTTGTTTTTCACTTCCCAACTACTACAAAAGGCATGTTTCTACCGAATAAAAAAAAAAAACCTTCAGAAACTGCCATAAGGCAGCAGTGTCTCAAGCTCCTCCTGAGAATGTCACAACCAGCTGTTGAGAAGCAGGTGCCTTACTACACGGCCTTCGCTTAGCAAGGGACGTAACCAAGGACTAAGTCTTATTTCCAGGAAGAACCACACCACACACTCACACACCAGGGAATACTGTGTGTGAGGCTCACGGAGTGGCCGCAGGCTGTGGCAGCCACCACGGGAACCGCGGCTTCACACCCGGAGAGCCCTGGGCTGTGAGAAGGCGGCCACCAAGGAGGCATTTCCCACCAGACACCATGCAGGCTGTGCCAGCGCCCAGACAGAGCTATCCTGCCCAGCGAG
Source organism: Symphalangus syndactylus (assembly GCF_028878055.3). Lineage (NCBI taxonomy): Eukaryota > Metazoa > Chordata > Mammalia > Primates > Hylobatidae > Symphalangus > Symphalangus syndactylus. The sequence continues at coordinate 31,037,031 of NC_072444.2, read as the reverse complement.
GACACGGAGAAGGCCATTCCCAGGCCCACACCACCCTGCCCTGACCTGGCCCCAGCCCTCCCCTCCAGGAGGGGAGAGAAGGACACAAGGGTCGGGCCCTGAGAATACCCAGGAAGCCCTGAGGTCGGTTTGTCCTCTGTTGCCCCTTTACCTTGGCTTGTTTAGTGGGCATTGCGCTGCACTTCCAAGGTGACACGGCGTCCGTGCCCTTCTCGTTGCTCAACCAAGGAGAGGCCTGCAGGAACCGATCAGCACAAGCAGGTCAGGAAGCGACACCACCAGGCGACCAGCACCTGTGCTTAGAGACACCACTGCCACCCAGCTGGGAGCCACCAGCCTCCTCTCACACTGACTCTCCAGGCAGCAACCATTACCAACTGGCCTCACTATGCCAGAGAAGGCTGAGGCTGCCAGCAGCAAAGGGAACAGCAGATCCCAGGTAGAAACCCGGCTCTGCCTGAAGCCAAAAGCCTGAGGTCCCACCTGCTGTCCTCACAGCCCATCCCAAGAGCCAGCATGGAATCCTGTGAGTGAGCCTCTAGGGACATCTCAAGTCCACCTTAAGCGATGACCACCACCCTAGAGAGCTGACCCCAAAAGGTCAAAAGCTGAAACACCCACTCCACACCCCATGCCTGCCTCACACACCCAGGCATGACACACCCCCTGCAGGCACGCCTCGCACACCACCCCCTGCACACAACTGCATGCCTGCATACCTCACACACTCCTTGCATACCTCACACAGACCCCCACACGCACAACTCCTGCATGCGTGCCTCACACACACCCCTCATACATGCCTCCTGCACCTCACATATCCCCCCTGCACACACACGTCATATCCCCCCTGCACACACACCTCACATATCCCCCCTGCACACACACCTCCACATACACCCTGTACACATACCTCTTGCATATATACCCGCTGAACGCATGCTCCCTGCACACATCCTCCCTGCACGCATGCTCCCTACACACATGCTCCCCACACACATGCCTGCAAAGCTGCATCTTGCATAGAGCAGCCAGTGCTGCAGTCGGAAGGGACCAAACGTTAACCGGAAAGAAGATACTAGAAAATGTCGATCCATTAGATTCACTGGGCTTTAAGAAGCCCTTCCAACCAACTTAGTAAAGCAAATTAGGAGGAGATGGTCCAGCTCGACATCCATCAGGCTGGAAAAGAGAAAGGACTGGTTGCCACTCGCAGTGTACATGCCAGGGCTCTTGTTGAACACCAAGGGGAGTGGGCGGCAGCCCCAGGGCTAGTCCGTCTGCACAGGCAAGGGAGGGACACTGGTGGAGACCAGAAGCATTCTCAATTTCCCACCGTCGTCAGCCAAATGCAGCTTCCCTGTGTGCCTGACACCCGTACCTGCACCATGGCCAGCTGCCCTGCAGAGAAGCTCTGGAACTTGAAGGGGACGTGGGTGGTCTCGTGGGGGCGCAGGTAGAGCTGGGGGGCCAGGGTGCCACGCAGGTGGAACATGTCCTCCTCCACCGGTGAGTGCAGGCCAGCAGCACCCTTGAAGTCCCTCCACTCCTGACTGTCCACGATGACGCTAGGGGAGGCAGTGTCCAGGCGTCAGGGCAGTTCCTCCCAAGAAGGCCCACAGGAGGCTGCGTCCCACCCACCGAGAGCGGTGCTCAGAGGAGGGGGAGAGAGGAGTCAAATCGCCCCGGCTCTTGGGCAGAATTCAAGCCAGCTCAGCAGGGGCGCCGGCTGCACCCGACACAGATCTGGGCTGGGGCAGGACGGGCACTGCCGAGACCTCACCTGAGCTCGGGGTTGTCGATCTCCACGGTCACCGTGTGCTGTGTGTTGTGGGGGTTCTTAAGCACAAACTCGAAGAACTCGGCGACCCCCAGCGTGGCGTGGAGAGTGTGCTCCGTGGTGATGGCCAGGCTCAGCAGGCTGGCGATGCTCTCGGCCTTCGTGCGCTCCCGGTAGGCGGCGATGACCTGTAGGTCCCGCAAGTGCTGTGTGCGGACGCTCTGCTGGGCCTGCAGACAAGAGGACATGGGCAGACAGGGTCCGAGGCACCCTCTCCTCCACAAGGGGCCACTGCTGGCCGCCCACCACCCGCGATCTCAGAACACGACATTTCTCCACGAGCATCGCCACCACCGCCCCCTTCCTTGACCATGTGGTCTGGGTGGAACTGGCCAGCCCCACCCAGGCATGGATCTCAGGCAGTGCTGGACAGAGATCTGCTGGCTGTGTCCCTGACACAGAGATCCACACAGCACCCCTGCCTGCTCCTGAGAGACTCTTCACAGGCACGAGTCTGGCCCCCTGCACAGTGGAGAATTAGAAGTTTCAAACAAGAGAAAACAGTGGCCTCAAAACTATGGTGACAGGCCTCACCAGCCAGGTCCCCAACACAACATCGGGAGCCCTGTCTGGGCCCAGCATCCACAGGAGAGGACATGCCCCCAGCCTGCTGAGTCTCAGTCACACCGGGTCAGAGTCCGGGGAGGAGCAGCACGCTGCCTCAGCAAGGCTCAGCCACCCCCTTGCTCTGATGCCCCAGGGACTCGAGGGGCCTGGCCAGCACACATGGCTTCTACAGGTTGGAGAATGGCTTTTCTTGTGGGCCTTACAAGAAAAAGTGAGGCCCAGTAGAGGCTGCTTTGCAAGATCTCAGGCTTGACTCCCCATGCCAGGGAGTGAGCCGGCCTGCAGCTACTCCAAGAAGCCGCACAGCCAGGTGCTGGGAACCTTCTGTCTAACACAGAGGAGACTGAGGCGTCAGAGAGATGGGCTGACTTTAATGCTTTCAGGATTTAACTCAAAAGGCGAGGACAAAATTTGATTTCTGACTTAAATGACTTTGGACATTCACTTTCCAACATCCAAGGCTCTGGCTGTTCCTTTGCAGGGGGATCAGAGCTGGCCTTTTACACTTGGGGCTTCCATCAGAATTTTATCATCAGAGCTTTTCAGGAGTGGAACCTCTGACAGGCTGTGCTGGATGACGGGGCCAGACATGAGTTAGGATGAGAAATAGGGCTAGGGCTGAGAGTGGCTCCTCAATTCCAAGTTCATGCTGACAGAGCTAAGGTTATCCAGGCTGGGGGCCTCCAGAGGCCACAGCTTCAAGCCCTGCCAGCTGGGAGGGAGGGAGGAAGGGAAGGGAGGGAGGTGGGGTGGGTGTCCTGAGGCCTGGGAGGAGGCCCCAGACAGGCCCTACCCTGGCCTCCCTCTAGTCCCTCCCTCCTCCCTGACCACTGAGCCCACCAGTCCTGTGGGCTCAGGCCAGGCCTCCCCACCCCGTGTTCTCTCACCATGCCTCTTCCTCACCCCATCAGACTGAACTGAGCCTAGGCAGGGACCGAGGCGTCTGCATCCACCTTTGAGCACCAAGGACTTGCTGGCAGGGAGGCTGAGTGGCGGCCCTGCTGAGTTTACTGTCAGGAAAAGGGACACCTCTGTTCAGACCCCGGCCTGCCTACTTGCAAGGGGGAATCTCAGGAGATCTTTCTCGAGGCCCCCGTGGTTCCCGACTTCTGTGAGCCCAGGAGGTACAACCATTCTCACCTCCCACTTCTCAGTAGCAAAATATTAAAAGTTCTATTTAGATTTTCAGCCAAAAAGGGGAATTTTTCTAGCCGGAACGATTACACTGACAACCCAGGATAAGTCAGTTGTTCACAGCTCTGGTCCTCAGACCCCAGGGAGCCTCAGAATCACCTGCAAAGCTTTCTTCAAACCCAGGCTCCGGGTTTGAAGCCCAAACCAATCAGTATCAGAATCTCCAGGGGTGACACCCAAGAACTGGCTTTTATTAAAAGCTCTCCAGATAATTCTCACTTAAAGATTTCCCCCGGTGGCTGAAAAAGTCCAATTTTTTTATATTCTGTCCCTAGGACTTGGGAGGAAGGTAAGAGAGAATCATGTGGGAGGCAGGGAGAGACGTGCACAGTGACTCCGTCTGCGTGGAGACCCCAGGACAGTGACAGCTGAACAAACCCTCACCAACACGCTCGTCCCGCGCCGGCCCAACTCTCCCCCGGCCTCCTTCAGGCGCACAGACCTCATCCGCTCCAGCTTACGCCTGCGGGTGGCATCCGACTCACAGCTGATGTCCTGGGGCCCCTTGCCCTGCCGGGCATGGGTCAGTAGCATGGCGGCCAGCTCACTGTCCACATCTGCCAGCTTCTGTGCTTGTACCACGTGTTTTCCTGCAAAAGCGTCAGAGCGGGAGTCAGGTGGATGTGCAGTGTCTGCCTTCCAGGAGCAGACACCGGGGCAGGCCTCCCAGGACCACCTATCCAGGAAGGGAGCTCAAGAGCATGGCTCTGCTTCTTGCAGCTCCAATCTGCAGAGTTCTGAGATCCAGATAAAGATGATAATTTTATACCCTGGTTTCCACAGCATCCCCTCCTTTCCTCAGCCTCCAAATTAAAAGCAATTCTGACTCTGGCCCTTAGATCCAACGCTGTCAACACACCACCAGCGGGTTTTCTAGGGGAAGAAGGCCATGTTCTAGAAGCCCACGCTCTCGGGATCTTAAAGGGCCCACTAATGCCTTCACCCAGGGCTGCCGGCCTCAGCCCCTCGGATCAGGAATGGGGGTAAGGGGTTGCCCTCTTGGCAGGAGGCCTTCAGTGAGTGGGGGGCGGGGGATGAAGCTCAGAGCACACCCAGCCCCCAAGCTCCTGCTCTCAACTCCGCCCTGGCTGCCCCTGTACTGCTTGGCCCCCAGGACAGCCCGCCTCCTTTGGAGTGGCCCTACTCAAACCAGGGACACACAATGACTCGTTTAGCAAACAAACAGAAGCTGAACAGGGTCAAGCACTGGCAGGCAAAGGCTCAGCCACTACTGGATGGCCTTCCAACACAGAGCAGGGGCTTAGGGTGTCGGGTGGGGCTGTGCTGCATGACCAGGCCACGCCACAGGCTGACACATGAGGCTCCCAGACAATCGCTCAGCCTGGCACAGGCAGGGCAGCTGAGGGGCACCCCAGCTTAGGGCCTGGGTCCTTCCTCACTCTCTGGCACCAGCAGAAACTTCCCACAAGAAACCAACGCCAGCCCGAGCTCTCTCAGCCTGGTTGCACTTGTATAGGGCGTGGGCATCCCCTGCAGAAGCCTCCACACGGTGGGCAGCAAGTGACCCCCGACTCCTTCTCACAAGGAAACAGGTGCCACTGTCAGGTCCCTCACCACCATCTAATTTTAAAGGCAGCGAACTGCTTTGCAGATGCCCCGAGTGGCTCTTACAAGTCTCAGGCACAGGCTTGGTCTGAGCTACCTGCAGCCACAGCCGTGAGTGGAGGGGCCTGGGGCCTGGGCGGGGGGGGGGTGTTTATCATGAGCTCAAGTTTTCAGATTGCATCACCCCAACAAATACCTCTCGTGGTCCCAATGAAACCAGAAACGAAGTTACAGAGTGACCGTGAGACTGCACTTGGGGTGAGGCACGAAGCACCGAGAACCTTCTTAAAATTTCGTGCAACTTGCTAATTGCAGAGCCTTGCCCCATGGGTGAGACATGTGCTTTTAAGGGACACCTCCTGTCCTGGTCCTGAGCAAAACAGGGTCTGGAGGATCACTGACCTCAGGACCTCTGATTGTCTCAGCAAGGCATTCTGGGTTCCTGCTCCCTGACAGCTGAGCTCCTGACCTGCTGCGCCTGGAGGCAGGGTTTTATCAATAACCTCAGCCTGGCTCCTGGAGCTCAGGGACTTCTCTCTATGGAGCTGGCTCTCCATCGTACTCTAGGTGGTCTGTGGGACCAGCTGAGGATGAAGGGCACTGACCCCAGGGCAGGGAATCCAGATTCTAAGCCAAGTTCACCCCTTAGCCACGGCACTGGCCAAGTCACCTGACCTCTCTTCGTCTCAGTTTCTTCAAAATTACAATGAGGAAGCTGGCCCAGAACAGACTCTACCCTGCCTGGATCATGAATCCCTCTGAGCCCCTCATGTCCACTCCCAGAGAGAACGTACAAGTTTACCCAGAGTTTCAGGGGCCTTTTGGGATCCTGGAAGCCTTGCAGGACAGAACCCAAGGGCCCCTCCCACCTCTAACAAGCTACAGCTCCAAGGCCCAGCAACACACGAAAGCCCATGGCAGCTTTGAATTCACACAGATGATCTGCAACCTCTGCGGAAAATGCTCCTTAAAGAGCACTTCCCATTTGTAATTCAAATGACAAGTACTTTATAGTCAGGTCTGCAAGGCCTTAAATTTTAAGGGGATAGAAAAACTTCAGAGCCTCTCTGCTGTGAAACACATTTTCACCAAACCCGGGTCTTTCCCTCTCAAAACCAGGTCTTTCTTTCCCAAGCTCCATAACTGGCTTCTCTCTTCTGCTCACAACATTGGGGACCTCAGCTTGTTTTGAAAATCAGTCTATGTTCATCCTGACCTCTCCATTTCTCCTTCCCTTGTAGATGAGCAGCCAACCAGACACGAATGCCACTGGCAGGGTTCCCACTTCTCCAAACAGCACAGTCGCCTGCAGAGCCCAGCCTAGAGCACCAGAGTGTGATCAATGTGGTCGCTCAGTGGGGCCTGTGGGTCCACAGGGGCATCCAGCCAGGGCACCGAGCTGCATATGGACAGCACAGTCCTGACCTAGATGCAGATGGACATTAACAGCACCACGAATGGTGCACACACACACACACACACACACGCACATGTGCACACACGCAGCCTTCCACCTCTCACATGCCATTCATGACCCACCCGCACATGGATAGCACAGTCCCGTCCTAGACACAGGGGGGCACTGACAGCACCACGAATGGTGCACACGCACACACACGCATACACACACACACATGCACACACACATACATGCAGTCTTCCACCTCTCACCCACCACTCACGACCCACCCACACATGGGCCCAACAGTGTCAACTCACGCCTTGAGCTTCCACTCGTGAGGAGGCTGCCTCCAGAGAAGCGGCTGGCTCCATCGTTTGAGATGACCCGAGATCTGGACGGTGGCAATGTGCTACAATCTCTCACCTTCTGTTCACACGGGTGACCTAAATGAACAACATCCCAACATAAGACACTAGCCCCAAATGAGAATCTGATGAAACAGATCAACCCACTACATAAGCGGTTGTGGCTTTCAAATGGCCCATCTACACCCTGACACACTAAGGCCCCACTGCCTCTGTTTTGAATGTTTTGCAATTGAGAGACAGGTGGGAGCTTGTTCTGCTGTGAACTTTCAGCTAGGTCTTCATTCTCCTGACTTGTCAGCGGCAGCCTCCATTTCCTGGTGATGAATGAAAGCGTGTGGCACTCACAGTTCGCTGTACATGGATTCTCACTTCTGGATCTCTGGGTCGCAAGGTGGGCTGCCTGACAAACTCCAACCTCGGCCTCTTGATGGCCGCATTGATCAAGGAGAGGCCTGTGTGCATTTACATGTGCAAATATCTGACTCCACACACACCCAGGGTGAAAGAGCCCCCACAAACTGGAGCCTTCACCAGAGTTGTGTTCATAACAGAAGCCTTTGGCGAGCAAGTAGTGCGGCCTCGGGACAAGCGTGTCTCAAGGCCGGCGGGTGTGGAGCCCTGCAAACTTGCAACTTGCAAACCTGAGTATCCTGGGGGAAGCCGTGCTTGCCCACGGCACACTCTCCTTCGAGGATGGGACCCACAACCTCGGTGTGGCCTTTACCTCCCCAAGGGGTGAGGCAGAGCACCGCCAACGAAGCTCTGTCCCAAAATGAACCACCCAGGGTGCGCACAAAATGCTTGTGCCATCAATTTCCTTAATTCCGACGAGGCAGTGTCGAGTGCCTTCGAGCCCGGGATGTCCTCACCATTTTCCTGGGAGCTGTTAAAAGCGGGAACCCCTTCCCCTGGGCTTCCTGCCTCTCTGCATCCCTTCGCTCCAGCCTACCCTCAGCCCCAAGGGAGGGAAGGGTTTCCACACTGGCCAGGTCCCTCCTCAGCTGCGGCAGATCCACCTGCTGCGCCAGGTTCCTTCCCCTCTTGCCCGTCAGGAGCTGCTGTTTTCAAGGACAAGCCCAGTGCTGGGAGCACGCCCACGCGCACGCACCTGCGGAGGTGAGCCAGGAATCCTCCGTCCAACCCAGGTTCTCCTGGTGACAAAACCGGAGCTGGCTGACGGAGGTGTCTCTCTAGAATGGTTCTGAGCTGAGGCTGGAAAGGGAGTGCCCGTCCTCCCAAGGGAGCCAGGCAGATCTCCGAGCTGCTCTACCTGAGTCCAGCCCCTCTACACCCCAGGGAACAGTGCCTGGATTTTGGAAAGGACCTGAAAGCCAGATACTGAATCGCAGCTGGTGACACCAAAGACATTGGCAGGACAGCACACCAGCCCCCAAAAAGGGCTGTTGAGGGCAAAGGCTCCAATGTACTGGTAGAGAGAGGCTAGATTTAGAAATCACAAACTGCCTGGAATCAATCTCTAGAAAACTTCTAGAAGAGCTTCACTTCACAGATGGATGGAAAGCTGACGACACAGCAGTGAACAGTCCCTGCTGCCCTCAAAGAACTCACATTCTCCTAATTCTTAAGTTCCTTTGGTCATCTTGAGTGCCCTCTCTGGATCTCAGTCCAAGCCGGGCTGTCCTTCCTGCCACCTCCTGCAGGCTGGAGCTGTTCTTGGTCATCTGTCCCTGCTTCAGTCTTTGTAAGTTCTTTCAAAACTGAAGCTCCAAAAGCAACTGTGGCAAAGGCACTGGCGCATTGGCCGCCTCCTCCCGTCTGCGCACGAGCACAAATGCAGCATTTCCCGGCTCAGTGCCGTCCCTGGAGGCAGCTTGAAAGCTCACTGGGCAGCTGTGGGGGTCAAGCCGCCTGCTCACCTGTGCTGAGAATTTGGCCCTCAAGGCCAGGTTCTGACAGCCACGCTCACAGCCGTCACCACGAAGGATGGGAAGGCTGGCTGCCTCCTCCCACGCCCCAGTTGGCAACCAGAAAGGCCAGTGGCGCACTTACCCAGCCATCTCTCAGTGACGCACTTACCCAGCCATCTCTCAGTGGCGCACTTACCCAGCCATCTCTCAGTGGCGCACTTACCCAGCCATCTCTCAGTGGCGCACTTACCCAGCCATCTCTCAGTGGCGCACTTACCCAGCCATCTCTCAGTGGCGCACTTACCCAGCCATCTCTCAGTGGCGCACTTACCCAGCCATCTCTCAGTGGCGCACTTACCCAGCCATCTCTCAGTGGCGCACTTACCCAGCCATCTCTCAGTGGCGCACTTACCCAGCCATCTCTCAGTGGCGCACTTACCCAGCCATCTCTCAGTGGCGCACTTACCCAGCCATCTCTCAGTGGCGCACTTACCCAGCCATCTCTCAGTGATGCACTTACCCAGCCATCTCTTAGTGACACACTTACCCAGACATCTCTTTCCAGGGGAATTAATTTCGTTCTTGCCAATGTCCCAGTAGCTGACACCCCCGCCTGCTGTTCTTTCTCCTTGACCTCGACGTCAGCACCGTGCTGTACAGCAGGACAGCCGTGCTGACTTCCCCCTCGGCCCAGGTCCCTGCTACATCCCCACAAAGACGCAGCCTCCGCGTCGCCCGCACACCCTACACTGTGCTTCCGCCTTTGGGCTACCAACCACCTCCTGGCACCTGCAGCGTCCACTCAGTCCTCACTCTGAGCCGGCTTCCTGAGAACGAGCACCTAGAACAAGGGCTATTTCGGTCTTCTCCCTGTTGCTCTCAGACCCTCCCTCCTGTGCTGGCCTGCCATGGCCACCTCTGCTCCCACATGCTTCGCAGGGGTCTCCAGCTTCCCCTCAAGTTAAAGCCTGCACCCTCCCAGTGGAGGCTGCACAGCCTCTGCCCAAACACCTTCCTCTCGCCTGCCAGGAATCTGTTTTTGGCCCTGACAACACGTGGTCACAGGATCAAGATCCTCGTCCCTAAGAAAGGCACCCAGATCAGCACTCCTTCACGTGAACAGATGTTCATGCCCCATGGGCTGTATCTTCTGAAGCCCAAGGAGAACAGGGCTCCGGGTGAGAAAGGCACTCAGGCTTCTTATCAACGCTTTCATCAATCTCTCCACCATGGCGCCAGGTTCGAGGGCAAACACCACCACAAAGAAGCCACGATCGGGGTCCTCAAAGACTTCCCAGATTCATGTGGGAAAATGGCAGACAAACAAGCAGGCCGGGGCAAGGAAGGGACAGCAGCCTGAACCAGCCCAGCCTGCCTGCACCAGGGCCAGAGCTGCAGGCACCGGCACTGATGTTCACGCACCGGGCCACGCTGCCCTCCACATGACGGGGAGAAAGTGCCACCGATGTTCACGCTCCGGGCCACGCTGCCCTCCACATGACGGGGAGAAAGTGCCACCGATGTTCACGCTCCGGGCCACGCTGCCCTCCACATGACGGGGAGAAAGTGCCACCGATGTTCACGCTCCGGGCCACGCTGCCCTCCACATGACGGGGAGAAAGTGCCACCGATGTTCACGCTCCGGGCCACGCTGCCCTCCACATGACGGGGAGAAAGTGCCACCGATGTTCACGCTCCGGGCCACGCTGCCCTCCACATGACGGGGAGAAAGTGCCACCGATGTTCACGCTCCGGGCCACGCTGCCCTCCACATGACGGGGAGAAAGTGCCACCGATGTTCACGCTCCGGGCCACGCTGCCCTCCACATGACGGGGAGAAAGTGCCACCGATGTTCACGCTCCGGGCCACGCTGCCCTCCACATGACGGGGAGAAAGTGCCACCGATGTTCACGCTCCGGGCCACGCTGCCCTCCACATGACGGGGAGAAAGTGCCACCGATGTTCACGCTCCGGGCCACGCTGCCCTCCACATGACGGGGAGAAAGTGCCACCGATGTTCACGCTCCGGGCCACGCTGACCTCCACATAATGGGGAGAAAGTGCCACTGATGTTCACGCTCCAGGCCACGCTGCCCTCCACATAATGGGGAGAAAGTGCCACCAGCCCCAAAGCTTCAGTTTCCCACTCACAAGCTCAGAGTTGTCCCGGCTTCTTGCTGTGTGTGTTTCTTCCCACAGGAATTCGCGGCAGGGGCAGCAGCTCACGGGCTGGCAGTCCTGGCAAGCTCTCTGTCACATCCCGAGGACCTGCTCCAAGAAGGAGGGGCCTCAGCCTCAGGCACCCAGCACCTCCATTCACTGTGGGCTGCAGTGGGTTCATCCTACACCCGGGGCAGCCCAGAATGCTCCACAGCTTTCTCGACCACCTTCATCTGACAGCGAGTGGTTCCCTGAATCGCAGATGAGAAGGCCTCTGGTCCACCCACATCCGACTGAAGTGGGCACTGGTCTATTTTAAGCCTGTACTATGCACCACCCTGAGAAGTACTAAGAGATCATGGAAAGTGTTGCAAGGCCAAGCTGGGTCCGGATAGCTCCTGGAGCAGGCGACCAGCGTTCTTGGAGCTCAGGCTCGCAGGACACCTAATGATGACAATGGCTGCAGCGGGTGGGACCAGCAGGACACGGAACCCTGCTGGGCTTCAAGATCGTTTCCTCTTACTATATTTATACTTAGAGCACATGGGAAAATAAACCCGGCAAGCTGAATTTACACTTGCATGCTCACTCAAGAAGGGTACAAGCGGCAAAGGCACTGCATTTCATCAGGGCACAACTTGGATGTTAAATTAGTGCAGGCTTTCTTCCCCTTCCATGAAACAGGTTACACCCGCACCAAAACATTTGCTGCAGGGGCAGGAATTCCCTCCAAACATACAGGGCTCCCGATGCAGCCCTGCAGCTGGAGCAAAGCCTGCCACCGCCAACCGTATGACCCCACAGCCTGGCCATGTGTCAGAGCCCATCACCACCCAGTTCTCCTAGGATGTCCCGTGAGAACACAGATGCTTGGCCTGTGGGGCCATCTGTCCTGATGCCTGCCTCTCCGAGGAAGGGCCACAGAACACAAGTAACACCCAAGCTCCCAGCTGAACCCCTGTCCTACTCCACAACCAACATCACTGGGATCAAAGAAAGCAATCTGGTGCTTGCTGTCTTGGACGACAAAAGTTGACCAAAAGATGGTGCAATAGAGGCTGCCAAGGAAGTCAGCAGAGCAGCCACCAAGCATGAGGGCAGTCCTCTCCCTGTCATCAGAGTCCTAGAGCCCTGGGCCCAGCTTGCAGATGCCCGTGTCCCCAGCCATAGCAAAGGTTTCCTTGCGCGGCCTCAGACAGGAACATGCACTGAGAATGCAGCTGGCCCAGAGCAGAATCCAGGACAAGGCCGAGGCTCAGGCTCCGTCCCACTCGGTCACCTACAGGCTTCCATGGCCAGCACCCACACTGCTGGCAGAGAAGCCTACTGTGCCACAGAATAGCCAGTTTTATGAAGAAAGAAAAGCCATAACACCTTTTTTTCCAAAAAAAATGCAGAATTGACGGAGGAGAGCCAGGCTCGTTGCACTGATGCACAGAGTGCTGCGGGTGGCATTTGTCCTCTATGAAAACCTCTCCCTCTCCCGTCGGCGCCGGAGTCTCCCAGGCTGGCTATCTCAGCCTCCCCTTCCTATGAGCTTATCTCTCTCTTGCAGGCAAAGTATGAAAATGACAATTGGAGATAACATATAATGGAGGCAATCTTTCTTCTGAAGATAAGATTTTAAAACCTGGACTCACTGCACATTTGGTGGCTGGAGAATTAAATATAAAAACAACCAACGCAGTCTCGGAGCAGAACGCTTCTGGCAACTCCCTTAGTTGCATGAGCCTTTGAATAATGCCTGCTCCTCACATGTGGCTCATTTATTTCTCCAGAACCTAATTGAGTTTTGCTGTGTCCATATTGTCTATTTTCCAGGCCGCCTTGGATCTACATTCGTAAACAGGCAGGCAGAGCTTCCAAGCCAACTTAACGAGCTGTGCACTCGAGCTCCTCTGCCAGGCCCCCCCAACCTCTGAGCTGCCAGCACCGGGTGGATGTGGCCCATGGGGCTCTGGGGTTTACAGTCAGGCTGGGTTCTGATGAGTGGAAAATTCCCTAATAAAATAGCAGAGAAGTCTGAATCTCACACAGACAGACCCAGCTTCAGAAACATCACACGGCTTAGTTTTGTTGTGCTTTCAATTCTGCCCTGAAAAATCTCAAACGTTCCAGAAGACCCTCGGGAGGTTCAGTGAGCTTGTCACTGGCCCTACAGGGTCCCACATTGGTCCTCTGCCCTGAAATGTGCACAGGCAGGCACCCAGCCTTGTGTCCCTTGACGTCCCATCAGCAGCCCCTGTCCCAGCAGAGGCCTCAGTCGAAGCCCCTGGAATGTCCCAGGCGGGACCCTCCTGAGCCACCCAACCCACCTGTCCCACCCGCCACAGTCCTGGGCGTGGAGTGAAGTCCAGGGCTTTGCTCAGGCCCTCTAACGAGCAATCCCAGGACACCATTTTCTATAAAGTCATGGTGCTGGGCCGAGAAGAAGTGTGCCTCTCCATTCTCCTCCTCCCGGGCTGCAGGGAAGTTAGGAACACTTCCCTTGTCTGTCCTCCATCATGAGGCACAGGGAAGTCTCTGCCCTGGTCACCGTGTTTGAGGACTTGTCCCGGAGATCCTCCAGGGATAGCACCAAACAACAACATGCAGGAGAGCCCGAGATGACTGATGACCTCTAACCCCAATCAGAAATTCAGAATGCAAACAACTGTTCCAGGACAGACTCAGCGGCCAAGGACACAGGCTCCATGGCCAAGCTGGTGAGAATTCTGCCAGTTTCTTCCTGGGCCCGTGAAGCCCATGACGCGGCCCCTGCCCGAGCGAACCCACACTCTACCAGAGGGGTTGGGCGGCCGCTGGAGAAATGGCACAAGGCTGGGGACTCTTACCCACGTTCGCCAAGGTCAGGTGCAGCCGGCCCTTCACCACCGAGTGGACGCCGATGGGCTTGATGCGGCCAAACCCCAGCATGTCTCCACTCACCACCATGTTGTCCTGCTCGTATTCAGTTGCCACGACCTCAAGCTCGTGGGAGGCCTGTACTGCCGGCCGGCCTTGGCGGAGAAGATGCTGCAGAGGAGAAAAGCGCGTTCAGACGCTGGAGCCAGCCCTGGGCTGCTTCCACCAGCCCTGCAGGTGGAGGCTGCTCCCCAACCCACCAGGAAAGCCACTGTGGGCAGGAGGAGGTGTGCACAGGACAAGACCCTGCGCCACGCTGGGGGGTGAGGGGCGGCGAGCCAGGCGCCAACGTCTTAAAGCAGGGGTTCTTATTACTGGGGTCTTTTTCACAAAGTCTTAAGTAAAGTACGACTGGATTTACCCACTGAATAAATACCACTGGGCCCTGGGAAGGCATAAGTGGGTCTGGCAGCTGCCCTGGAGGATCCTCCCCTCCACAGGAAGCAAGAGCGGGAAAGAGGGCAGCCAAGCAACGCAAAGGACTCTCAGCCAAGTGTGTCTGGGACAGCGAGGAATCCAGGACGCAAACCTGAACGGGACTCAGGAGGAAGACAGGCCATGCACAGAGAGGGCAGGGGAAGCAGAGAAGGTCGGGGAGGCAGGCCAGGCCAATGGCACAGGGTACAGGGTACAATGCCTCCCCCGTCTCCCTGGGCCAGGGAGCATGGCTGGGGTAGCGGCCTGAGGGACCGTGGGGGCACGAGGGACCCACCGGGAGCCCTGGGCTAGGCTTTGGCCCAGATCTGCATGCCAGGCTGAAGCTGCTCAGGGCAGGGTGGGAGCAGGAAGCCTCAGACCTGGCAGGGCCTCAGCAGGACTTTCCTGACCACAGGCTCTTCTGCTGATCAGATTCGACGGCTCAGTGCTCTGCCTGAACGCCAATGCTGTGAGGTGTGTTGGGGATGACAACGGCCTCACGGCTGCGCCCCAGGTGTGGCTGGGACACTCTTCCCCGTGTGCCCTCTCTGCTCTGGTGCTTCCTCTCACATAAGCAGCAGTGTGGGAGCAGATGAGGTTCCAGATTTTGTAATTCTCCAATTTCTACAGCAACAAAAGTGCCTGTCTCTGGGAGTGAGACACCAGACCTGACCCTTCCCTTGTGGGTCTGGGGGCTTCCGGTCGCCGCAGACCCTGCTCGCTTTGCCACACTCGTCTACACTGCATACGATCACTGCATAGACATCGATGATTCCGGAACCTCAGTCACCGGGAGACTGAGAAGATATGAGAAGTTTCCTCTGGTGAACGGCCAACAAATACAAGAAACCACGTCAGCTTCTCCAGGAAATACGAATGAAAACAAGGCACCATTTTCCTCCCAAATCATTATCAAAATGGCCAATGGCGACTGGTTTAAAGGCTGATGCACTGTGAAGCCAAGGGCATGGGACACAGTGCCCTCTGTCTTCAGGAAGTACAGACCTGGCTGAGCCTTCGGGCCAAAACCCCATATGGCTCTGCACGCCTGCGGCCCTCACGGTGGCGCCATCAGAATTCTACTTCCGGGAACACGTCATTGGGGAGAAGAGGATGGTAAAGAGCACAAGCTCCGGAGACAGAATTAGGGTAAGACTCTGCCCTGATTATCATCAGCGTGACCCTGGGCCTCTGTTTTCTCCACCAGAAACGAGGATAAAAACAGAACTGCTCTAGGGCTGGGCTGGGGCTCACACTGAAAGCAGCACAGGAGCCCAGGAGCCGTCTGTCCCTGGAGGAAACTCTTCTCATCGCCGTAGCAACGTGTTACGGCCAGCACCCCCAGGAAATCAGCTAGAAGATGGGGGTAAAATTGAACTTCAAGAAGTCCACAGCAGTGATTAGCAGAAGGAAAAGCCACCGTAGCGACCCGCAACAGGAAGAGCTCAAACGAGATGAAAGCTGGCCCCGCCTGCAGAAAGTAAGTCCACCAAAGGCTAACCAGAGTATCCTAACTCTCCCAGGATCTGGAGTCCAGAGGATTCTCTCTGATCATCTCAGTTTTTCATGTTTTCTACCTAAGTTTTAAAGTTACAAGGTTTTATTTTAGAAAAGTGAAGCTTTAAATTTAATTTATTCAAGTCTATGTCAACAAGCATAACGGTACTTGTTTAAAGGGCTCTTCGTGTAGGGGGTGATCAAATGGCTTCCGTCTCCAGGTGGGACGGCAAAAAGGGGGCACAAGGCTCGGCTGGGCATGATGGGGAAGCCACTGCCGCCCCACATGTGCCCAGCGGGGCCCGGCTCTGCCTCCCACACCGCCTGCCTCCTTCGTGCCTCCCCACCATGCAGTGCCTGCTGGGGTTGAGGCCTGTGCTAGAGATGCTGTGGTGTCAACATCCAGTCCTGCCCTGGGGACATCAAAGCCAGCATGGGAGATGGACAATCAAGGGCCATGATGACCCTGTGGGGCCCATGCCATGACCCCAACAAGAACAGAGGCCCCGGGTGAGGCATGAGAAGAGCAGCCAAGCCCTGCGGAGTCCCTGCCACCTGCAGACCCCACCGTGAACGTTCTGTGTACCGCCCACCAACCTGGGGAGCATCCCCCTCCTCTAGAAGTCACAAGGAGAGAGACGGAGCCTGGATCAGTCGGTCAGACACAGGGAGCCAAGAGAAGACCATGCCTCAGAGGAAGAGCAGCTGGAAAAACTGCCACACCCCCACCTCGCCCCACCCCGAGAGCACAGCGCAGCTGAAGGAGCAGAGGAGCCGCGCTTCTCAGGTGTCAGCAGCTGCTGGAGAGGACAAGGCTAAGACGGGAAGCCCCGGGGGTTCAGCCGTGTCAGGAATCCAGGAGGAAAGCAGCTTCGTGGCACTCAAGAAAAGTGGGGAAATCTCAGAGACTCAGGGGCTGCAATAATGATGCCACATCCTCTCCCAGCTCTGCCCCGTGGCCTGAGAGAAGTCTCAGGACACCATGGTAGTGTGTGAAACTGGCCCCAGTCCTTGGCCCAAGAGTTCTCATGGGGTCCCCTTCATACAATGGAGAAGGCTTGGGAAGAATCCCAGGGAGGATGAGTGAAAGAATCCATGGATTTAGGTTTTAGTATACAAGGAGAATAGAAAAGGACAATTAGTAAAAGAGATTCTAATTTTCATTAGAATGAGAAAAGCACAACACGTCACTGACCTTAGGAATAAGGTCACACTGCACACCCCAGTCATTCACGTATCCATTCATTCATCCTCAACCCACCTCGGATGCACTTGCCCTCACCACATTCACCACATGGAAGGAGATGAAGTGACACTGCCTGGTAGGTCAGTTTGCAGGAGAAATAGATAACTGAGTTTGATCTTAAGAGTTTCTTGAGCAAATAACTAGCATTATAGAATTCAGACAGTGAAAAATCTTTTCCTTTCAAGAAACAGAGAATGCAGCACTATTTTTAATAAGTGAACAAAGAAGGCCAACCAAGTCCTAAGCGGGACAGCGCCCGCTCCTTCCAAGCAGACGCTGGAAGCATGACTTGTCCCATGAGGGACACAGCACCCACTGTGCCTGTCCTTCCAGAGAGCCGCTACCTTCATCTGGACAGCAGCAGATCCGATGAGCAGCAGTGAGTCTCCGTCCCAGACGTCGATCTGCAGGGTCTGCACGGCCAGGTAGCGGGCAAAGCAGCGCCGCTCACCTGGCTTCAGGAACCCAGGGCCCACCATGTACCTCAGCTGGAAGCCAGGAGACCCTGTCAAAGAGGCCCCAAAGGAGGCCAAAAGTAACTGGAGTCATTCATCATCTTTACACTTGGAAGAGATTTCAGCTCTGGTCATGATTACTAATTTCTGCTTCTGTCATAACTACAGTTAATAAACACATTAATCAAAAATATCATAAAATATCCAAATTAACAGAACGAAGAGTCATGTTCAGAAGACTACATTTCTTTCGCATAGAAACAACAAACTCCTCCCAAAATAAGATTTATGGTTTCACCAAGTCCTTGTAACAGCCTATGATGGATGGGAACAAATGTCCTTATGAGGCTGGCTGGGGAGTTTATTATTCTGGGCATGTAGAATTTAAGAAAAAATGTAGTCTACATCTGCTGTCAAAACTGGCATGTTCACACACACAGACAGAGCTCAAACCGAGATCAGGCTTAGAAATGATGTGTGGGATACCCAGCAGCCCCTCTCCTGGCCCTAAAGCAGGACAGCACCTGCCCCGTGGGTATCCCGGGCTCCTCCCGCGGGGTCTGCCCTGGTCATCAGGCTAAGAGATGGGAACTGGACTGCGGCCCCTGCCTTCATCTTCTTGAAGTGACATTATCATTAATTCTAAATTGACAAAAATGCCATTGGAACCATCCTTAGTTAAAGTTCGAGGAACAGCAATGGTGGGAAGCATTTCAAAACAACACTATTTCTCTTTCTATCAATAATGGTGACAACATTCCCACAGCCCCCAATGAGCAGAGGAAGAAGCGAATGTTTACTCAGCACCTCCAGTGCCAGGCCCCAAGCCAGGCTGAAATTTGGCCACAGGTCCTCTCCACCCAGGCTCCAGCCACCTCAAGCCCCACAGGATGACCACGGACCACATCCCATCTGCATTTCTCAAGATCAGAGGACAAGGAGTGAGGGCAATGTGTCTGGACAGGGGACCTAGGGGGAGTGAAGAGTGCAGGGCCCAGGGTGGACCCCAAGGGGGTGGAGCAAGGACCCACTGCTCAGGCCCGGCACTGGCCACAGCAGGAGCTCACGGGGACATCTTGGGGCAAAGACCAAGGAGGAGCTGGTGATTAACATCAAGCAAGGGCAGGCATGTCACCAATGTGGCACCTCAGAGGTGACCAGCCACACAGCCCCCACCCCTGCCTGGACTGTGGCATCTAGTGAGAGCTCCCAGCGTGGGCAACGCAGAAGACGGGTGATTTCTGCATTTCCAACTGAGGTACCAAGTTCTTCTCACTGGGGCTTGTCAGACAGTGGGTGAGAGTTGGGAGGCTGGTCAGAGGAGCCTAGACCAAGATGGCCCCGTGCCTAGCATGCTCCCGCCCCCCACTCCAGGAGCTCTCAGCATGCTGTCAGCTCTGGGATCAGTGTCTCCCTGTCTTGAGACCCTGAGCTCCTTAAGGGTGGGGCCCTGCTTGTCCAGTTCTCCCAGCACTACCCCGTGCAGGGCCTCCCACATGGCAGGGGTGCAGTCATTTGTTTGCTGAGTGAATTAATGGTAGCATTGAAAGGCCCTGGCAGTGCTGGGGTATAGTGGTGATAGAACAGGGGCCAGCCCAGCAGGGCACTGGAAGGAGCGCCCCAGGAGACAAGACAGAGGGTTCCATTGGGTTGAGCTGTGTTTGGGACGCACGCACTCTCCCCACTGCAGCCTCAGACCTCTCCCCTCCCTGTCCAGCTGAGACAAGTGGCTCCTCCGTGGCCACCCCTGAGGTCCAAGCTCCCCACAGTCCACCCTGTGTCATTTCCATCCCACTCAGAAGTCCAGGAAGCCGGCCTCCAACTGAACTAAGAAGACTCCCAGGGGCAGTGGCCCTGTCCTCCCCAAGCCCACCTCCTGCACCGCCTTCACAAACACCACGCCCCAGCCTGGATGGAATCCTGTTTCTGGAGTTGAGGAAACAGAAAACACAGTAATGGTAGAAACTAACCACTCTCCATTCAAAGGCAGATCCAGGCAACGATGAATGAGTAACAATCTAGAAGACCAGAGTAGCCAACTCCCACGGTGGCAAGGGTGCGGGGTGCAGGGATCAATCTTAACGCAGCACCCCAGTGACAGGGAAAACAACTTTTCAAGTGTATTTGGAACATTAATAAAAACTAACCATGTATTAGGCCACAAAAAACTGCACTCTATAAAGTAGAAATAATACAAATAATATCCTCTTAACATAATGCAATAAACTAGAAATTAATACGCCAGCCTGAGCAACATGGTGAAACCCTATCTCTACAAAAAACACAAAAACTGCCCAGGCATAGTGGTGCATGCCTGTAGCCCCAGCTACTCATGAGACTGAGGCCCATCACTTGAACCCAGGAGGTGGAGGCTGCAGTGAGCTGAGATCACGCCACTGCACTCCAGCCTGGGCTACAGAGCAAGGCCCAGTCTCAAAAAAAAAAAAAAAAAGTAAAATTTTTTAAGAAACAAATTTGCAACTTACTCATAAATAACTTTCTGTCAAAGGGCAAACACAATCAAAACAGATTTTCTGGAAACAATAATAATAATAAAAATACTACTTATCAGTATCAACAATCATAAGGCAGTAATCACAGGAAAATTCATAGCCTTGAATCCTGGTATATCCATACAAACAAAAGAATTAAGATAAATGAATTAAGCAGCTCAAAAAAAAAAATAGAAAGATAGTAAAGAATACCAAAAATCAAGGAGAAATGAGGGGACAGTAAAGATAAACAAAACTTAATCAATTAGAAAACAAAACAATAGCAAAACCCATATGACATAAACTTTAAAATTCTTCAGAAAGACACACAGTAGAAATGAACAGATGGAAAGGCAGCCTTGTCTTGGACCGTCATCTCCTAGCTCTTGTGGCACTATTCACAATAGCAAAGACTTGGAACCAACCCAAATGTCCATCAATGATAGACTGGATTAAGAAGATGTGGCACATACACACCATGGATTACTATGCAGCCATAAAAAAGGATGAGTTCATGTCCTTTATAGGGACATGGATGAAGCTGGAAACCATCATTCTCAGCAAACTACTGCAAGGACAGAAAACCAAACACCGCATGTTTGGTTCAATTCCCTCACAGGTGGGAATTGAACAAAGAGAACACTTGGACACAGGAAGGGGAACATCACACACCGGGGCCTGTCATGGGGTGGGGGGAGGGGGGAGGGATAGCATTAGGAGATATACCTAATGTTAAATGACAAGTTAATGGGTGCAGCACACCAACATGGCATATGTATACATATGTAACAAACCTGCACGTTGTGCACGTGTACCTTAGAATATAATAAAAAAAATACAAAAATTAGCTGGGCATGGTGGCAGGTGCCTGTAGTCCCAGCTACTCAGGAGGCTGAAGGAGGAGAATCACTTGAACCTGGGAGGTGGAGGCTGCAGTTTGCCAAGATCGCGCCACTGCACTCCAGCTTGGGCAACAGAGTAAGACTTCGTTTCAAACAAAAGCAAAACAAAACAAAACAAAAAAACTGCATTAAGATGGACTTCACATCTATGGGACTGTAAAAATACCAATCATTAATGCCCCATTTTGACGGCAAGCAAGAGGAAACCAGCAGCCCCACGGATTGCCAGTGGAGCCCCAGGCAGCGGCACCCGACAGAGGGTGTGGGGCAGTGTCTGTCAACACCACTGAAGCCTATGATTCCATAATCCCCTTTCCAGAACCAGAAAGAACCAAAGTTACTAATTGCTGAGACAGCGAAATACTAGAAATGACGCAAACGTCTATTAGGAGACCGGCTGAATAAACAGCAGCACAACCACCCCACAGAGCATGATGCGGCTACCGTAGAAACAGGCACAGGCGACGTCTATGCAGCCCACAGAGCATGACGCAGCTACCGTGGAAACGGGCACAGGTGACATCTGCGCAGCCCACAGAGCATGATGCAGCTACCGTAGAAACAGGCACAGGCGACGTCTATGCAGCCCACAGAGCATGACGCAGCTACCACAGAAACAGGCACAGGTGACGTCTGTGCAGCCCACAGAGCATGACGCAGCTACCGTAGAAACGGGCACAGGTGACGTCTGTGTAGCCCACAGAGCATGATTCAGCTACAGTAGAAACGGGCACAGGTGATGTCTGCGCAGCCCACAGAGCATGACGCGGCTACTGTAGAAACAGGCACACGTGACGTCTGTACAGCCAAACTTGGGTTATGATGTTAACTGAAAAAAGCAGGGAGCAGAAGAGTGTATTTGGTACGTTACCACTGAATTAGAAAACAGGGAAAATAAAATGTAAATGTTTGCTTATTTTTGAAAAAAATAATCAATAAAAACACTGGAAGGATCAGCCAGAAACGAAGTCTGGTTACTGTTAGGAGGCCGGGCAGGGGGAGGAGCTCGTGGGGATAAGGGAAGCAGGGAGGCCCGAGCACACACTGGGATACGGTGTTCAACTTTCAACCATGTAAATAGTCCAAAAAAATTAAAAAGGAAAGCAAACATAAAATTGAAAACAAATCAAAACAAATGAATCATATTGAATATCAAACTGAAGATAAGAATTATTTTGAGGGCTTTTGGTCACACTAAACCAATTCTGAACCCTCGGTGGGACAGAGCCCAAAAGGAGCTGCGAAGAATCTGACTTCAGCAGGACGCGCACTGTTGGCATTAAGTCAACAATTAACATTAGCAGTGTCATTGTGAAAATGCATTCTATATGTTGTTAGGCAAGATAAATAAGTAAATACATGATGAGAAACCATGATTTTCTGTCTAAGACACATACAAATAATATAAGGAAATTTATGAGAAAAATTCTAAATCTGACTTAGGAAGATCAACATGAACTCACGTTTTACATTTTCCCAGCTCTTCCTGGTGAAAGGCTTTGAAGCAAGAAGACCCAGAATCAAAGCACCCCATATCCTGATCTCTGAAATGTCATCCCCATTCAGGCAGACCAGGCTCCTCGGAGAAACGGGCCCTGGCTGGCGGCAGGGAGAGCACAAGATGAGCCTGGAACCGGCACTGCTCCAGAAAGCAGGACGCGCTCAAAGGCCAATAGGAGTGGGTAAAAGGCCGGAAGGGCTCCCGGAATAATAATAAGTGCAACCCCGCGCATCGATGAAGATGCAGGAGACCACAGCCACGCTCCAAAGACAAAGCAAAACAGTCGGACATCTAACGCTGGGATCGCCACTACTGGGCTAACTATTCCACTGACTTCTCACCCTGAAAACTGGCAATTAAAGGGAAAGAATTAAACCTTTGTCCTGTCTTTTTGGAGCACGTATATGTAGTTCATCCCTTGTCAGTAAGGAAAGTTCTTTTTTAACAAAGAATGTGAGCTAATAAAGGCAGAGCAGACCAAATGATAGAATTTCAAAGACACCAATAACTGACGCAAGCAAAGCTCGGCCCAGGGTGTTAAAACAAGAGGTCGAAGGTTGCTGGGGACCAGATATTTGCATGAAGCCAAAAAATAGCCCCAAGAATTCTTCAGTCAGTTCAAAGGGAAAAACTCTCTTTCTACAGGAGAAACCTGGGGGTGGACACCTTAACCAAGCAACCGAATCAGCATCGTAACAATGAGATAGTCTGACATTCGCGCCTCCTGAGGTGGTGGGCTGTGAGGCACACAGCACTGACAATGAAGTGTTCATGCTGAGATCCAGAATCAAACCGAGCTTTCAGCCCTCGCTCCCAGCGTTCAGGAACCATGGGAGATAAAGCAACAAGTTCAACAACATGAAGAAGCAACCACGTAAGCCCGGAACATGGGACGTTCTGCAAGACAGCTCACTTGGTCTCTCCTGAAAGCCAGTGTCACTGGAAAAGAATGCAGGCGACTACAAGATTAAAGTGATAATTACAAATACAATACAGGAACCCGGGCTGGATCCCAGATCAAAAAAATATACATGGGGGACAAATGGGGAAATGGTACTAGGAAATTTGTGTTATCTTAAATGTGATACTAGAATTGCACATATATAAAAGGGTACCCTTATTTTTAAGAGATGCATGTTGCTTATTTAGAGGTAGAGTGTTACCATGCATGTCTACAACTTACTTTCAAATAATTCAAGATAAACAGTTAAGCAACGTTCCAAAATACAGCACGGTTTCTGTAGGTGGGGACATATAGGATTAGGGCTCTTACAGAGGGCCCGGGTAAGAGGAGACCCACTAAGGAAGAGACAGCGAGGCTGTGCTAGGTGGCCCGGAGCAGGACTGGAGGCTGGTCTGATGGAGATGCCTCTCGGCTGGGAGAGCCCAGGGAGAGGAAATGGACCGTGTTCTTCGGAAGAACAGATGCTCTTGGCTGATCCAAAATTCAATTACTTCAGCTCTCACACTGAGGAGGGCCCCACGAGACAAAAACACCAAGAGGAACATGTTAGGAAGCAAAAGGCCAGGACAGGAGCAAAGAAAACAAAAAGGGTTGAAGGCACTAAGCCCAGGGCCGAGGAGGGAACCAACACATGCAGGGGGGACCACACCCTTGGCAGAGCCCCCCGAAAGGTGCAGGAAGAAGAGGTGATGAGAAGAAAGGCCACTCACAGCTTCAAACACCCAAAAACGGAGAAAACCACTCTCAGGAGCCCTGGGCTCCTCGGCTCCTCCAGGCTCACGGGCGTGGCTGCGGGAAGCTTCACTTCAGGAAGACCAGCGTGCAGAGCCTTGGCAGGAGCCCCCCAGCAGCTCTGCCTGGAAGACAGCCACGCCTCAGATGCCGCTCTCTGAGTGGATCTTCCTCCCGATCAGGACATGGCAAAGACCTGGGAAGCTAGAACCAAGGCATTCTCCCATCTACCCACATTCACTCAGACACCTGAGTCTCTGGCAATGTCAAATTTTGGATTCTGAGAACATAATTTTCCTTAGGACAATTATTCAGGGCTGGGAATTGGCTTGTCTAAATTTGGTGGGTATGGGGCCAGTGCTTTAAAATCTTACATGTCCTATTAACTCTGGTGACGGGATACGAAAAGAATGCCTATCAATTCAAACACACACATGCATACACACACACACACACACAGACAACACACTAGAAAATGGGCAGGGGACCTGAACACATGCCTCATGAACAACGATAGCCCTGAGGCCAGCAGGCCTGCGAAAGGCACTCAGTATCATCGAGGAAGCTCCGACCACCAGATGCCTCTACATCAGGACGGTTCAAAGAAACAAAGAAAACCAGCGATCACCATGTGACTGGCGAGGACATGGCACTGTGTGGGCTGCCAGTCTCCTGCTGATGGATGTGGAAGCTGGCGCAGCACGAGGGAAACCTGCTTGGCAGATCCACTAAACCTAACAACAGGTGCTGCTCCACAACCCAGCCATTCACTCCCAGGCACACCTCCAACACAACGGCCGTGCGCACCAAAAGCACACTCGCAGCAGCATCACGCAGAAAAGCCAAAAACTAGAACCCATTCCAATGCCTGTTTGAATGGAGAAGCATCACAGAATCACCAGACACTGGGTTTCTCTACAGCCCGGAAAACAGAAACTCTACTGCTATAGACAGAACAGGGACCTCACAGACAAGAGGCCAGCGAAAGAAGTGGTATTCAAAACAGAACATAAAACATGATCCCACCGAAGTCCAAAAAAGGGGCAAAACTGATCTACGGTGGCAGAATTCAGAAGGGTGGTTCCCTCGGGAGAGGTGAAGGACTGCGGTGAGGGAGGCCTCTGCATCCTGTTCCAGAGCCCCTTCCGGGCTGGGAGCTGGTTACGCAGATGTGTTCACTTGGTAAAATTAATACCTTTTATAAAAATTAGCTCAAAATGGATCACAGACCTAAATGTAAACCACGAAACTATACAACTCCTAGGAGATGACACAGAACAAAATCTAGGTGACCTCAGAGATGGCTTTTCAGATACAACCCATGCACAATCCATGAGAGAAATAACGAATGAGCTGGACTTCATTAAAATGAAAAACTTCACTCTGCCAAACATACTGGTAAGAGAAGAAAAAGACAAGCCATAGATAGGGAAAAAACATTTGCAAAATACTTACCTGATAAAGGACTTGCATCCAAAATATAAAAAGACATCTGTTCAGGTATCTGAGCAGAAATCTCATGGAAGAAGATACACAGATGGCAAATAAGCACATGAGAAGATGCTCCACATCACATGTCACTAGAGAACTGCAAATTACAACAAGACACCACTGCACTGCCTGCTAGAGCGGCTAAAATCCAAACCACTGACAACACTAAATGCTGGTGAGGATATGGAGCAACCAGAATCCTCATTCACTGCTGGTGGGAATGCAAAATGCCCAGCCACTTTGGAAGACAGTATGGTGATTCCTAACAAAACTAAACATACTCTTACCACATGATCCAGCAATCACACTCCTTGGTATTTACCTGTGAGTTGAAAAATTATGTACACACAACACCCTGTACACAAATGTTTCTAACAGCTTCATTCAAAATTGCCAAAAACTGTAAACAACCAAGACGTCCTTCAAGAGGTGAATGCAAAAATAGGCTGTGGCACATACGTGCAATGAAGTATCATTCAGCAATCCAATAAATGAGTGAGCAAGACACAAAAAGCCATGGAGGAACCTTAAATGCAGTGCTGGGTGGAAGAAACCAGTTTTGAAGAGCTACATACTATATAATTCCAGCTGTATGACGTTCTGGAAGAGGCAACATGGAAACAGTCAAAAGAACAGTAGTGCCAGGGGAGGAGGGGAGGGCTGAATAGGTGGAGTGCAGGGGAGGTGTAGGGCGATGAAGCTATTCTGTATGATCCATCATGGTGGATCCATGATGTCATGTATTTGTCAAAAATCACAGACTGTATAATGTAGAATGAACTTTAGTGTAAACTATGAGTTAGTTCATAATAATTTTTTAATACTGGTTCATCAATTGTAACAAATGTGTCACACCAGCAGACATGGTGGCTCACACCCATCATCTCAGCACTTTGGGAAGCTGAGGCAGGAGGATCACTTGAGCCAAGGAGTTCAACACCAGCCTGGGCAACATGGCAAAACCCCATCTCTACAAAAACTACAAAAAAATATTAGTTGGGCATGGTGGTGCATGCCTGTGGTCCCAGCTATGTGGGGGCTAAGGTGGGAGGATTGTTTGAGCCCAGGAGGTCAAGGCTGCAGTGAGCTGTGATTGTGCCACTGCACTCCAGCCTGGGTGACAGAGTAAGATCCTGTCTCAAATAAAACCCAAAAAAAAAAACAAAAAAGGACATGTCACAGCAATGCAAAATGTTAATAATAGGAGAAACTGTTGGGGTGGGGGGAGGTCCTGCAGGAACTCTCTGTACCAGCTACTCAATTTTTCTATAAACCTAAAACTGATCTAAAAAAATAAAATTATTAATTTTTAAAAATAATAGAACCATGCACTGGCAATCTGTGTCTTTACCGTACACGTTATAGTTCAACAACAACAACAAATATATTTTAAATGAGGCTTATGAGAGGCTCAGTCCTGAACTGATGCAACTCCCAAGGCCCTAGGGAACCGTGCCTGTCCAGAGAGAACCCTCCCGCAAGCTGCGGCTGCTGAAGGAAGCCCAGACCTGCCCAGGCAGAGACTCAGCTATGTAAGAAATTGAAATCAGTCAGGTGGGGTTTTTTTAGACTTCAGCTTAAGAACTTTGGACTGTGAATTTTAATTCATAATGACAAGAAAAATTTGATTTTGGAGTTTCATTTCTTTCGACTTCAACTTGCAAGGAAATTTAATTTGGGGACTTTAATTCCTCTCTGGGAAATTCATCATGGAAAGGGGTTTATATTCAAGTCAGGAGCATCTCTAAGTGGTTGGCCTTTTTTATTGAATGATCTCAACGTTATCATTTAACTTCATTACCGAGCCTCTGATGAGCTGTGCTGGATAAAATGACTGGATGGAATTTGGAATGGGAAACAGAGTAAGGAATGAGTCTTCAGCAGTGGGTACAGAGGAGCCTTGAGACAAATGCATTAATCTGATCCATTTTACAGCCTTCTGGGGACATCATTTGGACTGTCTACCAAAGGCCTCAGGAGGACTGAAAAAGGAAAGGTGGTTGGCTTAGTTGAAGTGATTCAGGAAGTTTGGAACCGCCCTGGTGGTGACCAGCCCCCTCCCCCAAAGACAAAGGCCACACCCCTGGTTGGCCATAAACGTAATGATGAAGGCCAGTGAGTGGAAATCCTGTGGGAGCACGTCCTTCCCTGGCTTCACACCTCCAAGCAAAGGAGCCTCCTGTGGCCTCTCTCTGCCCAGCCCCCGTGCCTCTCAGCGAGAGCAGCTCAACTGACTAGGGATGGGGAATAGACTAACTGAGCTAACTAACTAACTAGGCTGCTCACTCCTCCTCCCCACTCTCTTCTTTTCAGATCTGCCCACAGGAGAGAATGCAACAGTCCAAGATGTGCTTCCAGGCATGCAGAGAGGCGAGGGCTCACCCCAGGTGCAAAGCCTGCTGCTGTCTGGCCAACCTCCACCTGCATCAAACGCCATCCACATCGGGGGCTGGCGCCAGTGGGCACAGCTGGCTCTCACACCAACCAAGTCCTATACCCTCTTTATCATGAATAAATGCATGATAAAGTGATATTTTCATCTCCGCCATCTGCCTCTCTTGACTGCTGTGCCCATGGACAAGAAACAAGAAGCATGCCCTGTTGCACCTGGTGACCCTGGTGCCCAACTGTTTGGCTGACCCATTCCAATGTTTTGTCTTCTACGCATTTACACTCATCAAATTTTTTTCCTCCTACTTTTACTAGGTTTGTTCTGTCTTTCTCCCCCAAACTTCTTAAGTTGAACAATTAAAACAATATCTTAAAGGGTACCTTTCTTCTTCACCAACATAGGCATTTAAAACTGTAAATTCCCCTGAAATTACAATTTTACTTGCATCTCCTAAGTTTTGATATGCAGTATTATTTTGTCATTCAGTTTTAAATAATTAGGCATTTCTATTTTGAGGTCTTCATTGACTCATGGAATAATTAGAAGCACATTTTAAAATAAAAAACAAAAGCAGTTCAGAGTGGTTGTAGGGGAGGGAGTGACTGACTTCTGATCTTGTGGCATTATGGCCAGAGAAAGTTATAAAATTAGATTTGATAGCGATTATCTCAGTATAGGGTGATGCCTGCTTGGTGAGCTAAAAAATATATATGAATGATGATCAGTTTTTCTAAGTTTCAAAGTATGCTTTAAAATAATGCATATTCTCTAAATGGGATGTACAGGTTTTCTCAGATCACCTTTTTAAACTGTATTTTATAATATCCTTATTAATTTCTGTTTGATCAATCTACTAAGAAGTATGTCTAGATGTCCCATGATCGTGGGGTTTTGCCGATTTCTCCTTATAAGTCCATCAAGTTCTCCTCTCTATCTTGAGGCTACGTATGTTAGAAGTTCGCGGATTCAGAACTGTTTCTTTTCCTAGTGAATTACTTTCTTGGTTATTAACAGCCTCCTCGATCCCTAGCGCTGCATTTGCTTTGTGTCTCTGTTGTCAGGTGCCATTGTTAGGCTACTTCATTTGAGGTCAGTATTTTAACATCACTTTTCCCACCTGCCACTTTCTACCTCGAAAGGTGGCAGTGTTTCAGACCCCAGCTGGGTCCCTTACGAGCTGTGTCACTGACCAAGATGGGGAAACTGACCATCAATAAAAATATCAACATGTCAGGTGTGTTTCTATTCAATGTAGCTTCAATCTATTAGTTTACAGTGATACCCGAAGGAAAAATAAGGCACTGGTCCCCATCCTAGAAGGATGCCAGGGAATCACGTAATTACTTCAGAAATTGGCATATAAAGGGAAGAATCAAGTATTATCCAGCCTTTCCTATATAAACTGCACCTTCAAGGTAAGCAAAAAGTTGATGCCAGGAAGTTTCTGGTTTTGGAAGCATCCCAGCTAACAAACAAGGGAGGTGTTCTAGAAGCAGAACGTCACCACTGCACAAATGACACAGCGGTGGGCATAATGGCTGCTGACACAACATAAAAAGAAGCAAGCAGACACCAAGGGCGCAGCAGAGGTGCAGGAGGTGGCGCAAACATCACCTGCTACAAAGAATTCTTGCCAAAAACAAAAACAAAAACAAGCATCTAATCATGCATCTGGATCTAACTCCCAATTTACAGCTAAAGAGGGGACAGAACAACACCTTTATGTTACCACCAGGATACAAAAACAGAATCCAGACTGTGGGGTGGATGCTCTACAGTACAATGTGGCTTCTTCAATAAATACATAAAAAAGAAACAACAGAGACAGGTACAGTGGCAGCAACTGCAGAGAGAGACTGAAGAGTCACACTGCTCTATGACTAGTATGGACCTTATTTCTGGACAAACTTAAAAAAATGTTATGAGGTTACTAGCAAAATTTTAACATTGGCTAGATATTTGATGATATTAGGAATTATTATTTTAGATGAGATATACCAATTAAGTTTATGTTTTTCAAATGAGAATTCCTAATTTTTTAGATATACATAAGGAAATACTCATCCATGAAATTATATAATGTCTGGGATTTGCTTCAAAATAACCCTGGCTTGGGGGAGGACGCTGGGTTGGGAGGCAGCTGAGAGCTGCTGGGGCTAAGTGTTTGCTGCACTGGTTCACCGTATTATTCTAATGTTGTATATGTTTTAAACTTTTCATAGTACCACTTATTTAATAACACTGACAATTTACACACACAGTACAGAATGTCTCGCCTTTGCCACGCACACGAGTACTCACCAGCATCAAAGGTGCCATCTCTGCTCACAGGCACGAGGATGTGGGTCAGGGCGCCAGAGCTGGGCTGGCCGGCCTCATCCAGCTGGACCAGCTGCAGTCGTGGCGTCGTTGTGGGTGGGAAGCGGTAGAACTGGAAGGTGAAATACACAGTCTTTGGCCATGACGTTCCTCGGCAGTCCTGGGCCACTCTGAATCCAACGACAGCTCTGGGTTAATTGAGTATCCATGGCACAGAACCTGAGGGGTCTGATGTGCATTTGCATAGGGGATGGTCCAGGCACCTTAGTCGCTGGGGAACAGTAAAGAGGCTGCCACGGTCACCAATGGAACCACTTTGCTGTGGTCTCAGCAAGCCGGTCAGACAGCAACATTCTAGAGTGTAAGGACACTCCTGGCTAGAGAAGCTGCCTTTGAAGCTACACTAAGATCTAAGACCTGGACAACACACCGTCCACATTTTAATGAAGGACTACAAAAGATGGGGTAAAGCAGCTTCCACAGCATTTAGCATGCTGTGGGTGGGTCCTAGCCAAGATAAGATAAAAACAGATGGCACTCCCGAATCTACTAAGACCTGAGCATAAACAGTTCTGCCAGGTCAGAACCTCAGCAAAGTTTCTCTTCAACACAGGAAATGTGAAAGCCAGATGAGTAACAGAATATTCAAGGATTTACCTGCTAAAGGCAAGAAACTGTAGCACCATCTCGTTGCTTTGTAGACAATCTGATTCCTCCTTCTGAGGGTTAAACATCACGGGGTCTGTAGGGCTGACGGCCTCGGCTGGCTGTTTATTGGCATCTAGAATCTCGGGAAAGCCGGAGGACTGCAGGAGCACCATGGAGGCTCTCGAGGGCTGCCCTGCAGAGCTGAGACACACAGACTCCTCAGGTAGCCTTCCGGGAAAGGGGGGACCCACTGATGCACCTCCCTGTGGAAACCCTGGTGTTCACAAGGTCCAACAGTCTGATGGCACAGCACGTGCCTGGTTCCATCCCACCCAGATCCACACCTCACCTCCTGGTCTGGGTTCCCGCAACAATAGCGGCATGCAAAGGCGTGAACGGCAGCTCCTGTAACTGTTCAGCAATGGATGTTTCCAGGACCAGGGAGGTCTGGCTCAGGTCAGCTTCCAGGTGGGAGATACCGCCCTCCAACGGGAACTCCTGCTGAACAAAACGAGGGCTTCCAAGTGAGGCCACCAAGGACCCCAACCCATAACAACCAACGGTGATCAGATCTAAGGGGATTCATCGATTAATTGCCTCTGGAGGGTTGCCAGCTCTAGCAAATAAAAATACAGAAGGTTCAATTACACTTGAATTTCAGGTAAACAACAAATAATTTTAGTATAAGTATGGTCCCTGCGATATTTGGGATATACTTACACTAAAAAATTATTTGTTGTTTACCTGAAGTTCAAATTTAACTGGGCATCCTATATTTCATGTGGCAATCCAATTTGTGAGTTGAGAAGCAGTGAGGAAGGAATCCTAATTTTCTGAGCACATCAGGACCACGGAAGATATCTGATGCCTAAGATGGTAAATTCATATCAAAACATGTTTATAGAACAGAATGATGAAGCTTCCTCAATACTCCAAGATAAACCGTGGCACCGAGCCCCTGGCTGGTGTGTTTGGACAGTCTCTTGTCCCCACAGTCCCTGAACCTTCTTGTCATTCACTCGTATACCACCTCCACTCCCCTCCAAGGCCGAGCCAGCGAGGAGCTGGCTTGGGAATTGGGATTGTGCTCTCTCAAGCTTCATTCCCAAGCTTTCTGTTTCAGTCCAGAGGAAACCAGGTCACCCTCACACCATGTCTCAGGCACCAATAATAAAAAGCTAGGCAAGCTCTTCACAAACACACAAGCCCCAGAGATGCTTTAGATAAGGCAGCAGAGACTCATGGTGCTAGGAGTGTTTTCAAACAAGGAATTAAAAGAAACTATTTTTCCTCAACATAATTCCAGTTAAGACCAGAGATGCAGTTTGCAGGTGAACCAGCCGACTTTGGAAACCAAACGCCATAGGAATTCCCCAAGGCCGTTGGCAACGCGGGCCAATCTCAGCCAGGAGCGCACCCTGAAGCCAGGACGGCAGGCACCACTCACCTCCTTTAGCTGCTGATAGCAAGGAGGGTCCTGGGGTGCTGGGTGCCTGTCTCAGCCTCTGTCTATAGATCCAGCCACACCTTCCTTCCTTTTACTTTCACGTAGAGACCTAGGGGTAGCTTAACTTTGTTTTCATGGGTAGATCACAATCTGAATCAAGCGCTGTGGTATGAAGAACTCATGGGCCACATTCTTCTTTGGTCTCCAAGACAGAATGGTGGCAACTGTCTGAGGCCTCAGAGTAAGCAATGCCCCACCCCCACCCACAACCCAAGGAACCCGCCAAGGTCTCTGCCACCTAACTAAGGACCAGCACAGTGCAAAAACCCAAAATGAGGAGTTGTGGAGCCATTCCTTGGTGGAAGGCGAGGCGGCAGGTGGGAGGCACTTACTGCCTGGGCCGGGGAGGTCTGAGAGCCATGGGGTAGCTGCTGTGAAGTAGGCCTGGCCAAGCAGTGCTGAGTCAGGGACCGCGGGGAGGCCACCAGCTGGGAAATTGACAACTGGAAGGAAAGAGAGCACAGATGAGGGGCTCAGAAGCTTGCCAGTCCATCCACAAAGCTCCCAACATGCACTGGCCACACCAGGGAACGAGGTAGCCCTGGATCCAGCCACGGAAGGGAGTGATGCCTGCAGCCTCCTGGCCAGGGCAGCTCTGGAACCTGGGACCGCTTCTCAAGTTCCTTTATTTAATGACAGAGAGGTGATTCCATGATCTCCCCCAGATCATAATATCTGAATAAGAATATTATTAACAAGGAAAACAAGCAAGAAAGGAGAAAGAATCTCAAGCTACAGGGGCGGCCTGGCCTCTGCCTCTCTGTCCCCTGCCAGCACTGGACTGAGCACCTCCAAGGCCTTGCCAGTTCTAGCCTCCTGCGTTCCTATCGAACAAACCTCCCTGTTAAGGCAATGACCACCTTGATGGCCAATGCAGGCTCTGGAGATAGCTGTGGATGGAGTCCCGTGCCAAAGTGGCATTACTGTGATGGAGTGCCTACACCAATGTGGCATTACTGTGTAGCCTCGGGCAAGTTAGCTAACCTCTTTTTGCCTCAGTCTCCTCACCTGTAAAATGGGGATAATAATAGTACCTAAACTGCAGGACTGTTAGGAGAATTAAATGACAATCCTGGCTAGGGTTTGGCATAGTACCTGGCATGCGGTGAGCCTTCTAAAAATACTGCAGATATTTGGAAATGAGTGCGGCTTAAAATACTGATGCGGAGGGCTGGGGGCCCATGCACTACTGAAGACACGGATCTCAAACCCAGACTCTAACTCCAGTACACACAGCCAGCACCTGAGACATTCACTGTCAGCAATGATGGCTGACCCACACCGGGTGCTGGCAGAGAGGCCCCAATGTATGAAGAGGCACTGAGGAATGAATAGGGGACGGGGTGCATGAAGCATCCACAGGGGACCCTGGAAGCATCTTCAGGGAGCAGAGGAGATCTTTGGGGCCTGCCCAGCTTCCCGCAGACCCCGTAAGGTATCGTGACCACTCAGGGTCACGTGGGAACTGCTCCAGGGAAAATGCTAGGTTGGGCCAGCAGGGAAGCCCGGGAGGCCGTCCACAGACTCGTGCCTTTAGCTGAATCCAGTATTCTTCACTCGTGATCCAGTTTCCTACTGCAGATGACACACTAAAGCTGCTTCCTGGAGACAGCCGTGGATACTGAATTAGTCAGCTTTTCTAGAAAGTCAATTTCCAGGGTGATGCTGGCAGACAAAGTCATCAGCAGGAACAAGCCACATCTGACCTCACTGCACATCACACAGCCAAGGCCAGCCTGGAGCCACAGGTGAGCGCCACAGGTGTCTCGGGACTCCAGAACGGCAGCCAAGCAGGAGCTCAGCTCAGATCACTGGCGGGCAACGGCCCAGCGGGAAGGAGCCTCTCCTCTCACCCAGGAAGTTCCAGCGCCATGGGGATCTGTGCCGTCAGACATGCAACTGCCAGCAGCTTGTGGTTCTCAGCAGTGCCACTGTCTCCACCAGCATCGGCTGCTTGGCCGACAGGGCCAGGGGTGCCTGGTGGGTGCCCTGGACATGAACAGCTGCCAGGCACCCTCCTGGTGGAGTTAGTCTGGGAGAGCAAAGAGGGTGAGGACCACACCTCGATGTCTCTCAGAAAAAGCAAAGGCCGTCCAGTCCTGAAAGAGTTGCCACCATGAGCTGTAACTGCCAGGGAGATGTGGAGACGCCCCATACAGCAACACAGGGGTTACAAGCAGCAGCGCCACTAAAAGCCCGCACTGGGAGTCAGAACATCAGGGACAAGCTGCACAGACAGGGCAGGAGGGGACAGCCCTGCTGCCACCAGCAGGCCCTCCCCAACCACGCAGAAGCACGCAGGGAGCCACTGTGCTTAAGGGGGGACAGAGGGTTTTCTTGCAAGTAATTGACTCTGGAATTCTGAAGGAGGCCATGGGGGGCCTGGACTTACCCCTGGTCCCACAGGTGAGTTCTGCGGGGCGGCGAGACCTCGAGGTGCTGGCACTGGTGGGCCTGGGAGGAAGCACAGTGGGGCAGGAGAGGGAATGTGTCAGCCTTTGTGTGGGGCGGTGGGCCCCCGAACCCCCACACAATCAGGTCTCCACAGGCCTCACCACCTTGTCTGTAACAGGGGCGACCACTGCTTACTGCTCAGGGGCAACAGCAGCAAGAGCGCCACCCAAAAGCATCGCTGTCTATCTAGAGCCTTGGCATGCACCAGCAGCCAGGAGAGGGGGTACAGCTGGCCTCGTCCTCGCGGTGTGCACCCCTTGTTCTTCCTGGGCCAGCAGGCCTCACAGCTTGGGGTGCTTGGAGCTCCCTAACGCGCTTCTCCTCACTAGTCATCTCTGCATCTTCCCTGCCCAGAAGAGCTGGGGTCTGAGGTTGCCCCAGTCTTGCAGCTCCCTGACTCAGGCTGTTTTGTTAACCGAGAAGCTCCTGAGCAGACACTGCCAACCTGGCTTGCGGCCTCACGAACACCCACTAAGCACAAGCTGTCCGCCAGGTCCTGCTGAGGATTCTCCATGCGGGCCCGGTAACACCGGGAGGCCCACCCTGGGGGAGGCAAGGCCAGCCCTTCATGTGGTCCCCCTGGAGCCAGGGACTGAGAACAGCCTTGGCTCTTTATAAGGCCACAGCTGCCTCCCAAGCATCCAGGGGCTGCCTACAGAGCCAGCAGCCTCCTCCCAGGGCCACCTATACCTGCCCAGCCCCGCCTCAGCCCAGCTGGCATTTGTGCTGCTTCTACAACCCCTCCCCAGGCCACATGGACACCTCATGGCCCAGCAGCCCCAGGGCTCTCAGCCCCTGCACCTCAGCAGGAGGAAGCCCCAGCATCGCTGGAGTCTCTGAAACCCACCAGGCTCCTGCCACAGCGGTGCTGGAGCGTCCACAGCCACTCGTCTCTTACGGTCATTTCACATACACTGCCATCTGCCTTTGCCCACCATGACACCACCAAGCCAGACCCCAAGCCCATCCTGACAGGGCCACCTCTGCCCACTCAGAGGCCAGGGTGGGAGCTCTGCACACTGAGTCATCTGCCTGGCTTCCCTGAGGCCCACAGCCCGGTCTCCAGCCCATGTCTTGTCCCCGCCTGGCTCGTGACAGCCACCTTCATGGTGACAGGACTCTCCACTGCAGCAGACACCACCACTCCCCATCGGACTTCCAGGATAACCCAGACCTCCGGAGAAATCAGGCTTCCCCCATGGCCCCGTCCCACCTCCCGTCATCCCCATGTGGCCCACATTTTGGGCCCAGCAGCTCGTCTTCCCTCCCTCTCCTGTGGCCTCTGCTGCCATGAAGGTTGGGCAAACGAATCTCCTATATGTCCTGGAATCCTGAATTCCTACAGCACAGAGCACGGGCCGGCACTTACGGGACCTACGGACCAAGCACACAGCACAGAGGCCTGTGACGTCAAACACTGGGCACTCTGGAAAGAGACTGCTCAGCCACTTCCTGTTCCGCTCTGAATCCCAACAAAAGAAAAACAAGGAAAATGCTGTTGACCAAGGAGAAACCAAATCCAGAAAGCACCGCCCTAACACCAGAGCTGCGCGACCAGCTGATCAGAGCCAATCCCCGCCACGCCTCTCCCAGCAGCTTCCAGAACCCATCCAAGGAGGTGCTTCCCCAGCTGCAGGATCTGGTGGAAACCCTGCTAAGGGTCTGTGGGTGGGTGGAAGGCATTGGGGCAAGGCCAGAGGGAGCCCCCAACCCTCAGAGGATCCAACTGCCCAGCCTGGCGGACACGGCTCCCAGTCCAACCACCTCCTGGGCAGTGCCCATTTGGCCCACCCAGCTCCTCTGTAACCAGCCACAGTAACATGGCTCCAAGGAGCGCAAAGACTCTGGTCAGAGGAACCTGCCCTTCTATAAATGAGCTCACGTGCTCGGAGGGTGTTAGCAAATGATCTAGCAAGCTCTGCTCCCCCAGGAAAATATCATCTCACTAAAAGCAAAATGCAGACGAGGATTCTGCAGGGGCCCAGCTGTCCTTAAAGCCGGTGCCTCTCCCCAGATTCCCTGAGTGCCCTTACAGTCCATTTCAGAGCTCCATACAGCAACCCTCTGCCCACCTCCTCCCAGAAACAGCCTGAAAGATGAGACAGCAGAGCAGCATGTGCAGCTCCACTCCATTCCTCCATAAATGGGAACTCGGAAAACTCCACAGGCTGATTTTGATAATGAGGACAAATTGCCGGAAATGGCTCCATTATCTTCAGCAGAGATAGCGGGCACTCAGGGGCCAGCCCTCCGTGCCTGTGTGCGTACTCTCGGGGAGGAAAACCTGGATGAAAAGTTAAACCTTCCAAGCACATCTGAACTTCTCGCATGCATTTTATTTCCCCGTTGTCTCAAATTTGCATACAGTGTGGAAAGTTTTTTCAAGTAACTCTTTATATCATGACTTATGCAATTTTTTTCTTCCAAGAGAGTAAACCTACCTACAAGGCCATTTAAAAGGCCATTAAAGGTGGCCATTTAAAAAGATACCTGGTGGGAAGCCCAGACCCCCAGGGCCCAAAACACAGATCCATCCGGTGAAGCAAAGCAAGAAGAGACACAACAAGGCCACGAAATAACTCAGTTTCAAATCTCTTTGTTTTAATGTTCGATGTGGTTATGGGTTAAGGTGCTTCCCAAACTATACTCATAGTCCTGCCCAGAGGACAGTGCGGCCGCCAGGGAGCACCCGCTGTACTCCAGGCCCCAGGAGTCTTCCAAAAACCACGGTGGAGTCTGGGAAGCCTGACTTCCGCCACATAACAGGACTTGGCTGACACAAGCACCTGGGCCAGCAACTAAAC
The DNA here is from genome assembly GCF_028878055.3 of Symphalangus syndactylus. Taxonomy (NCBI): domain Eukaryota; kingdom Metazoa; phylum Chordata; class Mammalia; order Primates; family Hylobatidae; genus Symphalangus; species Symphalangus syndactylus. The sequence continues at coordinate 30,999,340 of NC_072444.2, read as the reverse complement.
GGGGAGCAGCATGCATGTGCACAGGACACAGGCAGGAGCAGCTGCGGTGAGCAGATGGACGAGCACAAGGCTGTCTGGGGCAGCGCTGTGACAACAGCAAAACATCATCAGACACAACCCTCCTGCAAATGGAAGCTACCTCAGCAGAACCCAGCAGAACCCAGCAGATCCTGCATGGGGCAGGGGAGCAACGGGATGGGAGGAGACCAGCCAGTGTGTGCAGACCTGAGAAGGCAGCCAGGGCAAGTTAAAAAGTGACTACAGGCTGGGCGTGGTGGCTCAAGCCTGTAATCCCAGCACTTTGGGAGGCTGAGGCGGGCAGATCACAAGGTCAGGAGATCGAGACCATCCTGGCTAACACAGTGAAACCCCGTCTCTACTAAAAATACAAAAAATTAGCCAGGCATGGTGGCAGGCATCTGTAGTCCCAGGTACTCGGGAGGCTGAGGCAGGAGAATGGCGTGAACCCGGGAGGCGGAGTTTGCAGTGAGCCAAGATGGCGCCACTGCACTCCAGCCTGGGCGACAGAGCGAGACTGTCTCAAAAACAAACAAACAAAAAGTGACTACAGCAGGTTAATTTGCATAGCCATGAAGGAGGGGCTCTCCCACACGAGTGTCTAGGACACGAACAAGGCAGGAGTCTCTCCAAATCGCAGCACTCCAGATCAGGGACGCCTCCCTGACAACTCGCTGTGCTCCCCCAACGCCCGCAACAAGCCCCTGTCCCCAAGGGTCTTTGTTTCTAGATAGCTTACATGAATGTCTCCCTTTTGCCTTTAAAATCTCTCCTTTTGTTGGAACCAACCCAAATGTCCAACAACGATAGACTGGATTAAGAAAATGTGGCACATATACACCATGGAATACTATGCAGCCATAAAAAATGATGAGTTCATGTCTTTTGTAGGGACATGGATGAAACTGGAAAACATCATTCTCAGTAAACTATTGCAAGGACAAAAAACCAAACACCGCATGTTCTCACTCATAGGTGGGAATTGAACAATGAGAACTCATGGACACAGGAAGCGGAACATCACACTCCGGGGACTGTTGTGGGGTGGGGGGAGGGGGGAGGGACAGCATTAGGAGATATACCTAATGCTAAATGACAAGTTAATGGGTGCAGCAAAACAACATGGCACATGGATACATATGTAACAAACCCGCACATTGTGCACATGTACCCTAAAACCTAAATAAAAAAAAAAAAAAAAAAATCTCTCCTTTGCTCCAAGCCCCCAGACGCATCTACAGTCTGACCCTGCACACACAGCCTGGGCTACAATACCCTGCTAGTCCCAAAGCAACTTCACTGTGGAGAGTCCGTGCCCATGGCTCATTTCAGGTTGACAACATTAGACAGAAAAATGAGATGGAGTTTCACCGTGTTAGCCAGGATGGTCTCGGTCTCCTGACTTTGTGATCTGCCTGCCTCGGCCTCCCAAAGTGCTGGGATTACAGGTGTGAGCCACCGCGCCCGGCCCAGATGCAGAACTTTTCTTAAGAATACTAATTAGATGACCAGTCCAGCCAATATGGTGAAACAGTCTCTACTAAAAATACAAAAAAATTAGCCAGGCGTGGTGGCATGCGCCTATAGTCCCAGCTACTCGGGAGGCTGAGGCAGCAGAATAGCATGAACCCAGGAGGTAGAGCTTGCACTGAGCCGAGATCGTGCCACTGCCCTCCAACCTGGGCAACAGAGCGAGACTCCATCTCAAAAAAAAAAAAAAAGAAAGAAAAATGAAAGAAACCCACAGTGTATGTGGGTGTGCTGGCAAATTCGTGGTAACCACGCCCATTAGACACGCTAGGAAACGTGTATTCATACATTGCCCATAAAACTTAGAGTAAATTAAATTTTAGTTTTAACAGTCATTATAAGACACACCTGTAGGTCCCTGATGGCACCTGAAGTAGTAACACAGTCAGCACAGAACAGAAAGCTGAGACCTCCATGGCAAGCAGCACGATCAGGTGCCTCTCCCAACACGGAGCCCCTCCGTTCACACCCCTGCGGCAGAGGCCTGGGCTCCCTCACTGGGAGGGGGAATCAGCGTCTGGCTGAGCCACCACAGGACCCTGGTTTCAGGGAAATAACCTGGCGTTAAGAAGAAGAGCACAGAGCCTGGCCAACATGGTGAAGCCCATCTCTACTAAAAATACAAAAATTAGCCAGACATGGTGGCGCGTGCCTGTAGTCCTAGCTACTCGGGAGGCTGAGGCAGGAGAATTGCTTGAACCCAGGAAGCGGAGGTTGCAGTGAGCAGAGATCGCGCCACTGCACTCCAGCCTGGGCAAAAAGAGTGAGACTCCATCTCCAAAAAAAAAAAAAAAAAAAAAAAAAGAGCACAGAGACTCACTCAGCTCTTCCACGGCTGCTCCAAGAAGCTTGTGGCCAGCAGGGCCCTGATATGGGGTCGCCAGCACACACCGCTGGCCCAGAGCCAGATCTGAGAAGCGCAGGAAGAGACTAAGTCACTGGTTTCCCAGGACACCAGAGCCAACTGTGATCCAGAAATGGCCCACATGGATTTCTAGAGACAAAGAAAAACTTAGACTTCCCACTGCGGCAGTTTTTGCCACCTCTCTGAAGATTCCTTTTCCCTGACGCTCTATCACTCTCCAATCAGTCTCCACTTGCTGAAAACTGCAGTCAACAAAATCTCAAATGTCTACTCTTCTGTCAATTTAGCTTCAAGAAACTCAAAAGCCCTGCACTCCACTATAGCACAGGCCTCAGGAGGCAAGGCAGGGCCTGCACTCTGACCCCAACCCTGGGAGGCCACACGTCCCACCTGGTCACTGCCAGCGTCTTCACACTGCCTCTGCACTCACCTGGAGGGGGACCTGCAAGAGGATGAAACCCACACACATTCTACATGCAGGAGAGAGAGACACGCCCTCAAGCCAATGGCTCTCAGCATTGTGGGTGAGTTGAATGGCAAAAGTTGTACGGTGAACAAATAATGCTCAAACATGCTCACGGGGACAATATTCCCTAGAATTCCTCCTTCCTCCACCCCCAGGGAGATCATTCCATACATAAGGCAGAGAACAGAAAAGAACATTGTTACCCAGAGTAATAATACCACTAAAATCACAGCCCAAAACAGAGGAAGGAGCTCTCCAGCCAAGCCCATGGCCGCCAGGCATGCAGCTCCCCGCAAAGGAAGCGCACTGGGCTTCGCTTCTTCAACACGCACGTGGGCCAGGAGATGAACAGGGATAGGGCTGGGGCAGCAGGCGGCCTCCCTACCAGCAACCCTCTCTCACTTCCAGCGTCACCTCACCAGACAGATTAAAAGTACTGACTACCAGCTGGACATGGTAGCTCATGCCCATAATCCCAGCACTTTGGGAGGCCAAGGCAGAAGGACTGTTTGAGTCCAGAATTTCGAGATTAGCCTGGGCAACATGGCAAAATCTCATCTATACAAAAAAAAAAAAAAAAAGCCTGGTGTGGTGACATGCACCTGTGGTCCCAGCTACATGGGAGGCAGAGGTGGGAGGATTGCTTGGGCCTGGAAGGTGGAAGCCGCAGTGAGCCATGACTACGCCATTGCACTCCAGCCTGGGCAACAGAGTGAGATCTTCTCTCAAGAAAATAAGAAGTACTGACTACACGAGGGGGTCTTGGCGCTGCCAGGCTGCGGTGTCCATATCCTGACCTAGGGTTTCACTGAGCAGCTATCTGTCCCCTCAAGCCACATAACTTTTCAATATGCATGCGCGTTGCCAATTAAAAAGTGAAAATAGAAGGGGAAAGGAAGGACGTGTTTTCACCACCTTTACTTTCCCACATCCATGGATTCGTTTTCCAGCAAACATTTTATCAGATGCCTGCGCTATGACAGGACCACAGAAAGAAATGAAGATAAGGAAACAGCTCAGTGAAGGACGGGGCTGTGGTCTTCATTGAGATGTCTTCCTAGACTGAAGGGAGCAGGAGCCTCTCAACATCAGGACACATGCATGGAGGCCAACGTGTCCTTTCTGGAAATGTGAACCGGGTCATGAATGGGGTCCCCAGAGCACCAGTCCCCTGTGGCCCGACTGCCCCAGCAGGAGCCAGGTGGACCCCCCCACCCTGAAACGCACCTGTCCTCCTGGGCCTGGCGGTGCTGCCAGCCTGCCACTGAGCAAACAGGGGTCAGCAGAGGGCTGGACGAGGGGTCCTAACAGAGGAAAATGCTCATTTCGCTGAGCAACTGCCCAGCTGAGCAAAGCTGCCTGCGTTTAACTATGGGGTCAGCAATTCCGCGGGAGAGAGAAGTCCTGAGGGAGGAGGGAGAGAGGGCAGCATGAAGAGGCTGTTGCTTAGCAACTCATGGCAGCTGGTGGAAGGCAGGGACGGGCCAGGCCTTGGGCCTTGGGCCTTGGGCCTTGGGGGTAGAGTGTGGCCCTGTTAGGAACAGGGGTAAACAGATGGCCCCAAAAGGCAGGTGAAAGGAAGGACCAACGCTGGTAAAGATGCAGTCTCTGGGGTTTGAAGAAGGGTTGCAAAAAGTAGCTTCCTTTCATCAGGCTGTGAAAATAAAGGATGAGTCAGTATCTAGTGGTACTCTAGACACTAAGAATTCACACGGCAAACCCACCTGAAAAGCCTTTATTCCTAACTATTTGTAGGTAAAAAGTCATTCTTCCTAAGAGTTTGAAAACAGGAATGGGAAAATGAGCAAAACCTAAGCAGAGATCAAGGGGCAATTGGATGATGAGTGAGCACAGGACTCTGTGCTGCAGGAGTCCAGATCCCAGGCAGCCCAGGAACAGGAGCTGGTTCAGCAGGCCCAAGCCGAGTGGGGAGCTCTGTGACTCGCCAGAGCCCTGAGCTGGGGTCACCTCCAGGGTCAGTTTCAGAAGTGTCACCTCCCTTGTCAAAGCCTTGCTCTGACCCACTCTCCCATTAATTCTCCAGCAAAATGCACCCTTACCACCTGCACACGAACTTCCATCCCGTGGTTGGAGGGTGGCCAAAAAGCTGCTCCGTGGCCTTAGACTCTGCCCCACCACCATGTGATTGACTGAACCACCCTCACCCAGGGCAAGGGAGCCGCTGTCTGTCGGAGAGGATGTTCCAGACCAGCTAGCAGCACAGCAGGCACCATCGGGGCAGGAATCTTAACTCCACGTGTCCTGGGAAACACCACAATTACATGTTTGCAATGACCCCTTCTACATGGCTGTTTTCAAATCTATTAAGCAAACAAACCAAAATTCTGACACCACCAGAGGAACGTTCAAAAGCAAAATATAGGTCAGGGAAATTCCAAATTACAAAAAAATAAAGACTGGGTGCCCTCTAGCGTCTCAATGCACACTCTTCCGTGGTAAGTGATGAATGAACCTTTGCTCCCTTGCAATGTTTCAGAGAAAATAAAAAGGATTATTCATAACCGAGAGCCAAAGTACCTCACTTAAAGTGACAGCCGCATATCATTAAGATCTCCAAAGGAACCATATAAGTTGGTGAAATACTGAAGTATGAAAAGTTTCCATCATAAGTTAAACACTAGTGGATATTTAAAAGTCTCTTATATTGGGTTTTGAGAGGCAATGTCTTCCGATGCTCGGAACCTGGGCTGAAGGTAATCATTTAACGTGACGTGAATGCAGCCATAAATCCAAATTAAATAAACTCAGTGAAATCAGGGTCCATCCATGTAGATTTGCTGGTCCCCAAACAGTGACTGAGAAGTAGATTATGCTGCTACAGCTCATTTGCACCACCATTCAACTCCTGGTCCTTCCAGTAACCAAGGCACACTCCTCTCTGCCAAGGATATGACAGTAAATCTTCTGGTGAGGAACTCAAAGCATTGTTCCCCACAGCTCTGCACCTTAAGAAGTCAAGCTAGGCCGGGTGCGGTGGCTCATACCTGTAATCCCAGCACTCTGGGGCCAAGGTGGGTGGATCACCTGAGGTCAGGAGTTCAAGAGCAGCCTGGCCAACATGGTGAAACCCCATCTCTACTAAAAGCACAGCAGGCTTCTAGAAGGACAGGCTGCTTCTCACCTGTCTTCGTCCTTCTCAAACAAAAGAAAGAGTCGCAGGAACTACTCAAGTCTATGCATTCGCTGACGGCAAAATACAAGAATAGCTGGGCAAAGCTGGAATGCAAGAGTGCAGCCAAAGCGGCAGTGGCAGGGAAAGACCCTGGACTGGGATCGGGAGACCAGGAGCCCCAACCCAGAGGCAGCCACTATCTGTCAATTTCACCCACCCTGAATCTGTACTCTCTTCTGGTGGTTTTCCTTTAGGGAATAACCCTCCCAGCCCTTAACCATATAGTCGGGGTGGCCCCAACCCCCACACCAAGAAGGGTGTGTGACCAGGGCCAACTATCCCCACCCCCATCCCCATCAGGTGTTACATGGTAAAGACAGGAGGATTCCCACTGGAACAACTGAGTCAATCAGGGCCTTTCTGTTGGGATTCCTAAGCCCAGGATTACCTGGGAGCTCCTGGGCTGTGTGGAGAAGCTCTACCTGGAAAGAAGCCAACACTGAAGAAAGGAGAGCTTAAAGGGGAGGGGAGGGGGAAGGGGCATGGGGGAGAGAGATGAACAGATGGAGTCTTAATGGCATCCTTTGAGTGCTGGGATCCAGCCATGCCTAACATCAGCTCTACCTCTAGGCTTTTCTTGACACATGAGCCAATACATTCTCTCTTGTTGAAGATATTTTGAGTCAGGTTTCTATCCCTTGTATACAAAAGGGTTTTGATTAATTCATTCACTCTACAAATATGTACTGAATGTTTTACTGTGGGCCAGGACTCTCAATGTACAGATGAATGAAACAGTCCCCACTGTGAGCTGCTTCAATGATAAGACTCTTCAGTGTGGTGCAAATAAATGCACCAACTATCTGCACCTCTTTACCTTCCAGGCATATGATGAGTCAAGTCCCCAGTCCCCCTATGACTTGGGAGGCCACGTGGCTACTTCTAACCCGGGAATGGGAGAAGTGATGTGTGCCATTTCTGGGCCAGAGCCATAACTGATGGTACAAGATCCTCCCAAGGCCTCCCTTTCCTGCTGGTGCAACCCAGCAATATTCAAGACGGCAAACACCCTCTGGGACCAGGATGAGCAGAGCCACCACCAACTGCAATGCGCACACAGCGAGGGTGAGAAACAAACCTTTTTATTTTAAGCTACCGAGATCTGGAGATTATTTGTTACCATAGCAAATTCGACTAATACCCTCTAAGAACAGTGGCAGGGAAGGAAGGAGTCAGACAACACACAAGGATACAAAATAAAAGGTGGTGTTGGCCAGGCGCGGTGGCTCACGCTTGTAATCCCAGCACTTTGGGAGGCTGAGGCGGGCGGATCACGAGGTCAGGAGATCGAGACCACGGTGAAACCCCGTCTCTACTAAAAATACAAAAAAATTAGCCGGGCATGGTGGCAGGCGCCTGTAGTCCCAGCTACTCGGAGAGGCTGAGGCAGGAGAATGGCGTGAACCCGGGAGGCGGAGCTTGCAGTGAGCCGAGATTGCGCCACTGCACTCCAGCCTGGGCGACAGAGCGAGACTCCGTCTCAAAAAAAAAAAAAAAAAGGTGGTGTCTGCAAAGGGCTGTGGGATGCTGAAAACAAAGCTCTGCCATGAACAAGACCCTCAGGCAGGGCTTTACAGATGAGTACAGGTTTCCATAAGAGAGGGCAAGGAAAGTTTAATAGATGCCTTTTTAAATGTGGGAATATTTAAAGACATTTTCAAGTTGTAGGTAAAAAGGAAATAAAAATGGAACTCAATAATGCAGGAAATAACACTCCAAACCAAAACCTATGAAATGGGGTAAAAGATGTTCTCGGAAGAAAACTGCAGAATCTAAAATGATTTTATTATGAAACACGATGAGCAAATAAGCTAAGAATTCCACTTTTCAAAGAGGATGAATAAAGATATAGAATTAAGATTAAAGAAAAAATTAATAACTTAAAAACAAGAGAACCAGTAAGTAAAAGTAACAGCTGATTCTTTGAAGAGACTAATGAAATATACAAACCTCTCATAAGCCTGACCGAAAAAGGAAGAGTCCTCCCAAGATAGAAAGCAAAGGAAGGAATCTAATCACAGGCGCATATTGAATGTTTAAATTAGTTACAAACTTTATCACAGCATCCTTGTAAACTAGAGGAAATTGGCCATTTTTTTAGAGGATGTGTATCCCAAAAGTTAACACAAGATGAGGTGGAAAACATAAATAGACCAATAACCATGAAAAGAAATGTAATTGGTTGTCAAAAATCCCTTCAGTGCTTTCACAGAGAAGTTTCATCAGACCTTCAAGAAACAGGTCTTGCCTTTTGTTTAAACTCTTTTAAAGCCCAGAAAAAGATGGACAGCTTCCTCTGGATTATGACATGACAAGAGAAAGCTGCAGATCAGGGGTCTGCAAACTATGGTCCACAGGTCGATTCAGCTAACAATCTGTGTGTATCAATAAAGTTTTATAAGAACACAGCCACGTTCATTCATTAACATATGACCTACATATATCAGCAGAGATGAGTAGCTGTGACAGAGACCATCTTGCCCACGAATCCTAAAATACTTACTATTTGGCCTTTACAGAAAAAGTTTGCTGACCTCTGAAAGTAACTGCTCTAATATTCAATAAGTATGCATTCATAAGCAATACACGCAATTGTTTTGAAAGTTACTTAAATGCTACCACATTGTTCATTTCCTTTCAGAACTTGTGTTCATTCAACATGCCTTTGTGAAGGTTTATCCACCTGATACGCATAGATCTATTTCATTCATTTAACCGATACACGGCATTTCACTGTCCAAGTAAGTCAGTTTATCCATTCCCTGACTGGGAAGCCAGCAGACTGTTTTCAAATTTTAACTTAGAAGCTGCTGTGATGCCGAGCCTGCCCATGCCTCCTTGTACATATGAACCAGTTGTTCTCTCTCACAGGTGTCTGGAAATGGTGCTTCTGAGATGTAGCATATTAACTAAATATTACAAAATCACTCTTCGAAGCGGCTGCACATACCACATTCTCCCCACAGTGGTGAGAGTTCTGCTTTAACCACATCCTCAGGAACCTCTGCACTACTAGACAGCTGGATTTCTCCAATATGAGGGGAATAAAATGGTTTCTCATTTTATTTTGCATTTCTCTGATTACCAGTAATACTAAGCACGTTTTCATATGTTTATGGTTATTGGTTATTCTGGTTTCTTCTCTATAAATTCCCTCTTCATATGACGACAGTGTTAGCGATCACCCAGTAATTGCTGAGCACTGTCCATTTTTCTTTCCTGCTGTCTATTTCTTATTGATTTGGAGGACTTCGTTCTATAATCTTTCTTCTTTCTGATCTTCTAATTCTAACATTTCTGAAGTTTTGGTTTTTAGGCCATCTGGAATTTATTATTGTACATGACATGAAGCTAGGACTGAATTTTATATTTTCCATGTGGGCAAGGGATCACGCCACGCCATTTACTGACTGCTACCCCTTGGGTAAGCGGAGTAACTGCTACCACCCCAGAGATAACCTCGTCCTAACCTCAGAACCTATATATATGTTCAATGCCAAGGGCCTAAGGTGCTCATCAGCTGACCTTGAGATGGGGGAATGACCCTGGATTATCCAGGTGGGCCCAATGTACTCACGACAGTCTTTGTAAGTGAAAGGCAGGGAGGCAGGAGGGTCAGAGTTGAGTGATGACTGGAAAGTGCTACATGGCTGCCTTTGAATATGGAAGAAGGAGCCAAGGGATGCAGGTGGCCTCTAGCAGCTGGAAAAGGAGAGGAAATGGATTTTCCCCTGGAGCCTCCAGAAGGAGCGCACCCCGCTGAGCCCTCGATTTAAGACTGTAGGACCCACTTTGGACTTCTGACCTCCAGAATTTTAGGATAATAAGCTCCTGTTGCAATGTCACTAATTTGTTGTAGCAGCAATCGGAAACTAATACATTCCTTCTCTGCAAGTTGTCACATATCACACTTTATATTTTGTCCCATTATCTATTTATCTCTCTCTGTATCAATGTTATACTTGTTCTAGAAATTAGAACATTACAGTAAGTCTGAAAACTAAGAAAGGTGAAGCCTCCCTCCTTCTTCAAAATTGCCTTGGCTATTCTTGACTATGTATTTTTTTTTTTTATTAAAAAATAACCCCAGCATTTTGGGAGGCCAAGGCGGGAGGACCACTTGAGGCTAGGAGTTCAAGACCAGCCTGTACAACATAGCAAGACCATATCTCTACAAAACAAAAAACTCAGCCAGGCATGGTGGCACTGCCTGTAGTCCTGACTTAGCCGGGCACGGTGGCACTGCCTGTAGTCCTGGCTTAGCCGGGCACGGTGGCACTGCCTGTAGTCCTGGCTTAGCCGGGCACGGTAGCACTGCCTGTAGTCCTGGCTTAGCTGGGCACAGTGGCACTGCCTGTAGTCCTGGCTACTCGGGAGGCTGAGGCAGGTGGATTGCTTGAGCTCAGGAGTTCAAGGCTACAGTGAGCTGTGATTATGTCACGCACTCCAGCCAGAGCAACAAAGTGAGAATTTATCTCTAAAAGCAAAACAAAACAAAAACCCTGGAATATATCCTAAAAGAAAATAAATGCAGCGCATGGGAGAAAGACACACCACGCAGAGAGCATGAGCCAAGACTCAAAAGTCCAGAAAACACACAGCATGGTGAGTGAATCACAAGTAGCACACGCAGCTAGAAAACGCTTCTAAACCCCCAGACGATCGGCCCCAGTGGGGATGATTTCAGCAGCCGAGAAACCATTAACAGGACTTCTACTTCTGGCCAAGAAGAGTAACTGTGATCAGATTGACCCTCCCATCTAAAATACATTTTCTTTTAAACACAAAATACGTAAAACAGTGGTTTTCAAGACAGTGGACTTCAGACAACAAAGAAGAATGATCCCGAGGGCTGGGAAACAGAAGAGGGAAGGCCTACCCTGCCCCCAGCTTACTGTGTTCAGTGAGTTTGCACCAGACAGGATGAGCAGCACAGAGAGAGAACGCTGGCCATTTACAGAGGGTTCCACCCTAGCATTCAGTAGAGTGCAGATCAGGAAACTTCCTAAGGCCAAAAGAGAAAGAACCACCAGAGAGGATTACAGGGAACAGGGCCTGGTCTTCACAGGGCAGGCAGACATAGCGCTGTTCCCTCCAGCCACCTGGTAATCCTCATTCTTCACGGGATGCCGGGCAGAGCCCTCGAAGGGCACCTGTCATCTCAGTGAGGAATAATCAGCCCTAGATGAAATGCTGATCTGATCTCACCTAACAAATCTTAAGAGCAAGACCCAAAAGGATCTAACAATTTTCAAAGCTTAAGAATATTTATCAGATACAAAAATATTCAGTATCCAGTAAGAGAAAATTCTCAGTATCTGGAGTCCATCAAAAGTTATCGGACATCCAAAGAGGCAGGAAAACAGAACCCAATCAGGACAAAAATCTATCAATCAAAACTGATTCTGAACTGACAAAGACATTAGAATTAGCAAACCAGGATATAAAGTAGTTATAACTGTATTTCTTAAGTTCAAAAAGCCAGAGGAAACACTGAACACGTTAAGTCAAGACACGGAAGAATAAAACAAGCCCAGACAGAACTTCCAGAGATTAAACTATAATATCTGAGATGAAAAGTATACTGAATGGGATAAATGGCAGATCAGACACTCCAGAAGAAAAGAACTTGAAGTGAACTTGAAGACAGAAACTATCTAAAATGAAACACACAGCAAAAGAAGGTTAGGAATAAAAGTGAACAGAGTATCAGCGAGCTGTGAGACAACTTCTGGCAGCCTGATAAACATGTAATTGGGGCCTCTGAGAGGATGAGAGAGGAAGACAGAAGAAATATGTGAAGAAATAATGACCACAATTTTTCCAAATGTGATGAAAACTATAAATCTAGAGATCTAAGAAGCTCAGGGAACCCTGGCAAAAAAATCAGTTAAAGAACCATTCTGGGCAAGCAGAGGCAGTGGCAGACTGGTTTTAAAATCTCCTCCAAACGCCTCATGAAAACAGGGCAACCAGGGAAGTAAAACCAAAGCCCACAGATGGCATCCATGATTGATCCAGCCCAAAAGCCCGACAGCAGGATCAGCCCATCAGAGTTTATAATTAATTTGATTAGAAGGTCTTCAGAGCATAACTAGCTGCTCTTTCCCAGTGCCATAACTGTATCTTTATTTACTTATTTATTTTTGAGACAAGGTCTCGCTCTTTTGCTCAGGCTAGAGTGCATTGGCATAATCACGGCTCACTACAGCCTCAATCTCCCGGGCTCAACCAATCCTCTTGCCTCAGCCTCCTGAGTAGCAGGGACTAAAGGTGCACACCACCGCGCATAGCTAATTTGTTTCATTTTTAGTAGAGATGGGGTCTTGCTATGTTGCCCAGGCTGGTCTTGAACTCCTGAGCTCAAGTGATCCTCCTGCCTCAGCCTTCTTAAGTGCTAGGATTATAGGCATGAGCCACCATACCTGGCTGTATCGTAATTTAAACACATGAAAATTTCTTTCCAGAGAAGGCGGCCATATTTTTCCTGAAAGCTAGCTATACAGGTTCATTCTCTGTTCAGGCATTTCTACAGACATGGGCAAACTATGTTTATTATGTATTACTATTGTACTTCTAAGTAACTTCATCAAAAATCAGAGTACAGAGTAGATCCATGGGTTCTGCATCCATGAATTCAACCAGCCTTGGATTGAAAATATTTTTTAAAAATGGATGGTTGTATCTGCACTGAACATGTACAGATTCTTTTTTTCTTGCCATTACTCCCTAAACAGTGCAACAACGATTTACACAGCATTTGCACTGTATTAGGTATTGTAAGAAGCCTGAAGATGATTTAAAGTACACGGGAGGATGTGTGCAGATTACAGGCAAATACCACATCATTTTATATAAGGGACTTGAGCATGTGGAACCAGTCCCCCACGGATACCGAGGGACAACGAGAATCATGTTTATATTTAATTACAAAATATACCCAATTTATAATCTAAGGTCCTCTGTTTTTCATAATCATGTTTCTTAAAGGTTGATAGGTATTTTATTTTTAAAATATAACTATATGTCAAAGAGTGTATGTCAAAAAAGGAAAGATACCAGATGCAAGCAAGGAATGGGTTGCTTTTTTTTTTTTTTTGACATGGAGTCTCGCTCTGTCACCCAGGCTGGAGTGCAGTGGCACAATCTCGGCTCACTGCAAGCTCTACCTCCTGGGTTCATGCCATTTTCCTGCCTCAGCCTCCCGAGTAGCTGGGACTACAGGCGCCCACCACCACACCCGGCTAATTTTTTGTATTTTTAGTAGAGACGGGGATTCACCATGTTAGCCAGGATGGTCTCGATCTCCTGACCTCGTGATCCACCTGCCTCGGCCTCCCAAGGTGCTGGGATTACAGGCGTGAGCCACCGCGCCCGGCCAGGAATGGGTTGCTTTAAATGACCCTTTATTATGACCCTTTGTTTGGTTTTTTGAAATTATGTGTCCTATGCCTTGAATGCATTCAACTGTATCAAATGAAATTGGAAATTCATTCTAAACTGACTCTGACAGGAAATGCATGCATGCCTACTACCCACCACCACAAAGGATTCCAGTACAAGGGGGACTGTACATTTCAGTGCCATTTATATAAGATGGGATTATTAATGTACGCACCAGTGGTAAACAGAAATCTTGAGAACAAGATGGTAGGCACAAAATTCAAACACTGAAAAAACAGAACAATTAAAACCATCAAATGCATCACCTCTATGAAAAGAAGGAAAATACTTAATAATGTAGTTTGTCCCAAAGAAATCAACTATTAGGTTTTGGTACCGAAATATTCCTAAATAGCTCAGAAAATCCTGAAAGACCATGTTTATTATGTATTACTATTGTACTTTTAAGTAACTTAATCAAAAATCAGAGTACAGAGTAGATCCATGGTTTCTCCATCCATGAATTCAACCAGACTTGGGCTGAAAATATTTTTTTAAAATGTGTCTGCACTGAACACATACTGACTCTTTTTTTCTGGTCATTGTTCCCTAAACAGTACAATTTACATAGCATTTTCACTGTATCAGATATCTCAGAGAATCATCAACTTTATCAAATTCATCAACTTAGAAATGCATGTGCTGCTTCCACCAACTGTAAAATCAAATTCAACGAGACCAGTTCTCATAAATTACAATCTCAATCCATGAAGAAAACCCCTCCTGAGTGACAGAACACCAGCAGCTTTGCACCAGGACTCAGGGCCACAGCCAAGCACAGAAAGCAACTCCTCCCTCGACACCTGGGCATCACCAGCTGGAGCCCAGAGGAACACAAAGCTCCTTCCATGGGCTTGCACGTTTGTTCATTCCCTATCCTGCCATCTGGAACAGGCAGAAAGAAGGAAGTCATCACCCGTGAGTAGGGATCCTAGAACTTTCAGTGGCGAGAGCTCCAGACGCCTAGAGCCAAGGCCCCATACTCTTTCAGGTGGACTACTCCAACACTCTCTCATACCTTCCGCCCCTCACTTCACTATAGGTGGAATTCTCAACCAGGACATGGGTCTAAACCAAGATGCTCTGAGCACAGGGTACTGCCTCAGCAGAAGCACCTAGGCTGACGGCCAACAAGAACTTTTTAACCTCCTAACCATGTGGACTTACTGCCACCCACAGGGCCAGGGCTCTACCTCTGCTGGCAGCCCTTGCTGTTTGCAGCCAATTGTGACTCCTTTTCTTAAAGCCACAGACTCAGATCACAGACTCCTAACTTTCGGGCAGGGCTTCAAGATGAGTAGACAGATGGCTACTTTAACAGTGCAAACTCAAGGTGGTGGTCCTTGGCTCTCAACCACCCTCTAATTCTTGGGTCCCACATTTGCAGGGCACCCATGTGACGTGTCCCTTTTTTTTTTTTTTTTTTTTTTTTTTGAGACGGAGTCTCGCTGTGTCCCCCAGGTTGGAGTGCAGTGGCGCGATCTCAGCTCACTGAAAGCTCCGCCTCCTGGGTTCACACCATTCTCCTGCCTCAGCCTCCTGAGTAGCTGGGACTACAGGCGCCCGCCAACACGCCTGGCTAATTTTTTGTATTTTTAGTAGAAACGGGGTTTCACTGTGTTAGCCAAGATGGTCTCGATCTCCTGACCTTGTGATCCGCCTGTCTCGGCCTCCCAAAGTGCTGGGATTACAGGCATGAGCCACCGCGCCCAGCCGACGTGTCCTTTTAAATGCTTAGTTGGGGAGCTGTCAAGTAACTGAGCTGACTCTGGGCTGAAGCACAAGTGACAAGCTTCTGGGCCACACTTCATCACTGTCCAATTCTACACCTTGGTATTAAGCAAAACCCCAACTAACAGATTCGATTAATGCAATCTACAGTGATTATCTTACAAATGTGATGATTACCATACTAGACTAAGTATCCTTCCCTGGGAAGGGACGGAAGTGCGGCCTGCCGTGTGCCTGGCAAGTCAGCTCTCTGGAAACACTTACTCGAAGGGGACGTGGGTGGTTTCCTGGCAGGCCGCCGCTCCGCCTTGGGGCCGCTGACAGGCTCCGCGGGTGCATCCAGGTGTTTTTCTGAGCCCAGCGAGAACTGGAACCGGATTGTACCCGACTCCACCTGCTTCACCTGCAATGGACCAGAAGAGCAGTGATGGCCACTCCCTTCATCAGCACACCTGTCAGAAGGATCCAACCAGGAACAGCAGGCTCTGCCCTAAAACAAAGTCTACATGAAATCAGAGGCTTCTGACACCACATGTTCTTAGATTATAATCAAGTAGTTTGAGCAAAAAGCAATTGGCGTGGCACTAAAAGCCCTGCAGACCATATGGAATGACCCTTACCCAAGTAGAAATCGCAATCTCTCTCGAGTTGTGAATGTTTTCATTGACCTATGTGAAACTGACATCTTTATTCTGGGTATGGCTCTGTGGGTTTTGGCACAAGCACAGATTCACATAACCAGCACCACACTCAGGGTGCAGGCCAGCCCCATCCCCCTAGGGTGCTCCCTTGCCCTGCCCTGCCCCTCTGCAGCCACACCCAGCCCCTGCCTAACCCAGGCAATCTATGACTGCTTCCCCAGCGCTGTCATTTGGTCTTTTTGAGAATGTCAAAAAAATGTCCAACACATGGAATTACATAATGTATAACTTTTGAGACCAGCTTCTTTCATTTAGCATAAGACTGATGAGATTCATTCGAGTTGTTGCATATACATCAAACTGTTTCTTTTTTTATTACTGAGTGATATTCTATTGTACGGATGTATCAGTTTATTTATCCATCCACTCACAAACATTTGGGTAGTTTCTGGTTTGGGTGATTATAAACAGACCTGCTACAAACACATGTATTTGTGTAAATACAGGTTTCATTTCTCCAAGAGTAGGACTGCTGGGTCATACGGTATATTTAACGTCATAAGAAACTTCCAAACTTTATTTCTGGACTCTCTAGTCTGTTCCATTAATCTAATCCTTTGATACTAATTATATTAATTAGTGTAGCTGTACAGTAAATGTTTA
Source organism: Symphalangus syndactylus (assembly GCF_028878055.3). Taxonomy (NCBI): domain Eukaryota; kingdom Metazoa; phylum Chordata; class Mammalia; order Primates; family Hylobatidae; genus Symphalangus; species Symphalangus syndactylus. The sequence continues at coordinate 30,982,790 of NC_072444.2, read as the reverse complement.
AACTGTGTAGTATGTTTCCTCCAACTTTATTGTTTTTTTCCAAAACTGTTTTGACTCTTCTAATTCCTTTACCTTTCCATATAAATTTCAGAATCAGCCTGTCTATATCTCCAAAAAAAACCCTGCTGGGATTTTGATTGAAACTGCATAAAATCTCTAGATCAATCTTGGGCAGAACTGACAGCTTTACTATGTTGAGTTTTCCAAGACATAAACATGTTACATCTCTCCAATTATCTAGGTCTTCTTTGATTTCACCTAAGAATAACCACAATGACAACTAGCAAAAGGACAGTTTTATTGTTTTCAGCATACAGATCCCACATCTATTTTGTTAGATTTAGTTCATGGAGCGCAGACTTTGTAAATAATACTGTTTCTGTATTTTGCTTTCAATTTTTCAGTGCTAGTATACAGAAATAGGATTGACTTTTCATGTTGACTTCCTGTGTTATCCTACAACCTCACTAGACCCACTTACTCATTCCAAAAGGACTTTTTTGTAGACTCCTCAGAATCTTTGCCATAGACAATCATGTTTTCTGCAAATAAGGACAGTTTTGTTTCTTCCTTCTAATGTGTATGTCTTTTGTTTTCTTTTTTTTTTTTTTTTTTTTTGAGAAGGAGTCTCGCTCTTTCACCCAGGCTGGAGTGCAGTGGCGCGATCTTGGCTCACTGCAGCCTCCACGGGGATTCACGCCATTCTCCTGCCTCAGCCTCCCGTGTAGCTGGGACTACAGGTGCCCGCCACCTCGCCCGGCTAATTTTTTGTATTTTTAATAGAGACGGGGTTTCACCGTGTTAGCCAGGATGGTCTCGATCTCCTGACCTCGTGATCCGCCCGCCTCGGCCTCCCAAAGTGCTGGGATTACAGGCGTGAGCCACCGCGCCCGGCGTCTTTTGTTTTCTTGACTTACAGCACTGACTACAACTTCCAATGCAATACTGAACATGACGTTGAGTGCTAACAGTGGACATCCTTTACTTGTTCCTAATCTTAGGGAGAAAGCAATCAGTCTTTCACCATTAAGTATGATGTTAACTAAAGAGTTTTTGTAGATACCATTGATTATGCTGAGGACGTTTTCTTTTATTGCTAGTTTGCTCAGTTTTTAATCATAAACTGATGCTGAATATTGTCAAATGTTTTTTCAGTATCAATTGCCAGGATCATATGGTTTTCCTTCTTTAGGCTGTTACTATAATGAATCACATTTATTGATTTCCAAATAGAAAACAGACTTGCATTCTCGGGATAAAGCTCCACTTGGCTATAGTGTATTCTTTTTGCGTATTGCTGGACTCAATCTGCTAATATTTTGGTGAGTATTTTGCACCTACGTTTATGAAGGATATGGGTCCACAGTTCCGTTTTCTTGTTACTATTATTTTTCTGGTTTTGGTATCAGGGTAATGCTGGCTTCATTTCATGAGTTGGGAATTGCTCCCATCTTTTCTGTTTTCTGAAATAGATTGTACAAAAGTGGCATTATTTCTTCTTTACATGTCTAATAGAATTCATAGTGAATAGGCCTGAATATTTCTTTTTCAAAAGTTTTTAAACTATGAATTTATATATTAGTTATAGGACTACTCAGGTCATCTACTTCATCTTGGCTGAGTTTTGGCAGTGTAGAGTTTAATATTCATTCATCCATTTCACCTAAATTGTCAAATTTATGTGCAGAGAATTGTTCGTAGTGTTCCCTTATTATCCTTTTAATACCTGTGAGGTCAGTACTGATATTCCTTCTTTCATTCCTAATATTAGTCATTTGTGTCCTCCCTTCTTTCTTTTTCAGTCTTGCTAGAAGTTCATCAGTTTTACTGATATTTTCAAACAGGTTTTGTTTCACTAGGTTTTTGCTATTTTTAAAGTTTTAATCTATTATTTTTGTTTTCAATTTCATTGGTTTCTGCTGCTCTTGACTTCTGAATTGCTTTGGGTTTATTTTACTCTTCTTTTTCTAGTTTCTAAAGACAAAGATTAGATCGCTGAATTAGGATCTTTTTTCTGTTCTAATATAAGCACCTAATGCTAAGCATATTTGAGCTGCATCCTACAAACTTTGATATGTTGTATTTCCATATTTGTTAAGTTTCAATATCTTCTATTTTCCCTTGAGGCTCTTTAATTTATGGATTTTACATATTGTCTAATTTCCAAGTGGTTGAAAATTCTTATTATCTTTGTTATTGATTTCTAGTTCAATTCCATTATAATCTGAGAATACACCTTGTATAATCTCAACTCTGTTAAAACTGAAGTTTGTTTTATGACTAAGGATATTGTCAATCTTGATGAATGTTCCATGTGCACTTGTAAACAACGTGTATCCTGCTGTTGTTGGGGAGAGTGCTCTATAAATATCATTCCAATCCAGGTGGCCGATGGTGATGTTCAGTCCTTCTGTATCACTGCTGATGGAACAGCTAGTTGTTCTTTGTTTACTTAGAGAGGATGTTGAAGTCTCCAACTCTAATTGTGGATTTGTCCATTTCTCCTTTCAGTTCAATCAGTTTTTGCTTCATGTAATTTGAAGCTCTATGTTAGATGCAAGCAATTTTAGGATTGTTATGTCTTGGCCACTGACCCTTTTATCATGTGTACTATCTCTTAATTCCTGGAAATTTCCTGTATTCTGAAGTCTAGTTTGTCTGATAGTGTCTGATAGTAATATAGCCACTCCAGTTTTCTTTTAATTAGTGTTTGAACAGAATATTTTCCATACTTTTAATTTACATTATATTTATTTAAAGTGTGTTTGTTATAAACAGTATATAGTTGGGCTTTGTCTTTCATTAAGCCTGACACTATCTTTTAAACTGGTGTGTTTACTCTATTTACACGTAATGTAATTACAGGCATACCTCAAAGATACTGCAGGTTCAGTTCCAAACCACTACAATAAAGCAAGTCACTTGAATTTTTTGGTTTCCTAGTGCATTTAAAAGTTATATTTATACTATACTGTAGTCAATAGGTGTGTAATAGCATATGTCTAAAAAAAAAAAAGTACTGTACCTACCTTAATTTAAAAATACTTTATTGCTCACCAGGTGCAGTGACTCTCATCTGCAATCCCAGCACTTTGAGAGGCATGCAGATCACCTAAGGTCAGGAGTTCAAGACTAGCCTGGCCAACATGAGGAAACCCCATCTGTACTAAAAATTAAAAATTAGCCAGGCGTGGTGGTGGGCACCTGTAATCCCAGCTACTTGGGAGGCTGAGCCAGAAGAATCACTTGAACCTGGGAGACAGAGGTTGCAGTGAGCTGCGACTGCACCACTGTACTCCAGCCTGGGTTACAGAGCAGGACTTCATCTCAAAAAAAAAAAAAAAACTTTCTTGCTAAAAAAATGCTAACCATTGGGCCATTATAGGTATGGTGACTCATGCCTATAATCCCAACACTCTGGGAGGCCAAGGTGGGAGGATCCCTTGAACTCGGGAGCTCAAGATGATCCCAGGAAACATAGCAAGACCTCAACTCTACAAAAATTAAAAAATTACCCAGGCATGGTGGCACATGCCTATAGTCCTACCTACTCAGGACGCTGAGGTGTGAGGATTGCTTGAGCCTAGGAGTTCAAGGCTGCAGTGAACTATGATCGTGCCACTGCACTCCAGCCAGGGCAACAGAGTAAGACCCAACAGAGGAAGACCAGGGCAACAGAGTAAGTCTCAAAAAAAAAAAAAAAAAAAATGCTAAAGATCATCTAAGCCTTCCAGAACATTGTAATCTTTTTGCTGGTGGAGGGTTATGCCTTGATATTGATGGCTGCTGCCTAATCAGAGTAGTGGTTGCTGAAGGTTGGGATGGCTGCAGCACTTTCATAAAACAAGACAACAATGCAAGTTTGCTCCATCAATTGACTTTTTATGTCATAAAAGAGTACCATGCAATGCTATTTGACAGCATTTTACCATAGGCAGAACTTTCAAAATCATAGTCAATCTTCTCAAACCTTGCCACTGCCTTATCAACTAAGTTTAGGTAATATTCTAAATATTACATCTATATACCTTTAAAATCTCACCAAACGCTGTGTTTAGTTTAGTTTAGTTTAGTTTTGTTTTTGAGACAGAGTCTTGCTCTATTGCCCAGGCTGGAGTGCAATGATGCAATCTCAGCTCACTGCAACCTCCACCTCCCGGGTTCAAGTGATTCTCCTGCCTCAGCCTCCTGAGTAGCTGGGATTACCGGCATGCACCACCACACCTGGCTAATTTTAGTATTTTTAGTAATAACGGGGTTTCACCATGTTGGCCAGGCTGGTCTAGAACTCCTGACCTCAGGTGATTTGCCCACCTCAGCCTCCCAAAGTGCTAGGATTACAAGCGTGAGCCACTGCACCCAGCCACACTGTTATAATTTCTGCTTCAACCATCCAACATATTTTAAGGAAGAAGAGAAGAATATTATATTTACCATTTCTGTTGTTCTTTCTTCATTCTTGATGTCCCAAATTTCTATCTGGTATCATTTCCCCTCTGTCTGAAGAAATTCTTTTAGCAATTCTTTAAGCAAATTATCTGCTACCAATGAATGCTCTTGCTTTCAGTTCATCTAAGAATGTCCTCATTTCACATCTTTGTTCTGTTTTTTTTTTATTTTTTTTTTAACTGGACATAGAATTCTGAGTTCCAAGGTCTTTCTGTTAGCACTTTTAAAATGTCCCACTTTTCTTCTGGTCGGCATGGTTTCTGATAAGGAATCCACAGTCACTCAAATTATTATTTCTCTGTAAGTAATGCGTCATTTTTCTATAGCTGTTTTTAAGAATCTTCTCCGTCTTTAGTTTTCAGCAGTTTGCGTATGATTTATCTGGGTGTAGATTTCCTCACATTTATCCCTGGGGTTCACTGAACTTGGATCTGCAGATTTATGTCTTTTGCCAAATTGGGGAAGTTTTCAGCCAATATTTTTTCAAGTACTTTTTTCTACACCATAGTCTCCTCTACCAGGACTGGGTGCTAGCCTTTTTGGTAGGGACCTACAGGTCAATGCTGAGGCTTTGCCCCTTGTCTTCCAATCATCCTCTTCTCTGTTGCTAAGGGTGAATAAATTTTTATTGGTTTATCTTCAAGTTCACTAACTCTTTTGTCATCTCCATTCTGCTGTTAGGCCATCTAGTAGTTTTTTATTTTGGTTATTTTGTTTTTCAGTTCTAAAATTTTCATTTGATCATTCTTTATATCTTCCATCTCTTTACTGAGACAGCCTACCTCTCCATTTATTTCCAGAGTGTTTGCTCTTATTTACTACAGCATCTTTATTATGGTTGCTTTAAATTTTCCATCTGATAATTCTAACATTTGTGCCATCTCAATGTTGGTGTCTGTTAAATGTCTTTTCTCTACAAGCTGTATTTTCCAGGTTCTTTGTATGACAATTAATTTTAGAGCATATCATAGACACTTTGAACGTTAGATTATAGAGTCTCATTTAAATCCTGTGAAGAATGCTGGTATTTTTATTTAGGTAGGAATTGACCCAGTTGAGTTCAGGATACAGTTTCTGACCAGCATCTTGTGGGATGTGGTTTCAATGTCAGTTTCATTTTCAAAACCTGTGCAGTGTTCTTCGGATCTCTCCTGCATGTGGCTCCATCCAGCAGGCAGCTCTGGGCCTGGGAAGTAGTCAACCCCACAGTCTCAAAGTCTTTGGTATGCCATTCAGGGGCAGACCCACACATATGCAGCTTCGGGGTGAACCCAGGGTTTTGTAAACAACCTTACAGGGCCGCTTCCCCAGCTCCTCCCTCAGTGATCTCTCTGGTGTTTTCCAGTAGAGCCCCATTTTCAATCCTCCAGCCAGCTCTGCTGCCAGAGTGCTTTAAAGATGGGCAGGAATGTATAAAAGACCTAAAATTTTCATCTGTCATTATGAGAATTCAGTATATAATGTCTAAAACAGTAAATTAAGAAATAGCAGCAGAAGCCTATTATTTAGAAAACAAAGGTAAAGACCATAATTCACAGCTAAGAGTTGAAAGTGGCTGCCTTTGGAGATATCAATTAAAAAAAAAAAAAAAAGAGGGAGACAATTATTTGCTCAAGGGAAAAGGGCAGGAGTTGTTTAAGAAAGTAAACAATCATGATGACACATGACTTCATTGCATAGTAAATAACAGTGAAATAATCTAACAACATGAACTCTAAAATCTAGCTACCCCAAAGTTATAGGCTTTGAATTCTGTATCTATTTTTCTTTGATTAACATCTGCCACTCCTACTCAACTGTCATGGGATCAGGGATGTTTCTTCTTAGAGTATATGTAGGTGCTCAATAAAAGTTCACTGAGTGATGAATGACTGAATGAGATGAAGAAGAGGCTGGTGCAGTGGCAGAGACAGGCACACCTAGGTTTTTTCCAACTGACCTGACTTGAGAGGGGCTGGCACCACTATGCAGGAAATACAGGCAGAAGCAGAGGAGTGACTTCACAGTGCAGGAAAGTGAGTCAAGTTTGTGACCAGGGTTAGTTCACTGCTTTGGTTAATTAAATCACTTTAGAGTAGTGGCCCTCAACTGGGGGCAATTTTACCCCCCAGGAAACATCTGGCACTGTCTGTGGACATTCAGGGCTCTCATAACTAGGGGCATCCTGCTGGCACCCAGTGAACAGAGGCCGGGAATGCTGCTCAGTATCCCCTAGTGCACAGGATGGCCTCACACCAAGAATTATCTGGCCCAAATGTCAACAGAGCTGAGGTCAAAAACTCCTGATTTGGAAGTGGTACTCCTTGTGGAAAATGGCAGAACTTGATATATTTGTGTCCTTAAGATAGTAAACCTTCAAAACATTTATGCCCCAATATAGTTTATGCACTTAAAAATTAAGGGCAATATGGTGGCATGATAGACCTAAAAGTAAACCGAAGAAATATTTATTTATATACCTATCCAAAGGGGAGGAGAGGGGAGGTAAGAGGAGAAAGAAGAGAGGAGACAAGGAGAGAGGGGAGGACGCAGGAGTGGCGGGCAGGGGAAGATGGTAATGGCTTCAGGATTTCTAACAGCAATTTTATAATAAGGGCTCAAACTAGACCATATGAGAGTGCAGCAAAATATGGTCCCATCAGGAGAGACATTCCTTATAGGAAGAAAAGCTGCACAATCAGCTGTTCTCTTATTCAGGTCCCCCAAGCATTATCCCAATCATCAATAACAACACTGAACACATTATCTGTCACTGGAGTCAGCACAGAGGTGACAAACTGAAATAACATGCACAGTCCTTTTACCTTAGAAAAATGAGGCACCTGAGTACTAAAAAGCTCCTGCTTGCACTGCTGAAAAGGATGTGTTTTAGGAACATGAGAGAAGACCAAACACTGCACCCAAGCAGAAACTCTGCCACACCTCACAGAGCCCAGTGGACTCCAGCCATCTACCACAGCAGGGTTTCACACTGTGTCTGTGGTGCCCTGGGTCACCACTAACCATCCTTCAACACCACCAATGGGACCAAGGAGGCTGGGGATGAGACCCTCATATACACTTCAACTCACTCCACTCTACTTTTTTTTGCTTTCTTAATTGGGCTGCAGAGAACATTTCATTTCAGAATTAAAAAAAAAAAAAAAACCTGAGAATTTCTGCTGTGGTCCTACCCCTTTGTACACACCCGAGGTCCAACAAGCATTAGTGTAAGTCACAAAGATAAGCCAGGGCTAGAAACCAGAACTGGCTCCCACCTCAGCACTCATCCCCCAAAAAACCTACTGGCAAAGGCCACATGAGGCCCAAGCTCCAATGCTCCAAACGTGCACGCCACAGAGGTGAATCTCGCTGCAAAGTGTGTACACATCAGCTGGAGGTTCACCAAGTCATCCCAGGAAATCAGTATGTGAACAGGGATAAAACCCATGCTAAAACTGGTCTTATCAGGTTTACACAAAAACATCATACTAATCTTTTTAAAGGCATACCCATCACATGAAAAAAAATTCTGCAAACATATTTGCGAACTTTTGCTTTTGAAAATGAATGAACTTACTAGAAGTTCACCAGAGATGCATAAGAAATGCCTAATAATTTACCTCTTCAGAGCTCATGCTGGCTGAGGGTACCTTGTAGACCAGACAGTGCAAGGGGTTGGGCTGGACCCCGCCCTGCAGAGGCAGGGTCACCCTTCCAGAATCGGCTTCCAGCAAGGGGTTCCAAACAGCCCAGCGGACCATGTGCATGCATGCCAGGTTGGACAGCGAGGTGACCGAAGCTGCCTAGAATTAAAACAAAGCATATCAGTGTATGAGTTATCACAGAAGTCACCTGGAGAGGGGAAATCAACAGTGCTTTCACATGTAAAATTCAACGAGAGCTCAGTGTAGCAAGCGGCAGGGATCATCAGTTGCATTTTATAAAGGGAACTAGGGCAGGAGGAGGACATTGCATCCACAGCACAGACTGTAGGGCACAGAGAGTCTTAAGTTACATGACCCCACCGACCCAACCAGGACCCCTGCCCACCCATGAGTCTCCTTTTCTGGCCCAAGGTAGTGATGGCTTCCCCCTTAGAGACCAGCACTGTTTTATGAGCCCCTGTTCCCATAAGGATCTTTCCATAGGTTTGTAAACACCCTGCACCTTGCCAACACCAACTCAAATCCATCAGGAAAATACTAGGAATAGCACTTTGAATTCCTAATCAGAAATTTGGTAAAATAACAAAGAGTGCATATGTATATTCAATTCAGCGTTATTAGCACACATTTTCTCCACAAAGCTCCAGCTTACAATAGAACATTTCGTATCTGTAGCTTTCGTGAAATTGGGAAATCGATCGGGTCAAATTCCACGCATTGTTCCTTCTTTCTCCTTCTCTATGGCTGGCCAAATGGAAGGAATAAGGACACTATGAAAACCCTTAGGTTACAACCACATTAAAGTCATTTTCAAACATGGTTTCAGGGTTTGACTGAGTAAAGCGTTTTAAAATTACCAACTTTCATCCATTTACTTAAAAAGAAGTAGGACTAAAGCTGAACCCCGGTCTTTTTTCGGACCCCAAAGTCCAGCAGAGCCACCTTGTTGAAGCGGACTCCAGAGGTGATCAGTTCTGAACCAAGGCCCTGCCTGCAGATCCTGCAGGCTCCCCTGGCGGGTGGAGCACACTTAAGTCACCAGGAAGGCCGATCAGCCAGAGGCCCATGGGGTACAGGCAACAGCGGGTCCGACCAGGAGCCCCAGTTAGAGCTCTTTCCACTCCTAAGATCACAGCTGCACTGACCAGTGAGTGCTGCAGAGCACTGCCTAGACCAGAGCCACTGGAACAGCCCAGAGAAAGGAGGGGAAGCCGTCCACTTCCACCTGGGACTTCCAGCCTCTGTGTCCCATGAGCAGGAGAAACAACCCCCAAGCAGGAGGCAGTGAGTGGACCATGAGCACAGTGCTCCACATCCTACAGTGCTCCACTTCCTACGGTGCTCCACTTCCTACAGCTTCCCCCCGGCCCTGGCTAACAGAGACAGCTGCACCCTTCGGGGGTGATGGAAGTAAAATGGGATGGTTCCCCACTGCTCCCAGTCCCGGGCTTGGCTAAGGCAGCCAAGAGCATCCCTCTTAACACTGCTGCCTGAGGGCATGAACCCAGGCAGCGTCGCAAACGCAGCCATGGTCACAGCGAGGAGATGGCCCGGAAGGAGGACACATCCCACTCTTGGTGACGAATGGACGCCCATGCCCTGCCTAGGATGCGTGGAGCACAGCATCCACCAGGAACAGAGACGCCCAGGGGATCCACGAATTTGCGCTGCCCCGGGAGCCAAGGAGGATGCAAGACTCCAGCGGTGGTGGCCGGGGTCATAAGGGACTTTGCTTATTTGGCTGGACATGCCAGTGGGGAACAGCCACACCAGTGTCACTGCCCAGACTGCACTCACGTCCCACTCAGATCCCCGCACATATGCATGCACACAAGGCCTCTGAAATCCAGACACAGATGGCCCCATGGTCTATACTGGGCTAAACCACAGCCAACTTCATACACAAGCAGGTTTGAATACAGAAAAGAAAACAGTTCTTGTTTCTTCCAAGTCAGCCTCTTCCAGACTGTTCCTACCAGATGATATCCCATCCTGTTATATCCTAAAAATTTAGAATCAGCATCGTTTCACATCTCTTTTCCCATCACAATCTGACCTCAAACTATGCACTTCTGCAGAGCCCTTTGCTGCAGCTAAATTCCAGATTATGGGCCAGGATACTGCCACATTCACGCCCCTGTCACAGGGTGAGCGGGGATTTGGGTGGTCCCTGGCAATTCAATGAGAAAACACCCACACCATGGAAGGACATAGAAAGAATCAGAAAAGTAAGAAATGGAAGCATATGACTCTAAGCCACACTTTCAACATTTGCCAAATACAAAAACAATGTCTTACTGTTCCCCATCCAGTTAGCTGACGACAGATTATAAAACAGTGCTGAGCAACTATAGCATACCAACGACATGGTGGTTATAACTCCACTGCTTTTTGAAAATCAAATTACAGCCAGGCATGGCGGCTCACGCCTGTAATCCCAGCACTTTGGGAGGCCAAGGTAGGTGGATCACCTGAGGTCAGGAGTTCAAGACCACCCTGGCTGACATGGTGAAACCCCATCTCTACTAAAAATACAAAACTCAGCTGGGCATAGTGGCAGGCACCTGTAATCCCAGCTACTCGGGAGGCTGAGGCAGGAGAATCGCTTGAACCTAGATGGTGGAGGTTGCAGGGAGCCGAGAACATACCACTGCACTCCAGCCTGGGTGACAGAGTGAGACTCCATCTCGACAACAACAAAAAAATCAAATTACTATAAATGTATTAGGAAAACTTGTCACTATAAGGATTCAACAATGTCTAGACTACTTTTGTAAATAGTTATCATCATAAAATACAGAAGTTTATTATTACAGGATCAAAAACAAAATAAAGTAAAATATGTATCCACGTTTTCATGCTATCTGTGCAACTTCTAATTTTCCACTTAGGGGATTCCAATATCTGATTTTCCAATTTCATAGTTCTTTTTGGTTCTCCATCAGTAGACGATCTCCTCTGTGCAAAGTATCTGTCAGTTACATAAACATCCACTTTTCCTCACTTTTCTGTTTAACAGCTTTAATAACAACAACAAAAAATCTGTGTAGTGAATTATTGATCACTCTTTCTGAGACCTCAACAGGCTAATGGGGGCCTGGTGGGAAGCCAGTCGCTATGTATTTGCCCACACTTGCTCACTGCCAGCCCACAGAGGGACCGGCAGACAGGAACTGCCCGAAAACGGCCTGGCTCTACAGAGAAGGCCAAGCACAAGCACAGTCCTAGTGAGTCTAACACACTCCTACTGCCATTTGACTCTAGTGCTTGAGATGACATCCACTACTTCATCATTTCTTTTCCTGCCCAACTTGGGTTTGAATTCACACAAACTGAAAAGAAAAAAAAAAGGCCCCAAATACACCAAATTGCTCCCATTTAGACTTTTTAAGTGTAACACCACAAAATACACAAGTACAAATACACAAAAGACAAAATACACAATACACAAAAGACAAATGAGGAATACACTTGGATTATGAGTCAGGTTTTGTTGTGGAACAGAAGTGCCACGCTTGCATTTACCACGCAAAGCTGCTCACAGAAAACAGGCCCTTGGCCTTTGGAAATGCTACAAACCACAGTCCCTGTGGTGGGCTCAATGTGTCCTCCAAAAAGATGCTCTCAGCCTAATCCCCGGAACCTGTGGCTGTGGCTTTATTGGAAACAAGGGTATTTGCGGATGTGATTAGTTAGTGTTGTGGGATGAGATTATCCTTCATTATCTAGACTGGCCCTAACTCCAATAGCAAGCATCCCTGTAGGAGCAGGAGAGAGAGAGACCACAGAGGGAGACACAGAGAAGAGGCCACGTGACGAGGGGACAGAGAACGGAGTGATGTGGCCACAAGCCAAGGACAGCTAGGAGCCCCCAAAACCCACAAGAGGCAGGGAGGCCCCCATCCCCCAGGACTGAGAACCTCCCGAGGAACTCAGTCCTGCCACACCTGGGGTTTCCTCGGAAGGAGCGTGGCCCATCACACCTGGGCTTCGTCTGAGGAGGATCTCGGCCCTGTCACACCTGGGGTTTCCTGGGGAGGAGCTCAGCCCTACCATACCTGGGGCTCACCAGCAGAGCAGATTGTGGACCTGTGGCCTCAGAGCTGTGACAGTGCACATTTCCACTGCTTTGAGCTGTGGAGGGTGTGACACTTTGTTACAGAAGCCACTGGAAAGTCATACAGGCCCTTGATGGCTTCTGTCCTCAGATCAACCTGAACTTACTTAGACAAAGGTGAAAACGTCACATTACTTCACGAGCTTCATTTTCTTTAGATTTTCAGTGAGACCTTTCCACTCCTGCCTGGGCACCCGGCCTCTGACCCTGGGCCCAGTTCTGCTGGGACCTCCAGCCCCAGGGACTGGGAATGCACAGTGAAGGGGATGGCGGCCGCTCTCTGGGTAATGACAGGGTGGGGTCCCCGCCAAGCAGCACACTCACACTCCACTGCCTCAAGGCCTTATCCAGATAGAGAGCTGGGCCCAGGGGAACCGCCACCTTGATGGAGGTGACATGTGGCACTTGGCTGAGGACAAATTTTAAAAAGACAAACTACTGTGTCGAAACATCTCTGAATGTTCCTAGTATCACACAAATCACAGAGGACAGAAAGAAAAAAGAGAGAGAAATGTAGGTCTATAATTACGCAGACGAAGGAGACAGGGAGGCCTAAGATAAGTGTGAAGAAAGCAGCTCAGGCCCTGGGCTGGGAACACGCACAGTCACACTCACGTGGTGTGAGAGCCACAGCGGGGACAGAGCTGAGCCCTCACAGGCACCATCTACCCTGTGCACCAGCTCCTACCCTGTGAAATGACCACCACATAGGCACAGGAAACAGAGCAACCAGCCGCACACGGCGGGTGGCACAGACCCAGGAGCATCCTTGGAGGTGGAGCCAGGTGTCCCCCAGGTGTCCCCCAGCAGCATGATGGGCGGGGCACACAGGAAGTGGGCGGCTCCGGAACTCGCAGCTCAGGCCCCAGGCTGAGGGCAAGTCCTTCCCCATGGCTCGCTCGCTGGCCGGCATTCTCCCTGAAGGACACGGGGCTCTTGGCCCTTGAGGCAAACTTCACAAGGCCTGAGAGACTGAGCCCCACCAGGTGAAGAGCTGGGGGTGGCAGGCAGCCAGGCTGGCGTTGGCGCTTCTACCTCCTGGCTGAGCAGCAGGAAGAACCAGGAGCCCAGAGGTCACAACAGCGGCACAGCCACTGCCAGCAACAGCAGAGGTTCACAAGCCAGATGCCATCAACCAGAAGTTACTCAGTCCTCAAATCGGATCCAGCACATGCAGAACTGAGTCCAAACGAGACGGACCGCAAACCCAGCAGTGGCTCCCACGCACTCCTGGAGGAAAGGAACCCTAACCACAGGCAGTTAAAGTCATCTCCTCCAACTCTCTGACACAGGCCATCCGCTGTCATTTAAAAGCAGAGTGAAATTTAACCCTTTCCCATTTAGAAAAACAAAGCGCAGCTGGCTGCCGGCACTCATTTAATTTTACATAAATGTGCTCTTTGAGGCTGAAGCAAATCTGACTGATTTTCAGTGTGAAAATAAAATATAAAAACTGTTCTTGGAATTATTTCTAAACAGAACTAACAACAGAATCGTCTGAATCATCAGAATCGTCTATTTTGGAAAAATCGGATTCATCAAACAAATCTTCGGCCAACAACTGTTAGAGAACGATGTTAAAACCACGCATAGGAATGCTACATTTTCTAGGATTTGACATTTTCATTGATGGAAAATTACTGTATCTTGTATATGGAAATACCACTACTAAAAACATAATGCTATAAATAGAATGATGTCTTTTGTTTCCAAAGTCAATATACTGGAGCAATGCGAAAATAATAATAAAAGTGAGATACTTCATGGCAAAGCTGCCGCAGGATAAACATTGCAGCCACAAGTGCCCCCAGTATTCTCGGGGGCAAACTGGAAAAGAGCTAACAGGCAACATTTTCATTTTATTCTACTGAGTGCAGTAATTATTTTTTAAAATATACATGAATAACAAACTGTGGTATGGTTATAAAGAAATTTCCATAACCTGGTGGAACTCTTCACACAGGGTAATGGGTTCATAAAGCCTTGGTCCTCTGCAAAACAAGCATCAACTTGACAATGACTAAAAGAAGCAACAGCAAAACTGTCACACATTTGGAACCACGGCCTGGGTTGGGCAGGTGTGAAGCTCCTCGCCCTCTGGAGCAAGTCTGGGGCCCAGTGGCTGGCACGTGGGCACTGCAGGGCCTGGGTTGGGCAGGTGTGCAGCTCTCCGCCATCTGAGCCTAGTCTGAGGCCCGGTGGCTGGCAAGTGGGCCCTGCAGGGCCTCTACTTCTCACCCCAGCTCCACTTCCCTCCCTGCCTTCACTGGGTCTCACAAAGCCAATGAACACTGGGCTCAGATTCAGGACCCAGCATCCATTGCAGTGGGCACTGCCCTTCCACAAGGCCTGGCTCCAGGAAGCAACCCCCACCTCAACCACACAGTAGGGCAACAGGAAACCCCATTCCCCCATGCCAGTGACTATACCAGGGAAGGGGCTCACGTGAGGCTGGCCCCAGGCCTGCTGTGAGACCGTGTGTCTATGAGCTCGGATTTAGGGAACTTGGGAGCAGGAAGCGTGCTTTCATCACTGGCCGCCAGCAGGGAAAGAAGTTAGCCCAACGCTGTCCACAGTCACACCCCCACCAGGACCCCAGGGCACAGAAGGACGGAAGAGGACAACAGGATGAGGTGGGGCCAGCAGAGGGATGGAGAAGAGCTGCCTGCCCTGGAACAGGCAGAAAGCATCCCACATGCAAGAAAAAGTTGGCCAGCTAGACTTAAAATCAGAACTACCGCTCATCAAAAGATAGTGTAACATTTGGGGTGCTATAATTTTAACATGCCCCCCAAAAGGCATGTGTTGGAAATTTAATCCCCAACAAACCAGGGTTGGGAGGTGGGGCTTCATGAGAGGTGGTGAGGCCATGAGGGTGGAGTGAATGGATGAATGCCATTATCTCGGGAATGGGCCTCTTATACAAGGATGAGTTCACCCCCCTTTCTCTCTCTCACCCTCTCTTTGCCCTTTTGCTAGGGAGTGACACAACAAGAAGGCCCTCACAAGATGCTGGCACCTTGATCTTGGACTTCCCATCCTCCAGAACCATGCATGAGCCAATAAATTCTGTTCACTATAAATGACCCAGTCTGTGGTATTCAGTTACAGCAGCAGAAAACAGACTCAGACAGGAGCAACCAAGGAAAGGGGACACAAATCTCCCGGCTTTACTCTTCATAACTGCAATATGAATCTATAATTACCTCAAAATACAAAGCTTAATTTTAAAGACAGCATGCGGCATATAATAAGAGCTATATAAAATGCTAGTAAAATTGCTTAAATAATAATGACTGTCTACAAAAACAAAACAGTGCTAATTCAGACAATGAAAGAAAACATCCCATTTACAACAGCAGCACAAAAAATTAAATACTCATGAAAAAAATTTAATAAGAATTGTTAAAAATCTACATTTTAAAACCATTTTTTAAATCATTCCTGAAAGACACAAAAATAGACTTGAACAAATGAAAAGTCATCCTGCTCTTGGTTAGGGCAACTAAACATCCTTGAGATGTAAAATTCTCTCTAAATTCAATCATAAATTTACTGCAATCCCAATTTTTAAAATGCCAATCAGCATTTTTTGAAGCTAAACCTCCTGATACAAAAGTTCATCCAGAAAATAAACACGCAAGAAAAGCTAGAAAAGCAAGGAAAAGAAGAACCGTAAGGCTGAACTTGCCTTACCAAATGCTAAAACACACAACAGAGCCTCCAAAATTAAAACAGTATGGCCATGGTACATTAACAGACAGGGCAGCCCATGAAATAGAGTAAAAGTCCAAAAACAGATGCACTATCCATAAAGACAGCGTATGTGATAAAGACAGCGTATGTGATAAAGACAGCACATTAAGTCACTATGGCAAAGGGGGACTTCTGAGTAAGTGGTAGTGGGACCAGATGGCCACTGCGAAAAGATAAAATCAGATCTATCCCTCACACCACAAACGAGATCTAGACAAAAAAAAAAAAAAAAAAAAAAAAGGGCAGGAGAAACATCGCACGAGGAGAAAATATGGGTGAATTCCTCTATGACTGGGGAACAAAGAAAGGCTTTTTCCCTGACTCAAAATCCAGATACAATAAAAGAAAAAACTTATATATCTGACTACATTAAAAGATGTTTTAATGTTTACACAGCCAGAAAAAAATAAAAAGACAAATGACAAAATGAGGAGAAAATATCTGCACTAGTTATCACAGATAAGAGCAAATATCCTTAATATACAAAAAACTTTTAACATTTGATGAAAAATGCAAAAACTCTATAGAAAAATGGGCAAAATAAGTAGAGATGAGGATGAGCCTGAAGCATCTTGTGATGCCAGAAAGTACTCAAACACAAAACAGGACGGAAGATGCCATAGGACACAGGGGCCAGCCTCAAAGACTCCATCCGGCCAAATCTGGGACAATTTGTACCAAAATAATCTGAAGCAGTGACTTTGAAAACAGGGATCCCTGAGTCCACACCCATATGCGCTTGATGGATGAGTCAACCATCTACCCACCAGTGAGGAGGAGGGGCCCTGTGGACGGGAGGTGCCGTGCCAGCTGCAGGCCTATGGGAAAGCTGGGCTGGGGCTCCTCGTCCTGCAGGAAGCATAAACGACGCCAACCCAAGGGGGACAATTGGATGAGGGGCAGATACCCACGTGGTCTCAGAGTCTCCCCACAGATCACTTATTAGCTGCACGGAGGAAGAAAGGTAACTCTACAATAGAGATATCACCAATGATCACCACAACCAACCCCGCCCAGGATGACCACGTGCACGTCTGGATGTGAGACCCAAGGACAGCCCCTTGCTCAAATAGACCACTGCCGGGAAGGCACAACCTGACTCCAACTATGAGGAAGCATCAGATGAACCCAAGGAACGTTCGCGTTAAAATTTTTTTAAAGAAGGGAGACTAGGCCATGCACAGCGGCTCATGCCTGTAATCCCAGAACTTTGGAAGGCTGAGGCGGGTGGATCACAAGGTCAGGATATCAAGACCATCCTGGCTAACGTGGTAAAACCCCGTCTCTACTAAAAATACAAAAAAATAGCCGGGCATGGTGGCAGGTGCCTGTAGTCCCAGCTACTCAGGGGGCTGAGGCAGGAGAATCACTTGAACTCAGGAGGCGGAGGTTGCAGTGAGCCGAGGTCGTGCCACTACACTCCAGCCTGGGCAACAGAGCGAGACTCCATCTCAAAAAAAAAAAAAAAAGAAGGGAGACTAAAATATTAAAAACAAAATCATAAATGACAGAAAAAAAAAAAAAAAGCTGAGGAACTGTTCCAGAATTAAGGAAGCCAAAGAGAGACAGAAACCAGACACAAGACATGATCCTGAACTGGACATGGTACTGGAGGAAAGGCCATCAGGGACACGCATGGATCAGTTCAACAGACTCTGGAACATGGGCCATTGATTTTGTTCCAAGAATATGAGTTAATACATAAACAATAAATCAGTCAGATCTTCACCCCTTAGAGATTTGGGGAGAGGGTTATTTTGTCATGTGACCCACAGAAAAGGACTGTATTCAGCCCCAGAGGCCCAGGAGGATGCCTGCTTATTCAGACATGAAACGCAGCCAAGACACTGCATCTGGTGATTTTTGCGGGTTTGCCCCTGCTGCATTTCATGCTCATGTTACAGGGAGTTTGCTCCATCACTCATTCAGTCAGCAAACATTTCCGGAGCCCACACTTGCATGCATAAGGCATTTCAAAAGAGGCAGTACTGTGGCAGTCAAATGAGGTTGCACTGTCCCCAGGATCCTGGGAAGAAAGTGGTCTGGACAGGAGGGACTACTTCTTTGGTAGTTTCTTTAGCTTCTTCACAGCTAACCCAAACATAAATTATAGGGAAAAGGTTTTAGATGCTTTGGTTAACTAAAAAATGCAAAAAAATAACAGCAGATTAAAATCCATGAGTGTGTCTTCGCAAAACTTTTGTTCCTAGTTTGTTTCCAATGACTACAAAATACTCAGGACCAAAAGAATACATGCAGACTCTGGTGCCTGGGTGTGTCCTGAACACAGTATTTGTCCCAGGTTCTCATCAGCCCAGGTAGCCTCCTCCTTGTCTGTGCGTACCATTTACAGATGAATCCTTCCACAAAGGGCCCCTAGACACCACAGCTTTTGCCTCCTGATCTGACGCATGAGGCCAAGTGAAGCAACTGCCAAAAGCCTGGTGCATTTTGGTTCTCCCAGCATTAGGAATGTGTGATGAAGCCAGCAGGGCCACAAGGAGAGCAGATCCTCCAGTCAAAGGCAACATGAGGAAGCCACTGCCAGGGAACAATAGACAGGCCGCCCAGCTCATACAGGAAGACGGCTGTCACAAGTCACTTTCCAGGGAAAAGCACATTGCTGGGGTTTGTCCATTTCTGATTAAGTAAAATACTTAAAAAATGTACACGCAGGCTGACTGGATGTTTGATGATACTGAGAAATGCAGTCAAGGTTAGGTGTGATGATGGTGTTCACAGTGACACTCCAGAGCCCTGTCTTTTGGAAAGACATGGCGAGCCATCTGTAGATGAAAGGATGCAATGTCTAGGATGCTCTCTCCAACAGCCTGGGTGGAACGGGACAGGAGAAAGAAATGAGACGTGAGCGATAAATCAGGGGTTGGAGGTGGGCGCAGGGAGCACACCACATGCTTCTCCACCGTTAGCTTTGAAATTTCCCATAATAAAAAAGTTTTTTAAAAAAACGAAATATACATGCCAAAAGGTTTACAGATGAAATAAAATGATACCTGGAATTTGTTTCAGAGTAATTCAGAACGGGTTGTGGGAGAGGATATAGAAGAAGCAGACTGTCCAGGAAGCTGGCAGCCGGGGAAGCTCCACGGGGCTCATCGCACCAGCCAGCCTGTTCTCAGCTGTGCTTACAGCTTCCACCACGCAGGGTCCTCAGCAAAGATGAGGAGGATGCTGCAGCCAGAAGGCATGATCACACTGAAAAAATCCCCACCCAGATGAAGAAGGCTGCTCCGGGAGACGCTGCTGCAGACGAGGTGGCTGAGGTGGGAGGGCCCTGCCATGGCCCGCCCTGGGCCTTCCAAGGAGCGCGCTGGGCTCCTCTACCATAGCCACTGTCACAGACAGCCCCGCCATTGTGCCTTTCTCCTCTCATGTCCTGCTCAATTCCAGTTTCACCCCCTGGATGCTTAACCCACTTCCAACGGTTCCGCACAGCAAGCAATTTTCGTGTGGAAAGTCATTTCACACACTGCAACATTTCCATTCCAGATTTCACCCAGGAAAGTGCACTTGATGACAGCAAAGTGGAATCCAGTATTCCCAGTTACAACTGGCCAGCACATCAGAAAGTACCAATGACTGGCCGGGTGCGGTGGCTCACGTCTGGAACCTGAGCACTTTGGGAGGCCAAGGAGGGCAGATGACTTGAGGTCAGGAGTTTGAGACCTGCCTGGCCAATGTGGGAAAACCCCATCCCTACTAAAAATGCAAAAATTAGCCGGGCGTGGTGGCCCATGCCTGTAGTCCCAGCTACTCAGGAGACTGAGGCAGGAGAGTCACTTCAACCCAGGAGGCGGAGGTTGCAATGAGCCGAGATCGTGCCACTGAGGGGCGACAGAGTGAGACTCTGTCTCGAGAAGAGAAGAGAAGAGAAGAGAAGAGAAGAGAAGAGAAGAGAAGACAAGAGAAGACAAGATAAGAGAAGAGAAATCAGTGATTCCATAGCCTCACCCGCACCCGCACCCCGGATGCACATGAAGCGGCCACCATCAAAACCACCTGTTGTCAGGAATTTCAGATGAGGGTTAAAAAGGAATAAAGTGTCACTAAGACATCTTGGTTTCACCATGCAGATGTCATAATCACAAGTAAATTACAATTAATATTCTCTAGAAGACACTGAGAGTGAGGCACCAGCCCCCCTGCTCCTCCCCACCTCCCCCTACAGCCCCTGGGCACCAAACATCAGCCATCGGGCACTGCCAGGGCACCCTGAGGCCATTTCTCCTCCGCTCACTCCCCAGCCTGGGCAGCCCCATCCCTCCCCATGAGCCACACCCACCCCAGAAGACCCCTCCCACCCAAGGGTATTCACAAACAGCTGTATTTTAGCTGAAATTTCTGGTCACAAGTAAAGCAGAACTGGAACAGTTTCATTAAATGACTGTGACTGCGTCAGTCCACAGAACGCTTGGCATCTCTGGATTTCTGCACCTCATTAGGACTCAGAATCATAGGGACCGGAGGCGTGGACACTGGCAAGGTCAGCTCGCCGCTACCAGAAGAGATTAGAAACAGCAAATGGCAGCTATGCCCCGACACCCTGCTCTCCGGCCTGAGGCACACCCCAAGACCGTCCTCAGCACCTCATGCTCCTTCACAGGCTGTTCCTGAGAGAGCTGCCCAGTCGCGATGGTAGGCCGGATCGCCATGGAAGATGTCTTGTCAGCCATTTTTTGGTTTCTAATTTACTTGTTAAAATGATACAGAAGTGCCCCGATCTGCAGTTTCAGTGACCCTCAGTCAACCTTGGTCTGAAAATATTAAATAGAAAACTCCAGAAGAAAACAATCCCTAAGTTCTAAATTGCGCGCCACTCTGAGCAGTGTGATTAGATCTGGCATTGTCCCCGCCACGGCGTGAATCATCCCTCTGTCCCGCATATCCACACTGTAGACACCACCCACCCATTGCAGTTGAGAGGTAGAGAAAGAGAGACTATGTTCACTTTTATTACTGTATATTATAATTGTTCTATTTTATTGTTGTTGTTGTTAAATCTCTTACTGTACCTAATTTATAAACTGTGTCACAGGTATGTATATGCAGGACAAAACCTAGTATGTACCGTGTAGGGGTCAGTACTACAGAGGTTTCAGGCCCCCACTGCGGTCTTGGAACAAACGCCCTGTGGAGAAGGCGGAACTACATTAATGACTTTTTCAAACAGAAAACTAAATCTTAAGAACAGCAGGATTTGGGTTTTTCAAAGAATCTACATTAATATAAATGATGTCCACATATTTTATTTCTTTCAACTGAACCTATAAATTCTTACTCTTAGTGTTCTATAGGTATTTATAAAGTTCCCTATGAGAAACCATCTCTCACTTGTGCAAATTCAAGCTTTACCACACTACCATCATATAAAAATACATTAAAATGGCCTCATTTTTCAAAATAATTACCGATTCAATAATCATGAATTAACACTATTATGATACACGAAACTTACTGACCTATGCATTACTCCCAGCCAGCAGAATGCACCTGTGATTTGTGAACTAAGTATTTGGTCTTCATCCAGTTTCCTGGTATACAACTCCTGAAACCCCTGGAATCTCCGAAGTGCTATCTTTTGTGTGCTAATGAGATGACCGTGGTTGGTAGCCCCTAGGTGGCTTCAGGATGGGGCTGCTCACAGAAAGACCAAGGCAGGGGGAGGAGAGTGACTGAAGGTTACATTGATCATCAATGGCTAATGTTTAATCAATCATGTCTACGTAATGAAGTTTTCATCAAAACCCAAAAGGACTGACTTCAGAGAGCTCTGGACAGCTGAACCCACGGAAGTGCCCAGAGGGCGGTGCCCAGGAGGGCATGGGAGCTCCAAATCCTTCCCACATTCTTTGCCCTCTCCATCTCGTCTGTATCCTTTGTAACATTCCTTACAATCAGCTGGTAAATGTCAGTAAAGTGATTTTTACTTATTATTTATAATAATCATGCCTGTTTTTAATGGAAAAAGCATTCATGCCCACTACATTTATCCTCACACACAGAGTTCATCACCAGAGGAAACTGAGTGCAAAAGAGCTGTTCTTACATTGCCGTCCGCTCCTGCAGGGCTGCTGAACACGTACTCCAGCTGGAAGACGACCGCAAATGCAGGGTGGCCGACCATCTCCGGGAGGCGGAGGCGGCTTCTCAAAACCAGAGCTTGGCTCCCGGAGCTGGGTCAGAAACACAAACCGGGGGCGCATTAGAGCTCGGGCTCCCATGTCTCCCGCGTCCACATCGACCACTGTCAGCAACAGCCAAGGGGACACCCTGGGGGACACAGGGGTGCTGCTGCCACGGCAAGTCCACCATGTAACACCGCATGCTCTTCCAAATGATTCGGAAATTCACCAAACCATTGCTTTTTAAGAATTGAGGGTCTCACTTGGCTGCCATGACTGGTCTCAAACTCCTGAGCTCAAGCAATCCTCCCGCCTCAGCCTCTCATTGCTCTTTCAACGCCTTTTCCGAATTACCAAAGCTTGCCTGCAGGCCTGATACGGCCAAGTTACCAGGAAATACCACAGAGGATGGAGGTTCCTTCCTCAAGGCTGGCCTATGGCAGAGGACACCTGGCCTCTGCCTGGCACCATGAGAGAGGAAAGGCATGACGCCCTGCAGTGATGTCTGTGACACCTGATTTGGGAAGCACTGGATTATACAGAGCAGCAGGTCTAGCTGCTGCCCCGACTCTCCGTCCTATGAGAAACTAATCACAGGGCACGCCTAGAAGGCAGCATGCAAGGCCTTCACAGACCCTCAGCAGCCGCAGCTGGAAGCATCCATAATGCTAACCCCCAAATTGTCAGAGCACAAAAGGAAAAAAAGGGGGGGGGGGCTTTTTCCGAACTTCCAACTCCAAGGTTTGTTCCTAATGGGCACAACTTCCAAGAGGAAAGAAACACAAGGAAGAACTCCCGCGTGGGTGAGTCAACACCTGACATGCACAAATGACCTCATTTCATCGTGATCCCTTGCACATCCCCACCCCTCCCTGGGGACCCAAGAGACAATACCTGGTCTTGGAAGAGGAGACCACTTTCCTGCTGAAGCTGGCTGAGCGCGTCAAGGCCACATCCATCTCAGGCACCAGTACAACGACCTGCGGCCTCTGCACGAAGCCCAGACCGTTGTGCACGCCCACACGCAGGCGCCGCTCCAGGATCTCCAGGGCACCACCGTCCAGTGGGCCACATCCCTGGAAGAGGCACAGAAGGAATGAGCCCTGGCACAGACGGGAAGAGGGAGCTCGCCAGAAGTCCCTGGGGGAGGTGAGCAGAGAGAAGAAACTGGAGCAGAAGTTGCAGATAACTGCAGATCGGATGATGCTTAGTCAAGATGAGTGCAAGCAAATGACAGATACAGCACCCAATCCCAGCCACTGGCCTTGGGGCACTGCCCGGGGAGTTTTGGCATTTCCGACACAGCATGATCCTCTCAGCAACGCACACCCTCAGATGCCTCAATCCCCAAACCCCGACACTAGCTTTCCAAAGCTGAGCTGACCATTCTCAAGATGCCACAAACTCGTATTTGGCTCCTTCAAGACTCCTCCAAGGTCCCATAGCCCACTTCCCCGGAGCCCCCCTTTCCCAGAGGCTGCTTCCCCAGAGCCCACTTCGCTGGGGCCCAGTTCCCTGGACGATGATGGAGAGGTGCTCAGAAGCAGAGCTCATCACATTTCAACTCTGTCTACCCAGAGACCTGAGACTGGGTGTACAAAGGGAAATATGTTTAGGCACTAAGTCATAAACCAATAAAAACAGAATCTGCCCCAAAGTGGTCACTCGATATTAAAGTGTTTCATCTTAACAAAAATGTACAGGCACTATAACAAATGAACAAAGATATTCCCCCGGCTATTAGTGTTTATTAAATTATGTGATCTTTGCAAAATGATCCTCAAATTTTCAAGTTTTCTTTACTGTCCATTAATCAAGCTGAACAGACCTAAATTCAGCCTATTAGTCTTTGGATAACGAAAATAAAACTATGCAGATAACTGAGTATCTGCCAGCTGGATTGGAACAAAAATACAAAGATAGTAAAAATACACAATAAAGTGATTCTTATGAGACTGTATAAAATTCAACGATGATATTCCTCAAACAACTCTACCCTCACACAATCCGCCCTGAAAAATGAGAAAACTGCAGGAACTACACCAAGGAAACAGTCATGTTGCTGTTTCAATCCTATTCTCTGCTTTGTGTTTACATAAGACCATATTATGTAGAACTGCATTTTCAAGAATGGGTACGGAGCAAACAAGTCCAGCTCATTCACACACACACACACACACACACACACACACAATAACTTGCTAACTTCATAGACTACTAGGATGAGCACCTGAATCATGCATTCTCACAACTAAATATTACAGCCCTACTATGTGCCAAACCCCGTTCATGCACATCATGTGCCATGGTAAACAAAACAAAGTCCCTGTCCTGGTGACACAAACACTCACCACAGGAGACCGACAATAACAGATAAGAAGGCCAGCTGCTCCCAAGAAGGGCTGAGCACCCAGGAGGAACGCGGGGTGACGGGTAGAGAAACGGTGGCAAGGGCGGAGAACAGCGTCCCTGCAGGACAGTCAGGGGACCCCGTCCAGACCTGAAGCCAGAGGGGAAACACGCAGAGATGTGCAGGAAGAACATTCAGGAAAGTCAGCTACATGCTCCAGGACCCACGCAGGGACAAGCATGATGAGTCCAAGGCCGCCCAGGCAGAGGCATGCCTGAATCCAGGACTGCAAAACAGGCCCAGGAAGCAGCACACAGTGAAGTAGGGAAACCAGCAAAGACCAAACCATGCCCAGCAGACAGCACATAGTGAGGCAGGGGAAACCGGCAAAGACCAAACCACATGCATCTTGGAGGACCAGGAGCCTAGGTGTCAGTCCAGGGGCAATGAGAAGCCAGCAGCAGGCTTTAAACACAGAAGAAAAATGGCTGAATTTATGTTTTTACCCTTGATCTTACCCAAAAGGCCAAGAAGTGATGAATTTATGTTTTTAAAAGACCTCTTTGACTACTGAGTGAAAAAAATGTTCTCTGGGACTTTCAAGTGAACATGACAGGGACACTTCCTCAGAAAATTTCCTTCCCCCAATACCTAAGGAGCAAAATATGCCACCAATCAAGGATGGCAGCCTGACAGACTGCACCAGCCTTCAGGACCTGGCGCCACGGCAGTACCCAAGCCTCGAAGGTCAAAGGGAGGAGGGCAGGCACTGTGCCCAACTCTGCCTCCACCCCCAGGAGCTACGGCCGAGTTGGCAAAATCCTGGGAATTCCACCAAACCCTCATGGTAAAGGACTCATTCGCAGCTCCAGGTAAGGGATCTTTTTTAAAGCCATACCCTTTGTCCTGTAACCTAGAGTCCCCTACCTCTCTGATTCTGGACTTGGCCAGTGACCTGCTTTGGCCAATGGGAGAGTAACAAATTTAATCCAAAAAGAGGTTTGAAAATGTCTGCGCATTTCCAACTCCTCTCTTAAACATCTGCCTCCATGAAAGCAAGCCCAGACTGGCTGCCACAGGAGAGGCCACAGGAGCCACGCCATCCCAACCAAGGTCATCCTAGACCAGCAGCCCCCAGCGGACCAGCCAGCTCGTTGCAAGCCCATGAGGATTTTCAAAAAAAGTCCCTTTTACTTCCTGCTCGAGATTCTACTAAAAGTCAGGATATACATGGAAGAATGCTCAGCCCCAACCTGAAAATAGCCCAAAAGTCCATCAACAGTAGAATGGATTCATAAATCCTGGTGCCCTCACACAGACGACCATCCAGCAAAGAAAGTGAGCAAATGGAGCCACAGCCACTGCAGACAGTCTCCCACGGGAGCACGGTCTTGAGCAAGAGCAGCAAAACAAAACAGAAGAAAAAAGTACGACTTCATTTAAAGATAGGTCAAAAGCAGGCAAGCCTATATCGTTCAGAGATGCATTGATAGGCGGTAAAACCAGAACAGAAAGCTAAGACGTGATTAGTACAAAGGCCTGAGGGAATGGGCGGGGAGGAAGGTGCAGCTGGAGGAGACCCGCGGGGCTCCGAGGGTGCCTCTGTGGGTGCCGGGGCCCAAGGCCTCCCTCTGCCATCCTTCCTCGTGTCGCGCAGTCACACAATCGCATTCTGTGCGCTTCTGTGGGACTCATCATGAAAAGGGTGTGACATGAAGAGGACTCGATGCAATAGCAAGATGTTACCCACACCAGTCTCTTGGCTCTCTGCAATTAGTTTCTTTCTCCTTGTTTTTGAAGTTGAAAGTGAAGACTCTCTCTCGTTCTAGGAGGGGGAACAAGGAGTGGTTTGCCCACAACCCAGGTCTGAGGGCCCCTCCTTCCAGAGCTGCGAGCAGCCAGGACTGACCCCTCTTCTCCCCACTCCATCTGGTGACCATCAGCGAAGGCGCGGGCAAGGGGGCTGAGCCCAGGGCCCCAGCAGAACCAGGCAATTTCCGTCCCACATGCCTGCTCCCACTGCTGCTGGGGACAGAAGAGCCAGGGCGGACAGACCTCATTCCAACACTATTTGTGACAGTTCATCAGGCCCAATTTTTCCAGACCAAGGACAGATTATTGCCTAGAAAACATAAGCAGTCCCCAAACCTGCAAAGGCTTTTCCAAGTCTTGTCTGGCATACAAACAAGCTTCTACACAGAAAATCAAAGAGAACTTTTGCTGTCAGAGGTGACAGGAGCTCTCGAAACAACCTCCCTGGCCCTGGTGTTTTACAGCTTGCAAGCCAGGGCATCGCTGGGACGAGGCCGGAGAGGAAACCCCAGCGCATGCTGCATACTAGGCAGGCTGAGCTCCACGCACCCGCACGATGCGGACAACCCTCCCGGGGGCCACAGGCAAACAGGCTCAAAAGCCTCTGCCTAAGAGATGGGCAAGCCCTCCAGACGCCCTGCCAGGCCACCTGGACAAACCCATACACTGAAAAGCGACAGACAGAAACAGCAGGGAGTATGAACAGGCTCTCAGTGACCAGAACACAATGACGTATGACACGGGCAGGCCAAGGGGACGGTGAGTCTGGAGGCGCCTTCCCAGGGGCCCAAGGTGGGTGAGATGACTGAGGCTTCCAGCCACCTCCGGAAATGAGCCCCATGTCCCCGCCGACGTCCTCTGAACATGGGAAGGGTTCTATGGGTTTCCCTATGCTCATGTGGTGACTTTGTTTACTTTAAATGAGGACTATTTCATGATCTACCAGAATTAACATTAACATCTCAGGCCAACAGCACCTTTGTCACTGTTCAAGTTAAAACAACAACTGGAGGCTCTGTGGAGGCCTTGGCTGTGGAGGAAAGGGGTCCCTAAAGGTCCAATTCAGCTCCAGAAAGGGGGGAAAAGACAGAACTACATCCTTAGGGCCACAGGGCCCTCCTCAGCAGCATCAGATGCAGGATCTCCCCTGCCCTGCCCACCCCTACCCTGCCCCACCTCCTCCCTGCCCTACCTGGGCCCCACCCCTGCCTGGCCCCACCCTGCCCCCCATCACGCTTCTGACTCCACACCTCCTGGAAGTGGTCCTGGACGTGGAGCTCCAGCAGCTCTTCCTCAAACTTCTCGAGGGAGGGGTACAGGGTGAAGAATAAGTCGTCCAAGTGCCCCGTGATGGGCTTCTGGAGGCGAGGCTTTCGGAGAGCGTCGCCTGAAACAGCGAGGGTGCGAAAAGGATCATCCTTGGGAATAAAACACCCACTGGCAGCCACCGAGGGTGCCCACCCACCCCAGCCTCAGCCGGGGCCTGCAGCAATGAAGGGTGCTCGGGACCCCCAGACAGAGCACAAGGCCCAAGCCAAGCCTCCACAACAATAAAGCAAATGCAGATTTCATTAGCAGTCCCAAATCTACCCCAAACCTCCTCCAGGAACAGTTTTTTGTGTTGTTTTGTTTTTCATTTTTTGTTTGTTTGTTTGTTTGCTTTGTTTGTTTGTTTTGAGACGAAGTCTCGTTCTGTCGCCCAGGCTGGAGTGCAGTGGTCCGATCTCGGCTCATTGCAACCTCCACCTCCCAGGTTCAAGGCATTCTTCTGCCTCAGCCTCCCGAGTAGCTGAGATTACAGGCAACTACCGTAACACCCGGCTAATTTTTGTATTTTTAGTAGAGATGGGGTTTCACCATATTGGCCGGGCTGGTCTCGAACTCCCGACCTTGTGATCTGCCTGCCTTGGCCTCCCAAAGTGCTGAGATTACAGGCGTGAGCCGCCACACCTGGCCCAGGAACAGTTTTTATAATTCGACAACTCAAAGAACACAGATCGGAGAAGGCAAAGTGACACGTGCGGCCCTGCAGCCTGCTGCCCTGCATGGCTTCCCTCCTCTCTCTCCAGCAGGAACACGGCCAGCCACGCTGCTCCTTACTTTACTGCGTTACCTTGAACCATCTGCAAACACACTGAGCGGGCATGAGCCTGTCAAGGCAACCAGCAAAATACAGCCTGAACGGCACCACGAGAAAAGGGTCCCATCCAGAGGACAGTGGCCCCAGGGACCTAGCTCAGGGTCTTGTACAGAGCAGGCCCATGAAAAACCTTGGCTGAGAGAGGGAAGGACCCTGGGCTGCCTAGGGAGCCTTCTCCACTTGCTCTAAAGCAAAGGCTCATCCAGGAGGAGGAAGGATGAGCTTCCCAACCTACACACACCCGTGGACTCTGCCCCTTCTTTCTCCACCACTGTCATCTTCTTCTGGTCCTAGCTCCATCTCTTTCTATATTTTAACGATCTTTTACTTATGTAGATATGTAGATTTTTAAAACCTAATTTAAAGTTGGAAAAAAAAAGAAAACACTGAGGTAACACTCTATGCTGATGAAACTGCCATCAAAAGAGCACTCTACTATCCTGCTGAAGTCAGGATGGCCTTTGCCTTTGCGTATGTCAAAAGCTTTAAAATATCACTTTCTGCCCCAGTAATTCCACTTTTTGAACTTATTCAGCGAAAATAATCAAAGACAGAAGCAAAGATTTATGTGCAAGAATATTTATTGAAACTTTATTATAATAGAGAAAAATCGAAACAACCAAATGTTCAATAGCGGAATGTTCACTAAACTATTATTCATTCCTGCTGAATAAGAACAAAAAAAATCATACTGTCAAAGATTTAATAAATTGAGAAATAATCATAATATTGTAAGTGAAAAGAATAGTAACATATAAAACGATTATTATTCCATTTGATAGCAATGGTATTTAAAAGTATGTGCACTTACATGTATACATGTATATATGCAGGCAGTAATTGTGGATTATTTTCTTCTTTATAGTTTTCTATATTGTCCCCATCACAAACTCACATTAGGTTTGCCCAATGGAACAGAATAGAGATTCCAGAAATAAATTCATGCCACCTACAGCCAACTGATTTTTAAAGAGGTGCCAAGAACACACATAGAAGCAGAGCACAGAACAGTGGTTACCAGAGACTGAGGAGGGGAGGGAGAGGTTGTCAAGGGGTCATGGTACAAGTTACAATCTAAATTCTGCTGTTCCTGCACAGCAGGGTAATGATGGTTACCAGTAAGTTACCATAAAATACAAAAGAGCTAGAAGAGCAGCTTCTGAATGTCCTGACCACACAGAAATGATAAGTGTGGGAGATCATGGTCACGCAAGTACTCTCATTTGATCTACTCTACAACACATATGTGTACTGAAACATCAAACTGTTCCCCATAAATATATACAATTACAGTAAGCCAAGAAAAATTTTAACAGAATGTTTCAAAAAGCTAGGGGGATGGGGAAGGACGACAAAACTAAAATAACGGAGGACAAAGGCCATTTCCCAGACCAACTTCCTTTAGGAAAGATCACTTGTGTGCCATGGGTGCCCCATCTCAAGAGGCAGCAACTCAGTGGAGGGATCAGGGTTACCAGGCATCTGGGATGGGGCAGAAGTCAGTGTTCCTGGAAGTGGCCCAGGCTGGGAAGGAAACAGGTTCTGTGTGGCCACCCCATGACCAGGGCACACACGCACCCCCAGGCCCAACAGCCATTCCAATAGCTGTGACCCTGGTCTACACAGAGAGCTGAAGATGCAAGTCCCATGCACAGGAAGTCATCGGGGAGGAAAGATGGGTTCCCACCAGGACAGCCAGACTGAGGAGCTACATCTGCAGTAAGTAGAACCTTCCAGATTCTGGAGGGCCCAGGGAAGCCAGACAAGCCTGGGTATCCTCATTCAGCCAGCTTGGCAGGCCACGTCTTGCAAGCATCACGGGCTCTGGAGTAAAGCACCTCAGCCCAAGCCTGGCTCAGCCACCAACTTACTCTGTGACCTTCGAGAGGCCAGGCCTGAACAAAAACATAGCTGGGCCTGGTGCTAAATGTTGCCTTCGCACATCTGAAGGGCTAGCAAAGGGCAAACAGATCAGACCTCCCAGGACGCTCTACTGTAGGAGGCTTGGATCTGGGCTGAATATAAGACACAACTTGCATGATGAAAACACTAGTACTTTACCAAACCATCTCATTTTCTCCCCAAATACATCTTTATGAGCAGGCCCTATTATTGTCCCCATTTTATAAAGGAAAAACAAAAGCAAAGACTTGGAGAGGCTGGGAAACCTGCCCCGAGCTCACATTGTGGCTAGACATGGAGCAGACACCCACCACAGGTCTGTCAGCCTCCAGCATAACCCAACAAGCATCCTTTTACTATCTGAAATCATTCATTCTTTCACTCACTCATTCAACTAACCAGCCAACAGCAGCAACCAAGACAGACACGAACCCCACCATGGCAGAAGTGACCCCCCACTGCAGTGGAGGCGTTCTGCCCTTCATGCTCTGTAGCTTGGCCTACCTTTAATTTATCTGTTGCCAAGTCTCTGGCTAGGAATGGAATTCCCAATAACAACATTCTCCTATGGAAAAACACACCCCACTCTACAACAATCCATTTTATTCTGGGACCCCCACAAGCACACTACAGAGAAAATAGGGGTTGGCAGCAAACCCTTCACAAGCAAGAACCCCCTTCCCACTGACATCCATTGGAGAGCCCCTGAGATTCCCCTAGGCCCTAACAGGCTCCCACAGACGACAGTCTCCCGGGGACATAGCTCTTCTGCTAAGGATATTTAATTCACCAGAATGCACCTCAAAAAACAAGAACATTGTAATAGTGGCAGTAGAATGAAAACTAAATTTAGGAATGATTTAAGCAGGACTGAAAATGACTTTGAGCTAGTCCAGGTTTACTCTAAAACACCTTCTATTGCCTTTGGTGACTGTGGTTAGATTTGAGGTCTGCCCTTACCAAAATCCATTCAAGAGAGACCTATGACCTATCTCCTAAGAGTGCAATGAGACATCCTCAGCACCCAGCCCAGGGCCTGCTTCACAGTGTCTACTCAATAAATATTTGTTGAATAAATGAATGAATTAGTGAATATGTAAAAAGTATACACCAAACTATAAGCAGTGGTTTTCTCCACGGAGTTAAGACTAGAAGGGAAGACTTTCAGTTTTTACTAAATGTATTGAATACACATGAACTTTGTCGTTTTAAAATGGTCTTTAGCATTGTATAAAAGGGGCACACAACAGACAAGCTGCATCGGCACTGGCCAGGAATAGCCATGAGAAAGCAGCCTCAAGGCCAGGCACAGTGGCGCATGTCTGTAATCCCAGCACTTTGGGAAGCCAAGGCAGGTGGATTTCTTGATGCTTCAGCTCAGGAGTTTTGAGACCAGCCTGGGCAACATGGAGAAACCCTGTCTCTACAAAACATACAAAAATTAGCTAGAGGCCAGGCGCCATGGCTCACGCCTGTAATCCCAGCACTTTGGGAAGCCGAGGTGGTTGGATCACCTGAGGTCAGGAGTTCAAGACCAGCCTGGCCAACGTGGTGAAACCCCATTTCTACTGAAAATACAAAAATTAGCCGGGCATGGTGGTGAACGTTTGTAATCCCAGCTATTTGGGACGCTGAGGGAGGAGGATCACTTGAACATAGAAGGCGGAGGTTGTAGTGAGCCAAGAGTGTGCCACTTCACTCCTGCCTGGGCGACAGAGCAAGACTGTCTCAAAAAAAGAAAAAAAAAAAAAATTAGCCAGGCATGGTAGCACACGCCTATAGTCCTTACTACTCAGGAGGCTGAGGTGGGAGAATGACTTGAGCATGGGAGGCGGAGTTTGCAGTGAGCCAAGATTGTGCCATTGCACTCCAGCCTGAAGAAGAGCCAGACCCTGTCTCAAAAAAAAAAAAAAAAGAGAGAAAAATCTGGCTGTCATTATATATATAATTGAAAAAGTTTAAGAAGTAAAATAAAAAGAAAGTAGCCTCAGGGCCCACACGGCACTGGCACCCCAAACACAACAGAAAGGCTGGGCAAATTGTGTTTCTCTCCTAAAACAACTCCAGGAGTAGGGGCAGGGGCGGGCGGCAGGTGTTGCTGAGATACCTATCCTTTCTCTCCGAAGGGCACGTGCAGCCCTTACCTGGTGGAGTGAGTCAGTCCACCTCCCTCCCTCCCTCCGGACACCATGGCATGTGCTCGCCCTGCCCTCAGATCCCCTGCACACTAGATTTTCAACACCAGCAGTATAAAATGTCATTCATTTTGCAACGTTCTAGGCACTGCCAGCATTCATTCGGCGCCTTGGTGATGGGCCAGCTGCGGCGCTGCTCCACACCTGGAAGGCCGACTTGAGGCCAACGGGCCAGACCTCTTCCGAAGCATGGCCTTTAAGAATGAGGAGCAGGAATCATGCACCCCAGGCTCAACCTCTTTAATCCAAAACTCTGTCTCCTATCTTGTGGCCCCCTTGGCCCCAGCTGGACACAAGACACTAGGAACAAAACCAGGCCTGTCCTCTTGGGGCACCACGGCTTCTCATTTGCAGTACTAGTCACGAGGCTGAGCCAGTCCAGTGACCTGCAGGTAATTCTGTTGGTCTGCAGTTCTACTGACACCCACGGGCAAATCATAAAGTGATGACTACCCCTCCGGCTCCAAGACTCCCAGGTAGTAAGACTGACACAGCTGACTTGAAAGCAGCACACAGCTAGTCCCAAGATCAGTATCCACCAGGCAACATCTCACAGCTAGTCCCAAGATCACTATCAACCGGGTGACATCTCACAGCTAGTCCTGAAGATCAGTATCAACCAGGCGGTATCTCACAGCTAGTCCTGAAGATCAGTGTCTACCAGGTGACATCTCACAGCTACTCCCTAGATCAGTATCCACCAGGTGACATCTCACAGCTAGTCCCAAGATCAGTATCCACCAGGCAACATCTCACAGCTAGTCCTGAAGATCAGTATCTAACAGGCAACATCTCACAGCTAGTCCCAAGATCAGTATCAACCAGGCAGCAGCACACAGCTAGTTCCAAGATCAGTATCAACCAGGTGGCAACTCACAGCTAGTCCTGATGAACAGTATCAAGCAGGCAACATCTCACAGCAGCGAATACAGGGGCCCTCCCTGGCCAGCAGAGCAGGGGCCAGAAGGACAAGCCACAGACCAGGTCTCAGAGCCAGACACAGGTTTTCATGTTCTCTTTGCTCAACACAACAGCAGTGACAATGAGGCCTTCCCTCTGTCTCCTACTTCCTTTCAGAGGATTGCAGGCAGATTACAGGGGTAATAAGACACCCCGAAGCGGGTGTGGAGAGCACTTATAGCTCAGTGAGCTAGGACAGACCCAGACTGCAACCCCACACTTGCTCTTGTTCAGAGTTCATTCCTCCCTTCTCATTTCTCACCCTCTCCTCCCTGGAATGCTGGAAAAACAGTGACTTCACAATGATGATGTCCACCATAGACCTATCGAAGAAATTAACTAACTCAGATAATAACATCTACACCCCGGCACCAACCAGAATGCCTGTGAGACGCACAGGGCTGTCATCGCCGACAACCAGGGACCCGTGGTGGAGCCGAGCTGCATCCTTTTCTTCAGGGTCCAGAATGAGCCAAACTCTCAGCACAGCACTGCTCTCGGTCCCCGCCCCTCACACACAAGGTCAAATCCTGCTCTTCCTGGAACCCAGCGGGGAGTCAGTCACCCAAGACACCCAAGGTTCTGGTGGTGCCAGGAAATCTCCAGCACACGACAGGTAGAAGGAGGTTGGTGTGTCCCTTCTCCTGGAGTTCTCAAGAAAGCCACACAAAAGTCTCCAGAAGTGCCTGGAAGAAGCATGCGGCCCAGGCCATGAGGATCGCCCAGCAGATTCCTACAGCAGAGCACACCCCCAACACTCCCATGGCTGCTGGGGTAGACCCAATTCCACCACCAGAGAATCAACTTCTGAAAACCACACCAAGACAGAGCCCTTGTCCTTTAACACGAATTTCAGTTTCCAAAAATCCTCAAGTCACTGCACACCCATGTTCACAGCAGCCAGAAGGTGGAAGCAACTCAAGTGTTAACTGACAAAACAATCGGCAGAACATGGTCCATCCATAGACCGGAATATCATCCAGCCTTAAGATGAAAAGGAAGGAAACTGGGACACACACTATAACATGGATGAGCCTCGAAAACATTCCGCTCAGAACTTTGAAGACATTTCACTCTCAGGATGAACAGAGCAATTCCCCTCTCTTCCTAAAGAATGCCGGCCACTGAAGGACAAGGACTGCATGATCCCAGTACTATGAGGTCCCTAGAGTCATTGAAATCATGAAGACAGAAAGCAGAAGGGTGGCTGCCAGAGGCTAGGGGAGTAGGGAATAGGGAGTCAGTGCAGAAGGGGACAGAGCTTCAGCCAGGGAAGAAGAAAGAGCTCGGGGATGGATGGTGCTGGCGGCTGCACTACAATGTGAATGTACTTATTGCCACTGAACTGTACATTTTAAAAGGGCTAAGATGGCCAATTTTATGTTATCCTTATTTTACCTTAATTTAAAAATCATCATCATCATCATCAGGTCACTGATGTGATGCTGTGTGGGTGAGATCCAGCCAGTGGTCTTCCTAGCTATGGTCACAGAGACTTGAACTCTGTCTCTCACGAAAGCATTTTCCCAACCAAAGCAGCCAGAAATGACTCGAAGGATGTGAGACACCACTTAGGAGGGAAACGGAAACTAGACTGCCATTCCATCCTCCTCCACCCCCCACAACCCCAGCCAGGCCGTCCTGCTGAGCTGCAGAGGGGCGCTCGGCCCACACTGCCCCCAGAAGAGCCCAGTGCCTTCAAGGTTTCACTGTGAACTAGGACAGACTCACCTCACCAAGTGGAGAGAATCAAAGACGCCCTTACCAGATTCTCCATGAGCTGGAAGCAGGCCAGGGATCTGCTGCAGACCAGACACCAGAAGGTTCTCAGGAAGAAGGTGGAACGCAGGCTCCAGGGCCGGGTGTGGCTTCAGCGTGTACTGCAGGCTGCAGTTCTCAATGAGGGTCATGTGCTTGTTTTCTGGGGAAGAAAATACCAATGTGATCAATTGATAGCTGAAAGCAAAGGTGCTTCCAGTCAAACCAGCCAATAAACAAAGAATGTTAGAAACACCACAAACAGGAAAGGGACTTTTCTAGGGAGAGTGAAGTAGTGCTCTGTTCAGCCTCAAAGTGAAAGGCACTGATCTTTAATATCCTTCTCTGGTAAAGTTACAATGTAAAACATTTTTTGATTTTTTTGTTTTTCTTTTTTTTTGTTTTTAGAGACAGGGTGTCACTCTGTTTGCCCAGGCTGGAGAGCAGTGGTGTAATCATAGCTCCCTGGAGCCTCAAATTCCTGGGCTCAAGTGATCCTCCTACTTGGCCTCCCAAAGTGCTGGGATTACAGGCATGAGACACCACGCCTGGCCTGGAGGTGCAGTTTTTAATCCAACATAAAATCTCTCCCACCCACTACTTCCCTCAGTCTCCTGAGAGCACAGACAGGCATAGGCTATGCAGTTTCCCCAGGTCTCGCTGGTCCCTGCCATCAGAGGGGCCTGGAGGACACCCTGGCCCGAGGCCTGCCTGCCTTTGCGTGTCAGCACTTGTATCCACCAAGCCCCAAAAGGAGCAGGGCAGCACTGGAGGGAGGCCAGCAGCATCAGAGACGGAGCCCTGTCCTCAGGGAGGTGCCACTTTCCTGGAGTGATGGCTAAGACCAAACATGTGGATACGGGAGAACTGGATCCGAACCACGGGACAGGTGTGGGTAAAGCATGAGGGGAAACCTGAGGAAGAAAAAGGGCATGAAGGAAAGACCCCGGAGAAATGACACCTGGGAGGAGCATGGTTACACCACAGGGCAGGCAGGCCCTGAAGGTGGAAGGAACAGCATCCCCAGAAACGGGGGTGTGGGGAGAGGCACACCCCCGAAACACAGGGCCTGGGCTGCCCTCCTCACATTCCCACCAAACGGCCAATCTTGCTCAGGCCTGATTTTTCTCCAGTGACAGGAAGTCCACCACTTCCCGAGGCACAGGGCATGCACGTGGTCTCAGGCGGCTCAAGTCCCAGCTGTGGCCGGGCCAGGGACAGCTGCTGAGAGTCACAAGTTCAGCTCATTCATGTTCTGATTTCATAAAGAGCTAAATATGAACTACTGTATTATTAGAAAAAGAAATTTGTGAAAAACTAGGTCTGCCACAGTGGCTCACGCCCATAATTCCAGCACAGGTGGATCACCTGAAGTCAGGAGTTTGAGACCAGCCTGACCAACATGGTGAGACCCCATCTCTACTAAAAATACAAAATTATCCAGGCATGGTGGCGCATGCCTGTAATCCCAGCTACTTGGGACGCTGAGGCAGGAGAATCGCTTGAACCCGGGAGGCAGAGGTTGCAGTGAGCCGAGATTGCACCACTGCAATCCAGCCTGGGTGACGGAGATTCCATCTCAAAATAAAAAAAAAAAAGAAATTAGTGAAACACTGTATTTTTTTAGTACCTAACCACTTCAAACATGGAATCTGCTTACTTTAAAACTTAAAATACTGCTAAAGGCATTTGACCTGAGTGGCTAGTCAGGAGTCACAACCTCTCCAGGGGGCAGGGCACACAGGAGAAATAGGAAAAGACTCCAAATGCTCAGACCTCAGACCCAGCCACCCGCTTCAGGATTTTGCCCTACGAATTCACGCACACACTCAGGGGAAGGGCGGACACCCACTGCAACGCGGTTTCTAACCTTTTCTTTTTATTTTTTTATTTGAGACGGAATCTTGCTGTCACCCAGGCTGGAGTGCAGTGGCATGATCTCGGCTCACTGCAACCTCCGCCTCCCGAGTTCAAGCAATTCTCCTGCTTCAGCCTCCCCAGTTGCTGGGATTACAGGCACCCACCCTCACACCCAGCTAATTTTTGTGTTTTTAGTAGAGACGGGGTTTCGCCATGTTGACCAGACTGGTCTTGAACTCCTGACCTTAGGTGATCCGCCTGCCTTGGCCTTCCAAAGTGCTGGGATTACAGGCGTGAGCCACCGCGCCTGGCCCAACCTCTTCTTACAGAACCACCTAAGGGTCGGGTATGCAGGTCTATTCAATCAATCATGATACATCAATTCCACGAAATACCACAGAGCTGTAAAAAGAGTGAGTGCTTTCTGTGTACTGATAGGAAACATTCTTCTAGATAAATTGTAAGGGAAGAAAGCAAGGTGTGGAACACTGAGTAAGAAGAGGTCAAGAATCAGATGCAATACTGGACATGCGCATTAGCTTCTGTGTCCGTAAAACGACCCCGGAAGGGTCTGTTATCGGGGCAGCCCTGATGAAATAACAGCAAAAGTTCCTTTTTCTCACTGTTTTCCTTCAGTCCGTTTATCTATGGGTATAGCTGCTTTAAAGGAACCAGATGGCAGGGATGCCACCAGAGCTTCTTGACCCCTGACCAAATACCAGAGAGAGACAGAGCCCCACAAAACTGCTGCAAACTAGAACAGGTGAGCCCCAGTTGCCTTTAGACCATTAGCATATCATTCTAATGCTAAAGACCATTCTCCAAGAGAAGACTGCCACGTGTTCTGTACAAGCCATGCCTGGAGAAGCACGTGATGATCTGCGTCGGAGTGCCTGGAGTCCCACCCTCCCAGCCCGTACCCGGTCCTTCATCTCCATGCCTCCCACTGTCCAGGGAGAAGGTGCCTTTAAAGCAAGGGCTCCCTTCTCCACTCCCTGGCCAGTGAGTAAAACCTGACTACCTTTTCCAATTGGATATTCTTTCTTTGCAGCCAATACAAAGTGGGAAAAGAACTCAGTTCGCCAGTGACAGATCCACAAGAACCCAAAGAGAGAGGTTACCTGGTAGCAGGTGAAGGGATGGGGAAAGGAGACCTCACTCTGAACTTTTTATATGTATGTATGTATATATATATATATATATATATATATATATATATATATATATATTTTTTTTTTTTTTTTTTTTTTTTTTTTTTTTTTGAGACAGGGTCTCACTGTCGCCCAGGCTGGAGTGCAGTGGTTCCATCATGGCTCACTGCAGCCTCAAACTCCTGGGCTCAAGCAATCCTCCCACCTCAGCCTCCCAAGTAGCTATGACCACAGGGGCGCACCGCCATACCCAGTTAATGTTTGTATTTTTTGTAGAGATAGGGTCTCACTATGTTGCCCACGATGGTCTCAAACTCCTGGCCTCAAGCAATCTGCCCACCTCAGCCTCTCAAAGTGTTGGGATTACAGGTGTGAGCCACTGCACCCAGCACTTTTTTATACTTTTGGATTCTGAATCATGTGAGTGTATTGCCATTACCAGCAA
Organism: Symphalangus syndactylus; assembly: GCF_028878055.3. Taxonomy (NCBI): domain Eukaryota; kingdom Metazoa; phylum Chordata; class Mammalia; order Primates; family Hylobatidae; genus Symphalangus; species Symphalangus syndactylus. The sequence goes on along the minus strand of NC_072444.2, from coordinate 30,944,105 downwards.
ATTTTGGGAAATGCCCACTGCAAGGATGAGTGAAGGGCCCCGCAGCAGGTTCCTCCTCACAGCCTCCACTCAGGGCCAACAGCTTCCACACGGACGCACGGACGTGTGGACTGTGGACATGGAGTGAACACGGTGGCTGTCTACTTTGTTCTAAGAATATCTTCTGGAGAGAAAATCCCAGCATATGAATAATTAGATTCAGTTGAAAAATAACCTAAAAGCCAATCTTCAGCAATGAAGTTTCTGACTGGTTGTTCTCAGTAAACTAAAAGTAATATCCTGAGCCCCCAGTGGACTGAAGGGACCTCCTCTTGGCCTAGAGGACTCCAGAGCAGCCTTGAAAACTGAGGTCCGGGAGTGACAGGAGGGGGACCACACAGGCCTCCACATGCCCCGGCCCATGCTAACCACCGTTAGCCTTTCTTCCCTCAGGACTGGAACCAGCCCTTCTAGAGACTCCACCGCTGCCGCTGCCCCTCTTCTGGATAGTCCACAGAGGGCATGCAGGGAGGGCTTTTGTGTCCCCTTTTTCGCCTTCTGACATCAAGGGGCCAAGAACTTCCCCCTCAGGTCCCGCTAGTGCCACCACGTTTTGAACACTGTGTCCCATGAAGCGGCACGGGACTCAGCTGCGCACGTGCACGCTTCTCTTGTAAACACGCATGGCTCCTCCTGGGCTTATTAAAATAAGCAGACTCACCCCCACTCAGCAGAAATTCCTCTTCCCCCTGCCCCTCCCTCAAAGGGTCTGTTTCTGGCTTCTGGCCGGAGGCTACACTTCCCAGCCTGTCAGAAAGGCCAACGGCAGGCTGCAGCCCTTTATGAGAAATGAAGCTCTCCTTTCCAGTCTCAGGAACCTCATCACTCTTCAGCTGACATCTCCTATCACGAGATTGTCACCAAGACCAGTGAGGGGCAAAAGGAGTAGGTTTGACGTTTTGTTTTGTTTTGTTTGAGACAGGGTCTCACTCTGTCACCCAGGCGGGAGTGCAGTGGTGCAATCTCACCTCACTGTAATCTCTGCCTCCTGGGCTGAAATGATTCTCCCACCTCAGCCTCCTGAGTAGCTGGAACTACAGGCACACACCACCACACCTGGCTAAGTTTTTGTATTTTTTATAGAGACAGGGTCTTACTATGTTGCCCAGACTGGTTTCAAACTCCTGAGAGCTCAAGTGATCCACCTGCCTCAGCCACCCAAAGTGCTGAGATTACAAGCCTGAGCCACCGTGTCCAGCCAGGTTTGACTTTTAACACAAGCCATGAGGCACACATGACATCCGCTTCGAGGAATCCAGGCAGCATCTCACCTCAAGGAGACAGAAAGTCACCCTCCCCAACACACCCACCTCCAGCCACTCTTCCCCACCCACACTCCCCCAACTGCTAGGCAAGCACAGCCTCTGTGCTCTGAGCCTCCCTGATGTCCTTCTAGCCCATCTCCACCCCTCCCACCACACACCCTTCCTGTCATCCTCCAGGCAGGCAGCAGCAGAGCAGACCATCATCCCCATCCCTCTGAAATGGCTCCCTCTGGCTGCCTGGGAACGCCTGGTCACAGAGGAACAGCAGAAAGTTCCCCACCAACCCCTGCTCTGCTCTAAGGCAGCCTCTCAGCCATGGGGCCTCGCCATGCTGGAGATAACCGATGGCTGTGCGGTCAGAGGTTTCAGACAGCCAGTGGCTGGTGACAGAGAGCTACTACTTCATCTGGTGAGCAGAGCTGTTCCCCTCCCTCCAGGCGGCTCTCACAGGCACTCCCGTGCTCATCCCCACAAACCAATGCCCTCCCTCAGGGCTGGTGTGTTTCAGTTCTTTACTTTCTGCCAAAAGTCCAAGGTCACGAAACATCTGCCAAAACCTCTTAGATAAATTAGCTAAGCGGACAGCGGTTTACACTGAGAAAGATCCCATTCAGAGCTAAAGGTGGGGAACACTCATGGAAGGCACGAGAGCAGCGAGTGCTGCCAAGGCCAGGCCTGGCTCTTACGCTCTGCGGGGTCCTGGAGAAGCGGGTGCAGGAGGGCTCTGGGGGTGCCATGGTACAGCCGCAACCTGGAAGACAGGACCCAGAGAACATTCGTCAGCCACGTGCGTACTTCTCAGAAGGAAAGCACGTGGAGGCCTCAGCCACCACCACACCCACCAGAGCTTTCTAAACTCCGCCAGTCCCATCCTCTGCGGAATGCAGAGGCAGCTGAGGCCAGCAGCAGCTCCCCAAGCCCTCGGTGCTCGTGGCCAAGCATGTCTGGCACACACGCAGCCCCAACCCAGGCAGCCTGAGAACTGAGGACCTTTCCTGGAAAACACCATGGAAATCTGTAAAACTCTGAAATGTCTCAAGAAAGTCAACATCTGAGGAATTTCCACAGCTGTATATCTGGAGCAGTGGTTCTCAAGCAGCAATGATTTTGCTCCCTAAGGCACATTTGGCAATGTCTGGAGACATTTTTTTTCGTTTGTCACAACTGGGCCGGGGGGCAGGGAGGCGGTGCCCTGGCATCTAGTGAGTTGCCAGGGATGCTGCTAAACATCCTACAGCACAGACGAAAGCCCCACAACAGCAAACAATTATCCATTCAAAAGTCAGTGGTGTCAAGCTTGAGAAACCCTGATTTGGAGTAAACATGTAGGGTTTAACCCTGGCTGAAAGGATGATGCACCAGCCTATCCACCCGTACGTCCAGCTCCTACACAGAGCCTGGCACGCGGCAGACACCCAGCCAGCATGTGCTGAATGAACACCTACTGCCCGCCAGGCACCTGTGAAAAACACATCGCTCAATATTCAAGCAGAACTTACGAGATATGCATTATCATTACCCCTCACATACAGATGAATAAATTCAGGGTCCAAGAGCTCAAATCACTTGCCTGAAGTCCCACGGAGAATCAGTGCTAGAGTAGGACTTTGGCCCATATCCATACTACCTCAAATCCATCGCTCGTGGCCAAAGCCGGCCCTTACTCCGGCCTAAAGAACAATTCCTTAAGTCACTTAGAAATGGCAAACCCAGCCGGACACAGCGGCTCACATCTGTAATCCCAACACTTTGGGTGGCTGAGGCGAGCAGATCTCTTGAGCCCAGGAGTTCGAGACCAGCCTGGGCAACATAGGGAGACCCTGTCTCTACTAAAAATACAAAAATTAGCCAAGCATAGTGGCACACACCTGTAATCCCAGCTACGTGGGAGGGTGACACACAGGAATCGCTTGAGCCTGGAAGCGGAGGTGGCAGTGAGCCAAGATTGCACCACTGCACTACAGCCTGGGTGACAGAGCAAGACCCTGTCAAAAAAGGCAAACCCCCAAGCAAGACACATCCCACACTATGCTATTATGGACACACAACTTTAGATGACAAACATACGGTTTTTTACTGCCACCGTAAGACGAGCAGTTAAACCACCATAGAAAGATGCTGGAATTTGGCCAGGCGCAAAACCCCATCTCTACTAAAAATACAAAAATTAGCCAGACATGGTAGCAGGTGCATCACTTGAGGTCAGGAGTTCGAGACTAGCCTGGCCAACATGGCAAAATCCCGTCTCTACTAAAAATACAAAAATCAGCTGGGCATGGCACCTGTAATCCCAGCTACTTGGGAGGCTGAGGCACGAGAATCGCTCGAACCCGAGAAGCGGAGGTTGCAGTGAGCCGACATTAAACCACTGCACTCTAGCCTGGTCGACAGAGTGAGACTCTGTCTCAAAAAAAAAAAAAAAAAAAAAAAAAAAAAAAAAAAAAAGACAGACGCTGGAAAACCCCACGGTTGTAGAAACAAGGCAGGTACCTTTTGTCCTGGGAAGCAGAGGTAGGAGAGTCCGGGTGGTTGCTGAAGATCCGAAGGATTCCAAACCCACAGGACAATGTCTGGAGGCTCCCATCCCGTTTCTTGCCCTCAGCGACCACTTCCACCACAGCCACGATATGAGGGTGGTTTAGGGATGTGTGAAAATACAAGGGCTGCAGAACAGAAGCCAGAGGATGGTCTGAGTGTTCAGGACACATACAAAGAGGACATGGGCGCTGTCCCCACCCCCGAGACCGCCTTCCTACACGTGCCACAGCATCAGGAACCCTCTACCATGCCCTTATGTGGTGCATCATATCTCTGCAGGATGCCAGGGAAGTGGGCACACTGAGGTGACTCCCACAGATTCGAATGTTGGTGTCAGAGCTCTTTATTCCAGAGCACCTAACATCGAGGGCATCAGACGTCTGCTTCCGCTCCAGGAACTTTCCATCCCCTAGGAGTTCCACCACAAGAAACATCAACAGACTCCAGGCCCACTGGAGCAGAAAGGGGCTAGAGCGGCTATGCACCCAACCCTGCAGGGGGACATACCAGGTAGGACCATGGTTAGATCAGCCCAAGACATAACACATCCACCACTACAAACACATGCATGTGCTGATCAATTCACGCTCCCAGCATCGCCTGACACTCAACACAGACAACTTCAATCACACCTTCCCAGTGCTGCTTCGTGCGTAACCATTTTGAGTTCCATCTGAACTGTATTTAAACTATTAACAAGAAGAATCCTTAGATTTCTTTATGTGCTAAGTAATTATCCCCAGTTCAGAGCCCAAAAGACTAAAGTCTTTTTATGCCAAAAATCACCTTGAAATCATTTTATTAAAAGATTTCTCAGGATCTAAGCCAAGTAGATGATATTCAAATTGATCTCAAAAGGTTTTCCACTCACACCTTCCCATTCCCAACATGCAAATGGCCAGCCTCTGCCTCCACCTTCCTGCCAGGCCCAGGAAGAGGAGGCCTGGGAAGACAGCACAGAAGACTCAAACCCCTCTCAGCATCTCATACGGGCACTCCCACTTGGGAATGAAAGCACCTTCACTCTGCTGCTGCTTTTCTATTGCGTTAAATTCAATGCAGTTGTTTTTATTTAAAATTAAGGGGCCTGGGGTGGTGGCTCGCACCTGTAATCCCAGCACTTTTGGGAGGTCGAGGCAGGAGGATCACTTGAGCTCAGGAGTTCAAGATCACCTGGCAACATAGCAAAACCCCATCCCTACCAAAAATACAAAAATTAGCCAGGCATGGTGGTGCACACCTGTGGTCCCAGCTATTTGGGAGGCTGAGACAGGAGGATCACTTGAGCCTGGGAAGCAGAGGTTGCAGTAAGCCGAGATCACGCCAGTGCACTCCGGCCTGGGTAACAGAGTGCAACTTTGTCTAAAAAAAAAAAGAAAGAAAGAAAGAAGGAATGCCGTAAGCACAGTAGACAGAGATGGAGCCACTGACTGAGTTTGCTAATCAACAGGGAATGCACATCCCCAGGCATCAGGAGGGAGCCCATACCCCAACACCCCAGCTGGGGGGCAAAGCACAGGTCACCAGCTGAGCACAGAGACCGCCCCCATAAGGCAGAAAGAGGTAAGGAGAGCCGAGGCTGGTCTTCCGCTCTATGACTTAAACTTGGAATAATCCTCCTATTAACGAGTCATTACCATGGTGTCACCGAGAAAACGTTTACTGTAATCACAGACTGTCAGCTCAGGATAACAGAGAGATGCATTAAAACATCAGCCATGAGATATAAATCGTTATTCTATTATCTTTTATTGCAATATGATGAAATAATGACCACTTACAGCTGACAGGTGGTTGGACTAAGAGAGAATTATGTTTGTTTCCAAGACTCAAGAACTGCTTTTAAAAAGCCCCACTGCAAAGTCAAGTTGGTCATTATCTCACCTTTTCTATTTGTACCTGTGTGTATCAGTCTTACGAACACTACCCATTTTTTCTACTGGCAATAAAGCAAACATTTTCAACTCTGATACAGAGCAACAACAATCTGCAGCCCAGAGGTCACCTTGAAATTTCTCTACCTGAACCAGGTGGAACCCGCGGCTAAGGGCATGTCCCCAATACAAGTTTATGGCTATGTCTCTCCCTTCTGTTTATCACTAAAAATAATCACTCTGAGGCCAAAAACAACAACAACAACAGCAACAGAGCCCCAGAGCTGCTTGTCTCAGCTGATCCAACCTTAGAATGTAAAGAATCCATCTTTAATCAGAAGAGTCAGCCACTCCAAGTGCAGCATGTTTGAAAAGTTCAGATGGTTGTACCAGTACAATTACTGATTGATAAGGACATATGCTCTTTTCCAAAAATCATTTATTGACCCTCCAATGTGGGAACAGCCCCAAGCTAAAGAATTTATAAGGAATCTGGAAAACACAAGTCAGCTTTCAAAAAGCTGGAGCCTTGAAGGCTTCATAAACGACAGATGAGGCAGGCACAAAACTGCGAGCAACAGAGCCACATGGCTGCACCCCTCGGGTCACCCCGGCAAGGTCACATTCGATCAGGTCACTGGTGCCTGATCACCCAATTCCCGCCTTACTCAGCCAGGCAGCACCCAGCTGAGGAATACCTGTACACACGCCCTTCAGTCTAGGGAAACTTAAGGAATGCCACTGCCATACATTTGGAAAGGAACATTCTCTGTATCAACTAAAATTGCATGATTAAAAGGTTAAGTCAAGCCCATCAAATCGCCTCCAAGGGAAGGCCACTTGAGACAGAGGGAGACAGGCTCTCTGTCACCCCTGCATCGCAGCTCACTTATCTGCACTGGTCAAGTTTCCTCCTTGACAGCATAAACAGATTAATAAATCATTTAAATGCTCCTGTCTTAATGCCTTCATCTTCAAAAACACGGACACCATTTTGCCTCGGGGCCAAGTTTCCATTTTTCACCTGCGGTGATGGAAGTGGAATTGGGCCTCTGCCGATGTGCCTGGATGAAGAGGCTGCAGCCGGGCACCCCTATGGCACGGCCACGTGACCTGGCACCTGCATGACATGGGCTCCTCAGACAATGCTGGGCAGCAAGGCCAGAGAGGAGCTGAGCAGGAACAGAATGAGTCCCTTCCAAAGAACTCTCTCAATAAGCCTTTAAACAGGATATCTTCAGCCAGGCAAACAATGCAGAGACTTCATGCAGTTCCTACCCTCCGGCTCAGAATCACACTGCGGGTTCGGACGGCTTCCCAGACACTACTCCTCAAAGACAGCAGGGATCGGGGGAGCCCATCGATTTCCACAGCCAAGCATCATGACAGGGACAGGGACAGCCCCCTGCCCCACGAATTATCCAGCCCACAATGTCAGCGGTGCCAAGGTCGAGAAACTCTCATTTGGAGTAAAAATGTAAACTTTAATCATGGCTGAAAGGATAATACATCATCTTATCCATCTCTGCACGTCCAGCTCCTAAACAGAGCCTGGCACGCAGAAGACCCTTAACCAACGTTTCCTGAATAAAAACTACTGCCCACTGGGTCCCGGCTTATGGAAAAGCACATGACTTAATACTCCAGCAGCACTTAGGGGATGCACACTCTTATCTCTCATGAGCAAATGAATGAAGTCAGGAGGAGTTTATTTCTTTCTTGCAAATTAATTTAATTTCTTTTTTTTTTTCATAGGTTTTTGGGGAACAGGTGGTATTTGGTTACATGAGGAAGTTAGTGGTGATCTGTGAGGTTATGGTGCACCCATCACCCGAGCAGTATACACTGGACCTAATCTGTAAGGTTTTTTTTGTTTGGTTTTTCTTTTTTGAGACAGAGTCTTGCTCTGTCACCCAGGCTGGAGTGCAGTGGCGTGAATCTCAGCTCACTGCAACCTCCACCCCCCGAGCTCAGGCGATTCTCTAGCCTCAGCCTCCCAAGTAGGTGGGATTATGGGTGTGTGCCACCACGCCCAGCTAATCTTTATATTTTCAGTAGAGACAGTGTTTCACCATGTTGGGCCAGGCTGGTCTCAAATTCCTGACCTCAAGTGATCCATCCACCTCAGCCTCCCAAAATGCTGGGATTACAGGCATGAGCCACTATACCCGGCCTCATTGTGTAGTCTTTTATCTCTTACCCTCTAGGATCAAGGAGTTTAAATCACTTGTCTGAAGTCCCACAGGGATCAGTGATGGAGCAGTTTGCTAGCCCATCCTACCTCAACTCCAACACCCATGGCAAAAGCCAGTTCTCCCTCTGGCCTAAAGAGCAACTCCTTGGCTTACTTAGAAAAGTAAGTGAGCAAACATGATTACAACCCAAAGCAAGAAATATCTAACCCCAGCTCTACCAAAATAAAAACATTTGGCTGGGTGTGGTGGTGCATGCCTGTAGTCCCAGCTACTTGGGAGGCTGAGGAAGGAGGATCACTGGAGCCCAGGAGTCCAAGGCTGCAATGAGCTATGATTGCACCATTGCACTCCAGCCTGGGCAACATAGTGAGACCCCATCTCTTAGAAAAGAAACATCCCACACTATGCTGCTATGAACACACAACAACAAAATTGACAAACTTACAGCTTTCCATTGTCCCCAGATGACTGACGGTTCAATCAGTGTAAAATTAAACACTGGAAACATCACAGAGACCAATCATTTCTCCTTCTAAAAACCATTTTCTTTTGTCCTCTCATTTCAGGTTCCAAGACCACGATAGTGGTTTCCATTGTGCCACAGAGGAAATCAGCCCTCCCCAGCTGCAGACAGACGGGCACACAGGGCCCGAGTTGGCCTCCTAGAGCCATAGAACCTCCCTCTGTGGAAGCAGCTCGCTGGGACACGAAGCTGGCTTCTTGCTTTTGTTGTGATGATGTCCAGGACATGCCTGCCCTCTGCCGAGCAACAGCAAGAGCACAGGAGCAGCAGTTGGGCTCTGCAGCCAGGGCTTCCTGCAAGCTCCAGAGCCAGGCCCAAGAATCCAGGCCCTGGAAGGGCTCGCAGGAGTTTCACGTGGGTTATGCTGATACTCCTTGACAGCATCCACTTTTCAATGGGAAATTATAGCACGCTCATTGCTCTGACAAGTAAGAGCCGCTCAAGAGGGGCTTTCTCATGGCTGTGATGACGGGAAGGAGCATAACCCAATTACCTGCGTCCCTCTGCCAGGGCAGGTGACTGCCCTGCTGCTTTGCTGACACTGGGGCTGGTGCGCTCTGGGAGGAAAGATTCCCCTGATGGGGGTTTAAGCTGTTGCTGGAGAACCACGAGGATTCCTGCCCAGTAACTCCCCCCAAATAAATAAAGGAGGGAAAAGAAGCCCGTCACCCAACACCGGCCACAGTCATTAAGGAAAGAATCCAAGGGAAAAGTATGTCCACCTCAAAAAGAAAACTGAGAAACTGCACAGGACCATGGCCTCCAGGATTATTTTTTAAAAGACACTTTTTTAGAAGTTGAATGAATGATTTGCTGGCTCAGAGGAAGTGAAAGGCAATTCCTCTCCACCAAGAAAGGTCTCAGGGAACACGGAATTCTGAGCTCAGAGCTGAAAGGTGTCTGGGGACTGCCCTCCTGCATATGGGCCCAGTGCAAATAATTCATCATTTGCAGAAAAAAAAACCACCCAGCTCTGGATCAAGACAAGCCTTCTGTGTTCCAAGTCTTCTTCAGGACATCGTTGTTTGCAAAATCATGCCACAGCCCCTTCTCTCGGGGTCACGTGTGACGCGGGCACTCCACAAAACCCAAGCATGCGGGTCCATGCGCTACCATGTGGGGGCTAGACAGCCGCAGGTCCTCCAAATGCGGTCCCCTGCTACCGGCAGCTCACCAACCCCAAAGCAGATCCCCCCAAACCAATGCTGATAGGCAAAGACCAGAAAACACAGGCAATTAGTAAAACCAGAGAAAGATTTTTGCCAAGTATCAGAATCACCCCTAAAAAGGGCAAAGGGTGTTTTATGAACCTCTATTTCCACGGGGGTGTAGACAGAGCAATTAGCAGATAGGGTGCGAATATGCTGCCACACCCTCACACCTATGAATGCCCACTCCTGGGAGCACTCTGTGCTTCATCCACACTTGAGAGCAGATACATGTGTACATGGATGCACACACGTTTGCACACACAGTTAAATAAGTTAACTAGTTAACTAAGCTGGAACAAAACCTTTGCCATGTATGAGAATGCCAAGGAGATGGAGGAAACTGCCTGGCACAGAACATGCTGCTCAACAGCATGGCAGGAGGGATTCATTCCTGGGGCACCACTGGCCTCTGCTGCCTGCACAGGGCATAGCAGCTGCAGACAGCAGGCTCCATGAATAGCACGGGGGCTTCAGCATCACCCTCACAGCTGAAAGTGCCCTGGCCACCCCACGCTGTCCTTGCTGCATCCCCTTCTTCAGTGATTCCAAGTCCAAGGGTGCAGATTTTTCCAGAGGTTTTAAGGGCTATGTTCTACTAGTCCCCCGGGCCCATCCCCAGCCTCAACAGGAGACGCACCCAGATGACGGGCCAAGGCTGAGCCACGTGGCTCCCAGTCGGCTGCCCTTGGAGCCACCAGCACAGGTATTCCAGACTCCGAAAAGCCACCAGCTCCTAGTCTCCCTAACACATCTGAATCGTGAACTGCACAGGCAGCATGACACGCAGCTGCCAGGATGTGGTGAAATGCAAGTGCTACCCAACTTCCGCCGCAACGGAAGCCCTCGGGGTGCGTGAGTGTAATCCCGAGAAAGGCAGAGAGAAGCATCCATTCGAAGCATCCATTCCAAAGACCATCCTACCATGCGACCGGAATTCTACAGGGATCAGGATTCTACAGCCCAGAGAGTAGGGAGCTGGAGGCCCCCACTTCTGGCCTGCACAGCACGGATCCTTAGGAAGGTCTGAAGCCTCTCTAAACGGAGAGCTGAAGTCAGAGGGGGTCAGGGAGGAGGAGGGAACCGGCCCCAGCACCTCTGTGACTGCAAGGCACCCCTGGTTTCAGAGCATACTCCATCCCTCAGCATTCTACAGAACATTTCAGAACAAAATGCAGGGCTCCTCAGAAGCAGGAGGTCACGGAGGCCACAGCAGGTAGTGCCATCAGATGCACAGGGCCGTCGCTCCCGCCCCTACCCGCCACATGGGAATAAGCTGGTGGAGTTATTCCATCTTCATGCACCTCAGTGTCCTCCTCTTTAAAATGGGTACTGGATCACGAGGTCAGGAGATTGAGACCATCCTGGCTAACATGATGAAACCCCGTCTCTACTAAAAAATACAAAAAATTAGCTGGGTGTGGCGGCGGGCGCCTGTAGTCCCAGCTACTGGGGAGGCTGAGGCAGGAGAATGGCGTGAACCCGGGAGGCGAAGCTTGCAGTGAGCCGAGATCACGCCACTGCACTCTAGCCTGGGCGACAGAGCGAGACTCCGTCTGAAAAAAAAAAAAAAAAATGGGTACACAGGATACTGACCTCCACAGGAGGATGACAGGCATGAAATGACAGCATGCTTCCCAGCCGATGCCTGGCCACAGGAAGAGCCTCCCGCAAAAGGATGGCTACCTTCACCACCCGCCTCACGGCTGTCACAACACCAGGTTTCCGGGGGCTCACTGTGCACACCTGAGGAAGCTAAAGCTAAATAGCTCTATCCCCAGCAGTTGGCCCAGCACTGCCAGCACCGGGAACTCACGGCGAGCCTCCCACCACAGTGCAGGCACGAGGGGACCCCCTGCCCACGATGAAACAGCACTCTAAGGGTTCACCCACAGTCACACACGTGATTTACAACATGAAACCTTTTCTGACACGGCTGACCAGAGAGACCTCTAAGAGGTATTTGCATAAGCTGTTTGACAACCTTAATGTCAGACACATCTTTAGCTGTCAAGACATACACTCTAGCAAGGCTTTTTATTGAAGCTTCGCGACCTCTGGGGTCATTCTCTCCCTCTACTACCCATGGAAGGAAGGGCAAGAGTCAGTACCCATCCATGTCAAGACACACATAATCCAAGCACTGGGTGATGGTGGGGTACGGAGAGCAACGAGCTCGTGGCCCAAGGTGGGGGTACTGACTGGCCAGAGCAGGCCCCCACAGAAAAGGCACACCTGGGCAGTGGTTACCTAGAGTAACGTCTCAAAGGATGGCCACTGTCATCGCCACTGTTACTCATCATACAAACTGTCCCAACACCAGGCCTCTTGGGCCTCCTTCTATACACCTAAGATCAAACCAAGACAGCCGAGACCCTCTTATCACCTCTGTCGCCTCCACACTGTCCCTGCTGCACACCCGTCGTGCTCAGACACCGTCCCTCTCAAACTCCCCGGACTCGAATTCAGCTGTGAAGCAGCAGCCAGGCAAGGGAAAGGCCTCCATGACCTCTATGACATCGCCGGCTCTTAAAACGCCAGCATCCCTAAGAAGACCCTGTAGGACCCAGCCAGAAGGCACGATGAGGCCACCCTGCCAAGCCCACCCATCAGTGCACCTGGGCTCACCTCTCGTCCTAACACCCCCAGCTCTCTCTGCTCTGCTTGAGGCAGCCTCATCCCTGCTTGTCACGGAGCCAGTTTCTTTCTCATCCTGTAAGTCCCAGCTTAATCGGCAGCTTCGCAGAGAGGCCTCCCTCGTCACCCACCTAAAGTGGTCTCCGCGTTCTCCTATTGGTCTCCACGTTCTCCTACTGGTCTCCTCCTGAGAATTTAACACAACTTGCAATTACTCTTACCCGCTTGATGCGTCTCCCCAAGTCTGCAGTTCTGTTAGGTGAGCGCCATCATCACCCTAAGCCTAGCACGATGCCCTGCAGAGGGCAGGTGCTGAATGGAATGCACGCTGTGCAGTGAACTGCAGAGACACAGCACACCGGCCTGCAGGGTGGCCAGCCACAAGACTACCTGAGCGAAAACATGCTACTCAACCAGTGCCACCCACCTGCCGGTCTCAAGACAGAAGGCACAGATGTGAGTCCAGGCTCTGATACCTGCTACCTGGGCAAGTCACTTTACTAAATCTTAATTTCTCTATACAGGAGGGAGGGAAGAAAGGAGGGAAGGGGAGGGGGGACGGGAAAGGGAGGGGGGGAAGGGGGGAGGGGGGAGGGGAGGGGGAAGGAGAAGAGAGAGGAGGGAAGGGGAGGGGCAAGGAGAAGGGAGGGGAGGGAAAGGGAGAAGGAAGGAGAAGGGAGGGGAGGGAAGGGGAGCGGAAAGGAGAAGGGAGAGAGAAGGAAGGGGTGGGAAGGGAAGGGGAAAGGGAAGGGAAAGGGGAGGGGAAAGGGAAGGGAAAGGGGAGGGGAAAGGGAAGGGAAAGGGGAGGGGAAAGGGAAGGGAAAGGGGAGGGGAAGGGAAGGGAAAGGGGAGGGGAAGGGAAGGGAAAGCGGAGGGGAAAGGGAAAGGAAAGGGGAGGGGATGGGAGGGGAGGGGGGGACGGAAGGGAAAACGGGAAGGGAAAGGGGAGGGGAAAGGGGAGGGGAGAGGAGGGAGTGGGGGAGAAAGGAGGGGAGGGGGAGAAGGGAGGGGAGAGGGGGAGGGGAGGGGAGGCAAAGGGAGGGGAGGGGGGAGGGGAGGGGAGGCAAAGGGAGGGGTGAGGGGGAGGGGAGGCAAAGGGAGGAGAGGGGAGGAGGAAGGAGGGGAGGGGAAAGGAGGGGAGGGGAGGAGGAGGGAGGGGAGGGGAAGGGAGGGGAGGGGAGGGGAGGGGAAGGGAGGGGAGGGGAGGGGAGGGGAGGGGAGGGGAGGAGGAGGGAGGGGAGGATGAGGGAGGGGAGGGGAAGGGAGGGGAGGGGAGGGGAGGAGGAGGGAGGGGAGGGGAAGGAAGGGGAGGGGAAGGGAAGGGAGGGGAATGGGGAAGGGGGGAGGAGGGGGAGGGGGAGGGGGAGAGGGGAGGGGGAGAGGGGGAGAGGGGAGGGGGAGAGGGGAAGGGGAGAGGGGAGGGGGAGAGGGGAAGGGGAGAGGGGAGGGGGAGGGGGAGAGGGGAGGGGGAGGGGGAGAGGGGAGGGGAGGGGGAGAGGGGAGGGGAGGGGGAGAGGGGAGGGGAGGGGGAGAGGGGAGGGGAGGGGGAGAGGGGAGGGGAGGGGGAGGAGAGGGGACAGAAAGGGGGGAGGAGAGGGGAGGGAAAGGGGGGAGGGCAGGGAAAGGGGGGAAGGGAGGGGAGGGAAAGGGGGAGGGGAGGGGGAGGGGAGGCAAAGGGAGGGGAGGGGAGGGGAGGGGAAGGGGAGGGCGAGGGGGAGGGGAGGCAAAGGCAGGGGAGGGGAGGGGAAGGGAGGGGAACAGAAGGGGAGGGGAGGGGAGGAGAGGGGGAGAGAAGGGAAGGGAGGTGGGAGGGGAGGGGAATGGAGGGGGGAGGGGGAGGGGAGGGGGACAGGGGAGGGGAAGGGAAGGGAAGGGAGGGGAGGGAGCAGTAGTGGCAGCAGCCACAGATGAGGTCAATCATTTCCCAACTTATTCCCAAGAACTCCAAGATTCCTTGAAGGTGACAAGACCCCCATGCCCCTGACCCTTCAACCAGAGCAGAGCAGAGCTCTCTCATCTGTTTAAGATAACTGGCTTCCACATAAGATTTTGTTTGGAAACAAAGCGCCTACCGCTAGACTGAGCTCTGTGCTGCCTGGACCCACAAGTCTTCAGGCATGCTGTGAGGTCTCGGCAAGGCCCCACTCTCTGGGCTGCCACCCAGGACCACCAGCACACCCACCCTCCGCCTTGGAGCAGCCCCTGCCACCGTCACCAGGGCCCACCTCATTAAAGACGATCCTGGACGGCGGTCTCTTTGTCGGCTTCACTGTGGTCTTCCACGTCCTCCCGAAGAAGTGCCGGTAGGCGACATCAAAGAAAGACACTCGCAGATGGCATTCAACCTCTGACAGCACCTCCAGCACACCCTAGGAGACAACAGGGAATTGGCCCTCAGGAGTCTCAGCACCATGAGCCAGGAGGTCACCGGCAGGCCATGTGGGTGCACATGGGGCCACCTCGCTCAGATATCAGCACCCTGGTTTCCTTATCAGGCGGCTACCTCTCTCCCAAAGCCACTGGTCTTGGTGGGGTTATAAACCAAAGCATTTGGCCCTCCCCTGGCCAACAAGAGACTGCAGTCCCTTGGAACAGACACAGGCTTCTAACTCAGCCAGAGCCCAGGACGCACAAGAGGACATGACCACAGGAGACACACACGCCTGCCAGGATGAGGCCCAGGGCTCTCGGCGGCCAACAGGTGAGAGAGAACAAGTCCAGGGGACATCACCTGAGACCTGGCTCAAGCCACACCTGAAGCTTATGCTGGCTGTGGATTTGTTTTGTGAGTTAACAAATCACCTCTCACTTAAATCATTTTGGATGGGTGTTTTAATCATTTTCAACCAAATGAGCCCTTCCTGATACAACTAGAAACTCTAAATCCTCAACTTCCCAGATTTTGGGGTGATATTGGCAAAGGAAAAAGCAGATCTTCTGAGAATTGAGAAATCATGGCTACAAATACAGAACAAAGCAGCCAGAGTGTAGACAGGCAGGACCCTGCCCAGAGCTGCAGCCAGAGTGTAGACAGGCAGGACCCTGCCCAGAGCTGCAGCCACAGTGTAGACAGGCAGGACCCTGCCCCGGAGCTTTACCACTTACAGCAAGTGTTGCTTTAGCCTTTTCTCTTCTGTGACAGGTTCTTACTGAGACAGGTGGAACCTGTGGTGGAGAGTCCTCCACCTTCCTTTCACCCATTCACTTAGCAAACGTTACTTAAACATCTATTCTGCGCATTGACTCTCTGCCAGGCACATTTCCAGGCACTAGGGAAACAACAAGGAACAAAACAGACAAAATCTCTGCCCTTACAGGGCTTACATGGGGAAGAATGGGGAGAGAGGGGGGTGGGGGGGGCGGCGGGGGGCGGGGCGGGGCGGGGCGGGGCGGGGCGGGGCGGGGCGGGGCGGGGCGGGGCAGGGCAGGGCAGGGCAGGGCAGGGCAGGGCAGGGCAGGGCAGGCTCTCTGAGATGATCCTTGGGCTGAGAACGAGGGGGGCATGAGAAGAACCACAGGGAGTTTGGGGGGAGGGAGCCAGGCACGAGGAGCAACAAACTCAATGGTCCTGAGCGGAAGACAGCACACGTGCTCCGGGAGCCAGCCAGAAGTGCAAGAACTGTATTTAGCTATAGCACCTGTTTTTTGTTTTTTTGTTTTTGTTTTTGTTTTTAAGAAAAGGGTCTCAGGCCAGGCGCGGTGGCTCAAGCCTGTAATCCCAGCACTTTGGGAGGCCAAGGCGGGCGGATCACGAGGTCAGGAGATCAAGACCATCCTGGCTAACACGGTGAAACCCCGTCTCTACTAAAAATACAAAAAAAAAAAAAAATTAGCCGGGCATGTTGGCGGGCGCCTGTAGTCCCAGCTACTCGGGAGGCTGAGGCAGGAGAATGGCATGAACCCAGGAGGTGGAGGTTGTGGTGAGCCGAGATCGCGCCACTGCACTCCAGCCTGGGGGACAGAGAAAGACTCCATCTCAAAAAAAAAAAAAAAAGAAAAGAAAAAGAAAAGGGTCTCATCTGTCACCCAGGCTGGAGGTCTGGCCACTGCAGCCTCCACCTCCCAGGCTCAAGCAATCCTCCTGCCTCATCCTGTCAAGCAGCTGGGACCACAGGTGCACTCCACCACACCCAGCTAATACTTGTACTTTTTGTAGAGAGGGGGTTTTGCCAGGCTGGTCTCGATCTCCTGTCCTCAAGTGATCCGCCCACCTCGGCCTCCCAAAGTGCTGGGATTACAGAAGTGTGCCACCGTGCCCGGCCTGTATTTTCTAATTTTCTGTATTACTGATGCCCTGGCATCTGGGGCCTCGGTGACGAGACAGACTGTCCCCCAGAGCCGGTTAATTCCTAGGGTGGCAAATGGCAGGCTGTCAGAACGTGTCTGACATGAAAACCAACCCGTCCAGAGCCCACACGCCCCACTCCCTCTGTCTGGCTCACACACACCAGGAGTCGCACTCTCTGCCTTGATCTCTCAGGGTCAGTGACCAGATACCTCGGGCCATCCCTGCACCTCAGAGACCACGACATGACTCTCCTTGGCCAACGCCAAGCCTGTCCAGCTGCTCACCCTCCCTGGCCCAGTCCTCCCACAAAACCATAATCAAGTCTCTGCCCATACCATCTCTTCCATCTTCCTGCCTCCTGACCAACCCTGTGCCTCCCCAGGTGGCCTGTGGGACATGGCCTGCCCCTCGTCTTGGAAGCCCTGAGTAACAGACAGGGTCTCAGCTGCAGTCGTCTCCTGATCTGTTGGCCCCACCACCCCTGAATGGAAACCAATCCCAGGTACATTCTAAGCAGAAAGCCCACCGGACTGCAGCAGGCTGGGCCAGGGAGGAGAGAAGGAATGAGCTCCAGGAGCAGGAGCGTTCAGGCAGGCCTCACAGCGTGAGGAGAAGCTGGGCTTTCACTCCAACCACGCAGAGAGGCCAGGGAGAGATTCTAAGCAGAAATGACACAATCTGATTCGGGATTTAAGAAAATTCCCACAGCTGCCATGCTGGGGCGGGAGTGGAAGCAGGGGCCAATTAGGAGGCTGCTGCCACCAACCTGGCAAGAGAGGGAGGGGCAGGGAGGGTGACAGGAAGCAGGCACTGCTGGGCTCTGCTGCTTCGCAGGAGCGGCTGCGTGGTCATGAAGGGAGAGAAGAGGGAAGGGCCAGCTGTCTAGAACGGCCCAGCCCTCCCAGGCCCAGCACTGAATCTCACATCTCAAGTGAAGCAAGCTGGAGGGAGGTGGTGTTATCCATGGGGACAGGGAAGGCAGGCAGCAGGTCTGAAGACTCCAAGCCCAGCTCCCATTACCACGCGCCGGGGCCTGGCCCCCAGCTCCCATCACCACGCTACCTCCCCGTCCTCTTCCCTCTTCCCCTCAGTCCCTCTTCCTCCTCAGCTCCTACTGCATCCAGACCTGCCCTCTGAGCCTGCCTCATCTCTCCCCAGAGCAACCCCCTGGCTTTTCCATGTTGACTGTCTGCCGCCCCCATCTACAATGTGAGCTCTGTGAGGACGTGAGCCTGGAATAGTCTGTTCCCTGCTCTGTCCCTGTGACCTAGGCAAAGCTTCTGCATGTGCCCCTCCTCACTCGGGACTGCCTGGGTTCCCCCAGCGCCGCCACCTCCTCCTCCTCCTCTCCTGCACTCTCAGGAGGCCATCCTCAGGCAGGATCCCGTGGCTCCCAGAATCGTCACTGGCTTGGGCTTCTTTCCAGAATGCCGATCCTAACCACCCCCCCGCCACCTCTATGCTACTTCACACCCAGTCTATTCAAATAAGAATCCACTGAGAGCTCCCTGAAGTCACAGTATAGGGCAGAGTCAACTCCGTGTCATCTGCACAGTTCCTAACATATCGTGGTGCCCAATACATATCAAACTGAATTGAAATACTCATCCCAAAATAAAGAAATATAATCAATGATCAAGGAAAAATTAAACTAAACAAAAAAAGTAAATGGGACAGTAAGAAAAATATACTAAAATCATTAATAAAGTGCCCTGAATTCAAAACAAGCATGTAATATTCTTCAGCTAACACCTTTCACAGGGAAGCAAGCTTTGGCCATTATCTAATGTTATCAATTCTCAAAACACTAAAATTATACAAACTTATAAGACTATCTATACCAAACCTTTTTATCATCTATTTCCAAACTCTATTTATAGAATTTATATAAATTCTATTTATCTTCTTTTAAACATTGTATTTTGACTAATCTTTGTAAATAAAACAACATTGCATTCCTGCAATAAGCCCCACTTGATCCTAATACCCCAACTTTTTTTTTTTTTTTTTTTTTGTTGGGTTTTTTTTGTTTTGTTTGTTGTTTTTTTTGTTTTTTTTTAATTAATTTTTTTTGCATACAAAAACAATAAACATTTTCTAAAAATACATACAAACACAAAGATGCATATCAAACATATTAGGAAGGTTGCACATGGGAAGTCGGGGAATAGAAATGGGGGTGGGAGTTAAAATAAATGAGAGAGGGACTTTATATGGATCAGTGATAATAACTCAACCCTCTATTTGACAAAGAAGAGGGAGAAGGAAGAGGAAGAAAAAGAAAGTGGGATAAAGGATCAGAAAGGGAGGAAAATAGAAAAAATTAGAGTATGACTCCAGGGTAGACCTGTTTTGTTGTCATTGAGTTGGTTGGTTGGTTTGTCTGTTGTATTCTTCATGTTTCGCCAAGTTGGCCAGACTGGTCTCGAACTCCTAGCCCGAAGTGATCAACCCGCCTCGCCCCCCAGAGTGCCGGGACCACAGGCGTGAGCCACCACGTCCAGCCCCCACATTGCTTCTGGCCTCCGTGGTAGACCTCCCAGACGGAGCGGCCAGGCAGAGGAGCTCCTCACTTCTACCCAGACACGGGGCGGCCGGGCAGAGGGGCTCCTCACTTCCCAGACGGGGCGGCCAGGCAGAGACGCTCCTCAGTTCTTCCCAGACGATAGGTGGCCGGGCAGAGGCGCTCCTCACTTCTCAGACGATGGGTGGTCGGGCAGAGGCGCTCCTCACCTCCCAGACAATGGGTGGCCGGGCAGAGGCACTCCTTACTTCCCAGATGGGGCAGCCAGGCAGAGGCGCTCCTCACTTTCCAGACGATGGGTGGCCGGGCAGAGGCGCTCCTCACCTCCCAGACGATGGGTGGCCGGGCAGAGGCGCTCCTCACCTCCCAGACGATGGGTGGCCGGGCAGAGGCGCTCCTCACCTCCCAGACGGGGCGGCCGGGCAGAGGCGCTCCTCACTTCTTCCCGGACGGGGCGGCCGGGCAGAGGCGCTCCTCACTTCCCAGACGATGGGTGGCCGGGCAGAGGCGCTCCTCACTTCTCAGACGGGGTGGCCGGGCAGAGGCGCTCCTCACTTCCCAGACAGGGTGGCCGGGCAGAGGCGCTCCTCACTTCCCAGACGATGGGTGGCCGGGCAGAGGCGCTCCTCACTTCCCAGACGGGGCGGACGGGCAGAGGCGCTCCTCACTTCCCAGACGGTGGGTGGCCGGGCAGAGGCGCTCCTCACTTCCCAGACGGTGGGTGGCCGGGCAGAGGCGCTCCTCACTTCCCAGACGGTGGGTGGCCGGGCAGAGGCGCTCCTCACTTCCCAGACGGTGGGTGGCCGGGCAGAGGCGCTCCTCACTTCCCAGACGGTGGGTGGCCGGGCAGAGGCGCTCCTCACTTCCCAGACGGTGGGTGGCCGGGCAGAGGCGCTCCTCACTTCCCAGACGGTGGGTGGCCGGGCAGAAGCGCTCCTCACTTCCCAGATGGTGGGTGGCCGGGCAGAGGCGCTCCTCACTTCTTCCCGGGCGGGGCGCCCGGGCAGAGGCGCTCCTCACTTCCCCCCGGACGGGGCGGCCGGGCAGAGGCGCTCCTCACTTCTTCCCGGACGGGGCGGCCGGGCAGAGGCGCTCCTCACTTCTTCCCGGACGGGGCGGCCGGGCAGAGGCGCTCCTCACTTCTTCCCGGACGGGGTGGCCGGGCAGAGGCGCTGCTCACTTCCCAGACGGGGCGGCCGGGCAGAGGCGCTCCTCACTTCCCAGACGGTGGGTGGCCGGGCAGAGGCACTCCTCACTTCCCAGACGATGGGTGGCCGGGCAGAGGCGCTCCTCACTTCTTCCCGGATGGGGCGGCCGGGCAGAGGCGCTCCTCACTTCTTCCCGGATGGGGCGCCCGGGCAGAGGCGCTCCTCATTTCTTCCCGGACGGGGCGGCCGGGCAGAGGCGCTCCTCACTTCCCAGACGGGGCGGCCGGGCAGAGGCGCTCCTCACTTCTTCCCGGACAGGGGCCGCCGGGCAGAGGCGCTCCTCACTTCTTCCCGGACGGGGCGGCCGGGCAGAGGCGCTCCTCACTTCTTCCCGGACGGGGCGGCCGGGCAGAGGCGCTCCTCACTTCCTCCCGGACGGGGCGGCCGGGCAGAGGCGCTCCTCACTTCCTCCCGGACAGGGCGGCCGGGCAGAGGCGCTCCTCACTTCCTCCCGGACGGGGCGGCCGGGCAGAGGCGCTCCTCACCTCCCAGACGATGGGAGGCCGGGCAGAGGCGCTCCTCACTTCCCAGACGGGGCGGCCGGGCAGAGGCGCTCCTCACTTCCCAGACGGGGTGGCCGGGCAGAGGCGCTCCTCACTTCCCAGACGATGGGTGGCCGGGCAGAGGCGCTCCTCACTTCCCAGACGATGGGTGGCCGGGCAGAGGCGCTCCTCACTTCCCAGACGGTGGGTGGCCGGGCAGAGGCGCTCCTCACTTCCCAGACGGGGCGGCCGGGCAGAGGCGCTCCTCACCTCCCAGACGGGGCGGCCGGGCAGAAGTGCTCCTCACCTCCCAGACGGGGCGGCCGGGCAGAGGCGCTCCCCACCTTCCAGATGGGGTGGCGGCCGGGCAGGGGCTGCAATCCCAGCACCCTGGCAGGCCAAGGCAGGCGGCGGGGGGGTAGAGGCTGCCGCGAGGCCAGACCACGCCACCGCATTCCAGCCCGGGTAACAGCGAGCACTGGGTGAGCGAGACTCCGTCTGTAGTCCCAGTACCTCGGGAGGCTAAGGCGGGCAGAGCACTCGGTGTCAGGAGCTGGCGACCAGCGTGGCCACGATGGCGAACGCGTGCCTGCATCCAAAGGAGAAAAGGCAGGCAGCGGTGGTGGGCGCCGGGAGTCCCAGGCAGTCCGTGGCGCGTAATACCCCAACTTTTATACATATTGCTGGCTTTGCTGTACTAATATTTTCAGAGCTGCTGTGTTAATATTCATGAGGGATACAAGACTGTACTTTTTTTTGTAGTACCCTTGACTGGGTATCAGAATTATGGTGGCCTCAAAAACTGAGCTGGGAAGTGTTCCCTCCTCCTCTATTTTCTGAGTTTGTCTAGAATTCGTCTTATTTCTTCCTTTAGTATCTGATAAAATTCAACATTATATTTTTAACCTCTGTAGCATACGTTATCATGATGCTTCTTTCATTTTAACACTGGTAGTCTGTGTTTTCTCTTTTTTTGTGTGTGTGTTGATCAATTTTATCAATCTTTACAGAGAATCAACTTCTAGCTTTGCAGATTTTCTCTATTATTTGTCCTTTACTGATTTCTGCTCATATACAGTCATGTGTAACATAATGACATTTCGATCAGCAACAGACTATATATGACTGGCCCCTTAAGATTATAATACTATATTTTTACTGTTTCTTCTATGTTTGATATACCGTTGTGTTACAATTGCCAACAGTATTCAGTACAGTAATGTGCCATACAGGTTTGTAGCCTAGAAGCAACAGGCTATACCATGGAGCCTAGGTGTGAGGCAGGCTCTACCCTCTAGGTTTGTGTAAGTACATCCTATAATGTTTGCACAATGACAAAATCACCTAACACCATTTCTCAGAATGTGTCCGCACTGTCAAGGAACCATGCATAACTGTATTTACCATTTCCTTCCTTCTAGTTACTTTGTATCTAATTTGTTCCTTTATTTAGGTTGTTAAGGAGGAAACAGAGGTCACTGATTTTATACCTTCTTCTTTTCTAATATAGTCATGTAAAGCTATACATTTCCCTCAAAGAACTGTATTAGCTATATCCTATAAATCTGTATATTTTCTTCCATTACTCAGTTCAAATTATTTTCTAATTTCCCTATTAATTCTTCTTTGATCCAGTATGTTAATTTCCTATTTGAGGATTTTCTAGATCTCACATTATTTATTTCTAACTTAAAAGCACAGTAGTTGATAAACATACTCTATAATTTGGGTCCTTTGAAACTTATTGAGACATTTTAATGGCCCAGCATAGGGTCTATCTTGGTGACTGTTCCATATGAACTTGGGAAGAACGTGTTCTCTAGCTGTGTTGGGAGTGGTGTTTAAGAGATGACAGGGTGATTGACGGTACACTTGGGAGGAATGTGTAGTCTAGCTTTCTTGGGAGTAGCGTTAAGAGATGACAAGGTGATTGACAGCATTCTTCAGAGCTTCCAAATCCTTATGAGTGTTTTGGTCTATTTGTTTTTTCAATAGTTGAGAGAAAAAGAGTTAAAAGTCTCCAACCATGATTATGAATCTGAATATAGTTCCCTTTAGTTCTGTCCAATTTTGCTCTTTTGTACGAAAGAGTTATCAGAGCAGACCTGACTGTTATGCTCTGAAAGACCAGTTTAGAAGTCTGGCCTTTTGCTGGAGTCTGGGAACTTAGATTTCAAGAGAGTTCCTACCACCTAACTGGTAAGAGGAGCTCACTGTGCCTAAACTGTTTATGTACTGTGGCTCATGCTAAACACGTGTTTCCCTTCTGAGAGTCTGGAATTTTGGACATGCTACACAACATCTCACATGTGTTGTTACGATTCATTGCCGGAGGAATCAAACGCATCCTGTGTGACTCAACTGAGAGAGGACTCTTGGAAGCTTGTACCCTCTTCCCTCAGACATCCCCCATATGCCTCCTCCCTTTGCTGATCTTGCTCTGTATCCTTCTGCTGCCATAAACCTTCGCTGAGAGTATGACTATATGCTGAGTCATGTGAGTCCTCTTAGAGACTCTTCAAACCTGGGAGGTGGTCTTGGAGGCCCCTAACACAAGTGCATACACATTTAGGGATGGTTACGTTTCCTTGATGATCATTGTCTTTATGAAGTGCCCCTTTATTTCTGGGAATACTCTTCATCTTGAAATCTACTTTTTCTGATACTAGTACAGACGCGAAGCTTTCTTTGCTTAGTATGTACATGGTTTATATTTTTCCACCCTTCTACTTGCAACCTGTTTACGTCTTTATGCTTAAAGTGCACTTTTTTGTAAACAACATGTAATCGGGTTTTAAATAACTTTTAACATATGACTTTGGATCAGGAATTCCACTTCTAGGAATTATTCTACAGACATATCTGTACATGAAAAAAATGAGGTTATTCACTGTAGCAGTGTCTATAATAGCAAATGACTGGGAAAAATCTAAATGTTCATCAATCACGGCCTCACTCAATAAATGATGGCTTATTCATATAAAGAAACACCTGGCAGTCTTAAGAAAGAACAATAAAATTTTCTTCCTGTAATAACATGAATGATCGATAAGACATACTGCCTGAATTTTTTTGAAAAGCAAGGTACAGAGCCAGGCATAGTGGCTACACCTGTAATCCCAGCACTTTGGGAGGCTGAGGCGGGCAGATCACCTGAGCTCAGGAGTTTGAAACTAGCCTGGCCAACATGGTGAAACCCCGTTTCTACCAAAAATACAAAAATTTAGCCGGGCGTGATGGCGCACATCTGTGGTCCCAGCTACTTGGCAGGCTGAGGAAGGAGGATCACTTGAGCCCAGGGGGAGGAGGTTTACAGTGAGCTGAGATCACACCACTGCACTACAGCCTGGGCGACAGAGTGAGACCTCATCTCAAAAAAAAGAAAGAAAGGTACAGAACGGAATACAGGAAGTACCATTTGCATTTTAAAAAGGAAAAACAAACGTAGGTATATTTACTTGTATTTGCGTAGAATTTAAGAAAGTCGTAGGAAAACACACTGTATCTAGGGTGGTATACCAGGTACCTGGGGATGCCATGGGATGAGTCACTTTTCCTGTGTATCCTTGTCAACTTTCAACTATGTGCATTACCTTTTCACAAATAAAAATAAAATGAAATGGGGAAATAAAATTTCCTTTGCAAAATTCCTAGGAAAGAGGGAAGTGCTATCAACTATCCTGTGAGCTTCCAGAAGGTGGCTGAGCCAGACGAGGAGGATGGCATCCCAGCTAAAGCCGTCGCCCTGGGCAGCTGGCTTCACTCTCACTTAGCAGGTTCTGCTGCTCTTCTATAAAATGGGAATAAGGTGGTGGTAACTTCATACAGCTGCTCTGAGGATTAAGTGAATTAACACAGTGAAGTGCTGGAAGTAAAGCTATAAAAGCAGCAGCCACCACAGTACCTACCACAGTGGCAAAGACACAGCAGGTGCTCAATCCAAGGGCTTGGAATTGAACGATACAGAACATCAGTGATTTAATAATAGTAAATTAGTCACAGACCCGGGGCTCCAACAACTGAATATATGTGAATATCACTCTCCCAGCTGCAGAGGAAAACGGCCCTGCCAAGCCAAATCCTGTAAAAAGGGTTGACAATGGCAAGACTGATCCTTCTCATGCATTCCCACGGGCCACTGGGCCTCACGAGGACAATTCAATCGTGTGGGTGTCCTGTGGGCAGCAGCACAGAAGCACCAGCTTGTCCAGCAGGTTCCCCGCCAGCTGAAGGGCACAGATGGATGTGACGCCATCAGGGCCTGGGCCTGAGCATGCCCAAGGCCGTGGTACATCCAGCCACGCACAGAGCTGCCAGAATGCCCGGAGCTCAACCCCTGCAGTCCTCACTGCCAGGCTGAAAGCGGGCCATGCTGAGCCATGCACAAGGCCACCTAGCTCAGAAATAACCCAGGAAATCAGAGTACTTGGGTTTTTAAATTGCTCCACTGTGGGCAGAAAGAAACCCTACCCAGAGTCAAAAGTGCTGACCATGTCACTGAATCACAGATTCTCTTTGCTGATGGGCCACTTTGCCTCTGAATACTGCCAAGGCCCAAGGTAATGGGTATGCTGGTATAAGACCCAAACGAGTAAGTGAAAATCAATACAGATGCTGTTTGACCTATGATGGGACTCTATCCTGTGTAAGTTAAAAATATCATAAGTTCAAATGCATTTAATACCCTTAACCTACTGAACATCAGAGCTTAGCGTGGCCCAGCTTAAACATGGTTAGAACACTTGCATGCGCCTACAACTGGGCAAAGTCATCTAACACAAATCCTATTTTTAAATAAAATGCTGGGTATCTCACGTAATATATTGAAAACAGCACTGAAAGTGAAAAACAGAATGGCTGTATGGGTACCACCATAAAGTAGCAAAATCAAAAATCAAACCATCGTAAGCCAGGGACCATCCGTATGTTAACTGGAAGCCTCATCTCAGCTAAGAGCAATAGCATGCATTTGCTAACAGCATATGTTGTTACCTGCCTAATTATCGGTCCATCCAGCCACTTGAGGACACACTGGAATGCTGTGGATTCCTTCAAAGGCTGGCGCGCTCTCTGTGGGTGGGGAGGGACAAGCACGTTTTGGGTGAAGATCCTGTGCCAGTCGTTCATCCTGCCCGCCTGAGGGTCCCGTGGGCTTCCCGGATGACCTGTGCCAGTCGTATTCAAATAAAGAGAAGAGCTATAAGGGCTACAGTGGTCACAGCAATCCTGAAGGCTTCTGCCTCCCACTAAATCCCAGAGGAACCCCCATCCCCCAAACCCACACTCTGCAAACCCCAGAAGAGTGGACTTTGTTGCTGGCTGGCACCCAAGCTGCCTCTCCTAGGAAGTACCATTTGATTTCAAAAAGGAAAAATAAACATAGATATATTAATTTGTTGTATTTGCTTAGAATTTATGAAAGCTGTACAATAACACACTGTAACTAGGGTGATACACCAGGTGCCTGGGGTCGACATGGGATGATTCACTTTTCCTGTGTATCCCTGTCAACTTTGAACTATGCAAATTACCTTTTCAGAAATAAAAATAAAATGGAGAAATAAAATCTACCTCCAGAGAACCCTCTGCCCCACCCCTATCCCCGTGGGCCAGACTCAGGGCACGACTCTCCTGACCTCTGTGGCTGGTTCCGGATGGGGACAGGAAGGGATGTTTTATTCAGCTGTGTAGGTTGGGTAACACACAAGGACACCAGGGGTGGGTAGCTGCTGAAATACAGTCCTAGCATAGGACCGTCTTGTAGGGGACCCAGGGAGCATGAGAGAGGAAATACAGCCCTTGGGCCAAGAGGTGGTCAGCCTGAAACTGCCCGGGGCCACCTTAGGACACATATAAAAACAAGCAGAGAGGAAAAGGTAGGAGCGAGGGCCACTGGGTCACCATGTCATTATTAGAGCCCTGGGCCGGTCACCGCACAACACTTCAGCTACATGGACAAAGTCTCTTGTTGCTAAAGCCATTTGGGGACAGGTTTCAGGTGTTACCAGCTTCTTGGTGGGTCTTGGCCCGTTTTGAGTGTTATCTGATCCTGTCCAGCCAGACCAGGATCTACATCTTCTCTAGCCGACACAGAATCCAAAGATCTGAACCTCAAGAAGAGGTTGAATTCCGTAAACTAAAATGGCAAGTAAGGAGAAAAAGCAGTGGGTATGGCCTTCTAAGACAGTAGCTCTCTAAGTACATTCCCCAAGCCCAAGGTTCAACAGGATCGTCAGGGGCTCTACAAGGTCGAAACTATTTTCATGACACCCAGGTGCTATCTCTTTCACCACGTGGCGTGGTGGGGCAGAGGCAGCAGCAGGTAAAGCCACTGGGGCCTCACTCAACCCAAGGCTGGTTGGGTTGAGTGAGGTCCTCCCAACCTCTCACAGAAAAGAACAGGCAGCTTCAAGTAAGAACGTCCTTGGTGACGCCGGAAAAACTGTTAATCTTATTACATCTTGACCTTTGAGTACACACGTTCTTAATTTTGTGAGACAAAATGGAAAATACACAACAAGCATTTCTGCTGCAAACTGAAAGGCAACAGTCATCCCCAGGGAAGCCTTGCTGTGACTGGGCTGCATGCTGAACGCACCGCTTTTTTTATTCAACACCATTTTCACTAAGAAGAATGACTGAGAGACAAACATGGGTACTTGGCAAACATCTTCTTAAACGTGAACAAAGTGAGCATGTCACTTCCAGGAAAACAACTGTAACACAAATGGAGTTTCCAAGCAAAAATTAGAATTAAGAACATTTGTATCCTCTACCATGAGCCTACTAGCTTCACACTTCTTCAAGACTTTCCTGATGAGAGGGGCAGTGATATAACGTGATCTTCTAAGGTTACACCATTAAATGTGTCAATAGTTGGAAGGTCTGCACGACTCCGTGAACCAATATTTTCTGAACAATGCGTAATGGTACAAAATCCTGCAAGAATAAAACATCCACCCAAAGTGCAAGACAGACCAAAGGACTTTAATGTCAGAGCACGAAGAGTTCATTCATATGGTGGAGACTCTGCTTTAGAACAAATCCTTAAGAAACTTCTACTCGTGGGGTTTCAATGCAGCAGCAAAGAATATCCACAACGACCCAAGCGACTCCTCCCTAACTAAATCGGGATGGATTTCCTTCACATACTTCAACCAAGGCAACACAAGGCAACAGACTGAATACAGAAGCAAAGAGGAGCCTTCAGCTGTCCTCTCTTAAGGAGACTGTAAAGATAATTGCAAGAATGCAAAAGAATCCCACTCTTCTAATTTTTCTTTTTGTTTTGGATAATATAATTGGTTTTTGTAAAAAATGTTTTTATGTTAACATGTCACAGCCTTGTTATTTTTAAATAAATTAATATGTTTAACACTTCTCAATTTTA
Organism: Symphalangus syndactylus; assembly: GCF_028878055.3. Taxonomy (NCBI): domain Eukaryota; kingdom Metazoa; phylum Chordata; class Mammalia; order Primates; family Hylobatidae; genus Symphalangus; species Symphalangus syndactylus. The sequence continues at coordinate 30,915,934 of NC_072444.2, read as the reverse complement.
ATTTCTATGGCAGTAAACATTGGTAGATATAACTCACATAAACAAAAGTTCTTTGGGGTCCTCAATAATCTTTTAAAGGGTAAAGGGATCTGAGACCAAAAAGTTTAAGAAGGGTTGTGCTAATGGTTCACCCCCTGCATGCTCCCGGCATGTGTGGGAACCGAGAGGACATGACCAGGCAGCCTGAGAGGGGCCTTTGCCCAGGGTCCCGCCTCCACCCAGTGCACCCAGATGCTGCATCCTTGGCCCAGGGTCCCGCCTTCACCCACAGTGCACCCAGATGCTGCATCCTTGGCCCAGGGTCCTGCCTCCACCCACAGTGCACCCAGATGCTGCATCCTTGGCCCAGGGTCCCGCCTCCACCCACAGTGCACCCAGATGCTGCATCCTCGGCCCAGGGTCCCGCCTCCACCCACAGTGCACCCAGATGCTGCATCCTTGGCCCAGGGTCCCGCCTCCACCCACAGTGCACCCAGATGCTGCATGTGGGCCAGGTATTCCTCAGAGGACCAGACTCAGTCTGGTCCTGTGTGAATCCAGCAGGCACACACGCTGGTTTGTTCCTTTTTGTTCTCTGTGGGCTATTTTTGTCGTTCAACTTCCCTTCTTTTGTGGAGGACCCTGACCCAATTCCATGTGTGGGGAGAGCTGCTCCCCAATTCCAGCCAGAGGCCTGCAGTGATTGGTTCAAGGAGGAACACATGGCCCACACTGAGCCATCAGTCTTCCCCGGGAGACTTGAGCCCAGGCTGTCTCTCCTCCAATGCCCACAACTGCCCACACCATGCCAGCCCAGAGCCCCAGGAGCCACCACAGGGAGAGCCGACTTTTTACTTCTGACCTCCCTAACTGGAAAAGAATAAATTTGTGCTACTTTTAAGCAACCAAGTCTGTGGGACTATCTTACAGGAGCCACAGGAAATCATACAGCTGCCCACGACTTATAAGCAGAAGACACCTGACCAATACCAGCTCAAGGGCCACCTCCTCCAGGAGGGCTTCCTAGGTGCTCCCAGGGTCCAGGCCCCAGGCTCACATGGCCCCTGTGCTTCCCTTGGTCACAGCATTTGTCACCTGTCTTGTGTTGAACTGCTCACTGGCCAAGTCCTTGAAGAAAGAAGTCTCATTCCTCCTGTGTCCTTGGTACCATCACAACTCAGTAAATGGTCACAGAATCAAACTGAAGCTTTAGCAAAGCTACCCTCAAGCTTTTCTTTCCCACTGATGTTTTATAACATTCAGAGGTGTATTCATACACAATGCAGGCTGTGATGGCCCTGGGTGGGGATTTTAGAGAGGAAGTCTCTCCTGACGCAGATGCCCATGCTAACACCTGCCCCAGATTTCTGACCCGGTGCCTCCTGCCCTCTCCCTGGCTGTCTGCAGGACTCAGTGCCACACTTGGCCCAAGGACGCTGCTGAAGGACGTGCACACGCCAGTCCACCCTCACAGGGAGCATGAAGCATGCCGGCCCCCTGCTGTACTAGCAGGGCAGACACTAGGCAGAAGGGCATCCATTCCGAAAGCACCTGCCACTCACACGGAAGTCCTGAGGCTCGGGATATGGAGGCAGGGCAGTCATAGTCTGAGGGGCCACGGAGGCCGAGGTGACACCTGAGACTCTGCAGGTGGGAGCCCAAGCACCCGCAGCGGCTCTCACTGCCATCCCAGCACCTCACAAACCTCTCCAGGTGCCCTTCCACCTGCTCTTTGCTCCTTTCCACCTCTGCTCTGGCCTCTAGGAGTCAAACCAAATGCTCCCTCCTCAGAGCGAGAGCCCCACCCCCACCTCTGGCTGCTCCCACACAGGGCAGGTGACAGAAGAGCCACCACACTTCACCAGGGCTATGCTGTAGTCCTGCAAGACTGTGAGCTCCAAGACATCAGGCTGGGTCCTCAGCAAAAGTCTTTTACGGATGAAATACAAATGCCCTGGAGGAAGTGCAGAGGGGCCTTTGGGGCCAAATCAACAATAGAAGAGAAAATCGAGAGGGCTCCAGGTCTTGAACCCAAGAAAAGGGTACAGTGGGCTCTCCAGGAAAAAAAAAAAAAAGAAGAAAATATACCCGCTTTTAATGAGCCCCTGATGCAAGATAGGAACTCACATTCTATGGTTACTATTCCAACAACTTTGCAAAATAAGAATCATCATTATTGCCATCTTACAGATGAGAACACTGAGACTCAGAGAGGATAAACAGCCAATCCAAGGTCACACAGCTAGCTATTATAACTAGCTATTATAATAGTATTATAGATATAATACTGTAAGCTATTATAACTACCTTCCACTACCTCAATCAAGGAGGCCAGGAGAGGCCAAGGGAGAAGAGAGGCCCAGAGGGAAAGAGTAAGAGCACCAAAGGAACCCAGGGCTAATGCTCTCTCCTCTTTAACTCGCAGCCTCCCCACCTGTTTCCAACCTCCAAAATGAGGGCTGTGAAATCTCCGAGATCTCTGCTTCTGCTGATTTATTCAGCAACTATTTCCCAAGCATTTGTGTTCCAGTGCATAAGAAGACTGTCAAATGTGCTGTCTTCAAGCACCTAGAAAGCCAGTGGGGGAGAAAGACAAGAAAGTGACTGTAAGCAGCAACAGGCCCCCCGGGAGGGTGCAGAGGTCAGCAGGGCTGAAGTCCTACAGACAGCGGTTCCCAGGGAAAGGAAGACGCAGGGGGTGGGAGACGCTGTCAGGGTCCCGAAAGCCTCCTTCCCAGAATGGAAAATGTGTAATGCCTGAGACCCAGATGCCTTGGGGAGCTTTTGCGGAAGCAGAGGTCTGATTAAGCACTGCCTGGAATTCCCTCATTCACGAGCATTCTTCCAGCACCTACCCTGCGCCCGGGAGAAACGGTCTTGAACACAGCAGACAAGCTCGCTACCCCCACAGAATGTAAAGAAACAGGGCACAAATTAGCACACAAAAAAAGACACAAATGTGACCTTCGGAAACTGCACAGAGGAGGTGCAACGAACGGGGCTCTGGGTTAGGACCGGGAGGCGGGGCCCACCAACATCAGAAATACTCCTCCTTTTGCCAACTGCACACGCGAGAGGCTGGATTTCCTTCACAGACGTCCACCAAAGCCACACATCGCGACACACGGAGGCAGAAAGCAGCGGTCTCCTAAGAAGTCAGACACGAGGAATCTCGGGCAGCGGGGGGGCCTGCAAGCCCGGGGGCGGGCGGGAGCAGCCTGCACGAGTGGGGAAGGGCACGCGGGAGCGGGTGGCGCATTTCCGGGCCGGGTCGGCTGGGAGGTCCCAGGGCAGGAAAGGGGCGCAGAAGGCCGGGACGGCCCCGGGAACAGAGCCTCGCAGGCACGCCCCAAGGCCGCAGAGCCACAGCGGGGAACGGACAGCCGGAGCTTGAGGCGCGGGGGGCGGGCAGGGGGGCGCGGCCAGGCGGGGTCCGCGGACTCCGGCCCGGGAAGGATGCGCGCGCACTAGGGCGCGGGGAGCCAAGGCCCAGGACATCCGTACCGCGTTCCCTTCAGCCGAGGGGCTGCAGAGAGGCCAGGGGGCAGGCGGCAAAGGGCAAGCGCAGAAGGGGAACCCACGTAGCCAAACGGCACCCAGCGGCCCCGGCCGCACCAAGTGTCCCGACGAGGGGGGACGCCTGCGGCGGACGTGGGGACAGCCCCCGCCGCGCGCCACCGCCGCACCCCAGGCACCAGGCCCCCACGCAGGGACGGCGTGGACCACCCTACCCCGAACTCCGAGGCTCCGGCCAACACTGCGGCCCCCTGCGCCTCGAGGCCGCGTACAACCTCCCCCGCGGCGCCGGCCCACATGGTTCCGCCCGCCGCGGGCCGCGTTACCTAGGACACCGACCCGCCGCAGCCGCGCCGGAGGCCACGGAGCCCACGCTTTTCAGGAAGTCCCCACTCGACGGACCCAGAGGCCCGGCAGCCGGTGCTCAACGGAGCCACAGGCCTGAGGACCGAGGACTGGCCGAGGGGCGCACCCCGTCCGCTGCCACCCGCGGGAGGAGCCTAGGAAGGCGGCGCGCCGCGCCACACACTGAGTCCAAGAACCCGCCTCGCGTCACTTTCGCCGTCAGGGCTGCGGAGCCAATCAGAGCCCAAGTCGAGGGCTACGCTTCGCGAGCGCCAGCCAATCGGTGCGGCGGCGGGCCCATCCTGCTTTGCATGTCCGACGACCCCTCAACCAATGGTAATGTGACTGGCGTGAACAATAGCCAGTCAGAAGCTGGAAGAGGCGTGGCCCCGGGCGTCCCACGAGGTGAAGATGCTGCTGGCGGAACCCGCAGGAGCTAGCGGGATTCGGGGGCGCTAAAGTCGCAAGGGTAGGGCGGGAAGGAAGATCCGGCGCGGGGCACAGGATCCGGAGCTGGAGCCCCCAGGTGAGTACCGGGGAGACCCCGGCGGGGCGCGCTTTCCACCGAGCTGCGCCGGGACGGCGGCGGCGGGTATCCGCGAGGCCCGCGCTGCGGCAGGCGCCGCGGTCCCGTCTCCATCTCCTCTTCCCCGGCCCTGCGTCCCTGCCTCCGCCGCTGTCTCACCTCCTCTCCAGCCTCCTCACCTCCTTCTCCATCGTCTCCCTTCCCCCATCCCTTTCTATCTTTCTTTCCCTGTCCTCCCGCCCGAACCTTCAGCTGGCATCCCTGACCCCTGCCCCTGCCGCCGTCCCTCTTCCCGGTGCACCTCTTCCCCATCTCTGCCCGCTCCGGTCCTCGCAGCCTCGCCCTCCCCTTTCCTCCATCCTCCTCTCATCCCCTCTCCCGGCCTCTGCGCAGCCCCACCGGGACGCTGTGCTGTTCCCGGTCCTCCCCATCTCTCCTCCTGGTCGCTTCTCAAGGCTCATCCATCGTTCTCGCTGCCTGTCCCTGTGTCGCTCCGGTCCCTTTCCCCACCCTCCCATTCTGCCCCAAGCCCCTCCGACCTCTCCCCGCGGGCACGCTCTCACCACCTTACCCTGCTCCCCAAGACTGTGACCCTGCTTCCTGCACCAGTTCCTCGGGCTGTTTACACCACACACACCGCCACCTCTGACCCTGAGCCCCTACTCCTATCTTAAGCTTCTCCCTCCTGCCAGGCCTTGGCACAAAGCACTTCCGCACCTCCCTACCGGCTGCTGCTCCCAGGATGCAAAGACCCCACTGCTGCTCCTCGTCCTGCGGCAGTAGCACACCTGCCCACCTTCCCACCCCGCCAACCAGCCGCATCCTGGCGTCCCTCCTCCTAGCATTTGTCCTGGGGGCTCCTACAGGGGCTGTGCTTTGCCCACAGCACCCCGGGGTGCTCCGGGTGGGAAGCCCCTTAGCACCCTTCCTCCCTGGCCACCGTCTCCTTCCCTCCCCACCCCCACTTTCCTGCTCAGTCTCACTTTGTGATTCAGCATTTTTGGGGTTGGTAACTTTCTTGCTTCCTGTCGTGATAGGGACCTGGCTACGGAGCTGAAGGCAGGGGTCTTGACCCTGCGGTTAGCATGGCTACCTTAGGAACCAGACCTGAGCTGCCTGGTTGGGAGGGGGCTGAGGAGCTGGGGACCGCCAATGGGGGTTGCCTTTTCCTCCCTTTCATTTGTCTGCCCTGTGTTGAACTGTGTCCAAGGGGAGATGACATAAGTAATAGCTCTTGGGGAAATGGGCTATTAGCATTTATGGAAATTAATACATCCACATCCGAGGAGCAAGAACACCAAGTTCAGGCCACAGCTGTCCCACTGTCTGTCGTTTCAGGATTTTTTCTTTCTCTGCAACTTCTCCTCCCCCTCAAAAACGCCAGCCTCACCCCTCCCCTTTCCCCCAGTGCCAAGAGTAAGCTCCTGCTCTGCTAAGGAAGCCGCATTCAGGCCCCGCGTTGCAGGTTGCAGGGTTTGGGGACCTACGTGTGGAAAGTCACATCTGCCCACCTGATTCTCGCCTGGCGGCTGTGTCTGCTGCAGAGCCCTGTGCAGCTCCTGGCCCTGTGCTTTCGCAGTGTGGGGCCCTAAGAGTGCACTTGGTCCTCCAGGTCCTGTCATGCTCTCTGGGGACAGCTCTCCACGGCCACACTCGGCCTCAGTGGCACTGACAGTGTTCGGTCCGCAGCACATCCCTCGAGAGCAGCATGGTAGGGGCTTCCCTGTTAACACCCAGGGCCATTTTTTTTTCCCTGCGCCAGTCAGCAAATGCTTTGTAGGTGCTAATCAACACCTGGGGACTGAGCCAAGCACTGGAGTTGGGGGATGTCGTGAAAAAGTGTGAAACACTTTTCGTGTGTTTCTTGGTTCAGAACCGTCTTGGGTCTGGATTTGGAGCCTGGATGGGAAGCAGTGTGCACAGAAGCCATTGCACCCAGGAGATGGGACATGGACCATGGCGCTAGGGAGCTGGAAAGGCCAAGGGTGCCATGGGCTGGCCAGCTAGAGAAGGCTTGCTTGCTTTCATTTTTCAGTCATCTTCTAAGACCCAAATGGTTCAGGAGGAAGCGAGTGCCACATAGTTTTGATTTGGCAGTTTCCGGCCTGGGCTTGGAGGGAGGGGCCTCCCCTAGACCTTCCTGTGTGTTGGTGCTCTACCGTGGTAACTGGGAACACATTGTCTGCGTGAAAGGAGAGCCTGCTCCCTCTCGAGAACCAGGGGACCGTGCTTCTGTTTCCAGGGACTGTAGCCAGGAGTGGCATGTGTTTGGTCCTCAGCTAAATTCTCAGTGATATTCACGTCGCCAGAGGTCCCAGAGTGAATGTTTTCCTGGCGTCCCTGAATAAAGAGGCAGGACAGTGGGCAGCTGGGGGCGGCAATTCGAGAAGGATTGATGCCAGAGGTGTCTAGGGCCATAGACCCCATGTTCCCGCCAGTCCCCCTCCCACCACCAGGAGGACTTGGGTCTTGGCACCCAGCAGCCAGTCATCTTTGCTCTCAGATGACTAAACGGGAGGACAGGCTTCTCCAGGGTCAACAGAGGCAGTGACGGAGCTGGGTTGGACCCCCTACTTCCTACTTATTTGAGCCCAGTTCATACCTTGGTTGTCCAAGCTGGGGGAAGCCAGCACCCCAAGGACATGACCGGCTGTCCCTTTGGAAGGCCACTTGGAGGTGTTGCTGACATTCATGGACGCAGCCAGTGCCCTTGGGTGTGTCCAAGTCACTGGAGGGGCTGTTGGGAGCAGGAGGTGCCACTACCATGGAGATTTCTCAGCGACTCAGTCCTGCCTGGCATGCAGGCCCTGGTGCAAGGGTACTGTTGTTCGTGGCCTTCAAAGAGATGGCCCCATAGTTAGAGAAGAGTGAGGACACCAGGTCCACGGTGGGATGAAGGGGAGGAGGGACCCTCCCCACACTGGAACTACACTCATGACCTCAGTTCGCCTCGGGCACTTGTAAATAACCCTGCGAGGGAGGCTGGATAGGGAAACTGAGGCACAGAGCAGCAGTGAAACTGATCCTGGCCTCTCAGCTAGCGAGGAAACCTTGATTCTGTTCCTGCCCTGCCAGAACTCTGTGGCAGGTGCCCCCTCCGCCATCACCTGAGCTCCATCGAATGCCTGAAATCCTCACCTCTGCAGGGGTGAGTCTCCCAAGAGTCCCGGGAGACCCAGGCCCAGACCCTGGGGGATATGGAAGTGCTCCTTTGTCGTGGCATGGGAAGCCCCACACTGCTCTTTCCTTGGTGACAGGCGACCCGCCATGTTCAGGCCCCTCCTGGCCCATCTTTGGGGTGAGTCGGTTAAGGGATGCACCATCTCTGCTCAGCCAGTCCCGAGGAGGCAAAGGGAACAGGGCCCTTGTTCCCCAGGAGACAGCACACTGGGGGAGGTGGGGTGGGACACCTGGGCTTCATCCTGTCACTGCCCAGTGGCTCGAGGCTTTCCTGCCTACCTGGGCTTGGCAGATGCGTGAGTCTCCCTGCCTCATGGGCCTGAGCAGATGCTGGGCCCTCTTGTCCTTCGCCACATCCTGGGGAGCCCAGATGAAGGCCAGCCTCCATCTTCCTGCACACCCACCATGGGATGAGCCCTGGGCTCAGGCCCCTCCCTGCCTGAGGGTGCCCTGCCACTGCCACACCCAGGTTTCCACTCAGACCCCTGCTGGCCAGCGTCTAAGGAGGCTACTCCCTGCTCTGCGCAGTGACCACGTGGTTAGCCCCAGAGACCCGGGTTCTGTGTGTCTTCAGTGACAGAGCAGCCCCATGCCCACCCTGCCAGCTTCCCTGGCACCTGTTTCCTTGCAGGCAGCGCCCTCCATTTCTCCAGCACACAGGTACCCACAGAGCTAACTGCTTTGATGCCATGCTGGTTGTAGATAAAACAGGATTGGGAAAAGTGGAGAAATGGTGGGGACCACCTTCCTGGCTGTCCTGTACCTGGACCCAGTGAGAAGGCTTTCCTGGCTGTGGTCTTGAGCCCTGACTGCCGAGCGGCCGAGATCCATCATCCGACTCCATGGCTGGGAGCCGGGCACAGGTTTCTTCTCAGATCCCGCACCAGATTCAACCCGTTCCACGTGGGCCAGTTTTCTGGAGCGACTTCCTGGGTCCTGTAGACCCCTGAGGTCTGGTCCACAGGGGTCCTGCGTCACCAGCCTGGGCTCTTTCCCTGCCGGAGACTTAGCTCTCTGAGTCTCTGGCTGTCTAGCCTGCTAAGCCACACAGATCATTCGTGTTTCCCTCTGTCTGAATGGGTGAACTGGTGCCTCAGTTGTAGGAGGCTGGGACTTCCCTGGCACATAGTGGGTGCTGGGTAACTGTCAGTTCCCCCTCTTCCAGTCGGATGCGGAGCCCCAGCCACCATCCTGCCTGGAGCTCAGGTGGTTCCTGGGCAGCCCAACCGAGCCCCCAGGAAAAGCAGAGCAGAGGAACCTGGCTTTCCTTCTGCGTGGTTTCCTGAGACCTCTCGGCAGTCTCTCAGCTGGAGGGCCCGGCTGAGTGATTTCACGGTGGAGTAGGAAGGAAGGGGAAGAGAGGGCAGGAGGGGAGAGCCCGTTGCCCTGGTCTGCAGGGAACAGCCTCCCTCTGAGGGAGGGACACTCTTTGCCCTATTCTCCCTGACCTTGGGCCTCGTGGAGGGCCCACAAGCCTGCCAGACCCCTACTGCACACCTGCCCACCTGTCTGTCTGATTCCAGCAGCCCCTGGGCACTGAGGGGGTTGCAGAGCCATGTTCTGACCATGCTCTCCCTCCTTCATCATGGATGTGCTTTCATTTTCCACCCCCTGGCAGCTTCATGATCTTTCATTGCAGTCTCAGGCCATGGTATCCACAGGCTGTCAATGCAGCCTAGGACAGAAGACTCTAGAATTCTGCCTCGGAGCCCTGTGATCCCAAACAGTCAGCCGTGGCAGGGGCTCTCTGAAAGTGATATTCTTGCCACCCCTCCTAGATACAGGAGGGTAAGGAATAACTAGAATGCATGGGCAAGGAGACTCAGCTCAATCTATTCATCAGAAAACAAATTTAAATTTAAAACATTGCTTAAAACCTATACATACCAGTGAAGGGCAAAGGTCTTAGCAGCAGACATTTGAAGGAGCAAGAATGAGCAAGACCCACGTCCCTCCTCTAGGGCTGAGAGCCAGGAAAGGGATGCAGTGACCACATGCCCGGAATGGTCAGAGAAAACCCTGCTGATAGGGAAGGAGACATGGGGGCAGTGGGGACATTTGACCTGGACCTTGAAAGACAAGCAAGTTGTGATAGGCAGAGCTAGGAAAAGACAGTCTGGGAAAGGGCTCTGCATGGGCAAGGTCACAGAGGGAGGACCAGGCAGGCTGGATAATGGCCAGAGGCCCAGTGCAGTCACAGGCTAGGGCATGAATATGGGTGAATAGGATGACTAGGGGGAGGTCATCAAGGCCACCATGGGCTGGACAGTGATGGGGAGGGAGGGAAGAGGAGAGCCCTGGAGCCCCCCAAGCTTTTCCGGCTGGGTCCACCTGGGCTGCACAGACTGAAAGAGGCAGAGCCGGAATCGGGGCCTCTGGATGGGGAGGACTGGGCTCGGTTGACCTTGGGTTTCGAGGTCTGTGTCTTGGACAGCAGTGCCCACTGGCATTGAGAAGGTAGGGCTGGGGTTCACAGGAGAGGTGGGACCTGGAGGTGACTGCCACCTACCCACTGGTCACAGCCCTGACAGTGTCACCTGGGGGTAGTGCCAAGGGTGGCCAAGGGTACAGGTTTGAGAGGGAAGATGAAGGTCAAGACAGACAGTAGGGAACCCTGGATTCTTCCAGAGCCCAGGGAGGAGAGGAAAATAGAGGATGAGGCAGGTATCCGCTGCATCTGGTGGGCTGGCTGCTGCCAAGGAGGCAGCCTCTGTTGAGAGGGGAAGCAGAGCTGGGCTCCCAGGAGCGGCGAGGGGGCGCAGGACCCCAGATTCAGCACCACCAGCTTCCAAGCACTCGCCAACCATCTTATCCCCCTCTGACTGAGGCAGAAACACTGAAAGTCAAAGTAGCTTCCCTAAACTACTAGGCGCAGGACCCAGGACCCCAAGCCAAAGTCCACCCTGGTAACCTTTGGACTTTGCCGCCAATGGCTCTGGAGAGATTTGACCGTGAAAGGAGGAAAAGGAAGGTGAGGTCACAGGGTGGCTCTGGGGCTGGCGGGCGTAGACGAAGCCGCTTGGCTGCTTAACCACAACTGCCAGCAGCACCCTCTTGCGTCCGCCCCTTTAGAGACGGTTTCAACAGCGCATTCTTCCATTTCCTGCCTTAATGGGGGGCATTTCTGGGGACACCCATGAACTGCAGGCTGGGGCTTAGCCTTGTTGGTGGCCCTGCATAGGTTGGCTGCGTAGTGCTTTACGTTCTGTGTAAGAATTGTGGAGTCTTGGGGCCTGGGTGGGCCGACGGTCCTGAGATATCGGTGTGCCCAGCAGGCTTGTAGGGCGTGGCGCCTGCCCAGCCCTCGGGGTCCTGGTGCAGCTTAGCAAGCTCCTTGGCCACCAGTCCCTGGTGACTCAGATCAGGGGTTCCAAGAACATGCTTTGAGAAACACTCCCTAGCCGTTTTAGTCTGTCGTTGAGCCTGCCCGCCTCTACTTCTTAAGGAAGCACACGAGGAAGCTGCTTGTGATGGTTGAAAGCTCCGGCGAGAAGGACTTTGTGGGGGTTTCTGTAATTCTTGGGAACATGTGAAGCCTACGTTCTACTGGAATGACCTGCTGCACTTCTGTGAGCTTCGAATCTGAGATTGTGCTTTCATCCTCCCATGCGTGGCAGGGCGCCTTGTTAGTGTCCAGACCTCTTGGAATGTGGTTTGGTTCAGGGGTACTGATGGCCCAAGCACTTGCCCATGGCAGAGGAGGCCAGGGGTCAGTACAGGAGCCAGTCCTCGCCACCCTGTGCCTGACCATACAGTCTGTCACCTGCCTGTGCCCTGATTGTGCCCCATCTGCACCATGTCTGCACCCTGTCTGTGCCCTGTGCGCGCCCCATCCGCACCCTGCCTGCACTGTCTACACCCTCTCCGCACCCTGTCTGTGCCATCTGTGCCCTGTCTGTGCCCCGTCCGCATCCTGCCTGCGCCCTGTCTGTGCCCCGTGTGCGCCCCATCCGCACCCTGCCTGCACCCCATCCATATCTTGCTCTGCCGTCTGCGCCGTCCCTGCACCCTGTCTGTGCCATCCGTGCCCCATCTGCACCTTGTCTGTGCCCCATCTGTGCCCCATCCACACCCTGCCTGCACCCTGTCTGTGCTCCATCTGGGCCCTCTCCGCGCCCTACCTGCGCCCTGTCTGTCTAGATAGACCCTGCAGCGCCTCCCGCCTCTGCTTAGCCAGCCCCCTGCACCCCCTAGAGGGTATTGCCTTTCCATGGCAATGAGTAGCAGGTATTTTTAGTCACCCAGACCAGGAGGTATTCAGGTGTCACAGACAGGAGGCCCGGAGCCATGTTGTCCCTTTGCTCCTACAAAGGAAACAGGATGCCCAAAACAGGAATTGCAAATCCCAACTCAAAACCTCCCCGTTCCGCAGGGACACAGGGTGCTTTGCTCCTTGAAGGAGTAGTGGACGCCTCCTTATTTACGTCCTTCCTGCTTAAAAGGCAGTGGGGGTGTCCAGGGGACATCAGCCACCCTGTGCTGGGGCACTTCAGAGGCTCCAGGGAGCTGCCATGCTCTCTCTCCATCCCAAAAGATGGGTCTGGGGAGGCCACTGGGGCAGGCGAGCCCGCTCCTGTGAGGAGTGAACCCCACCCCCCACCGCTCTGCTGCTGTGAGTGACAGTTATCAACAGACCCTGAATGGGGGCTTTCCAGAAAAGAAAAAAAAAAAAAAAACAGTAATATCCCTGGGAGAAAGGGGCCTGTTTAGATGAAGCCTGTAGGCCGTTGGAATCTGAAGTAGCACCTGGGGGTCCTGGTGACGCCAGCGCGGACAGCCCTCTCCTGGGCAGTGCTACAGTGAGGCCAGGGCCTGGGGAATGTCACTTGCTCCTCATTAACTCACGAATCGGGAGCCAGGACAAGGTCGCTGCCCTCAGGGCTAACATCAGAGCGGGAGGAGGTGTATGGTCCAGGGCACCAAGGCGTCACTCAGGCCACCACCAAAGCATCACACCAAAGCATTGACAGCGTCCATCTCACATCGTCAGGAAAGGGGGAAGCACTGGATAGCTGTGGCCTCACAGGCAGGGAGAGTGGGGTCCAAAGGCGCAGAGACAGCATGGGGTGTCAGGGCACTGCAGGAAGAGGGTTAAGGGCAGGTAAGGAGGGACCTTGGAGTCCGGAACATCTTTCACAGAGGCCTCCTGCTTCCTCTGTGCTGCTGAGCTGGGCCATTCATCTGGCCTGGGTGGAGGGAAGCTGACCAGGGTCCCTCTGCGACCTGGAGGCCCCAGGCCCTACCCTGAGCCCTTGGTGCCCTTGGAGCCCTGAGCTGCTCCAGCTGCCTGTGATCGCCACACACACACACACACACACACTCCCAACACACACACACACACACACACAGAGCCTGTGCCACCAGCCCTCATTCTCTGCCTCACCCAGAGCCTGAAGGTTCTGGCTAAGCCTCTGGGGGTGCCACTGGGAGGGATGCCTAGGAGAGGGTCTCCCCAACCCTCCGGCAACCTGGTAATCATGATCACCAGTTGTTGGAGTGGCCTAGCCACCTGCTGGGCTGTATGGGTGCTGAGGGCCTGGCTGGGCCCCGTGATACACCCATGGGGGTGGGTCTCTGAGGAGCTGTCTGTGTGAGCAGCGGGAGAGGAGGTGCCTCGGGTCAGGGGACCCTTCCCCCCAGGCTCTGGAGGGGACAGGATAACACCTGTCCCCAGGGTGGCGGAATCCCTGGTCTCTAACGCAGCCTGGAACACACAGAGAAATAAGCCAGTGTGGGGCAGTGTTGCTCACGTGGTTGTGGGACTGGGTCCTGGGCTCCTGGAGCCAGCGGCCTCAGAAAGCCCCTTTAGGTTCTCTGAATCTTTGACACTGTGCAGCCCAGACTCCTCATTTTATAGACAGGGAAACTGAGGCCAGAGGACTCATCCTTGACAGAGCCAGGATCACGGTGCAGCTCTCTGACTGAGCCCCCTCGATGTCCTGTAGTCTCTCCAAGCACGCCCTGCAGTGGTCATGACTGCTGACATCTGTCCCTGCCTAGACTGTGGGCCTCGTGAGGACAGAACATGCCTGCTGTCCCCATCACCTCTGTCCCCCAGCTCAGCCTGACTGGTAATGCCCCGGCCATGTCATGAGGCCTTGGAACCAAGCCTAAGCTTCCTACAGGCCAGCAAACATTGTCCCCAGCACTGGCTCCCTGATTTCATCTCCCCTGGCAATGGCAGGCAGGGAGAAGCCTTCAGAACCAGGGAGGACCAGAGGGCTCCTGGCCCAATGGAGGCCAACTGTGACACCAAGGGATCCTCCCCAAGGGGTCTTCCCCACCAGATACAATCCTGCTCTGAACACCCCAAACAACAGGCCGTGCCCAGGGGAGGCCAGAGACAGCCGTGGCCTCTGGGGCCTGGCACTCAGCCAGAGCTGGCAAGAGGCGGGGATGCACCTCCTGCAGCTGAGGATGAGACAAAGCCAGGTGCCTGCCGCGGCAGCTGTGGCCTGAGCTGGCATCAGTGGCTGATGGCCACAGACTCCCTGATGCCTGTCATCTGTACTGAGGGCTCTGTCCCAGTCCCTGAGCCATACATGATGCCCACACCGCCGATGAGGACACAGCTTGTGTTTTTACAAACGAGGCACTTAATTATGTGGAGGTAAATCCTTTGAACTGCAGAAACCATCCCAGCACCTCCCCATCAGGTGTTCCCAGGTGGCAGGCAGAGAAGGCCAAGGTCCCTCGAGTGGATTTCCAGGGGAGCTGAAGGGCTACAGCCCTGCCAGGACTAGGGGGTACTGGGTGGGGGCTGGACAGCCGAAAGCGGCTGCCCCCCTGCAGGAAGAGGAGGCAGGCACTTCACCTTACTCTGGACGATGCTGACAGCAGTGTCAAGGACTCTGCCGTCACTGTTGTCCTTTGAGTTGGCAGCTGCCCTGTGTTGCAGATTTGCTCTGGCTCTGGCCCCCTGCTTCGTCCCCTCTGCATGTTTGCTCTTAGTCCTCAGCTCCTCCCATCTCTGTGTCCCGGGTGAGAACAGGTCCTAGACCTTGTTTCAGGTCACACAGCTACCGGAGGACAGAGCTAGAACATGACCACAGCAGACGCCTGAGCCTGCGCCCCAGGCGATCTGTTCACAGGGTGGGTGCTCACCCTCGGCCTTGCTCCTGAGCCACAGTCCCCAGGACACCAGGTAAAGGGAAACCACATGGGGGCGAGGCCAGCCCACAGCCCCAGCAGCCTGGCCCCAGGGGCTCCAGAGCCTGTGCTACAAGCCCGGGTGGCCGGAGCGTCCTGCGGGATTCCCCATCCCACCCCTGGAACTTGCTTTCCCTGCTTCCCACACACAGACCTTCCCCACCAGAGCAGGGTCATGGGGTCAGAGGCAGGGTCCATGTGGTGTGGAGCAGGGGTTCCTCCCCACTCGCTCGCTCGGGTGCCTTCAGCTCCTGCAGACACGCGGGCACCGTCCACCTTCTCCACTCTCAGCGCGAACCCTTCCCCAGCCGGGAGCGCTCACTGAGTGGCCGCATCATACCCTCCCGTTTGTCTATAATTCACTTAAACATTATTTCCTGGGAGATCCGGCAGCTCTTAACTCTTCCGAATCAGGATGTGGGAAGCATTTGTGTGCATCTCGCTTTATTTCCTCTCTTGAACTATTAGGATAAAGTCACAGAGGTAGGATTCCTGGACCCCAAGCTCTGGACTTCTACTACCCAATTTCTTTCCAAAAAAGGTTGTAGTATAGCTCATGCCCCAGAACCAGCCACGTCTCCTCGTCATAGTTTCACCGCAGCCTCGCCAGCAATGAGTATTTTCATTTAAAAATGTTTTTGTCTGCTGGTTATGTGATTGCAGAGGCATGGCTGGCCCCAGCTTGCAGTGGTTTCTTCTGCATCTCTTTTTATTCAGCAGGGCCTTTAATGGATGTGGTGGAGTAAAGCTGCCTTTCAAATTGCTGCTGCAGCGCTGCCTGGCAAGATATTAATCTTTCATGCCCCGTCACGTGGTCATGGGACGGCAATCCTCTTTGAAGCCATTTGTTATTTATTCTTACAATCCCCTGGAGAGCAGGGAGGAGCCCCCAGTGCCTGGATCACAACGCAAATACAAAGAGGGCTGCAGACATTTCAGCCTCAAGGTTGGAGCAGAAGCAGGGCTGGGGCCCGCCGGGGTCCAGACCCCTAGTAAAGAGGTCACTTCCCACAAAAGAAGGTTGTTTGTCTGCTTCTCATAGAACCTGCTCTGGTTAGAGGGTTGTTTTTTTTTTTTAAGAGACAGGATCTTGCTGTGTTACCAAGTCTGGTCTGAAACTCCTGGGCTCAAGTGATCCTCCCGCCTTGGCCTCCCAAGTAGCTGAGACTGCAGATGTGCATTGCTGCACCCAGCTTCGTTAGAGGGTTTTTAAGCCTGGGGGGTGTATTAGTTTCCTAGTGCCACAAGCAAGGTGGCTTGAAACAGCATTATTTATTCTCTCATGAATCAGGAAGCCAGAAGGCAAGGTGTGGGCAGGGTTGGTTCGCTCTGGAGACCGAGGCAGCGTGTGTTCCAGGCCTCGCTCCTGGCTCCTGGTGGCTGCCCGTAGTGGTAGCATTCCTTGGCTTGTAGACACACCCCCGAGATTCTGCCCCCATCGCCACGTGGACTTTTCTGTGTCTGTCTCCTCTTTTTATATGGACACTTGTTGTCATTGGATTTAGGGCCCATCCTAATCCAGGATGGCCTCATCACAGGATTCCCACCTTAATTACATCTGCAAAAACCCTTTTGCCAAATAATTCCACATCGACAGGTACCAGGGATTAGGACTTGGGTGGATCTTTCAGGGAACACAGTTCACCCCACACAATAGGTTTCTACCCCCAAGTCCCACCTCCAGCCCCATCTCCCTCCAGAGTCTGGCGGCTTCCTCCTCATCAGACAGTTCTTTCCCTCTGTAGGGACTGCATACAAGTGTTGCTGGCTGAGGGGTGAGGGTGGAGTAGAGGGATGTAGGAGCTGAGCTGAGGGGTAGGGGGTGGAGTGGGGGACGTGGGAGCTGAGCTGAGGGGTGGGGGGAGGAATACGGGGATGTGGGAGCTGAGCTGAGGGGTGAGGGTGGAGGTGGGGGCGTGGCAGCCGAGCTGAGGGCCTTGGAGCCCACCTGGTAGGAAGGCAGCCTGTGGACCTGGAGCCGACTGAGCGTCCCCCCTACCCACCATGAGTAGGAGAGGGATCCAACCTGGGTCCCCTCTCTCCCCTCCTGCTGGTGTATTTATACTTGGAAGGCAGGGCACCCTCCTGGCTCAGAGAGATGGGCTTAGTGGCCTGGGGAGGCACGGAAGCCCAGGTCTGTCTTTTCCCAGCGGTCACTGTGAGGATGCATGGCCCCCACGCGGGGAGACAGGGCACAGCCTCCCACTGGGGCAGGTGGGGGTCTCCCTGCCCAGGATGCCGGCCGGAGTTTCCCCTGGCAGGGAGCATGGGTGCTGTGACTGGAGGGAGGTCCCAGGGCTGGCACCCTGGGGCTCTGTTCTGATGTTCTGATCCATTCCACCCTCACCCCTCAGCTCAGATCCCACATCCCCCCACTCCACCCCCACCCCTCAGCTCAGATCCCACATCTCTGCCTCCACCCCCACCCTTCAGCTCAGCTCCCACGTCCCCCATTCCTACTCCCACCCCTCAGCTCAGCTCCCACGTCCCCTCACTCTACCCTCACCGCCTAACTCAGCTTCCACGTCCCCCCACTCTACCCTCACCCTTCAGCTCAGCTCCCACATTCCCCCACTTCACCCTCACTCCTCAGCTCAGCTCCCACATCCCCCACTTCACCCTCACTCCTCAGCTCAGCTCCCACATCCCCCCACTCCACCCCCACCCCTCAGCTCAGCTCCCACATCCCCCCACTCCACCCTCACCCCTCAGCTCAGATCCCACATCCCCCACTCCACCCCCACCCCTCAGCTCAGCTCCCACATCCCCCACTCCACCCCCACCCCTCAGCTCAGATCCCACATCTCTGCCTCCACCCTCACCCCTCAGCTCAGATCCCACATCCCCCACTCCACCCCCACCCCTCAGCTCAGCTCCCACATCCCCGGCTCCACCCTCACCCCTCAGCTCAGCTCCCATGTCCCTGCCTCCACCCTCACACCTCAGCTCAGCTCCCTCATTCCCCTACTCCACCCTCACCCCTCAGCGCTCTGTCAGAAGCGCTACCTGGCCACATCCCTCCTCTGGGCTCCGAGTTCCCCTGTGCAAATGGAATCAGAGTCTTTCCCCACAACTTCTTCCAAGGGCCGTGGTTGAAACCCACCTAAAATACAACGATAAGAGCTGTTGTCGAGGGATCAGACAGCAGCCTGTGTAAGATGAGCACTGGGCTCTGGGGATGGACAGTAAACAGTTCGCCTTATTCTGTGCTGGGCACTGTGCTTAGGCCCAGCAGCGGGCCCTGGCTGGACTCAGTGTCCAGAGTGTCCCTGCTCAGGGCTGGCCGGGAATCAGCACTCGCTGTCCCTGCGGTGGACGGACCGACCTCTCCGAGGCTGCGGTAGAGACTCACATCAGCCAGACGAGCTGAGAGCGCCACCACTCATAGTTACTGCCCGGGCCTCTCTGCCCAGTCACTGCACGGTGGGGCTCAGCTCCTGGGTGTGAGTTTGTGCCAGGCTCCAGAGAGGTGGGGACCCCAGCCACACCTGGGGACAGGGCCAAGTGTCCAAGAGACCACTTAATTGCCAGCGTGGCCACCCCATGTAAAGCAACGATCTCTCTGAAATTGCCCATCTGGGATACACCAGGACACTGGCCTCTTCTTCCTTCTCCCATCCTGGGATTTAAGAAGTTAAAACCCACCCCCTCTGCCCAGGAAGCCGAGGCAGCAGCTTGGAGCTGGAGCCAGAGCCAGAGCCGCTCCATCCATGGGGAGCTGCGCCTCCCCTGCGCCCCCTGCCATGCTGAGTCAGGCTTTGAAACGCAGTCATCATCAGGAAGTAGTTCTTGTTGTGGCCCCATCCCCCTGTGTTATTTTCCTACCTTGGCTCACTTAAAATTTCAATCTGGCTCCGAGAGGAGACTCAGCATTTCCTTTATCTCCTTTTACTGTGGATGCTCGGAAAGGAGTGGGAGAAGCTGTGCGTCACTGTTGCCCTTACCCCCAAGGGAGGGGATGGTCAGGAGAACCTGGAACCTCCCTTCCCGTCCCTGCACCCGCCCCCTCCCTTGGCCCTCACTGATGAGCCCACCAGATGCAAAGGCTCCTTCTCTCCCTGACACTGCAGCCAGGTAGAGGCAGCTGCAGCCACAGCCCTGAGATGGGCTGGAGACGCTGAGGCAGGGGCAGTGGCAGGGTCTGGCTCCCCTCAGTTCAATGTGACCTGCAGATGCTGCCTGGAGCTGCCTAGTTTGACATGGCTCCCCCTGAGGGAGCTGATGAGTGTGGGGGCCAGGAGCACTACCTCATCAGGCATCCCCTCACCTGCACCAATGGGGAGGCGATCCTGGAGCTGGGCCATTAAGACCCACAGATTGTTGTCTCTATGTTGCGAATGGCAGGGCTTGGATTTCACGAGGCAGATGGTGAGCCAAGTCCAGTTCCGCTGCGCTGGGTCCCCCATGGCAGAAAGGACCCGCCCCCCCATCACCCTGACAGTGGCTTGCCTGCCCCAAGAGCAGCCAGCACCCAGGACAGGCTTCCCTTGTTCCTCTGTTCATCCTCTTTAATAATCACTCAGAGCCAGGCACGGTGGCTCATGCCTGTAATCCCAGCACTTTGGGAGGCCGAGGCAGGCGGATCACCTGAGGTCAGGAGTTCAAGACTAGCCCGGCCAACATGGTGAAACCCCCTCTCTACTAAAAATACAAAAATTGCCCAGGCATGATGGTGTGTGCCTGTAATCCCAGCACTTTGGGAGGCCGAGGCAGTCTGATCACCTGAGGTCAGGAGTTCAAGACCAGCCTGGCCAACATGGTGAAACCCCATCTCTACTAAAAATACAAAAATTACCCAGGCATGATGGCGTGCGCCTGTAATCCCAGCTACTCGGGAGGCTGAGGCAGGAGAATTGCTTGAACCTGGGGGATGTGGTGGAAGTTGCAATCAGCCGAGATCACACCGCTGCACTCCAGCCTGGAGACGGAGCGAGACTGTCTCAAAAAAAAAAAAAGGATCACTCAGGACACCAACATGGGCTGAGAAACACTCCTGGTATCAACAGAACTGCAGCAGATGATGAAAACAAAGCTGTGATCAGGGAAGTGGCCGAGGGAGTGAGGCCCCCGAACCCCACCCCAGAGCTCTGTCCCAGGCCCCTGGGGTCTCATGCTGTGACCCCATGCGCCACATGGGGAGGGGTCACCTGGGGGACTTGTTTCCGTGGGAACCTCAGGCCTTGGGCCTGAGTGGGGAGATGTCCGAAGCCTCTGGCCTGGGCCCAGAGTGAGGCCCCAGAGCAGCCCTGCCTGTTCCTCTGGGAGCAGCCTCAGTGAAAGCTGTAAAGCAGGGAAATTGGGCACATCCAGGCCGGAAAGAGCAAAGCAAAAGTGCCCCTGGGTGCACGGCTCCCCACAGTCCAACCCCTCTCCTCCAGGAGCTGCAGGCCACACTCTGAGCCTCTGTTTGAAGTGGGCCCTGACTGGACATTCTCATCTCGGGACATGAGCCAGGGTCACCCAGTACCACTATGCAGCTTTCCAAGTCCCCCTGGCCACCCTGCCCTCTGTAGGGGTGGTGGGCCTTGTTCTGCACCTATCCCTTGGAGTATCTGCTTTCCAGAGTGGCAGAAGGCCCGCCTGGCATGGTGGGGGGCATCCACCCGTGCAGAGTGCAGCCTTTCCCCAGCAGCTCACTGGGTACATGAGCGGGTAGCAGACCATAAGCAGGCTAGCTAATGGGTGGAGGGGGCCCAGTGGTGTCCGTGTGCATGTTTGTGTGTGCATGTGTGCGTATGTGTGTGCACGTGTGTGCATATGTGTGTGCATGCACCTGCACACGTACCTTCAGATGTGTGTCCCCTGTCTAGACCCCATCAAAGCCTCTTGCCAGGACTGGCCTAGAACACACTGTCCAGCCTGGTTCTGTTCTCTCCCTGGCTTCTCTTGATCAACTTTCTGTAATGGGAGGAACTCTGACACACTTCACAAAAGTTGTCAAATTAGTTTTAAGGGAAAAAGAACTGCAGCGTGATCTGGAATTCACTTTCCGCGCCGTGGTTCCACTGTGAAGCCAACACACCTTCAAGGAGTTGGGGGATGAGGCAGTGGGGCCCTGTGAGCCCTGTGGTTTCTGTCAGAGTGCTCTCTGGCCCCTGGTGTTCCCTCTCTGTCTCTCTATGTCTTTAGCAGGTGTTTCCCACACTTTAGTCATTGGCTTTTCATCTCATGATTTGGGTCATCTGTGCTATTTCTTTTCTTTTCTTTTTTTTTTTTTTTTTTTTGACAGGGTCTCACTCTGCCACCCAGGCTAGAGTGCAGTGGTGCAATCTCATCTCACTGCAACCTCCAACTCCCAGGCTCAGGCGATTCTCCTGCCTCGGCCTCTGGTGTAGCTGGGATTACAGGCACGTATCACCACACTCAGCTAATTTTTGTATTTTTAGTAGAGAAGGGGTTTCACCATGTTGGCCAGGCTGGTCTCAAACTCCTGGCCTCAAATGATCCACCCGCCTCAGCCTCCCAAAGTGCTGGGATTACAGGTGTGAGCCACCGCATCCAGTCGTATGTGCCATTTCTTAGCTTGCATTTTCTTTTTAGTTAAACTTATTTCTTAAATAAGCTTATTTTAAACTGAAACTTGATGTCCTTGCAATAAAGAACCAGCATTACTTGTCATCAATAAAAGGTAACTGGAGGCAGGCATGGTGGCTCACATCTGTAGTCCCATCTGCTTTCGAGGCTGAGGCAGGAGGATCTCTTGAACCCTAGAGTTCAAGTTCTACCTGGGCAACATAGCAAGACCTCCGGCCCTAAAAAACTGGAAAAATAGGTGGATCGATATTAACTTCAAGGCCTGTCTCAAGTGTGGCCAGGGATGCACAGCACAGGCCATGCTCTGAACATCCCTGGATGAGCCTCAGCTGTGTCTGGGGATTGAAGAGAGTGCCCCCGGCCCCTCCCTGCTCCAGTCACCCCCAGTTCCTTTAGTTCACGGCCCTCCATGTTGTCAAGGGCTAAGGAGTCCCTCCTCATCCCTGTTCAGGTGAACACAGGAGATGGGAAAGCCCAGGGTAGGGCGGGCCACTCCATCTTCCCCTCAGCTGATGGGCAGGCTGGATGGGCAGGGAGGGGCTTTCCTGGGAAGATAGGTGCCCAGGAGCTGGGCTGGCCCTCGAGTGTTGAAGATTTAAACTAGAAAGCCATGAGGGTGCTCTTCCCCAGAAATCATCACGGAAGTGGCGACCGAGTGGCAGGAGGTGCATGGAGAGTCCTGGCTCTGAAGGTGAGCGGCCTGCCCCAGTTCTTTGCTCCTTAGAATTGTGTGACTTGCTGGGCGTGGTGGCTCACGCCTGTAATCCCAGCACTTTGGGAGGCCGAGGTGGGCGGATCACGAGGTCAGGAGATCGAGACCATCCTGGCTAACATGGTGAAACCCCGTCTCTACTAAAAAATACAAAAAATTAGCCGGGCATGGTGGCACACGCCTGTAGTCCCAGCTACTCGGGAGGCTGAGGCAGGAGAATGGCGTGAACCTGGGAGGCGGAGCTTGCAGTGAGCCGAGATTGCGCTAATGCACTCCAGCCTGAGTGACAGAGCAAGACTCCGTCTCAAAAAAAAAAAAAGAATTGTGTGACTTTAGCCGCGTCATTTAGAAGACACAGATGATAGAGGTGGTAGAAGTGGAAAGTGCAACTCTACCTGCTGTTGCCCACCACCAGGACGACCACTGCAAATACTGTGGGTGACCCGTTCAGACCTGGGACTCAGCCACACATTGGCCCCTGAGGCAGGCGAAGTCCCCAGCAGATGGGGAGATGCAGCATTGCTCTGAGGGAGCAGCAGGAGTGAGGACAGGAGCTGCCACATGCACAGGAGCATGAGGGAAACAGGCAGGCAGCTGTGCCCAGGGCCAGGTGTGCGGGAGAGAGGCAGGCACGTGTGCCCAGGGCCAGGTGTGCGGGAAGCGAGGCAGGCACGTGTGCCCAGGGCCAGGTGTGTGGGAAGCGAGGCAGGCACGTGTGCCCAGGGCCAGGTGTGCAGGAGGAGAGGCAGGCAGATGTGCAGGGGCAGAGAGGGAATCGTGGGATGGAAAGGTAGACAAGAGAGGCTGTGAATGGCTCTGGATGCCGAGCTGAGGCACTTGGAGGTCATGCTGACAGCCCTGGGCCTCCACAAAGGGCTTTTGAGAAAAGCATGGCATGAAAAGATCTGCTGTTGAGAAATAGAAACAAGGCTCTGGTGGCAGGTGGACAACCATGGTCCAGGCAGGAGCTTTCAAGGCAAGTGGTGGAGGTGGGCGAGAGAGGGAGTGTTCCAGGGATATCCATGTGGACGGAGCCAACACCCGGAGCCCAGGGCAGGGGGGTGGGCTGAAGGCACACCTGTGGGGCCCTTGTCTGTGGTAGTGAGAACTGCAGCTTGGAGAGGAGCAGAATTGCCCCAGAGGGTTGCTAGGGGAAGATTCCCAGAGAAGCTGAAAGCAGTAGTGCTCAGAGGAAAATGAGCTGGCCGAGGATGGTGGAGGTGGAGGTGATGAAGGCAGAGGGGGCAGAGGCCATGGTGGTGGTAGAAGTGGAGGTGATGGAGGTGGAGGTGGAGGTGATGAAGACGGAGATGATGAAGGTAGAGATGATGGGTGGAGGTGATGAAGGTGGAGGTGGAGGTGATGAGGGTGGAGGTGATGACGGTGAAGGTGGTGGAGGTGGAGGTGATGAAGGTGGAGGTGGTGGGTGGAGGTGATGAAGGTGGAGGAGGTGGAGGTGGTGGGTGGAAGTGGCGGTGGAGGTGATGAAGGTGGAAGTCATGAAGGCGGAGGTGGAGGTGATGAAGGCGGAGTTGGTGGGTGGAGGTGGAGATGGAGGTGGTGGAGGTGATGAAGGTGGAGGGGGCAGAGGTTATAGTGGAGGTGATAGGGGAGGAGGAGGTGATGGTGGTAAAGGTAGACAGGATTGAGATGGAGGGGCAGAGATCATGGTAGAGGTGGAGGTGACAGCAGTGGTGGTGGTGAGCCGTGTGTGTGTTCCTGTGCAGGCGCTCACCCATGCACACATGCCCATGAGATGCCTGGCTCTGCACGCACGCTCTGTGAGCCGGGCATCCTCCGGGTCAGGGTTATAAGCCCGGCCCTGTGCAGGCTGCCCTGTCCCACTGTGGATCCCCTTGGAGGAGACTGCTGCGGCTGCAGGACACCCTCTGTCACCCTAGGAGGAGCAGCGGAACATGACCTCCCATCGCTCCACTTCCCACCGCTCTGCTTGGCTTCAGCCTCATGCTGGTGTCTGTGTTATCTATAAGCAGAAAGCTGCTTGTTCAGAGCGGGCAGGTACACCTTCGTGCATTCATCAAAAGCGTGCTGGGCACCAATGAGGTGTCAGTTCCTGTTCCAGGCATGAGAGATTCAGCAGGAAACGAGACAGACTCACCCCCTGCCCTCAGTGTCCAGCTGGGGCCAGTCAGGTGAACAGTCACACAGGCTGGGGTGGGCGCTTGGCAGAAGACACACTTGTGGCGCTCAGAGCTCTCTGGAGCAGCCTCTCCGAAGAGATGACATTTGAGCAGGAACCCCAAGGAACAGCATCCCAAGTAGAGGGACCTGAGTCTGCAAAGGCCCTGGGCACGAAAGAAGCAACCACCCAATCCAGGGCTGGGGAGGAGCCCTGTCAGAGGACAGCACCAGCCTCCCCACACAGATGCCCGACCAGCATCTGAGGCCAGATGCAGCCGCCGCCGCTGGCTCCAGGGCTCCCCCACACCATGGCACCCGCAACTCCCCCGTTTCAGAAACTGACCACTCACCTCCGGAAACCCAGGAGCCACCTGCATCCCTGTCTTCCCCCTACACCCCGCATCCGCCCGCAGACCCTGCGGTCTCAGCCTCTTGGATTGCCAGCCACTGGTCACATCTGTCTCCCCGCCCTTGCCCAGGTGGCCCCAGCTCACACCTGCATTGTCCCAGAGACTCCTGTGACACCCCCTGCTGCTGCCCAGGCCCCCGCAGCAGTTGGTTCTCAGTGATCTTGAGAAGCACCACTCAGCTCACCCTACGAGGAGGCCTTTGGCTGTTCCAGTGTTTGTCTCTGGACTTCTCTGCTGGCCACAGGACAAGACTGTGCTTTAGAGGGTGGACTCCCAGAACTGCCACTCACCAGGTAACCAAGGCAGGCCAGCTTTACCTCTCCGAGCCTCAGTTTTCTCAGCTGTCATTTGTGCCTAAAAAATCGCACTAACCTCATAGGATTATGGAGCAAAAATTACGCTGAATGAACGCATGGGAAAGCCCTTATCCCGAGGCCTCATTCAGACTGCCCTGGGTCGCCAGCAGCTCTGACATCACTGCCCACACATTAATACAGCTCAGGGCTGCTGCTCAGATGGGTGTCCTTATCCTGCACCCACTGTACTCAGAGGGCACTTCCTGGATGTCCCTGGACCCCCACTGTCCAATGTCTGGCTTCAGCGTAGGGCTTGGTGTCCGGAAGAATGAGGCCCACATCCAGGAGCAGGCCAGTTTCACGTGAGGCTCGGGGCTGAAGCCAGAGGCCATGCAGCACCACGTTGGACACTGCTTATCTGTGCTAATCATGAAGTAATACAAGTGAGGTTTAAAAATACTACACTTATTTCATTTCAGTGCAGGAGGGAGAAAGAACACACAGTCTGTATGAGCAACTCAAATCAAAAATAAATGAGGCAAAAGAGTCACCAAAAATAGTGTGGCATTAGAGACAGCAGCCTGCGTGGCTCGGCCAGCTGTCTTCGGCTCTCTGCCGGCAAGTAGCACCACAGAGAGGGCTGCGAGGATGCCTTGATGGTGTTTACTCCAGAGATTAACCTGATGCCTGCGATCTGATGAGAAGTCACAATTACCAGCAGGGAAGGTAGCACAGAGGGGGACACACAGGGCACCCGAAGGCCTCTGGCATCCTCTCCTCCTCCCCTGTCACCCTCGCCAGGCAGTGAGGTCAGAGGCTAGGCTAGCAGGCAGCATGGGAACCACTTGACCAGAAAGTTTCCTCTTTGACCTGAAGGAGTTCCCCCTTCCAGACTCAGAGTGTCCCCACAGAAGGGCAGGGCTGTGGCTTGGGCCCATGTGGGGCTCCAGCCCCCTGAGGAGCAGAACAGCATGTGCTGTGCACAGCAAGAGGATTTGTATTTTTTGTACTTTTGCCTTAATTTTATTACAGATGGGGTCACCTTCCTTTTTTTTTTTTTTTTTTTTTTTTTGAGATGGAGTCTCGCTCTGTCACCCAGGCTGGAGTGCAGTGGCGTGATCTCAGCTCACCACAACTTCCACCTCCCAGGTTCAAGCAATTCTCCTACCTCAGCCTGCCAAGTAGCCAGGACTACAGGTGCCCTCCACCATGCCCAGCTAATTTTTGTATTTTTACTAGAGACAGGTTTTCACCATGTTGGCCAGGCTGATTTCGAACTCTTGACCTCCGCTGATCCGCCAGCCTCAGCCTCCCAAAGTGCTGAGATTACAGGCATGAGCCCCTGTGCCTGGCTTCACCTTCCTTTTTTAATGTGTCGGAGGTCTACAAATTATGTCCCAGGGGCCAGATCAGGCCCACCGTTTGTTTTTGTAAATAAGGTTTTATTGGAACACAGCCACGCCCTTCATTTACATATCTGCTGCTTTTGCACCCAGAGTTGAGTAATTGTAACCGAGATGGACTGGCCCGAAATGCCTAAAATATTTACTGTCCCATTGCTGCAAACGTTTGCCCTTCCCTGCCATGCTGCGTAAGCACACTGGGGAAGCGTCCTGTCCACTGAAGACATCTCCAGTGTCGATGGGGCTTGGGTCAGTGTTGGGTTTGCTATGCTAATGTTGATTTGGAGCTTTAGAGATTTTTGGTTGATTGATTGGTTGGTTTTTTGGGGGTTTTTTCGAGACAGGATCTCGATCTGTCACCCAGGCTGGAGTGCAGTGGCGCAGTCATGGCCCAGTGCAGCCTCCACCTCCCCGGGCTCAAGTGATCCTCCCACTCAGCCTCCCAAGTAGCTGGGACCACAGGCATGCGCCACCACACCTGGCTAATTTTTGTATTTTTTTTGTAGAGACGGGCGTTTACCATGTTGCTCGGACTGGTCTGGAACTCCTGGGCTTAATCTGCCCACCTCAGCCACCCAAAGTGTTAGGATTACAGGTGTGAGCCATCACACCCAGCCCCTAGAGATGTTTTTATTTAAAAAAGAAAGGTGATTCTGCAATAATGAGGTTTCTCTGATGCAAGGAACATCTTTTGTCCAGAGACATTTAGTCACTCGATGAGCCTCAAACCCCACCGTAAAGGAAGCACTACATTCCAGCCACCAGCACCCACCTGCTGCCTGCTGCGTGCTGACAGCTTCAGCTTTCAGAGTGAAGGAGGCTTCCCATGGACTCCCAGGGGCCGAGCAGGGTCCCCCAGGCCACCCTGCTGGGCCACCCTCCAACATCTCTGAGTGAGGGATGGGTGGGACTCCATAGGCCAGGCCTCGGGGAGGACCTCACTCCTGACGGCTCCTTTCCTGGGATGTGCTGACATCCCTTGGCTCTCCCCCAGCTTCCATGAGTCACAGTGGTGCTATTTAAACCTGGGGCTGTGAGAACGTGTCAATGTGTCCACCCCCTTGAGACCACAGGGCTTTCAAGACAGAGCATCCTTTCAATAGACCGTGGAGCCAAGTACTGAATTTGATGAGGCGTTTTCACGAGGCCTGTGTGAAACACTTAAAAATTGTGCATAACATGTGACCGGACAGGTGTCTACCAGAAAACAGTGCAAGGAGCTTTTAAGCCATGAGGTTTGCCTCTGTAGGAAGGCTTTGGGGGTGCTGCTCACACGTGGTGTGACTCGGGCAGGGCAGACAGTAGACAGCGGCGGTGACACTGCAGTGATGCTGCGGAGCATGGACGCTAATACATCCCACTGGACTTCTGCGTGAGCCCCCAGACAGGAGCTTGACCAGCGTCAACTGGACCTCCTGTATCTGATCCTCTCCCAGAGTGAGGTTTTGAACAGAGATGGGCAGAACGCCACTAATCACACTGCTGCTGAAATAGGTCTGCCTTCTGGGTACCGGTTATGAAAGCAGATTTGTGTGTCACATCCCCAGGAGAGGAGGTTATGGTCTCACAAGAGGAAAACCCAGCAGAATCCCAGGGTTGGCTGGAAAGTCAACAAACCGCCTAAAACTCACCCACAAAATACCGTGACCAGGAGTACGCATGGAGACAGTGCTGAGCTCCGAACAGGCCGTCTCACTTCAGTGAGACCCCCTCCCCACCAAGAGAGGAAAAGTCCTAGACTCAGGCCCACAAGGACAGGCAGATGGGGCCGGGGACGTGGGGTGCATAGAACAGAGGCGTGGATTCTGCAAGGGTGTGTGCAAAGCAGCTGGGGGAGCACAGGTGTCTGCAGGGGAAGCATGGCCTTCTTATTTAGCTTTTTTTGAGATGAGTTCTCACTCTGTCACCCAGGATGGAGTGCAGTGGCATGATCTTAGCTCACTGCAACCTGAGGGTCAAGCCATCCTCCCATCTCAGCCTCCCAGGTTGCTGGGACCACAGGTGCACATCACCATACCTGGCTTTTTTTTTTTTTTTTTTGTATTTTGAGTAGAGATAGGGTTTCAGTATGTTGCTAGGCTGGTCTAGAATTCCAGCGCTCAAGAGATTTACCCACCAGGCATGGGTGGCTCACACCTGTAATCCCAGCACTTTGGGAGGCCAAGGCAGGCAGATCATTTGAGGCCAGGAGTTCGAGACCGTCTTGGCCAACATGGTGAAATCCCATTGTAAAAATACAAAATTTAGCCAGGCGTGGTGGCAGGTGCCTGTAATCCCAGCTACTCGAGAGGCTGAGGCAGGAGAATTGCTTGAACCTGGGAGGCAGAGGTTGCAGTGAGCCAAGACTGCGCCTCTGCACTGCAGCCTGGGCATCAGTGCAAGACTCTGTCTCAAAAAAAAAAAACTTGGCCTCCCAAAGTGCTGGGATTACAGGCATGAGCCACCACGCCCAGCCAGGCGTGGCCTGAAAGGCTGTGTTCCTGGAGGGGATGTTGTCCTGGAGCAGGGTTCAGAAAAAAAAAATTTTTTTTTTTGAGACAAGATCTCACTCAGTTGCCTAGGCAGTCGTGCAATAGTGTGATCATAGGTGACTGCGGCCTTGAACTGCCAGACTCAAGCAGTCTTCCCACTTGAGCCTCCCAAGTAGTTGGTACTACAGGCACACACCTGTAATCCCATACCTGTAAACCACACCCAACTAATTTTTTTGTAATCTTGTAGAGAAGGTGTCTCACTGTGTTGCCCAGGCTGGTTTTGAACTCCTCAGCTCAAGCAATCCTCCCACCACAGCCTCCCAATCCCAAAGTGCTGGGATTATAAGCATGAGCCACTGCGCCAAGCCAGGCAAATGTTTTCATAGAGGACCAGATAGTCGATGTTTTCAGCTTGCAGGAAATTCAATCTCTATTGCAATTACTCAGGTCTGCCATAGTAGCGTGAAAGCAGCCATGGGCAATATGTAAATAGGTGCTGTGTACTGAATGTTTCTGTCCCCCAAGATTGATAGCCCTAATCCTCAGTGTGATGGTATTAAGAGGTGGGGCTCTGGAGGTGATAAGGTTTGGATAAACTCAGGTCTTGCTCTGTTGCCCAGGCTGGAGTGCAGTGGCGTGATCATGGCTCACTGCAGCCTGGGCCTCCTGGGATCGCTCAAGCGATCCTCCAACCTCAGCGTCCCACGTAGCTGGAACCACAGGTATGCACCATGACACCCAGCTAATTATTTTTGTCATTTTGGGGTAGAGGCCTCATGACAGGACTAGTGCCTTGGTAAGAAGAGGAAAAGGCCAGAGCTCCCTCCCTACCCTGTGTGGACCCAGCAGGAAGGAATTCTGTCTGCAAGGCAAGAGAGAGCCCTCACCCGGAACCAAATCAGCCAGGACCCTGATGTTAGATTTACCAGCCTCCAGCACCGTGAGACAGAAATGTCTGTTGTTTAAGCCACCCAGGTTGTGGTATTTCATTATGGCAGCCCCAAGCTCACTAACATAACAAGATAGCTTGGCTACCTGCCAATAAAACTTTATTTATGGATGCTGAGATTGGAACTTTATATAAATTTTGTGTGTTATGAAATGTTATTCTTCTTTTGGTTTTCTTTTATTTAAAACTGTAAAAATTGGACTGGGCACAGTGGTTCACACCTGTAATCCCAGCACTTTGGGAGGCTGAGGCAAGAGGACAGTGTAAGGCCAGGAGTCTGAGACCAGCCTGGGCAACATAGCAAGATTGTGTCTCTACAAAAAATTATAAAATTAGCCGGGGGTGGTGGCACACACATGTAGTTCCAGCTACTTGGGAGGCTGAGGCAGACGGATCACTTGAGCCCAGGAGTTCAAGGCTGCAGTGATCTGTGATCATGCCACTGCACTCCAGCCTAGGCAACAGAGCAAATTCCCTTCTCCTAAAAAAATTAAATGAAATAAATAAAACTGTAAAAACTATTCTTAGCTCGAGGGCTGAACAAACACAGGTGACAGGCTGGTGCAGCAGTTTTCCAACCCCTGTCCTAGAGCAAGAAGGGAAGCCGTCGCACTGCACTCTCTGCTGGCCAGCCAGCGTGCAGTGCTGCTCAGGTTCTGGGTGCCTCTGTCATTTTAGGAAGGATGTGGCAAACAGAAACACCATTAAAAGAGAGTGGCAGGGTGCTGATGTTCCAGAAAGAAACTGTGCCGAATGATAGCTAATTAAGGCTCTGGAGTCGGACACTGGAGCACCGGACGTCCTGCTCTCCAAAGCCCAGCTTGCCAGCCTCGACCTCAGCGTCTTCACTGATACAGCACCACCCCGAGGCTGGCCTGTAAGGTTTGGCAAGGGTCCGGTGTCACAGCCCATGTGTGGCACGTGTTGCACAGCGTTGGCCAAAATTACATTCATGGGCTTAAGTCAGAAACCTTGTGTGGAAGGAGGGAAAGAAGCAAGGTTTGCTCTCAAAAACAAAGGGTCCGGTTGTGGATGGGGTGAGCTATGGCGGGTGTCCTTAGATGCTCCAGGAATTGTCCTAGACAGAGGGACTTACTTCGTTGTCAATCTCCAGAGGGTAGAGCAGGCCCAGCAGGTGAAAGTTATGAGGAAGCTGGTTTCCAATCAACATGCAAAGGACCATGTTGTCATTTCAGTTGTCCCCAGTGGGATGATCTGCCTAGAGTTTCCCACAGGTGGAGGTCTTGTGGAGGGGGTCGTGCATCCCCCGGAGCCCTGCACCTGGGGTCCTGTCTCTGCGTGCTCGGAGGTTTCACGACATGTGAACCTAGTTATCTTTGGTAACACTTGGGGGATGTGCCCCCTCCCCACAGTCCTGGCCCAGAGGAATGAAGTTGCATCAAAGCAAATTGATTCAGTAGATGATCCTTATGTTGTAGAAATAACTAGAAGCTATAAGGAGAACCACTGTGAGGTCCCCATTAAGCCGGAGAAGAGTTTTGGTGGTCCCCAGACAGGGCTGGCTCGGGATCTTGTTCTGTGGTAAGGACCACCTGCTGCAGTACAGCCTCCTACCTCAGCTTCTCAGACTGCCATCTCCTGCCCCCGATCCAGCCTGAGATGCCCCCAGCACCACCCCTGCTGAAAACAGAAGCAGAACCTGATACTCAGCCTCTTCCATGACAAGAACACACCAGGATCGCGTCCCTTTCCAAGCAGAACTTTCCCAAAGCCCCACCCTCCAGGACTCAGGTTATAGACCGCCACAGGCCACCCCAGCTGCAAGAAAATTCAGGAAATATAGGGGTCATGGGTGACAGCTGGGCCAGCCAGCAACCGTATCTACCACATTTTAAAAATTTTTTTTTTTTTTTTTTTTTTTTGAGACGGAGTCTGTCTCTGTCGCCCAGGCTGGAGTGCAGTGGCGCAATTTTGGCTCACTGCAAGCTCCGCCTCCCGGGTTCATGCCATTCTCCTGCCTCAGCCTCTCTGAGCAGCTGGGACTACAGGCGCCCGCCACCATGCCCGGCTAATTTTTTGTATTTTTAGTAGAGACGGGATTTCACCGTGGTCTCGATCTCCTGACCTCGTGATCCGCCCGCCTCGGCCTCCCAAAGTGCTGGGATTACAAGCATGAGCCACCGCGCCCGGATAAAAATTTTATTTTTATTATTTATTTATTTTTGAGACGGGGTCTTGCTCTGTCACCCAGGCTGGAGTGCAATGGTGCAATCTCAGTTCACTGCAACCTCCGCCTCCTGGATTCAAGTGATTCTCTTGCCTCAGCCTCCTGAGTAGCTGGGATTACAAGCGCCCACCACCATGCCTGGCTAATTTTTGTGTAGAGATGGGGCTTCACCGTGTTGGCCAGGCTGGTCTCGAACTCCTGACCTCAGGTGATCTGCCCACCTCGGCCTCCCAAAGTGTTGGGATTACAGGCGTGTAATCCCACCTGTAAACCTGTAAGGCCACCAGGCCCGGCCTAAAATTTTTATTTTCATATATATTTTCTGAAACAGTCTCGTTCTGTCACCCAGCTGAAATACAGTAGCACAATCACAGCTCACTGCAGCCTCGACCTTTCAGGCTCAAGCCGTCCTCCTGCCTCAGCCTCCCGAGTAGCCTGGACTACAGGTGCACATCACCATGCCCAGCTAATTTTTTTATTTTATTTTTTGTAGAGACAGGGTTTCTCCATGTTGCCCAGGCTGGTCTTAAATTCCTGGGCTCAAGCGATCCACCCACCATGGGCTCCCAAAGTGCTGAGATTACAGAGATTACAGGCGTGAGCCACCATGTGCCGTGTTTATTGATCTCTCTTAAATATTTGGCTTAAACACATACACCCAAATGTGGAGCTGCTGTTGACTCCATGATGCAGAAGTTTCTTTTTCTTTTTTCCCAGTTTTTTCTAAGTGCCATCTTAACCACTTTTAAGTGCACAGTTTAGTGGTATTAAGTATACAATTCAATAGTATTGAGTGTATAGTTCAGTGGTATTAAGTGTATAGTTCAGTGGTATTGAGTATACAGTTCAGTGGTATTGAGGGTAAAGTGCAGTGGTATTGAGGGTATGGTTCAGTGGTATTGAGTGTGTAGTTCAGTGGTATCGAGTGTGTAGTTGAGTGGTATTGAGTGTACAGTTCAGTGGTATTGAGTGTATAGTTCAGTGGTATTGAGTGTGTAGTTCAGTGGTATTGAGTGTGTAATTCCGTGGCATTGAGTGTACAGTTCAGTGGTATCGAGTGTGTAGTTGAGTGGTACTGAGTGTACAGTTGGGTGGTATTGAGTGTGTAGTTCAGTGGTATTGAGTGTGTAGTTCAGTGGTATTGAGTGTATAGTTCAGTGGTGTTGAGTGTGTAATTCAGTGGCATTGAGTGTACAGTTCAGTGGTATTATCTAATTCAGTGATATTGAGTATGTAATTCAGTGGCATTGAGTGTACAGTTCAGTGGTATTGAGTGTGTAGTTCAGTGGTACTGAGTGTACAGTCAGTGGTGTTGAGTGTACCAGTGGGTAGTTCAGTGGTATCAAGTGTACAGTTCAGTGGTATTGAGTGTACGGCTCAGTGGTATTGAGTGTACGGCTCAGTGGTATTGAATGTACAGTTCAGTGGCATTGACTGTACAGTTCAGTGGTATTGAGTGTACAGTTCAGTGGTATTGAGTATATTGTTCAGTGGTATTGAGTGTGTAGTTCAGTGGTATTGAGTGTGTAGTTCAGTGGTATTGCGTATACAGTTCTGTGGTATTGAGTGTACAGTTCAGTGGTTATTAAGTACATTCATAAAATATGCACTACCATCACCACCATCCATCTCCAGAACCTTTTTATTCTCCCAAACTGAAATTCTGTCCCCATTAAACTGGAACTCCCCATTCCCCCTCCCCTGCTCCTGAGGGCCACCATTCTGCTTTCTGTCTCTATGCGCCTAACTACTCTAGGGACCTCAGATAATTGGAATTGTACAGTATTTGTCATTTTGTAACTGGCTTATTTCACCTAGCAGAATGTTCTCGAGACTCATCCATGTTGTACCGTATGTCAGCATTTCCTTCCTTTGTATGACTGAGGGATGTTCCATTGCGTGTGTGTGCCACATTTTGCTTATCTCTCTTTTTTTTTTTTTTTTTTTTTTTGAGACAGGGTCTCACTGTTACCCAGGCTAGAGTGCAGTGGCGCGATCTTGGTTCTCTGCTACCCCTGCCTCCTGGGTTCATGTGATTCTCCTGCCTCAGCCTCCTGAGCAGCTGGGATTACAGGTGCCTGCCATGACACCCAGCTAATTTTGTATTTTTAGTAGAGACAGGGTTTCACCATGTTGGCCAGGCTGGTCTCAAACTCCTGACCTCAAGTGATCTGCCCGCCTCGGCCTCCCAAAGTGCTGGGATTATAGACATGAGCCACCATGTTCAGCCTTTGTGTATCTTTTTATCCATCAGTGAACATTGGTTGTTTCCATGTTTTAGCTATTGCAAATCATGCTACTGTGAACACACGGGAACAAATATCCCTTTGAGGCCCTGTTTGCAATTATTTAGGGTATATCCCCAGAAGTGGAATTGCCAGATCATATAGTAATTCGATTTTTAGTTTTCAAAGAACAACCATACTGTTTTCCATAGTGGCTGCACCATTTTACATTCCCACCAACAGTGCACAGGGTCCCCATTTCTCCACATCTTGCCAACCCTTATTATTCTGGGCTTTTTTATAGTGGCCATCCTAATGGCTGCGAGGTAGTATCTCATCGTGGTTTTGATTTGCATTTCCCTAATGGTTACTGATGTTGAGCATCTTTTAATGTGTTTATTAGCCATTTGTGTCTTGTCTTTGGAGAAGTATCTATTCAAGTCCTCTGCCATTTTTGTAATTGGGCTGTTTGGTTTTCTGTTGAATTTTAGTTCTCTATGTATTCTGGATATTAATTCCTTATCAGATATGTGATTTGCAAGTATTTTCACTCACTCTAGGTTGCCTTATTACTGTTGATAGTGCCTTCTATTTTTATCTACCTATTTATTTATAGAGGTGGGTCTTGTTATGTTGCCCAGGCTGGAGTCCAGTGGCATGATCATAGCTCACTGTAACCTCAAACTCCTGGGCTCAAGGGATCCTCCCACCTCAGCCTCCTAAATAGCTGGGACCACTGGCATGCACCACCATGCCTAGTTTCTTTTCTTTTTTTTTTTTTTTTTTTTTTTTGAGATAGAAAGTTTCACTCTTGTCACCCAGGCTGGAGTGCAATGGCACAATCTAGGCTCACTGCAACCTCTGCCTCCTGGGTTCAAGCGATTCTCCTGCCTCAGCCTTTTGAGTAGCTGGGATTACAGGTGCCTACCACCACGCCCAGCTAATTTTTGTATTTTTAGTAGAGACAGGGTTTCACCATGTTGGTCAGGCTACTCTCGAACTCCTGACCTCAGGTGACCCACCAGCCTCGGCCTCCCAAAGTTCTGGGATTACAAGCGTGAGACACCAGGCCCAGCCGCCTGGCTAATTTTTAAATTTTGTGTTAGAAATTGGGTCTCACTATGTTGCCCAGACTGGTCTCGAACTCCTGGCCTCAAGCAATCCTCACACGTTGGCCTCCCAAAGTGCTGGGTTACAGGTGTGAGCTACAGCACCCATCCAATAGTGTCTTTTAAATGAAGTATCTCTAACTTTGCCACTCAGGATTTACCAATCACCTGCCTTCCTGGTCCAAAGAAGCTTTTTTAAAAAAAGAGTTGGCAAATATCTGAAAATACAATTTGTTTTTAAGAGCCAGGAATGAAGCTGAGGTTTGAGGGCTGGTTCAGTGTGTCTGAAACTGCAAAGCAGCCAGTGAGGTTACTTTCGCAGCCTCCAGGTTTTACCTCTGCTTGTGAGATTCAGCATCCGCAGCAGTGGTCTGTGATAGCCATGAATACAGTCTGTGTTTGGAGACTCACAGAGTCAGGGCAACATCTCCGTGCTGGGGGCCAAAAGGATAACGGCGTTCTCTGGCTCTGGGAGGCGGTAGAGGTCACCTGTCCGGAGCCAGAGTTCCATGGGGGGCTCCAGGGCAGGAGGTCAAGGTATGTGTGAGGAAAGAACCCCGATTTGGAGCTGGACACACCCAGGCTCTGGTTTCAGCTTTGCCACTAATTTCACCAAGAGACCTTGGATGTTATTTAATATTCTTGGGCCTCGATTTCCCCATCTGTAAAAAGCATGTCACGACCAGGGCTGGGGCCAAGGCCCAGAGCTGGGTCAACATGGGTTGCTGTCCCCCAGCTCTCCCTCATGGCGCCTCTTTTTCATTTTCCCATTCGTTCACCTTCCTCCTTCTCCCTTCTCCCTCCTGTTTGTCTCTCGACACCTCTGCTTTCTTACTGAGCACCCAAACTATTTTATTTTCCCTTCCTTTTCCTCTTTCTACCTCCCCTAACCGCTGTCTTTATCTTTATCCTGCCTGGAACACACAGCAGCACCCCTGATGTAGGCTTCAGAGCTGTGTGCCCACGCCAGGAGAGGAGGTGCCAGCCACCCTCCTGGAATCACACGGGGGTGGCCTGGGACCAGGGACTTAACACAGTGCAGGTGGCCGGCACCACGGGAGATGGAATGTTCCACCCAAGTCCTCCCTTTGCCTGGCACCCCAAAGAGCTTGGACTGTCCCCAGAGTGAGTCACCAGGGAGCCTGGCCCCAGGCTCAGCAGCTGGCATGGGAGGGAGGAGAGGCCTCCCCAAGAAGGAATGGCAGAGCAGGGAGAGGCCGCGGGGAGGGAGAAAAACCCCCACAGAAGGTGCTCTTACCTCTGGCCTGTCCTCCCCAGGGCCACCTGTCCCCTCAAGGTGGCTGCCCCTTCTGTGTCCTGGCACAGAGATGGGAGATGGAGTGGCAGAGCCTGCCCTGGGCTTCTCAGCAGTGCACAGCTCAGAGCGCACTTTGGAGTTAGCCAGCCCTGAGTCCACGGCTCTCGGACCCTCCGTGTTGTCACCTGTAGCATGGGGGGCAGCAGTACCCCTTCCCAGGGCAGCAGGGAAGATCAGATGAGGGAGCTCAGGTAAAAGGTGGGCAGCCCACCCTGGCACACAGCCGATCCCGGCACGCAGCCGATCCCAGCACACAGTCGATCCCGGCACACTGCCAGCAGCAGTGAGGGGAGCTCTTCAACATCACCAGAAACCCCTGCCCTGAGAAACGGGCTCCTGGGCCAACAGGGAAGATCTGCCTCCTACTCTGGAGGGGCCGCTTGGGGACAGGCCCAAGCTGTCTCCTCACAGCCACCTGCTCCCTGTCCTCCGCCTGCCTTCTGCCCCATCTGGCCACTGCTCATCCAGGAAGGTCAGGGGTGTCGGGCCCTCCCACCTAGGTCACGCGCTAGGCATGCCTGAGAGCAAAGGCCACGCCCCGACACCCCAGGGGGCCCTGGCGCACCAGGCTTCTCAGCCCTGCAGCGGCAGTGCATGGCTCTGGCACGCGCTGCACCAACTTCCTGTTGGGTGCTGTGGTCCCAAGGCGCGTGCTTTGCAGCAGATGTGTGACCTGGCGTTCCCCTGAGTGCTTGGAAAATGGCCTTGTCTCCGGTCGTTCCCGTTCAGGAGCAGGTACCCGGGGTGCTCTGGGGATCCTGTTTTCTAGGATGGGTTTTCTGTCTGATGGGTGGGCAGCCCCAGCTCCCTGAGCAGGGCTTAGGTGCCCCCGTAATGTCCAGGGTTAATTGTGCCAGCCTGAACCCCTGAGCCCCGCATGCCCCCCTAGGGATTGGCCTCAGCCTGGGGTGAGCTGACCCCAAAGACACCCTGCCCAACGCAGCCCGGCCCTTCACTGCTTCTTGTTGCTGCTGCTGGGCAGAGTGGGCCTGGCACCCAGCAGAGATGTCTGACTGCCACACATTCTCTCCTGGCTTCTGCTTTCATCCCTGGGGCGATGTTGAGGGAGACGCCGGGAGATGGAGAGCCATGTGGGGCCACCTCTGTCCCTCTGCAGGGGACAGGGCTGGCAGCTCCTGGGGAGAGCCCTGCCCATCTTTTCTGCTCACTCCCGGGAAGCACTGGCCTGGGGATTCCTGTCTCTGAGTGGAAGGCACGAAGGCCCCTGCCTTGAACATGGATGGCGTGGGTCCGCAGTCCCTCATCTCTCCCCTCATCCTTGGGGCTGAGCACAGGGCAGTGGTGGGGGATAAAGACCCCTCAGAACCCTTCCCCACCCTGCAACCCCTTGCACAGCCCTGAGTCACTGTCCCGGAGGGGAGGGCAAGGGGCTCCCTGGTGGTGGCTTCCTGCGTCCCCTCTCGTTTGCCTCCTCCATTTCCCCTGGGCAGGATATGGGTGCAGGTTGTGTGGTCATGGAGGGAGGAGGCTGTACGCCTCCTGGGGGACACAGTGTGTGTGTGTGTGTGTGTGTGTGTGTGTGTGTGTGTGTGTGTGTGTGTGGACAGCTGAAGAGAGGAGGCTGGGGGCCTGGGCGCGCGGCTATGGGGACTGAACTGTTGAGGGCTCCTGCTGCCTCCGCGGGGGACAGGCCCTGCCAGCTACTGAGTGAGCAGCCTGCGGCAGCCCTGACTCACTGCGGGTCACACCGTCTGTGCAGCGCTGGGGTCCCCACCACCCCGTACCAGGTGAGCGGCCCTGCACGGCACCGTACCTTCCACCTGTGGTCACTGAGAGGCAGGATGGAGCTAGGGCAGGCACATGAATTTTTTGGCTGTGGTCTATTTTTTGTTCATTGCAGCATTGATTAGATGTGAATGTGAACTGTTGTTGCAGAAGTCTAGACCTGTGGTATTTGCAATCAGGGAACAGGCATTGAACGTTCCTTTGAAGAGACTGAAATTTCTAGCCTGTGATCTTCTTGAAAATTGTTAATGAGGCGTTGATGTGATGTACCATCAAATGCTCCATTTGGCAGTCATGACCTTGGGCACCGTGGTTAGGTCCCAATGCTTCTGCTGTTGCCTGAACCATGTGACATCTATCGCTGTGCCACTGGTCCCCTCGGCTCAGGCCTCAGGAGATTGGAGGAGAGACTGAGGTTTCTCTGTGACAAACACAGGGAATCCTGACTGGGATCTCCAATCTCTAGTAAGATTTGCACAGTTCTTCCCCTCGCATTTCTTTGGCTGCATCTGAGCCGAAGTCTGGATGAAGCTGTCGGGGAACTGGGTTATGTTGACCTCCCGATCCCTGCCCACCCTCTGGGGCGTCCTTCTGACAAATGGGCCTTTCTTCCAGATCCCCATCATGACCCCCCAGGCTGATGACCCCCTAGGGTCATGACCCCTAGTGCACTCAGAGTCAGCACCTGCCTTCGTTGCAGCATTGACCCTCTGCCATCAGATCCCACTCAGGGAAGGAATGGGCTCCTGTGTGGGCGCCTGGCTTCTGCGTGAGAGGGGAAGTGTGTGTTGTGTAAGTGCCCTTCTGTGTCATGCGGTTTTGAGCAGTTACACCTCTTCCTGTCTCCACTGGAAGCACAGTCACTGCCGTGGCTCCTCTAGGCTCTGGCCCGCAGAACAAGCAAACCATGGTTTTGTGTTATACAGTAGTTATGGCAGATACTTCGGGGGCTTGGCAGGGGGCACCTCCGGGGTTCCAGAAGCAACGTGCAAAATAACATCAGTTCAACAAGCAGGTGCTGGAGTCCTCACCCCGAGGCCTTCCGGAAGACACCCAGGACGTCACACCCAGCCCGGAACAGCCCCCCTCTCTCCATCCCTTCCGCGATGTTCGCTAGGCATTACCACGTGCTGGTGGCCGCTCTGGGTGCCGGGCCACATCCATGAAGGAAAGAGATGAAGCTCCCTGCCCGGAGGAGCTGACCTCCCAGCAGTCTTACAGGATATGGGTACAGAGGTGAATCTGGGGGACAGTCCATTGTTGGTGTTGCTCCACTGACCTCCAGGATGGCCTCCAGGGACCCCGCCTCCTGGTGGCCACTGTCCCCATCGTATTAAAGTTGGCCTTTTGAAAGCTGTGAGTCCAAGTTGCCTGGCAAATAGATAAGGAATACAAGGTGATCATTCTGAAGACCTCGGGGATCTGCAAACCAGCCTTCTGGAACCTTTGAGCTTCCAGGATGATTCGGAATTTGGATGCAGCCACAGAAAGCCTAAGCGCCACAAGTCCCGCCATGACACCCTGAGGCATGGGTTCACACTTGGCTGTGGCTGGTCACATCTATAACATCTATAAAAGATGAGCCTTCACTTTGGGAGGCCCAGGCGGGTGGATCACGAGGTCAGGAGATTAAGACTATCCTGGCCAACATGGTGAAACCCTGTCTCTACTAAAAAATACAAAAAAATTAGCCAGGCATGGCAGCGTGCGCCTGTAGTCCCAGCTTCTCAGAAGGCTGAGGCAGGAGAATTGCTTGAACGCAGGAGGCAGAGGCTGCAGTGAGCCGAGATCGCGCCATTGCACTCCAGCCCGGGCGACTGAAGAGACTCCATCTCAAAAAAAAAAAAAAGCAGATGAGCCTTTTCTGGGAAAGTGGAAAAGACAGAGAAGCCTCCTGACAGCCAAGGAGACCAGCAGCCAGAAGAGCAGTGTTGCAGCAAGGCCGAGGACCCTCAAACACCGATTTTGCTGGTAAGACTGCTGCCCAGGATGCACCGTACAAGAGCAGCTTCGCTTGCCTTAATGCAGATGGCACAGATGTCCAGGAAGCAGCTGTGGTCAGTGACTCCCCAGGAGTCAGGCCCAGACCTAGGGCCAGAGGCTTCCCTGCACCTGTGCCTGATGTGACACCAGGGCGGGGCACAGGCTGGTCCCAGCTCCGGTAGCCCCCACTGCACACCCCTACCTGTTAGCACACTGAGTCCTCCCTCGTTATCATCCCATTTTACAGTTGGAGAAACTGACACAGGGAAGGCTGAGAGAATTGCCCAAGGTCATAGACCAGCACATGGCAGAGCCAGCGCCAACTCCAAAGCCCAGATCCGAACCACTGACTAGGCCTAACCTCCTTCCCAGGAACCCAGACTGATCACCTCAGGTCACCCAAAGAGGATGGAATAATGTCATCAACCAGCTCCCAAAGAAGATTGGAGCATGTGCAGTCAGCACTGGCAAGATTTCAGCTTAGAGAGAGATCCTCTCCAGCCTCAAAGTACTGACTTTGGATCAAGACTTCTCACTAAAGGAAGGTTCCGGCCAGCTCAAATTTTTTGTACTCCAGAATCTACAATAAAGAGACAGTTAATGTCTTTTGCAGAAACTAGAAGTAGGTTTCCAGGTACCCACTGGACTTATAATTCAATGTTTATAAGTATGACCCTGGAGATTAAATCAAAGCAGAACTTGCTCCCTGGAGCCCTGGGGT
The DNA here is from genome assembly GCF_028878055.3 of Symphalangus syndactylus. Lineage (NCBI taxonomy): Eukaryota > Metazoa > Chordata > Mammalia > Primates > Hylobatidae > Symphalangus > Symphalangus syndactylus. The sequence continues at coordinate 30,875,029 of NC_072444.2, read as the reverse complement.
TAAGCGCTAAGGCGAATTCTGTATAATGATGCTGCTGGTGGCTATAGCGAGCATTTATTTATCATGCACTCATGGGGCAGCTGGTTCCACGTCACAGAGAAGCCGGGGTTGCCTGGTCTAGGTGGGGTGGCTCTTGCATATGTTGCGGGGTGGACTGGGGCGTGCATGTCCCATGATGATGACAGAGGTTCAGGGGCAAGTCTCCTGTGACTGAGACATCTGCTCACCTTCCGATGGCCAAAGCGAGTCACATGGTTGCACAGGAGCGCAAGGCAGGAATTCACCCCTCCAACGTGTGTGTGTGTATGTGCATATGTACGTGTGTCTTTGTGCGTATAGGTGTATATGTGTTATGTATGTGTGTATATGTATGTGTGTACATATGTGTGTATGTCTATATGTGTGTACGTGTGTAGGTATGTGTGTATGTGTATGTATCTGTGTATGTGTGTAGGTGTGTGTATGTGTGTGTAGGTATGTGTATCTGTATGTACGTGTATGTGGTGTGTGTATGTGTGTGCGTATGTGTGTATATGTATGTGTGTAGGTATGTGTGTGTATGTGTAGGTATGTGTATGTAGGTATGTGTGTGTAGGTGTGTGTGTATGTTTATGTGTGTATATGTGTGTGTGTGTACGTATGTGTGTAGGTATGTGTGTGTATGTATGTGTAGGTGTGTGTATGTATGTGAGTATGTATGTGTGTGTAGGGGTGTGTGTGTGTGTTGGGAGAGGCAGCAAAGTCACACAGCAAAGGACATGGATGCTGGGAGAAGTGAGGCATTGGGGGTCAGTAACTCCACCTCCCATACCTTTATGCCCTCCCTATGCAAATCAGGTGCCAGCTCCGTCAACCAGAACATGTGGGTAACCATAACAGGTTGTCCCCATACCAGGTCAAATCAGAAAGTGTCTTCTATTATTTTGTGTCTCTGTCCTTAACTCCTGGGCTCAGTCCTGACCTTCCCTTGCGGTTTCTTGGCTTAAGCCATTCATTTATTTCCTTCTCTCACCTGGGTGCACTGACTTCTTCCCATCTCATGCAAGCAGCTCAGGTGGCTCCGACAGGGTACAGATTCCGTTTGACGCTGAGGTTGAAGGAATCAGACACAGTGCCCCCAAAGCTCTACTCAGAACCCCCAGGGCACATTTGTGCCCAATATAATAGTCATTTACCATTAACTCCAACAGAGAAATTGTGGTCCCAGGCCCCCCATTCTGCAGATGAGGAAACTGAGGCTCCAAGAGAGGCCCTCGCCTTGGTTGGCTGTGCCCCCGAGAGTTTTGCTCCATTTATCTATTTAGTCTGGGGCTGCTCTTCCTTGTGTGTCCTTGCCTAGAATCATGTATGGGTCCACCTTTTCCAAAAAACTGCCAGCCCTGGCCGGGTGCAGTGGCTCATGCCTGTAATCCCAACCCTTTGGGAGACGGAGGCAGGAGGATGGCTTGAGCCCAGGAGTTTGAGACCAGCCTGGGCTGCAGAGTAAGGCCTCATCTCTATTAAAAAAAAAAAAAAAAAAAATTAGCCAGGCTCGGTGGCACACACCTGTGATCCCAGCTAATTGGGTGGCTGAGGTGGAAGGATCCCTTGAGCCCCACAGGTCGGGGCTGCAGTGAGTCGAGATCATGCCATTGCACTCCAGCCTGAGGAACAAAGCAAGACCCTGTCTCAAAAAAAGAAAGAGAGAGGGGCATGGGGCAGCGTGGGGAGGAAACTGCCAGCCCTAAATCTCATGACCCAGGCTTGCCCCAGGAGCCAGAGTCCCATAGAGGGGTGCTGTGGGCCTTCCATCAGTCCCTGAAAGAGTCTCACCAGCAATGCCTTCCTGGGGCTGTGGCTTTGATGACAGTTCAAGACCCCCAGGATCCCTTTCTTGTTTAAATAAACTCAGCTTCCTGTCCTCTCACCAACTCTGCATTCAGAGCTCAAACTGGCAACATATTTGGCCTTTCTAGAAAAACTGCAGTTGAGAAAACACCTCCACTGGGGGTCATAAGGGAACCGAATATTCACACAGCCTTCAAGAACCTTCCCTGTGATTCCTGGTTAATCATGAAAAAAAGAAAGAGCTGTGGCCGGGTGTGGTGGCTCATGCCTGTAATCCCAGCACTTTGGGAGGCTGAGGCGGGCAGATCACAAGGTCAAGAGATTGAGACCATCCTGGCCAACATGGTGAAACCCTGTCTCTACTAAAAATACAAGAATTAGCTGGGCATGGTGGCACACGCCTGTAGTCCCAGCTACTTGGGAGGCTGAGGCAGGAGAATTGCTTGAACCCGGGAGGCAGAGGTTGCAGTGAGCCGAGATCATGCCACTGCAGTCCAGTCTGGCAACAGAGGGAGACTCTGTCAAAAAAAAAAAAAGAGAGAGAGTGAAAGAGAGAAAGAAAGGGAAGGAAGGAAGGAAGGAAGGAAGGAGCTGTGCCCTGGCAGACACCACCTTAACCAAATGGCCAGACCTGGTCTTGCCCTCGATGGGCAGACTCGCTTGTTCGTCCCTGCCTGGACGCATGAAAAGGAAAAGACCTCCCCAAAAAGGTTCAGCTACGTTGAATCCCAAAGCCACAATCAGACAAATCCAAACCAAGGGACTGTCTGCAGGACAGATGACCTGAACTTTTCAAAAAAGCTCAGTGTCATAAAAAACAAAAATGAAAAATATGGGGGTTGCTTCTAGATTGAGAGAGATGAGAGAGAAATAACTAATGCCATTTGTGAGCCTTGAATGGATCCCAGATTTTTGTAAAGCTGTAGGAGGTATTTTGGAATAATTGGGAACACCTAATGGAGGATCGGGTGATATTGAACTAAGTATCTTAGGTACAATGCTGGTGCTGTGGTTAAGACAAAATTCTCAGATGAATGTTGAGGTATTGAGGGGTGGAGCTCAGGGGATTGCAACGCACTTTCAAACAGTTCAGAGAAAAGTGTGTGTGTGCATGTGCATGTGTATGCATGTGGGTGTGTGCGCATGTGTGCATGTGGGTGTGTGTGCATGTGTGCATAGCATGTGTGCATGTGGGTGTGCATGTGCGTGCATGTGGGTGTGCCTGTGTGTGTGCATGTGTATGCATGTGGGTGTGTGTGCATGTGTACCTGTGTGTGTGCATGTGTGCATGTGGGTGTGTGTGCATGTGTGCATAGCATGTGTGCCTGTACGTGTGCATGTGTGCATGTCTGTGCATGTGAGTGTGTTGCATGTGTGTGCCTGTGCATATGTAGGTGTGTGCCTGTGCATGTATGCATGTGCGTGTGTGTACGTATGTGTGTGGAGAGAGAGGAAAAGGGGAGGAGAGGAGCGAGAATGCATACAAGTGAGACAAGAGGTAAACAATTGGTGTATGATTGGGATGAAGAGTTTATGGGTATTTATTGCTATTCTAATTATTTCCACTTTTATGAGGTTTGAAAGTTTTCAAAGTAGTAAGTTGGTAGAAAGAAAGAAAATGCCCATAGAGGGAGCCTACCGACCTTCCTGGGTCCCCTGTCCTTGTCAGCCAACCACATAAAGGGGAAGAGCTAGGATTTAATGACCAGATTCCTTCCTGGGCTCCAAGCATTTTCACATCTTGCCTCTCTTTGCTCCATGAGAAGTTGGGCAGGCCTTTCTAAATGCTCCATGCTTCAGTTTCTCCAAATCTAAATCCGGAAGATTTGTTCCAGGTCACACGCAGACCAAGTGGAAGTGGAGCTCATGGGAGGGACCTAGCTTGTGGGCTCCCTGCTTGGACCCTGGGCCCTGCGCCCCCTCAGCTGCTAGGCTCCCCTCTTGGGTCTGGTGTGTTGGCAAACGGTTTCTGAAGCCTGTTCTCCCAAGTCCCGGAGGTGTCAGGGACATCGTCCTTAGGATGTCGGCTCCACAGGGATTGGCTCCTTGGCAGATGCAGTCGCTCCTGATTGGACAGTGGTGTCTGCAGCTTGACAAGGTGGACTCTGGGCCAGTCGGCTCTGCCTGTGTGTCTTGCATCCTGAAATGCAAAGCAGGGGTTGTGGGGAAATCTCACCAACCCCTCCTCCCCGGGAGGTGGCAAAGGTGGTGGACTGGGCTGCTAGGACCCTGGGGAGGAAGGAAACAGAGGCTGTGTTGATGGCCTGCAGTTCCTTGTAAAGTAGTCATCAAACGGTGTACAGTTCCCGCCTGTGGCTGCAGGCTGGAGAGCTGGCTGCCAGCACAGATACAGCCTGACCTCGGGTCAACACTTCTCGGAGTCCAGAGGGGTGGGGAGTGGGACAGGTGGCCTCCCAGGGACACCTCCCTGAGTGGCCAGCGGTGCCGCTTGTCCCTGCACCTGTAGCTGCCCTGAGCACCCCCACTGGACACAGCAGGCATTGCACCCTCCGGAGAAAGCTGCCCTTGTTCCACATGCAAGCCCTGTCTCCAGCGCCATGGGCTGTGCTACCTGCAGTAACGCAGACTGCGAGCCCCGGCTGCCTCTCCAGTGCTCTCTCTCCTCCGGCCTTCAGCAGGCTGGGTCACAGAGGCATCCATCCACTCATTCATTCACTCAACAAATATCTGTTCCATGGCTACTAGGTGCCAGGCACAGCTGGGAACCAGCAGACAAAACTCCCTGCTTTCCCGGAGCCGGCATCTTGATGGGCAGACAGCATAAGCGAGACGAGTAGGTGGAGGAGAAGGCGTGTGAGCAGGTGACAGGCGCTGGGGAGAAACAGCCCAGGGGAGGGACCAGGGAGTGTGATGGAGACGGGGACTGCGATGTAATGGAGGTGTCCAGGGAAGACCTCCATGAGAAGGTGACCTTGGCATAAAGAGGCAAACGTGGGAGCGGGCTCAGGCAGACCATGGTGGTCAGAAGTTGAATTCGGGCCGGAGGAGGAGGAGTGCATGAAGCTCTGAGGTGGGAGTGAGTCTGTCTGCTGGGTTCACAGACCCCCAGGGAGCCAGCGTGGCAGGGGCCAGTGTGTGAGGGGCTCGGCGGGGGATGTGGTTAGAAAGATTGTGCACCCACTGTTGAGACTGGACTTTGGCTCTGAATGGAATGGAAGCCATTGGAAGGTTTGAAGCGAAGCAATGACATAATCTGACTTGTGTTCTGGGAGGATCACCCTGGCCGCGTAGAGTCTGCCAGCAGGGGGGAGGTGGGCACAGGGAACACTGTGAGGAGCAGCATGAGAGCTGGTGGCAGCCTGGGCCGGAGAGGAGACAGGGAGAGGCACGGGGCCTCGCCCAGGGATGGATTGGATGTGGGAGGCGGGATGTAGGAGGAAGGGAGGAATCAGGGTGACTCCTGGGAGTGGGACTGACACCTGCGAGGGTGGGGAGCTCTTTACTCAGCTGGGGCCACCCTGGGAAGAGCTGGGCTGGGGGTGAGGGCGGTTGGGAGCTCAGTGTCTGACCCAGGAATCCGAGGCACACGTTCCCCACCCTCACAGCTGAGCCACACAGGCAGGAAATAAACAGCTCTGGGGTTCAGGGGAATGGTAGAGGGGGTGGGGTCTGCAGCATAGGGACGGGGTTCAGAGCCACGAGATGGATGGAAATCTGAGGGGCTTTGTGGGGATGGAAAAGAATAGATTCAAGGCCTGAGCAAGGGCAGCCACTGGAGGACAGAGATGAGCAGGAAGAAGCCCAGGAGACTGAAAAGGAGTGGCTGGAGGGATGAGAGGGGAGCGTGGAGTCCTGGGAGCTGGGGAAGCCGCAGGCAGCACCTCTGTCACCCCGATACGATGGGCACTGCTGGACCTAGCAACGAAGAGGTCACCGCAACCTTGGCAAGTGCAGTTTTCATGGAGTGGTGAGGGCAGAGGCTGATTGGAGTGGGTTTATGAGCCGGGAGAAGAAGAAGAATCGCAGATAAGTGAAGGAAAACTTTTTGAGGAATTTTCTTGTGAATGGAAGGCGAGAAACAGTGGAGAAGAAAGTGGGTCTGAGAAACTGTGCTTTTTTAGGCCAAGTGAGGTGGTTCATGTCTGTAATCCCAGCACTTAGGGAGGCCGAGGCGGGTGGATCACTTGAGGCCGGGAGTTCGAGACCAGCCTGGCCAACATGGTGAAACTCCGTCTCTACTAAAAATACAAAAGTTAGCCAGGCATGGTGATGCACGTCTATAATCCCAGCTATTTGGGAGGCTGAGGCGTGAGAATCGCTTGAACCCAGGAGGCGAAGGTTGCGGTGAGCCGAGATTGCACCACTGCACTCCAGCCTGGGCGACAGAGTGAGACTCTGTCTCAAAAAAAAAAAAAAGAAAAAAGAAACTGTGCTTTTTGTTTTCTTTGGAGATGAGAGAAATAATAACTCATTGGGTGCAGCTGGCAGTGTGTCCTGAGGAAGGAGGAATGGGCTTAGGATGCCCTTGAGTGGGTGTGGGGCTGGGGACGGCCACGTGGCCGTGGACACTGTGGGGCCGGTTCACTGGGTAGCCACAGGAGGGAAGGCTTTGAGCACAGATCGCGTCCCTGTGTGGGGAAGGTGGCTTCTGATTGCTTGTGTTTTCTCAGGGGTCTGGGAAGCAGCAGTGGCAGCTGAGGGTGGGGTAGGAAGGGAGGAGTGGCGAGGTGTCCCCTGAGCCTGGGAGAGAGGAGGGCGTAGAGCAGGTGCCCACAGACTCTTTCTATAAAGGACCAGACAGTAAATAATTTAGGTTTTGCCAGCCAGCCAGTCTCTGTTACAGCTCCTCAGCCCTGCCCTTGGAGCTCAGAAGCAGCCTGAGAGGATTCGTAAACAAACAGGCATGGAGGTGTTCCAATAAAACTTTATTTACAAAAATAGGCAGCAGGCTGGCTCTGGCCTGCTTAGACTCCTAGCCCTCGACCTCGCCTCCAGGCCAGGGGTCTTCAAAGCATGGTCCCTGGGCCTGCAGCATCAGCGTTACCTGGACTTGTGGGAAATGCAGATTCTTGGACTCCACCCCATGTTCATGGAACCAGTGACTCAGTCCCTGCACTGTTTCCAACCCAAGTTGAGTTTGTGATTCCGGAATTCTGGAAGTTAGCTCAGCAGCTAGACCCAAGAGAGAGTGAGGTGTGGGGTGGGCTACACGCCCTGATAAAGGCACAGGCATCCCAGCCCCCAGCCCCTTCTGCAAGGCTGTGCGAGGACATCCTGCCTCTCGTGGGCCACGTTTGCTTATGCAGCCTCCATGGGGGCTCCCTGGGGAAGGGCTGTGGTGACGACTCTGCTCTCAGCAGAACCCTCCACTCTGCAGCCCTGGTTTCCTGTCCACGTCCCTCAGCTACTCAGGGGAGCCTGGGGGCAGGAACTCCATTGCTTGTAGGGGCAGCCTCCCACAGCAGCAGGGCTCAGCCAGTGTTCCGTGCAAGAAGAAATGCACTGTCCTCTGATCGAAAGCACAGCATCTTTAGGAGTTTAATGACAGTTTTTTAACGACTTTAGTGAGATGATTTGATTTCCTGCCTCTGAGTCATCTAAGAGCAAAATGCGTGAGCTGCTAATGGGCTCAAAGAGAGGCTGCCCTTGGGGCCCCTCCAGCCCCCCAGTGCTGCAGGGATTCAATCACCCGAAAGCCAGGTATGGGGTGATTGAATCTTGGCCTTCCAAAGTTCAGGGATTACGGGCATGATCCACCATGCCTGGCCTGAATGAGGGTCTTTTTTTTTTTTTTTGAGGCGGGGTCTCGCTCTGTCACCCAGGCTGGAGTGCAGTGGCGCAAACTCGGCTCACTACAAGCTCCGTCTCCTGGGTTCACGCCATTCTCCCGGGTTCACGCCTGTAGCTGGGACTACAGGTGCCCGCCATCACGCCCCACTAATTTTTTTTGTATTTTTTAGTAGAGACGGAGTTTCCTGTTAGCCAGGATGGTCTCGATCTCCTGACCTCATGATCCGCCCGCCTCGGCCTCCCAAAGTGCTGGGATTACAGGCGTGAGCCACACGCCCGGCCATGAGGGTCTTTAAGAATAAAACTCCAGGGCATCGTCACCAAGCCCCGCCACTTCCTCTGAGGTTAGCGTGGTGCTAGATCTTCTCTGCATCTTCTGTCCTTGTTTTTGGTTTTCGTTTTGGTTTACTTGAAACAGGATCTTGCTGCATCGCCCAGGCTGGAGTGCAGTGGCATAATCATCGCTCACTGCAGCCTCGACCTCCCAGGCTCAAGCGATCCTCCCACCTCAGCCTCCTGAGTAGCTGGGATTACAGACATGCACCACCACGCCCAGCTAATTTTTTATTTTTTAATTTTTTTGTAGAGACTGGGTCTCCACAAAACAAATGTCTCTGTGTTGCCCAGGCTGGTCTCAAACTCCTGTGCTCAAGCGATCCTCCTGCCTCGGCCTCCCAAAATGCTGGTATTCCAGGCTGGTCCCATTTTACTAGCAGGTCTGCACATGTGCTCACATCACTCACTCAGAGGAGACCTCCGTTATTAGGGGGACCTAGACCTACGCTGCTTCGACCCCAGGGACAGAGGTTGTTTGTGAATCCTCTCTCTTACTTTGATTTCTTCCAAGGAAGCCAGCTTCCCGGTGACGGGAGGTCACTGTTCTGGGGAAAAAGAGTGGGAAGAACAAAGCCAATCAGCCACTTGGCTAAGTGTCAGGTTTCCCACCAATTTCATGGGCGGGGCTGTGTTTTGAGCCCAGACCATCCCTTTGCCCGTGGGTGTGGGAACACGTGATTTTGGATCAGGGTCCTTTGTCCTTCCAGAAGCCAAGCCCTGTTTCAGGCATGGGGGTGCGGCAGCGAGTGAGACTCACAGAACCACTGCCCTCCTGGAACGCACCCCCACAGAGAGGGAACTGGGGTACCACAGACCCTTGTGCAGGCAGCAAGGGCATGGTGTCGGCTGGGGAGCAGCAGGGACTCCTGAGCCCCACAGTCAGGGCTCATGGCGCTGAGAAGCACTGCAGCAAGGGCGCAGCCAGTAGAAGGAGTGGAGCCGCAAGTGCAAGCGTCCACAGACAGCATGAACTCAGCCTGCTGGGAAGGCCAGGGGCCTGGGCCGAGGGCCAGGCGGCAGAGCACAGCGGCCTTGGGGGCAGTGCCTGGGAGTGGGAGGAAAGAGCATGGGACCAGATTCACTTTGGAAATAGAAGCCCCCAACCAGCAGCCAGCCAGGTGGAGGAAGGTGTTCAGGGCTGAGAGGGTTCAGGAGGCGGTGGGGGGAGCCACTGGGAGGAGACCCAGGGGTTCAGGTGAAAGACAGCAGTGGCTTAGCCCAAGGGTGGCAGCCAGAGAGATGGGTGGACGGCTGGATGTTGACAGCCGTACTCATTATCAATGCTGCTGTAACAGCTTATCACAAACCCTGCAGCTTCAAACCGCCCAGAGTGGGATCTCCTGGTTCCTGTGGGTCAGGCGTTGGGGCAGGGCAGGGCTGGGTTTGCTGTTTTGGGACCCCTGAGCTGCAGTTGAGGTGCTTGCCAGGACTGGGCTCACCTTGGAAACCTCTGGTAGGTTTGCATATTGCAAAGCAAGTCCTGGTAGGTAGCCTTCCAGGCTCCCTTGTTCATTTGAAGGACTCCTTTCTTTGGGCTGTTGGGCTGAGGGCTCAGCTTCTCGCCAGCTGTCGGCCCGAGGCTGCCCTCAGTTCCTGCCTCTCCAACACCACAGCTTGCTTCATCAGAGCCAGGAGGGACAGTCTATAGCAAGACAGAAGTGACATTCTTGCCATTACCTTTGCCATGTTCTGCTGGTTAGAAGCGACTTGCTAGGTCCAGCCCACACTCCAGGGCAGGGGCTGCCCAAGGGCAGGAATCCCAGGAGCTGGGGACATCAGTGGCATCTTAGAAGCTGCCTGACTTAGGAGCTCAATGGCAGCACCAGGAAGCTGCACTGGGCTGGAGTCAGGGCAAGGGACAGTGTCAACGATGACCCTGGGGGACAGCAGTGCAGTCAGGAGCTTAGAAGGTACACAGATGCCCCCTGGGCGGTCTCCTCTGCACCATGTGGGCAGCAGAAACCACACCTACGGTTTCAGAACAACAGTTGGGGTGGTGTGGAAGGACCTCCATGACATGTAGCGTGGGAGTGTGGAGTGATGGAGTGTGGAAACCCTTCTCACAGTTGTCACCTGCTCTCCAGACCCTCCTGAGCCCATAGACCTGCCTGCCTGCCATCTGTCTGTCTGTCTGTCTATCTCTCTGCTGAGGGGCTCCCCGATGCCCCGAACCCAGACAGCCTCCTCGGCCTTTGTGATCCCAGAGTCTCCCAGCCAAACCTGGTTGATCTTTTTTAACCACCACCCTCTTCCCCTCCCTTATTCTGCTTTCCTTCCAGAATTTTCCCACTGTAAAAAATCGAGCAGGTCTGGACAAGTGAGGCTGGCTCCATGTATCCAGAATCAACGACGGGCTCCCCGGCTCGGCTCTCCCTGCGGCAGACGGGCTCCCCCGGGATGATCTACAGGTGACCCCCTGCCCCCTCACCCAGGTCCCCTCCGAGGGTCAGTCCTTTCTCGAGGAGGGGTTCCCAAGGCCACTTTCCTCCCCTCTGGAGGAGGAAGGGCCCAAGCAGGGCCCACAGGCTTCTGCCTTCCACGAGGTTTCGAGGTGCACGCTGGTGAGCGTTTTCTCCAAGAAAGGAGCAGGGACTTTAAAAACCCAAGTGGGAAAGAAAAACCAAAACTTTTCCAGGGGGTTTGAGCCAGAATAGACTCCTTTCTTGTCCCTGACCCTTCCGAAATATCTCATTTGAGGTTAACAGAGAGGCCAGACAGTGAGTGCACGGCCAACCCCGGCATCCTGTTCCTCCCACTTTATACATCGCGGCCCCTGTGCCCTGCCAGTTTCTCCCGAGCGAGGATCACGACCTTGCAGGCCTTTGGGGAACCACGTCTGCCGGTTTCCCAACACCGGAGGGAGTGGGGGCAGCCAAATGCTCCCTGGGCATAGGGTGACCCCCTCCTTGTGGAACTCACTTCCACTTGCAGCCCTGGGTGTTTCTGTCTGCACCATAAACAGCGCTGAACAGCAGCGCCGGCTGTGGAGGGCATTCAGTGAGAGCTGAGCCTCTGGGGACAGAGCATAGAACCCGTGAAAGACGCAGGCGCAGGCAGTACCCCAGCAGCCCATCGGTCTTGGGCAGCCAGACCTTTCCGGATAATCACTGGGGCCTGAGCCAGAGCCCGTGTCTGTGACAGCCACAGGGAAAGGCAGTGTCTGTCCTAAGAATAGCCAGGCGGGCAGGTGCGGGTTTGCCAGCATGCGGGCTCTCTGCACGTCTGGGTTGGAGGGTTTTCAGCCATTGCCCACAAGCATATTGCAAAGCAAGTCCTGAAGCACGTTCAATCCAAACCAACCCTCACCCAGAGGTTCACCACGGAAAATAGGGCCTGGCGTGGAAGGAGCCCTTGGTGTCCAGGAAACTGGCTCCGGGTCTCTGCCCCGTGGCCACCGGGTGGCGCTGCTGCAGAGCATTTGGCACTGGCTGCACATCCTCAGAGACTGCCCTGAGCAGACGGCCGGTGGGGGCCCGGGGGCACGGGATGTTGGTGGTGCTTTCTGACCTGCACCTGCTGGGGTTGATGCCAACTGTGGACTCTCTCTCTTCTCTCCCTTTCTCCTTTTTCTCTTTCCTCCATTGCTGTCCGAAGTACTCGGTATGGGAGTCCCAAAAGACAGCTCCAGTTTTACAGGTAATGAGTCTTCATTCTCCCTAAAACCCAGCGAGCCGAAGCCCAGGGAGTGGGTGGGAGGACTGCACCCTTACTGAGCAGGGTGTGCTGGTGTTTTCTCTGAAGCCAAAGCCCCCGAGACCCCCAGGCTCTGCTTGTCACCCTCTGTGCCTACCCACAGGACACTGTGCAATGTCCTGATGGAAAATGTGAAGTCAGGTTAATTGTATGTGTTGGTGTGCCAGAAGTTTGCTTTGATTTGAGCAAATGGGCTTTTGATGACTGCCAATCTCTCAGCCACATCTACCGTTAAAGCTTCACTCATCAGGCAGTGAGGGAGACGTCTTCCTGTGGTCGCCGGCTTGTGCTGCTTCCATTATCAGAGTACAAGACGTGGCGAGCCCATCCGTTCCCCCTTTGCCTGTGGGTTTGAACTGATCTGGAACTCACAAAGCTCCTCAGGCTCATTGAAGGTTAATGCCTGCTTGGGGGTGTGCAGTACTGATATGACTTGGATCAGTGACATCTTTGTGATGTGTTTTTCTGTTGATGAATTAACAAACCGGGCACCTGGTGAGAGACTGTGCCCCAGCAGGACGTGGCATCAAGATGCCAGGCTTAGGGCCCTGCAGGGTGCTCTCAGGGAGACCCGTTCCTCCCTCTGGGCTGCCTCTCCCTCACCTGTAAGGCAGGGGATGCATGTTCTTGGTGCAGCCTCCAACCCTAGGAAGTAAAATGTCAGGGCTGCCTGGAGCCCGCGGGCAGCAGCCTCCCCATGCCTTGGGACTGTTTGGGGAATTGACACGGCTTCTGGCAGCAGGTCCCTGGTATGCATTGCTTCATCTTGGCGGTCAGGTTGGGGGGTCTCTCTATTTAGACCCGGACATCTGGTGACAGTGCTTTGGGGATGGTTGCCAATGCGCCAGGCAGTGGGCGTGGAGATGGCAATGTATTTCTTTGTGGCTTTTCTCTCCCCGCGCGCCCTCCCCTGCCCCCCATCGCCAGCCATAGCACCTCTGATGGGGACCATGGACCTAGATGCTCAGAGTGATCTATGCCACGCCTTCAGTGCCTCCTGGGAGGTCCTGCTCCTTACAGGGAGCTCTGAAGACATGGCCAACTCTTTGATACTACTGAAATTTTGGTAGATAAGATTTTGGTTAAAATAGTTAAATCTGAACTCGGGCTTGCAAATGCTTTCCCTGAATGAAATGTTTGTATTGTGATGTATGTACACATGGTATAACATATCCTAACAAACATATGCCGTTCATCCCAGGGGATTTCATCAGTGAAACAAAACATGTACCTGAACTACATCCTCAGAGAGCCTGAGGCAGCCTCAGTCCTCAGAAGGGAAGGGGTGAGGTCCAATGGGCAGGCAGGAAAATCCCAGGTGCAGACCTGCCAGCTCAAAAGGCCTGCCCACAGGTACAGACCAGCCAGCTCCAAGGGCCTGACCACAGGTACAGACCAGCCAGCTCCAAGGGCCTGCCCCCAGGAGGGGCCAAGTAAATCGCCCAGTGACCAAGGGAGAGCCTTCCAGCCCACTCACGGCTGTCAAAACCCCACAGGCTCAACATGTTGTCCACCCCCCAGGAACCCTGTGCATGAGAACCTTCATTTCCGGGTGGCCTTCCCGGCCCCAAGGGAGGCTCTGAAGCTCACCCTCTAGGCTCTCAGCCCCAATTCCGGTACCCACAGGCTCTGGCCATCCTATCCCTTGGATCTCCAGGGGGTCACTTGGGTATCTCTTGTGGTGGCTCTGGAGATGATCTCTAAGGGCTAGGGTCTTTGATTGTTAACAGGCTGGGGGCCACTCCTAGTAAGGCACCCTCATCACACCAAGCATACCACTAAACATGGTTGTTGGATGGTTCTTTCAGTTACTTAGGCCTGGCCCTCTCACAGGGCAGGGGCATTCAAGGCATGTGCCCTGCCCCCATGCAGCTCCCAAGCAAGGAATCGACGTAGGACACTGTGCCAATCAGCTGTCCACCAAATGCTTCGTAACAAACAGCTCCAAAACTCAGTGCCACACAGCAATCAGCATCTCTTCCTTGCTCCTGTGTCTGTGGGTTGACCAGGCAGCTCGTCTAAGCTGGCTTGGCTGGGTTTGTGTCCAAGCTGCAAGTTGGATCCCCGTGTCCTCCATCTTCCCATGCTTAACTGGGGCCTATCCCAGGCATGTCCTTCCCATGGCAAAAGTACCAGAGGAAAAGCAGAAACATGCAGGGTCTCTTAAGGCCTATGGTTGGGATCAGAGCCCTGTCACCTCTGCTCACGTGCTTTTGACCAAAGTAAGTCTCATGAACCAGCCCAAAGTCAAGGGGCTGGAAATATATTGCCCCCACCAGTGGGAGGAGCTATAAAGTCACATGGCAAAGGGCATGGGTACAGAGAGGGGTGAATGATTGGGAGCAATACTTCCATGTACCCCAGGTCTCAAATAGCTCTGATGATCTCCAGAAGGCAAAGCACGTCATAGGAGAAGCCCAAAGAGCTTTTGGGGTCTGAGGAAGGAGGGGCCACAGCCAGCTGAGAGCCAGGAAGGCTTCATGGAGAAGGCAGCAGGGGCTTGGATCTGGGCCTTGAAGGCTGGGCAGGATTCAACGCAGAGGCTGGGAAGCATATTCCAGTAGATACAACGGCCTAAGCCGCAGCTCAGAGGTGTGCACAGAGAACCGGAAGTGATAGTTACCCAGCCTGGGCCATCAGGGACATGATGGAGAATAAAGAGAGACTGACTGTAGAGGTGGATGTTGGTTGGGGGCCTCGAATGCCTAGCGACGGGGCGTGGATGCACTCAGAGGGCACTGGGGAGCCATCTATGGTGTTTGAGCAGGGCAGGGGTCACAGATCTGCTCTAGGAAGGAAGCCTAGTAGCAGGGAGTAAGACAGGGAAGAGAGAGGCTAATGCAAGGAGACCAGACAGTGCCCAGGAAAGGTGCAGGACGGCTGAGCTCCAGGAACTGCACAGAGAGAGAATGAAGGGGTGCAGGGCCTGAAAAAAGGACGTCAGAAGTCACGTCCACAGGGTTTGGCCACTGATGGGCAGGTGCTGAGACAGAAAGGGACAGAGAGGAGCAGTGGACCCAGGGAAGGAGAGGGCCTCATTCGGAGCATGTTAGGCTGCAGCCACCATCCAGTAGTGAGGCGCAGGCCCCCCCGACCAGGGCAACATGTGGGGAACTGACAGAGTGGGCTTGGGCCTTTGGGGACAAACCGTTTCAATTGCCAAGGCCTTCCCAGCTAGTCACCCGCAGCCAGACACCTCCGGACTCTACGTGCTCTCCCAGCCTCCCACTTCATTTACCTTCCACACTGCAACTGGGGCACTGATTTCCTGTCCCCCACCTTCCCCTATGGCAGCTACCACTGTTTGCTCATTCAACATGGGGGGACGGTTCCACCTCCATTCAAAATCCCACATTCGCCGGCGCGCTTTCTCAGCCGGAAGATGATGTCATGCTAGGACTTTGCCTGCATCCTGTGACACGCAGTGACCCTGGGGGTCATGACCCTGGGGTTGGGGCTCAGCACTTAGCCTCATCCCAGAGCTCAGCCTTGGTTGGCGTAGTCTCAAAGCATTTCCCAAACCCCAGGTCAGGACATGTGCTGTGGAGAAGGGCTCCTGTGTCCCTGCCTCGAGCGAGTGGCAGTGTGGAGTCCAAGTAGCAGGTTCTGGGGCCTTCCTGCCATTTATAGGTACTGGCAGTATCAGATATGCCCATCTGGGGTGCGTCCCCAGAGGAGAGGAAGAGCATCCGTGTGTGCTGAGCAGAGGCCTCTCCAGACCCCCATACCACGGGGCCCCCGGCTCCCCTACTGCAGATACAGTTAAGAGTTGAGTGGGATGCAGAAGCCACAGGCTCTGTGTCCCGCACTCAGATACCAAAGAGCAAGGCCTGCCCCTTTCGGCCTGTGGGTCCAAGGGTTTGTGTTTCTGGCACGCGGAGATGGTGGAGGCAGCAAGGGTAGGCCTGAGGGACGGGCAGGACCCCCCAACCTTGGGCTGCACCCCAACCCCACGTACCAGGAGTCGGCCTTGCCAGGTTGCAGCATGGAACTGCACTTCCTGAGCTTTTAGGGGAAGAGGCACTCGTGAATAATTCAGCCTCTTTCGCTGAGATGAAAACGCCCTAATAGAACTAATGGACTCGCTGCCTCAAAACTTGACTCTGGTGGGACTCATCTCATTCACCAATTGCTTCTGACGTCCTGCAGTGACACTCCCTAATGAAAAAGCCGCTGTGCCAGATCCTTAGAGCATCTGGTGATCCCTAATAAACTAGACTGTGGCCTTTTTAACGATCAGACGCCCCCACGAAGGCAGGTGAGTCCTCCCTTCAGCCGCAGGACTGGATGCAGCCGCTACCTTCCTAGGGGAGATGCCGCTTGGGGGCACGCATCCGCGGGAATGAAAATAACAGAGGAGACGAGATTTTGGGGTGGTTTTGTCTGATCTGGAATTAGACCCTCTGCATTTTTGCAAAGCAGCAGACCTCAAAAAAGAGCCAGCCTGAGGTAAACTTGGAATGACTGTGATGGATGGGGTGGTGGGCGGCAGGTTTCAGCCAGGCAGCACCTCTCGCTTGAGCCTGCTCACAGCCCAGACCTGCCCAAGGCTGACTGTTTTCCCATCTGCTGGAGACGGGCGTCTAGCTCTTACCTCGCTGTGTTCACCGTTGATTAAGATTCAGCATTTTCCAGTTTTGCCCAGAGCGCTGTCAGGGAGGTTTGGTCTTGTCTGAAATGTCTGTGCAGGAAGCACATGCCGAGGGAGCCAGGGGCTGCTTGTTTGGGCCTCGGTTTGCTGATTGTCCTTGAGCGAAAATCGTTGTGTTTGCACTGAAGCAATGCCGTGCGTTGTAGAGCCGCGCCCTGGAATGGTAGCAGCTCCCCTTCCGTTTTCGCTTTGGAGAACTTTGGCTGGGCTCTCTGCTCTCTGGACAGGTGTCACCATTCAGAAGAGACGCTTAGGGTTCCTTCTCCATCTCAGGATGTATGCTTTGTTGGCTGTCAGTAAACAGAACAATTCAGAAATTCCAGGTAGAGGAGTCTGGGGGGGAGGTAGTGATTCCTACTGACTTAATGAGGTTAACATCTTCCTTGCATTTTTCCATGTCACGGTGTTAATTCACGTGAATTCCCCTGGGCCCCTGATCTACAAGAATAGATTTGCACAAGGCAGGCCCAGCCCAGGAAAGAACTTGTAGGTTCCACGTAATTAGCAATGGCTATTGAGGAGGGGCTCATTTTTCTTGGTACCAGGGTGGTGAGGGAGTGTCAGGGCTCAGAGACCCTCACTCTGGAAAGTGGCTGGGATCTGGGATATTTTGAATCAGAAGTCAGGGGTCACTGTGATCTTGAGCACAGGAGAAGTGGGGACCCTGAGGCAGGAGCCCGGCAGTGGGGCCGCTCCCTCCTCCCTGCAGTGTCTTACCAGGGACCCCTTCGTCCAAGGACCTGACGCTGCTAGAGTCTCCTTCAGCAAAAGCCCCAAATAGAGCCCCAGTGTGAGGGAGTCCAGAGGTGTCCTCTGTGCCCAGGCACCGCTGGTAATGGGCAGAGCCCCTTTGCCTTCTGCCTGCACCTATCCTTCTTCCCCCGGGGCAGCCCTCCCAGAGTCATGACCCTTCAGGACCACAGGGAGGCCCCACTGTGCAGAAGAATGCAAGTCCCGTCATGGGAGTCCCCCCCACACAAGAGAGGGCGACCCGCAAAGAGCCGCTGGGCCTGAGGTAGGAAGCCAGCCCCACCCCCACCAACAGCTGCCTGGCACTGCCAGGAAATGCCCAGGTATAGCCCTGGTTGGCCTTTTGGAGCCTGGGCCTTGGTTACTGTTCTACAAGTATCTGAGCCCCTCCTCTGTACACGGGACACTCCTGTGGGCACTGGGCAGGGGGCAGTGGCAGCAGGCAGAAGGGTCCTTGCCCTCCTAGACCCAACCTTCAGGGGAGTGCAGCAGCCGTGGACTCTTCATGGCACCAGCCCTGCTCCTCACCCCTCCACCCCATGCCAAAGGCTGCCATTTCTGTGCCCACAAGTTCCCTGGCCCAAGCCCTGCCCTGGCACCATGGGGACAAGCCCGCAGCAAGAGGCTCTGGGCTCCCTCCATGCCGCAGGGCCCCCACCTGCAGGCCTGCTCCCAGGGCTGCGAGATGAGCTCTAAGGAAAGATTGCAAGTGGGCCCCCACAGAGAGGGACGCCCTCTAAATCCTGGCCACAAAACCCATTCTTTCCTGCCCTCTCTCCCTTCTCCCACCCACATCCCCAAACTCGGCCCTCCACCATCTTGTTGGGAAGGGGGCGATTATTCACATCTGTGTTCTCTTCCCTTAAGCATTTTCTAGGGAGATGTGGTGTCTGTGTGGCTCACTCCTCTCACTCAAACCTGTGGTCACAAGTTCCTCCTGCCCTGCCTGCTGGCCCCTGGTGGTGGATTTTTCTCTCCACGGCATTTATTATAATTGGTGTCTTATCCCATGCCCCCCAACAGACTCACTCCCGGCTGCGTCACCAACTCCCACCCAGTTGTCCAAAGCCTCATCTCACACAGCCCACAGCAGCCTGGTACAACAGGCCTCTGCCCAGCCTACCTCACAGATGTGGAAGCTGAGACTGGGAGCTGTCAAGGTGCCTGCCTGAGTCACACCATGAGCAGGTGACAAGCAGAGCTGCCCCTGTCCAGAAGCTGGGCACTCAGCCACCCTGTCCTCCCGCCCCGGGGCCTTGGCTGTATTTCCAGAGCCAAACCAGACCCAGATTGCTTTTTGTGAGTAATGTCTTGAAAGCTAATGGCTATTGATCTCAGCCTGGTCGGGCCAGGCAGGGAACTTGCACGTCTGAGGCTGGTCCTGCCTTTCAGAAAGAGCCCTGCAGCTGCAGCCTGCCCAGCTGGCCTTCTTTCTAAACACAGACCTCAGGGAAGCGAGGGTTGGCCCCCATTTGCCCCACACCGGGCTGGTAGCCGGCCACATGACCACCTCAGAAGCAGCTGCCTGCCGCGTGCATGGAGGGAAGGGAGTGGCCGGCCAGTAGGCAGGAGGGGAAGCTGGTGCTGCTGTCTGTGGGTGCCAAGGGCCTCATTTCCTAAGATGAACCTCTCCTGGAGTCCGGGTCTCTCTGCCCTCCAGAGCAATTCTCCTGGAAGGCAGACGGCTTTCCATGCCAGGGCACCTGCCTGCTTTAGCGTCCAGAGGTCCAGCAGCCACCACCCCTCCCAGCATAGAAATGAGCAGTGGTGAATGCAACTCCTGGCATGGGAGCCCCCCAGCAAGAGAGGGCGACCTGCAAAGAGCCACTGGACCGGAGGCAGGAAGCCAGTCACGCCCCCGCCAGCTGCTGTCCCGGCACTGCAGGGAAATGCCCAGGTATAGTCCTGGTTGGACTTTTGGAGCCTGGGCCTTGGTTGCTGTTCTACAAGTATCTGATCCCCTCCTCTGTGCACGAGGGGCACTCCCATGGGCACTGAACAGGTGGCAGTGGCAGGAGGCAGAAGGGTCCCTGCCCTCCTGGACCCAACCTTCAGGGGAGTGAATTCAGCACACAGGACAGCTAGAAAGGAATCTGCAAGGTGGATGATGGCGAGCGCCATGGAGACAGATCGCAGCAGGAAAGAGGCTCATGGTGTGGTTTGTGTGGGACAGAGGGTAGGATGGGAAATGCAGGCCCCCCCGCCGGGAGCCATGCCCATCAGACAGAGGTGCAGGCTGTGAGTGACTAGCACGGCAGGCTCTCCAAGGACAACTGTTTGCTCACCTTTAGGGAGGGGGCCATCCAGCCCTGACCAGGGTGGTGGGGCCAAGGCCTGTGTAGACACTGCTACCCAGCTCCCTGTAGGGGCTCCTCAGGGGCTCCTTGCCCACTGGTCTCTCTTTAGCTCTTCTCTGAGCCCACCTTCCCTACCTCAATTGCATGTTCATGCAACAGGCATTTGTAGGCTCTGCTCTGAGCTAGGCCTCATGCTGGGCACAACAGGGCAGACATGAATGAAGGTCCCTGCAAATAAGATACAGAGGAATACTTGCAGGGAAACCCCCATGAAAGCGGCAGCTGTGGGGCTCCTGGAGGTGGCCCCCGTCTCTGGGTGCACATACAAGCAGACCAGTGAAAGGTCAGCAGGCTGGTCACCCATTCTGGAAGGACCCCGGCACATGGGGCTCATCTCAAACTCTTGCCCCTTGTGGATCCTTCCTTTGGCCCCTGGAGCTCACCCCAGGAAAGGCCCGGCCTGGGGCAACTCCAGGACATCTCAACCCCCTTCAAGGACCGTGCTAAAGCCTCTGTAGCTGCCCCAGCTCCCAGGATAGCCCTCCCAGCTCCTTCCCAGGGATAATCGAACTTTTCCTCTCTTGGGGCAGAAGGTGGGGACAGTGCTGGTTCCTTTCCAGCTCCCAGGCCAGGTTCCAGGATCCCACTGTGCAGCTGACCCAGCTGAAATGGTGACTTCCCCTCTGCGCCTTCTCTCTCTGGCGATGACGCAGGGCTGCGGTGCAGGCCACCTGGGCCGTAGCCGAGCCTGCGGTCAGGTGGGGTGAGGGTCACTGGACTGGGGACCTCCTTCGTGTTGAGCCTGCCTCCATGTCCTCATTGCCCTGTCACAGACTCTGCAGGGTGAGGGCTCAGCCCCGAGGCTGCCCTCACTGGTCCACTCACTGTTGTGCACGTGAATTAACACCAGTGGTTGCGTTCTGGACACACGCTTTCTCCCTTGGCCTTTTAATTGTCCACCATCTCTCAGGGCTCACTGCACATCAGTCTGTGTTGAGACGCCTCATTCTTGACAGCAGCACAGATTCCTACTGTGTGGACAGACTGTCACTTAGGTAACCAGTTTCCCTACTGATGGACATTTACATTGCTTTTAGTTTCCACGAATGTGCGTTCATCATTTCAGCTGACTATTTTTCAATGGTTCTTCACATAGAAACTTTGAAACTCCCCTGTCTCAACTAAGCCTATTTCCCCAGGCCACTCTCCTCCGCAACCTGCTTAAATGCATTCTGCTCGGTTTTTCTTTTGCAAAAAGCATGAAGCCCAAAGATCTCTGTGGTGCAAAGATGCTTTCCACAAGCAGAGAATGTGTTGTATAGATAGCATTTCCCTTTACAAGGCTGGGAGCAATAAGACCTTCCCGGGTTGGGGCCACCTGGCATGCAGGGGTGAGGTGCCTCCCTGGCATAATTACAGAAGCGTTTACTTCAGCAACAGGTATGCCCTGCGCTGCTTTCCCAGGGACAGCTTTTGACCCAGTTTTACCCTGGGAACCACCTCAAGAGAGCACCGTGATATAGTACCGCAGTCATCACAGAAGAGCAACCCTGGTCTTCAGCATTTGGGGGGCTCAGGCTCTGCATGCTGTCTGTGCTCCCGTTTTCATTTGGACACTTGGGGTACAGCTGTCCTGCCTGGAATGCAGCTTTGCCTGTGTTTGTCTCACAGATGCAGGGGGCAGAAAAGGGCAGCTTAGCCAGAGTTCCTGGCAAGCACTGCTTTGCGGACTAAGAATCTCATGCCAAGAGGTGTTTATATCCAGGGGCCAGGTCCCCTCCTAGACACCAAGACCTGGTGGTGGCACTAGTTAGAGGATGTTTCGCTGCAGCTGCCCCCTGCCCCAGGGCCATCCATCCAGCCTGGGGCACTCAGAGCATTGGCACACTGTCTAACTCATCATCGTCTGGACAGTGGCGGCTCCCAGGCCGGGCGGCACCATGCTGTCCATGACGTACAGCGAGAGTCTGCGGAGCGTGAGCAGCAGGTGCCACTCTGAATGGGCCCTGCACCCCGTCCGCCAGACGGACACGCTGGAACTGCAGCGGCTGCGGGAGGTGCGGGCGGCTGCCCAGGCCAGGAACATGGAGAGCTTCCTCCGCATGCACGGCCTTTCCCTGGACGGCTGCACCGCCCAGCGCACAGGCATGAAGTATCGGTAAGGGCCGGGCAGGGGGGCGGTGGGGTGGGAAGTCTGATTTCAGCCATATAAAAATGTATAAAAGGGCTGGGCACAGTGGTTCACACCTGTAATCCCAGCACTTGGGGAGGTGGAGGCGGGTGGGTCACCTGAGATCAGGAGCTCAAGACCAGCCTGGCCAACCTGGTGAAACACCACCTACTAAAGATACAAAAAATAGCCAGGCGTAGTGGGGCACGCGTGTAGTCCCAGCTACTCGGGAGACTGAGGCAGGAGAGTCGCTTGAACTCAGGAGGTGGAGGTTGCAGTGATCTGAGATCATACCACTGCACTCCAGCCTGGGCAACAAGAGCGAGACACCGTCTCAACAACAACAACAAAAATGTATAAAAGAAGAAAATGAGGCCAGGCACGGTGGCTCATGCCTGTAATCCCAACACTTTGGGAGACCGAGGTGGGTGGATTGCTTGAGCCCAGAAGTCCGAGACCAACCTAGGCAACATGGCAAAACCCCGTCTCTACCCCAAAATACAAAGAAATTAGCTAGGCATGGTGCCATGCACCTGTAGTCCCAGCTACTTGGGAGGCTGAGGTGGGAGGATCACCTGAGCCCAAAGAGTTTGAGGCTGCAGTGAGCCGTGATCGCACCACTGCACTACAGCCTGAGCAACAAAGTAAAAAGTGAGACGCTGTCTCAAAAAAAACACAAAGAAAGTGAAAGTGCCATAGTCCTATCCTATCAAAAGATAAGTCCTATTAAGAATTTTGGGCCGGGCGCAGTGGCTCACACCTGTAATCCAAGCACTTTGGGAGGCCCAGGCAGGCGGATCACTTGAGGTCAGGAGTTTGAGACCAGCCTGGCCAACATGGTGAAACCCCATCTCTACTAAAAATACAAAAATGAGCTGGGCATGGTGGTGTGCACCTGTAGTCCCAGCTACTGGGGAGGCTGAGTCAGGAGGATCGCTTGAACCCGGGAGGTGAAGGTTGCAGTGAGCCGAGATCTCACCACTGCACTCCAGGCTGGGTGACAGAGCGAGACTCCGTTGCGCAAAAAAAAAAAGTTTGGTAAATTCCCCATGGGGTAAAAATGTGTGGGGGTGTTTCTCCGTGGGGAAAAATGTGTTTCTGGGTGTTGGAGATCCCTGCTCTAAATGATAGGCACGTAGGTCTGAATTTTCTTGCAACCTCCAAAGGACATTGTTTTTAGTGCTCTTGTCTTTGAATTCAGCACCTCGGACAGCGCTCTGTTAGCCACCGTTCTCTGGCGGGTGTAAATCCCTGTCAATTGCAAATTGACAGCTTTATCTTCTGTGCCTCTCAGGAACATGCCCTTGTGAGAGCCAGTCAGCCAAAGAGGACCCTCCCCACCCAGTCCTTGTATAGTTGCCAGTTAAATTTGAAGTTCAGATAAATGAGTAACTTTTTAGCATAAATATGTTCCATTAAATATTTGGGACATACTTATACTAAAAAGTTCCTCATTGTTTATCTGAACTTCAGATTTCACTGGGCGTCCTGTGTTTTATCTGGCAACACTAAATCTCTGGCTTCCGTCTGAGACAGACCCTAGGGATCATCTGCATGCTCTCTGCAGAGTGGAGTGCAGGCCAGGACTGCTTCTTTAACGTTTTCTCCTGTGGACGGCGTGTTTGGTACTTCAGCCCATTGTTTGAATATGTGGTTGTAATTTAAAGAAACAAAACACTTCTCCTGTGAGTCCATTAGGTGGCAGTGTTTTTCAGGCTTTGTATCCTAAATCCAGCTGTCAAGGAAGGACAAAGGGTCTGCTAGTTTGGCCACAGCTGACCTCCTTGTTCTGCTGGAAATTTCTCAAGGAGACGCTGGGCATTCATGAGGGGCTGGTCATTGATTCCTTTTGTTTATTCAGTAAATGTTTACTGAGAGTCTGCTTGGCACCAGGCGCTAAGCCAGATCCTGGAGCTGCTGCATGAACAAGATCAACCAGGTCCCCACCCTCATGGCAGCCACGGCCTGGGAGTGTGGGGGGCAGAGAAGCAGCAAGCTTGCACGGAGACAAATTCCAACAGCGGCCACTGGCCGAGGCAGCAAAGCAGGACAATGCAATAAAGAGAGACCAGGGAGGCCAAAGGGGAACCCTCTGAGAGAGGGATCGTCTGAAGATGTGGAGAACATTCCAGCTCAAGAGGAGAGGGGTCTGGAATGGATGCCTCTCTCGGTTGGAGGAGAGAAAAGAAGGCCCAGGCGGCTAGGCTGGAGGGAGGAAGGTTGAGGACACAAGGCGATGACGCAGGAGGGGCCAGACCCCATCCTCCAAACCTGGGGGAAACCTCAGCTCCCTCCTATGTGGACAGGATTTGTGATGGAGGAGAGTTTAGTGGGTTAAATCAAGACCCCCCAAAATCACATTCATCCTAAACCTCAGAACATGACATTAGGCTGGGTGTGGTGGCTCACGCCTCTAATCTCAGCACTCTAGGAGGCAGCCTGGGTAACATGGCAAAAACCCATCTCTAAAAACAATCAAAAAATTAGCCAGGCATGGTGACACATGCCTGTGGTCCCAGCTACACAGGCGTCTGATGCGGGAGGATCACTTGAACCCAGGACTTCAACGTTGCAGTGAGCCCTGTTTGTGCCACTGCACTCCAGCCTGGGCGGCAGAGTGAGACCCTGTCTTAAAAAAAAAAAAAAGAAGAAAAAAAATGTGACATTATTTGGAAATAGGGTCATTGCAGATATAGTTAAGATGGGGCAATGGGGCCATACAAGACTAGAATGGACCCTAATTCCTATGACTGGTGTCCTTATAAGAAGGCCATGTGGTGATAGAGAGTGGAGTGATGGGTCCACAACCCAAGGAACTCCGAGGAGTCTCGGTGTTACCAGTGGAGGGTGTCCAGCCAGGTTCCTGGCATCTTGAACAAAGAATTGGACAAAATGCACATACAAAGCAAGGAAAGAATGAAGCAACAAAAGCAGCCGGGTGCAGTGGCTCACGCCTGTAATCCCAACAGTTTGGGAGGCCAAGGCGGGTGAATTACATGAGGCCAGGAGTTCGAGAGCAGCCTGGGCAACATGGCAAAACCCTGTCTCTACTAAAAATACAAAAATTAACCAGGCATGGTGGCCCACACCTGTAGTCCCAGCTATTCGGGTGGCTGAGGCAGGAAAATCACTTGAACCTGGGAGGCAGAGGTTGCAGTGAGCCAAGATGGAACAAAAGTACACTCCACAGGATGGGAGTGGGCATGTGGCTCAAGAACCTGGATACAGAATTTTCTGGGGTTTAAATACCTTCTAGAGGTTTCCCATTGGTTACTTGGGGTACACCTTATGTAAATGAAGTAGTGGCGTGTGATCATTCTGATTGGTTGCAGAAAGTGACCAATCAGAGGCTGAAGTGAAGTTACAAAGTTACACTTCTATGCAAATGAAGACTTGGCCCACGACCAGCTTGATTGGTTGTGGGAGGGGACCAATCAGAGGTATTTTCCATTTTTCATCTGCCACGCAGAAAAGGGGGCGCTGTGCAAAGAGAGTAGCCTCTGGTTCTTTTGTTACTTGGGCGTGGAAAGTTGGGGTTTTCCTTTTGACTTAGTTATAGGAAGTCAGCGGGAATTGGCCTTCAGTTCCCTGCCTCCAGACCCTGGTCTCCTGCCCCACCAGGAGCCACCAGATGCTGGAAGGGGCAGGAAAGGACACCTCACGAGGGCGTTTGGAGGGAGCCCTGCCCACACCTGGACTTCAGACTCCAGAAGGGGGAGAGAAAACATTTCTGTTGTTTTAAGCCCTCTAATTTGGGGATCTTTGTAATGGCAGCTGCAGGGAACTAACACAGGTGGAGAGAACATATCTTTTATTTGCCTGAAGCCCCAAGGAAAATGTGTGAGCAGCCTCAGAGACACTGCAGGACCCGCTGTGGGGCTGGAACGCCCTTGGGGATTTCGCTTCTCAGGGAGTGGAGGAGACCAGAAGACAAATGTTCTTTTTTTTTTTTTTTTTTTTTTGAGTTGGAGTTTTGCTGTACCGCCCAGGCTATAGTGCAGTGGCACAGTCTCGGCTCACTGCAACCTCTGCCTCCCAGGTTCAAGCGATTCTCCTGCCTCAGCCTCCCAAGTAGCTGGGACTACAAGGATGCACCACCACACCTGACTAATTTTTGTATTTTTGGTAGAGACAGAGTTTTGTCACGTTGACCACGCTGGTCTCAAACTCCTGACCTCAGGTGATCCACCCACCTTGGCCTCCCAAAGTGCTAGGATTACAGGCGTGAGCCACCTCACCCCACCAACAAAGTCCCTTCAGCAGTTGATGGGCCAAAGGTTGTTGTTACACCCAGGTCGGGGTGAAGCGGGGGCGGGGAGGGTGGTGGCCTCACTCTATCTGGTGAATTTCATTTTGCTGCACCCAGGCTGGCAGGGGGTGGGTGGGATGCTCTGTGACTCAGACCACCAGTTATTAAAGATCCCAGATAAATTTATTCCGTGGTTACCTCTTCTCCATCAGCGACTGTGCTGGGTCTCCATTAAACTTGGTCTTAAATATGAATATAGAAAAGATGATACCTGGGGATAGGCACTGCCTGGTGCCACAAGGAACCAGCCGTGCCCCTGGCCTGGGCATTTCATCAGCTGAACTGAGCTGCAGCTGATGGAGGTGGCTAGCAGCATTCCTGTTACACTTCCCCAGTTTTTTTTGAGACAGTCTCGCTCTGTCGCCCAGGCTGGAGTGCAGTGGTGCGATCTCAGCTCACTGCAACCTCTGCCTCCCGGGTTCAAGCGATTCTCCTGCCTCAGCCTCCCAAGTAGCTGGGACTACAGGCGCAAGCCACCATGCCAGGCTATTTTTTGTATTTTTAGTAGAAACGGGGTTTCACCATGTTGGCCAGGCTGATCTCAAACTCCTGACCTCAAGTGACCCACCCACCTCCTCCTCCCAAAGTGCTGGGATTACAGGCGTGAGCCACTGAGGCCAGCCTACATACACTTCCCCATTTTTTAAACTGTCCTCAATTCTTGCTGTTAAAAAGAATTTTAAAATGAATTTTTAAATCCACACAGCCCCTGTGTAAGCGTGAGGGAGCAGGGCGAGGGCAGCTGGCCTAGCACACACTTCCCTTCCCCTGTGGACGGTAGGGTTCAGAGATGCGGCCTCAGAATGGCAGGCCAGAAGCTGTGGCCGGGCCCACGCTGTGCTGGCTGGACGCCAGCCCTCAGTTCAGCTGTGTTTTCCTCGCTCCCCATGGTGCTGGGAGTGAACCCAAACTCCCCGAAAGGCTATACGTGGCCCTAGCCTGCCTCCTTGGTTTCACCTGGGACCCCTCTCCCTCCCGCTCAGGAGGCTCTGGACGCCGCCCCTTCCTTCTGTATCCCCAAAGCGGAACTCATTCCATCCACAGGGTCCTCGCACTTTCTGTTCCCTCTTCCTGGAGGGTGCCTCCCCAGACGTGGCCTGGTTCCTTCCCACTGTCACATCTAAGCTTGGTCCCCAAAGAGACTGTCTCAAGCACCCACTCTAAACAAGCACCTGTGAAGTAATCAGAAGCCCCTCTTCTGAGTGAGTGTCTTCCTCACCCCTCCTCCATCTCGGTTGCCTTGCTCTTTGCCCGTCTGCACTGCTTTGAGATCAGAGCTTTGTCTGCCCCTGGCACCCGGAACCCCCCAAGCCTCTGTGACTTTAGGTCGGAAGGCGCTGCGAGGTCTTGGTCTTAATCCACTTTCCAAAGCACATGTCTCGTTCTGGCTGCATCCTTGATGGTGGGAAGACAGGACTGACTGGAAGCTGGTCTGAGGCTCTCTCTGCAGTCCAGATGTGGATGGCAGGGAGCCTCTGCAGTCCTTGGGCACTGACCCTTGGTCATGAACTCCTGGCAGGGCAGAAGTCCTGATTTCCTGTGCTTTCTGACTCTAGATCCCAGGCTCTTACCACAAGCTCAGGTTCACCAGGAAGTACTTGGTTGGTTGCCAGATTCATTGAGCAGACTGTAGTTGCTCAGTTAACCATAGGCCATCACTTCCAGCTGGGCCAGCCAGGGAAGGCTTCCTGGAAGAGCTGGGAATCCAGGTGTGTCTTAAAGGACAGGCGGGAAGGAGGGCACTGAGGGCAGGAGGAGGGGCAGGAGAAAAACAGCAGAGGCCAGGGGGGATGGCAGGTTAACCTGTCTACAAGGCCAAGTGCGTCCTGGGAAAGAGGGGTCCCCAAGAAACGGGGTCCGTCTTGGGAAAGATCCTGTTTTACTTTCCTGAGGCTGCTGTAACAAGCTGGGTGGTTTACAACAGAAGCTTTTTCTTTCCCAGTTCTGGGAGCCGGAAGTCCAATGCCCAGGTGCAGCAGGGCCACACTTCCTCCGAAGGCCCCAGGGAGGATCCTTTTTGCCTCCCCCAGTTTCTGGTGGTGCCGGCAGTCCTGGGCATTCCTCAGCTTATGGCCGCATCTCTCCAATCTCTGCCTCTGCCATCCCATGGCCATTTTCCCTCTGTGGGCCTCTGTCTCCAAATCTCTCTCTCCTTATAAGAACACCAGTCATGGCCAGGCACGGTGGATCATGCTTGTAATCCCAGCACCTTGGGAGGCTGAGGCGAGTGGATCGCTTGAGTCCAGGGGTTCAAGACCAGCCTGGGCAATGTGGCAAAACTCCGTCTCTACAAAAAATGCAAAAAATGGCCAGGCATGGTGGCAAGTGCCTGTGATCCCAGCTATTCACGAGGCTGAAGTGAGGATCACTGAGCCCAGGAGGCAGAGTCTGCAGTGAGCTGAGATCGCACCACTGGCACTCCAGCCTGGGTGACAGAACAAGACCCTGCCTCCAAAACAAAAAGCAAAAAACAAAAACCCAGTCACTGGCTTGAAGGCCGACCCTAATCCAGGACCATCCCATCTTAACTTGATTACATTTGCAAAAACCTTGTTTCCAAATAAGGTCACACTCACAGGTATCAGGAATCAGGATCTCAACTGTCTTTTGGGGACACATTTCGGCCTGCCACAGGCCCCAAGGATTGACTGAACACCTTGAGCCTGCGGGGACATCCTTGAGTGTCCTGGGAGGAACCCGGGCTCCCACCAGTTACCTGTGTGACCTCAGACAAGCCCCTGGCCTCTCCATGACTCGATTTCCTTACCCGGAAAGTAGAGACCAGGGTCACTACATCAAAATTGTCCTGAGGAGTAAATAAGCTCCAGGTGACATAACTCAAAGTTCCAGGCTTGGCTCCTTGTGGGAGAGAAACGCAGGCCCTTCCCATCCCTGGGAAAGGGACCTTTCCACACAGCAGTAGCTGTCCAGGCACCTGGACTGTCCGCTGTCTATCCATCTTGGGGTCTCATTCGTGCACTTAGTCGCACTTAGAGACACAGTTCAGTGCCTCGCAGACAGGGGACGGAGGCATCACGAAGGGACGGGAGGGAGGGAGGTGAGCAGCCAGTCATTCTGGAAGAGCTGCCGAGCCAGACGCAGGGGCTGGGAGAAAGCCAGCTGGCAGGCCCAGAGCGCTCCTTGAGGGCCTGCCCAGGACCGCGGCTGGCAGCTGTGTGGGGCCTGTATCGGGGCTGGGAGGGCTTCTGCTGGCAGCGGGCGCCACATTGGAGCCTTGGTGGTCATGGTCATCCCAGGCCTGGAAACAGCATCCGTCTGCAGCCCCAGCCTCTCCAGCCCCAGCTTCCCTAAAGGGACAGAACAGCCCTTCCCTCCCCCACAGGGCTCCTGAAGGAGAGGTGGGAGGAAAGGCAGAGACCCAAACTCCTGCACTGGGTGGTTGCCTTGTCACCGACTGATGATGTACTGGGTGTTTCTGGAGCTGGCCTGGCAGCAGGAATCGTGGGCCATACCTGTTTTTCCTGTTTTTTGTTGTTTTTGTTTTGAGACAGGGACTTGCTCTGTCACCCAGGCTGGAGTGCAGTGGTGCTATCACAGCTCACTGCAGCCTCAACCTCCCGGGCTCAAGTAATCCTCCGGCCTCAGCCTCCCTGGTTGCTGGGACCACAGGCGCACACAACACCTGGCTAATTTTTGTATTTTTTGTAGAGATGAGTCTCACTAGGTTCCCCAGGCTAGCTGGGAACCCCTGGGCTCAAGCGATCTACCCACCTCGGCTCCCAAAGTGCTGAGATTATAGGCGTGAGCCACTGTGCCCAGCCATACCTGTTACAGTACAGATCCCCAGGCCCCTTTCTGGAGGTTTGGGGTGTCTGGGCGTCCTAGAGGCTCTTTGGACCAGCAAGGACAGGGAGCACCACCCATGTGCTGGCGCCGTGGTCATTGTTATTGGTCTTGTTACGTCTCAAAGGGTGCTTCTGAGGACAGAAGGAGGAAGGGAAAGAGAGGTGCTCGCTCAGGCCCGGACAGTTGCATGGGAAACAGCAGCAACTCAGACCAGAGCCAGCCGACTCACAGCAGCAGGCCACTTTCCCCTTTCTGGGCTCCTAGAGTTGGAAGTGTGTGGGGCCATGAGGTCCTGGTGAGCAAGAGGAAGGAGGAGGAACTGGCTTTGCAGACCACGTAAAGCCGGTTCCCGGGAAGCACACACATGGCCTGCCGGAGGCCTTGTCCTAGCATCACCTGCAGCTTCAAGATGTGACCCCAGCACAGTCCACTCAGCCCAGCCACAGAATGGGCCCCGCCAGTGAGATGTGCGCTCTGGGCAAGACTCACACGTCCCGTCATCGGTCCTGTGGCCTCCTCCTTCCCTCGGCCTCCCACTGTCCCTCCGTGTCAAGTCCCCCACCATCTGATGCGCCCTCTGACAAGGCCAGCGAGTCACCCTACTCAAGACATGGAACCTGCTGCTGCCTCACAGGCTCCCGCCATCTGCCCTCCTGCCCCTGCTCTCAGGAGAAGGACACTCCTGGAATTCCACATGGAGCCCACCTTCTCCCTGGAGCCCTACCATACTCCCAGGCACCGCAGACCCGCTCTCCTGCTGGCCGACTTGGCCTTGAACACCGGTGGCTCAGGCCTTTCCCAGGGACCCTTGCTTCACACCCCAGCTGGAGGAAGCCACACTCACAGCACTTAGCCCCTATGGGGTCTTCAGCTCTTACTCTCCTGGTGCACTCCTCCTCCAGGAAGACCACCGGCCCTGCCTCCCTTTGTTCTTAGAAACTGCTCCTTTGGGGCAGCCCCTCAACTGTTCAACATCCTCTGCCCTTCCTTGGGCAAGAAGTCACCTTTGGGTGTAAACCACACTCCGTTCAGCATGGACAAGGCAGTCTCTGCAGGATGCAGACCCTCAGCCTCACTCTCGGAGGAGCTGCTGGAGGCTGTGCTTTTATTGTATTGTATTTTATTTTATTTTATTTTATTTTTTTTGAGACGGAATCTCACTGTCGCCCAGGCTGGAGTGCAGTGATCTGGGCTCACTGCAGGCTCCGCCCCCTGGGGATCACGCCATTCTCCTGCCTCAGCCTCCCGCGTAGCTGGGATTACAAGCGCCCGCCACCTCGCCTGGCTAATTTTTTGTATTTTTAGTAGAGACAGGGTTTCACCGTGTTAGCCAGGATGGTCTCGATCTCCTGAGCTCGTGATCCGCCCACCTCGGCCTCCCAAAGTGCTGGGATTACAGGCATGAGCCACCGCGCCCAGCCGAGTCTGTGCTTTTAAAAGCCATGTCAGGCCGAGCATGGTGGCTCGTGCCTGCAATCCCAGCACTTTGGGAGGCAAAGGCAGGTGGCGGATCACAAGGTCAAGAGATCGAGACCATCCTAGCCAACATGCTGAAACCCCGTCTCTACTAAAAATACAAAAATTAGCTGGGCATGGTGGCACATGCCTGTAGTCTCAGCTACTCGGGAGGCTGAGGCAGAATTGCTTGAACCCAGGAGGTGGAGGTTGCAGTGAGCCAAGGTCGCACCACTGCGCTCCAGCCTGGCGACAGAGCAAGACTCCGTCTCAAAAAAAAAAAAAAAAAAAAGCCATATCTAAAACCTTCTCCAGGCCTTGAGCCCTCCACGGGCCTCATTCTGTGCATGAGAGGGCGTCCGCCCCCTTCCACTGCGAGCCTGTTGCCATTGTGGGGGAGGAGCTGGCCGGCCCAGCTTTCCAGCCTCTCCAGGCCCAAGGGGGATGAGTGGACCCCAGGCACTGAGCCGGAAGCCTCCGCTGCAGGGATGCTGTCTGTGGTGCACTCCAGGGACACAGAGCAGAGCTTTTAATGTGGGGTGGCTGCCCTCCAATGAATCACAGCAAGAGCTAGCGGCTTCATCTTATCAACAGCAGGTACTGGAGAGACAGAAAAAGAACCAGAAATCGGTTGTAAGTTGAAGTCAACCATCCACGCTCCATGCCTCTGACCAAAGCCTACCAGCGCAGGGCCGGGTGGTGGCTCACGCCTGTAACCCCAGCACCAGGCCAGGCGGTGACTCACACCTGTAATCCCAGCACCAGGCCGGGCGGTGGCTCACGCCTGTAATCCCAGCACCGGTCCGGGCGTGTCCCCACACATGAATGTTCCAGGCTTCCCTTGTCTGGACGATATGATCAGGGAGACACCATCCCAGATTCTGGTTGATAATAGAGCAGGCCTCCTCAACCTTGGCACCATTGACACTTGGGCTGGACAATTCTCTGTCATGGGGCAGCATCTGTGGCCTCTGCCTACTGCCAGTAGCACCTCCTGCCCAGTTGGGACAACCAAAAATGCCTCCCTATGCTGCCCAGTGTTCCCTGGGGAACAAAACCCCTCCCAGGGGACACCCACTGATACAGAGTAATCATCTGTGCCACCAATTTTCACAGATTATAACGTAATATAATGTGCATAATGCAAAAATTATATTGAATTCTTTTTAAAATTACCCTCCACCCCACCTTATTCCAAAAAGGATGGTAGGTGACATTGTTAAATTAATCTGCTACCATGAAATTTTTTAAATAAATAATAGCAAATATGGGGAAAATGGAAAATAAGGGTAGGTTAGTAAAATAAGTTGGTGGTAAAAATAAAATACCCAATTCACCCACTAGATGACCAGGCAGTGACTGGCGAGGGCTGTGTGTTTTATACAGACTTGCCAGCAAAGAAGAAACCCACTGATTGCTTAGAAGTCCAGTGTCAGCCAAGCGCGGTGGCTCACGCCTGTAATCCCAGCATTTTAGAAGCCCGAGGCAGGCGGATCACCTAAGGTCGGGAGTTCAAGACCAGCCTGACCAACATGGAGAAACTCTGTCTCTACTAAAAATACAAAAAATTAGCCGAGCGCGGTGGCACATGCCTGTAATCCCAGCTACTCGGGAGGCTGAGGTAGGATAATCACTTGAACCTGGGAGGCAGAGGTTGCAGTGAGCCGAGATTGCACCATTGCTCTCCAGCCTGGGCAACAAGAGTGAAACTCCGTCTCAAAAAAAAAAAAAAAAGAAGAAGAAGTCCAGTGTCTCTAAAATTTCTACCTTGGGTTCTCAAAAAAGAACATAATGTGAGCTAGGAAACGCCGTTCCCGCAGTAAGTGGGCATTCGTCTAGCAGCTGTTTGTGTCCCTTGGTATCATATCATAAGAAACATAAGTTAGTCTTTCCTGGGTCCATTGAGCCAATATTTATTGAAGGCTTTTGGGCACGTGACATGGTGCTGGACGGTGGAGACACCAAGATGACCACATGCAAACTGCTCCCCGCCCGCCGGTGTCCCTGGGAAGAACATGGTCAGTGGCGCTCGGAGAAGGGAGGGGTTACTCGTGCTGGGAGCCTAGCTTCACGGCACACACACACTGAGCTGATGTCAAAAGCGACTCTGAGTTCAAAGGTGGAGAAACAGGAAGGGCGCTTCCACAGGGAACAGCAGGAACAGAAGCCCAGAGAGTTTTCAGGCAGGTGACTTTTTTTGGGGAGATGGGAACAGCTTTATTGAAATATAATTCACATGCCATACAATTCATTTAATGCAATTATATGGAATTAATTGCAATTCAGCAGTTTTCATGTATTCAGAGCTGTGCAAACATTGCCACAATTTTAGGATATTTTCATCAACCCCAGAAAGAACCCCATACCCTTCAACTCTCACTCCCCATTCCCACTCCCTGCAACCACCAAGCTTTCTGTCTCTATGGATTCGCCTATTTGGATTTTTTTTTTTTTTTTTTTTGAGACGGAGTCTCACTGTCACCCAGGCTAGAGTGCAGTAGCGCAACCTCGGCTTACTGCAGCCTCCACCTCCCGGGTTCAAGCGATTCTCCGGCCTCAGCCTCCCAAGTAGCTGGGATTACAGGTGCCCACCACCACACCCGGCTAGTTTTTTTTTATTATTTTTAGTAGAGACGGGGTTTCACCATGTTGGCCAGGCTGGTCTCAAACTCCTGACCTCATGATCCACCCGCCTCAGCCTCCCAAAGTTCTGGTATTACAAGCATGAGCCACCGTGGATATTTCATATAAATGGAATCATACGTGTTCTTTCATGACCGTCTTTAACTTAGCGTCATGTTTTCAAGGTTCATCTGTGCCTGTGTCAGTACTTCTTTTTTTTTTTTTTTTTTTTTTTGAGACAGAGTCTTGCCCTGTCATCCAGGCTGGAGTACAGTGGCATAATCTTGGCTCACTGCAACCTCCACCTCCCGAGTTCAAGCAATTCTCTGCCTCAGCCTCCTAAGTAGCTGGCATTACAGGTGTGCGCCACCACGCCCAGCTAATTTTTTGTGTTTTTAGTAGAGATGGGGTTTCACCGTGTTAGCCAGGCTGGTCTCAAACTCCTAACCTCAGGTGATCCACCCACCTCAGCCTCCCACAGTGCAAGGATTACAGGCGCGAGTCACCATCCTTCCTTTTTATGGCTGAATAACACTTCATTGTCTGGAGAGGGCTACATCCTGTTTCTCCATTTGTCGGTTGATGGGTGTTTGGGTTGTTTCCGGTTTTGGGCTACTGTGAATAAGGCTGCTGTGGACATTTGTGTTGAAGTTTTTGTGTGGGCGTATGTTTTCTGTTCTTTGAGGACATAGCTAGCGAGGAGATTGCCTGGTCATGGGGTGAGGCCGATGACATTTTACACTTGGTGACTAAAAGTCTTGAGTCTCACTTAACTCTGTGCTGCTTAATGTGCACCACTGGGCTAAGAACACGCCTGAGGAATGATAGTAAGATGCCAGCTGTTGTGGGATCCAGTGGTGCCAGCCATTGTGGGATCCAGTGGTTTGCCAGAGTGCAGAGAATATGTAAGGAAGAGGTAGAGGATTTCCGCGTCTCACTAGGCCAGCATGCGTAGCACCACTCGAAGCTCTTGGTAGAAACACCGCCTTCCGGGCTGGGCCTCAGAGCCGCTGGTTCCATAGGTCGGGGGGACGCCCAGGACCCTGCCTTTGTAATAAGCTCCCCTGACATCATCAGATGTTGAACAGCCCTGTCCTAGACGGTGAGCGCCGTGAGAGCAGGTGACTTGTGATACACAGTAGGCACCCAGAGGCTGTTTGAACAAATCAATGTGATCCTTTTTATAAATAGGGAAGGGGGCTGTTGAAAAATTCTGTGAGATAGTCTGAGCAAAATCCATCTTGGCCCTGGCTTTGCATATTTAGGGGAAGTAGGGATGCTAAGATCTGCTGCTGATCACACCCTATAAAGAGCCTCCAATTAGGGAGAAGGGCAGGAGGCAAAAGACTTAACCTGAGCCCTAGGTAGGCGCCAAAGGTGGAATGGTTGCCATCTGTGCCTCTTCAGCAGCCCATGAGCTCCCAGGAGGCCAGGGCTGTGGCCGTTGAATCCTGGGGTCCAGCCTCAAGGGGGGTGGGCTGTGCACAGGGTTGCCTGTCCCCCATCACCCCACCACCTTCCAGTGCCCTTAGTACCTCCTGGCAGGACAAGAGGGGGCCCAGAAGGCAGCTCTGGCCAGGGTCCACCTGCAGGGTGTGAGGGGGACACTTGGGGTCAGAGGACAGAGCCAGCCCCTCCAGATGCTGAAGAGGATGAAGTAAAATAGGGCAAGGGCTTGCTTCATTCAACCTTTCACTCACTGATTGCAGAGTATTTATTGAGCGTCTGCTATAACCTAAGTTTTACTGGGAGTGTTGGAACCTCTCTGTCCCTTTGACCCCCGCGTTTCCTTCCTTGGGCCATCTGTGTCATTGTCATCAAGACACAGTGGCTTCTTCACATTTCTGGTGATGTTGCTTCTCCTTGTGCCAATCCCCCAGCGGATACCCTACTCTCCGGAGGGAGAACTCCAAGCAGGTGCCGCTGGGCATGCACCAGGGAGGCTGTGACCGGAGCGGGCATTGCCTTGCTTGGAGCTAGCTGCCTACAAGCTCAGCTATCCAGCCCGCAGAGTCCACCCTGGCTGCAGCGCCTGCCCAGGCCTCAGGCCAGTCCTGGCCCAGCAGCTGTCAGCCTGGAGCAGCCAGCGATGGCCTCGAGGGACCAGCCAAGGCAGGCGGCTCATGCATCCTGCTTCATTAATAATGAATGGCCAGACGCTGCCCGTGCCTCTCCCTGGTCGCCTCATTGACTTGGTGGGAGCCTCAGCCGCCCACGGCGCACAGAGCCAGGAGCTGGATCCCAGACCCCCTCGGAGAGACTCAAGAAGCCCCGAGAAGCAGCTGCTCCCCAAGACCCCTTGAGCCGCTGCCCTAGGAGAGCAGTCACAGCAGCCCTGCGCGGCCCCCCAGGCCATCACCTCCAGCTCCACAAGCAACACCAGAGAGAGAGCCCTCCCTTCTCCGCTCCAAGGAAGGCGGCTGTGCTCATCACCCATCACTCATCATCAGGAGTAACCCGCAGGCCAGCCCTACCCAACACTTTTGGAGGCTATTGGGCTGCAGACTTGGGCAGCCAGAGCTGGACGAGGGTGGGGACAGAGGAAGGACCTGCAGAGACAAGAGAGATGTGAGCGGAGGAGAAAATGCGCACCCCCCAACCTCCAGCCGCGCTTCCAGCAGGTCTTCTATAGCTTGGGCCTGGAAATGTGACTCCCTCCCTCGGAGCTGTGCAGCCTTCTTCCCCACCATTGCCTTCAGAAATCCTCGCTCCTCAAAGAACGCCTGCAGCTTCCTTGGCTCCTGGATAAAGTCTCGTCCTGGTCGGGGGAGAAGAGTTTCTAGGGGACAGATGGCTTCTGAGCCCGAGGGGACAGGGGACGCAGCCAGGATCTGAGCACCCGGCCTCAGCATGCAGGTGTCCTTCGTTTGCTCGGAGCACAGCCTCAAGGGCCGGGGCCCTGAGGATCGGCTGGGCCGACCGGCAGCCAGCAGCCCCAGCCTGGGCACCCGAGGCCGCTTCCGCGCCGTGGCCATGGTGGCCCGGAGCCTGGGACAGCTGTCGGTGCAGAGCCTCCCGTGTGCCGGTGACGCCAGCGTGAAGCAGCACGGGAT
The DNA here is from genome assembly GCF_028878055.3 of Symphalangus syndactylus. Classification (NCBI taxonomy): domain Eukaryota; kingdom Metazoa; phylum Chordata; class Mammalia; order Primates; family Hylobatidae; genus Symphalangus; species Symphalangus syndactylus. The sequence goes on along the minus strand of NC_072444.2, from coordinate 30,838,308 downwards.
GAAATATAGGTACGGGGGCGCACAGCTTTGCAGGGTGGGGGCTGACCGCCCAGCCTCCCCAACTCCCCACCTCCTCACTTTCAAGAGCGCATAAAATCTGCAAATCCCCATTTGTCAGACTTGGGCAGTTTGTGCTGAGGGCCAGGAGGGGCTGTGCTTAGTGCTTGGTAGACAGTGAGAAACAGCGTTGAGAATCTAATCAGTGCGACGTTTCTTTCTTCCCAGTTTCACTGGGGAGAGGGTGAGTGTGCCGTCTTCCTCCCTTCTGCCTCCGTTTTCTTTCTGGGGGTCATTTACAATAGCCAAGCCGCCAATGCTCTCTTTTCCTGGGGAACCCTGAGGCATGGGCCACAGGCCCCCCAACATCCTCCTGCCCTCCCCTGGGCACACAGGCTCCACAAGATGCCCTAGGGGTGATCCGATATCTTTCCAGCCAGGCCACCATGACAAACATCAGTTTGATAGTGAGGGACTGTGGGGTGAACCCTGTGATGGAATGAATCTTCCCTTGTCCACCTGAGCCAGGCCCAGGGCCCAATTCCTGTAGCAGGCGGGACTCTTGCTCCAGCAGAGTCACAGGCACAGGCAACCAGGCCGCATCTGGAGTTTCCCGATGGTCAGCCCAGGCACCTTGCTTCCCTCCACCTGGGCTCAGCCCCCATCTGGCTCCAGGTGCTATGACTTGTATGTGGGGAGGATGCTGAGCACTCACGTCAGGAGCAGGGCCTCCCTCCTCTTCCCTGCCGGGGCCTTTCTCAAAGGCTGGGTGAATGTGCCCAGGATGGGAAAGGGAGGGTCCCAGCTTTGTACAAAGGGTCCGGGGAGCAGGGTTCTGGGGCACCCTTCTGGAGGCTGGCCTTCCTCACTCCCCTTGTAAGTCTCTGAGTCCAGAGCCTTGATTGCATCCAGAACCATCCTCCAGGGATAAAGGAAGTCTCCACAACACATGGTCTGCAGAAGCTGGAAAAGCTAAGTTAGGTCTCTGGTTCCCAGGTTTCCTGGGAAAGTTTTCCCAAAACAGGAACCGAACTGGGGACAACTCTGCTTTTCGGTGACCTGAAACTGGAGTGCAGGCCACCAGCCTCAGAAAGAGCCACAAACTGTTCTCATTGCATTTGGGAATCTTCTGGGTTTATAGCTGGTATTGGTGCCAACCTGAAAAGCATTGTGAGTCCATCCTGATGCCTGAGCTGTGTGGCTTAAACCTCTGCAAAACCAATGCCTGAAAGTTGGGCCTCATGTGAAACCGCATCATCTAAGCCAACCCTTTCTGGAGGTGAATTCCGGGATGACTCTGGGGTCCTGCATCCACATTCGTATCTCTTCCTTCCCTGCGTCCTGGGAGGGTGAGATATGCTTTAATGAACCTCTAGGCTGAAAGTGTCCAATCCTCTAAGCTTAATGACAGCCCAGAATGGAATTCTCTGTTCTAGAAGCTCTGGAGTTTACATCTTTTGTTAAGTAGGGATCAAAAGCTAGAATTAGAGCCAGGTGAGGTGGCTCATGCCTGTGATCCTAGCACTTTGGGAGACCAAGGAGGGTGGATCGCTTGAGGTCGGGAGATCGAGACCAGCCTGGCCAACATAGTGAAACCCTGTCTCTACCAAAAAATACAAAAATTAGCTGGGCATGGTGGTGCGCACCTATAGTCCCAACTACTCGGGAGGCTGAGGTGGGAGAATTACTTGAACTCAGGAGGCAGAGGTTGCAGTGAACCAAGATCACGCCACGGCACTCCAGCCTGGGTGACAGAATGAGAGCCTGTCTCAAAAAAAATAAAGCTAGGAGTAAACTGAACATGTATATGTATATTTTTTGCTTTAGATACCTATGGCCTTCTGTGACTTTTATGTCAGTCCTAGGATCTCAAAGGAGTTAAAAGCGGGACTGTTTCTAAACATAAGGCACTACGTAATTGGAAAGTGTGGCTGTTAGCACTGTTTCCTTCCTAAAACTCATTGAGGAGTGGCTCTCAGAGGATGAATGCTCACCACGCCCATGTGTGTGTTTATGTGTGCATATACACACGTGCGTGCTGGAGGCAGGGAGGGCAAGACAGGGCAGTGAAGGGGGGTGTTCATCAGGCTGGCAGGTTTGCAGTCTGCGGACCAGAGTTCAAATCCCAGCCCCAGCACTCTCTGACCGAGGGCGGGTTTACAGTCTGCAGACCAGAGTTCAAATCCCAGCCCTAGCACTCTCTGACTGAGGGACCCCCTCTCTCCAATGGAGTTGCAAACACAGCCTTATACCTGGCCAGGCCTGGGAGCTTTCCTTGCTGCTGTCACGGTGGGAGGTAGGTTCATAGCCCTGTAGGATGAGGTGCAGTTTCACAGGGGCTGAGATGGGCCTTAGAATCCAAAGCCTGTGCCATCGGGCACCCCCACCCCGGGCCTCTCCCATCCCACTCATGCGGTACCTCCGTCATGAGTTGCTGCACAGGGACTGTCCCAGGGCCACAGCCAGGGTGCAAGAGGGGGGCAGCAGGGACTGAGGGGGAGCCTGATCCCAGCCCCCTGTGACTCTGACCTCCTCCCTGGGAAGCTGGCCCTTCCCAGTGGTGTGCTCCAGGCACAGCTGTCCAGTGACACGCATAGTCCACAGGTACTAGGAAACTAAAAGTGCATGGCCAGTACCAGGCGCCACATTCTTGCCCAAGGGCCTAAGGCATGCTCAGTGTGGGATGGCGGGAGGCCAAGCCTGATAAGTAAGGGAGGGGCCAGCACTTGGTCCTGAGAGTCTGACACCAGGGCCTGGGCTTCTCACCCCTGAATTACTCCCCAACATCGTCCCAAACAAGCAGTCCCTGGGACCCTGCCACTGCCAGCTCCAATTAGAAGACAAAGACTGAAGCCTAGCCTCTCCTTAGGGAGCCTGGAATCTGGGAGCAGGGCAGGCGTGCAAACAGATCATCACTGCACAGAGCAGACAGGCGAGCAGGGCACTAACAGGAGCCATCCCATCTGCCTTCCTCTGGGACCAGCTAGCCAAGGCCACGGTGCTTGCCCTTCACCTGATCACAGTTTTGTCCTCTGCCCAGGTGGCTCCAATGAAAGGCCCCAAACTCCTCTTTGTAAAATGACCTGTCATTTCCTGGAGCCTTCCAGCTCTGGCCCTTCCCAAGTCTGAAGTGCAGTTTTTAGGGGTGTGCAGCATCCGGGGACTCCACGATGGGCATCAGTGCTCCCCTCCGGCAGAGGTTATGTCTGTGAGTCCTCACTCCAGGAGTCCAGACCCCAGGAGAGACATGAGGCAAATTAATGAAGACCAACAGTATTTGGGTTTTGAGATGTTGACCACCTGCTTCATTAGGATGTCAGGTTTCAATGACGAGGAAGAAATCGGTAGGAAATGGTTTCTGTGTCTGGGAAGTTTCAAGTGCAGCAGGCAGCAGCCCCGTCCAGACCCGGCTGAGACGTGTGCTCCCCACCTGCACGCAGCAGCCATGCTTACAAAGTGTTCAGCCTGGAGGCGCCCTGTCCCTTCGCATCCCTTCTCCCAAGGCCTGGCAGCGGATGGCAGAACCAATACCATCATTTTCACAGGGAAACAAGTTGAGCAGGGTAATTGCAGCATCACGTGGTGCCCTAGTTTTGTTAAATTAGTCCTGTAGGTGGTGGGTGGAAGAGCGGCTGAACCCAGAGCCCACTCAGGGAAGCGGGCCCATTTCCCACCAGTCAGACCAGGAACAGATATGGAATCAGGGGCAGGGGCACCTTTTGCCAGCCCTCCCCAAACCGGCGACCAAGGGGTGCCTCTTCTCTTCAGCCCCAACCTGGCCTTCAGCAGAGCCTTTTCAAGCAACTGTTCCCCACAGTCACTCGTGGAGGTGGTTTTGCAGAGGTGGGGGCCGGGCCTCCCTTCTCGATGCCCAGACATATCTAGACCAGTGGGGTCCAGGGCTCCGTGAACACCCAGATGTTGCAAGCAAGGTTCTGAGGGCATTCGTATCTGGGCGTATTTCCAGGCTTTATCTGTTTTTGCAAAGGGGTTGTGACTCCAAAGCAGCTGAGAGACACTGATCAGAACCTCCAGCCCTTTGCTTCATTATTGGACTCGTACTAAGCATTTATAATTTCTTACCACAGTTACTTTCTAGCCAGCATGGGGGCAATGACCTAAACTTCTAAACTGACCAGGCTCATGCAGAATGTATTAGTGCTACAGTCGGGCTGTTCTCCCCAGCACCACAGACATGAGTTATTCTGGGTCGGAACATGCCAGCAATGCAGAGGGTACTATCAGATTATTTCATTGATGTATAAGGAGGAAAAAGGAAACTTCAGTTCCTTTTTAACATGGTAATAGTTAAAGCTTATTTGATTTGTCTGTTGTTTTTGAACAAAGAAAAGGTCACCCTCCTGCTGTCTTTGGGAAATGAGACACATGTGAGTCAGTGTCCTGTGGCCTTCTGTCCTCATGGATCTCCTTCTGTCCTCATGGCAGCCACCATGAGAAAGGCAGCCTCGTGAGCCCATTCTGCAGATGAGAACACTGAGGCATCAGGCCACTCCATAAAATGCCCGGAGTCTTCCAGCCAGGAAAGTTGAACCAGGGTTTGGGCTCTGGCTTCAAAGCCTCTGCCCATAGCCACCAACCGGTCCTCCCCTTTCCTGAAAGAAAACTCAGCCTTTCTTATGTTCTCCTTTAGGGAAAATCCCAGCTCTGCCTACAGGAGCAATAGGCTGGCAGCTGGAGTGGTTTTAATAGGAAATTGAAAAATAAACCTAGGCAATTTTAAAGTACCTTCAATTTGGTGACACGTTCAACTGTTTTCAAGCTGCTTAAAAGTGTTATATCCACTGGTGATATAGGAGTCCAGGAGCCTTATAACCAGGGAAACCGAGGCTGGGAGGGACAGAGTGGGCTCATGTCAGAAGTCGGGGGGTCAGAATGAGGCTTGAGCCCCACACTGCCTTCCCAGGGGCCAGGCTTGGACAGGAAAGATGATAAACTGAGGACATCACATCCTCCGAAGTTAGAAGTGTCATGGCCCCAGGGAAATGCAGGACCCTTGGGCCGGGAGGCTGAGCCTCACCCGCTGGTAACTCATGGCTATCACTCCCCACTGCCTAGAAGCAGCTGCCCCTTGACCAGATGCTGGCAGCTGGATCCCACAAGGGAAGTGGAATCCAACCCCAGATGGGTCAAGGCCTGGCTGCAGCTGTGAGATCCACCCGGCCACTTGTCAACCTCACCATCTGGGCGGATCACGCCCTGCTAAACAGGCTGGGGGTGGGATGCACGCCAGCGTAGTAGGGGACGTGAGCTGGCAGCCAACTGCCTGGGTGGGATCCAGCTCCTCCGCGTGCTGGGCAGGTCTCGTAAGGTGGGAATCGATGTCACGACAAGCAAGGCACCTGCCTGCGTAGGGCTCCTGCTGCCTAGGGCACCTGCTGCGTAGGGCTCCTGCTGCCACGTAGGGCGCCTGCCGCGTAGGGCTCCCGGGAGGATCCGGGGACAGGATGCCTGGGGACCACCTGGCCTGCTGCGACCCTGTGGGTTCCCAGGCGACCTGTGCCAGGACATATGGGCATGCCGGTCCTCAGCAGAAGGCTGCCACCCTCCTTCACCTCCTAAGGACGGTCATGATGGCCCAAGGCCTGTTCCTGTGGACCCTGGGATGCACCACAGTGGGCAGGCGCCTCAGTGGCCCCGGGAAGGAGCCCAGGCAGCTGTGCTTGGTTAGGAGGCCTGCGCTGCCAGTTTCTGCTGCTGCTGTTGGGCCTGGCTGTGGCTGTAACGAAGGGCTGGCCTTGCTTGAGAACTGGCAGCCCCACCATGGAGCTCCCCGCACTGCGAGGGATAGATGCACAGGCCATGTGGTCCGGTGAAGTGGGATGATCTCCTGCCCCAGTCGCTGGAGACAGGAAGAAGAGACACAAAATCACAAATGTGGCCTCAGAGAGGAGGGAAGAAGGGGCTTCTCTGCAAGGGGCGCTGCATGGATGGTGCCACGGGGCTGAGACCAGCCCGGTTTCGCCATAAAACAGCGTCCCTCCGCATTTCCATCTGTCCTCAAGACCACTCTGCAGACCCCCACTGGGCACCAGCAGGGCCTGTGCCAGCAGCATGGTGTGGGCCGGGGGCAGTTGGCACTTTACCCCCGGGGTGGGTGAGCAGAGGCACCTCTCTGAAGGTCCCTTGTGCATTTCAGAGCCTCCAAACACACATTGACTGTTGGGGGAGTGGATGGGGGGCTGGCCCTGGCGGGACCTGAGCCTGGCTGGCAGGGTCCTGCCTGGGTGCTGAGAACTCACGTGGCGTTTGTTTTTCAGGAACCTGGGCAAGTCTGGCCTGCGGGTCTCCTGCCTGGGACTTGGTGAGTGTGGGGGTCCCCTCCGTCCCACCATGGAAACAGGCTGTGGGGAGGCTGGGCATGGGCTGAACTGGACACCCCTTGGGAGGCAGGGTGGCCCAGCCCTTGGCACTCCCCAGGGAGTAGCTGCACCCAGAGCCCAGGATTCGGGGGGGGCTCGGTTGCCATGGCAACAAAGAGGCAGGTGGGAGGGGGGCTGGGATAGAGGGAGAGAGAGACACAGCCTCAGCAGAGGAGGTGAGGCTGATACTAGGGGCCCCTCCACACATGGTCCCCACCCCACACCACAAAATCAGAGGCCCTTCTGGCCCTGGGAGTGCAACGAAGACACCTTACCTTCCAAGGCAGGCTCAGCTCATGAGTCCCTCCTGGAGCGTCATTGGATTTGGCCTTTTTTCCTCTCCTGTCAGATGCAAGGCCTGTTTCCAGGACATGCAGTCCCCACCTCCCCTGTGCGTGCAGTACACAACCCCCCACACACACACACCGCCCACTGCAGTACACACACCCCGCCCCCCACCACCACCCACTGCCCTGACACTGCCCTCCCCGCTCCGTCCCAGCAGGAGCACGTAGACGCGGCTGTCAGACCTGGTATGTTTGCAGAGAGGTGTCCCTTGTGCCGTTCCTTGCGGCATGTCCTTGGGACTAGAGCTGCCTCAATACAGCTCTGACAAGCATTTCAAAAGCCCCAGACCTCCTGGACCCATAGCCAGCAGCCCGCTCTAGAGACTTTTGTCCCCTCAGTTTAGTGACCCCAAGAGGGCAGGACTTTCTCTGAAGGCCAGGTGTCCACACACACTAAGGACACCCTGGCCACAGAGCAGCACAGAGGGACACCTGTGGCTGCCCCCTGGGCCCTGCAGCCTGAGGTCTGAGCACCGACGGGAGAATCTGGCTTCCTGCGGGGTTCCTAACTTGAGCCCCTGTGTCTCCTTCCAGGAACATGGGTGACCTTCGGAGGCCAGATCACCGATGAGGTAAGATGGGGCTCTCCCAGCACCCCAGAGCCCAGCATGGGCTCGCCAGAGCACATGATTAAGTCTGCTGCATGGAGCAGTGAGCACATGCTCCCGGGAGCCAGCACGGCAGCCTCCCTCCCTCTTTCTGTTTTGCGAGGGCGCCCTGCCCCAGGGGAGAGTAGAAAGGTGAGCCAGGTGGCCATGGCCAGAGGGGATGCTGAGTCTGGTGCCATCACTCAGCAGTGGACGCCTCGGGCCTCAGCATGTCCCTTAAGCTCCCCAGGATGGTGCCATCACCCAGCAGTGGACGCCTCGGGCCTCGGCATGTCCCCTAAGCTCCCCAGGACTCAGATTTCCCACATGCGTGACCCCCATTCCACAGTTAACGAGGAGAATTCGGGGTGCACACGCTTCCCACATTCTGAAGCTGGATGCAGATTCTAGCTGCCCACATGCCATGGAGACTCCAATAACTACCTGTCGAGGTCATTTGGAATGCAGCCCCTGCAGCGCTTGCTACAAGCTGAAGAACCCGAGATCTGCATTTCACCCAGCATCCACTGTCCATTTCCCAGCTGCCGTGAACCGTGCGGATCACAGTCAGAAGTATTTGCTGGGGCTCATGTCCCCACAGTTGGAACAAGAAAGTGAACACTAACAAAAAGCCAGCTTGTATGCCGCCAGCACCTCTGGGTCTTTCGGAAGGACAGGGATGGCACACGCCCAGACATGCGTGCTTCTGGACAGTGAGGCAGCATCTCAGAAATGAGAGCAGTGGCATTTGCTCAGACAGCTCTGGGCATCTGCACAAGAAGCAGTTTTCACGTTTATCCTACTTAGCACTAGAAAGGTTGCGTTTAAAAATTGATCAGCGAATTGATGCGAGACCTTGTTAGCTGTGATTGCTCAGTTTTCCAAGGGAAAGCTTTGCTTCTATCAAAATTTAAATGCATACAGTTTGTGTTTGGGGTCACTTTTATCTTTAAGACACTAGCTGGCCGGGTGTGGTGACTCACACCTGTAATCCCAGCACTTTGGAAGGCTGGGGCGGGCGGATCACCTGAGGTCAGGAGTTCAAGACCAGCCTGGCCAACCTGGTGAAACCCCATGTCTACTAAAAATACAAAAATTAGCTGGGCGTGGTGGCGGGCGCCTGTAGTCCCAGCTACTCAGGAGGCTGAGGCAGGAGAATTGCTTGAACCCAGAAGGGGGAGGTTGCAGTGAGCCGCGATCATATCACTGCACTCTAGCCTAGGCCACAGAGTAAGACTCTGTCTCAAAAAAAAAAAAAAAAAAAAAGACAATAGCTGGTGATAGAATGACTTGCCCCTTGCTTTGAAGTTGCTAGATAGGCGCTATCTCAGGGTGAAGTCTGGAGTTATTAAGGCAAAAGGAATTGCCTTACCTCAGCCCACCAGACTGGTTCGGGTGGAGCCCTGGGGCCCATATGGTTCAATCTGAATCAGTCTTGCCTGACTCGGCCTCGTTTCACTTTTGATGTGGTTTCTAAAGCAGTACAGGAGAATTCTGTAGAACGGCATAACTTCATTTCCAAACAATATTAGCTGGGTGGCCTGTGACGTCCTTGTGGGAAAGATATAAACAAGCAGACAGACTAGACCCATCCAACGAGATGACGTTTTCACCAGCAAACCAGACACACCCTCAGAGCATTAATGAATGGCCCAGTGGCAGCCCCGCTGGCCCAGGCCTCTGCAGTGTCTCCATCAGGAACACAGTGATGGACATGTGTGAAGATATTGGAGGTCATTTCTAGATGACACCAAGCTAGAAGGACAGAGAATAAAATAGATGGCAGAGTCGGGGTTCTGAATGGTTGTGGCAGGTGAAAATGGCTTAGCAAAGGAGCAAGACAAATTTTTGTATTAATCCTACAGTTAGTGTCAAAAAACAAATCCATACGTCTAGAAGGGGGGGCCTGCCTGGCTGCAGTTCAGATGAAGAGGGTTTGTGCACTTCAGGTGCTGTGGCTCGGTCCGAGCCAGCAGGGAAGCAAGGACCATCCTGGACTGCTTTTTTTGTTTTTCAGTTTTTTATTACATATATGAAACATAAAATTTGCCATTTTAACCATTTTTAAGTGTACAGTTCAGCGGCACTAAGTACATTCACATACTGTGCCACCCTCACCAATATCTGTTTCCAAAATATTTCGTCACCCCAAACAGGAGCTCTGCACCCTTAAACAATAACTCCCCATTCCCTGGTCACCTCTAATCTACTTCTTGTCTCTATGAACTCTGCAGACTATTTGTATAAATAAAGTTTTATTGCGGCATAGCTACGCCCATCATTTACACATAGTGGCTGCTTTCACTCCATAAGGGCAGAGCTGATTAATTGCAACAGAGACTCTCTGGCCCACGGAGACGTCGCCTGTTCTTTGGGCCACAGCAGCTGTGCCCTGTAGTATCTGCAGGGCTGTTGTGTGAACAGCAGCTCAGCCCAATTCTATGCCATGCCAGGGATAAAACGAAAGCTTGCCCAGGGGTGGAACAAACCACCTGGTGAGGCAGGAATGACAGCCACCCTCACATGGCAGAGTCCACAGGGCAAAGTCCACAGTTTGTAGGACACCATCACATTCTCAGCCAGTGCTCACAGGAGCCCATGAAGGGATCAGACCGCGCTAGGAACCCTAAGATGACGTGACGCCTGTCGGAGCCACCACAGTGGTTTCAGGTCTCCAGCCCTCCCATTGTTAGGTGCCCTTTCTGTGGCCTCACACTCCCCATTAGAAGCATGTGTTCAAGACAAGCCGGACAATAAAAATTTAATAGATGTAATGGCTGAGAACCTTACACTTATCATCTCACCTAATCCTCTATCAACCCAGAGAGGCAGGTGCTGTTGCCAGTTCAAGGAAGCTGAGCCTCTGGCCATAAACAGATGTGCTGGCCACGGGGGGTTCCACCTGGTGCTCTTTGCCTCAACACTTGTGGCCAGTGCTCAGCTGTGGGGTAACCGTACTGGGGTAGGGACAGATTCCTTGTCCCCCCAGATGAGGGTGACAGGGAGGTGGCCTGTATGTCTCCTGAGCTTCCTTCTGACTTCAGTGTCTGGGACCCAGATACTGGAAGGAACCAAAAAGTCACAAAATAAAGGCTCTGTAAAATGAACCAGGATGCGGCCACAGAGCAGAGGTCTTTAGAAGTCATGGTTTAGGTCTGGGAGCGGTGGCTCATGCCTGTAATCCCAGCACTTTGGGAGGTCGAGGCAGTGGATCACGAGATTAGGAGTTCGAGACCAGCCTGGCCAATATGGTGAAATCCCATCTCTACTAAAAATACAAAAAAATTAGCCAGGCGTGGTGGCGGGTGCCTGTAATCCCAGCTACTCGGGAGGCTGAGGCAGGAGAATTGCTTGAATCCAGGAGGCGGAGGTTGCAGTGAGCTGAGATTGTGCCATTGCACTCCAGCCTGGATGACAGAGTGAGACTCCATCTCAAAAAAAAAAAAAAAAAACTCATGTTTTGAAGAACAGCATGGGAAAGGCGCGTGATAGCAAATGGAAAACTCAGCCAGCATAGACAGCAGTCTGTGGAGTAGAGCTGCAGTTTTCTAGGGAAAGGGCAGAAAAACCTGGAAGAGAAATTACAGCAAAATCATAGCCGTAAAAACATAAATAAATAAAATAGTGAGAAAGCACAGTGCCATGAGTCCCTCCCTCTCTTTCCTGCCTCTGGTCCTGCCAATCCCAGGCGCCACCCTGGATGTGGCTGGAATTGTATGGTGGCTTCGTTTTTGCTGAGGGACAGATGAGGTTAGGGTTGGTGTCTGCCGTGCCGGACCCTGCTGATCCGGCTGTCTGCATGCCCTCAGGGGTCTGTGATGACCACAGGTTTCTGTGATTGGCCGGGCTTTCCTCCCAGGAGGGAGCCAGGCGTGTTCAGGGCCACCATGCTCTGGAGTGGAGAGCGCCAAGTCCTTTGTTCTTAGTCTATGAGCAGCAGTGGGAGGCCTCCCGGTGGGCAGAGCAGAGCCAGGAGCAGCCAGGGCCCGCCTCAGGCTTGCAGAACCCCTGCCTAGCGCCAGCTCCCTGCCTGCTTCCAGCCTCTTCCCAGTCACTCTCTTTCTAGAGAGGGCGATAGGGTAAAGAGGCAGGCAGGACGCTGAATACAGTGCTTGAACGTGCTGTGGAGAGCGTGTGAGCTGCCCGTGGCTGCTGTAACAAATAGCCACCAAGGCACAGCTGAAAACAGTAGCAACATATTCTTTCACAGCTCTGGGAGCAGAGTTCCAAACTCAGTACCCCTGAGCCTAAGTCCAGGAGTCAGCTGGGCCGGGCTCCCTTCTCCAGGCCAGGACCCTTCCCGGCCTCTTCAGCGTCCGGCACTGCTGGCCTTCCTTGGCTTGTGCCCACATCTCCCAGTCTCTGCCCCTGTGGACACTCTCCCTCCTCCTCTTCTGTCTGTCAAGTCTCCGTCTGTCTCGTCCTCATAAGGTCACCTGTGATGGCACTGAGGGCCCACTTAGCTAAGCCAGGACATGCTCCCCATCGCAGAGTACTCACGTTAATCCCATCTGCAAAGTCCCTCTTTCTACCTAAGGTCACATTCCCAGGTTCCAGGGACCTGATACCTTTGGACAACCATTATTTAGTTGACTGCAAAGAAGAAAGTAGAAAAAGGAGGGCAGGGGGGCGGGGGTCCTGACGACAGGGTGGTCAGGAAGCAGAAGTGAGCAAGGAAGCCACGTGGTGGTCCAGACAAAGAGCCTTCGGGGGCCAAGGGGACAACCAAGGCAAAGCCCTAAGATCGAGTGTCGGGGAGAAGGAGGTGCAGGGGATAGAGTCGGGGGTCAGGGTGCAGATCTAGTGGGGACTTTGGCTTTGACCCTCTGTGAAATGGAAGCCCCTGGAGGGCTTTTGCATGGAGGAAATTTGACCTGATTTAAAAGGTCTGCCAAGGCTCGCCCTGGCTGCTGCACTGGGAATGGCAAGTCATGAGGGTGTCTTAAAGTTCAGTGTGTGCACGATCCGATGTACTCAGAAGGCACATCCTGATGTGGCAGGGCTGTCGTGGAGCCTGGGAGGCCGCATTTCTGATCTCATGCTGATGCTGGCCCATGGACCACGCTTTGCCTGGGGAAGGTGCAGGGAGAGAGGATGGAAGCAGAGAGCTAGGAGGCTATTGTGAGAAACCACCCAAGAGCCGCTGGAGGCTCAGAGCAGGGTGGGCACAGTGGAGGTGGGGAGAGGGGTCAGATTCTGGACTAATTTGCAGGGGAAGCCACGGCAGTGGCTGAACTTCAGGCTCCAGTGATGGGAGGATTAGCCAAGGAGGGCTCCCCGGGATTTGACCTGAGCACACGTGAGCGAGACCTCCCGGGAGCTGATGCTGCTGCAGGCTGTCCTCCCTGGCCCACACCAGCCCCAGGGCCTGGAGTGCCCCTCCCCCACCCACTCTCCCCTTGCCTGCCTGACAAACTCCTAAACACCCTTCAAAACCCAGTCTTTGTCGGGCGCACTTTGGGAGGCTGAGGCGGGCGGATCACTTGAGGTCAGGAGTTCGAGACCAGCCTGGCCAACATGGTGAAACCTCATCTCTACTAAACATAGAAAAATCAGCTGGGCTTGGTGGCATGCACCTGTAGTCCCAGCTACTCGGGAGACTGAGGCAGGAGAATCTCTTGAACCCAGGAGGCAAATGTTGCAGTGGGCCAAGATCGTGCCACTGCACTCCAGCCTGGGCAACAGAATGAGACTCCATCTCCAAAAAAAAAAAAAAAACCCAGTCTTGGATATTCTGGACACATGATACCCCTTGGATGAACCTTGAACCTTGAGGACATTACGCTCACTGAAACAAGCCACAAAAAGGACACACGGTGTGACTGCATTTGTCTAAGGTGCCTAGAGTAGTTAAATTCATAAATACCGGAGAATGGTGGGTGCTGGGGCTGGGGGCAGGGAGCGGGGAAGGGGAGTTACTGTTCAATGGGTACAGAGTTTCAGTTTAGGAACATGACAGGGAGATGGATGGTGGTGATGGTTACACAACTATGTGAATGTACTTACTGCCACTGAACTACGCTTGAAAAAGGTTAAAATAGTAAATTTCATTATATATATTTTACCACAACTTAGAAAATTCTCTTTGATAAATGCAGTAATGTTTTAATTAAAGAAAAAGAATGAAAGGGATCTTCCTGAGCAGGTGTGGATTGGTTTCTAGGACGTATTGTGGGAGAAAAAATCAAAGTGCAGAAACATATAGGTAGTGTGCCACCCGTCCTGGAAGAAAGATGGGGGATAAGAAAATACACATGTCTGAAATACAAAAACGGAAAACGGAGCCCTGGGTCCCCTCCTCTGAGAAGCCCTGCCAGGAGTGCGGGAGCCCTAACCACAGACTTAGCCCCCCCGTCGGGGCCCGGCGCACTGTGCCCTCCTGGGCTCTCTCCTCCTGGGCCTGGATGTGGGAGGCATCAGGGAAAAGTCAGGAGGAAGACGAGGAGGAAGCAGTGAGCAGGTGAACAAGCCGCCCGTCTGTCCGTGCTGGAGCCCTGGTGCTTGGAAGGAAAGTGCTAGAGGTGGGGAGAGATTCCTGGGCTCTCCCTCCGTGGGCACATCCGGAAGGAGGAGGCTGGGGAGGCAGCAGCAGATCCTTTGGGCGGTGGATGCATTTGCTGCATGGATGCATTTGATACCTCAGGGCAGTTGAGCTGCAGCGGAAAGACAGCAACGGAGCTCCGGCAGGTGGATCCTGAAAACCGATGGCCTCCACCCCCGGGCTTCCTGGCTCAAATCACAGCCGCTCACTAACCGGGGCTCAGCTTCAGCTGTGCTGCATTTCAGTGTCTGAGATGTTTGGGGATGAGTGCCAACGTCGCCAGGCTGCCAGCCAGATTTCCATACACCCCCCACCCACAAACATGCTGCCTTTCTGGCTTCTCTTGAGAAGTTGGCAGATCTCTAGCACCAGGCCCGCCTTCCCACGCTCAGCATTTGGGCATGGGCCTTCTCCCATGGGTGCCCCCCAGTGGTGGCTACCCCGTGGTCCCCATAGGACACTGTCCTCACTCTCCATACCTCCTGGCCACAAGGGCTTCTGAGTTCGGAAAGGAGAGACGCACCTGTGAAGCCACCCCTGGTTGGTTTTCTGTCCTATGGTTTTTGAGGGTTATTAAGAATTATTCACCCCACGCTGGGCTTGCTGCCCGAGAGGCCCGGTGCTCTGAGCCGCACCTGGGGAAGTGTGACACTCAGAGGGAAGCAGCCCTGTCCGAGGGCCAGCAGCTCAGGGGCACCTTTCTCTCCGGCCTCTTGGAGGGAGCTGTCACTTGCAGAGGGGCTCCCCTCGCTCCATGAGTCCCACCCCATGACCAGTTCTTTGCTCATGGAGCACAATCGCGTCCTGACAGCAGCCATGGAGCAAAGTCTGATGGACGGCGCGTTTAGCTCGGGCAGTCATTCATCGATCTTGCCCACGAGGCAATCGCCACCACAGCAGTGCCACTTGGGGCCGGGAGCACGTGCCGTTGGTGAAACACTGGCCAAGAGGCCAGAATGGATGTCACCCGCCATGCACCAGCTGTGGGACGTCAGTTGCTCCATCTACAAAAATAACAATTCAGTCCTCATGTGCAGGTGCTGGGAAAGCTTCAATGAGATACAACTGAATACACAGCCCTGGCTTTAAGGACATAGACTCATCCCAGCAACGTCCACAGAGCCCCTGCTGGGGACTGCCTTGGTTTCCTAGGACTGCTGTAACAAAGTAACATAACCTGGGGGCCTGAAACAACAGACACTGTTCTGTCACCTTCTGGAGGCCAGAGGTCTGATACCAAGGTGTCGGCAGGGCCAGGTTCCCTGCAAAGGCTCTGGGGGAGGGTCTGCCCCATGCCTCTTCCAGCTCCTGGGGGTTGCCAACAGTCCTTGGCTTGTAGACGTGTCACTCTGGTCTCTGCCTTCGTAGTCTCATGGACTTCTGTGTCTGCATTTTCTCTTCTTGTAAATCACCAGTCACATGGGGTTTAGGACCCACCCTAACACATTATGACCTCATCTTCGCTAATTACATTCAAGAAGGCCCTATTCCCAAATGAGGTCACCTCTAAGCTTCTAAGTGGATGTGAATTCTGTGGGGATACTGTTCGACCCAGTATAGGGGCTAAGCCCTGTGATGATCCCAACTGATGGGGTCCCTGCTCTCAAGAAATTCGCAGTCCTCGGCAGTTTCTTCATTCCTTTTGCCTTCTTTATTCTTCTCAATGGGTTTATTACTGAGAGCTGCCTCCATCCCTGTCCTGTGGCAGGAGAGGGCAAGGAGAGAGCCCACAGGGGAGGCTGTCGGGCACCCAAGGGCAGGGCCTGGACACGGGGAGGCCTCCCAGGCCAAGAGGGTGGTGCTCCAGAGCCTCTGGGCCCCACCCCCGGCTGGCAGGACAGTGCCGATTTTCTCGTTTCAGATGGCAGAGCAGCTCATGACCTTGGCCTATGATAATGGCATCAACCTCTTCGATACGGCAGAAGTCTACGCAGCCGGCAAGTACGTGTCTTTTCGCATGGGAAAAAGTCGTGTAGAATGCCTGGGCAATGCCGGAGCTGCAGGGATTCCTGCCACTCGCGTTCCCAAGAGTGCTCACAAATGCACCTTGCACCCTGCTTTCATTTTTAAACTCTGAATGGCTTTAGGAGGTACTATTTTCATGGGGCTGGAATTGCAGAAGGCTTGGACACTGGTCACTTGCTAAACTCCCCATGGAGTCACCAGGGGGACCACAGTCCCTCTGGTGCCAAAGATGCTGTGCTGGGTGAGAGGCACGATTAAGCTGCTGTCCTGGGCTCTCTTGATGTGCCTGACATTTTGACATTTCATGTCTCACTTGTGTAACTAGGGCTGCAGGGCCTGCAGGGCCTCAGAGCTGGGGAGGGCAGGCTCCGGCCGAGTGCTGTGGGGAGCACTTCCCATCTTGGCAGTGAACTTTCCTGCTCAATTATGTAAAAGCTCAGCCCTCTTCAGCCAGGCCGTTGGCTTCCATTTTAAAGACTGGCTGTAATCAAATCATCCACTCTCCTGCATCGGGTTTCCAGAAGTCAGCTTTTGTTTGTAAAATCATCTGTTGGCCCTCTCTTCATCCTCCTTCTGCCCCCCTCCTGCCTGGGGCCAGCCAAGTTCCTGTCAGCCGGGCAGACTGCAGGCCTGGGCTGCTGTGCACCATTGCTGCTTGGCCCGCAGCTGCTTCGTGGGCCCTGGGTGGTTACCTGCAACTGCAGCGGGGCCCAGAGCACCCGGCGGCAGGGAACCCAACTGGGCCCTGCTCAAGTTCCCACCCAGAGCCTGGGGAGCACACAGCCCTGGGGGCTGCCGCTGGGACCTCAAACCGCCTCCAGCCCCCATCTGCAGCCCTTTTGGCCCTCCGGATGGCACAGCCCCCTCCCACCCCCTCCAGACTGGCAGCAGCTTCCCATCAAAGTGAACCACTTTCCAGACAGATGAGCCCAGCGGAGGGGTCTGAGGTCAAAAAGCCCAGTGCAGATGCCAAGCCGAGAGGCACCTCCCATCCCGAGCCCCCCACCTCTTTGCTGCCTGCTTTGGCCTGGGTTATGCTGCCCTGAAGAACATGTGGGAGGCAGCTCTGTGCAGCCTCCGTGGATGAGGCCGGGCAGACCCCATGTAACAGCAGCCACACTCCGTCCTCTGTCACTCGCAGTTTCCATGTCCCCCTGTTTAAGTGGACACCCAGAGCTGGTGAGCTGGGCAAGATCACTGGGTCTCCAGCAGCCTCGGGCCTCTCAGAAGCCGCTTGCCGGAAGACCAGGGAGTCAGGGAGCAGCTTCCCTTCAGGTCGCCATTTCTGTGGGATCCCCTGCCCTCTGCTCCTGGGCCGGCCACTGCGGTCCCTCTGTCCAGCTCAGAGCTGAGCCCCCGGTGGACGCCCATCAGTGCCCTCACAGGGGAGCTGGGTGCTGCGTGCCGGGGATAGGTGGGGAGAAACTGCTTTGGGGAGTTTGGGGGAGGCTGAGAGGCAGCTTGCAGGGGGCCAAACCCTTATCTTCCCGAGGCCCCCTGCTTCTCCTGCTGACAGGAATTTGCAGGCTTCTCAGAGAGCTACAGGATTTCTGTGTCCCGCGAACAGATGTGAGTCCTACCAAATTCACAGCCAGAGCCACAAGCCACAGGCTTAGGTAACTCACTGTCTGCTGCTCCTCTGCCCCAGGGATCACTGCTAGCTTTTCTCTCTCCCTCCTCCTTTCCTGATCCCCAAATCAGGGACGAAGGAATAAAAGGAAGAGGCCTAGGGCTGAGTGAATTTTCTGTGCATCTTGACCATAAATGAGGAGCATTCAGAGCGCATGCTAAACAGCTTGCAAATCAGAGCCCATTATTTCTGAGTGGATGACTCAGGCGCTTTTATAATTGGAATGTAGCACAGAGTATGGATCATTCTCCGTCTGTTGTTTTGCTCAGAAACATTTTGCTACAAGCAGAAAGTTCTTCAAAGTTAATCCAGTGCTGCAGTGCCGGGCGAGGCTGAAACGGCCGCCATGCCCCCAGCTAGCCTGAGTTTGGTGCAGGACCCAGAGTGATGCCAAACAGGACAGACAGTGGTCTGCCTAGCATCTGACTCTGCCATTCAGTGCAGGAAATGAGAGGGACACGTGCACCCACACACATGCACACGTGTATACACACACATATACACAAGCATGCACATCTGCTGGAAATCCAGCCCTTGACCCTGAGTACATGTTGATTGTCTCTCAAAACAGAGCATGCACTTGATGAATAATTTACCTTTAAAAAAAGATACTTGGCCAGGCGCAGTGGCTCATGCCTGTAATCCCAGCACTTTGGGAGGCCAAGGTGGGCGGATCACTCGAGGTCAGGAGTTCAACACCAGCCTGGCCAACATAGTGAAACCCCGTCTCTACTAAAAATACAAAAATTAGCCAGACGTGGTGGCGTGTGCCTATAGTCCCAGCTACTTGGGAGGCTGAGGCAGGAGAATTGCTTGAACCCAGGAGGCAAAGGTTGCAGAGAGCCGAGATCTCACCACTGCACTCCAGCTTGGGTGATAGAGCAAGACTCCATTTCAAAAAAAAAAAAAAAAAGATACTTCTTTGGAAATTTTGCCAACCTAATGCTGCCAGGCATTTTCCTTGGTGAATTTTCAGCTGACTAGGAAATAGGATGCTGGCCTTGCCAAGCTTGACAGCAGCTCCTTCCTTCTCTGTGAGAGCTGTGGCCACCACTGCTTAGACACGCGTCTGCAGGGGAACATGCCACAGCCATCCTAGTGGGGGGCAATAACACAGCTGCCAGCCCTCTCTCTGGAATGAGCTACTGAGCCAAGGCGGGTGTTAACAGCCTGGCTGTCTGGACCCAGTGACATTTTCACAGAGGGAACCAAGTGGCCAGTGGCCACAGTGGGTCTGGGTTTGATTTTTCTGTTTGGCTGTGATGAGAGCTCGGTGTCTTGTTTTGCAGGGCTGAAGTGGTACTGGGAAACATCATTAAGAAGAAAGGATGGAGGTAACGACCCTGCTCTCTGCGGTCTGTTCCTGGGGTGGATGCGGGCGAACTATCCCAGGGTCAGCCTCGTCAGCCTGTCGTGCAGTGTTGTAAGGCCTGCAAGTCCCCACATTTTTCTTGCTGGGAAGTGGAGAGGAAAATTCAGTTCTCCAAGAGAAGGAGGTGACTCTGCTTGCGAAAGAAGTTGAAGGGAGGCTGAATACACTGTCCACCCCCACCCTAGCCTGCCCACTCCACCTCTGTCCCAGCTCATCCACAGAGACCCAGAGCGCCAGGGTCCCTGCTTGCAAAGTGTCAGGCCAAAAAGAGCTTGGCGTGAGAACGGGCCTGGGTACAGCAAAGGCGTGCTGCTACAGAAGATGGGGGTGCAAAGCCCTTCCACTTCTTTGGCTGGAGCACTTAGGGTCAGGGGAGCCAGGGGGCCAGAGAGGGGAGTGGCTCAGAGAGCCTGGGGGCCTGGGGTTGGATCCCACCCTGCACCTTGTCCACAGGACCTTCACGGCATCTCAGCCTCTCCGGAGCCCACTATTCCCATCTGTAAGGGGGTGTGTGGGGGACCGTCCTGGCAGGGCTATCCTGAGGGTCAGTGGCCCCAAGTCTGTAAATCACCCACCCAGCTCAGGGCGGGACGTGTCACACTCCCCTGGGAAGTGGTCCCCTCCAGCACAGACCGGGGAGCGGTCCCTGGGTGTGATGGAGCCCAAAGGTCGCAGATCGGGGCCATCCACCCTTCTCTCCCAGGAGCCTATGGGCCCTTCCCAGGCCAAGGTCCTCACCCACCTTGGGACCAACTGGGCTGAGCACTTGCCTGCATTTTGAGGCCCCCCAGACCCCTGGACACGGCTTTATCTGAAGGTGCTGACAAGCCCCAGGACCCTGTTTCTTAATAAATGTGTCTTTATTTTCAGAAACATCAGAAGCAGTTATAAAGTTGGGCCTCCCTCCTCCCTCCCCTCCAAGTGCCACTCAGAATCCCAGTGCCAGGGGGAGCCCTCACCCCCTCCCCCATGGATTCCTGACACCCCTTCCTCTTGTCCCATCAAATTTGTTTTTTGGCAACTCTGATCCCAAAACAAATTCCTCCTCACCCCGTAATTAAAGGAAATTGCATATATTAGCAAATCCCCTGATCATGTCTTTGGCAAATGCACATGGAGGTGGTGTGGGGTGAGGTGATCACCTCTCTTCCTGGAGGTGATGCTGCCCCTGCCAGAGCTCTGTGGCCGATGCTTTGGGGGGCAAAGGAGGCCTCCTACTCCAGCCTCGTGAGCTGCTTCCCTGAGCAGCCCGGGACCCAGGTGGGAAGGAAGCTCAGCCATGGGGCACCAGGAGGTCATTGTCACCCCCTGGGTGGGAAGTATTCCCTCCTCTGGGAGGGGTCAAAGTCAAATGTGGCTGGGGGGGGCCATCATTATCCCCCATCCCACCAGGACAAAGCCACTGATATGGGCATTTGTCTCTTGTGGACTTAGAGCAGAAGAACGAATTACTTCCCTTCACGCTGCTCAAGCCCAAATCCTCAGAGTTCTGTGCCTCAGCTACTCAAACCCAGAACTCCACTGGCCTGGCCACACTTGGGCTCCCTATGCCTCCCCTCCCTCCTTTGGTGCCCCCCAAGTTACCCCAACCAGGCCGTCCCACAGATTTTCTGCAACACTTGTCACATTCTGTAGGGAACGTTGTGGAGAGCTTCCCTGCCTGCCTCCCACCCACATCTTTCCATCCTCAAATCCTGCCAGATCCCCCCAGAGCCCACCCCTGCCCCCTGGCCCACACCCGGCCTCCTCCAGCTTTGGCTCTTGCCGCTTCCTCTACCTGGATCAAATCCACGCGCCCCTCGTATTCCCTGAGCCAGGCCCCCCTCCCACATCCTGGGCGGAAGGCATCTCCTCTGGGCTCCAGTCACACTAGGCCCCCCACTGTCCAACTCCCACTGCCTGACTCACAGTTACTGCCTCGGTGGCTGCCTCCTGGCTCCATGAGGAGCCCACGCACCCCGGCTTGGCACGTGGTACACATCATATGATGGAGAAGTGCCCATTTCATGCCCCAGGCTCCCAGGCGGGAGGGCTTTCAGGACCTCTGTGTGAGAGATGAGGATGTCAGGGATGAAGGAGGACCCCCCAGGGGCCGGGCTTATCACACCCCTTCTTTCTCTTCTGTTCCGCAGGCGGTCCAGCCTCGTCATCACCACCAAGATCTTCTGGGGCGGAAAGTAGGTGCAACAGCTGGCAATGCTTCCAGCCCCGGCCACGGCCCTGTGCTCCCCAGAGGCCCCTGACCTAGAAGGCTCCTGGGGTGGCGGGAGGACAGTCCTCCTTGAGAAGGGAGAGTGGTCGGGGTCCGTCCTGGACAGGCCCCGGCCCAGTGCCATTTCCTGTCCCCAGCAGGGGCAGAGCTGGCGTTTCTGCAGCCATCAGCTATGCCTGGTCCCTGTCCCTGTTAAGGGACGTCAAATCCAGAAAAGTAGCTGTGGCTGAGTTTGCCTTTTACAAAAACCTCACTTAACTTTTCTTTTTACTTACATGGATTATTTTTTCCTGGTCACTATGGTAACATCATAAAAATTATGAAAAACACAGAAAATTTGTGAACTGCCCAAACCGCCAAACCACTCCAAATTCCCTGGGCCGCCTGTCACCCCTGCAGGTCTCCAAGTGTCTAGCTCCATAGTTTCTGGGCTGGACACACTTGGGCTCACAGGAATTAGAACTACGATTCATTCATTCATTCTTTCTTTTTTTTTTTATTTTTATTTTGTTTTTATTTTTCATTTTTCTGAGACAGGGTCTCGCTTTGTCATCCAGGTTGGAGTGCAGTGGCACAATCACGGTTCACCGTAGCTTCAAACTCCTGGGCTCGAGCAAGCCTCCCGCCTCAGCCTACAGGGATGTGCCACCATGCCTAACTAATTTGTCCTTTTTCTTTCTTTCTTTCTTTCTTTTTTTTTTTTGAGACAGGATCTCACTTTGTCACCCAGGCTGGAGTACAGTGGCATAGTCCCAGCTCACTGCAGCCTCAACCTCCTGGGTTCAAGTGACCTTCCTGCCTCAAGTAGCTGGTTCTACAGGCACATGCCACCATGCCCAGCTAATTTTTTTTTTTTTTTTTTTGTATTTTGGAGAGATGGGGTTTCATCATGTTGTCCAGCCTGGTCTCAAACTCCTGAGCTCAAGTAATCTGCCCACCTCAGCTTCCCAAAGCACTAGGATTGCAGGTGTGAGCCATCACGCCTGGCCTTAATTTGTCCTTTTTTAAGATATGGGGTCTCACTGTGTTGCCCGGGCTGGTCTTGAACTCCTGGGCTCAAGTGATCCTCCTGCCTTAGCCTCCCAAAGTGCTGGGATTACAGGCATGAGCCACTGTGCCCAGCCTGACGTGTTCTTAATTTAAAAAAAAAATAATAATAGTAAGTCCGAATCAGACGGGTTAGGTTGAAAATCAAAGCCCCCTACCCCCTGCTGATCCCCCCTCCCCTCTGAGCCCTGTGACCAGGCCTCACCCTGGGCCTCTGGGAGTTCAGCCCTGTAGCCTTGGGTACCTACCCCCAAAGTGGAATCCGACTTGCTGACCCCATTTTTGCGTCTAACCTTGCATCATAAACGTTTTCTGGGAGGGGCCAGGGTGCCAAAACCGCTGGCGACATCACACGTGGTCGGCCTGTTTTCCAGGGCGGAGACAGAGCGGGGTCTGTCCAGGAAGCACATAATCGAAGGTGAGGACGCGCTTGGGCACCTCAGGGCCCCCACACCTGTGGGATCATCTTCGGAGGCCAAAATGAAGGCAGCACAGGGCCCGACCCCCAAAGTTGCCCCACCGAGGGCCCAATCCCGGGGCACCCAGTGCTCTGGCCTGACCCTCTCCTTCCACCCAGGCAGCACAGCGGGACCCTGCAGGGAACGAGGGCAGCCCGGTGGCTGAGCACAGACCACAGACCAGCCTGGGTTTCAATCCAGGTTCGGCCCCGCACTGGCTTAGTGGGTCTTCAGCAAGGGGCACCCTGCCCCATGCCTCTGCCACAGTATCTGTGCAATAGGGACAGTAAGAGTGCACCCGGCAAGGGTGGCTGGGATGCCCGCAGCGCCCAGGAGAAGGTGCACGCCACATAGCCTGGGGCTCAGCACTCGTGGGCACCAGAGCAAGGCACCGGGGTGTCTGCCTCTTGCTGTATCTTTATTGTCTTCATGCCTTTCCTATCCTTGTTCATTTTCTTCGAGGTAATAGATCATTCCATTGAAAATCACCTGGGGGGGCAAGCCACCCGCTCCCATCCTCCCCACCCCAACCCAGCGTTTCACTCTGCCGGCTGTGTGTCCTGTGCTGCTCTAAGCACCAGCGGGTGGCTTGGGCATTTTAGACACTATTGCTATTGTTTTTGTTTTTGTTTTTGAGATGGAGTTTTGCTCTTGTTGCCCAGGCTGGAGTGCAGCGGCACGATCTTGGCTCACTGCAACCTCCGCCTCCTGGGTTCAAGCAATTCTCCTGCCTCAGCCTCCTGAGTAGCTGGGATTACAGGTGCCCACCACCACATCTGGTTAATTTTTTTTTTTTTTTTTTTTTGTATTTTTAGTAGAGACAGGGTTTCACTACGTTGGCCAGGCTGGTCTCAAACTCCTGACCTCAAGTGATGCGCCTGCCTTGGCCCCCCGGAGTGCTGGGATTACAGGCATGGGCCACAACGCCCGACCATAGACACTATTGCCTTTGATGGGACGGGCAGCAGGTGTAGCCCTCCCTCCACATGTGATAGATAAGGTGATCTCCCTGTTGTAACACACAGTGGCCTCAGAGGAGGGTATATTGTCTGAGGGAGGAGGGGCTTCCCCTTCATTTAGTCAAGGACATGTGGCCTGTGGTCCCCCGACGTCCTCCTGAAGGGGAGATCCCCCACTCCCTGTGGGATGTGCCCCCACCTCTGCCGTGGCATTTCACAACCTCCATCAGCTTCCGGAAGCTTCCAGATGCCAGAGGCCTCTTCTCCATCTCTTGTTCCCTGAGCCGGGCATGGATGGGCCCAGGTGCCTGTGGAGATGCAGCCACAGCAGTGACACCCCCCACCCGGTCCTCTCCCAGGTCTGAAAGCTTCTCTAGAGCGACTGCAGCTGGAGTACGTGGATGTGGTGTTTGCCAACCGCCCGGACCCCAACACCCCGATGGAAGGTAGGTGGTCTGCGGCGGCGCCACTGGTTAGGCCTGGGTGGTGTCTGAAGGGTCTGAACCTGGGGTTGTAGAGGCCACCAGCATGGGCCCTGCTGGGCACCCGGATGAGCCGTGAGAGGAGGCCGGGTCCAGGGTGGGGGTCAAGGGGGCAGGCCTCCCCTCAGTAGGGGTGAGCTCAGCCTCTGGCTGCCGACCCCTAGCCAGGTGCACCTGGCACCTCCAGGCTGAGTCCCTGTCCTTGATTTGGACCCAGGCCGATCCGCCCTCCGAGTCAGAGCCGCAGGGGAACTGTCCCCTCCCTTCTGCGGCTATTTTGCAGCTAAGTGAAGTCGCAGTGTGGGGACTCCGACTGCAGTGTTCTCTCCAATCACCGTCCATTGGGAAGCTTGGGGGGTCTTTTTTGCTCTGGGGGATAAATTACTACATAGAGGAGAAGAAGCATTCAGCGCTTTGAAAATCGGTTTTGGTTACTTGGGCGTCGTTTATTCTTTCTACTCCTGCGATCTCAGCCCCCTCTGCTCCCCCATCCTCCTGCTACAGGCGTCTTTCCATGTGTGCTTTGCTGCTGCAGGGACTTGAAAGTTAAGTTGTGTTCCAGTTATTGTTTTTTATTTGTTTATATATAGCACGCACGTGCGTGTGTTGATATATTTTTTCCTTTTTAACTAAACGCGTGTTCTGCACGATGATTTGTGCCTCCCCGCTGTGCCTTCGTCGTGCCACGCCTCTCAGTGCTCCCAGCTATCAACTCTGGTCTCTTTAAATCTTTCTTTTATCACCAGGGGACCCATTTAGTTCCTCCAAGTCAAGGACATTCATCATAGAAGGTACACAGTGCCCCCAGCCTGACTATTGACTTCTGTGTCCAAGCTGCATTTTATGAGACAGTATTTTTATTTACATGATTCTTTCACCCCATGAGAAACTTCTCCATAAAATGCATAAAGAGGGGAAAGAGCGCCCTATGAGAACACCTTGCAAGTGAAGGAAAAGCAAAGTGGCGTTGGAGCCCCTCGCCCCCAGCCCCCCGTCCCCTCGTTCCTCCTTCCTCCCGTGCATGGCCCCCACCCCTGGGCTTGCACTGCTGAGCTCCGCGGCGGCCGGGGGTCCTCTTGATCTGAGGATGCTGTGATCCCCACCTGGAGCCTTGACCCTGGATGGTGCCATGGGAAGGGTTGGGGAAGACCAGGTTTCCACAAGGAGCAAAGCCATCAGGGACCCCAGAACACGCGGCCCCTCACCGAGTCTTAGCTCCTGCTAAGCTCCTGTCTCTCCCGGAGGCAGAGATCACCCGGCTTGGCACGCTGCCCCGTCCACAGCACGCTGTTCCTCGGACAGCATGCTGGCTGCGTGTCCCCTCTCACCAGGTGGCCAAAGCTCTCCATCACCATGGAGTCATTTTCCTCCTGAAAGAATAACCACAGAAGCCGGTAGCCTTCTGAAACCAGGGAGTGGCCTCTGGCCACCCACAGTCTCTCTGCCCTCCCCACAGCTAAGGGCCCCAGGACCCCACCCCAAGGGCAGGTGTCCATCTCCCTGGGCCTGGGCCCCTGTCTGCCAACTGGTGCTGCCACCTGACCCTCCATGTATCATTTGTGATGCGGCAGGAGATGCTCTGGGTTTTGGCAGCAACTAGAAGGATTCAGTCCTCCTACTTCTGTTCAACAGCATTAAATATTGAGGTGAAGGACAGTTGTCCCTAATTGCCCCGGGTCTGGGGCCACTGATACCACACTTTGGTACAAGCTCAGGGTGCTCCCTCATGTGGGCTCCCTGTCCAGCCTGCTTCTGCCCAGATCCTCCAGGGAGCCCAGGGGCCTTTGCCTAGGACTCCCCACCTCAGGACAGCCAGAGGCTCCTGCCCCGTCAGCCCCGTCTCCCCATCGCTGCATGGAAGGGGCGCCGCAGGGCAGTGTGTGGTTTCACTGGCTGGGACCTTGGAGACCTGAGACAGCTGCCGGGGAGGGAGAGCGAGGGAACGGGGCTGGCGTTGGGGGCCTTGGCTTCCCTCTGTCTGGCATGTGGACCTAAGCCTTGGCTGAAAAGAATCGGGAACTGATGCTGCATGCTCACAGGTGCCCCAAGAGTGTTTCTAAAAAAACCACAAGGCCAGCCAGGCCAGGCCAGGAGCCCGGACCTGGGTAGGATGTAGTTAGAGATTCTCCTGGGACCCTCTAGGTTCTCCTCAAACTTTCCCAACCAGGCACTTCCTGAGGGTCTATCGGTGTTGGCGGTTAAAGCAGGTGGCCCAGGGAGGTGGCCCAGAGAGTTCAGACTCCTTCCCAGATCTCCACCCCCAGGAGGGGACAGAGGATTCCCAGGAGCCACAACCTCCGACCTTGGAAGGAAGCAGAGAGCAGGGGTGGTTTGCCAGGGGTCCTGGGTGAGTCTGCAGAGACCACCACCCCAGAAACCCCAGTGGCCTCAGCTCTAGCCTTTAGGAGGCCCCAGGTTCTGCTCAGGGTGGACCTCAGTAAAGGGGCACTCAGGGAGCGACCCCCAAAACAGAAGTGGACGGGAAGCCAGCGCTGCCACTCGGTGGCCTCGTTGCCATTCCGAGGTGGAGCCTGCAGAACAAACCCAGCATCTTCCATCCTTCCTTCCTTCCCATCAGCCCCACTCCCAGCATTTTCAGGACCTCACCTTCCAAGCAGCATGGGCAAAGGACAAGCAGGCACTTAGGGAGAGCCAGGGCTTTTCCAGGGTCAACGTTGTTGCTGTTTTTAGAAACACTTGCACTCCCACTCACTCCCACACTGCCTTTGGCGGTCGAACTTGCAAGCACTGTATCCGACCCGTGAGAAGCCTAGCACTGTAGTCCCTCACCCTGCAAAGCTAAGAAGCTTCTGAAATTTGAAATTTTGACACCAAGTTCTGTTTTTAAAATCACAACATCCCCATGAGGCTGAGAGGGAGCTATAACCAGCAGATCGTTATGTCTCAAAAGCATTTTTGAATACTGGGAAGAATCCACTGTGTCGCTGGGACGAGGGTCTTCCTCCCTTCTTTAAAAGGCCAGCGTGGAGTCTCCGCGATTTCATCCTCAGGGTCTTAGGAGTCTCTGCCATCCACGATTCAGGTTGTTCCCAGGGCTCATGGAGCCTCAAAGCTGTCCTACTCCAGGCCTTGGCCCCTTACAGGAGGAACACCCAGACCCCTGTGGCCCTGGGACCACCCCTCGCCAGGGGACAGGCACGTTGGGACTCTGGCCTGGTGCTGGGCTGGTTTGAGAACCTGGGCCATGGTCTTACAAGGCTTTCCACGCCCGCTTCTCAGTCTCCTGGACATGACAGGAAACATGAGCTCAGCCCTGAAGCCCTATTCTCCAGGACCATACGGCGCCCCAGGTCCTGCCACATCTCCTTATCCAGCCCACTCTCTGTTCCAATTAGACTTTGGAATAGCCCGAAGTAGGAGACCAGAAACGCAAAAACACGTGTCCCTCCTGCCACCCATCTGACTGTAACTTTCATGCATTCACCTGGCCCTTCCTGAGTGATCGGGGCCCTCGAATCTTCCCCAGACCAGAGAACCCCCAGTTCTAGAGTCCAGAGCCACATTCTTTGATTGTCCCCTCTAATCTGCCATAGAAACATCACGGTCCATCCATAACCCATTTTTCAACATTTCCATAGGCCTGTAACCAGTCGGGGAAATTGTTTTCACCACCAACTTCTAGGATTGTGATTCACTTTTCTCTTTCATCCCAAAAAACCCCTCCCACACCCAACTTCAGAGCCAGGAAGTACACTGCTTGCAAGACATCTTCGCAGCCCCTGTCCCTCCTCCCAGCGTCCCGCCTGTATTTGCAGAATGTCCCAAGGCTGGCCCTGAGCCCTGGCCGCCCCCCACCTGCTGTTTCCCTTTCTCTCACAACAGAGACCGTCCGTGCCATGACCCACGTCATCAACCAGGGGATGGCCATGTACTGGGGCACGTCACGCTGGAGCTCCATGGAGATCATGGTACGGCGGCCACGCAGCATGTGTGTGTCCAGGCACAGGCTCCTGGCACAGGCTCCCGGCACAGGCTGCATATGGAGACCCCAAAGCTCTGGCGGGGTCTGTGCCTTTGGTCCCAATTGCAGCGATGCCTGGGTGCTAAGGGAGGGACAGGATGGTGGAGTGTGGTGGTTATGTCTGTAGGCCTTGCAGACAGGGATTCCGCATGGATCCCAGCGCTGTGTGGCCCTGGACAAATGGCTTAACCTCTCTGAGCTTGTTTACCCACCTGTAGAACACTTCTGCTAGGCGAGCCCCCATGGGGCCATTCTGAGGAGTCCCTGAGAGAGCCAGTGTGAAGCTCTTAGCAGATGCCCTGGAGCTCAGCAAGCAGTCTGGGGTGATAACACCATCAGCTGTTTCCACTGGGCTCCTAAGATGTGCCCGGTGCTGTTAGGTTAAAGGGTTTCACAGGGACCCTCTCACATGCAATCCTCACGGTGCCTTTACCAGGTGAGTGCCGCAGGCAGCCCATTTTTCAGATGTGGACACTGTGGCACAAAGAGGTTCAGTAACATGCCAAGGTCACGCAGCTTGGGCCAAGATTAACGTCCAGGCGCTGTGGTTCAGAGCCTGGGCTGCTCATAACTGGACCCTCCGGCCTGGGGGTCCCACCACCCCACCTCCCTTTCCCAGCTCACCAGGGCCTCGCTGGCTCCCAGGGAAGCTATGAGTGTGAGCGGTGGGGAGCCCGGGCTGCAGCTGCTGGTCCAGGCTGCACCGGGGACACCTTGGTGCCCTCTCCCTGGCTGCCCTGGCAGCCCCCCACCTGCTCACAGGCAAGGGCCCTCGGGGCCCCTTTCTGCCTTCACAGGAGGCCTACTCGGTGGCCCGGCAGTTCAACCTGACCCCGCCCATCTGCGAGCAGGCTGAGTACCACATGTTCCAGCGCGAGAAGGTGGAGGTGCAGCTGCCGGAGCTGTTCCACAAGATAGGTGGGCACCCTCGGGCCCCTCGCCCCGCCCCACCCCACCCCCCTGCTCTCGGGCCCAGGGCTTGACTCCACTTGCTTTTCCTCTTCAGGAGTGGGCGCCATGACCTGGTCCCCTCTGGCCTGTGGCATTGTTTCTGGCAAGTACGACAGTGGCATCCCACCCTACTCAAGAGCCTCCTTGAAGGTGAAGGAACAGCCTGGTGGGGAGGGACGGGCAGGGGACAGGCATTTTGGACGGGTGGGACCTTTGGGCCGACTGCTTTGGTGCTGGGCAGGGGTTCCGGGGGCCGCAGCTGCTCCCACCTTGGTCTGCTGGGGGTGGGCTCCTTGGCGTGAGAATATGGAGCCCCTTCTGGCCTGACCCCATGTGTAGAGGGGCTGCCCAGCCTGTGGCACAGGCCCAGGTAGAGAGGCCCTTTCACATCCCCCCACCTCTGCCCCCACCACATCCCCCCACCTCTGCCCCCACCACATCCCCCCATCTCTGCCCCCACCACATCCCCCCATCTCTGCCCCCACCACATCCCCCCATCTCTGCCCCCCACCACATCCCCCCACCTCTGCCCCCACCACATCCCCCCACCTCTGCCCCCACATCCCCCCATCTCTGCCCCCACCACATCCCCCCACCTCTGCCCCCACCACATCCCCCCATCTCTGACCCCACCACATAC
The DNA here is from genome assembly GCF_028878055.3 of Symphalangus syndactylus. Classification (NCBI taxonomy): domain Eukaryota; kingdom Metazoa; phylum Chordata; class Mammalia; order Primates; family Hylobatidae; genus Symphalangus; species Symphalangus syndactylus. The sequence goes on along the minus strand of NC_072444.2, from coordinate 30,808,758 downwards.
CCCCATCTCTGCCCCCCACCACATCCCCCTACCTCTGCCCCCCACCATAGCCCAGCATTCAGAACTCTGAGACCCCTGGGCCTGGGCTCCGGGATGGGGGCTGCAGAGCCACATGGAGGTGACCCTGGGAGAGGCGCCCCTCCCCACCACACAACCTCCGAGTGGGGACTCGGGAGGGTCCCCAGACTGCAGGATCTGGAGAATGTGGAGCGGGTCAAGAAAGTCTGCCCAGCCAGCAGTCTCAGCACTGGGGCCCACAGCCCTGGGTTCCAGGGCAACATGGCCTGGCCCCCCACTCCTCCCATCCCACGGCAAGGTCAGGGCACCCCTCCAGGAGGCCCTGCCATCCTCTGGGGGGGATGGCCAGGGGAGAGAGCACTCCCCTAGGGCCAGGAGGTTCTTCTGGGCCGCGGGTGGCAGCCAAGACCCCAGGCTGTCAAGTTTCCTAAGAGAAGGAAGGCCAGCACCTCACCTCCTTGTCCTGACTTGGGGTTGGGCCAGCACCACAGTCTTTGCACTTCAGAGCCTGGACAGGCCCCGCTCATCCACCAGCCCATGCCCGGCCCACTGCCCACTCTCCCCTACTTGAGAGGCCTGCGGCAGGGGCACTGCCCTGGCTTCAAGATGGGAAGAGCCCCTATGAGGGAGAAGGGTCCAGAAGGAATGAGCCCATCGGCCCCCTGCATGTGGGGGTCCAGGTGACCTGCTCTCATCTGTAGCTGTGCCGCTCCCCTCCCCTGCAACCAGGGCTACCAGTGGCTAAAGGACAAGATCCTGAGTGAGGAGGGCCGGCGCCAGCAAGCCAAGCTGAAGGAGCTGCAGGCCATCGCCGAGCGCCTGGGCTGCACCCTGCCCCAGCTGGCCATAGGTAACAGGGTGGGGTCGCCATGGGGCCAGTGTCCCTGGGGAGACAGGGAAGGGATCCCTGGACATCATCCCCCAGCCAGCCTCAGGTAATCGGGCTCTAAGGGGCATGGTTGGGACTCCATGCCTCTAGGGGGATGTCAGGAGTCCCTGAGGACCTGGGCCACCGCTCCATCTGCCAGCCATGGGTAATGGGGCTCCCACTTTCATGGGAAGAGGATGGGGAGCGCTGAGCACTTGGGACACCTCTCCATCAGGGAGCAGCGGGCTCCCCCATGCCACCTCCAGCCACCTCTTAGGCAAAGCCCGTGCCCAGCACTACAGGGCTTCCTAGGCCCCCTCAGCCCCCCAGACCAAGATGCTGGGTCTCTCAGCCCAGTCAGGGGCAAGGCGGACCCATCAGGGGCCCCTGTGGTGGGCATTTCTCCCTCACCTGGGGTCTCGCTGCCACAGCCTGGTGCCTGAGGAACGAGGGAGTCAGCTCCGTGCTCCTGGGGGCCTCCAACGCGGACCAGCTCATGGAGAACATTGGGGCAATACAGGTGAGCATGAGAGGCCTTGCTGGGCAGAGCGCCCATCCCAGCCCGAGCCCCGTCCAGTGCATCCTCCCAGGCTCATCCTGCGTGCCAGGCTCTGTTCTAGGCGCTCAGGATGTGCTAGTGAACCATCAGAGTTGTGCTCCTGGAGAGCTTGCTTTCCAGCAGGAACAGACTTGAACACTAACTGCACACAACAAGGAGGTTAGAATGTGTGTCGGGGTGGGTGAGCGCCATAGGAAAGAAGCCAGAGAGATAAGGGGAGGGAGCTGGGGCCAGGGACGGTGGCGCTGCAGACTCAGGTTCAAGGGGGCCTGTCAGGTGGGCTTGTTGAGAAGGTGGTGCTTGAGCAGTCTTGAGAGATGCAGAGTCAGTCACGCAAATGCCTGCGGGAAGAACCTTCCATCAGCAGGAAGAGTTGATGCAAAGGCCCAAAAAGGCCTGGAGCAGAGGGGCAGATCCCGAGAGGCACGACACACCTCCAAGGACTTCTGAGTGAGATGGGGGCAGTGGCAAAATTGTGGGCAGAGGAGGGCGAGCTGCAGCTCAGCCTGGAAAGGGAGCCTGCTCTCCAGCTGCTCCGTCGGGGATGCTTTGGGAAGCAAAAGTCGAAGCAGAGAGCCCTGGTGGGAAGTGGCAGCTGCGGGTCTGAGACGGGAGTGGTGGTTGGATCCTGGATGTTTGGGAAGGTGGGGCCCCTGGGACTGGCTGACAAACTGGATGTGGGGGTGAGAAGGCGAGGTGGAAGTCGGCCCCTGGGTGTGTCACCTGGAAGGGTGGCGGTGCTGTTAGCTGAGGCAGGTGCAGCTGGAAAAAGCAGTCACGCACATGGAAGTCCAGCATTTGGCCTGGAGTTTGCATTTTACGTCACTGCTGCCACCACCCTTCAGGAAGGTTCTAGGGCACCTTGACATTTGAGGGAGAGTGCACAGACCCAGGCATGCTTCCTCTCTGCCCCAAACCTTCTGAAACACAAAAGCAGCGTGGCCTCCCTCTGCCTCAGATGGAGCCCAGATGTGATGAGGTAACCCGGGCCTGGCCAGCCGACCATCTGCAAGAGCCTCGCCCCGCCTCCTCCCCAGTCCAGGCCCATCTTGTTGGTGGGATTCTGATTTGTTGTTGTTCTTGCACGCAGGTCCTTCCAAAACTGTCGTCTTCCATTATCCACGAGATTGATAGTATTTTGGGCAATAAACCCTACAGCAAAAAGGACTACAGATCCTAAGCCGCCCCGCCCGCCTGCTCGGACAGTTTCCGTTCCCTCCTAGTCTCTGTTCGCTCGCTTAAGCTGTTTTGAAGCCAAGTGAAGAGTGTGGTTTGCATCCAAGAGAAAACACCACACTGTGACGTCATCGGGAAATGATCTCCCAAGTCGCTGCCAGACACCACCCACTGCTTCGCCGGACAATGTCGAAGTCTGATCTGTGCCGGGGACGGCACTGGTTAGGAAGGATGTTCAAGCGGTCCCACCCAAGCCTGTCACCTCTGCTCATCCTCCAAGACCACCCAGCTTTCTCCCAGCCACAGCCAAGATTCCCAAAGTCAAGGCCAGGCCAAGGCCTGGTTGGGTCCTTTGGGGGGGCAGGGCCGGCCTCTCCTCTGCTGAGAATCCCTACCTGGTGTAGGGGGAGAGGGGAAAGGGGTCTGGCCCATCAAGGGGCCCCTTCTGCCAGGGCCTTGGTTGCTGGGGCAGGGCCTCCCCACTGGGGGTCTTCCTCCACCTCCCACTTTCCAAGGGCTCCAGGAATCTGGGGCCTGACCCCAGATTCTTCCCCCATCCTTCTCTGCTCCAACCCACCCCACTGGGTCCCGGCAGGGGCCATGCCTGCCAAGCTCGAGCTGGCCCTTGACCCCCACCCACCCCCACCCTTGCTGGCAGGGGCAGGGACCCAGGGGGATTGACTCTGCAGTTTGGGAGCCACAAAAAGCGTAGGGGTGTGATTTCTAGCTCAGCATCCCACCGTCTTCCCCCTACACACCAATGATGAGCCTCATGCCAGTGAGGCCTGGAGCACTTGGGAGGGGTCCCAGTGGGGCAGGCCCCTCTGGCCACCCCTCTGTCCTGGCCCCGGAAGGCCCTGTGGTCATGTGCTCCTAGCTGCACGGTGGCTGCTGGCCACACCGCGGCAAGTGGCAGTAGAGGCCAGCCCTGTGCACAAGGGTGCACTCCTCTTAGCCCCTGTAGACTTTCTCTAAAGCTGCCCTCCACCCCAGGCCGCTGCTCTGCACCGAGGTGGTGGGCTTGGGTTTTGCAGAGAGCATGCTTGGACCCTTTCAATAAGGAAGGGTCCTTGGGGTTTTCTGTGCCCAGGAGTTGGGGGCTGCACCCCCACAGAAGCCCCCACAATGTAGGAAAAGACCTCAGGGAACCTCTCCCTGGAAAGATGGCCAGGGCTGGTTAGCCCCTCCCACTGCCTGACACCTGGAACAGACTGGGGAGAGGGGAGAGAGGGCAGGACAGGCCAGAGTGATGCCCCTGTGCAGCTTGGGCCAGAGGGCTAGGGATGCCAGTAAGTCTGCAGGTGCGGGGTGCCACCTACAGGCCCAGGCCTGTGTCCCGAGCAGTACCCAGGCTTTGCAGACGGCGCAGGGCAGGGCTCCACCGAAGCCACCCCCACCCCTCGCCAGCTAGCTCCCTAGGGAAGCCTGTGTCTCCTGCCCCCAGGGCGCACCCTCAGTTCAGGCACCTCTGTTCCCGCTTTGCCCTTGGAGGAGCCACTATTCCAGAAGGCTCCACCCTGCCATCCTGCGGGAGCCTGCTGTCCAGTCCTGGCCGGGCCAAGGCCTGGGAAACTACGTGTGAAAGTCAGAAAGGCCAGCGGGGAGAGGCTGGGGCGAGGGGAGGAGAGGGATCAGCTTCTGCTATTACCGACCCACCATCATGCTGCCCCTGGCGCCTAGAACCCTTGCCCCTCCTCGTAGACCAAGTCCTGGGGATCGCCACTCAGTCCTGCTGCCTGCTTCACCAGAAGCAGCCCTGTGAGTGTGGGGCGGGGAAGTCCCTTCTCAACGGCGGTCCCAGCCTATGGCCCCGGGCCCAGGTGGGGGTCACCTGCTTCCTTCCCGGACAGGGTCCTGCAGTGGCCAATGGTGCCAGAGGGCAGGTGGCCCACCCTCGCCGTCAGGGAGCGTGGCTGGCCCCATCCCCACTGCCACCCCAGCCCCACCCACTGTTGGAAGAGGGACCAGCGCGTGAGGTGGTGCCCGGGGTGGGCACTGCTGCTTAATGCGAAGCACACCTGGGGCAGCTGAGCCCCCAAAAGCTGCGGGTTTGCCAAACACAGGCCAGGCCCCGGTGTCAGGATGCAGTCAGCCTCTGGCACAGCCTTTTCCACAACTTGGTTCCTGGATGTCCTGTTTGCTCCACACCTATCTACAGGGAGGATGTGAGGGGGCTCTGCCTCCTGGGGCCAGGTCCCCCCTCTCAGGAGTGGGTGTTGGGTAGGACCATCCAAGAAAGGACAGAAAACCAAGGGCAGCTGGGGTCTAGAAAGGAGGGCGCTGGCCCTGCTGGGCGCTGCAGAGCCCCCAGTTTCCTACTCAGCTTTGTGCTCAGGTCCCAGGTCCCGAGGAGTGACAGGGGCTTCCTCCCACCTTCTGTCCTTGTCCAGTCATGTAAATAATGTGCTTTTTCCATCCCCCAGTCTTTTTTTTTTTAAACCGACCATGGTTCCTCAGCTAACTGCATTCCCTACCTAGGCAGAGACTGTCCTATGCCTCGAGCTTCCAAACGAGACTCAGACCATGACACAGCCACCATATTTATGGAATGACAAAATAAAGCCCAAACCCATCGGTCTCTGCGCCTTTTTGCTCTCATTTCCTGGGGATCAGGGCTGGGCCAGGGTGAGACGGGAGGGGAGGAAAAGGCTGCCAGCAGCAGGGCCTGGAGCGCCCCCCAAACCGGAGCCTGTAGCCAAGGGCAGGTGGGTTGGAAAGGGCCCGGGGAGAGAGAGAGCGGGGATACAGAATGGGGACAGGGTGGTCAGAAGACCTCCCCCAGTCTCTCCCAAGCGATTCAGCCAAGGGAGGGTGGGTGCCTCCCCTGCCGCCCCCAACACACACATTCTCTTTCGCCAACTCTGAGGGCCCAAAGCTGCTTGCTGGCAGTCTGCTGTCCCTCTGGGGACCTGGCTGGCTGCTGTTCTCACAAAAGACAAGAGGTCCAGGCCTGGGGAAGCTCTCATGGTATGTGTTTGGGGTGCAGGTGAGAGGGGCCTCACCCCAGCAGACCCGTTTCGGGCTCCCCTCCTTCCCAGTGAGCCCCTGCACCCGTGAAATGACCATCCCAAGACAGAGAAGGCTTCTGGACACGCCCCCATCCCCCCACCACTCCTCCCTGGCCCCAGCCCCCACCCCCATTCTAAATCTTGAATCTTAAAAAGAAAAAACCTCTGATTAAATCCTTTCCCAAAGGATTTATTAAAACACAGAAAACCAAAACATACACACAGAGTACAAAGTAAAGGTGATTGTGTTGGCTACAGCCTCTGTCCAGCCTCCCGTGGGCAAAGACCAGACAAGCCACGGCTCACAGGGGAGCCTGGCTTCCAAAGCTCGACCCGCCCCCGCCGAGGCCACCCTGGCTGGGACTCCTGGTGTGCCCTGTACCCAGCCCAGGACCCTCCCTTTGCCAGCCTGGGGCTGTGCCTGGGGAAAGGGGTCGTCCCCCGCTTAGCTGGGCCTGGGCTGGTGGGGTCTGCTCCCTCCACACCCCTGAACCCCACGGGCCAGTGGGACCCTCCCTTCCTCTCCAGGGGTGCTTGGGCTCCAATCTCTGCTTGAGGAGTTCAGGACACACACACACACCCAACGGGCCCTTTCTGGGTTATCGCACCTAAAAAAATACTTTGTTAAAAAAAATCTGAAAATTAAAGAAAAAAAAACACACAACGCCAGTGAGTTTGGGCTGATGCACCACAACCTGTAAACTTTCAGACATAGAAAACGGGACAGGAACCAGCTTCCGAGACCGAGGCTGGGTCTTGCACAGGAGAGACTTGGGGGAGGGCCCGAGGCCAGGTCACCAAGACAGGGCAGAGGGGCGTGCCAGCCTCGGTCCCCACCCACACCCTGTCCCCTGCCCACAGACCCCAACGCACACTGGAGGCTCCAAGTGACCAACACTTGACCAAGTCCACCTGGCTTCCGGCTCCCATGTCTCCCAGCCCACTCCACTCCACCTCCTTGGGCCTCAAGTGTCCTGGGATGACAGGAGTGAGGGCTGCAGGTGTCACCGGGCCAAGGCTTGGTCAGCTCCTGACTTGGGCAGGAGAGCACCCGGGGGATTCTGGGAAGGCAGCCCCCAAAAGCAGGAGGACTTCAATCATAGGGGGCAGGGAAAGTCCGGCCTGCCCCTGGGGGAAGCCAAGTTTGCAGAAAACACAGGAGCTTCGGAAGGTGGCTTTCCAGGGACGCTGCTTCTGCCTCAGGCATGTATGAGAGGACCCTGCAGACGTGCTCACTCCACCCCGAGTCACCTGAGCCCATGGAGCAACGCCTTCCAAGACCTTGGCTCAAACATGGCTCTGCAGAAGCCCCACTCAGCACTGGCTTAAATAAAGTGGCTGGAAATCTCCAATCGCAGACTGGCACTTTGGGCTCACGCTCATGCCCGAGGACCCTGATTCTACCAGCAGCAAAAACCAAACCCAGCCCGAAGACGCCAAACACACGGACACCACCATCACCACTTTTGGCAGAGATGACTGACAAACCAAGAAGACAATCTCAGATCTTTTCTCCTCTCCCAAACTGGTCAGCCCCAAACCCACTCTGACTCTGGCAGCCCACCCCTCCTGGGCTCCGGGGTGCTGGCCACGGAGAGCACCACCCCTTCTGGACCAGGCAGTGCAGGGGGCCCAGGCCAAAGGAGCCCTGGCCAGGCTTTCCTGGGTGCCTGAGTCTAACCAGGCAGAGGAGAAGGGAGCCCTGGCGAGGCCTGGGAGGGAAACAGAGAGGAAGGGACAAAGCAAGGCTGCCTGAGAGGAAGGGCTCACGGGGAAGGGACCATCAGCCCTTGGGGTGGAGACACAGACCCCTGCCCTGACTGCCACAGGCCTCCAGTCCTGCTGCTCCGGACCTATCTGCTATGGGCCAAGGAAGGTGGGCACTGCTCCCAATGAGGGCCAACCCCAGTGCTGGCCACTGCTTGTTTGGGGGCGAGGTCACGAGAGTGAGCTTATGGCAGGTCACCTCACCTGTGACCCGAGCCAAGACCCTTTGCCGGGAGGCACTGCAGAGCACACAACACGCGTGTGGATAAATCACAAGATGTGAGCCCGCTGACAATCATCTCCACTCCAGGGTGCTCCCCACTACGCCCACGTGCAGTGTCAGGGTCGGGCTGGCCTTGCAGACCTGGATCCAGACTGGAGTGTGGGAATGTGCCGAGATGAAGGGCTTGTAGGTCCCGTCCTCCGGGGTTTGGAGAGAGCCTCATTATGAGTGAGGCATCTGGGGCTTAGGGAGGGCCAGGCAATTGCTCCAGTGTCTGCAACACAAGCTGGTGAATCCTGACCCAGTTCCGGCCCCCTCAGTCCCAGGCAGGCCCTCTCCAGGGAGCTGAGCCCCAGCCCCTGTGTGCACCTCCACCCCAGGCCCAGCTGGGTTTTTCACGCAGCCCTTTCCTAACACTCCCAGAATTCTGCACCCCAAGGCACCTTCCCTGGGAAGGTCCCAGTTCAAGACTCAGAAATGCCTTCCAGGTCGACCTGGGGCCGGGAGAAGGATCACACACAGACAGGCCTAGGGAGGACCTGACCTGCTCCCCATCTCCATCCCCAACTTGGAGGGGCAGGGTCCAGGGGAGTGGGTGGGACTCCAAGAACCCACATGTGGGAAGATGGTTTTGGGATTCCAGGGTGCTCCTGGCAGGAAACAAGGCAGCAAGCCCTTGGTGCTGCGGCTGGGAGGGGTCTGCAGAGGGCACTGGGTCCAGTCCCCCTCCAGGCAGAACTCTCCCCACGCCTTCCGAGAGTCAGCCTCAAGCAAGAAGCCCCAGGGAAGGCCTTTCCAGGGACAGGGGAATGGGACAAGTCCAGGCCCCCAGGGGCAGCCCGGTTCCACCCCCAGAGGTGGGCGGGGCAGGCATCCCAGGGCACAGGGCAGGGCCAGGATCTCCTGGGTCAGCTCAGGGGCCATGACCCTCCTTGCTGGGGCGCCAGCTATCACTGCCCTTAACCACACCCCTGGCAGAAGGCAAACCCAACGCAGCAGTGGCTCCGAGGCAAGTGCTGGCCCTCCCCAGCCCACCCTCCCTGGGATCACACACTTCTGCCTGCCGTGAAGAGCCGGGGCCACAGGCCCCCCACTGGTAACAGAGCCCCGGGCCTTCAAGATGTACTGGGCCGAGGACAGACACCTGCTGGCAGGGGATCCTCCTCCCCGCAAGGAGACAGCAAACACCTGGCGGCCTCCAGCCTTGGCAGGAAGGAGGGGAAATGTCAGCCAGGGTCTCACCAACGGGCTGGACGGCAGCTCCCCAAACCTGCCATCTGGTGCTGGGAGGCTCCAAGCGGGCAGGGGGCCAAATCAGAAGGGGCAGTCACACAGGTGCAGACAGGTCAAGTAGGGGACACTGAGGGCTCCTAGGGCACTGGGCGCCATGTCCTCCCCTGCTGGGCCGAGTCCACAGGGCAGTGCCAGGACTACCTTGGGTCTGGAACCCATCAGTGAAGAGACGTCAGTGCCGCAGGTTCGAATCTTCCATACGTCATCCAAATTTTATCAAGACAAATGTGTTCAAGTCTTCACTAGGAAAGTGCAAAAGATGTACAAATCAATGAAATCTCTTCTAAGAAGTCGTCTGGAAAAGGTGGCGAGGGGACACGTCCGGCGTGGTTGTGGGGGCAACGCTGTGTGGAAGAACACTTGAATTATGATGAGGTGGCACTTCTGGGCTCTGGCGCAGCCGAGCTGGGCCTCGTCCTCCATGTGATGGCATTACTAGGTTTCCCTTTTTGTCCCAAGGTGGCGCTGGCTCCTAAAAAGGCGGCAGCTTTTCTCTCCCATGTGGGTCGGGCAGGTGGCCCGGCAGGCGTGGCTGCAAAAGGCAAATCGGTGGGTTAAGCAGGTGGGTGGTTATAGGGGGCATCAGGGTGGCACCCAACAGCCTGTAGCTGCTTCTCTGCCTATCACAACCAACTATGATCAGGGGGCCCCCCAGCCACGACCTCCCAGCCACAGGCTGCCGGGCCAGGCCATGAGCTACACCCAGAGTGCCGAGAGCACCCAGGAAGCAGCAGCGGGCAGGGGCAGCCAGCCAGGAAGCCCCTCCGGAGCCTCCACCAGCAAAACACAGTTTCCACAGGGACGGACGCAGCGTAGTGGAGGCTGGTGGCCCCAGAGAAGACCAGAATGAACTGGCAGTTTCTCTGAAATAAGCCCCCTTTCCTGGCCAATAGCCCCCACAAAACCCTCAGCCACCCTCCTGGTCCTGGGCAGGGAGTGAGGGTGTAAGACAAGATGTGATGTCCGCCACCAGCAGGACAGCAGGGGCAGGACAGGGCTCCAGGCGGGGGCAGCAGTCTCTGACTTCCTCCAGGAACACGTGTGCAAATGAGAACACACGTGCACACACAGGAGCTCACCCAAGTCCATCGACCCTTTCATGTCCTGCCACCCCAGCCTCCCAGTGGACAGACATGCTGGCCACAAGGTGGTCCCAGGGCCAAGGGGGCAAGGTAGAGGGGCTCCAGGCAGATGGGTGGCTCTCAAAGCCGCCGGAGGCAGTAAAAGCTCCAGGACTTAGGGACGGGAGTCAAGTGCAGGGGCAGGGCTGACTGTGGCCAGGCCTGGTTTGCCAGCAATGGGGTGGCGGGGAGGAACAGCAGCACCCAGCAGCCCTCACCTCAGCTGGAAATGAGCGCTGCAACACAGGGAAGTCTCGGGGACGGCTAGATATCTGTCAAAAAAAAAGGAGACCTGGGCTTGCCTGGCGTCGGCAGCAGCAGGCAGGCCGGGCCCGGCGGGCACCCGTGTGCATGCTGCCCGGAGCGGACGGGCACCTACCGGTCACATAGGGCCCCAGGGGCATCTGGTTGTAGTTGACAATCCCTCCCGGTCCAGGGCCCCGGAAGTTGGGCCCAAAGTTGTTGCTGTACATCTGGGAGGAGCCGAAAGCGCCCTGGAGGCAAGGACTCAGCTTCACAGGTGGTCTCAGGCCCCCCACCCAGCCTCCACCCAGGGGCATGCCAGGGGGCTCGGGCCGGGGCACACAGGCCGAGCCTGACCTGCTGGATGGTGGGGTCCCCGGCGCGGTTGGTCAGGCGGCTCAGGATGCTGCGCTCCGACATCTGCAGCCGGGCGGCCACCGGGGGGATGCGGGATAGCATGGATGGCAGCCGGGTCACGTCGGCCTTCATGTCGCTCAGCAGCTCCTCCAGCTGGTTCAGGACTGTGGTGGGAGGTGAAGGGATGGTAGGATGGAGGATGGAGGGGTGGAGGGATGGAGAAGTGGAAGGATGGAGGGATGGAGGGATGGAGGGGTGGAGGGATGGAGGAGTGGAGGGATGGAGGGGTGGAGGGATGGAGGGGTGGAGGGGTGGAGGGATGGAGGGGTGGAGGGATAGAGGGGTGGAAAGATGCAGGGATGATGGAGGGATGATGGAGGGAACATGGAGGAATGGAAAGAAGATGGAGGGATGGAGGGATGATGGAGAGATGGAAGGATGATGGAGAGATGGAAGGATGATGGAGGGATGGAGGGGTGGAAGGATGGACGAATGGAGGGGTGGAAGGGTGGAGGCATGAAGGGATAATGGAGGGATAATGGAGGGATGGAGGGAAGATGGAGGGATGGAGGGATGATGGAGGAATGGAGGGATGGAAGGATGGAGGGGTGGAAGGATGAGGGATGGAGGGATCATATAGGGATAATGGAGGGAAGATGGAGGGATGGAGGGATCATATAGGGATAATGGAGGGAAGATGGAGGGATGATGGAGGGATGGAGGGATAATGAAGGGATGATGGAGAGATGGAGGAATGATGGTCGATGGAGGGGTGGAGAGATGGAGGAATGATGAAAGGATGGAGGGATGATGGAAGGATGGAGGGATAATGAAGGAATGATGGATAGATGGAGGGATGATGGAGGGATGGAGGGATGGAGGGATGGAAGGATGGAGAGGTGGAAGGATGAGGGATGGAGGGATCATGTAGGGATAATGGAGGGAAGATGGAAGGATGGAGGGATGATGGATGGAGGGATAATGAAGGGATGATGGAGAGATGGAGGGATGATGGTGGAAGGGTGGAGATGGAGGGATGATGAAAGGATGATGGAGGGATGATGGAGGGATGGAGGGATGACGAAGGGATGATGGATAGATGGAGGGATGGAGGGGTGGAGAGATGGAGGGATGGAGGGATGGAGGGGTGGAGAGATGGAGGGATGGAGGGATGAAGGGATGATGGAGAGATAAAGGGATGTAGGGATGATGAAGCGATGATGGAGGGATGACGGGATGATGGAAGAATGAAGGGATGATGGAGGGATAATAGAGGGATGGAGGGATGATGGATGATGGAGAGATGGAGGGATGATGGATGATGGAGAGATGGAGGGATGATGGAGGGATGGAGGGATGATGGAGGGATGGAGGGATGATGGAGAGATGGAGAGATGATGGAGGGATGGAGGGATGATGGAGGCATGGAGGGGTGGAAGGATGGAGAGATGGAGGGATAATGGAGGGAAGATGGAGGGATGGGATGATGGAGGGATGATGGAGAGATGGGATGGAGGGATGAAAGGATGGTGGAGGGATGGGTGATGGAGGGGTGAAGGGATGGAGGGATGATGGAGAGATGGAGGGATGATGGAGGGATGGAGGGATGATGGAGGCATGGAGGGGTGGAAGGATGGAGAGATGGAGGGATAATGGAGGGAAGATGGAGGGATGGAGGGAAGATGGAGGGATGGGATGATGGAGGGATGATGGAGAGATGGGATGGAGGGATGAAAGGATGGTGGAGGGATGGGTGATGGAGGGGTGAAGGGATGGAGGGATGATGGAGAGATGGACGGATGATGGAGGGATGATGGAGGGATGGTGGAGACATGGAGGTATAAAGGGATGATGAAGGGATGGAGGAATGATGGAGGAGTGGAAGGATGGAGGGATGATGGAGGGTTGGAGGGGTGGAGAGATGAAGGGATGATGGAGAGATGGAGGGATGGAGGGGTGGAAGGATGGAGGGATGGAGAGATGATAGAAGGATGATGGAGGGATGGAGCAATGATGGAGAGATGATGGAGGGAAGATGGAGAGATGGAGTGATGAAGGGATGAAGGTATGATGAAGGGATAATGGAGGGATGGAGGAATGGAAGGATGGCGGGATGATGGAGGGATGGAGGGGTGGAGAGATGGAGAGATGGAAGGATGGAGAGATGGGGGTATGGGGGTGGAAGGATGGAGGGATAATGGAAGGATGATGGAGGGATGGAGACATGATGGAGATGATGAAAGGATGATGGAGAGATGGAGGGATAAAGGGATGGAGGTATGATGAGGGGATAATGGAGGGATGCAGGGGTGGAAGGATGGAGGGATGAGGGATGACGGAGGGATGAGGGATGGGGGAGTGGAAGGATGGAGGGGTGGAAGGATGGAGGAATGGAGGAATGATGAAGGGATGGAGGGATGATGAAGAGATGGAGGGATGGACAGATGGAGGCATGTAGGAATTATGGAGGGATGGAAGGATGGAGATGTGGAAGGATGGAGGGATGAGGGATGATGGAGGGATGAGGGATGATGGAGGGATGAGGGATTGAGGGGGTGAAAGAACAGAGGGATGGAGGGATGGAAGGGTGGAAGGACGGAGGCATGGAGGGACGATGGAGGGGTGGAAGGATGGAGGCATGGAGGGATGGTGGAGGGATGGAGGGATGAAGGGCTGTGCCAGGAGAGGCAGCCTGAGAGCTGGGGCTTATTTACAAGGGTGTATGACTGCACTCGCCCAGAACCCAGCACCAGGGGGTGCTCTGCACCAGGCCCTCCCAAGCTGCAGGCAGCGCTGCCAAGTGGGGACACAGCAGGAGCTTCCAAAGAACTCCTCCCAGGAGCCTCTCTGGGCTGGGCAGGGGCCCCCGGGCTGCAGACGAGCCAGCCAGAAGCGCTGCCCAACACTGGGCTTCCCTCCTAAGAGTCCTCAGGGAGACCTGCAGCCCTAGGCCTTGCTGGGCACAGGATCGGAGTACACCAGCGAGGGCTGCAGGGCACGGGGATGCGTCCAGCAACTCTCACCACAGGGCCACCCCCTCCCCCAACCAGCCGGGAGCCCCGAGGGCCGAAGTGTGCCCTGTGACCACAGGCAGAGATGTGCAGCCAGCATCAAGGATCTGAATCGTGGGAGATCTTGGGCAAACTACTTCCCCTTCCCGCACAGGGCCAATGAGAAGGCTCCAGGGTGATGGGTATTGCCCGGGCTAAAGACACAATGCATTTAAGGCATGCTGTCAGGACTCAGAAGCCTTTACAGTTTCGTGGTTTTCTGTGTCACTAGCACGGGCCGGGGCCTGCACAGAGCAGGCTTGAGAAACAGGCTGGAGAAGCAAGCAGCCTCAGTTTCCCTGCAGGGGAGATAAGGGGTCTGATGACAGGACTGTTCCATCTTGGCCCAGAAGTCCACCGCCCTCTGGGCTGACATCTGTCCCCGGCCCCTACCCCATCAGTGCCCTCATCTACAGCCAAGAGCGCTCGCTGGGCAGGAGGAAGGTGGGAGGGCCGCACTGCGGGGGGCAGGGCTTGCTCACCCTTGTGCAGGACGGCATTGGCAGGCTTGTTCCCAGCAAGGGACTCCTTGGACAGGTGCTGGTGGCTCTCGGCGAGGCACTCCACTTCAGCCAGGCGGGCGTTGAGGGCCATGGCGGGGTGGTTGGGGTCCTGGGTCATGTTCAGGTACGCGGCCCTCCGGAGCTGCTCCTCAATGACCAACGCCTGCTCCAGCAGCTGGGGGTGGGGGGCAGCGTCGGCCCAGCCCCTCCCCCTGAACGGCTACCCTCCGTGCTCCACCAGTGCCCACCCCAGGCCAAGGCTCCCAGCAGAAAGGAGGGAAAGAGGACATGCTGCCATCTGCTGCCCACCCTGGCCTGGCGGTGGCCAACCCTTGGAGCTGTCACCAAGCTGTGTTCTCTGTACCCCATCACCCCAAGGCGGCAGATACTCCCCAGTGGGGCCAGGGCCAGAGCAAGGATCCACCACTGTTAGTTGATGGACGTACTGATGCTTTGTGGCAGCGTGACCCAGGTACGTGGGGAGGGGTTGCTGCTCTCTAATTCCTTTGCCTTTGGGAGGGCCCTCCTGACACCCGTCCCTCCCCGCCCCCTGCAGCCCTGGCCCTTCAGAAGACTGACCTTAAACCTGCGGGCCAAGAACTTGTTCTTCATCTCCAGGTAGTTGCCCTTGTGGACCTCAGACTTAAAGGGCTCGTTCAGGATCATGTACCTCGGGTCATTCTGGATGTCCTGCCAGCGGGCGTAGCCGTGCCTGGGTGGGGCACCGTTAAGGGCAAACCTGGCCATTAGAAGAGGCGGGGCCGTAGGGGGAGGCAGCTCAGGGAGGGGGAGGGGCCAGCCCGGGGGTCGGCATCCTGGCTGTACGTTCTCAGGCAAGTCCTTAAGCCCGGCTGCACGAGGAACATATTGATGACACAACAGTGACAGTATCAGCAGACACTGACAGGTGCCCTGGGTGCACCAGACACAGCCCCGGGGCTTCAGAAGGTTAACTCTTCACCCCAACAACCTGGGGTGCATACGTTTAAGTCCTGCCCCCAGCACCTGTGAATGGGAACCTTCTTCAGAAATAGGGTATTTGCAGATGTAATTGAGTTAAGAAAGGGTCATACTGGATTAGGATGGGCCCTAAATCCAATGACTGGTATGCTTATAAGAGGGAAATTTGGGGCCAGGCATGGTGGCTCACGCCTGTAATCCCAGCATTTTGGGAGGCCAAGGCGGGCAGATCACTTGAGGCCAGGAGCTTGAGACCAGCCTGGCCAACATGGCGAAACCCTGTCTCTACTAAAATTACAAAAACTAGCTGGGAGTGGTGGTGCACGCCTATAGTCCCAGCTACTCAGGAGGCTGAGGCAGAAGAATCACTTGAACCCAGGAGGCAGAGGTTGCAGTGAGCTGAGATCGCACCACTGCACTCCAGCCTAGGCCACAGAGCAAGACTCCACCTCAAAAAAAAAAAAAAGAAAAAGAAAAAGGCTGGGTGCGGTGGCTCACGCCTGTAATCTCAGCACTTTGGGAGGCCAAGGTGAGTGGATCACTTGAGGTCAGGAGTTCAAGACCAGCGTGGCCAACATGGTGAAACCCTGTCTCTACTAAAAATACAAAAATTAGCCAGGTGTGGTGGGGCACGCCTGTAATCCTAGCTACTTGGGAGGCTGAGGCAGGAGAATCGCTTGAACCCGGGAGGCAGCAGTTGCAGTGAGCCGAGATCAAGCTGCTACACTCCAGCCTGGGTGACAGAGTGAAACTCTATCTCAAAAAAAAAAAAAAAAAGAGAGAGAGCAATGTGGACCCAGACAGAGACACACAAGGAAGAAGCCGTGATGACAGCGGCGGGGAGCAGGCGAAGCAGCAATGCCAAGGATTTCTAGGCACTGCCAGAAGCCAGGAAGATTGAGGAAGAGCGAGGAAGGCTTCCCCCGGAACCCTCAGAGGGCTCTCCCCGAGGTCCGCGGAGGAACAGACAAGTGCCTGCCCAGCCCGGCCTGGCCAAGGATACGTCACGATGCCCGCCAGCAGCCAGTAGTCATGGCGCCGGTGCCAGATGTCGTAGATTTTCCCCGAGGATACAGCAGCCCGCTCCTCGTTCTGCCACAGTGTGTGCAACTCTGGGAAACAAGCCAAGGTGAGCAGGATGAGAAGGGCCCCAGCTTTCACACACACGCAGGCTTGGAGAGCCGCTCCCTCCCTACTTGCCACTGCCTCCACCCCCAGAGGTCCAGTGTTCCAGTGTTGCTAAGAAAGGTTATACAATGGACTTCTATCAACCAGTCACACTCTAGTATAAAGTTAACCACTGGTCTAGACTCCTGGGACCCACAGTCAGGAAGCCTCAGCTCTCTGCTCAACCCCCAACCCCAATACCTGTGAAGCCCCCGTCCGCGATGTTGAACATGAACTTGAATTTCCCCTTCTTGTCCTCCTTCTTCCCCTCGTCATCTTCCTCTTTGTCACCATTTTGCTGTGTTTCAATGGGCTCCTTCTCCTCAGCCTTGGTATCATCTGCCGGGGACAGATCACATTCATTCATCCAAAGAGCAGTGCCCAGGGGCCTCTCTCTGCCAAGCACAGGGGACCCAGGAGGCAAGTAGAAAATATCCCCTTGTCCTGAGGAGGCTCGCTGCCCAGAAGGGTCTTAAACAAGCCAACAGCCTCTCTCTCCGTCCTGGACAGGGAGGCTTAGCTCCAGGCCGTAGTGCTCCTCCCCCACCACATCAGGACCATCCAGGAGGAGGACAGGAGAGCGCTGTGAAAAGCACAGCTCAAGTTCAAAGACAGAGCTGCCTGAGGGGGCTGATCTGAGGACAACTGTTCCAGAACATTCCAGGGCCTAGAGGTATGCAAAGCTTCCAGCTGAGCCCCAAATCCCCCAGGCCAGGCTCTATGACCAGCTCTCCTCTCTCTCAGCGGCAAGGGCACAGCAGGGCTCAGGAGAGAGGAGGGGAGAGTCTGTCCCCGGCATTGGCTGTGAGGGGCTGGTGAATCCAGGCTCCCACTTGCCAGCTCCAATCAGGCCTGGGACCAAGGGGACAGCGCCTGGGAGACTGTGGGAGGCTGAACAGGGTCCAGAGGGCACCCTCAAGGGACCACGGGGCACAGGTAGAAACACAGAAGAGCCCCAGACCTGGCCTGAGTTCAGAACCGTCCCCTCTGCTGTGGATCAAGCTCAGTTCCAGCTTGTCCAGGATCTTCTCCTTCTCAGGAAGCACCTCCTCTGCAAGAAAAAGAGGGTTCACGGCGTGGGGTGGGGTCCCAGAAAACAGAGAGGACTCTGGGCTGGTGGCTTTCCACCCACAGAACCCTATCTATCAATACGTTCCGCAGAGTCCAACAGGTGCCACCAAAAAGAGCTCTCCTCGGCCGGGTGCACTGGCCCATGGTGTAATGCCAGTATTTTGGGAGGCCGAGGCAGGAGGATCACTTCAGACCAGGAGTTCAAGACCAGTCTGGCAACATAGTGAGATCTCGTCTCTACAAAAAATACAACAAATTAGCTGGGCTTGGCGCCATGCACCTGTGGTCCAGCTATTCAGGAAGCTGAGGTGGGAGGGTCGCCTGAGCCTAGGAGATCAAGATTCCCATGAACCGAGATGGTGCCACTGCACTCCGGCCTGGGTGACAGAACAAGACGCTGTTTCAAAAAAAAACACACACAGAAGATGACTTCCCAAGAAGAGAAGGAAATCACCAGGTGCCAGAAAGGAAGGGGAAACTGAA
This sequence comes from Symphalangus syndactylus, assembly GCF_028878055.3. Lineage (NCBI taxonomy): Eukaryota > Metazoa > Chordata > Mammalia > Primates > Hylobatidae > Symphalangus > Symphalangus syndactylus. The sequence continues at coordinate 30,790,891 of NC_072444.2, read as the reverse complement.
GGTGAGGAAGCAGGAGCTGGTGTCCAGGGGCCCCAGGTTGGGGTGATGAGACACCAGGAAGAGGCCTGGAGAGCTTGGAACCTGGGGCTGTGTCTCAGCACCCAGGCAGGACAGGGGTGGCCTCAAGCCCAAAAGAGAAGAGAACTGGAATGATGCCAACACCCTCCAACACTGTGGTCTCTGAAGGAAAGTTCTCACCACTGGCCACGGGAGTGAGAAGGCCTGTCTCCACCACGGGATCAAGGAAAAGAAGGTCTCCAGTGAGGAACCCACATCCAAGGCCTTGTCCTCGTGGGTGTGGGATCTGAACTGGACCACCCGAGGCAGAGACAGCATCATAAAGCTGCTCCCAGAGGGAGACCGCCCATGAAACCTCCCAGCCTGAGCCTCCAGAAACAAAAGGGGAGGGCCATTCCCACTCCCCAGAGGACACGGAGCTCCTGCAGATAAAAGTCACAATCCGGGCTGAGTGCGGTGGCTCACGCCTGTAATCCTAGCATTTTGGGAGGCCGAGGCCAGCGGATCACAAGGTCAGGAGTTCGAGACCAGCCTGACCAATATGGTGAAACCCTGTCTCTACCAAAAATATTTTTAAAAAATTAGCCAGGTGTGGCGGCACGTGCCTGTAATCCTAGCTACTCGGGAGGCTGAGGCAGGAGAATCACTTGAACTTGGGAGGTGGAGGTTGCAGAGAGCCAAGATCACGCCACTGCACTCCAGCCTGGGTGACAGGGTGAGACTCTGTCTCAAAAAAAAAAAAAAAAAAAAAAAAAAATCACAATCCCTGATGAGGATGCACCCAATCTAAACCCAGAAAACAATGATCCCCACCAGCCGACGCACAGGAAGCAGACAAGCACCAGGGGGTAACAGGACAATGTCAAAGACTCTCAAACAGGGGTGTCCAATCTTTTGGCTTCCCTGGGCCACACTGGAAGAAGAACTGTCTTGGGCCACACATAAAATACACTAAACACTGACGACAGCTGATGAGCTTATATATATATACACATATACACACACACACACACACACACACACACATATATCTCTCACAAAAAAAATCTCACAATGTTTTAAGAAAGTTTATGAACTCGTGTTGGGCCACATTCAAAGCCATCCTGGGCCACATTTGGCCCACGGACCACACAGGTTGAAAAAGTTTGCTCTAAAATAAATATGTCTAGGGTGACCAAAGACAGAGAAAAAAGAAAAAGAAGGAAGAGAATCCACAGGGAAAGAATAAGACTCCCTCAAAACTAGAAAAAAAAACATAAAATTTCTAGAAATGTGGGTGGATCACTTGAGGTCAGGAGTCTGAGACCAGCCTGACCAACATGGTGAAATCCTGTCTCTACTAAAAATACAAAAATTAGCCAGGTGTGATGGCAGGTGCCTGTAATCCCAGCTACTCAGGAGGCTGAGGCAGGAGAATCAGTTGAACCCACGACGCAGAGGCTACAGTGAGCCGAGATTGCACCACTGCACTCCAGCCTGGGCAACAGAGCGAGACTCCATCTCAAAAAAAAAAAAAAAAAAAAGGGCCAGGCGTGGTGGCTCACGCCTGTAATCCCAACACTTTGGGAGGCCGAGGCAGGCAGATCACGAGGTCAGGAGATTGAGACCATCCTGGCTAACACAGTGAAACCCTGTCTCTACTAAAAATACAAAAAATTAGCCGGGCTTCATTAGCCGGGTGTGGTGGCGGGCGCCTGTAGTCCCAGCTACTTGGGAGGCTGAGGCAGGAGAGAGACTGTCTCAAAAAAAAAAAAAGGAAAGGAAATACACAATCATTAACATTTTAATTGCAGAATTCTAACATGTGCTCCAAGACTTTCAGCCCTTGGTGTCCACGCCCTGCAAAATCCCCTGGAAGGTGAAGAGGATGAACTCGACTGCCCAGAGCAGGTTCCGTTTTGCAGCACGGGTGACCTTAAAACAGGGAGATGACCTGAGTAAGCCTAACCTGACCACACGAGCCCTTTTCTCTGGCCGGTCACAGAAAAGGAAGTCAAAGATGGGAAGCACGGGAGGGTTTCTGTCCACCACTGCTGGCTTGAAGACAGATGAGGCTACATGGCAGGAATGTGGTGGCTTCCAGGTGCTGAAAATGGACCCAGCTGACAGCCAGCAAGGAAATGGGACCTCAGTCCTCCAGCCTCAAGGAACTGAATTCTGCCAACAACAAGGAGTGGGCATGGATGTGGACTTTTCCCCAGAGCCTCCAGATGAGAACTCAACCTAGTCGATACTTTGATGTCCTGAACCTTGTGATATCCTGAGCAGAACACCCAGCTACACCACGCCAGGCGTCAGACCCACACAACTGTGAGCTCATGGTGAGTGCTGTTTTTAGCCACTACGTTTGCAGTAATTTGTGACACAGCCATGCAAAATAACACAAATGGGAAGGTTTTAAAAAACAGCTGTGCAAAGAAAATATACATGGAAGCTGGATCTGAGGATTACTCAAAAAGCCTGGCAGAGAAATAGATAACAAAAAAGAAGCAAAAGATATGAAAACTTATCAGCCCCCATCTTTTGCTAACCTTGTACTCTGCTTTCTTCTTCATAGCATTTGGAGTCTGTGGTTGAACAACACGTATTTCTGTTTATTGTGGATTGCCTGTGTTCTCCAGTGGAATACAAACTCCACGGAATGAAGCTTTCAGCTGTTTTGGTTCATTGCTTGTGTCCTCAGTGCCTGGGACAGCATCTGACACTCAGCAGGCTCAAAACATATATATATGCATGTGTATGTGTATATATATATATATATATATATATATACATATACACGCATGTGTGTGTGTATATATATATGTTTGTTGGATGAATGAACCAATCAATGAATAACAGGAATTCCAGAACGACAAAAGAAACATAATGAGGGCAAAGAAAATATTCAAAGAGAGAATGACCGAGAATTTTCCCACAATTTATGCAGGACATAAATATTCAGCTTTAAGAATCACAGTGAGTCGCACACAAGATAAACAAAAACTTCACTTTAAAAACAAAACAAAAAATACCCTCCATTGTAGTGAAGCTACATATCACCAAAGACAAAGAGAATGTCTTAAAAGCAGTCTTTCAATGTGAGAAAAGACAGAAATGACAAATTTGCTACACGGGAGCAACAATTACACCAACAGCAGCCTTCTCAGCTTCTCAGCAGCCTTCTCAGCATAATGAATGCCAAATAAAAAAGGAAGAATATCTGCAAAGTGCTGAGGGAAGATCCCTATCCCATCTTCAATTGTACTAACTATTCAAGAGTAAAAGAAAAATAACAATGAGAGAATTTACCATTCCCAAAAAAATTGCTGAAAGCATCATTAAAGGTGTACTTTAGGAAGGACTTTGAATGAAGCAATGATGAACAAATAGGCAAACACAAACTGGTAAGAATGTGAAGAGATCTAAAAAAGGATTAAAAACTTAGAAATAAGCATAACAACAAATTTGGGAAAGTAAAAACAAACTGAACTAAAATACTGGGCAACAGCAACGTGGCAGATGAAAGGGAAGTGAGTTAGAGCTAAAGCTATCTAAAGTCCTCATATTACTCAGAGGGATACATGTTAAAAATGTAAGAGTACAGAATGAAATTGACTATAAACCTTCCAAATAAGTTGAGGGGGAAAAGAGGAGATATAAAGAAAATTTGATCAATCCAAGAGATGGCAGGAAAAGAGGAAAAAGGAGAAAAGAGAAGGGTAATATATAAAGTACAAAATAAGACAACAGAAATCCATCCACATATCTAGTTATTACAATAAATGTAAAGAGATTAAACTTTCCAGCTAAAAGATAGGGACCATATAATTAGATTTTAAATGATGAATCCCCTACACACTGTCTGCAAAAGATAGACCTAAAACATTACAAAGAGATTAAAAGTGAAGAAATGAAATATTTGTAAATCACATATCTGATGAGGAACATGAATCTATATAAAGAACTTATACAAGCCAGGCACAGTGGTACACGCCGGTGATCCTAGCTACTCAAAAGTCTAATACTGGAGAGTTACTTGGGCCCAGGACTTCAAAGCCCTCCTGGGCAACATAGTAAGACCCTGTCTCTAAAAGTATTGATTAATTAATTTAAAAAGAACTCTTACAATTCAATAATTTTTAAAAATCCAATTTTAAAATAGACGAAGGATCTGAAAAGACATTTCTTCAACAAATTATATAGAAATGAGCCATAATCGCATGAAAAAATATTCAACATCTTTATGCACAAAGGAAACTCAAATCAAAATGACAATGAGATACCACTTCTCACCCACCAGGGTGACTATAATCAAAAAGACAGATAATAACAGGTATTGGCAAGTATGTGAAGAAACTGGAACCCTCACATATGCTGGTAGGAATGTGAACTGATGCAATACACATGGAAAACAATTCAGCAGTTTCTCAAAATGGTACAGAGAATTACCATATGACCCAGCAATTCTACTCCTAGATATATACCCAAAAGAACTGAAAACCTATACCCACACAAAAAAATGCGTACACAAATGTGTACAGCAGCCAAAAAGTGGAAACAACTCAAATGTGTATCACTATGAATGGATAAACAAAACATAGTAGATCCATACAACGGAGTATTATTTGGGCATAAAAAGAAATGAAGTACTGCCTGTAATCCCAGCACTTTGGGAGGTCAAGGTGGGAGGATCGCTTGAGTCCAGGGGTTCAAGACAGCTGGGCAACATGGCAAAACCCCGTCTCTACAAAAAAAATACAAAAATTAGCCAGGCATGTCAGCATGTGCACCTGTAGTCCCAGCTACTTGGGAGGCTGAGGTGGAAAGATCGCTTGCACCCAGGGGGTCAAGGCTGTAGTAAGCCAAGATCATGCCACTGCACTCCAGCCTGGGTGATAGAGCAAGACCCTGTCTCAAAAAAAAAAAAAAAAAAAGGAATGAAGTACTAATGTATTCCACAACATAGATGAACTTTAAAAAACTATGCTAAGTGAAAGAAGCCAGACACAAAGGGCCAAAGTACTGTATTATTCCATTGGTATGAAATGTTCAGAATACGCCAATCCATAGGACAGAAGTGACTGCCAGGGGCTGGGAGGAAGAGGAAGAAATGGAGAGTGATTACCAATGGGTAAGAAGAATTTATTGTTGAAGTGATAAAATGTTCTGGAATTAGATAATGGTGATGGTTGTACAACTCTGGGTGTACGAAAAATAACGAACTGTATACTTCATTTTTTTTTTTTTTTTTGAGACAGAATTTCTATCTTGTCACCCAGGCTGGAGTGCAGTGGTGCCATCTCAGCTCACTGCAAACTCTGCCTCCTGGGTTCAAGCAATTCTCCTGCCTCAGCCTCCTGAGTAGCTGGGATTACAGGTGCCCACCACCATGCCCGGCTAATTTTTGTATTTTTAGTAGAGACAGGGTTTCACCATGTTGGCCAGGCTGGTCTCAAACTCCTGACCTCAGGTGATCCACCCACCTCAGCCTCCCAAAGTTCTGGGATTACAGGTGTGAGCCACCGTGCCCGACCTGAATGGTATACTTTAAATGGCTCAACTGTATGATATGTTAATTATATCACCATAAAGCTGTTATATTTTAAAAAAGGAATAGAAAAAGGCATAACAAATACATACTAAACAAACGAAGAGCAACCCAAATCAGCAAAAACAAACTTTTTTTTTTTTTTTTTTTTTTTTTTTTTTTGAGACGGAGTCTCGCTCTGTCACCCAGGCAGGAGTGCAGTGGCGCAATCTCGGCTCACTGCAAGCTCCGCCTCCCGGGTTCACGCCATTCTCCCGCCTCAGCCTCTCCGAGTAGCTGGGACTACAGGCGCCAGCCACCGCACCCGGCTAATTTTTTGTATTTTTAGTAGAGACGGGGTTTCACCGTGGTCTCGATCTCCTGACCTCGTGATCCGCCCGCCTCGGCCTCCCAAAGTGCTGGGATTACAAGCGTGAGCCACCACGCCCGGCCTTTTTTTTTTTTTTTTTGAGACGGAGTCTCGCTCTGTCTCCCAGGCTGGAGTGCAGTAGTGTGACCTCAGCCTCCCAAGTACCTAGGACTACAGGCGCTTGCCACCATGCCCAGCTAATTTTTTTGTATTTTTAGTAGAGACGGGTTTCACCATGTTCAACAGGATAGTCTTGAACTCCTCACTTTGTGATCTGCCCGCCTCGGCCTCCCAAAGTGCTGGGATTACTGGCATGAGCCACCGCACCCGGCCCAAAAATAAACTTTTAAGCAAAAAGTTTAAAGAGGGATAAGAGGGTTATTACACAATAACTAGAAGCACACTTCACAAGAAAAATATTAAAAACCTGAACAAATATGCACCTGACAACCCAGTCTCAAATGATATGAAGCAAAATCTGGCATTATAAGAAGAAAGAGATTAATCCATAATCATAATGAGAGATTTTAACACAAGTCTCTCAGAAACTGACTGATCAAAGCAAACCAAATACTAGTAAAGATACTAAAAACTTGAACAACATAATTAGCATGCATTATCTGCTGATCTAATGCATATATATATATATATAATATATGAATTTTTTTTTTTTCTGAAATTGAGTTGCGCTCTGTCACCCAGGCTCGAATACAGTGGCACGATCTCCACTCGCTGCAACCTCTGCCTCCCAGGTTCAAGCAATTCTCCTGCCTCAGTCTCCTGAGTAGCTGAGACTACAGGTGCACACCACCACACCCAACTAATTTTTGTATTTTTAATAGAGACTGGGTTTCGCCATGTTGGCCAGGCTGGTCTCGAACTCCTGACCTCAGGTGATCCACCTGCCTCAGCCTCCCAAAGTGCTGGGATTACAGGTGTGAGCCACCATGCCCGGCCCTAATGCATATAGTTAGAACCTTAAATCCAGCAATTAGGGAACAGACATTTTTTTCAAGCACACATAAGGCATTTACAAAATCTGACCGTATCAGGCCAGAGAGCAGGTTTCAATAACCTCATATAGACTCATGTTTTCAGACCACAATGCAGTTGAGTCAGAAATCACTAATAAAAAAGTAGCCCAATCACCCCCAATCTCTGTATGGTAAGAAAAGTTAAAGACCAATAGGCGAGGTGGCTCACGCCTGCAATCCCAACACTGTGGGAGGCCAAGGTGGGTGGATCACTTGAGGTCAGGAGGTCGAGACCAGCTCAGCCAACAGTCTCTACAGGTGCAGTGGCTCACACCTGTAATCCCAGCACTTTGCAAGGCCAAGGCAGGCAGATCACGAGGTCAAGAGATTGAGACCAGCCTGGCCAACATGGCGAAACCCAGTCTCTATTAAAAATACAAAAATTAGTTGGGTGTGGTGGCGTGCACCTGTAGTACCAGGATCAAGAGATCGAGACCATCCTGACCAACATGATGAAGTCTCGTCTCTACTAAAATTACAAAAATTAGCTGGGTATGGTGGTGCATGCCTGTAGTCCCAGCTACTGGGGAGACTGAGGCACAAGAATCACTTGAACCCGGGAGGCGGAGGTTGCAGTGATCCGAGATCGTACCTCTGCATTCCAGCCTGGGTGACACAGCGAAACCCTTTCTCCAAAAAAAAAAAAAAAAGTTAAAGTCCATTAAGTCCATGTATAGAGGCCTGAGCTCCTGGCCTCCCCTCACCAGGGGACCTGCAGAGGGTTGGAGTCTATCTCTCTGCCAGGGAGAAATGAGCGGAAGTACAGCCACCTGCCCTTCTCTGAACCCAGGCCTGCTGAGGCCAGACATGGCACTGGGGTGGGCGGCCTGCAAGAAGCCCCAACCTCTCGGCAGCTGCTCCGGGGAGGGTGGGGCCTTCTCCGTCTCCTCTGGCCGCTCCTCTCGGGCTCTCTCCTTGCTGGCTGGGCTCTCGTGCTTGTCCTCACCCTCCACTCTATCCAAGGAAGCTGGAAGGGCCTGCAGAGGAGAAGCCAGGAGAACTGCAGGGCCTGGGGCCTCACCAGGAACAGAGGGCGGGGAACATGCGCTGGGCTGGGAACCCAGTCTCCTGGGTCCCATCGCTTGCTCCCAGCCTGCTCCCCCTGATTCGGAGCCCCGAAAAGGGAGCCAGGAAGCCTGGGTTCCACCTCGCTGTGCAGGGCCTGAGAAGGTCCCCAGACCCAACCTCCACCCCACACACACCACAAGCCCAGACGCCAGCAAGTTCCACACCTGGACTTCCAGGGGCTGCCTTGGCTTCTGTGCCCCCAGGTCTTTCTCATCCATGTAGCCCAGCTGGGCTTCCATTTTGTCTGAAAGATTAAGGGAAAGAGCTGAGACAGGTGGGCTCAGATGGGAAGGAGTAGGGCAGGGAGTGGGGTGGCAGAGAGGAGAGGTGGGGCTTGGCCTTCAGGAGGCTCCATTGCAGCCAAGCACCTCCAGGAGAGACAGGCAGGATCCCCGACTAAGTCAGAGAGGCCAGGCCAGGCCTATGACTCAGCAGTACTTGCAGGGCCTTGACCCAGTGAGACCAACGCGAGGGGCTGTCAGGACGGGGCTGCGCACAGCCGTGGCTGCTCATCTGGAGGCAGGGAAGTGAGGCAGATGGAGGCCCAGATTAGGAGCCACGACGCCTGGTCTGGTCCCAGGTTTCGGGCTGGCTGGCTGGCTGTGTGCCTCTGGACAGGGTGTGAGTTTCCTCCCTGCCAAGTCAGCCGCCAACACACTGCAAAGTGCTAGTCACTTACACGGCTCTGAGAAGCCCCAGGAGGTGGGCACAGCCGGGCAAGCGGAGGCTCACGGAGGTTAGGTGACTTCCCCAAGGTTAGACAGAGTTCAGGCCAAAGCCAAGAAGCAAACCAAGATGTGTCCACCTCCAAGGGCTCCCTTGTGCTTGGAGGTGCAGCTTCTCAGCGCCTGGCCTCACCCATCACCAGGGGATAGCTATGCCCGCCCCAGGCCTGTGAGTCCCAACTGACAGACCAAGTATTTAACAGGTATTTGCTTCACCCAAATAAATAACCTAGATCACCAAAGTGACATGGGCACAAATGACCCAATTAAGTGTGCAAAGAATCTGAAAAGACATTTCTACAAGTCTACAAATAGCCAATACACACACGAAACAACACTCAACGTCCTTGGCATCAGGGAAATGCCAATCAGAAACACAGTGAGACACCACCTCACACTCCCAGGACAGCTAGAACCATGAAGGCAGAGAACAATTACTGCTGAAGACGTGGAGAACCTGGGACTCTCACACAATACTAGCAGGAATGTAAAATGGTACAGCTACTTTGGAAAACAGTCTAGCAGGTTCTCAAAAGGGAAAACAGGGTTATCACATGGCCCAGAAATTCCATTCCTAGATATCTGCCCAAAAGAACTGAAAACGTGTGTCCACACAAAAACGTAAAACACAGCAGCATTATTCACAGTAGCCAAAAAGTAGAAACAATCCAAAATCTATCGACAGTGCAATGGATAAGCAAAATGCGGTAAATCCATACAAGAAAATGTTATTGGCCAGGCGCAGTGGTTCACGCCTATAATCCCAGCACGTTGGGAAGCCAAGGAGGGTGGATCACCTGAGGTCAGGAGTTCAAGACCAGCCTGGCCAACATGGCGAAACCCCGTCTCCACTAAAAATACAAAAATCAGCCGGGTGTGGTGTGAGGCACCTGTAATCCCAGCTACTCGGGAAGCTGAGGCAGGATCGCTTGAACCTGGAAGGCGGAGGTTGCAGTGAGCCGAGATCACACCATCGCACTCCAGCCTGGGCAACAAGAGCGAAACTCTGTCTCAAAAAAAAAAAAAAAAAAAGAAAGAAAGAAAAAAAGAAAAGAAAACATTATCAGCCATAAGGCAGAATGACTGAAGCACTGATACACGCTACAATGTGGATGAACCTGGAACCCCAGGCTGAGCGACAGAAGCCAGACACAAAGGGCCACGCACTGTGTGGTGCCATATACATGAAATATTCAGCAATGCGAAATCCAGAGACAGGAAGCAGGTTAGTGGCTGCCCAGGCCTGGGGTTGGGGGATAGGGAGTGGCTGCTAATGGGTACAGGGTTTCTTTTTCAGGGGGAATGAAAATATTCCAGCCTTGGGCAGTGGTGATGGTTGTACATCCTATGAATATACTAGAAATCACTGAATAGTACTTTTTTTTTTTTTTTTTGAGATGGAGTCTTGCTCTGTCCCCCCAGGCTGAAGTGCAGTGGTGTGATCTTGGCTCACTGCAACCTCCGCTTCCCGGGTTCAAGCGATTCTCCTGCCTCAGCCTCCTGAGCAGTTGGGATTACAGGCACGCGCCACCACGCCCAGCTAATCTTTTGTATTTTTAGTAGAGATGGGGTTTCACCATGTTGGCCAGGTTGGTCTCAAACTCCTGAGCTCAGGTGATCCTCCTGCCTCAGCCTCCTAAAGTGCTAGGATTACACGTGTGAGCCACTGCACCCAGCCAGTTTTTTAAGAGTGAATTTTGCAGTATGTATATAAATTATATCTCATAACTGTCATTAAAATGAAAAACTCTCTGTAGAGTGACATTTCAGCAAACAGAGGCTTTGGGGGAAGGAGAGGCCGTCTTCTGTGGGATGTGGGTTAGACTAGGGTTTTCTGTGACCTTGCCACTTTCCATGACCCCGGTGCCCTCCCCGGCCCACCCAGCCCACAGACCTGGCAAGCCCGGCGGGGCTGGCAGGAGATGGGCAGGGCTGGCGGGCACTGGTGTGTTGGGGTCCGAGGAGATCACCTCGCCCGGCTTCTTGCCCTCGGGCCCCTCAGGGATCAAGTCTGGGGTGCTGTACTTCCCGTTGACATGCTCAAACTCCTGAACCTGGGGTGGTGGGAGGGAAGGTGGGAGGGAAAAAGGGAGGGCAGTGGTGGCAGCTCAGCCCTAAGGGCCTCAGGGCACCCAAGGGGGCTGAAGGTGTCACAGGCTTGGGGTAGCTGCTGCCTCTGCCCAAGGCTAGCCAAGCCAGGCCCCTCCTGACCACAAGCTCCCCTGCCCACCCTCCCACCCCCTGTGTGTCCTCCAACTGTACGTAACCCACCATCCTGGCCTCCACCCCACAGGCCCCTCACCCAGAAAGGCTTTCCAGGTCAGTCCCTCTGGCCTGACTCGGACCCTGGGCAGCTGTGTGGCCTGAGCCAGGCGCTTGTTCTCTGACCACTGACCCGCAAGGGACAGCACCAGGAGCCCAGGCAGCCACCAGGAAGGGCCCTACAGAGAGTTACTCACCCACCTTCTTCCTAACTAGTGACATGACCCCGATGCGGGTCAGCACGTGCTGCCTGGAGAGGCCCTCCCGGGGCACGCCGTCTGCGAAGGTCTCTGCACCATCCGCCCCCGGCTCACACAGGTGCCGCATGAAGAGGGACACATAGGCTCTGGGGTGGGGGGGACTGGGGCTCAGGGAGTGGGGGGCCGGCAAGAACCCTCTGAGAGGGCTGGCAGGACCCCAGGGGAACTCCTGGCTGATCTTCAACCATCGCCCACCTCCCAGTCAGGCCTGGGCCAGGCCAGGAAAAGGACAGAGAGGGCCTCCCTGGCGAGGGGACCTCCTAGGACAGCCCTGGCCCTGGGTGACCGGGATCTTCCTTGCTGCCATAACACCAGCTGGTTTGGGCAGGGGCGGATGGTCAGTGTTTGCAAATCAGCCCGGCCCGGCACCAGGACTCCAGCCACCCAAAGTCCAAGTGGCAGTGAACTTTCCAGACAGCCTCATCCTGGCAGGAGCAGATGCTGCCGTCTGTGGGGCTCACCCGCAGGATCCTGCCCTACTCAGGGGCAGGTGGTCACACCCTGGGCCACCACCTAGCCCCTTTACCTAAACTCCTTCTCGCTCTTCCCTCGAAGGTCCCGCACCAGCCAATGGGAGTTGAAGGCGTCCTGGGGGGGCATGCCCCAGCGCATGATGGCGTTCAGAAAGGCCTTCCGCTGTCGGGCGTTGAAGCCCAGCACCTGGGCGAGTGGAGTGCGGGAGTATGAGCCCAGGGCAGAGACGGGGTGGGGGCGGAGGATTCTGGGATGCGGGAAGAAAAGCATGGGAGGAGGAGAAGGCAGGAAGGGGGCACAGAGAAGGCAGCGGCCTCCGCCTGGGGCAGGACCCTGACGGCAAAGACCAGACCAAGTTCTGTCCCAGCCCCGCCTCTATGTGGCATGAGACCCCAGGCAGTCCCCCAGCCCTCCTCCATACCCCAGGGGCAGCAGGAAGCGGGGGCAGAAAGAGATGCGGGAACAGACAGGCCCCACCTCGATGTTGCCACCAACTCGGGCGAGAAGTGGGGGCAGTGGCTTGTCCCTGTCACTTTTCAGCTGCCTCCGGGATTGTCGTCGTCCACCTGGGGAGCAGCCCGCCACAGCTCCTCAGGTGGGAGCCCAGAGATTCCTGACCCCCCTCTTCTGAACCCCAAGGACAGCGGGACCCCAGACCAGCCCCGCTCCTGCTGCCATCAGCTCCCCTGACATGGCCTCAGCAGTAGTCCAGACCACTAACACTGAGACTCACTCTGCCCTTCCGGCCTCTCTTCAAAGTCCTCATCCTCATCCTCAGAGCCAATGGAATATTCTGACTGGTTATCAGAGAGATCATCCTGCCACTCTGCAGGGGGCCAGACAGAGGGGCACGGAGTGAGCTGTACAAGCAAAGCCCACCCTCAAGTTCAAGCACGCCCAGAGCCATGCCGAGCCCCTGCACCCCAGCTCCGTAAAAAAGCAGTGACAATGACAATGGCCCACATACTTCCTGTGGGCTCATTTAGTAATCCCAACACCACCACATTATACACCAAGGGTACTATGTGTACCCACACATTACACATACTGTTCTGTGCGCAAGGGGCTTACCCAAGACCACATCACGAGCAATGGTGAAGTCACTGAACTGATGCCACACCTTGTTCCCCCAAACACCCAGCACCTCTGCACCTGCCCCCAGTCCCCTTTCCTCCAAAAAGCTGCCTCCCAGCTCCAACCAGCGCCGCCCAGCATTCCTGGCCCATACCTCCCAGGGGGGGTCCTGCACAGGGATGCCCCGACAGAATCCTGCCCCACCTTCCACCTCTGGGTATGGGACACCTGGCACACTCGCCCAGTTCTACCAGCCCGCACCTCCCGGGAGTTCTGCACAGGGATGCCCTGACAGAATCCTGTCCCACCCTCTGCCTCTGGGTGAAGGGCACCGGTCCGTCCCTCCCGGCACGCACCCTGGTCCTCCTGGGAGGCGTCGTTGTAGTTGACCTGCTTGCGGATGCGCTTGCCCTTGCCCAGGTTGCGGGCCAGGTCCTCCTGCTGCTGCTCGTAGTGGTGCCGCAGCAGCTTCTCCCAGTAGTCGGGGTCCACGTTCTCCTCCTGCTTGATGATTTCCCGCTCCACCTCCTCCTGGGGACGCAGGCACCACGGGCTCCATGGGTGGGGCCATCTCTGCCCTCCCAGAAGCCTCAGGCTGCCTCCACCTGACCTGCCCTTTGCCCCCTCAGGGCGCAAGGATTAATGGGATGGCCTGCCTACTCCAGGAAGCCTTCTCTGATCACCCCGGCCCTAGCTAGCCTTTCTCTCCCTGCCCCTATCCAGTCAATCATTTACTTATTCATCCATCCATTCACAAAGCAAGTATTTCCTGGCCTAGTGCCAAGCACTGGGGTACTGAGTTGAATAAGCTCCCCCGTGCCTGCCCTCAGGAGGCTCCTGGTTTCAGAGGAAAAGGTCATGAACTCACCGGGTCTGCACGGAGGGTGGGGAGCAGAGGAGGAAAGGGAAAGGCCTCCAGGAGAGACCCACAAGTTGCTCCTCGGGGACAGCTGGGGTTTGCCCGGTGGAGAAGGGAGAAAAGTGTGGGGTGGACCAGGCGTGGTGGCTCATTCCTTAATCCCAGAACTTTGGGAGGCTGAAGCAGGTGGATCACCTGAGGTCAGGAGTTCAAGACCAGCCTGGCCAACATGGCAAAGTCCCATCTCTACTAAAAATACAAAGATTAGACAGGCGTGGTGGTGCATGCCAGTAATCCCAGCTACTTGGGAGCCGAGGCATGAGAATCACTTAAACCTGGGAGGCGTTTAATCACTTATACCTAGGAGGCGTTAATCACTTAAACCTGGGAGGCGTTGGTTGCAGTGAGCCGATACTGCGCCACTGCACTCCAGCCGGGGCGACAGAGCGAGACTCCATTTCAAGAAAAAAAAAAGTGTGGGGCGTTCTGGAACGTTGGCGGTCCAGCTGCAGGGCCGAGATGCAGGCCCTGAGGAAGGGGTGGGAGGGCGCAGCCGGGTAGGGACTGAAACCAGACCCCGGGCACAGGGCTCTGTGCAACGGGGTGGCAGATCAGCTTGCACTTCAGAGAGTGGGGAAGCTGGACTGGAGCCGGGATGACGCCACGGAGCAGGCGGCTGATGTGTGCAAGAGCAGTGGCCGGCCCATGTGGCTGTACTGGCCTCAGCACTGCCTCCGTTCCTTCCCTGACTGTTGTGTCTAGTCCTGAGCCCGCGGGTGGGGAGACAGGGCCGCGGCGCGGAGGCCGCAGCACGTGGTTGGAGGGCGGAGCACACGCTGGAGGGCGGAGCACACGCTGGAGTGCGGGGGTCACAGCAGGGAGGGCGGGGCTGCGGCTGGAGGGCGGGGTCACAGCAGGGAGGGCGGGGCTGCGGCTGGCGGGCGGGGTCACAGCTTGGAGGGCTGGCTGCGGCGGGAGGGCGGGGTCACCGTGTAAGGCGTGGGCCCAGTGGAGAGCGGGGCTGCGGATGGAGGGCGGGCCGAAGACCTTACCACGCCGTCCTCCTCGCGCACCACGTACTGCGCCACCTTGAAGGAACTCAGGTACTCGTTCATGTTCTGTAGCTCCGTGTCGTCTGTAGCGTCCTGGTTCCGGTCCAGCAGCTTAGAGATGGCCGCATCGTCATAGTGGATCACACTGCTGTCCTCCACGTCCTTGTTGTCACCTGGGGAGCAGACAAATGCAGTGTGAGGACAAAGACTGCCCCGGTCCAGCCCCGGGGACCCAGGAACAGACTCCCAACAATGGCCCTTCTCACCCCCACCAGAGGCTGCAGCTGAGAGGCATGGTGACCAGACAGACGAAATTGCACTGTAACAGCCCCACTCGCCGCCCACCCGGCAGTCCCAGGACGCCCAAGTGAGGGCGGGTCAGGGAACCCCTCCTCTGCAGGAGCAGCCACCTGGTCGGAGGAGGAGCTGAGGCTGGGCTGGGTTGGCCCCTACCTGGCGGGGTGCTACCGTGCTTCTTCTTTGCACTGGCGGCCAAGTTCCCCCCTTTGGAGGACTGGACATCAGGGATGGGTGTGACCGGCCTCTGGCCCTGAGACATCATGCCTGTCAGACAGAGGAGGAGAGTATTGGTGCAGGACCACAGAGGGCTGCAGGGTTGGCGGGCAGTGCCCAGAGACACCACCCTGGGCTGTCCTAGCCAGGAGACACAGGTGGGGGGTGCAGAAGAGAGGCTGTCTTGGAGCAGGCAGGGACCCCAGCAAGCCCTGGATGGGTGTCTCAGCGGGGCCACCCCAGTCCCCTGCCACGCTCCCTCGGAACAGAGGCCAACCCTCCACGTCGTCCTTGAAGAGCTCCTCCGTGCCGAACTTGAGGATGTCGTCCAGCTCCTGCTTGGTCATGGACCCCGACTTGGAGCCGAGGCCGGGCCGCACCACCAGGTGGGTGAGCATCATCTTGCGCTTGGCCACCTGCGTGATGCGCTCCTCCACTGAGGCCCGAGTCACGAAGCGGTAGATCATCACCTTCTTGTTCTGGCCGATGCGGTGGGCACGGCTGAAGGCCTGGGGAGACGTGCACCTCAGCACCCGTGGCTCACCCAGGGCTCCAGGCAATGGAGGGGATCACACCCATGAGCTCAAGAGCATGGAATGGGCTGCATGACTGTGTAGGGAAAGGCATGTGGTGCGTGCACCGCTGCAGCTGGGCTCCCTCCCTGACTGCGGAGCCTCCCACAAGCCTGGGTGCCAGGCTGGGTTTGGAGTGGAAAAGCTTCCAGCCATTGGAAGCAGGCAGGACTGCAGGTGTGCAAGAGTGTGTGAAGGATGACACAGCCAGTGTGCTGGGTGTAACTGAAGCCACACAGAGCTTCATGGGGGCCATGGGGAGGTAGGAGGCTGCATTTCCCTGTGAGCAAACCACTAATGGGACCACAAGACCATGTGCTGGAGACGCACAGCCACCTTCTGAGGGCAGCAAAGAGCTGAATCTTCCCAGTATAATACAAGGAAGTGCCTGAGACTGTGCAGCCCTGTATGAGGTGACCTGGGTGTGGCCGTGTATATCTGTGTGTGTGCATGGGCGCACACAGATGTGAATGAGACATCAATTTGTATGTGTTCCTCTACATTTGTAAGCGTTCAATGTGTGTGTCCCAGCGCCTGAGAGGGGTGGCCGGGGACACTAGGGTGGCTCTATTCCCATAGCCCCTGCCCCCACAGCCCTTCCATCCTTCCTTATCAGCCCCATCTGCCCCTTGCACTATCTCATCCTCCCCCCCACCTCCAATAGGTCCCACTCTCTGCTCCCCACCCCCTTCAAAATGGGTGCCCCTCTGGGTCCCAGGGCTCCCTCTTCTGCCTCCCTCCATGGCCTTGGTCCTGAGGATAATGGGAAAGACCAGATCAGTGGCCACTACAAACTGCTGTGCGCCCTGAGACACTTCCCCTGCCCTCTCCAAGCCTGTTTCCTCCTCTGGACAAGGACGGAGCTGAGGGATGGGGGCCAAGCTTCCACTTACTCCCAGGGCCCCTCTTGGGGCTGAGACTCCATGGGGGAGGGAGGCCCACAGCACCAGGGTAGGTGAGGGGGTGATGGCAAGAAGGGCATGAAGGACAGAACCTGCCTGAGGCCCGGGATGAGAGGCCCCCTGGGAGGGTGGTGGGTGGCAGCGGCACAGACCTGGATGTCATTGTGCGGGTTCCAGTCCGAGTCGTAGATGATGACAGTGTCCGCCGTGGCCAGGTTGATGCCCAGGCCGCCTGCCCGGGTTGAGAGGAGGAAGCAGAACTGCTGGGCCCCAGGGGCTAAAAAAGAGAGGCCAGCAGATGGGGGTGTTTGGGGGGGGTACACCTTGGGCGGGGAGAGGGGCATGGCAGAAAGGAGGGGGGAGAGAACAGAGGGAAGGAACTGCAGCAACAGGTCCCTGGCAGAGGACAAAGCCGGAGACCCCATCAGAGACGGGTGGCCACAGCTGCACTCAGGGGAGCCAGAGGAGGCCTGCCCAAGCCCACTTAGCCCCCAGCGTGCTCTGAGCCCTGGCCCAGTGGGAGGGCACTGGAACGAGGAGGTCAATTTTCAAACCCCAGATGAGCAAAAAACAAAGTGCAAGCCACCAGCAAGTACAAGCAGAGCCCTAGAGAGCTCAGAGTCCTTCATGTCCCTGCAGCTTCCCACCCCTGGCTTCCCTTAGCCCACCGATGCTGCCAGGGCAGCCCGGGAAAACTCAGGGGCACAGCTCCGGGACCTGGGGTCCCACCCCACTGGGCAACCCTGTCACAGGATGGCTGGTTCTCAGCCTCTCAGGGCCCTTCAGTGACCCGGGACTGACCACGGCCCCCCCTGGAGCTGCAAACAGGCCCCTGGCACACCTAGGGCTTCAGCCACTCCTGCTTCCACATGTGGCTGGGCCACATCTAGACCCTGAAACTCTGAACTTGCTATTCCTCCTGGCTCTCTGGCACGACTGTGCGAGAGGAATCACTGCTTTGGGCATTTGGAGAGCGTGGCCCCAGCCCCTTTCTAAGGGCTGACGCCCCAGGCAAACAAAGCTTGTTACTATTTGCTGCAACCTTGCTACTGAAGCTTGCAGCCGACTGCTTGCCACTCCAGAAGTTTCTTTTGCTACAGGAGGAACTCCACCCTCGCCTCTCCTTCCCAGGCAGGGAAGGCCAAGCATGGGTGACTCTGGGGGAAGAACCTGATCATGTGTGGCCCAGCCCTTTCACTCTCTCCTGCCTCTGGAAGTGGCCCCAGGTAGCACGTGCATCTCTGTACCTCCTGCCACCATTCACCATACGGCAGGCTCTGTCCAACACCACCTGTAACTGGGGCTTACCTGGCATCAATATTAGAGGCCCCCATCTGCATTTCTCATTGTCTAACTCCATTCCCAACAGCTGTTATCTACTGGGCCCCTCAGAACTCCGATTCCATGGGAGGAATCCTTTTAACATTGGAAACTCGGGGGAAGCTGCCGCGACCTCGGACTGGCCTGCTGTCTTTAGCTGTTTGTGGGGCTGCTCATCACAACACCAGCTGGGTGACCTGGCTAAGAACCAGGCCTGGGAGAAGAGGCCAAAAAGGAGTCTCAATCAGAACCCTTGGGCAGGATGGGGGTACCATTGAATCTGTCGATCGCCTCCTGTCGGAGGCCCCCTGTGATGCCACCATCGATCCGCTCATACTTGTAGCCTTCGTATTCCAGGAAGTCCTCCAGGAGGTCCAGCATCTTGGTCATCTGCAGGGGAGACAGGCATGTGAGGAACTGCCAAGGAGCAAGGGGCCCCATGGGCCATGGGCAGGGACCCCGCCACAGCCCGGAGAGAGAGCCGCCTGCTAGGTGGGGGACAGCTGGGACCCAGGCAGGCCCAATGCAGGACTCTGAGGAAGAACAAAGCTTCCAACCTCACCCCTTGGAGCCAAGCCATCCTCCTGCCCAGCCCCACAGCCACTTGCCTAAATCAGGGCTCTGACATGAGCCTCCCTTGTTCCCACCACACAGAATTAAGTTCCATCTCCCTGCCCTGTATTCAAGGCTCAGCAGGACGAGTGCTGCTTCACAGCCCCCAGCCATTCCAAACTACCTGACTCTTCCTGGAATACCCACCCCCTTACTGCCTAGGGAACACAAACATCACCTCTGTGATGTCTTCCCTTATTTCACTCCTCCCCATAAGAAAGGCAGTCCCTTCGCTCCCATGACCCTGTATAATTCCCTTCATTCTCGAGAGAGAGTTTAGCTGGATATAAAACTATCAGCACACATTTTCCCTCAGTGCATTGGAGATTTTGCCATGGTCTCTGCCACCTGTTGTTGTTAAGAAGTCTGAGAACGATCTGGTGGCCCTTATTTTGTAGGTACTAGGTCTAAAGTACCTAGAGGTTCTAAAGTGTCTAAGGGTTCATTTATTTGTATTTATCTTGCTTGGTACTCCAGAATGCACTCCAGATCTGAGACCTCACATTTCTCTCCAGGTCTGCAAACGCTCAACAACTCCAACTTCTTCACCATTTTTTCTATTTCTTCTGCAACTCCAATTGGATGATTGTTGGAGCATCTCAAGGTGTCTTCCATGTTCTCTGTTTTATCTTTGTCTCTGTACACCGCATTCTGGGAAAATGCCTCAGCACCAGATTCCAATTCATCAATGTTCTCTTCAACAGTGTTCAGAATCTGTCCAGTCTGTTGAAATGTTTTATCTCAATTTCATGCATGTTTCTATCCAATTGTTCCTGTTTCAGTTCTTCCTGCTTTTGCTTAATTTCTTCTTTATTTTAGGGTGTCAATTACTAAACACATCTATGTAAAGTCTTTTCAGGCTATCCTATTCTTCTGTCTCTCTCTCTTAAGAGACAGGGTCTTGCTCTGTCACTCAGACTGGAAGGAAGTGACAAGATCACAGCTCACTGCAACCCTGAACTCCTGGGCTCAGGCAATCCTCCTGCCTCAACCTCCCAAGTCACTGAGATTACAGGGTGAGCCACTGCACCCAGCCCCTATTTTCTTATTTGGATTCTGTTTATTGCTTTGCAGGATGTCTCAGCATTCACTTTTGTACAGGTTTGGAATTGGGGTTCATAGGCTCATTTTGGGCAGGAGGGCCCCGTCTCTGTCGCTTGCCCTGCGTGCACATTTCTGGAAGCTATGTGGTTCCCATTACTTGGTATCTCAAGGCCTCTGACCAGACTTGCGTTTCGTGTTGGTACCGAGGTACTGAGGGGATGTGGATCCATCTCCACTCCAGCCTACTCCTTGGCTCAGCCCCTGGTCTCAAACTTGTCCTGCTTTCCAGTATTCTTCGGGCTGAAGCAGCCCAGCAGGGTGACCTGGGGCTGCAGGCAGCGGACGCTGCTTTCAGTTGATGTTCATGCACAAGGAGCCATAGCCCAGACTCTGGGTTTGAGCAAGGGGCCTGGCTCAGTCGGCCCACGAGAGGAGCATTTTTAGCCCCATGACCCTGTAGGATCATCACTGTGGCCTCCAACACAGAGCTGACCACAGGGTTGGGTACCCGTCCCTTGAGCTGTCTCCCACAGTAGACTGAGCAGCTTGAGGACAGGGACTAGATCACTGGTCCCTGCACCCATGTGCCAGCACAGAGCCTGACTATGACAGACGCAAACAAAGGGATGGAGGAAGAAATGAACACACCTGAGCCGGCGGCCCTGCCTCCAAGCCAAAAAGCCAGGTGCCAGTGGCCCCTCAGGGCCTATTGGAGAGAGGGGCTCCTCCCAACCACACCCCAGGGCCCTACCTTAATGAGAAGCCAGGCTGCAGGGGAGAGGGCCAGGGCAGGGAAGGAGGGGCTATCCTACCAGCCTGGACATGCAGACCAGAAGGGCAGGTGCGGGGAGATGCTGCTCTTTATGGAAAATGTGTTCTGAGCTCCTCAGCTGCATCATGCCAGGGCACAAGGGAGTGACCCCTGACACACAGTCACATGACCCACATTGGAACGGCACTGGGCCCTGAGGGGTGCCAACAAGTCTGCGCCCCCAAGCATCAGGGCAGGATGCTGTCTGTGGGGTGTGGAGCCGGGGCGGGGGTGAGCAGGGGCAGCGCACCTGGGAGAAGATGAGCACGCGGTGCCCCTCATCCCGCAGTTTCTTCAGCATCTTCTGTAGCAGCATGAGCTTCCCTGAAGACTTGACCAGGGAGCTTCCATCGTAGGAGCCATTGGGCAAGACAGGGGCCTCCTGCAGACACAGCAGGAGGTGGGGCATTGGTGGGCTCCCCTCTCCTCTCTGACTCCGGACCAAAGGGGCCGCAGGGAACAGACAAGTGCTGAGCAATGGGGTGATGGCCTGTCTGCCCGCTGAACATGAGACCCACACCCGAGCCAGGCCAGACTCCACAGTGCGGGGTAGACCGTGGGTCCCATGGCCCTGGCTCCAGGCCCCCTGTTCCCAGGCAAGGCTCACAGCCACACCAGCCCTACCACAGCAGTGGGTTCCACGGTAAGTTCCCCAGCACCTACCAGAGTGGCCACAGGCAACCTTCCATGATGGCCAGGGAAACCTACCATGGCAGCCACAGAAATCGCCACGATGGCCAGGGGAACCTATCACAGCGGCCACAGGGACCTGCCATGGCGGCCACAGGCACCTACCACAGCGGTCATGGAGAAGCTGCCATGATGGCTGGGGAAACCTACCACGGCAGCCACAGGGAAGAGGTAGGGGTGGTTGCAGCACTTTTTCAGGTCCATCATGATGTTGAGCAGCGATACTTGGTTCCCGCCCCCCTTGGAGTTCAGCGCCTCAAAGTTCCGTGTGAGGATGAACTTGTAGTACTTCCTGCAGCAGGGCACGAGGAAAGGCAGGCTGGGTCAGACCCGCCTCCGTGAGGGCTCTCTCTGCTCTGCAGCGGGGCTGGAAGCTGGTGGCCAAGCACCCATTTACAGAGACCCAAGGGACCCCCAAGAGGTGAAGCCACCAGCCTGGAGTCCCCCTGCAAGTGACTGGGGGACACTGCTAGCACTCAAGTGACCCAAACTCTGGTTACTAAAACCTAAGAAGAGGCCCCACGAAGAAAGTGTATGCAAAGCATGAGCCCAGGCCTCAGTGAGGCTGAAGAGCCCTCCACCCATCTGGGAAGCGACCCAGGAGACCAGCCCAGGGGAAAGGGCGAGCACAGGTTGCTCCGGAGCCAGCCCACCACTCACTTCTGCATCTGGCTCAGCTCCACCCGGACGATGAGCTCGGTCTTGGCTGGCATGTTCTTGAACACATCAGCCTTGAGCCGCCTGAGCATGTGCGGCCCCAGCAGGTCATGCAGCTTCTTGATCTGGTCTTCCTTGGAGATGTCAGCAAACTCCTCCAGGAAGCCCTCCAGGTTGCTGCAACAAAAAGCTGGGATAACAGCCAGGAGCAGAGGACGGGGCAGGGGAGGCAGGGTGCAGAGCGCATAGCCCATGTAGGCCGGCTGGCTGGTGAACCAGGGAGCCCTGGCATTGCCCTGGGTATCGTCTCAATTTCTAAGCCTGTGTCGCCTCCACACATCACGGCCCTCTTTTCCTCAGCCACACTGGACACCTTCCCATCCTCAAAACCGTCCTGGACAGGAGCTCTCTATTACCCAGAAAACAGATGAGGAAACTGAGTCTGATGAGTGCCCGAGTTGATACAGTCCAGCTGTGCCAAAACCTGCCCTCAAATCTACATCGCCTGGTGGCTCATGCCTCTAATCCCAACACTTTGGGAGGCCGAGACGGGCAGATCACCCGTCGGGAGTTCAAGACCAGCCTGGCCAATATGGTGAAACCCCAACTCTACTAAAGATATACAAAAATTAGCCAGGTGTGGTGACACATGCCTGTAATCCCAGCTACTCAGGAGGCTAAGGCAGGAGAATCGCTTGAACCCAGGAGGCGGAGGTTGCAGTGAACTGAGATCAAGCCACTGCACTCTGGCCTGGGTGACAGAGTAAGACTTTCTTTAAAAAAAAGAAAAAAAAAACTGCATCTCCTGATTCCAAAATCGACACTGTGCACCCTGAACCCTCCATTCTGAGCAGGCAAGTGGAGGCAGGTGAAGATGAGGAGGATGGGGCAGTAGGTTCCGGCCACCTGGGAGCTTGCCTCTGCCTCCACCACGGTTGCCCATGTGAGTCACTTGGGTCTCAGTGGAGGGAAAGGAACCTGCCAGGGGAGTGCAGGCAGGGACAGTAGTCCAGGAGGAGCCCCGGGTGGTCTAGAGCCGAGCTAAGGAAAAGTCGTGGTATTAGCAGCAGTTGATATTTACCAAACATTCCCGTGTGCCCACGCCACCCACCCCAACACCCTGCTCCTGCAGGAGGTCAAAGTGGGGACATCGCTAACGCTCCCATTTTACTGATGAGGAAGCAACGGCCGAGCAGGTCTCACAGCCAGGATGGGCTATTGATCCATCTTCACTGGGGCCACCCAGCCCCACCACCACCTCCCTGGCCGGATCTAGGTGACTCACTTGAACCTCTCTGGAGTCAGGAAGTTGAGGAGATGGAACAGCTCTTCCAGGTTGTTCTGAAGGGGGGTCCCTGTCAGCAGCAGCTTGTAATCAATCTTGTAGCTGTTTAAGACCCTAAAAAACTGAGGGGAGGAGACGGGGGCCTGTCAGGGGGCTCTAGGCGGCCCCTCGCCCCAGGCAGCTCTGGGGTCTGGCGGCCAGCGCCACCTACCTTGGACTGGTTGTTCTTGAGGCGGTGGGCCTCGTCTACCACCAGGCAGGCCCACTCGATGGAGCCCAGGATGGCCTGGTCGATGGTGATGAGCTCATAGGAGGTGAGCAGCACGTGGAATTTGATCTGCACTTCTTTCTGGAGAAAAGAGGGGCATTGGGGAGGAGACGGCTGGGAGCAGAGCGGATCACAGTCCCAGGAGATAAAGAGCCAAGAAGGAGGTGTGCACAGGAACCCACAAAGGCTCCACGGAGCCCTGGGCCGGCCAGCCTAGGACCAGAGGGGCAGATGCTGGCCACCAAGCAGAGGGGCATCCACTGAGGCTCAGAGCACAGCCCTAAGAGAGGGTGGTGTGGAGGAGAAGAAACGGCCTCCGCTCGTAACAGCTCCAGTGAGACAGGGTCTTACTCCCACCCCCAGCCTGGAGTGCAGTGGCACGATCACCACTCACTTGCAGCCTCCACCTCCCAGGCTCAAGCAATCCTCCCACCTTGGCCTCCCAAGTAGCTGGGACTACAGGCATGCATTACCACACCCAGCTAATTTTTGTATTTTTGTAGAGATAGGGTTTCACCATGTTGCCGAAGCTGGTCTTAAACTTCTGAACTCAAGTGAAACGCCCGCCTCAACCTCCCAAAGTGTTAGGATTACAGGCGTGAGCCACCGCGACCAGCCCCGGCTCTGGGCTTATTACTTTCTTTCCACTCTCACCTCATCCTAACAAAACATACGAGCTCAATTGTGTCCTTTATGCCCCACTCCCCCCAGGGTTATGTTTGTTTTTTGGAGACAGATCTCTCTATGTTAACTAGGCTGGCTTCAAACTCCCGGCCTCAAGCAATCCTCCTGCCTCAGTCTCCCAATGTACTGGGAATAAAGGAGTGAGCCACCGCACCTGGCCTTTTATCCCCATTTAAAGCTCATGAGGCCTCAGGATGGAGCACCCTCCCAGGTCCCCATGGCTAACAAATGGCAGAGTCAGCATACGAACAGAGAACGGGACCCTGCACTTGGGGTTTAATGCCCTGAGGTTGCTGATTTGAAATTATTAATCATTTTATTGTTTATTGTTGAATTTGTGTTTTGTAACAAATATCCCAGGGGACAGTGGAATGTGCGCTGGGGGCGTGGAGCCTCCCTGGGACAGGTTCTCATCCCCCTGCTCCCCTGCCCCTGCCTGGTGACCGCTGTCCCCCTACTCCCCCTGGTGGGGGCCTGGACCTGGGTGCTGGTGGGGAGGGGGAGCCAGGCACCCGGTCTATGCACCAAGTTCCAGGACAGGGCCTGGTGCCTGTGAGGGTGTGCACTCTGCCGGTGAGGATCCCCACACCTGAAGGAACACAACTTTAAAAAGCAAATTTAGGCCAGGCACAGCGGCTCCCGCCTATAATCCCTGCACTTTGGGAGGCTAAGGTGGAAGGATCACTTGAGGCTAGGAGTTGGAGACCAGCCTGGCCAACATAGCGAAACCCCGTCTCTACTAAAAAATACAAAAATCCGGATCACGAGGTCAGGAGATCGAGACCACGGTGAAACCCCGTCTCTACTAAAAATACAAAAAATTAGCCGGGCGTGGTGGCGGGCGCCTGTAGTCCCAGCTACTCGGAGAGGCTGAGGCAGGAGAATGGCATGAACCCGGGAGGCGGAGTTTGCAGTGAGCCGAGATCGCGCCACTGCACTCCAGCCTGGGTGACAGAGCGAGACTCCGTCCCAAAAAAAAAAAAAAAAAAAAAAATACAAAAATCAGCCAGGCGTGTTGGTGGACATCTGTAGTCCCAGCTACTCAGGAGGCTGAGGCAGGAGAATCACTTGAACCCAGGAGGCAGAGGTTGCAGTGAGCCGAGATCACACCACTGCACTCCAGCCTGGGTGACAGAGTGAGTCTCTGTCTCCAAAAAAAAAAAAAAAAGCAAATTTAAAACACCTTGGCATGTTGAGAAAGAGACCACAGAAGAAAGGAAAAAGCTGTTTTCCTGCGAGCCCTGCATTTTCATTTTGCACTGGGCCCCCCCCAGAGATGTAGGCCTGTCCTGTCCTGCACAAGCCTGCCTCTCCCAGCAGCCCACATGCCCGTGAGAGAGCAGAGAGGGCCAAGGATGCTTTGCCTGCACATGGCACCTGGGTTTGCACACAATCTTTTAGCCAAGCATCGGTCTCCTCGCCTATCTAGGTGAAGAATGCTATGAGAACTCAAAGAGCTAAGTCTGTTTCTCAAAAAATCAGAAATAGAATTACCATATGATCCGGCAGTTCCACTTCTGGGTGTATACCCAAAAGACGTGAAAGCAGGGACACAAAGGGTATTTGCACACCCATCCTCCTTCCCATCAGCGTTACTGACGATCACTAAAAGCCAGAAGCAGCCCAAGTGCCCATCAACAGATGAACAGATAAACAAAACGTGGTCTATCCATGTGATGGGGGTTCTCCAGCCTTGGAAGGAAATTCTGACCCGTACCACAACATGCATGAACCTCAAGGACATTCTGCTCAGTGAAATGAGCCAGTGACAAAAAGACAGATGTTTCCTGATTCTACTCATATGAAGTACCCAGAGTAATCAACCTTGTGGAGACAGACAGTAGACTGCTGGCTGCCAAGGGCTAGAGGTGGTGGGGATGTTCATGTTTAATGGGGACAGAGTTTCCATTTTGCAAGATGAAAAGAGTTCTGCAGATTGGTTGCATAACAATGTGAATGTACTTAACACTAATGAACTGGTTTTTTTGTTGTTGTTGTTGTTTTTGTTGTTGTTGTTTTGGCCTTTTTGAGATGGAGTTTAGCTCTTGTCATCCAGGCTAGAGTGCAATGGTGCTCACTGCAGCCTCCGCCTCCCAGGTTCAAGCAATTCTCCTGCCTCAGCCTCCTGAAGAGCTGGGATTACAGGTGCCCACCACCACGCCTGGCTAAT
Organism: Symphalangus syndactylus; assembly: GCF_028878055.3. NCBI lineage: Eukaryota > Metazoa > Chordata > Mammalia > Primates > Hylobatidae > Symphalangus > Symphalangus syndactylus. Next base: position 30,764,658 of record NC_072444.2, on the reverse strand, counting down.
TTTTGTATTTTTAGTAGAGATGAGGTTTCACCATGTTGGCCAGGCTGGTCTCAAACTCCTGACCTCAGGTGATCCACCCGCCTCGGCCTCCCAAAGTGCTGAGATCACAGGGGTGAGCCACCGCGCCCAGCTGTTTTGTTTTTATTTTTTTAAGAGACAAGAGTCTCACTATGTTGCCCAGGCAAGAGTGCAACAACTGTTCACAGACACAATCATGGCGCACTACAGCCTCGAACTCCTGGGCTCAGGCAATCCTCCTGCCTCAGCCTCCCAAGTAGCTAGGACTACAGGTGCACACCACCATGCCCAGCTGAACTGTACTCTTAAAAATGGTTAAGATGGTAAGTTTTACATTATGCATATTTTACCACAACTTTTAAGAATAAAATAATTGAATAGTAAATATAGTAGAAGAGCCAAATCAGCGAAGTGCCTGGCACACAGCAGGGTCCCAGCGTGGCTCAGGGGAGATTCTTTTGTGTCTGAGGATCCAGAGGCTCATCCATCTACAAAGTCACCTGTGGGATCATTGATTCATTCACTCATTCAACAGTTTCCGAGCATCTCTAAGAGCCACAGCTGCTAGGAAGCAGTGGTGGAGGCCAACATGAGGGACTTGGAGGGCCTGTGGGAGGATCTGCCAGCCCCCAAGGCTGTAGCACTGACATTTTCTAGGGGCCAACGGCTGCAAGTCCTCATTCCTCAATGTGGAGAGTGTTTAGAAATGCAGAGGCTCAGGCCGGGCGCGGTGGCTCACGCCTGTAATCCCAGCACTTTGGAAGGCCAAGGTGGGCGGATCACGAGGTCAGGAGATCGACACCATCCTGGCTAATACACTGAAACCCCGTCTCTACTAAAAATACAAAAAATTAGCCAGGCGTGGTGGCGGGCGCCTGTAGTCCCAGCTACTCAGGAGGCTGAGGCAGGAGAATGGCGTGAATCCAGGAGGTGGAGCTTGCAGTGAGCCGAGATCGCACCACTGCACTCCAGCCTGAGTGACAGAGCGAGTCTCCGTCTCAAAAAAAAAAAACGAAAGAAAAAGAAATGCAGAGACTGCACTTTAACAAGACCTCGTAGGGTTCACGGCACCATGAGACCTCATGCTTATAAACTCACTTGACTCTGTCGGGTGTGTCTGTTAACTCCATTTTGCTGAGAAAACACTGAGACCCAGAGAGGCCACGTGACTTGCCAGAAGTCACACAGCTGGTGCACTGCATTGAATAGTGTCCCCCTAACATTCATGTCCACCCAGAAGCTCTTTTGGAAATAGGGTCTTTGCAGATATAATTAGTTGTCCGGGCATGGTGGCTCAATGCCTATAATCCCCATGCTTTGGGAAGCTGAGGCAGGAGGATCACTTGAGTCAGAAGTACAAGACCAGCCTGAGCAACATACAGAGACTCCATCTCTACAAAAAATTAAAAACTTAGCTGGGTGTGGTGGTGTGTACCTGTAGTCCTAGCTCCTGGGAGGTCAAGGCTGCAGTGAGCTATGATCACATCACTGCACTCTAGCCTGGGTGACAGAGTGAGACCCTGTCTCAAAATAATAATAATAATAATAATAGGCTGAGCATGGTGGCTCACACCTGGAATCCTAACACTTTGGGAGGCCAAGGCAGGCAGATCGCCTGAACTTAGGAGTTCAAGACCAGCCTGGGCAACATGGTAAAACCCCGTCTCTACCAAAATACAAAAAATTCGCTGGGCACTGCGGCATGTGCCTGTAATCCCGGCGACTCTGGAGGCTGAGGCATGGGAATTGCTTGAACCAGGAGGCAGAGGTTACAGTAAGCTGAGATCGTGCCATACTGCACTCCAGCCTGGGCGACAGAGTGAGACTCCGTCTCAAAAAAAGAATAAAAACAGTAATAATAATAATAATTAGTTGGGGCCAGGCACAGTGGCTTACTCCTGTAATCCCAGCACTTTGGGAGGCTGAGAAGGGCAGATCACTTGAGGTCAGGAGCTCAAGACCAGCCTGGCCAACATGGTGAATGAAACCCGTCTCTACCAAAAAATACAAAATTAGCCGGCCATGATGGCGCACTCCTGGAGTCCCAGCTACTCATGAGGCTGAGGTGGGGGAACCACTTGAACCCAGGAGGGGGAGGTTGCAGTGAGTCGAGATCGCCCCACTGCACTCCAGCCTGGGCAATACAGTGTCTCAAAAAAATAAATAAATAAATAAATAAAATAAGTAGCTAAGACGAGATCATATTGGATTAGGGTGGGCCCTACATCCAGTGTGAATGATGTCTTTATAGGATGAGAAACAGACACAAAGGGGAAAACCCCATGTGCTAACAGAGGCAGAAACTGACGCGACAGCTGTAGGCCAGTGAACCCCTGCCGCCACCAGGAGGCTGGAAGGAGGAAGGAAGGGTTCTCCCCTAGAGCGTTCAGAGGCACATGGCCCTGCCCTCACCTTGATTTCCAACCTCCAGCCTCCAGAACTGTGACCGAACACATTTCTGCTGTTTGAAGCTACCCCATTTGTGACACTTTGTTACGGGAGCCCCAGAAAACTGACATGGCTGTAACTCAGCCTCTAGGACAAGCCCTTCAGAGCCTGCCGGCCTCAGTAGCCCTCCCAGGCTGAGGGACCCCAAAGGAGTGCGGGTCACCCGTGGTCCCTGAACTAGACCGGGGGCCTTCCTACCGTCCTTCCAAGGATAGCGAGCCCTCACCTTCATACGGAACACCTTCTTCCCACTCCGAATGGCGTTGTCCTCAAACGAAAACTCGTTCTCCCGAATCACCGAGCGGCTCTCCTTGTCCCCCGTGTAGGTGACCACATAGAAGTCGGGCGCCCACATCTCAAACTCGCGTTCCCAGTTGATGATGGTGGAGAGGGGTGCGCTAACAAGGTAGGGCCCTTTGGAGTGGCCCTGGAGAGAGAGGCCAATGCCGTGAGACCACCTGCCCTTGGCCAGGACCAGCCACCCCTCCTGGCCGCCTGCCCCGCCTGCCCACCTCTTTGTAGAGGGAGTAAAGGAACACGATGGTCTGCACCGTCTTGCCCAGACCCATCTCATCGGCCAGGATGGTGTCAGTGCCCTGGGCCCAAGAGAAGCGCAGCCAGTTGAGGCCCTCCAGCTGGTACGGGTGCAGTGTGCCGCCTGTGGAGTCGATGTACCACGGCTGCTTGTCGAACTTGACCGTGGGCTGCAGGGGAGGCAGCGGTTCAGACACGCCCCAGATCCTGGGCCACCAGAGTCCACACTACAGGCCTTTGCGCATGCAATTCCTTCTGCCTGGAACACTCTTCCCACTCCTGTCTGTCTTCCTAACTCTTCTCCAGTTCTTGGATGGAACACCTCTTCCTCTAGGAAGCCCTCCCTGACTCCTAGCCTGGCTGAAGTGCTCCCACAGTGTCCTCCCATGGCGGCCCTGTACTTCTCCTATCAGGGAAATTTCCCGACTGTTGAATTCTCTGACTTTGAGCCCAGGTTGTCATCACCACCTTGGTCCTGTTCACTGCCTCCTCTTGAGCACCATACAGTGCCTGGGACATGTGGTCACTTATTCACCATTTTTTGGATGAACAACAAAACGAACATCTATTTGGGGCATTTGCAATGCCCGCAATAACTGGCTCCTCCACTTGATCCAGACATTTACTTTTTTTTTTTTTTTTTTTTTTGAGACAGAGTCTCTGTTGCCCAGGCTGGAGTGCAGTGGCACGATCATGGCTCACTGCAGCCTCAATTTCCTGGGCTCAAGGGATTCTCCTACCTCAGCCTCCCCAGTAGCTGGGACCACAGGCACACCACCATGCCTGGCTAATTTTTTAATTTTTTGTAGAGGTGGGATCTCACTATGTTGCCTCAAACTTCTGGGTTCAAGCCGTCCTCCCACCCCAGCCTCCCACAGTGCTGGGATTACAGGCATGGGCCACCACGCCAGGCCCATTTGCCTCTTGATCCTGCTCAAGGTCACTGGCCCCATGCAGTCCTCCCAATGGACCAGGCCCATCTACCTTTCCCCAGCATCTGACAGGCGCCTGACAGTCCCAGGCCGGGGCCTCCGTGTTCTGTGGATACCCACCAAGGGCCCCTAGAAGACAGTGTGTCTTCTGAAACAGCTACCCAGGGCTCACTGGCCCTCGTCTCCTCAGGGCCAACGCAGGGCCAGGCGCTAATGGACACCCAGAGAGCTCTGCTGAGTGAGTCGTCCTGGGTCTCCTCCCAGGTGAGAGAGGTGTGTAAGTAGCATGTCAGCTGCGGTGCTATGAGGGGCCTTCCAGCTGTCCTAGCCTACATGGGCATGACACTGTCTGCATAAGCCGTGAGGGCCCAAGGAAACGTCCTTTTGAGAACACGCACCCCCTGCACATTCAAGTCTGAGGTGGGCAGGCCCTGGCAACCCCACCCACTGCTTCCCCACCCTCCCCACTCACGTCCACAATGGGCGTGTCCGGCGGCTTCTCCTGCTTGTCATCCCTCAGCTTCTTGCCCTTCTTGAGCAGCCTCTTGGGCAGCCTGGTGTCTTCTCCCAGCATCAGCTCCCTGGGAAAAGGCATTGGAGGCAGGTGAGCAAGGCTCAGCCCAGGAGCAGGTCCCGGCAGCCTGTGCCTAGCTGCTGGATCCCTGCGACCCACCTGTGGCCCCAGTAGGCCTGCTTGAGGTTGTCGTAGTAGGGGATGTCGATGTCATCGATCTCCCACGTGCACTGGTCGTAGGGCAGGTCTTTCCACTTGATCAGGTAGTGCACATCCCCCTTTTTGTCAAAGCTGCAACACAGTGAACAGATGTGGGTTGCTCAGAGCAGTGGCCACAGCACGGGTTTGATGAAGGGCACCTCCCAGGATGCAGAGCCACTCACACCCAGGGTCCCCTCGGATGCTGGGCCCAGCCAGGAGGAGGAGACGAGGGCAGAAGCTCCAGGGAGGTGCAGCGGCTTGCCTGGGGCCACACAGCGAATGAGAGGGGGATGTGGCAGAGCTGGAGAGGGACACAGAGGCCAGTTAACAGAGGAGCAATGAGCCAGCCTCCCGCATCCTTTGCAGCCTCTGTGGCAGGGATGAATCCCATTTGTCACGGGGTCTGGATTTTCACAGGAGTTCTGGATTTCTAAATTGGAAAGTTGTCTTTCCTGCCAATGGACTCAGTTTTCTAACTTAAAATACGTGAAGGACTCGTGCAGTGCCCATGTAGGGTGAGGAGTTGTCTCTGCAAAGTAGATAAGGACGCAATTCCTGCGTGTGAGGTGGTCTCTTCTGGGGACACAAGGACCCAGTGACCAAGCCCGGCAGCACACAGCTTGATTCTGGCCACTGGGAGGGTCCTCAGGGCCTCCCACCCACCCAGGCTAAGGCAACCAGGCCAGAGGAATGCTGGAGGGCTAGGCTGGGGCATGGCTACCCCACACAGCAGTGCCGAGGAGGCACACAGACCCGGTGAGCAGCGGCTGCTGTGGGCCTGGGGGCCATTAAGAGAAAGACCGATCCCCAGTTACCACGGAAACCGATGTTTGTTTGTTTTCCAATACATAATTAATTGTTTTGCAAATTGGGGGAACAAATCTGGGGGAGATTCACCTGTCCCACTTTGGGGCAGAGAGAAAAACTACCATGTATATTTTTAGCATGCAATTTAGTAAAGGTAGAAAACCGTGGGCCAATTCATTGCCGGGCTCAGGTTCCCATAGGAACTGACCCTTGAAGGTCATTCTCAGGGAGGCCTGGAGAGGAAAAGGGGGGTGTCCCATAGTTGAAGGGGGCAGCTTTTTCAAATTCCGTGCCCCTTCTACTGAAGACCACCCACAGCCAGTCTCTGGCAAGCTCCTGTCACCTATGCAGCAGCCTGTTCCCTAAAAGGGCCTCAAAGCTCAGCAGTTGGGAACCAGGATTGAAATCTGAACATCTGGCTCAGGCTCTTAACCTCTGCTCTACCCAACAGCTGCCTGAAGCCAGAAGCACTGAGTGTCAGAGGCCACCGATCCTAAGCCCCTCAAAAACAGAGGCCACGGGGTAGCTGGGATGGGGAGCACAAGCTCCAAGCTGCCACCAGGCAGCAGGTATTCTGGGCCCCACCCCAAGGGCCATCTGTCAGCCACCACCAGTTCTCAAGCACCTCAACTCAAGAATCAGCAGGCATTCCCACCACCCACCAAATCAAAACCAAAGCCCACGGGCCTCCTGCCTCCGGCTCTTTGTCCCAGCCTCCTGCAGCCTCTGATTGCTAAGGCATCCCAGGGAACTGCCAGACTGCTCCAGAAAGAGCTGCTGCTGGGGCACTGGGTGGTGCAACCGTAGCTAAGAAAGCAGGTCCTGCAGTCAGAAAGCATGGGGTTCAAATCCCAGCTCCACCCCGTGGCTGTGTGATTCTGGCAACTTAACCTTGCTGTGCCTATTCTCACATCAGTAAAACAGAGGTTAAAGGAAGATGCCTCCCTCCCGGGGTAGGCAGTGCTCAGTACAGCCAGCTGCTGTTACAAACGCGAGGGAAATGTAGACGTACTCCCACACCTCGGGCCTCCCGCGTCCTCAGAACCCTCTTGCTGGTATCAAGCACTAACCCAGCACGAGGGTCTCGACGCCCCAGGGGCGTGAACACATGTGCATGAGTGTGCCGGCATGCATGGGACGGCCCCTCCAGCACGTCAGGCAGATCTCCAGCACTGGGAGCCCTGGGCCCTTCCTTGTGCCCCTGCTGTGCCCACACGTGGTTCTGCACGGCAGCCCCAAAGCAAGGGCCCTGGCGCCCTGCGCTGCACCCATTTTACAGGGCAAAGAAGCTGACACGGCCCGGCCCCAGCGATGGGCAGGGTGGCTGCCTGCAGGCACACACCTATGGTTCAGGATTCGGTGAATCATCATCCACTCTGGTTTGATGCCATAGCGGTAGAAGCGCTCCTCCATCTTGGCATAGAGGGGGTCCTTGTTCTTCCTCTTCTCGCTTTTGCCGTCTTCATCCCCAGAGCCGTAGTCAAAGGGGGGCGGCTCGTCCATGTCGTTCTTTCTTTGGTAGTTGCGATACATCACCGTGTGGTACAGCTCCAGCTGCTCACGGAGGGGCACGAGTCACAGAAGGGAGATGGGCCATGGCCCTCTGCGTCTCCCTACCCAGCTCCTCTAGCCCCAGCCCAGGTCCCAGGCAGGACAATCCTCCCACTCAGCACCACCCCAACTCCCAACAGCACCCCTCAGTCAGAGGCGCTTCAGCCCCTTCCCGCCAGCCCAGGAAGGTCCAGGGCTCACCAGGTCCCGGGCGTTAGCACAGCCACCCTGCCAGGCACTTACCTGTAGCTCCTTCACCCAGGAGCAGTGCCAGTAGGACAGCCCTGCCCACTTGACAAAGAACTCTCTCTCGGGGATGCCCTCCAGGGGCTTGGGTGGAGGGAGGCTGGGCTCCACGTCAGGCCCCGGCAGCCCCACCATGAAGGGGGCAGGGGGCTCCGTCCACCTCCAGTGTAGAATTCGCTGGACTTTGCCCTTCAGTGGGGGGCACTGTGGACACAGAAGGGTCCCCAAGGTGGGGCTCAGCTGCAGGGCCCCACCCTGAGGCTCCCATGACAGCAGGCTGCCATGCAGGCTCCCTCCCATCAGTGCCACTGTCCCCAAGTCAGAACAGTACCACGGTGACGCCATGACATCCACCCCGTCCCCAGGAGCCGCATGGGTCATGCACACAGGAGATGGGCAGTGGGGGTCTGTGAGACCACGTGGCCCTTTCACTCAACGGTGAACTTATCGGCACCCAGAATATCTGAGCCAGCGTAGGTGAGACTGCCACATGCATAGGACAGAGGGGGAAACTGAGGCCCACTCGGCAAGGGACAGCAGAGCAGGGAGCAGAACATGAGATTCTGGACTTCCCCTACCTTAGGTCTTCCCATTGCCCCCTGAAAAGAGGTCACATCATTGTGTGACCCCCAAGCACTCAGGGAGCATGAGCCCCGTGCTGGAGCCCAGGGACACGGCAGCCCCATCCACCATCCCTCACCCGGGGCAGGGCTGCACCCAGGCACCGTGCGTCTGGGCTGGGACAATGAGGCCCCATCTCTGGCAGCCCACAGACACACTGTAGGGGCTCCGACAGATGCTAGGGTGACAGTGAGCTGCTGGCTGGCAAAGGCGAGAAATGCAACAGCCACAAACCACACCACCTGGGCCCTGAGATGGGTGGGAGCAGCCTTGGCCCTCCAAGGAGGCGGTGCTGAGTCTGACTGGACAGGGTCAGGGGTGACTGATTCAGGGAGACAGCTCTGTTGGGGATAGCAGGTCCCAGCTCTGCTACTACCTGTCCTCGGAAACTCATCCAAGCCTCCAGAGCCTGCTTTCCCATCTGTAAAATGGCCCACCCCTTCCTCCACCTACCAGATTTGTGGTGCCACGTCACACCTGAAGGCATTGTGGAGGTGCAAGGTACACCACACAGCCAGCCTGCCTTTGGCCTTGGTGACAGCAAAGGAGGAGGAGGAGGACATGGGAGGCAGGAAAGTCTCCTCCACTGGCTCTTGGGGGAATGTAAGAGGGGACCCTTCCTACCCAGGCCATGGACCCTCCTACCCCCATCCCAACCCCTCAGGGAAGAAGCTGAGAGGAACACCACTCCTGCCCCCCTCCCATCCCCAGGGCCTTCCATCAATCCTAGGAAAGCACAGAAGCCTGCACCCCTCAAAAGGGTCCTCCCCTGGCCCCTACACAGACACAGACAAGTACGCGCACGGATGCACGCACACACATACACACACACAGTGCACACAGGACGGCCCAGGGCTAAAGGCGGCACAGCCCAGGACCTGAGGGGTGGGGGATCTGGCACCACCGGGGGCAGGGCAGACAGCTCGGGGCAAGGGGCCTTCCGATGTCTACTGTGATTGGGGAGTGACAGATGGGGGCGTGCCCCTCTTCCTGTAGAAACTGAGGCTCCGACCCTAGGAGCCTCCTGCCCTCTCCCTATCCCCAGCCTTGGAACAGGAGCCAGGTCTGGGGTGGCCCCAGGAACCTGAATCTAAGTGGACAGTTCTGCCCTTGTGTGGCCTTAGGCAGGTCACTCTGCTTCCCTGAGCCTCAGTTTTCTCATCTAAAAAGGGAGTAACATGCCTGGCGCCAGAATACTCAGTAATGTTAAAGGACACTATGATGGATGTGGAGCCCTTGCAGAGCACGTGGTCACTGAACAATGGTCGCGGTGTTGGCATGATCACCACACCTGTCTGCCTTTCCCTAACACTCATGCCTCCCGTCTCTAGGGGAGTCAGACGCGGAAAAGGGCGCGGGGAAGCTAGAGTGGGCGGGGCCTCGAGCGGTGCGGGCGAAGCTTTGCGGGATCGGCTACTGAGGCGGGGCCGGAGCCGGCAGGGGCGGGGCCTTTGGAGGAGGGCAGGCCTTCCCCTGGGGGCGGGGCCTGTTCCTGGGGTGGGGCGGGGCGTCCGGCGCGGGGCGGGCGGAACACTCACAGTACAGCGCGGGCAGAGCCATTCACCGTTTGGGATCTCGGGCAGCGGCGGGTTGAGGCAATGCAGGTGGTAGGAGGAGGGGCAGGCATCGCAGCACAGCAGCTCGCCCCCGTCCTTGCACACGCGGCAGAACTCCATGTGGTCGTCCTCCTCCTCCTCGCAGCCGCCCTCCTCCTCTTCGTCGTCGTCGTCCTTGGGCTCCCACTGGATCCCCTCCTTCTCCTGGGGGAGGAGGCCAGGTGGAGGCACCCTGGGCGGGGTCCCTCCTCCACCAGGCCCGACTCCCTCCCTCCCCCACAGCATCTCCCCGCATTCTGCCCCCAGATGAGGGCACAGGGGTGGGGGAGCCAGGCGTGGCCCCACCCCCAGCCCGGGGCTCTGCCAAGGCTTACACAGTGGGGGCAGCTCCACTTGCCCTCGGGAGCCTTCTCCAGCTCTGGGTCCAGGCACACGAGATGGTAGGCCCTCGGGCAGGTGTCGCACAGAATGATCTCCCCACCCTGCTGGCACACCTCACAGTAATCCTGGTGGTCTGTCTCATAGCCGTCACCATCATCAACTAGGGTAGGGGAGAGGCAGTCATGGAAGGCCTCATCTGCACTCCCAGCACACAACCAACTGCATCGCCCCAGGCCAGACAGGCACAGAGTAGATGCCTAATAGATGGTGGATGGAAAGGTGGGTAGGTGAATAGACTGATGGTTGAGGTGGTAAAAGGGTGAGGAGATAGAAGACGGATAAAAGGAAAGAAGGAAGGAAGGAAGGGTAGGAGAGTGGGTGGATGGGTAGAAAGATGAATGGATAAATGATGGATGGATGGACAAATGGATGGATAGATGGACAAATGGATGGATGGATGGATAGGCAGATGATGAATGGACAAATGGATGGACAAATGGATGGGTGGACTGATGGATGAACAAATGGATGGATGGATGGACAAATGGATGGATGGATAGGTGGATGGAAGGATGGATGGATGATGAATGGACAAATGGATGGATGGATGATGAATGGACAAATGGAGGGATGGATGGATGAACAAATGGATGGATGGATGGATGGAAAAATGGATGGATGGATGAATGGATGATGAATGGACAAATGGATGGATAGATGGATGGATAAATGGATGGGTGGACTGATGGATGAACAAATGGATGGATGGATGGACAAATGGATGGATGGATAGGTGGATGGAAGGATGGATGGATGATGAATGGACAAATGGATGGATGGATGGATGGACAAATGGATAGGTGGACTGATGGATGAACAAATGGATGGATGGATGGACAAATGGATGGATAGGTGGATGGAAGGATGGATGGATGATGAATGGACAAATGGATGGATGGATGATGAATGGACAAATGGAGGGACGGATGGATGAACAAATGGATGGATAGATGGATGGATGAACGGATGATGAATGGACAAATGGATGGATGGATGATGAATGCACAAATGGATGGATGGGTGATTAATGGACAAATGGATGGATGGATGAACAAATGGATGGATAATGGATGGACAAATGGATAGAATATGGATGGATGGACAAATAGGTGGATGGATGATGGATGGATGGATGGGCAAACGGATGATGGATGGACAAATGGATGGATGATGGATGGATGGATGGACAAATGGATGGACAGACGGATGGATGGATGGGCAAATGAGTGGATGGATGGGCAAATGGATGAATGATGGATGGACAAATGGATGGACGATGGATGGATGGATGGATGGATGGATGGATGGATGGATGGATGCATGGACAAGTGGATGGATAGACAGATGTATAGATGGATGAATGGACAAAAGAATGGATGGATATATGGATAAACCAAATGGATGGATGAATGGATGGACAAACGAATGGATGATGGATGGACAAATGGATGGATGATGGATGGATGGACAAATGGATGGATGGATGGATGGATGGGCAAATGGATGGACAAATGGAAGGATGATGGATGCATGGATGGATGCATAGATGGACAAATGGATGGATGGATGGATGGATGGACAAAAGGATGGATAGATGAATGAACAAATGGATGGATGCATGGACAAATGGATGATGGATGGACAAATGGATGATGGATGGATAGATTGGTAGGTGGATGGATGGATGGATGAACAAATGAATGGATAATGGATGGACAGATGAATGGATAATGGATGGACAATGGATGGATGGATGATGGATGGATGGACAAATGGACAGATGATGGATGGATGGACAAGTGGATGGACAGATGGGATGGATGGATAGATGGGATGGATGGATGGATGAATGGATGGATAGATGGATGGATGGGTGGATGGACGGACAAAAGGATGGATGGATGGATGGATGGATGGATGGATGGATGGATGGATGGACAAGTGGATGGATGGATGATGGGATGGATGGATGGATGGACAAAAGGACGGATGAATGGATGGATGGATAGATGGTGGATGGATAGCTGACGGATGGATGGATGGACAAATGGATGGATGATGGATGATGGATGAATGGCTGGATGGATGAAGGATGGATGGATAAAAAGAAGGGACTGAAGGAAGGAGGGAGAAGGAGGGATGGGAAGGAAGGTGAGGGGACAGATGGGTGTTAAGTGGGTGGGGCATGACTGAATGGAGGATGGCGATGAGACGAAGCACTTCCCTCTCCAGTCACCACACTGCTAATGCAAATGCCCTGGGGTAGCTCCCACCATAGGTTCCTTGTTGTTTCCTCACTGGGACAGGATGCCCCTCCCCAGACAGTAGAGACCAGGGCCATGTGGGAAACACAGGGGACCCACCTGGCTGACACATGAGGATGCCCTCCCCCTGCTTCCCATGGGGAGGTTCCATGCCCCGCACATCCACCCGGCAGGCCGAGAACCCTCCAAATGGGGAGTCCTACTCGTGCCCTGTTACATCCACCCAGCAGGCCAAGAACCCTCTGGAAGGGGAGTCATACTCCTCTTCTTCTTGCGCCTCCTCTTGCTCTTCTTGCCCAGGGCTGCAGAGCACTCGGAGCGCACGGAGGCACTGTGGATGCTGGCGCTGTCGAAGTCCGACTCCTCCCTCTCATCTTCTTCACTCTGCAGGGGAAGACAGAGTCCTGTGATCCCAGAGCCTCACCCAGAAGGCTTCACTGGCCCGGGCAGTGTGGGGCGGGACAAAGCACAGAAGAGGGTCTGGAGACACAGTGCTCTCTGTGATTCACCTCAGCCCCCCACACAGCTGAAAACCTCACATTACAGCCTACCTGTCCAGCCCGATGTCCCACCACCCACCCAGAGCCCTGCTCTCCAGCCTCAGACACTTCCCGCAATTTCCACCTCTGAACAGCTCCCCAGGCCCTGCCCCCCATCCTGCCAAACTCCTAAACATCCTTCAAGGGCAGCCCTAGGGACACCTCCTCCAAGGAGTCTTCCCAGATCTCTCCTTTACTGGATCTATTGTGGCTGCCTGTGTGCCAGGTCTGGCCTGTGCTGTCTGACTGGTACATCACGGGCTCTCCACCAGCGAACATGCCTGCCAGGTGACAAGTGCTACAGGACCACGGCCCACTGTGGCTGAGCAGAGGGCCTGGTACACAGTAGGTGCTCAACAAATATCTGCTAAGCTGAACTGGACCATCAGCTGCAGGGCGGGCCACACCTTCTCTCCATGCTCCCCTCCAGACCTAACACTGGCTCCTGCCATGGTGCAGGGAAAGCTTCCGACTCCACCCCACTGCAGGGCTGGGGTGAGGTGAGGGAGGCAGCTACCTATGGGGGTGAGGAGGGCGAATGCCCCTCACACTCACAGAGAAAGGGGGGCCCCAAGGCTGAGTAAGACCTGGACTTAGCGTCTGAGCCTGGGCCCAGAGCTGGCTCTGAGGACAGGAGGAGGTAATAGGGGCTCCAGCCAGCCTGATCCTGCCCACATACCACTTCTCTAGGGTCCAGCCCCCACCCAACTACTCCCCCCGAGAGCAGACCTGGGTGCTGGGCGGCCAGGCCCCACCAGGACAGATTCCTCCACCTGCTGCCCAAATGGAGTTGCAGCTGTGGACAGCAGGAGCCAGGACTGAGCTCCCACTCAGGAGGGTGAGCCAGGTGAGCACTCCCTGCCCAGAGTCCAAGCTAGAAGGGCCCTCGGAAGGATTCAATCTAAACTCCTCATCACACAAATGGAGAAACTGAGGCCCAACACACCTGCATGTAGGATGGAAGGAGAATAGGGGAGGGGTGCGATCTGCCCCAGCTAGTTTGTAATGAACTGAAGGCCCTCGCCTGGCCCCTGCGTGCTCATGTGCAGACACACATGCATGCAAACGCACACACACGTGCACACACACACACACACTCACCGAGGAGCCTTTCTTCCTCTTGTTGCTGATCCCTCCGAAGCGGAACTTGAGCCCGGCCATCTTTTTCCCTTTACCCTTTTTCTTCCCATCTTTGGAGCCTTTGATTTTCTTCCTCACTCCAGGCCCTGAAAAACAGCAGTGATGATAGCCAACCACTGCCACCACTGACGGCCTGCTTCCTGCTATCATCTCGCTGAGCTCTTGGTTACCCAGTAAGGAAAGGGTCATTTCTACCATCACCCCTTTTCAGATGAGATGCCTAAGGCTTGGAGAGGTAAACCCCTTGCTTAAAATCACACAGCAAGTGAGGCAAAAACCAGACGATGGTTCTGACCGGAGGCTGCCCTGACCGCCTTGCTGCCCCTTGTCCACGACCCACAGAAATGTGGCCCTTGTGGAAGGAGCCCCTATACTGTCTCCAACCACTGAAAGGAGGCACTAGCCATCCCCCACAGCCAGCAGGGCCACTGAAGGCACAGCCGCCCACCTGTGGTCCATGCCTGAGCCCCCAAAGGATGTCCTGGGGCCAAAAGGCCTTTTCCCACCTGCCAGCCAGGCAATGCTGGTCCCACCCAAGACTGCCCCACCTCTGCCAGTCAACTCCAGCAAGGGCCAGCAGGGTTGAGGCTGTTTTTATGGAGCTGGCCACAGGGCAATTAGCTACCTGGGGAGTAATGACCCAGGAAGGAAGGGGGGCCCGGAGGCAGGGATGCACACCCCACAGAGACAGCCTCTCCCCAGGCCCTCCTCTGGCCACAACACACACACAGACATGGAGCTAGGAGCCCAGCTGCACCCTCCATGGCGCCGCGGAAAATCTATTTCAATTTTCCAAGCTCTGAATAAGCAGCTCATGGAATCGATAGCTCAGCAGCTGGAGCCCGAGAGGAAACAAGAAAATAAGGCAGGTTGGGCAGACAGGGGCGGGCCAGGAGCCTCTCCAGAGATCCTGATGGCCCAGACAGATGGAGCAGGACAGGGAACAGACTGACCCTTGTCACTTCATCCACCAGGCTCCCTTCAGAGACTTGGCATGGTGATGCCAGACACAGAACCCCAGAAACTAAAGCTCCTTGGGGCTGAAAGAAGGGAGCCCCCTCAGCCCCTTCCATCAAAACCCAAATCAGCCGGATGTGGTGGCTCACACCTGCAATCCCAGCACTTTGGGAGGCCGAGGTGGGCAGATCGCCTGAGGTCAGGAGTTCTGAGACCAGCCTGGCCAACAAGGCAAAACCCCGTCTCTACTAAAAATACAAAAAATTGGCCAGGTGTGGTGGTGCACTCCTGTAATCCCAGCTACTCAGGAGGCTGAGGCAGGAGAATTGCTTGAACCCAGGAGGCAGAGGTTGCAGTGTGCAGAGATCGTGCCACTGTACTCCAGCCTGGGCGACAGAGTGAGAGTCTGTCAAAACAAAACAAAACAAAAAACAAATCAGGGCACCCAGGAAAGCTGAGCTGCAGGTGACTGACAGCCCTGGGGAGATCAATGTCCCCAACCTCCAAGAGGCCAGAAACCTGCACCCAGAAAGCTCCCTCCCCAGGGCCTTCAAGTCACAGGGGGCCTCTGCTGCCCACATCCTCCCCACCCAGACGCCCTGCCACTGAGGCAGAATTTGGATCTCGATCTCCTTCCAGGCCTGTCCCAGAACAGCCTTCCTGGGAAGCCAGACCTGGCCGTGCCCAGTCCCTCCAACTCCTGCCTGCTTCCCGGATCCTGAAGCTGGAGGGGCAGGGCCTCCATGCTCCACGCTGGCCGAGGCCTGGAGAACAACCCTGCACACAGTGGGTATGCAGACAAGAAGGAGAGACGGGCTCAACTGGGGCCTCCTCCTCCTCCCCAGGAACGGCACAGGCTCAAACCCAAGAGCCTGCCAACTCCCAGAAACCCGGGCTGGAGCGGCTCCACTCTGCCTGCGTACCTCTGGTCCCGCCCTCCCTCCAGGCCCACGTTGGGGGCACCTCCTGGCTGGCCAGGCTCAAACCTGCCAAACCTCTGCCCACATCATCGCCTCTGCTTCTCCACCAACCCCAAAAGGGAGTCAGGCACAAAAGAGGCGACGACGCTGCCTCACTGCTGAGAAAGGACCGGGCAATCCAAGGTCACACAGGCACAGAGCCCTCGATTAGGAGCACCCCAGCTGCCCCTCCCTGCCCACGTCTGCCCCATGGCTTCTCCTACAGGGTCTGAGAGGGACCTCTTCCCAGCGGGACTAGGTGCCCACCCAACCCCAGCCTTACCTTTGCCCTCCTTGGTCTTGGCCTTGCGGATAGGCACAGGCTGGGGCACCTGTTGGGGGCTGACGGCTAGTGGAGGGGAGATGGTGACCGTCTCTACAGCCGCAGCCACCGCTGCCGCCGCTGCTGCCGCGGAGCTGCCCTTGAAGGGGTTGTTGGCGCTGAACTCCCGCCACTTGGCACCCAGGACGGTCATCATTTTGGACATGGGGATCTTCGGGTTCTTCTTGGCAATGAGTGGCCTGTAGGGGGAGAGGCAGGAGGGTGAGGGCAGGGCCAGGTGAGATGAGAGGCCCACCCGACTCCCCGGCAGGGCCCACCCCTCTGCCACGCGTGCGATCTATGGCAGCAGCCCCAGGTTCCTGATTAGAGAAACTAGGCGGGAAACCCGCTGACCACAGCCCAGCCCCAAAACACCCCCCCAGCTTCCTGTCCACACCCACAGCCCACCCCCAAAACACCCCAGCTTCCTGTCCACACAGTTGGTGATTTTCTCACTGGGTTTTCACGCCCTGCAAGACTTGTGGGGCCACAGGGGGGCTACAGTGGGCCTCGGGGTCTCTGTCCCACCTCTACCAGAGCTGAGAGGCCATGGTGGTGAAAGACCCCCCAGGAAAGACTGGAACCACCTTCCCCAAGGGGAAGAGACTCGAGGGCTGAGGGGCAGGGCCCACAAGGGAAGGCCTGGCGGTCTGTTAACATGAAGGGGTCCTGCCCGCTCCCTCCAGCTCCCCCAGGTTGCCGAGTCGGTCTGACAGAGCCCACCCCTACCCCAGGTGCCTGGGCTTCATTCCTCTGCCTCCCTCCCGACTTGGTACCACCAGAGGATGTGCGGGCCTCGAGAACAGCCCTGGTGCCCGGCCCACCTGAGGAACTGGCTGAAGGCCTTGTAGTTGGTCAGCGTATGGTAGTCCTCCTCCGAGAACAGGTAGTCCACGTCGTCCAGGCCCCACTCGGCCATGAGCTGCCCCGAGGACTTGGGCTCCTACAGAGACCCAGGCCAGAGGTAGAGTTGTTGAGGGGCCTTCTGACCTGCACCCCCATCCCCAGGGTCTCTGCCTAGGAGGCTTTGGCACAGGGGAAAGAAGAGGGGTCGTGTCTGCAATGTAACCAGATCATTCTCACCCACCCTAGGAAACATTCAAGTCCCGCAGCCCCGCAGCCCTGCAGCCCCCAATCTGTGCCTCGTCTCAGATGCCAGCCCATGGGAATGCAGACCAAGTGTTCGACGTCAGGGTTTGGGGAGAGGCCATGTGTGTGCCCAGAACCTCCAGAAAGGGAAATCGGCCAGATGTGGGAAAGGAGACTGGATGCCTGAGACCAGGCCCCCATCCTGAGATAGGGCTGCCCGACCAGCCTTGGGACACCAGGGCAGGACAACAGAACTTGCCCTCTGGGGGGACTGCATTCTAGGGATTTGGACAGGACAGCACAGTGGCCTGAAGACGGGAAGATGTCCCTGACGAGGGTGCAGAGCTACAGGGCTGCCTAAGCCACTTTAGAAAGACATGAGGCCTCCAGGCCGGGGGTGGTGGCTCACACCCGTAATCCCAACACTTTGGGAGGCCAAGGCAGACAGATCATTTGAGGTCAGGAGTTTGAGATCGGCCTGGCCAACATGCTTAAACCCTGTCTCTACTAAAATACAAAAATTAGTTGAGTGTGTTGGTGTGTGCCTGTAATCCCAGCTATTTGGGAGCCTGAGGCAGGAGAATCACTTGAACTTGGGAGGCGGAGGTTGCAGTGAGCCGAGATGGCACCACTGCACTCCAGCCTGGGTGGCAGAGCAAGATTCTGTCTCAAAAAAAAAAGACATGAGGCCTCCCCAGGGTGCCAGGTATAGCCACATCAGCCCTTGTGAAGGACAGGGCACTGCCAGTTTCCAGT
The DNA here is from genome assembly GCF_028878055.3 of Symphalangus syndactylus. Lineage (NCBI taxonomy): Eukaryota > Metazoa > Chordata > Mammalia > Primates > Hylobatidae > Symphalangus > Symphalangus syndactylus. The sequence continues at coordinate 30,746,763 of NC_072444.2, read as the reverse complement.
GAAAGGAAAGTGCACTCTGCTGGGGTAGGGGCATGGGACAATGGGCCAGCTGGGGGCACAGCCCTGAGAGGATCCAACTACTGCTGAGGCCTGGGGTGGGGGGACATCCCAGGGGCACAGTGAGTTCTCAAGAGAGCTAGCCCAGGGGTGACCAGATGACCAGGCCCAGGCTGGCAGGGCTCAGAAAGGGAGGTGCTGGCTGTGGACATGGGCTGGCTCTGATCCTGGCTCTGCCACATACCAGTGGTGAGAGGTGGATAAGTTACTTAAATTTCCTGCCTCAGTTTCCTCACCTGTAAAATGGAGATAATGGCACACTGCCTTGCAGAACAGAATGAGTTCGTGCAGGTGCTTGGAACAGGGTGTGTCAAAATGTGTTAGCAATTGTTAGCACCCAACCCACCCTTCTTCCTCCTTCCCTGACACCCCACTTCTTCCAAGCAGCCCTGAGCTGCCCCCACCCAACCTGATACATTAAGCCAATCAGTACACACCACTCCTAGGCCAAAGTCTGGTCAGGCCAGTCATGTCCTAAGCCAGTCCAATAAGGGGGAATGCTGGTCTCCTGCCTGCATACCTGGACACTGGAGGCCTGCTCTCTCTCCTGCTGGAGGGGCCAAGAAGCCCCGAGCTGCTGCTGCCCTCATTGTCAGCCACAAGTGCTCAGCCACGAGGGTGCCTGGCCTGAGCCCAACACTGCCACAGCAGAGGCAGAGTGAATGATACAAAGAAACAGCCTCTGATAACACCACTGGGTCCCACAGTCCCGAAGCCCCTTGCCTTTTAGTTCTCAGGGCCCTGATCCCACACGTCCCTCTACTGCCTAGACCCCGGAGCTGGGCTTCTGCTCCTGCAACAGAAGGCTGCCCTGAGCGTCTCCCAGCACTGAGAACCAGTCTGCCTGTCCAGGCTGCGGGAGGCCTCCAGAGCCCATTCTTGCCTCCTGTTCTGTGACAGCTCAGAGAATTCCTCACACGGGGCCCCCTCTGTGGCTGACCTGCCCCCGTGGACACACATGGTCTTTCCTGATGGCACAAGGACCCCTTGGCCCCCACCCAGGACAGCAGAGCAGCAGGTGAGAGAGGGGATGATACTGTTATGGGGTGACCCTGAATCACTCACTTAAGTGAAGCTTTCAGAACTGTCAGCCCCGCAGCAATGATCAGTCTCCGGTGACTCACAACACTCCACTGACTCACAAAATCACCCCAGGTGTCAGGACACCGCCAGGAAGAATTGCTCCTCCTCCAGCACCTCCCAACTTCAGTTATTCACATTCATGATTTCTGCCTCACCCAACAGCAACTGTACTAATATTTACAGAGCGTTTATCTTTAAATCCGCGGCCAGCCCAAACTGAGCCCTGGTGTCTCATAAAAGAACAAAGGGAGCACAGTGTTCCTGAATGGCACTGTCACTCACCCACTGCCTGTCCACCAGCTTCACCCCTGGCCTCTCCACCTCCCCAAGGAGCCCCAGGGTGCAGCCTCTGAGACTCCGGAGCACCTCAGCATGACCATAAAGGCCTGGCTTCCTTCACATCATTTCCCATGTTCCTGGGGATGCTGGGCCCGGGGGGAGAGCTGGCCCATCGCTGTAGCTGCTCTGCCCCCCATGCAGTAGGAGACTCCGGGAATGCCTGCTTGGGCAGGATTTCAGGACACAAGTTCCCTCTCTACCATAAACAAAGCTGTCCAGCACTTCTTGTGGCAAAGACTCCATTTGTTGTTTTATTTTCCCAAATTGCTCCAAGCAAGAGGTTCCTGACACTAAACTTGAGCTCACACTATCTATCACTCTCCCCAGAAATAGCTGCTCACTCGTGCAGGCAAGCTGTTGGCAGAGCAGCCAGTACATCAGCAAGATGCTGCACGATCTCTGCCACTGAGCCCTAAATTTCATCCATCCTTACTGTGCATGCACACACGCACACACAAGAGCACATGCACTCACGGCCCCATCTGCAAGTCAAGTGGGAAAGGACACTCTGGCCCTTCGGACTCAGGCTCTCAGGTCAGAAGGCAGAGAACAGGCCGGGTGCAGTGGCTCACGCCTGTAATCCCAACACTTCGGGAGGCCGAAGCAGAGAGATCACCTGAGGCCAGGAGTTTAAGACCAGCCTGGCCAACATGGCTAAACCCCATCTCTACTAAAAATACAAAAATTAGCTGGGCGTGGTGATGCGTGCCTGTAGTACCAGCTACTCGGAAGGCTAAGGCAGGAGCCACTGCACTCCAGCCTGGGTAACGAGCAAAACTCCATCTAAAAAAAAAAAAAGAACAGGCTGGGCGCGGTGGCTCACGCCTGTAATTCCAGCACTTTTGGAGGCGGAGGCAGGCAGATCACGAGGTCAAGAGATGGAGACCATCCTGGCCAACATGGTGAAATCCCGTCTCTACTAAAAATACAAAAATTAGCCAGGCATGGTGGCACGCACCTGTAGTCCCAGCTACTCGTAAGGCTGAGGCAGGAGAATTGCTTGAACCTGGGAGGTGGAGGTTGCAGTGAGCCGAGGTCGCGCCACTGCACTCCAGCCTGGCAACAGAGCGAGACTGCATCTCACACACAAGAAAAAAAGAAGAAGAAGGAAGAAGGAAGAAGGAAGAAGGAGGAGGAGAAGGAAGGAGGAGGAGGAGGAGGAGAAGGAGAAGGAGAAGGAGAAGGAGAAGGAGAAGGAAAAGGAGAAGGAGAAGAAGAAGAAAAAGAAGAACATATAGGCAAGAGGCTCAGCCCCCTTAAAGGGGGATATCGCTCTGTCCCCCCAGCCAGGCCTTCACAGTTACCTTTAAGCATCCGTCATCATTATCATCCTCATCCTCATCCTTCTTTTTTCGCTTGGCTTTTTTCTCCTTCTTGTCCTTGAGTTTCTTCTTCTTCTTTTTATTCGGGGAGTAGTCACTGCCTTCACTCTCCGACTTCTCTTCCAGATCCTCTTCATTCTCTGATAGCTCATCATTGCTTCCCTGGAAAAGGGGGACAGTGAGGGCAACAGAGGCCCCAGGAATATCCAGAGTCCTGGGCGGCAGGACGGCCCTAAGAGCTACCTCCTGGCCCACGCTGGGGATAGGTCACTCCACTCATCATCAGAGGCCACTGCTCACAGCTCAGCCCCAAAGCCCAGCCAAAGGGGCAACCCCAAGCCAGCCTGAGCCAAGTCTTGTCCCCAGGGTCTATGCCACAGGAAGCAGTGGAGCCTGCAGGTGAGGCGAGGTGAGGCTCTCGTGAGAGCAGGCTTCTCCATCAGCAAGCTCAGCTCAGCCCACTCCAGCAGCCCTGCGGGTGAACTCAGGCTCCGCTTCAGTCATCGTCGGGCTTCTGTGGACTTTGGGGGCTGAACTAGTTTTACATGACGGGGCATGGACCCAGGAGCTGGTGGTGGAGGATGTGGTCCCAGAGTCAAAAAGTGAAGTGCATAGGAAGAGCCCCAGCCAGGGAAGGGCCCCAGCCAGAGAAGAAGAGCCCCAGCCAGGGAAGGGCCCCAGACAGGGAAGGGCCGCTGCATCTCAGGCCCCAGCCCCGCAGCTCTCTGCTTAAGTTCACATCCCATGGAACTGCATTCGTCAGGTGAAACCTGTAATTAATGCAGCATGCACATCACAGTTTCCTCCATGTGCGGACTCTGCAGACACTGCTATGGATGGCACAAGCCCACCTTCCCCCACTGCCACCCCACCCTGGCCGCTTCCTCTCCATACGAGACAAGGTAATTTAGGCAGCTCTTAAGCTTGGCTTCCTTGATTTAGTTTCCTGTCTGTACAGGCAGAAAATGGCCCATTTATATGGAGATAAGGGCATTTATAACCAGAGCACCCCACCAGAGAGGTGTTGCCCCTCGGAGAAAGCAGTTTACTTGTGGCCTTTAGAGACACAAGTTGACTGGCGAAGCCCTCCACAGCCCCTTCGCAGGGAGGGGCTGGGCAGCACTGCCATGATCCCCCGCGCGTGCAGGGCTTGCCATGCACAGGACTGCTGTTAACTGTTTTTGGGGTGAGCAAGGAGAGGCATGGGATGAGATGAAGACAGAACTGGAGAGATAAAAAATCAGCTCAGGAAACAGCAGTGGCAGGGAGGGACGATGAAGGAAAGAGGGAGGGCAGGAGGGAGGGAGGGAGAAGGAAAGGAAAGGGTGGGAGAAGGAAAGGAAAGGGTGGGAGAAGGAAAGAGAATGAGGGGGCAGCAAAGGTGGGGGCCTCCCTGGATAGTCTTGGGAGGTCTCCAGCCCAACTCTGCCCTTTCAGGCCACACTGTCAAGAGGGGATGACCTGCCTTTTCCCAGGAGAGTGGCTCCAAACAGGCACATCCAACACTTAGTGGAGGGGGAGACGGTCACTGACAGGGGAGGTGGGGGCCCCCTCTGACATGCAGCTGGGAAGCACGCCTTCCAACAGGCTGCCTGCACTTCCCCCCTCTCCTGGAATCCCCGCTCCCTCTCCCCTGCCCACCAGTCTCCCTACTCCCAAACCTCTTAGCCCATTAAGTCTCCAGAGTCAGCGGCGCTGCCAGCTGCCAAGCAGCAGGGCCTCTGTGCTCTTTGCTTTTCCGGAACCCGGGTGTTTCCGGGAATACTGACACGGCCACTGGCTGGGAGCCTGCTCTCAAGGCTGGAGGAGATGCTGGGCCCTGGAGCCACAGCTCCCAGGCTCGGCCTCGGTCCTTTGGGGAGGTGGAGATCAGACAGTGATGTCCATGTCCCCTTGACAGTGTCAGAGTTTGGCCAGCTTCAAGAGACCACCCTTCAGGAGATCTGAGAGACACCCTCTCCCCGAGCCCTCACCCCAGCAAAGGTAAGCACAAGAGAGGCCGCCATGAACTTCAGCACCATGGACAGAGGCTGGGGCTGGACGGAGGAAGGGGCCCTGGGTGGCCTTCAGCTGCCAGAGAACAAACCCCACAAACCTACCAAGGATGAAGTCGAGGGACCCATGGTTAATCCTACGTGGCCTCCCAGTGAGTCCCGGGCTCCCCAGGGAGGCTCTGCCCTTTGCAAGCCTGAGACTTGGCCAAGTCACTGTGGCGAGCTAAACCTCAGCTTCATCGTCTGTGAACTGGGGATGCCAGAAAGGATAGAACCAGGGAGACTGTAAGAAGATGCCTTGAGGCTGGGCGTGGTGGCTCACGCTTGAAATCCCAGCACTTTGGGAGGCCGAGGAGGGCGGATCACCTGAGGTTGGGAGTTCAAGACTAGCCTGACCAACATGGAGAAATGCCGTCTCTACTAAAAAAATACAAAATTAGCTGGGCATGGTGGCGCATGCCTGTAATCCCAGGTACTCAGGAGGCTGAGGCAGGAGAACCGCCTGAACCTGGGAGGTGGAGGTTGCAGTGAGCCGAGATCACACCATTGCACTCCAGCCTGGGTAATAAGAGCGAAACTCCGTCCCCTCCCAAAAAAAAGAAAAGAAAACACCTTGAACATCTGTGACATGGGAGAAACCTAAGCACAGAGAAGCAGGGCTCCAAGCCGGGGTGGAGGGGAGGGGATGGGACGTGCACCCAGGTCTCCAGGGCTGGGCCGCCTTGCTGTGTCCTGGGCAAGGGACTCGGCCAAGCCAGAGCAGGCTGCAGTCAGAATGACCCTTTCCCCCTGACACCACCACGCCCACGTGTAGACACCAGAGGCTGCTGTGATTCTGATGATGCCCAGAAAATGCCCAAACAACCCATGATGACCCCAGCTCTGCTTGGAAGCCAAAGATACAGCCAGGGTGACAAGCTGGAGGGGACACACCAACCTCACCCCCACATTTCTGCTGTCGGGATTGGGCTCGAGCTAACTGCACAGAGGCTGCCAGCAGCTGGGGGGTGACACGGTACAGAGGGAACAGGACCTGGACAAGAAGGGGCTGCTGTGGCAACATCTGCGGGGAGGCAACCCAGCATCTGATGGCAAGCAGGCCCCTCGGCGACCTGCAGGGGAGACCAGGAGTGGCGACCCAGGAACAGCCGGAGGGAGGGAGGGACAGGGAGGGGAAGGCATCGCCAGCAACCTCCACTGTCTGGCAGGAGCAGCAGCGCACGCCAGCTTGGGAGAGTAGGGCTGGCAGAAGGCCGTGAGCCCGGCACTGACAGAGGGCTCACCCAGCGTCCGCTCAGGGTTAAGTGGGAGAGCAGGAGGGCACAGACCCTCAGCACGGAACGGCCTCAGGTGACATCGCACATGTCTGTTGCCCATCTGTGGCCCCTGCCCTGCTGTCACCCACTGGGGCTCAGGCAAGCCAGCAAAGCCCTCATTTCTTGGAAGCAGGTGCACTTCTCTCCCTCCTCTATCCACCTGCACTGGGGAAAGCCCAGTCAAAGAGAAGGGTCTGACTCCCACGTCCCCACCTGCCTCCCCTGCCCTGAGCCTCTGCCCCCTGCCTCCACCACATGGAGCCCACACAGCTGGGCCTCCCACCTGCACCAGATCTCACCTGAACCCTCCTCCCCTACCAGGGGCTGGCCAAGGGTCGGGGTGCAGGGCAGAACCCTGTATCCAGCTATTTTGACATTCTAGAACTAGGCCTCCTTTTTGTGGTGTTTTTCCAAAATCTCTCCTTGCAGAGAAAGCTGCAAATAGTTCTGAAAACACCTAGCAGAGCAGTGGCCCATCAGCAGGACCTAGAGGGACGGAGCATCATCCAGTGGCAAGAAGGGAAGAAACGATCAAGAACCAGAGGTAGATTTGCAGTTCAGTATCTCAAAACATACTGAGAGGCTCGTAGACCAAGCCACATGCAGGGGAGAAGACAGAGACACAGACCAGTAAGTCCCTAACTATGCCCCCAAACCAACCCAGCCCTAAGGTTTGAGGGCCATCAAACCACACTGCAGGCATGAAAATACAGATGACAGTTGGCCTTCGACCTTGGCACTGACCTTTCGGCTGCAGCAGCCTTAGGTGTGACTACAGGGGACGCCCTACCAGAAGAATCTTAGTGGATGTGGAGTCCCCACATGAACTCCACCTGCAAAGCTGCCTTGAATGTTATGCCCAGCCTATGTGTGCCAGGAGGCAGGGGCAGGCAGGAGGGGTCTCTGCTCTGAGCCCCCACCCTGCTGAGGGCACAGCATGCGGTTGTGGCCCTGGGGATCCCAATGGACAGTCCCGCCACCCTTCCTCCTTCCCAGCTCCGCAGATGTTTCTCGGCAGAGGCCTCCCACCTCCATCTCCCTTCCCTCTAGGCCCAATGCTCCGCACACGCACCGCATCTCCTAAAAAAGGAGACATTTAAACTCAAAAGGAAGGGTGCGGAGAGTGGGTCATTCTCCATTTGGGGTCCTTCAAGATTGAGAGGGAAAAGGGAAGAATGAAATAGGAGCCTTCCCATTCACGAGTGTTATAAACAGTTATAATTTAGCACTGAATAATTGGTTGCTATGGTAACCGCTGCAGTACAGGTTGAAATCATTTCTCCCTCCTGCGCTCGCTAGGGTCTGACAGGGAGCTTCATCTACATATGCTCAGGTTCCGGCTGCAGCCCGGTTATTTTATGTAAATCAGAATCCATGACTTGCTGCCGGCCTCCCCCCACCAACAAACTGCTGCTTGCGGCCCACCTGCCCTGGCCCCTTCACCCCGTCATCCTGGAGCCACTTGGTTGGAAGCAGAGAGGGGCAGAGGGGTGAAATCCCCTTGTCTTTATCCTGGGGCCCTGAGTCTGCCAGGCAGGTGGGCAAGGGGGCACCCGGTAGCTGGGCCACGGTGTGCTCCAGACCCCCTAAGATCTGACAGCTGGCCCGAGCCAGGCTCTCGAATGCAGGGGAGGGGGCGCCTCTGGAGGCCTCTTGTCCATCCCAGCCCCCTTCCCCTTCCAAGAACCAGAACTGCATCTCAGTAGAGAGAAGGAGAGAGGGTGAGGAAGGGGTGGAGTGCATAAAGAGGGGGAGGGAAATGAGGGGAGGGGGGAAGAGAGAAAAGAGGGCAGGCCAACATGGTGAAATCCCGTCTCTACTAAAAATACAAAAATACATTAGCCGGGTGTGGTGGTGCATGCCTGTAATCCCAGCTACTTGGGAGGCTGAGACAGGAGTATCGCTTGAATCTGAGAGGTGGAGGTTGCAGTGAGCTGAGATCACACCACTGCACTCCAGCCTGGCGACAGAGCGAGACTCCATCTAAAAGAAAAAAAAAAAAAGAAGAAAGAAAGGAAGAAAGAAAGAAAGAGGCCGGGCGTGGTGGCTCACGCTTGTAATCCCAGCACTTTGGGAGGCCGAGGCGGGCGGATCACGAGGTCAGGAGATCGAGACCACGGTGAAACCCCGTCTCTACTAAAAATACAAAAAATTAGCTGGGCATGGTGGCGGGTGCCTGTAGTCCCAGCTACTCAGGAGGCTGAGGCAGGAGAATGGCGTGAACCCGGGAGGCGGAGCTTGCAGTGAGCCGAGATTGCGCCACTGCACCCCAGCCTGTGCGACAGAGCAAGACTCCGTCTCAAAAAAAAAAAAAAAAGAAAGAAAGAAAGAAAAAAAGAAAGAAAGAAAGAAAGAAAAAGGCGAATGGGAATGAGTGTGAGATGAGTAATATGCTGGCCTTCTAGCACCGCAGGACGACGGCCACCACAGACTCGGACAATTTATGAAAACCAAATATACAGTTTTAGCCTGCCTGCCTGCCTTCCTTCCTTCCTTCCTTCCTTCCTTCCTTCCTTCCTTCCTTCCTTCCTTCTCTCTCTCTCTCTCTCTCTCTTTCTTTCTTTCTTTCCCTCTCTGGCCCCGGCTACAATCTACTCGGCTTGCTGCTGCCCGCGCCGCGGACTGCCTGGGACTGCCGGCGCGCCACACCGCTGCCTGCCTTTTCTCCTTTGGATGCAGGCACGCGTTCGCCATCTTGGCCACGCTGGTCGCCAGCTCCTGACACCGACTGCTCTGCCCGCCTCAGCCTCCCGAGGTACTGGGACTACAGACGGAGTCTCGCTCACCCAGTGCTCGGTGTTGCCCGGGCTGGAGTGCGGTGGCGTGGTCTGGCCTCGCGGCAGCCTCTACCCCCGGGCCGCCTGCCTTGGCCTGCCAGGGTGCTGGGATTGCAGCCCCTGCCCGGCCGCCGCCCCATCTGGAAGGTGGGGAGCGCCTCTGCCCGGCCGCCCCGTCTGGGAGGTGAGGAGCACCTCTGCCTGGCCGCCCCGTCTGGGAAGTGAGGAGCGCCTCTGCCCGGCCGCCCCGTCTGGGAAGTGAGGAGCGCCTCTGCCCGGCCACCCACCGTCTGGGAAGTGAGGAGCGCCTCTGCCCGGCCGCCCACCGTCTGGGAAGTGAGGAGCGCCTCTGCCCGGCCACCCACCGTCTGGGAAGTGAGGAGCGCCTCTGCCCGGCCACCCACCGTCTGGGAAGTGAGGAGCGCCTCTGCCCGGCCGCCCCGTCTGGGAAGTGAGGAGCGCCTCTGCCCGGCCACCCATCGTCTGGGAAGTGGGGAGCGCCTCTGCCCGACCACCCATCGTCTGGGAAGTGAGGAGCGCCTCTGCCCGGCCACCTATCGTCTGGGAAGAAGTGAGGAGCGTGTCTGCCTGGCCGCCCCGTCTGGGAAGTGAGGAGCCCCTCTGCCCGGCCGCCCCGTGTCTGGGTAGAAGTGAGGAGCTCCTCTGCCTGGCCGCTCCGTCTGGGAGGTCTACCACGGAGGCCAGAAGCAATGTGGGGGCTCGACGTGGTGGCTCACGCCTGTGGTCCCGGAACTCTGGGGGGCAAGGCGGGTTGATCACTTCGGGCTAGGAGTTCGAGACCAGTCTGGCCAACTTGGCGAAACATGAAGAATACAACAGACAAACCAACCAACCAACTCAATGACAACAAAACAGGTCTACCCTGGAGTCATACTCTAATTTTTTCTATTTTCCTCCCATTCTGATCCTTTATCCCACTTTCTTTTTCTTCCTCTTCCTTCTCCCTCTTCTTTGTCAAATAGAGGATTGAGTTATTATCACTGATCCATATAAAGTCCCTCTCTCATTTATTTTAACTCCCACCCCCATTTCTATTCCCCGACTTCCCATGTGCAACCTTCCTAATATGTTTGATACGCATCTTTTTGTTTGTATGTATTTTTAGAAAATGTTTATTGTTTTTGTATGCAAAAAAAATTAATAAAAAAAAAAAAGAAAGAAAGAAAAGAGGGCAAAGGAGAGACAGGAGATGCCGAGGGGTTACCAAGGTGGACACCAAGCACAGGCCAGAGGGAATGACCAAGTCTGAGACCCAGAGAGAGACAGACAGACAAGAGCCAGAGAGAGATAGGAACCTGGACAAAAACAAAAACATATTGTCAGAGAAAGAAGCGGGAGGGAAGACCTGGGCCAGTTGAAAAAGGGAAGGCTCAGCGTGATCATGGCCCTGGGAATGAGAGAGTCGGAGAACCAGCTCTCCCAGGTCTCAAAGACCCCCTGGCCCCCAGCCCCCAGGCCTCGCCATTGTCCAGGTGCTGCCCACCTCCCAAGCCTCCTTCCTAGCCAGGGCTGGTGCTGTACCCTGAGCCCAGGAGACGGAAGGGGAGCCAGCCCTACCTGGGGGGGATGAGGGCTCCCACAGGCCTCCGCTGCACCCCACTGGGTCCTTCTTCTGCATTTGGGAGTCAGGCCCACCCAGCCCAGTGGCCTGAGACCCAGGCCCAGGTGCTGCCCCTCTTGGCCTAGACTCCCACCCAGCTTCTAACTCAAGAGGAGGTGGGCAGGGGGTGCACAGGTAGGAGTCCCTGTCATGGACCACGCGGTCTCGGGGTCCTAAAATCCACATCACCCAGAGCCCATGGAGCCCAGGCCTGAGGAGTGACGGCGGGGACGGCAGCAGAGCAAGATTTTACAGCCTCCGCCAGACAGTCTCGGTGCCTTCATCCCAGGGCCTTGCAGCCCCAGAGCCATCTACCCCCTGCCCAGCACGAAGACCGACCTCTGGGGCCAGGGAACAGCGGCCAAAGCAGCAGAAGAGGAGGGCGTGGCTGCAGCAGGGAATTCAGGGAGCCCCTCCCAAAGGAGCTGGCTCACAGCCTCTCCTTCCCTGGGGGAGCCTCCGGGCAGGCAATCCCCGCTTCCCCTGTCCTATCTCCACTTCCCCATTAAATAACAGGAACAGGGAGCTTCACCCTCTTTGAGACCCCTGGGAAGATGCAAGAGCCTCAGAGTGCAGGCCTGGGAGTCTCTGGGGCATGATGGGCCAGGCAGCATCCTCCACACTCAGCTCCACAGACCTGGATCCCCCCCCTTCACCTCACAAATCCTTCCCATGCAGCCTCCATGCTGGCCCAGTGGTAAGGGGGGTTCCTGGGAAGGGAGACACACATCCATCCCCGACACTGTGCCAGATGGGGCACAGAGCTGAGGGGCAACAGAGAAAGCAAGCCGAATTGGGCAGAGGGGCCAGGGTCTCTCCAGGGGAAGACAGGGTGGTACACACAGTCACATGCACACACATGTGTGCACGGAGGACCAGAAGGGCCTGGATTGGCTGCAAAGCAGGTGGGGGTGGGGGCAGGGGCTTGGAGTGGCAGCAGTGGGGGTGCTGCACAAGCTATGGACCAGGGGGCCATGGGGCACAGTCAGGGCACACTCAGGAGGCTCTCCCAGGAGAGCCCAGGGCTGCAGAGGCCCCGCAAGGCAGGGGCCAGGAGAGAAGGGCCGGTAGGAGGTGGGTGAGAGGTGCTGGCTGCCGCCCCCAGCAAAGAGCACAGGGGCAGGACACACCTGGGGCAACTCTGGCCAGAAGGTTGGGGCTAACACCTCCCAGCCCCATCCTTTCCCCAGCAGTCCCTGAACTCCATGGGGACCAAGGACACAGTCCAGAGCGGGCTCTGCCCTCCCAACGTCCCCAGGCTGACACCCAGACCAGAAGAAGAACCACAGGCTGCAGGTACAGTTCAGAGCCCCCCAAAATGCCTCCAAGTACCCGAACAAGCCAGGGAGGTAGAAATGGGGCACAGACCCGAGGCCCAGAGGCGAAGGTAGGGACCCTCACCCCCCGCCACCACCATCTCTCCCTCCCCGGGGCTGCCAGGGGAGCTGCCAGGGGAGCTGCCAGGCTGTCATGTCACATCAGTCCCTCCTCTGCTTGAAGCCTTCCAGTGAGCTCATCTTGTTCACGGGACAAGAGGCCCATGGTGCACCCCCCGCAACAGGCTCTCCCGAAACCCTCACAGAGGGAGCGTCTCCAGCCTGGGACAAGCTCCCCAAACCCACCCCTAAGCTCTTCTGGCAGCCACCTCCCCACCTCACTCTGCAGAGAGGCCTAGATCCAGGCCCAGCGCTGCCAAGGGCACCCCCTTAGCATTAGCACCTCACCACACCACCACTGCACCTCACCAGCTACCTCCGTGGGCCTCTCACTTGCAAGGTGGGGCCAGGCCAGTCCCCTCTAGGCAGGGGGAAAGAAAGGCGGAGAGCTGGCCTCAAGTCCCCCCGGGGCAGGCGGGAGGGGAGAAACACGCCTGGCAGGGGTGGCTGGTGGAGCTGACAGCCCTGGATTCAGATCTCAGCACCGCCACTGTGTCACTGTGTGACCTTGGCCCAGGGCACCTCTGAGCCCCCGCTCTCATCTGTGAAGTGAGGTGCCTGCCATTGCTCTCAACACAGGGTGGCTTGGAGGATCACAGGAGACGCCCAGAAGGAAGCAGACAGCATATGGTGAGGAAATGGCAGACCTCAGCGTCCTAGTCCAAGTAGGAAGGACTTGAAGCTGCAAACCCACCTCAGTTTCCCCATCTGCCAACCAGCGATCATCCTTCCCATGCCACCAATTTCCAGGGCTGATAATGAGGATCAAGTGAGCCCGCGTGAAGCACAGAGAAGCACGCTGGGAATGTGTCAGCAGCGTGGGAAGACAAGGGACATGTTCGCACCGTCACACCCTGCCAACCGGAGGCAGCGGAGCATGCGGCAGCCTCGCCCATCCAGAACCAGCCGAGAACCAGGGACAAAGTGACGGAAATGCAGGGGTCACCTGCAGGTGACTGTCCCTAAACGGGGCCTTGCTTCTCTTCTCCGACTCACTTTACCTTCATCAGGTTTCAGTTTAGAGGGACGGAGTCAGCTACGGAGCAGGGAGCGGGGCAGGGAGGTAGGGAGGCACTGTGGCGACGGAATCCAGCCCTGTCCCCCGCACAGGATAGGACAACGGGAGGAAGGAAAAATGATGCTCCGACATCCTGTTCCAGAAACAGGACAGCTAGCCAACGTCTTAAAAAGGCTTCCGTGCACAACGCTTCATACGAGAAACTGGTTATGCTGTTTTTCATCAAACTCAGCTCTCGGAAACCCTCAAACTCCAAGGTCCAGGGACCCCAGCCCTCCTCTGCGGCCAGGCAGACACAGCCACAACCCCACCCGCCCCCAGCTCGCCGGCACAGGTGCTGCCCCTCACCTCTTTCTTCTTCCGCTTCCCTTTACACTTGTTTTCCTTGAGCTTCTTGGGTTTCTTCTTCTTAGGAAGGCTCACGGGCTCCACAGGGAAAAAGTCATCGAAAGCTTCAAGACCACCATCTTCTTCTTCTGGAAAAATCAGAAAGTGGCAGCAGTTACTCCTGAGCTTCCTCCAGGAGAGCCCTGGAGACACAGAGCCAGCCCTGGAGAAGCTGGGACCCCCGGACACCCAACTGTGCCAGGTCACAGCCACCCTGCCCTCCCCAAACCTGGTGAAGTGGGAGAACACAGGACAGGAGCCCCAGCTCTAGGGACTGTGTGACATCACCTCACCTCCCGGCCTTTCCTTCCCTCCTCTGTAAATGGGACAATAACCACCTGCCCCTGATAAGACAGTGTTCAGAAAACTGAACCTCCATGAACAACAAACAGAATTGCCTTGTTGCCATCACTGCCCGAGAAACAGAGCGTCTCTACCAGGAAGGAGTCAGGGCTGATAGAGCAGAGTACAGACCTCAGTGAGGCTCATCTCTCCCCTCCAGAACCACAGTGTGGCCAGAAGGTGGCTCGAGAATGCTGGACCTGCCAGGCGCGGTGGCTCATGCCTGTAATCCCAACACTTTGGGAGGCTGAGGCGAGCAGATAACCAGAGGCCAGGAGTCTGAGACCAGCCTGGACAACACGATGAAACCCCGTCTCTACTAAAAATACAAAAATTAGCTGGGAGTGGTGGCGGGCGCCTGTAATTCCAACTACTCGGGAGGCTGAGGCTGGAGAATCGCTCAAACCCAGGAGGTGGAGGTTGCAGTGAGCTGGGATCGCACTGCTGCCCTCCAGCCTCGGCAACAGAGTGAGACTCCGTCTAAAAAAAAAAAGAGAGAGAGAACTGTGGACCACAGGGACACTCAGGTCCCATACCTGAGGACCCCAGGGGTTTGCAGGACAAACTCAACAAGGAAGATGCCAGGATACCCCATGGGTTTGACAGGATGCCGCCTTAATGGAGAATCCAAGACCATATCGTATCTCCTCCTGGATCCCGCACCTGTGCACACACAGGCACACAGGTCCACACTCCCCCACCTCCAACACACTCACGACGGGAAGCCAGGCACATTCCAGCTGGGCACTAGAAAGCTGTGACAGTCCACAGAGAGACACCGTGCCCAGCACACGTGGGTGTTCAGGAGCTGCCCTCACCTGCACTGACTCGAAAGGCTGAGGGGGCCCTGGCCGGGTGGGCTTGGGAAGGGATTATCTTCGACGACACTGGCCACAGTCCCAGGTCTGCCTCCCTCAACCTCCAACCCAGAGGAAGGGCTGCCACGTGTCCTGGGGGGTGTGATGTGAGACCCCTGCTGTGGCGGCAGTGGCCTGGGGTCTGTCGCTCATCTGGGAAATCAGGATAGAGAAAAGGTAGCCGAGCCTGGAGTTCCCACACACTAGACATGAGCCGTGGAGGGGCTGTGGGGAGGGTCCTCTTGGCAGCACAGCAGCAAGAATCAAACCATCCAAAGTAGAGACACTCCTGCCCGTGGGGGCAAAGGAGGCTTCCAGAAGGGAAGAACCTCCAAGAGTCCTCTAGAAGGGCCCACGAGAGAGCCGGCCCTTCATGCCAGCCTGTGGCCCCAGTGCCCCAGCCAGCTTGTCCTACTCGCTCTCCACCATCCCCTGTGCACTCAGGAGCACTCAGGGGAAGCTGACCAGCAAAGAGAGGCCCCTCAGCCTCAGACCCTCTGCCATGGACACCCCAGGCCTGACCCTCTGTGACAGCGGAGACACAACAGGGAGTGTCACTCAGAGTCTGAGGGTTGCCTCCAGTGGGACCCTGAGGAGGACGAGAGGTCCTGGGGCCACCAGGAGGCTTTCACCTAGGAAGGGGGCAGAGTGTCCCTGCTGGGTCAAGTTTAGAGACAGAAAGCCCCTTCCCCCGAGGAAGTTTTTGATCATAACCACCTACAGCTGGCAGTGGTGGAGCCAGGTTTGAACCCAGGCAGTCTGGTGACCGTGGTGACCCTTGGGTCAACAAAAGGGCCTCGAAGCGACCCCCAGTGTGGCCCACATGCTCAGACATACTCGCCACATGCAGACACACAGACATGCATGTGCACCCAACACTCACCTGTCACCCTCCACACAGGCCCCCACCGCCTGGCCTGGGACCCCCAGAGAGTCCTAAGCGGGGAAAGGGGGACGGAAGGGCTCCTACCCTGGGTCTCTGGGGCTCCCATTGCCCACACTATGGGTGCAGCTTTAGCCCCACCGTCCCCACTCCTCGGGAGCACCAGTGGCTCTGGTGGCTGAGCGGACGCCCCTCCCACCCCTGCATCCCACAGGGCCAGTGTGCACCAGTGGAAGGTGTTTGCACCAGTGGAAGGCGGGGGCTGCACCACTGTCTTGGTGCCTCTCTGCACCAGGGCCTCCCTCAAGGGTGGCCAGGTGCTTGGGGCTCCCACACAGGGAAGGCACCCTGTGGAGGGCTAGGGCACACAGGGGAGCCAGCAGCAAGGGCCGCCCCTGGTGGGTTTATGTGGGTCAGGCCCCACGCAGCCAGGGGCAGGGGCTGGGCTGCTCCGGCTGACTCCGCCCCATTCCTCTGATCACTAGTGTGGGAAGGTGGGGATTTTTCAAACCAGCTGAAAACGCGCACGGGGGGGCCCCCCCCGCAGAGTCGTCCTGCAGAGCAGGTGTCAGTGGGGCAGTGGCAGGGCGGGCAGGGAGCTGTCTGTGGTGGGGCAGCCGATGGGATGCCAGTCCACAACTGCCCGCTCTGCCACCCGGCCTCCGCCTCCCCCGCCACCGCATGAGACCGCCTGGGCAGAGCCACCCCCACACCCTGGCGGTGCCCAGCACTGCTTATGTAACGGGCTGTGGCTGATGCAATCTCGAGGGGGGGGCCTCTCCCTCCTGCTTCCTCCCAGCTGTCCCCTTCCAGCAGGGTGGTCCCAGACTTAGGAAACCCAGCCCAGCCCAGCACATGGTCACTGACTGGTCGCCTGACCAACAGAATGGATGAGGGTATGCACAGGTGGCTGCTGGAAGTTCTGGAAGGAAGACTGGGATCTGCCCATGGGTAAGGGGAGGACAAAGGGGGACCCCTGCTCTGGCCCTAACCCACGCCCAGAACAGGTCTTCGAGGACAAGGCCCCAGACCCTCTGCCCATGGACAGACCCCAGCTCCGTTCCCAGAAGACCTCACAGCCCAGGGCCTCTGCCTGGTGAAACCCACCTCTGAGAAGGCTCTGGAGCTGGCACACAGGGACAGGGACTCAGCCCTGCCTATCCCTGTCTCTGATGGGCCCTTCCTCTCCCCAGATGGCTTCTGGTGGGTGGCCCTGAGGTCACCACACGCCTGATTCTCTGTGATACTGCCCCCTCCACCCACCCCACACACTCCGGTCTTCAGCCAAGCCCCAGCCCCTTCCCACCCTTGGACACTCTCTGCTCCTGCAGCAGGCCCTGAGCTTTCTAAAACCAGATCTGCGGGTCACCATCCAAGCAACTCCACGGTCAGCCTTTCCCCAAGCCCAGCCTGTGCCCTTGAGCCCACCAGTCCCTCCTCCCTATGGCTCCATCTGGTAGGGACAGAGCAGGGGCCCAGAGGGTTCCAAGACGCAGAGCATGCAGCCAGTGTTAAGGTGGGATCCTGCCGGTCCCGGGTGAGGGGCTCCGAGGAGGAGCAACCTCACCTCAGAACTCCTTGTCCTGCCAGCTCCTGGCCCCTCGTGGCTGCCCCACCGCCCTCCTGGCCCACCTGGCAGTGCCCTCATGCACCAGCCCTACCCCTCCAGGGCCTGAGGCTCCACGGATCCAAGCCTGCTCTAATTAAGACCCATTACCCTGTGATCACCCACCTCCTGGGGGCAAAGGCGGGGTGGGGCTGAAGTCGACCAGAGGAAGGAGAGGCACCTTCTGCTGCTTCCTCCAGAGCTCCCTCAGCCCCTCTCTAGCTCCCAGTACGCGCCAGCTCAGCTGGGGACCCCCAGGCTGGCCTAGGCTGAGCCACTGCAGGCTGCGGCCAGGCTGATGAGGTGGGCCCTTCTCAGGGTAGTGCATTGCAATAGCGGCAGTCGTGACAACTGCATACCACCTGCCAGGCTCGTGCCAGGCCCAAAGTACCTGGAGTTTATTTATTTATTTATTTATTTATTTTAGAGACAGAGTCGCTGGCTGGAGTGCAGTGTTATGATCATGGCTCACTGCAAGCCTTGACCTCCTGGGCTCGAGCGACCCTCCCACCTCAGCCTCCTGAGCAGCGGGGACAACACGCACAACCACCACGCCTGGCTCAGAGATGGGTTCTATTCTTATCCCCATCTGCAGATTGGGAAACTGAGGCTCAGAGGACCTCATCATTTACCTACATCTCAGTCCTACGGCTGGCAGTGGTGGAGCCAGGTTTGAACACAGGCAGTGGGCGCCCACCCCCTTGGGAAGTCTCTCCCCCAGCACCCTCCCAGAATCCAGCATTGAAACAGTTCACGCTATGTAAACTGGCTCGGTGTATGCCCTGGGGACACTGAGGTGACTTAGGCTGGTCTGTGGTCTGGAAGGTCACAGGTCCCTCAAGAGGGTCAAGGCTGGTTCACCACACTAGTCCCCCTGCACACAGCCCCACAGCTCTGCCAGGCCCAGGCTCCAGCCACCCCACTCCTCTGGGGAGGGGCAGCAGCAGAGCAAGGACGCAGCCGCCAGGGCACTTAGCAAACACAAGGTGATCAAAACAAGAGGAAGGCGCGTGACTGTGGAGCGAAAGTTAGGTCATCTGATTCTGGGTGGTCGAAGGATTTGCAGGGGGCCAAGCCAGGAGCTGGGACGAGAACACCATCACCAGGGTGCAAAGGCTGGCAAACCTGCCAAGGACCCCACTCAACGTCCACCACTCTCTCCAGGACCTGGAGAGAGAGGCTATTTCTTTTTTTTATTTATTTTATTTATTTTTTTTTTGAGATGGAGTCTTGCTCTGTCACCCAGGCTGGAGTGCAGTGGCGTGATCTTGGCTCACTGCAAGCTCTGTCTCCCAGGTTCACGCCATTCTCCTGCCTCAGCCTCCCGAGTAGCTGGGACTACAGGTGCCCGCCACCACCACGACCAGCTATTGTATTTTTAGTAGAGCCGGGGTTTCACTGTGTTAGCCAGGATGGTCTCGATCTCCTGACCTCGTGATCCACCCGCCTTGGCCTCCCAACGTGCTGGGATTACAGGCGTGAGCCACTGCGCCCGGCCGAGAGGGGCTATTTCTGTTCCCCACCTGGACTCCCCAACCAGCACCAAGCAGACAACAAGGCCACCAGGGGGTCAGGAGGAGGCAGCAACAGGGGCAGCAGAGGCTTCACGCTACCCTTCCTGGGGGTGATACCAGCAAGTCCCCTCCCCACTGAGCCTCTCTCTTCATCTGTGAAATGGCCCTAATGTGGCAGCCTTTCCCCCAGGGCTATGGGGAGAAGTAAAAACCGTGAATGCAAAGTGCCCGCACAATGCCTGCAGGGGCTCGGCAATGGCAGGCAGAGCCCAGGGAGACCCAGGAGGGTCAGGGCGGCAGTGGTGAAGGGCAGAGGGCAGCGGTCTCTAGTTTGGGCACTGCTGGGCCAGGGGTTCTCAGGGCCACCCTAGACGCTGGCCAAGAAGGAGTGCTCAGGCTGCCATTAGTCCTTGAACCTCCCCCCATGAGATAGGGCTTATGCTGGCAAAGGGGGGCAGTACACCCGCCCAAGAGAGGATTCATAATTTATTTATGACATTTAACAAAACCCAGACATCACCTCATTGGTGTCACATCAAAAGAAAGCATCAGTCCTGGGTGAGGAGTGGAGGGAAGAGATGGGGATAGATGATGCATTTACCCCAAGTGACTGGGGCCTGGGGGGAGTCACCCTGGGGGTGCAGGGAAGGCAGGGAGAGGCCCCAGGGCATGGGTGGGGAGGAGGAGGACAGAGTGGTGAGAGGGGAAGTCAACCTGGAGGGACAGGGAGGGACAAAAGAGAGAAAAACGGCCAGACAGAAAGGCAGAGGCAGAGGCATGACCTCAGGGGAAATGAAAACTGACAGACATGGGGACAGAGGGAGAGAGAGAGACAGGGAAGGAGAGTGAAATAAGGACAGAGCCACAGAGATAAGCAAAAGCCCAGAAAGACAGACAACACGCATTGTGTTCAGTACCCAGCTCAGAGAAGATATTCCAGAAGTCTCTGACGGGTGGATGGATAATTGTATAGCGAATGGATGGATGGTGGATGGGTGGATGGATGAATGGATGGTGGATGGATGGTGAATAGATTGATGGATGATGAATTGATGGATAGATGGTGGGTGGATGGATGGATGGATGGATGGCAGATAGATGGACGGTGGATGGATGGTGGATGGGTGGATGGTGGATGGGTGGATGGTGGATGGATGGTGGATGGGTGGATGGATGAATGGATGGTGGATAGATGGTGAATAGATGGATGGATGATGAATTGATGGATAGATGGTGGGTGGAAGGATGGATGGTGGATGGATGGTGGATGGGTGGATGGATGAGTAGATGGTGGATGGATGGTGAATAAGTGGATGGATGGTGAATTGATGGATGATGAATTGATGGATAGATGGTGGGTGGATAGATGGATGGATGGTGGATGGAAGATGGAGGATGGATGGATGGATAAATGGATGAATGGTGGATGAATGATGGATGGATGGATGAAAGATGAATGGATAGATGGATGGACAGATGGTGGGTGGGTGGATGGATGGATGGTGGATGAAGGATGGATGGTGGGTGGGTGGATGGATGGATGGTGGATAAAGGATGGATGGATGGTGGATGGATGGATGGTGGATGGATGGATGAATGAATGGATAATGGATGGATGGTGGATGGATGGTGGGTGGATGGTGGATGGTGGGTAGATGAGTGGATGGTAGATAGATGCATGGATGGATGGTGGATTAATGAATGGATGGATAATGGGTGGGTGGGTGGATGGATGGATGGATGGATGGATGGATGGATGGTGGATGGATGGATGGTGGGCGGATGGTGGGTGGATGAATGAGTGGTGGATGAATGGATGAGTGGATGGTGGGTGGATGCATGGTTCGATCATGGATTGATGAATGGATGGATGGTGGGTGGACGGATGGATGGACGGATGGTGGATGGATGGATGCATGGAAGGATGGTGGATGGATGAATGAATGGATGGTGGGTGGATGAATGGATGGTGGATGAATGGATGAGTGGATGGTGGATGGATGCATGGATGGATGGCGGATGGATGAATGGATGGATAGTGGGTGGATAGATGGATGAATGGTGGGTACAGGAATGGATGAATGGTGGGTGGTGGAGGAATGGATGGAAGCATGAATGGTGGATGGGCAGATGGATGGATGGTGGATGGGCAGATGGATGGATGGTGGATGGGTGGATGGTGAATGGACAGATGAATGAATGGTGGATGGATGGATTGGTGGAAGGATGAATGAATGGTGGGAAGCATGGACAGATAGTGCATGGATGAACAGTGGATAGGAAGAACAAGAACAAATGGATGGATGGATGGATGGATGGATGGATGGATGGATGGATGGATGGATGGATAAATGGATGGATGGATGGGTGGATGGATGAATGGATGGATGGATATACATATGGATAGATAGGTGGATGGTGAATGGTTACTTGGTTGGTTTTGTGGGTCAACGGGTAGATGTGGGAGAGCAGGTAGATACATGGATAGATGGATGGATGGATGGATGGATGGATGGATGGATGGATGGATGGTGGGAAGCATGGACGGGTGGTGCATGGATGAATAGTGGGTAGGAAGAACAGATGGATGGATGGATGGATGGATATGGTATGGATATGGATTGATGGGCAGATGGTGAACGGTTACTTGGTTGATTTTGTAGGTGGATAGGTAGATGTGGGTGGGTAGGTAGACAGACGGATGGATGATGGGTGAGCGACTGAATGAACTGATAAAATGACAGATGGATCCTATTACCTGATCAACTTGGAATGACAATGAATAACCCACTGGCCAAGTCACTGGGCAAAGTGTGCTGGTCATTTTGCCTCCCTCCTCCCAGAAAAGAATGTTAAATACAATCAGGCTCCCTGGGACCCCCCCCGAAACCATGCTTCCACAGGGGTAGGGGTGCAGGCTAAAAAGTCATGGCCTTTTGGGAATCATGACTGTCACTCTCTCCTGGCCCCTGGACCTGAGGAAGCAAGCCTAAGATACGTACACATCTAGGGCCAATTGTCACTGGGGCCAGAGTGGTAACGGTGCCTAGTCCAGACATTGCCCATTCTGGGCTCACTAGCTTTGTCTGTGATTGAGGAAAAGCTGGGCCAATGAGGCAGGGAATTTGCCAGCCCACCAGTGGCCCTAAGAGGGCTGAGAGCCACATTTTCTGAACCCCTCTCCTGCTTCCCGCCAGCCCTACCTTGGGCTTCACAGCCCTCCTCCCACCCAGGCTCCCACTCCCCTGAGCTTACTGGCTAAGGGTGCAAGTATCAGAAGCATTTCCTCAGAGAAGGCAGGACAGCTGCCCCCCTTGGCTGGTGCTAACTACACCAGCCACAGTTTATTGAGCACCTATCATGTGCTGGGCACTGTGGCCTCATGTTCCACATGCACTGTCTCACTGTTCCTCATAATAACCCTCTATGAGGTAGCAGTGCTATGTCCCCATACTACAAGTGGGCACACCGAGGAGAGGGCTGCGTAGCTTGTCCAAGACCACCCAGCTAATGCTCAGAGCTAGAATCCAAGGCCTCATCCCACCAGCTCTTGACCCCTAGCTTCAACCAGCCACCCCAACTCCCAGGAGAATCTGGCACCTGCTGGTCCCCCAACCAGAAGAGGCACCCACCCTGCCTTCCTCCTAGAAGCTGGCTCAGACACCTGCCTCAATGCCAGAGCTGGCTGAGGCAAACCTCCCCCGCCCCACCACCACTGCATGGGAAACAATAATTCACTGCTGAGAGTGAGCAACTCCCAGGGGGAGGTGGGAGATGAGCAGAGTCAAAGAAAAAAGATCGGACAAGTCATGAGTTCAATAGCCGTAGATTGAAAAATCACCATGACAGCTTCCAAAACACTAGCTCCTCCAGCCACAAACTTCCATGTTTTGGAACCAGCTGGCTCTGGTCTTTGGGGGTCATCGCCACTGAGCTTGGACTCAGGGCTGCATAGGGGCTATAAGGAAGAGCTCAGGGTGAGTGGGGGGCCAGCAGCGTGACTTGACAGGAGGCCTGGCTAGGGCTGTCTTCACAGCCAGAAGCTGGGGTGACCTAGGGAGTCCCAGCCCTCAGACACTGAAACCACAACCATCTCTGAGGAATGCATGGTTTCAGGTGCTGGGCATGGCAGGTTGTCGACAGTTACACTCGAAGGGGAACCCACAGATCCAGGAGGAAACTAATGACAACGTTTTGAGTATGTGGGGTGTGTAGTGACACAAGCATGTAGTCCCAGCTACTAGGGAGGTTGAGGCAGGAGGATCGCTTGAGTACGGGAGTTCAAATCCAGCCTGGGCAACATAGCAAGACCCCATCTCTTCCAAAGAAAGCATGACAATATGTGTCTCAGAGTGACTGGAAGGCCCTTAGCAAGGGTGTCCCTCCCCATCGTAACATTCGAGCTGGGACCTAAATGACCAGGAGGCAGAGGTGAGCAGAGGAAAGAGCAAGTCAGGCAGAGGTCACAGCCAGGGCCCCATGGCAGGACGGAGTGTGGAGGGTTCCAGAAGCAGCAAGGAGGCCAGTGTGGCTGCTGTGAACAAAGGGGCACAGGAGTGGACCCGGGACAAGGATTTCAGAGGTGACTGGAGCCATGCGGGTCAGGGTCTGACTTGGGTTCACGAGGTGACCCCAGCTGCTATGCAGTGGGTGGTCATAAGGACTGGGTAGAAGGCCCTGGAGGGGACCGGCAGGAGGGGACAGAGGCTTGGACCCAGAATATGGAGAGAAGCCAGGAGCCTGGGAAGGCTCTGGAGGTGGAGCAGCTGGCCTTGCTGATGGATGGGGGCTGAATCCCCAGGCCAGAGGTGCCAGAGCGGGGCGTCTCTTCTGCAGGGCTCTAGGGGCACTCCTGGAGGCACTGGGGCCAATCCACCGACGGGGAGCATGGGTGGTGGGCAGGAGGACCAGAGCCCCGCCTCTCTGGCCCAAGCAGTGAGTCGGGTGCCTACTAGACTGGGGGCACCTTCCCTGGCCTCTTCCCCTCCCCAGCCTCTATGTCCCCACATAGTCAGACAGAGCTGGAGTGTAAGATGGGAAAGACAGCCAGGGGACTCCACCAGCGGGTCGGTGCAGCCCCAGAAATGCCATTGATGCCACAAAAGGGCCACCCCCCAAACAGCACAACAAACAACTTACTGAGGAAACCAGTAAACTGGCTTACTGGGGAGCCAGCCTCCAAGGTGGAAAATGGCCACTGATTTTTGTGCCTGTGCGGGGCCTCAGAGTTCCCCTCCGGAGAATGGGTCTAATTCCAAGGACCCAGGATAT
Organism: Symphalangus syndactylus; assembly: GCF_028878055.3. Lineage (NCBI taxonomy): Eukaryota > Metazoa > Chordata > Mammalia > Primates > Hylobatidae > Symphalangus > Symphalangus syndactylus. The sequence goes on along the minus strand of NC_072444.2, from coordinate 30,722,940 downwards.
GACAGTCAACTATTGTCCAGGCAACCCCACCCCAAGAGAGGACCCCCCTATTCCCCGTCCCCACCACGCTCGCTGTCAACTTGGCCTGTCTAACATGCGTGGTGAGTGCCAGGCTCCTGCAGGAGCCCAGTCACAGCATTAAAGCCACCAACTAACCAAGCAAGCAAACAGAAGGGGGCAGGGGGTGTGGCCACTTGGTGGGAATACCCTCCCCAGAAGACGCTGGCTGCTTCCTCCAACAGGAGCCGGAGGTGTACATTTGTGGAGTCTTCTCACCCCTGGAAGTCAGAAGGGGCCAGATGCACGTTCCTGGGCCCAGGAGGGCCTCCAGCCTCCTACAAGTCTCTCCGAAGTCCAGAGAGGCCACTGACTTGGTGCAGGGAAGCCGAGAAGTAAGAGTCTCCCAGAAAGGAGGGAGAGTGGCTGACAGGGTGGGGCCCTACCCAGCTGTGCCAGGAGGGAAAATGTCCCAAACAAATGGTGAGCAGTTAACTAAATAACTGTCCTGCAAGGCAACCCCTGGGGCACAGCCCTGTGTATACTAAATTCTGAGAGAGAGAAAAGGAGAGAGACGGCAAGGGCAGGGGCGGTGGCCCGTAGCCAAGGCAGGGTGGGCTGGGAACGGCCACCACCCTGGGCGATGGTGGGGCTGGAGACAGCGGCAGGCGCTAGGTCGCGCCAGAAGGACGCCGGCGGCCCGGTAAAGTGCTTGGGAGCGGCGGTCACAGCGCACAGAGGCCAGGAAAGAGGAGCAGGGGTCCGAGCCCGTGCGCCCCAGAGCGGAGCCCTCCTGGGCGGGGAGGGAAGCCGCCCCATCCTGGGCGCTCGACGCGTCCCCAAGCACCGCCGGTCCTCGCCCCCCTCTGGGCCCCACCCAGCCCGCCCCGCGGCCGACATGGGCCAGGGGCCGGGTCCCGCCTGCCCGCAGCGAGGCCAGAGGCGCACGGCAGCGAGACGCGAGCGCGGGATGCGCCGCTCCGGGAGCTAGCGCGATTCCCGCCCCCTTCAAGGGCACGCGGGCTGACCCTGGCAGCGCCGCGCCCCCTCCCCGCCGGGGCCCTCAGCGCAGGCCCCCGCCCGCGGTCCTCTGGCTCGCCTGGCCCGCGTCGCCGCCCAGGGGGGCCCGGATCGCACCCCGCCCTTAGCCGCCCTCACGCCGCGCCCGGGCGCTCACCCAGCCTGCGCCCTTGGCCGCGCGGCGCCAGCAGGGCGGGAGCGCAGCCCCGCAGCCCGGGCGCCCCTCCTGCGCGGCGCCAGCCCGGCCGCGCCGCCCCCGCCGCCCGCGCTCCAGCCCTGGGCCCGGCGTGTCTCGGCGCCCCCGCCGCTCTGGCCCCGGGCGCACCCGCGCCCGGCTCACCCGCGCCCGGCTCACCTGACATCTCGTCCTCGTTCTCCATCTCCTCGGCGAACAGCCGCGGCAGCTCCTCCTCGGTGCCCAATGGGCCCCGCATGCCCGGCGCGGGGAGGAGGGGAGGTGGGCGCCCCCCCTCCCGCCGGGCGCGGTGCCAGCCTTAACCCGTGCGCTGCCGGACGGGCGCGCGCGGCGGGCGAGGCGGCCTCGGCGAGAAGATGGCGGCCGCCTGCCCCCCCACCCCCCCAAACCTCCACCCCCCCGTCTCGACCCCCCCTTTTCTCTCGGCCGCCTTAGCCTGCTCCCCGCAAAGCCCGGGCGCTCCGCCCACCGCGCCCCGCAGCCTGAGTCCCGCAGCCGGCCGAGGGTGGCGGCAGCAGCGCCGGAGGCACGGCGGCACGGCGGGGGGGCGGCACACATGCCCGGATTGTGACGTCCAGTCTGGTTGCTGTGGCAACCCCATCCCATCGTTCCGGCAGCGCGACTAGTTAACAGCAGAGAACAAGTTGGGGGACTAGTCCTGAGCCGCCGGGTGAGGGTGGGGACCGGGGGGCGCCCCGGCAGGGGGAGCCGTCGAGGCATCCGCGCGCCCGCGGACCCGACGGCCGAGCGGGCAGCCGGGGCTTGGCAGCCCGGGCGCAGCGGGAGGCGAGGAAACACCGCCCCCGCGCACCCCGGGCAGAGCCAGCCGCCGCCGCTCGCCTGCGAAGGCGCTGGGCCCCGAGCCCTCCAAGGGCGCGGAGGCGGGGTCTTCAGGGCAGCGCGCGGCCCGCTCCCCTACTCGGTTCACAGGCGCCGGGACCCACCCCGCACCCGGCTCCGGCCTCGGCACGTTCCTAACCCCCTCTCCAAAGAGGATTAGAAGAAAAATGTGTTCCACACTTGGGGAAAAGACGCTCTGGAGACTGTGGGTCTGATTACAGCAGAAAAATCCGCGCAGGCGGGCTCCCCTCACCTGCTTCCCGCTCCCACCGCCCACGTGCCCCCTTCCAAAAAGCCCCTCCAGGCTGGGTGCAGCTCAAACCCATGCAGACCCCCAGGGGTGGTGCGGATCTGCGATGTCTGTGCCCAAAACTCCCGCTCAGAAGCGACACCTGTCGCAGAGCAGGAAGGAGCCGCCGCCACCAGCCCTCGGTCGTTAAAGGTGAAGATGGAGGCCAAAGCCCTCGGGAGCAAGACTGGAATTTTAAATGAGCGCCTCCAGTCTCCGCGGCGGCAAGTCTTAAAGCTACCTTAAGAACGCAAAAGTTCCAGGGGCTGGCCGACCGCCAGCTCTCTAACCCCAGAAGGCCCGTGAAGGGAGGGCCCCCTCTCACTGCCTCGCAGGGACACTGAGGGAACCCACCTGAGACACGCAGGATCGGCAGCAGTTTTCCCCTTCTTCCCGTTCAATTTTATTGCCGGCAAACCCCAAACAAAAGACCCTCTGCATTCATCCCTGGACAAGGAGAGGTCGGCCCAGCCCTCTGGAACCAAAGACTGGGGTGTTGGGAACCTCTCCATCTCCCAGATCCGCTTTAACTACGCTGTAGATAGAGACGCCGGGTCAGCCCAGTGCTGGCCGCCTGCAAGGGGAAAGGAACCCTCTTCAGGGAAGCAGGCCAGGAAACCAACGGGCCTCCCCTCCCAAGGCCATGTTTCCCCACAGAGCAGCTAGCCAGGGGGAGCCCCAGATCACCGAGGCTTGAACCAAACCTGCCTCTTCCTCGTTCTTTCAGACCCAACTGCCTCCCTGAATGGTGACCAACAGGGAAGAAAGCCCTAAGCTGACATGCCCACCCCTCAGTTACCAGCCCCCCAACACCTCTCTAATCCCTTTCAAAGGTCCCCTGCCCTTCGATAGGAAAACTCTGATTTACGGTATTTCTCATCACCAGAAAGCCGCCCCCATCATTAACCTTGGCTCCAATTCCCAAGGCGAGGCTGAAAGTCAAGATATCGTTCAAGAAAGAACAGTTCTAACTGCTTAATCTGGCAACAAATTAGAGCCCAGATGCTCATCAGTCATAATCCTCTCCCCATCCTGTTCTTCCCAATGACTGCAACTAGGTAATATTATTTAATGTCCAAAAGCAAAATGAAACAAAAACTGGAATGCTAGAAACAAATGGATTTTACTACAAATCTCCAAGTTTTTTGGGGTTTTTAAGGGGGGGGCGGGTTGAGATGGTGTCTGTTGTCAGGCTGAAGTGCAGTAGTGCAATCTCAGCTCACTGCAAATCTCCGCCTCCGAGGTTCAAGCGATTCCCCTGCCTCAGCCTCCCCAGTAGCAGCTGGGACTACAGACGCGCACCACCACGCCTGGCTAATTTTTTGTATTTTGGTAGAGACAGAGTTTCACCCTGTTGGCCAGGATGATCTCGATCTCCTGACCTCGTGATCCGCCTGCCTCGGCCTCCCAAAGTGCTGGGATTACAGGCATGAGCCACCATGCCCGGCTCTCCAGTCATTTTTAAAGGAGAGCCCTTATTATTGTTAAACTATTAAATGGGCATTTTAATGACAATGGACCAAAAATGCATGACGTTAAAAGCAATCCCTAAAGCAATCCCTAAAACAGTGAACATTCGGTAAACTCTGCAGTTGCGAGAACAAGCCTATCATTAAGGTTACTGTTTTAGGAGACAAGATTCTCATGTTTGCTGATCATAGAGCTCATAATTACACCTCAGTGACAATTCCAAAATCAAAATATTTTTTAATATACCGGTTACAAAAGTATCAAGGAAAAAAACTTTTTTCAGCTGGGTGCAGTGGCTCACGCTTGTAATCCCAGCATTTTGGGATGCCGAGGCGGGCAGATCAAGGATCACCTGAGGTCAGGAGTTCAAGACCAGCCTGGCCAACATGGAGAAACCCCATCTCTACTAAAAATACAAAAATTAGCCGGGCGTGGTGGTGGGCACCTGTAATCCCAGCTACTCGGAAGAGTGAGGCAGGAGATTCGCTTCAACCCAGGAGGCAGAGGTTGCAGTGAGCCAAGATTGCGCCACTGCACTCCAGCCTGGGTGACAGAGCAAGACTGTCTCAAAAATAGAAAAAAAAAAAACTTTTTCCAAGAACAGAGTTGAAAAAGCTCATCATCTTCTGCACATACCATACTCAATTTCCATTCCAGGGCTGCATGAACTCCTCATCCAGGAACCCCCAAGCCCTGCCTGAGGCCAGTTGGTTCAACAATGCATATCCACGCTGTGGCCACCTGGCACCGCCGGCACCTCAAGGGCAATGAAGTGCTTGTACATACACCACCTCGCAGCCAGTCACATAGATCAAAACTCTGCCCCACACCTCCTCCTCGGCAGGGGTGAAACGGCGTCACTCAGGACCGCAGTGTCCTCTGCAATGAAGGCTCAGTGCCCACCTGCTGCACCAAGACTTTCGTTGCACTTGAAGCCTTTTTCCGAAAGTGTGGACCCTGCACCACCTGAATTCAAATTCAGTTGGGGTTGCAGGGGAGGAAGGAGCTTCTCAAAAAGGCAGTCCTGGGCCATGGCCCTGAACCTGAGAAAATCCTTGTGTAAGCCTAACAACGTTTTATGGGTGTTCTCTGGGTTCTAGCTATGGTGGCAGCTAACTCACTCCGCTGGTCAGCACAGCCTTTACAGACTGTTTTAGCTGGGCCCAAAATAGCCTGGGGGAAAAAAAAGAATGTGTATTCTCAAATCCATCCCAAAGACAAGAAAATGGCTGGATTAGAAATTCAGTTTCCTGTTCCTAGAGATAAGCACTATGATGGTGCCATTTAACAGGCGGTCCCCACCTGCTTCCTGTAGGTGGAGGGCTACCTCCTTGCAGGGATGGCAAATCCCCACACCTAGCCTCTCTTCTACCCTCTTCTCCCTCAAAGAGAATCAACCCCACAGTTTATTCCACTAAATATAGGCCCATCACCACGACTCGGCGAACAACCTGGGCCAGGTGTCAACCCAGGCTCTCCTTCGGGGGCCTGGCCCATCTCTCACCGCCGTGGTGCCCCTACCCTGTGGCTTCTGACTCCAGTCACCCCAGTATTCTGTCCAAGGGTTACTGGGGAGATGGTCTGTCTCCTGGAACTGCCAGATCTGTAACTGTCCCACATCCTAGGTCCCCCTCCCCCGTGGGAGGTCTTGGCTTACAACACTGACAACTTTAAGGGTCTGAGTCCCATGTACAAATGGAGAGTGAAATCAGGTGTCAACACCAAATTCCAGGCTCCCCTGACATTATCAGTGACTTCAACAGCCGGACCATTATCCCCCATCACTGGGGTCCTTATCACCCTCCAGGAAATCAAGTGTCCCCTAAAAAGGCTGAGATCTAGATAGCCCCAGGTATCAACTGCCTTAAGACACTTGGTATTATCCAACTTCCTCACTTTCCCCATGTTTCTGACCACCTCTGTGCTACACACCATTCATGAGCAAAGTTAGGACCCAGGTATTTCAACACCTGGCTGTTCCTGAAAAGGTATGAGGACAACAGTACTCAAAACCCAAACAATTCACCACTGAAAGTGCCATGGGAAAAGGGGGATCAGAGGCTTTTGGAGGGAAAACATGAAGCCTTTAGAAGTGACTAGTTCGTAACACTTAGTGACATCAACAAACCTCATTTCCTCAGCTGCACCAGCACACTCAAGGGAAGGGTGTGAGGGTGTTTCTGTAACTGCCATTGGCCGAGACCAGACTGACCTCCTGTTTCGGGACTCTTATGAACTTAAATCACAGCTTGAAACTCTCCACGACCCCAGTCAGCGCCTGTGCCTCAACTATTTTCGATCCGGCAAGTGAGGTGTGAGTCAAAACAAAGGAAACTGGTCTACAGTGTGCTTTGGGCGCAGCTGGTGTCATGGCTGTGATGGAATTCAAGTTCACACTACCTATTCCCCATCAGAAAACGGCATTTGCTGGCAAAGTTGTTCCCCAGGCTCTGGATCTGGAGAAATTCTACACAGAAAGTTCAGTGACAGCCAACTCCTGAATCTCACTGTGGCAAAACAGCACAACTAGGGGAAGAAAAGTGGAAATAAAGGACATCTTTTCTTCTAAGCCTAATAAAGACCAACGTAACTGTTGGTACAGCAACTAATTCGTGAGGACAAAGCTTCTCTTAACATGCCAGTCCTTAAAAAAAAACAAAGCCTCGCACAGTAATAGTAGCCAGGTGTTAGCCACTTTAATAGAAATTGTGATCAAAACTCGATTACAAGAATTCAAAAAGACATAGAAAACCAGTCAGTTTCAATTTTATTACAAGTTTTCAAATCTGGGACTAGTTTCTTTTTTTCTTTTAACTTAAATGCTAACTTCAGCCCAGGGTTTTTTCACAACCAAACTAAAAATTACTTACTACATGGGAACATCAATGCAACAGGTAAAATCTGTAAACTCAAGCCACAAACTTAGTTAATAATCATGGTTAAGGGACATTGCCAAAGAGCAACTGATGCCTCAGTGAAGTTTGAAAGAAACTCTGCTTTCTGTGACGGCAGAGAATAAATATGCAAGCAATTCTGCTTCAAAGAAATTTGCATAGAAATGGAAAAATGCCAGAGCCTTTAACACAAGTGAAATTGCAAAGCCTCAACACGTTCAACTCAACCCACAGAGCACCAAATGTTTAATGGGAGCCAAGGTAGGACTGAGCATTGAACTTCCAGCTATGCAACTCGCAGGGCACAATTTCAGGTGTGGAAACCATCTGTAGGCAAGCTCTTTTAAAAACATGAATTTTAGACACCATAAATTCTAAAGCAGACACTTTTGCATTACTGTTCGAATTTCAGAAGGGCACCACAAGGCACCAGAGTCTTTCAAAGTCACTCACAGCAACAATTGCATCTTTTTTCCCAGCCTTGGTAGCCCCTTTCAGTTGTCTAGCCTCTGCACTGCGGCACACCACTGTAGAATAACTTCTGACATTAAATCCAGTCATGGTCTAAGTAGCATGAGGCAGCTATTTCCAGGGCATCTCCCATCTCCTTGGCATGGGAGGCTTCCCAGTCACTCCTCCTTCATGTTCCCCCTTTACCAGAGCCTCCAGAGCTCTTGGCATCAGGGGCCCCCATCGCTGGGCCCCACACGGGAGGTCCCATCTGGAAGCACTATTCCTACAGCTCCCTCTGCTGGAGATCAAAGTGACAGTTTGTTGCAAAGACTTGTAGAAACATTACTTACACGTTCATTTCTGTACACATTTAGTTAATTTAGAACCTGGGACTTTTACAATCGATTCCCCAAACCCCTTTATGGCAGCAACACTGAAGGAGCACAGTTTCTCTCTCTAGGAAGAAGAGGATTAGCAAACATAATTGTGTGGGTCAAGAGAAATTTGTAATCAAAAAATGAAAGTAAGACGAATGGCCCAGAAACCCGCATTTTATTGACACAGTCATTTTCCCACAGAGAATCTTAGAAAGATGTCACGTTTTATTTTAATGAATGAGAGGAGCCCACTTGTATCCCTGAATCATTGAGAAAAGCAACAGATACAACTGACAGTCACACTTTTTTAAAATCAAACAGTCACCACCTTCAGCCCACACCTCCACACCCGCATCTGCCTCCCCAATGGCTGTCAGTTCCGTAAAGTCACCCTCTCCTTCTACTCTGGTATTACCACGAGAACTGAAATTTTTAAGCAGAAAAAAAAAGAAGTCAAGTTACAAATAAGTGAGTGGCGAACCAAGGGAAGCCCTTTGACTATGATTTCCAATTTTCTGTTCAATCCACACTGCAGAGATACAAGGATAAACCACCATTTTGGTTCCCAAGTTTTATTCAAGAACTCATACAAAATAATCCAGATAAATGAAATTTAATCCTCGTCTTCCTCCTCTTCTTCGTCCTGGTTAATCTGGAAGTAACGTAATTCGTAACTCTCTTTGCTGTTAGCAACTACGCGCAACCAGTCACGTAGATTATTCTTCTTCAAATATTTTTTGGTGAGATATTTCAAATACCTGCAGAGAAAGGACACAAGAACTCCACTAGACAGTTGGTGCTTGCATTCTAAAACATTTTAACATTTACAAAACCCAGCACTCAAAATCATTACAATTCAAGGTGTTTTCCCAAGCCTCAAAAATGGCAAAGGTAAGGCAAATACACCCCAGCCAAGGCTCTCAGAGTTATCAGCCATGTACCATTGACATTGGCAGTAACAATTAGAATAGACTGGGCATGGTGGCTCAGGCCTGTAATCCCAGCGCTTTGGGAGGCCAAGGCAGGCAGATCACTTGAGGTCAGGAGTTTGAGACCAGCCTGAACAACATGGTGAAACCCCATCTCTACTAAAAATAAAAAAATTAGCTGGGCGTGGTGGTGCACGCCTGTAATCCCAGCTACTCCGGAGGCTGAGGCACGAGGATCCCTTGAATCCAGGAGGCGGAGAGTGCAGTGAGCTGAGATTGTACCATTGCATTCCAGCCTGGGTGACAGAGCGAGACTGCCTCCAAAAAAAAAAAAAAAAAAAAAAAAAAGAAAAAAAACTAGGCCAGGGCACTGGCTCACACCTGTAATCCCAGCATTTTGGGAGGCTGAGGCGGGCAGATCATGAGGTCAGGAAACGGAGACCATCCTGGCTAACACGATGCAACCCTGTCTCTACTAAAAATACAAAAAATTAGCCAGACATGGTGGCGGGCGCCTGTAGTCCCAGCTAGTCAGGAGGCTGAGGCAAGAGAATCACTTGAACCCGGGAGGCAGAGGCTGCAGTGAGCCGAGATGGCGCCATTGCACTCCAGCCTGGGCGACAGAGCAAGACTCCATCTCAAAAAAAAAAAAAAAAAAACCAAGAGCAGATAAGTAGATGTACCAGTTGTCCATGAAAATGCAGCAAACACCTATAACATAGTTTTTTTTGTTTTTGTTTTTGTTTTTGTTTTTTTTTTTTTTGAGACGGAGTCTCGCTCTCTCACCCAGGCTGGAGTGCAGTGGCGCGATCTCGGCTCACTGCAAGCTCCGCCTCCCGGGTTCACGCCATTCTCCTGCCTCAGCCTCTCCGAGTAGCTGGGACTACAGGCGCCCGCCACCACGCCTGGCTAATTTTTTGTATTTTTAGTAGAGACAGGGTTTCACCGTGGTCTCGATCTCCTGACCTCATGATCCGCCCGCCTCGGCCTCCCAAAGTGCTGGGATTACAAGCGTGAGCCACCGCGCCCGGCCTCTATAACATAGTTTTTAGTGACCGCTGGAGAAAGATAACATGATAGAAATTTTACAGTTAAGTACGCAACCTCAATACCTTTTATGGAGAAAATAGTGGGTTTCCAAAGAGCTGTAAGCACTGCGCACACATCACCTCACGGAGTCAAACCCCCTTTTGAGGTTTTCTGGATGATGAGGACTGCTTCTTAGGGGTGTGCACACACTCGCTCCTGCTCACCACCCAACACACAGGGACAGAATGCCACCCTGCCACTGTGCTCACGCCCAGAGAGCACAAAGCCTTTCAATCAGCCTGCCCAACTGCTGCTTTAGCCAGGTGAGAGCTAAAATACTCACCACAACAGGGTGATCATTAGAAAACTTTTTTTTTTTTTTTTTTTTTTTTTGAGACAGAATCTCGTTCTGTGGCCCAGGCTCACTGCAACCTCTGCCTCTAGGATTCAAGCAATTCTCATGCCTCAGTCTCCCAAGTAGCTGGGATTACAGGTGTGTAACACCATGTCCAGCTAATTTTTGTAATTTCAGTAGAGATGGGGGTTTTGCCATATTGGCCAGTCTGGTCTCGAACTCCTGGCCTCAAGTGTCTGCCCACCTCAGCCTCCCAAAGTGCTCGGATTAAAGGTGTGAGACACTGCGACCAGCCAAAACACTCATTCTTTATGGAAAGGCAAAAACTAGCTTTTGTGCCCAACACCCTAACTACATAAAGATGACCTAAGGGCTGGGCATGGTGGCTCACGCCTGTAATCCCAACACTTCGTCAGGCCAAGGTGAGAGGATCCCTTGAATCTAGGAGTTCAAGACCAGCCCGGGCAACATAGCAAGACCCTGTCTCTACGCAACATTTTTTTTTTTTAATTTAAAAAAAAAAAAAAAAAAAGATGAAGTGCACTACAATCTTGGCACCTTTCTCACCGGCTTGCTTACGTGGCCCTGAGGCTATTCCGAATCTTCCCAAGCCATAAAGAGGGAATTTCACAACGCACAAACCCACAGCAGAGCCAATTAATCTAACCAAGCTGTTTCTCCCACAGTGAAAGGGGACCCCTGCTACTAACCATCTCTTCAGACCATAGCAAGGATTACATGAGATGCTCAGATAGATCCCTGGTTTGTTTGTTTGTTTGTTTGTTTGTTTGTTTGTGACAGAGTTTCACTCTTGTTGCCCAGGCTGGGGTGCAATGGCACCATCTCCGGCTCACCTCAACCTCTGTCTCCCGAGTTCAAGCAATTCTCTTGCCTCAGCCTCCCGAGTAGCTGGGATTACAGGCATGTGCCACCACGCCCAGCTAATTTTGTATTTTTAGTAGAGACGGGGTTTCTCCATGTTGGTCAGGCTGGTCTGGAACTCCCGACCTCAGGTCATCCACCCGCCTGGGCCTCCCAAAGTGCTGGGATTACAGGCGTGAGCCACTGCGCCCGGCCTGGATCCCAGGCATATTAACAGGACCCAAATGTCATGAACCAACAGACTCACCATCTCCAAAAATGGAGCACTATGACAGTGCTCCACACCAACAAAGCAATCTCCACGCCAACAAAGCAATCTCCACGCCAACAAAGCAATCTCCACGCCAACAAAGCAATCTCCACGCCAACAAAGCAATCGCCACACCAACAAAGCAATCGCCACACCAACAAAGCAATCGCCACAAAGTGTGAAGATCTCAATTCAACTGTCCACTTTTTGCTACGCAAAGATAAGTCAATTTGGTCATTCCATCTAAAAAGTATACTTTTGTCAATTATTTCCACCATATTGTATTCAGACGAAGTTAATTCAAAATTTCAGGTGGTTGAAATTTTCCCTGACATAGCCGGGCATGGTGGGGCACTCGTGTAGTCCCAGCTACTTGGGAAGCTGAGGCAGGACTGTTTGAGCCAGGAGATGGAGGCTAGAGTGAGCTATCATCACCCCACTGCTCTCCACCTTGGTGACAGAGTAAGACCCTATCTAAAAAAAAGGGGAAAAAAAATCCCTAATAGTACACTGGGGAAAAAAATCAGGTTTAAAAAAAAAACAAAAAAAAAACCCTGTACAGGCCAGGCAGGGTGCCTCATGCCTGTAATCCCAGCACTTTGGGAGGCCGAGGCGGGTGGATCACCTGAGGTCAGGAGTTCCAGACCAGCCTGGCCAACATGATGAAACCCCCTCTCTACTAAAAATGCAAAAAATTAACCGGGCATGGTGGCAGGCACCTGTAATCCCAGCTACTCAGGAGGCTGAGGCAGGAGAATTGCTTGAACCTAGGAGGCGGAGGTTTCAGTGAGCTGAGATCGCGCCATTGCACTCCAGCCTAGATAACAAGATCAAAACTCCTTTTCAAAAAAATAAATAAATAAAAACCCTGTACAAATTCAGAGACAGAAAAAGTTACAGATTTGGGACACCTTGAACCTTTCAGGAAAATAAACTATTATCATCAAGAAAGGAAAGCTGTAATAGATGATTAAGGCACCTTCCCTTCTTTCTCCACTGGATAAGAACAGAAAATTTGTGAAAACGGAAGTGACGCATGCCAGGAGACACCCTCACCCTGGTAAACAGGTCACAGAAAGGTAGCAGAATCTTCCCCAAGGGCTCTGCTACAGCCCAGCAGGCCGGAGGCTTTGTACCCCCCAGAAGCCCCACTCTCAAGGCTTCCCAGGCAGACTGTGAGGACTTCACTTAAGCTTCAAAGTCTTCTCTTCACTGACATAGCTAAACATAAAACCATTAACTACAACCAATTTGTACTAAATACCTTAAAATTTCCCACCACTTGATTTAGTATGTTGTTTTTTTTTTGAGACGGAGTTTCGCTCTTGTTGCCCAGGCTGGAGTGCAATGGTGTGATCTTGGCTCACCGCAACCTCCGCCTCCCTGGTTCAAGCAATTCTCCTGCCTCAGCCGCCTGAGTAGCTGGGATTACAGGCAGGCACCGCCACGCCCAGCTAATTTTGTATTTTTAGTAGAGACAGTTTTTCCATGTTGGTCAGGCTGTTCTCAAACTCCTGACCTCAGGTGATCTTCCGACCTCGGCCTCCCAAAGTGCTGGGATTTAGTATGATTAAAAGCTCCTAAAAGGCCACAGCCCCAGGCTAGGAGCTGAGTATATGCATATCCAATTCTTCAGCAATTGGTAAAGTATTTTAACCTCATCCTCAAAAACCAACACAGAACATAGGAGGGAACTAGCAAATTAATGTCTCCATTTTGAAATGAAAGAAAATGGGACCCAGGAATTAACTAGAGTGGACTCGGTCTAAACTGAGGTCTTCAGATTCCTTGTTCAGTGCCAAAGTAGCACTTACAAGGGAAACAGCTGGAATTCAAAAGGAAAGCTCTTGGCCAGACACAGTGGTTCACGCCTGTAATTCCAGCACTTTTGGGAGGCCAAGGCAGGTGGATCATCTGAGGTCAGGAGTTCAAGACCAGTCTGGCCAACACGGCGAAACCCCATATCTACTAAAAATACAATAATTAGGCTGGGCGCAGTGGCTCACACCTGTAATCCCAGCACTTTGGGAGGCCAAAGCGGGTGGATTACGAGGTCAGGAGATAGAGACCAGCCTGGCCAACATGGTGAAGCCCTGTCTCTACTAAAAAAACAAAAAAAAATTAGCCAGGCACGGTGGCAGGCGCCTGTAATCCCAGCTACTCGGGAGGCTGAGGCAGGAGAATCGCTTGAACCCGGGAGCCAGAGGTTGCAGTGAGCCAAGATTGCGCCACTGCACTCCAGCCTGGGCGACAGAGTGAGACTCCGTCTGAAAAAAAAAAAAAGAAATACAAGGCCGGGCGCAGTGGCTCACGCTTGTAATCCCAGCACTTTGGGAGGCCGAGGCAGGCGGATCACCTGAGGTCAGGAGTTCGAGACCGGCCTGACCAACATGGAGAAACCCTGTCTCTATTAAAATTACAAAATTAGCTGGGCATGGTGGCGCATGCCTGTAATCCCAGCTACTCGGGAAGCTGAGGCAGAAGAATTGCTTGAACCTGGGAGGCAGAGGTTGCAGTGAGCCGAGATCGCGCCATTGCACTCCAGCCTGAGCAACAAGAGCGAAACTCCGTCTCAAAAAAAAAAAAAGAAATACAAGAATTAGCCGGGTGTGGGCCAGGCGCAGTGGCTCATGCCTATAATCCTTGTACTTTGGGAGGCTGAGGCAGGCGAATCACCTGAAGTTAAGAGTTCGAGACCAGCCTGGCCAACATGGCAAAACCCTGTCTCTACTAAAAATACGAAAAATTAGCCGGGCATGGTGGCACACGCCTGCAATTCCAAAAACTCGGGAGGCTGAGGCAGGAGAATCACTTGAACCCGGGAGGCAGAGGTTGCAGTGAGCCAAGATGGCACCATTGATTGCACTCCAGCCTGGGCAACACAGCAAGACTCGGTTTCAAAAAAAAAAAAAAGGTAAACTTTTACTGTGATCTCGAGACAGGAAGCAATTTTTTTTTTAAATTGAGATGGGGTCTCACTCTGTCACCCAGGCTGGCCTGCAGTGGTACAATAACAGCTCATTACAGCCCTGACCTCCTGGGCTCAAGCCATCCTCCCACTTCAGCTCCCCAAGTGGCTGGACTACAGGCACATGTCACCATGCCCAGCTAATTTTAACTCTTGTAGAGATGGAGGTCTCACTATGTTGCCCAGGCTGGTCTCAAACTCCTGGGCTCAAGCAATACTCCTGTATCATCCTCCCAAAGTGCCGGGATTACAAGCATAAGCCACTGTGCCCAGCCAAGAATATTTTTGAGAAAACAGTCTTGAAAGCAAGTCTGAGTACCTTACTGTTTAAAATACTTTAGCCTGGCCGGGCACAGTGGCTCAGGCCTGTAATCCCAGCACTTTGGGAAGCCAAGGCAGGTGGATCACTTGAGGGGAGGAATTCGAGAGCAGCCTGGCCAACATGGTGAAACCCGTCTCTACTAAAAATACAAAAATTATCCCGGCGTGGTGGCGGGCGTCTGTAGTCTCAGCTACTCAGGAGGCTGAGGCAGGACACCTGCTTGAACCCAGGAGGCAGAGGTTGCAGTGAGCCGAGATCGCGCCATTGCACAACAGCCTGGGCGACGGAGTGAGACTCCGGCTCAAAAAGAACAAAACACTTTAGCCTGTGAAAGACAAAATTTTAAAACCACCAAAAGTTGACTATTGTTAACAACCATAATAGCATTCATCCACTGCCTCCTGCACTGAGCATAGTTCCAGAAATTAACAGATGCAAACCAATCACTCTGCAGGTGCCCCCACTCCCATGCAGGGAAAAGGTGGGCTGAGCACTGGGTGCAGGCAGGCCACACACACTTCCCTCCCTTACCTTTTGGAGAAAGGCACCTCGGATGTCACGGTGATCTTGCTCTTGCTCCTTTCGATGGTCACCACCCCTCCACCAAGGTTCCCAGCTTTTCCGTTCACTTTGATCCTTTCTTGCAAAAACTGCTCCTGTAGAAATCATTAAATTGACCAATGAAGTGACTTCATCTGTCTTAACAGAATATTTTATTTTGTCTCCCAACACTGAACTAATATCATTTTTTGTTTTGGTTTTAGAGACAGAGTCTCACTCTGTCACCCAGGCAGGAGTGCACCAGCACAATCCACAGCTCACTGCAGTCTCAACCTCCCAGGCTCAAGTCTCGACCTCTCAGACTCAAGTGATCCTCCCACCTCAGCCTCTCAAAGTGCTAGGATTACAGGCATGAGCCATCTCACCTGGCCCCAGCTAATTTTACAATTTTTTTTTTTGAGATGGAGTTTAGCTCTTGTTGCTCAGGCTGGAGTGCAATGGCACGATCTCGGGTCACTGCAACCTCCGCCTCCCAGGTTCAAGTGATTCTCCGGCTCAGCCTCCCAAGTAGCTGGGATTACAGGCATTCGCCACCACGCCCAGCTAATTTTGTATTTTTAGTGGAGACAGGGTTTCTCCACGTTGGTCACGCTGGTCTCAAACTCCCGACTTCAGGTGATTCGTCCACCTCTGCCTCCCAAAGTGCTGGGATTACAGGCGTGAATCACTGCGCCTGGCTTAATGTTTTTAAGAGAAGGGGTCTCTCTATGTTGTCCAGGTTGGTCTCAAACTCCTGGGCTCAAGTGATCCTCCCACCTCGGCCTCCCAAAGCATGGGGATTACAGGTGTGAGCCACCATGCCTGGCCCTAGTATCAGTTTCTTAAATGTTCAATCTTTTTTAAAAATGGTAACAAATTCCATTTACATACATACTATGAGATGACATCCCAGTGTAAACATACTTGACTACTTCCACACAAGGCCAACTGTGCCTCACCAAGAAAGGTTTAGTGGGCAACACAAGAGTAGACCGGAAACCCAAGGCCAAACTTTTACAAGATACGCCTATAATCCCAGCACTTTGAGAGGCTGAGGTGGGTGGATCTCCTGAGCTCAGGAATTTGAGACCAGGCTAGGCAACATGGCGAAACCCTATCTCTACAAAAAATACAAATATTAGCCAGGTGTGGTGGCATGCGCCTGTAGTCCCAGCTACTTAGGAGGCTGAGGCAGGAGAATCGCTTGAGCCCAGAAGGTGGAGGTTGCAGTGAGCCGAGATCACGCCACTGCACTCCAGCCTGGGGGACAGAGAGACCCTGTCTCAAAAAATAAATAAAACAAACTTTTACAAGGTACATGAAACCAAAGCTAAAAGCAACTTCTGAATCTAAGGAGTATAAAACACTGTTCATAGCACTATCAGAAAATAAGACTTCGACCTAGTAGAAAGAGCAAAGACATAGTGACCGAAACAATTCTAGACCTAGTCCAGGGCCATGTGTGGTACAGCAGAAGCAGCAGCCACTCAGGAGCCCAAGACATTCTCTGCAAACTCCCGTTGTGGGCCTCAGCAAGACATTCACCTCCTTGTGCTTCAGAAAGCTTTGCCCAAAAAGGACCTTTTTAGTTGTTTTCTTGCTATTGCAATGACATGAAGTCCCTTTCAGCTCAAAATTCCTATAATTTTCTATTTAAAAACCCCAAATACAAAATATGTTAACTGGCTGGGCACAGTAGCTCACACCTGTAATCCCGGCACTTTGGGAAGCCAAGGCAGGGAGGTCTCTTGAGCCCAGGAGTTCAAGACGAGCCTGGGCAACTTAGAAAGACCCTTTGTCTACAAAAAAAATTTAAAAATTAGCTAGGTATGGTGGTGCATGCCTGTGGTGCCAGCTATTCCAGAAGCTGAGATGGGAGGATCACTTGGGCCTATGAGGTTGAGGCTGCAGTGAGCCAGGATCATGCTACTGCCCTCCAGCCTGGATAACAGACCCTTTCTCAAAAAATAAAAATTTGGGGCTGGGCGCGGTGGCTCACGCTTGTAATCCCAGCACTTTGGGAGGCCGAGGCGGGCGGATCACGAGGTCAGGAGATCGAGACCACGGTGAAACCCCGTCTCTACTAAAAAGACAAAAAATTAGCCGGGCGTGGTGGCGGGCGCCTGTAGTCCCAGCTAGTCGGAGAGGCTGAGGCAGGAGAATGGCGTGAACCCGGGAAGCGGAGCTTGCAGTGAGCCGAGATTGCGCCACTGCACTCCAGCCTGGGTGACAGAGCAAGACTCCGTCTCAAAAAAAATAAATAAAAAAATAAAAAAATAAAAATAAAAATTTGGGAGACCGAGGTGGGCAGATCACGAGGTCAGGAGATTGAGACCATCCTGGCTAACATGGTGAAACCCCGTCTCTACTAAAAATACAGAAAATTAGCCAGGCGTGGTGGCGGGCGCCTGTAGTCCCAGCTACCCGGGAGGCTGAGGCAAGAGAATGGCATGGTAGGCGGAGCTTACAGTGAGCCGAGATCGTGCCAGTGCATTCCAGCCTGGGCAACAGAGCAAGACTCCATCTCAAAATAAATAAATAAATAAAAATTTGGGTCCAGGCGCGGTGGCTCACCCCTCCAATCCCAGCTACTCGGGAAGCTGAGAAAGAGAATCACTTAAACCTGGGAGGTGGAGGTTGCAGTGAGCCAAGATCACACCATTGCACTCCAGGCTGGGCGACAGAGTGAGATTCCATCTCAAAAATAAATAAATAAAAATAAAATAAAATGGCCAGGCGCGGTGGCTCATGCCTGTAATCCCAGCACTTTGGGAGGCCAAGGCGGGTGGATCACCTGAAGTCAGGGGTTCGAGACCAGCCTGACCAATATGGAGAAACCCCATCTCTCCTAATAATACAAAAATTAGCCAGGCGTGGTGGCAGGCGCCTGTAATCCCAGCTACTCGGGAGGCTGAGACACCATAATGGCTTGAACCCGGGAAATGGAGACTGCGGTGAGCCGAGATTGCGCCATTGCACTCCAGCCTGGGGAACAAGAGCAAAACTTGGTCTCAAAAATCAAATAAAATAAAATAAACAAAAAGTATACGTTAACCACAGATGGGGCACAGAGTGATTAGGTCAGAAATCTTGAATTCTGCATCTCAAGATTCATAAATGACTTCAGTTTTCTATCCTAAGGAGGCTTCCAGAAAGAAAGACAATCACACAAACAGATGAGTGGGCTGAGGGAATGGCTCAGAGGGAGGGAGGCAGGAATAATGCCAGAACAGGGCCACCATGTGAATACCAAACTGGAAGACACCGAAGTTGAAAAAGAGGAGGCCACAGAAAAGCCAGAAGTCACTGGATAGAGAAAGAACTAAGGAAATAGGGGATTTCTTGAAGGACACAGAAGCAAACAGCATCTACATAAAGGCAATAAACTGTAAGAGGTTAACTAAATTCCATTCGGGATAATTCGTGACCATAATTATTTTGTGTTTAAAAATTATTTTTATTGTAATGATACTGATCCTGGCAACAGTTCAACCTTCTGGAGAATTTAGAGCGAATGCAAATTTAGGAGACTCCTGCACACAAATACGAAGTCTGAATCCCCCAAACATGGCTATTAGAGGAAAAAGAATAAAATGTCAAAACCAAACTGCTGAGTCAAAATGTGGCGGAAGGATTATTTAATATTTCTAGATTGCAATAGGATAGAGGAATATTGGGGAATGGGCCAAATACAGGGGCAAAAAATCAGCACAGAGCAAGATCTGAAGAAAAAAAAAAAAACTCCAATTACAATTCAGCAAGCAGGGTACTTTAAACACTGAAGCTCAGATGCTTCATAATATAGAAAAGCTTCAGGAACTGCTGCCACCTGTCCAAAGCTCCACACCAAAGCAGTGAGACCCAGGACAGAGGCAGCCCACAGTCAGGATCAGGGTTCCTCACTTATGCTTAAACACACCAAATAGCAAGGGGGATGCCATGGACCCAGTGAAATTTGTCTGTTTCTCAGTAACTTCTTTTGTTTTGTTTTTGAGACGGAGTCTCACACTATCTCCCGGGATGGAATGCAATGGTGCGATCTCTGCTCACTGCAACCTCCGCCTCCCGTGTTCACGCGATTCTCCTACCGCAGCCTCCCGAGTAGCTGGGATTACAGGTGCACACCACCACACCCAGCTAATTTTTTGTATTTTTAGTAGAGATGGGGTTTCACTATGTTGGCCAGACTGGTCTCGAACTCCTGACCTCATGATCTGCCCACCTCAGCCTCCCAAAGTGTTGGGATTATAGGCGTAAGCCACCACGCCTGGCCTGTTTCTGGGTAACTTTTAAGTAAAATCATTTGTGGAAACTAAAGGAGAAAAACAAGATAGTCCTCTAACACCTCTGTGCTACAGCCCTTCTTGCTTATTCTAAGCCCATCTCCTTTTA
The DNA here is from genome assembly GCF_028878055.3 of Symphalangus syndactylus. NCBI lineage: Eukaryota > Metazoa > Chordata > Mammalia > Primates > Hylobatidae > Symphalangus > Symphalangus syndactylus. The sequence goes on along the minus strand of NC_072444.2, from coordinate 30,703,737 downwards.
CTCCTCACAACTGTTGCACATACAAGAAGCAAGACTTGGAAACAAACAAGTAATCTGCCCACATTCCCAGGGTGAAATGATACAGCCAGACCTGTGAAGCTGCCTATAAGCCTGAAAACAGAAATGTACCCCAGTAGGTTTTCTCAACAGTATCTCAAAATGTTCGTGACCACCCGAGTGGCAATAAGGATGTAACTTACAAAATTGGCAGCATCCATGATTCCATCTTCTACAGGGTGGGTGCAATCAAGAGTGAACTTCAGAACTTGCTTCTTTTTTTTGCCCCCCTTCGCCACAAGCTTTTTCTAAGAAAATACACAAATGATAACAGAGATGAAGATTCAATCAGTCAGAAAAACAAGATTAACAGAACCAGAAACGTCATGGGTATAAAAGTCCATACAAATACAAAACTAATGGAGCTGTGCTCCCTTTGCAAGAGGGCCAAGAGGCATCATTGCCTGAGTGCCAGAGGTATAGTAGGGGCAGATGCTGCTCTACAAGCTTGGGGCCTGGGGTCATGCCCTTTTGATGGGGAAATCTAGCACTCTTGACCCACTCAAACTTTCCAGTCTCCCCAATCTCTACAGGCATGAAGGTCTCTTAGTTTATGAACCACAATAAATTGAACATTTCCTTTTAGCTGCCCTAACATTCCCAATTTCAAAAACTACTATTTTATTTTTTTCCAGAATTAGAGTGCGGGCATACAAAATGCCTTGCATACCCACAATTTTCACGTGAAACCAATCCTTGTCCTACATGTTCAGAGTAGGGTCCTGATCCATCTTAGCTCATCTCCCTTAATCCTGTCTCATCCACCTTCTCATGAAGGGAGTTGCAAAGTATTCTAGGTGCCTGTCCACTCCAGCTTGGACAAGGTTAAGGCTAAAACCTAGAATCTTATTACAACACTACCGTCAAGAACTTCTGACATTTTGATTCGTTTAATCTATGCATTAGTACTTCCAAACCACCCGGCAAAGCACATCCTACAAGGTTCCAGTTTCTTCACTCTTACGAAGAAGCTTGTGTTAATCTTATCTCTCTACAAACTTGACACCATTAATGCATTTGTGCATCGTACCAACCTGTACTTTCACGTTTAAAAGCTCTGCAGAACTAAACAGACTTTTCCAAGAACACATCTTACCTCCCTTCCTTTATGTTTAAAAGAACTTCATCTAAAACTTTGTTAACTGGATCAACTTTTCAAACATTTGGCCACTACAAAAATCACTGATTTATTTTTTACAACGTCTCTTCCCAGTAACAATCTAAGAGGGATGCTTTAAGATCTATTCCGAACATACACAATCAATCAAGAACCTACCCACAATGGGCTTGATACTTCTCCATCAAGGTTTTAAACCAAAAGGCATTTAAAAGGCCAACCAGACAGAAAGAGCAGAAGAACCGGAAATGTTAACCAGTGAATCCCAACAAAAGAGGAAAAGTAGGATCTTGGGACGAAGAACACGGAAAAACAACTTTCTCAAATAACCTAGGAGGAGGGCGCCGCACAGCCCAGTCCCAGCATAGCTAAAGGAGAATGCAATGAGAGCCTTCTCCCTACACCACTGTAGCACCCGTTTGGGTCTGTACAGTGCGCCCTGATAAACTAATTTCCTCTGGGGACGCTAAAAAGCTCCTCAAACCCAGGCCTCCTCTCCGAAAGCACGCCGAATAAGCCGCCCTTCCGCGGATTCGTCCCCGAGTCTTGGCCGTAGACTTCCGAATGCGCGGCTCCCCAGGGTAGCAAGTCCCGTTCTTCTTCCCCGCCCTCTAACCAGGTAATCAGGCCCCGGGCCGGGGTCCAAGGACCAGTGGCCGGCCCAGCCTGCAGTCTCCAGGCTCCAGCTCCCCGCTGGCCCCTAGCTGGGGCTGGAGCCCGAGCCCCGGCCTCCGAGACCTCCCGGATCTCCCTCACGGGCCCCGAGTCGCGGCCTCCTCCGCCTACAACGTGCTGGGATCGGCAGGGGCTCTGGCCAGCTCCGGCCGACCTGCCAGCCCACCCCAGCAGGACACTGCAGGGCGCCGTCCCCAGCGAGCCTGGGTAGATGCCGGGCTCGGCAAGGCCCACGTGCCTCCCCTGGAGCCGAGGCCTCACGCGGAGCCATACTAACCACAGGAGCCATGGCGGCAGCGGAGTTAGAAAGGGAGGTGAGCGAACTACGCAGACGCAAAGAGCCCGCAGCGCGCAAGGCACGCAGGGTCCAGGCCGCACTAATCGCTTTGCCACGCCCCTCGTCCGCCACCTTTTCTCTTGGTTATGTACGATAGGGGAGCGATTGGTTTTCCCTGAATGCAAAACGCGTCCTCTCCCAGGCCTGGAGGGTTTCGGGGGAAGGAAGGAGGCCCAGCGGGCTGTCCCACTGCGAAAGATCGGAGGGGGGAAGCCAGACTGGACGAGCCCAAAGATAAATAAAGCGGTTGGCTTTACTTTTTGTAAGTCTTGGGAAGAAAAAAGAAATAAGGAAATTCACTATACTGTAAATTACCAGCTAGTGAGATGGCAATCGAATCTACTAATTTGGGGAAGTGAGGAAATTCCTTCTGGCCACCGGGAAATTTCGTTCAGAGGTCCCAGTGCCAGACCACTATGGCTTCCTCCTACTTAAAAAGCCCCAGCTTGGAAGCTCATTGCCCAGGGGCTGTCTCCCAGTGCCTGTCCTTCTTGCTGCAGCCAAGCCGCCCACCCGCTGATCACCACTCCCTAGTTTCCCAGCCCAAGCCTTCTAGTTTCCCATCCCAAACCAATATGTAGTTGAGGACCACCAGGAGATCTGGAAAATGCAGATTCCAATTCCAGCGGTCTCAGTGGCCTGAAATTCTGCATTTTTCACAAGCTCTCAGACGATGCTGATGCTGCGAGTCCATGGACTGCATGTGGAGAAGCAAAGGTCCTCATCCCCAGGCCCACAGGTCCCTTGAACTGGGCTACTTTGCACCCACTCACCCCCTGCGTCCTCATGGAATTATATTCCAGGATCCTGAATTGTGAATCACTCAGTGGCACACACTCTCCACTCCCTTTACCTGGCTTCAGTGTACTCACCTAGCAAAAGTCCAATCACTGGAAGAGACACTGTGCTGATGGGTCTAGCTTTCAACTCAGGCCTCAAGCCGGTTGACCAAGCTCCAAAGCCAGCTGCTGTTCTTGGCTCTACAGTGCTCAGGCTGGGCCTCTGCAAACACTTCTGCTTTCCAGCTGATCCCGGTTTGGCTCTATCAATAGGGGGCTTCGCTTCCTGCTTGCTCCTGTCCTGTCTGGTGTCAGCCACTCTTGCTTCTTTATCCTGGAGGTGGCAGTTGGAACATTCTGGAAGCAGCAGTGGAATCCAGTCTGCACTTATTCCAACATTTGCAGAACCAGCCTCGTTTTCTCCTCCTCAGAGACACCAGCCCTAGCGGAGCAGCACCCTCTCCTCAGATGTCTGAGTTTCACCTCCCCGTGCCCCTCCTCAAGCATCTACATTTTAATAATACCACCCTACCAGTGGTAGCTACTTCCTGCAGTTGCTACTGTTAGTATTATACCCCGTCAGTTACCTAAACACATCTTTATACGTAGTTAACAATCCTTTATATTAAATTGTCTCAGTTAAAAACTATAGCGTGTTGTCTTTTGACTGGACCCTGGCTGATAACGGACCCTAAGCCAGCCCTCAGGGCTACTGACAATCCTAAATCTCTCCCCCAAAGGACTATTTCCCTTTCTTCTTGTTGTTTTTAATAGAGACAGAGTCTTGCTCTGTCACCCAGGCTGGAGTGCAGTGGGGTGATCATAGTTTACTGCAGCCTCAAACTCCTGAACTCAAGTGATCCTCCCACCTTGGCCTCCCAAATTGCTGGGATTACAGGCATAAGCCACTGCACCTGGCCCAAAAGACTATTTCACACCTCAGTCATAATGCCAGCCCCTTCTTCCTAAACCTCCCTCTCAGCAGTTGACTTTTATTTTTCTTTCCTTTTTCTTTTTCTTTTTTTTTTTTTTTTTTTCTGAGACAGGCTCTCGCTCTGTTGCCCAGGCTGGAGTGCAGTGGTGCGAATATGGCTCGCTGAAGCCTTGACATCCTAGGCTCCAGCAATCCTCCCACCTCAGCCTCCTGAGTAGCTAGGACCACAGGTGTGCACCACCACGCCCAGCTGCATGTTTTGTTTTGTTTTGTTTTTGTAGAGAGTTGGTGTCTCACTATGGCTATGTTGTCCAGGCTGATCTAGAACTCCTGGGCTAAAGCAATCTTCCTGCCTCAGCCTCCCAAAGTGCTAGGATTACAGGCGGGAGCCATCACACCCAGCCTCCTCCTGTCCTATCTACACTTGATCTTTAGACAAGACCCATGCTCTTCCCTTTAAATATGACTCCCCAGGCCAATGTGTGCAGCCTCTACCCCTCCCTGGACTCCCCACAGGTACAGCCAGTAGCATCCTTGGTATCTCTAGACTAATGTCCCGTAGATTACCCTGACCCTCAAGAGCCCATTCTCACCTCTTCACCCTCACCCCCACCTCCCCACACTCAAACCCTCATCCCTCACCCCACACCCCCTGCCCCGCCCCCACCTCTCCAGCCTCACCCCCATCCTCCATCGTCACTCCCATCCCATGTTCAGCCCCACACCCCACCCTGAGCTCCTTCATCTGCAGCCACATTGATCTTCTTTTTTTTTTTTTTCTTTGAGACGGAGTCTCGCTCTGTCGCCCAGGCTGGAGTGCAGTGGCGCAATCTCGGCTCACTGCAAGCTCCGCCTCCCGGGTTCACGCCATTCTCCTGCCTCAGCCTCTCCGAGTAGCTGGGACTACAGGCGCCCGCCACCACGCCCAGCTAATTTTTTGTATTTTTAGTAGAGACGGGGTTTCACCATGGTCTCGATCTCCTGACCTCGTGATCCGCCCCCCTCCGCCTCCCAAAGTGCTGGGATTACAAGCGTGAGCCACCGCGCCCAGCCCACATTGATCTTCTAGTCTCTAAATGTCTTCCCATTTCTGGGGCTTTGCACTTGCCCTTGCCTCTGCTTGCAACTTTTCTCAGCTTTTCTTTTTTTGTTTTTCTTTTGAGACAGGGTCTTACTCTACCACCCAGGTGGGACTGCAGAGGTGCAGTCACAGCTCACTGCAGCCTCAACCTCCTGGCTCAAGCGATCCTTCCACCTCAGCCTCTCAAGTAGCTGGGACTACAGCATGAGCCACCATGCCCAGCTAAGTTTTAGTATTTTTTATAGAGGGGGGAGTCTTGCTATGTTGCCCAAGCTGGTCTTGAACTCCTGGGCTCAAGAGATTCACCCACGCTGGCCTCCCAAAGTGCTGGGATTACGGGTGTGAGCCACTGCGCCCAGCCTTCCTGGTTTTTCTTAATTTCTTATCCTCTGGGGGTCGTAAGCTCAGTTCCCCATCTCTGCTCATGGTTACCTAGTGTGGTCCTCAGCTCAAGCCCCTTCCAACTGCTCTCCATCGCATCATCCTTATTTATTTATTTAATTTTTTAGGCGGAATCTCACTCTGTCACCCAGGCAGGAGTGCAGTGGTGCCATCTCGATTCTCCTGCCTCAGCCTCACAAGAGTAGCTGGGATTACAGGCATGCACCACTACACCCAGCTAATTTTTCTTTTTCTTTTTTTTTTTTTTTGAGACAGAGGTCTCACTCTGTCACTCAGGCTGGAGTGCAATGGTGCGATCTCGGCTCACTGCAACCTCCACCTGCCAGGTTCAAGCAATTTTCCTGCCTCAGCCTCCCGAGTAGCTAGGACTGACTCCAGGTGCGTGCCACCATGCCTGGCTAATTTTTTGTACTTTTAGTAGAGACAGGGTTTCACCATGCTGGCCAGGCTGGTCTCGAACTCCTGACCTCGTGATCCACCCGCCTCAGCCTCCCAAAGTGCTGAGATAACAGGCATGATCCAATGTACCCAGCTAATTTTTGTATTTTTAGTACAGACGGGGTTTCACCATGTTGGCCAGGCTGGTCTCGAACTCCTGACCTCAGGTCATCTGCCCACCTCAGCCTCCCAAAGTGCTGGAATTACAGGTGTGAGCCACAGCACCCGGCCTATCATCCTTATGATTTTCTTCCAAGCATTTAATGCAGCCTGTAATTATTTGTTTATTTGTGTACTTGACTAACCTTGGCTGGTGTGTTCCCTTCTATGTGCCCATAGTAGATGCTCCATAAATACTAGTTGAACAGATGCAGACATGAATGAATGGATGAACGAAGCACTCACCTCCTACTGGGAAACTAATGCATCATTCTTTAACAAAGCACCTACCCGGTTTTGTATACCAGCTCCACCACTTTCTGGGGTAATATTTTCTACTTGCTAAGAGTGTTCTCCAGATTAAATGAGTTAATATAAGTTAAACACCTTAGAATAGAATATTGGCCCATATCTCCCCACCCTCCCTCCCCTTGTACAAAAAAAAAAAAAAAAAAAAAGGCCTGGTGTGGTGGCTCACACCTGTAATCCCAGCACTTTGGGAGGCAGAGGCGGGCAGGTAACCTGAGGTCGGGAGTTCGAGACCAGCCTGACCAACATGGAGAAACCCCATCTCTCCTAAAAATACAAAAAATTAGCCGGGCATGGTGGTGCGCGGCTGTAGTCCCAGCTACTTGGGAGGCTGAGGTGGAAGGAAGCCGAGGCTGCAGTTAGATATGATCACGCCACTGCACTCCAGCCTGGGCGACAGAGTGAGATCCTGTCTTAAATAAAACAAAACGAAAACAGCTCAAATATCTCCGAGTTTTTTCTAAGCCTTTATTGGGCACTACTGTGGGTCAGGCTCTAGGCTTGACTTTGTAATCCCAAGAGGGGCAGAAACGGGCTGCTCTCCGGACACTCAGGATAACACGGGCGGAGAAAGCTCACTGATCACGTCGACCTAGGAAGCGACGGCACGCTGGAGAAAACGCTGGGATCAACACGCATCTGCCAGGCCCAGACGGCAGACGGGGCACTGCTGGAAAGGCCAGGAGCCTCCCCTCTCAACCTCCCACCTAAACCCATCCCTCTTTTGGAAACTTGGCAGGCAATGAGGATGGGGCCTTAATTAAGTGGACGCCCAGTATGTGTATTTCACGTGCGTTATTCCACTGGGGCCTCACCCATTATCAGGACACCAGTTCTATTTTAACCCAGCGCTGAGGCTCTGAGAGGTCAGTAACATGGCCAAGAGCTCACAACCAACGAAAGGCAGGGCTGGGATTCCAGGGCGTCTCACTCCGCCTCCCAAGCGCTGGAAAGTCGGTGGAGGGGCGTCCGCTGCTCTCTGACGCCCCCAATTGGCCGCCGAGGAAATGCGGCTGCGATGACCTGTTCAGACCCAAATGGGATGGAAGAGTGGGGATTAGCCGGGGTAGGTAGGGGTGGGGTTTGGACTCTGACTTTTTTTTTTAAAGACAGTCTGGCTCCGTAGCCCAGGCTGGAGTGCAGTGGCGCGATCTCGGCTCACTGCAACCTCCGCCTCCCGGGTTCAAGCAGTTCTGCCTCAGCCTCCCGAAGGGACTACAGGCGGGCGCCACCACGCCTGGCTAATTTTTGTATTTTTAGTAGAGACAGGGTTTCGCCATGTTGGCCAGGCTGGTCTCGAGCTCCTGACCTCAAGCGATCTGCCCGCCTCGGCCTCCCAAAGTGTCTGGATTACAGGCGTGAGCCACCGCGCCTGGCCTACCCTTGAAGACCCCACAGCCAAGGTCCGGCCCCGCTCTGCGCGGCGCTCTGGTCTTGGGGCTCGGGACTCTGTCATCCCGGGCAGGGGCTAGTTCGATCCTTGCACCCTTGCCTGGCACCGTCCCTGGAGCCTTGGCGTCCTGGCCTCTCCTCCCCGCGGGCTGGGGGTGGAGTGGCCGGGCCAGAACCAGCGCGCAAAGCAGATGGCGAGCGCCGAGGTCGGTTCGGCCCCGCAGCGCCTCAAGGCAGCAGCCACCCTGGGGAAGGTGGATGCCGGAAGGGGCGTCGCCTGCGGGTCACCCAGAGGACACCCGGCGGGGAATTCCGAGGGTGGGAGTGAGGAGAGGCAGGAGAGGCCACAGCAGAGGGAGGCCCCGCGTAGAGTTGGAACCATCGCCCGGTGCGGGCCTGACCTTCCAGGGCCGGCGACTCCTCCGCAGAGCGACCGCGCGGGGTCTCAGAGCGCGGCCCGGAGCCGCACTAGGAGCGCTGGACGGCGGGAGAGAGGCTCGGAGGACGGGTAGCTCCCAGCAAAGCGGCCTAGCGGGTAGGTACAGGGCCCTGCCCCTCGCCAGTCCTCATTGCCTGTTTTCCCTGCGCCGGGGCGCTCCAGGCGCCAGCCCTAACCCGGGCCCTAGCGGCTCCCCACTCCATGACCTCTGGACGCTCCGTCGGGTTCAGGCGCGATAGGGAGGGCGCGGGCGCCCGGGCAGAGGGGCCGCGGGAGCTCAAGCGGGGCTCCGTGCGTGCCCCAGCCGCCCGCTTGCGCTGTCGCTGCAGATGTCGGGAGCTATCTTCGGGCCCCTGGAGGGCCCGAGCTCCCTGGATGCCCTGAGCATCCACCCGCTGGTGTGCCCGCTGTGCCACGTGCAGTACGAGCGCCCGTGTCTTCTGGACTGCTTCCACGACTTCTGTGCCGGCTGCCTGCGTGGCCGCGCGACCGACGGCCGCCTCACCTGCCCGCTGTGCCAGTAAGTGTCCCAAAGTTCCCCAAAACTCCCCAGACCCCATCCCGGGGGCCCAAGGTTGGCTCTGCCCGAGCTGGGACCCAGGGGCCAGGAGAGTAAGGCTCCAACTTCAGGCAGAACGACTGGGAGATGCTGCACCCAGTCCTTAGCTCTCCTGGCCAGAAGTTGCAGGCTTCGGCCCATTTTATAGATCAGCTTAACTGAGGCCTGGAGATTGCAGTTACTGGCCCAAGACCTCCCATCAAAAGTCAGAGGGTAAGGGCGGGGCTCCAGCACTGGTCAGGACATTCGCTTGGGGGTCCTAGAAGTCTTAGGTCCACAAAACCACAGTTACAGTTATGTGGGCTCAAGGAATCCAGGAGTGGCTCTAATTTGCCCAATGCCTTGAGAAGATGCTGAGGGGCAGCTTCTGCTTTTGATACTAGGGGACCAACCCCACCGTCTGCAGGAGTGCCCAAGACTGGGCAAGGTAGGGACCAGGGCAGGGTGAGCACTGGCTGTGATATTTATAGCAGACCCCAGAGCTGTGGTGCACCCCACCTCCCAACACAGCTATTTTTAGCTCCAGCCTGGAATGTGAGGGGTGGGGGTGGGGAGCCTTGGGGAAGGGGGTGTCAGAATCTCGTGACCTGGGCTTCTCTGCAGACACCAGACGGTGGTGAAGGGTCCCAGCGGGCTCCCGCCGGTGGACCGGCTGCTGCAGTTCCTGGTGGACAGCTCAGGGGATGGCGTGGAGGCGGTGCGCTGTGCCAACTGTGACCTGGAGTGCAGCGAGCAGGCAGGGGCGGCGGGGAGGGCGGGTGAGGAGCAGAGGGTACCAGGTTGCACAGTCCCCAATGCTTGCACATGCACTGAGCATATCTTCAGAGGACGACCTGGCAGTGGATTGTCCAGCACCTCCCTAGGGCACCTTGGCCCCGAATGTGAACCCCATTATACCGGTGGGGAGACTGAGGTCCAGAACAAGGGACTTGAGCCAGTGTCCAGACAGTGGGCAGAGGCTAAGGCCATTCGATCTGGGGAGAGCTCACTGGTCCCCAATTCAGGGTGGAGTTGTGGACCTGCCCAGGAAGAGCAGTCCAGTTAGCAGGCCTGGGCCGACCCTGAAGGGCCTCTGCTACCCAAGTGGCATAGAAGCAGCTATAGCCCAGGGGAGGTGGGGACAGCATGCGGTTCCCTCTGGGCTGTAAAGGGCACGAGGGACTCTGGCCTGCGGAGGCCAGGAAAAGTATCGGGAATCCCAGGAGGATGGCCCGACTGGGGCAAAATCTCCAGCGTTCTGGGCAAGTGCTGAGCAATGTGTGACCCAGAGGTACAGAGAGGATTAGCAGGAGGTAGGGACTGCAGGTAGGGCCTGTTATGTCAGCCATTGCATGTGTCCATACCAGGGCTGCAAGCCAAGCCCTGGACTCCCAGCCCTGGGTCTGGCTTGGAGAGGAGAACCTTAAAGCCCTCACTGCTCTTCCCCTCCCCACGCCCCCAAGTGTGACTCCAGATGGCCAGGGTGTACACCACCTTTTGGCCACTGTTGAGTGTGCCAAGGGGGCCGTGAGAGGCCTTCACACCCCTTTTGCTGCAGGTTAAAAATATATATATATATATTTTTTTTTGAGACGGATTCTTGCTTTATCGCCCAGGCTGGAGTGCAGTGGCGCCAACTTGACACACAGCAACCTCCGCCTCCCGGGTTCAAGTGATTCTTCTGCCTTAGCCTCCCGAGGAGCTGGGGCTCCAGGCTCCCGCCACCATGCCCGGCTAATTTTTGTATTTTTATTAGAGACAGGGTTTGGCCATGTTGGCCAGGCTGGTCTCGAGTTCCTGACCTCAGGTGATCCGCCCGCCTTGGCCTCCCAAATTGTTGGGACTACAGGCGTGAGCCACTGCGCCCGGTCTCGGTAAAATGTTTTATAAAAGCAGCTTCTGCCCTCTCCCCCCGTCCCCCACCCACCTCCACGGACCTACTCACCCTGCCTCTTAGCCGCAGTGCCCTCACCTGTAAAGCGGGTATATCAGAGCGCCAAGTGCCTGGATTACTGGAAAGGGCTGCGTTTAGCCGCGCACCCGGCCACGGCTGGGAGAAACACGCGCAGTGATACGCGGAGGCTGCGGTTCCCGCGCTGGCCGCGGTCGGGCTCTGGCGCTCCTGAGCCCGCGCTCGGCCCGCAGGACGTGGAGACCACGTACTTCTGCAACACGTGCGGACAGCCCCTGTGCGCGCGCTGCCGCGACGAGACGCACCGAGCACGCATGTTTGCGCGCCACGACATCGTGGCCCTGGGTCAGCGAAGCCGCGACGCGCCCCAGAAGTGCAGTGAGTGAGGCTTGCGGGGCCGGGGACTTGGGGATGGGGGCGGGGCGGGCACTGCCCGGAGCCCTCACCACCGCCCGCCGACCCCGCAGCGCTGCACGCAGAGCCCTACCTCTTGTTCTCAACCGACAAGAAGTTGCTGTTGTGCATCCGCTGCTTCCGCGACATGCAGGGGTGCGTAGAGGGGGCTCGAGGGGAGGGGGCTGGGGGCGGCCGGAGCGGGCCTCACCCGCCGCCTTCTGCAGGGAGAGCCGGGCGCACTGCGTGGACCTGGAATCGGCTTACGTGCAGGGCTGCGAGCGGCTGGAGCAGGCGGTGCTGGTGAGCGCAGGGGCCTGGCGCGCGGGGCCGCGCGGCGGCGCTCGCGAGCCTGACCACGCCTTGTCCCCAGGCCGTGAAGGCCCTGCAGACGGCCACGCGGGAGGCCATCGCGCTGCTGCAGGCCATGGTGGAGGAGGTGCGGCACAGCGCCGCGGAGGAGGAGGACGCTATCCACGCCCTCTTCGGCAGCATGCAGGTGAGGGGTGGGGGTTGGGGGATAAACGACCCAGCCGGGAACTGGTGACACAGGGCTGGTCCCTTGCCCTTCTGGATTTCCAGTGTAGTGGGGCAGCAGGCATGGCACCAAGCACTCTCCTGGAGTTGCTAGGAGAGCTGAGAGGGGAAACCAGGGCCTGCCCCAGGCTGGTGGTGAGGATGTGAGGTGGTCAGGAAAGACTTCCCTGGGAAGGTGACATTTAAGGTGAGGGGACCCAAGCCCTCAGGCAGTGGATGCAGGGCTGGTAGGTTGGAGAGATACCTAGCGTAACCAGCAGGTGGCTGGGGTCCGGGGGGGTAGGCATGGTGGGAGATGGCAGGGCTGGGGCGAAAATCAAGAACATGCTCGCCATCTCTCCCAGGACAGGCTGGCAGAGAGGAAAGCGCTGCTGCTGCAGGCTGTGCAGAGGTGAGTTGGGGGGAGGGGGGCTTGCTTCCCTTACCCCTTGGCCTCCATGCCCTCAGCTCAGAGCCTGGGCAGGCCCTGCCCCACCCTGAGGAGCAAGACATCCGAATGTCCTCCCAGCTAAGGAGGGCAGCATGGCTCAGGGTGCAGAGAAGGGGTTCAGGGATGGACATGCGAAGCTGGCGGGGGGAATGGAACTGCCCAGCCCTGCTCATGGCCCCCTGGAGACCAGGCAGCCCCCCTCCCCCAGCCAATATGAGGAGAAGGACAAGGCCTTCAAGGAGCAGCTCTCTCACTTGGCCACCTTGCTGCCCACGCTGCAGGTACAGAGAGCTGGGGGTGCGGGTGGGTCCCTCCTCCCCGGCCAGCACTGAGCAGCGTCCCCTCCCCCAGGTCCACCTGGTCATCTGCTCCTCCTTCCTCAGCTTGGCCAACAAGGCTGAGTTCCTGGACCTGGGCTATGTGAGTCTCCTCTGCTCCTGCAGGTGCCCCCTCCCCTCCAGGAGCCCACCCTGCAGACCAAAGCCACCAACTCAGGGCTGGGCAGTCTGTCACCTGGAGCCTGGACCGGGGGTCTCGGGGCTGACCCCCTCCCAACTCCATCATCTGCAAACATGTTAGGGCTACTGTTACAAGGACAGTGAAGCCAGGAAGGGGGCATGAGCCTCTGGTCCCCCATGGGGCGGAGTGACCACTGGAGTCCAGCCACCCCCTCTCCTGTGGATTTGGGGATGGGGTGGGGGTTTGTCCGGGTGAGTCCCAGAAGAGGGCTGGCGCCACTAAGGGACACCAAGTCAAGTGCCAAAGACAGATGTGCTCCGCCTCCATCTCCCCTCTTCCTGCCCCCGGCTGCCACACCTCCACCGGCCTGAGGCCCTCCTCGCTGCCACAGGAGCTGATGGAGAGGCTGCAGGGCATCGTCACACGGCCGCACCACCTGAGGCCTTTGCAGAGCAGCAAGGTGTGCAGTGGCCTGGGTGGGCCAGGGTGGGGTCCCCGCAGGGCAGTGGAGGCCACCTTATGACCCCATCCCACTGCCCAGATTGCCAGTGACCACCGAGCTGAATTTGCGCGCTGCCTGGAGCCGCTGCTGCTGCTGGGGCCACGTCGGGTGGCAGCTGCTACAAGTGGTGCTAACACGTGAGCAGCAACTGGGGAGGCCAGGCACAAGGTCCCCGACACTGGGGTGTGGGGGAGGGTGGGCGCTGAGGGGCCAGATCGCCAGGGAAAAGCCAGGTGCCACCCTTCCTTCCTCCGTCCTTAGCTCGCCACCCTCCCAGCAGAGTGTCTGGGCACAGGGGATGGCCAGGGTGAGTCCACTAAGTAAGGGAGCAGGAAGCCCTGGACCTGAAGTCCGTGGCAGACCTGGCTCAGAGCTCGGCTAAAGGAGGAGGGGAGGACTCAGGCCACAGGCCACCAACTGCCACTGCAGCCTCCCCTGGGGTGGGGCGCCTGGGGCTGGGCTGACTGCCACCTAGGTGGCCTGAAGTCAGGGGGCCTGATTCCTGGACTCATCTGGGGATGAGTTAGGAGAAATGCTGAAACAGCATGTGTGTGCCCAGGGGCCCCAAAGACCAAGAGAGACTGGGCCTACGCTTCCTCTGTCCAGCATAGAAGCAAACACACCACTCACTCGGTCCTAGCCCCGGCTGCATTCCAATGGACTTGCTCTTGGCCCCACACCCTGGAACCCACTCCAGGGACTTAGAAAATAGATGTGGATGTCCGGGTGAGGCCTTGCCTCAGGCTTTTCAGAGCTCCTGGTGGCCCTGCTGTGCTCCAGGTGGTGGAGAGGGCTGTGAGATCCCCGAGCAGTCCAGGGGGCTGCCCTGGGAGGCTGGGGGAGGGGCAGACTTCCCCACCCCCTTGCATCCACACTGGCTCTCTCCCCAGGCTGGCAGGGGGCTTAGGCCCCAAGGTGCTGATGGGGCCCCACTGCCCCTCCCCAGTAGGAAAGATTTCGGGGTCACCCGTCCAAAAGCCCACGCTGCACCGGTCCATCAGCACCAAGGTGCTGCTGGCAGAGGGTGAGAACATGCCCTTCACAGAGCACTGCCGCCACTACGAGGACTCCTACCGGGTGAGGGGGCAGGGATCTGCGGTGGGGGGAAATGTCCTAACCCACTCCTCACCAAGGTACGCTCAGGGAAATCGAGTTGTCCCAGCTGCTGAACCTGGGAGCCATTCCTCCACCGAAGCCCTGGCAGTAAAAACAGCCTAGGGTGATCCACGCTCTCACACAGCCTCTGTGCAGCACCTGCAGGCGGAGATGCAGAGCCTAAAGGACCAGGTACAGGAGCTGCACCGAGACCTCACCAAGCACCACTCGCTCATCAAGGCGGAGATCATGGGAGACGTCCTGCGCAAGTCCCTGCAACTGGACGTGCAGATCGCCTCGGAGCACGCCTCCTTAGAGGGCATGAGGGTCGTCTTCCAGGAGGTAACCCTCCCAAGGACTCTAACTCCAGCCCCACCTGTCAGGGGACACCTGGGCTACCCCAAGACAGTAAGGGGGGAAAGAGGACCTGGCCTGTGCCCCACGGGACCCTCATGTGGCAGGGTCTGGAACCTGGGAGTCTTTGCTGCTTGGAACCACGTGGACCTGGCTGGGGGGTGCTTTGTCGATCCAAGTGGCTAGAGATAGCAATGCCACCACTGTAAATTCCAGCTCACTACCACATCCAACGTCCAGCTTTTCTCTTTCAGATTTGGGAGGAATCCTATCAGCGAGTGGCTAATGAGCAGGAGATTTATGAAGGTTCCAGGCAGTTGGCTGCTGAATGAACCCCCTGTCCCCGAGCTAACCCACATGCTAGCAGAGGAGGACGTCAGAGTTGGCCACTAACCAGATGCAAATCCCCACATTTCCCCTTAGCACTTGACCGTACCTCCCAGCTGCTAACTGGCCTCAAATGATGCGTGTGAGGTCAGGATTCATCGAGTACAATGCCCCCACCAAGTGCCTCCCTCTTTAATTAGAGGTCATCATGGAAATGGTCGGGATATTTACATGGTGCCTGGCTTGAGTAAAAACCTGAAGTCAGGTGCTTCAGGATTAAGACCCCATGCTCTGGCCTTGGCCCCACAGCCCAGCTCCATGACCTTCTCCAGCTGAGGCAGGAGAATGCCTACCTGACCACCATCACCAAGCAGATCACGCCCTACGTCTGCTCCATTGCCAAGGTGAAGGAGCGGCTGGAGCCCAGGTGAGGCCAAGGGGTGTTCCCAGGGCCACTGAGACTCTTCAGAATGTGCATGGGGTCTGGGTGCGGTGGCTCAAGCCTGTAATCCTAGCACTTTGGGAGGCTGAGGTGGGCGGATCACCTGAGGTCAGCAGTTCCAGACCAGCCTGGCCAACATGGTGGAACCCCCATCTCTACTAAAAATACAAAAATCAAGCCATGAATGGTGGCTCATGCCTGTAATCCCAGCTACTGGGGAGGCTGAGGCACGAGAATCGCTTGAACCTGGGAGGTAGAGGCAGACGTTGCAGTGAGCTGAGATCACACCACTGCATTACAGCCTGGGCGACACAGTGAGACCTTGTCTCAAAAAAAAAAAAAAAATGCTGGGAAAGGTGCCACACCCACAGGACCCTGTTCAGGGAAGTCAGCTGGCCAGGTCATGAGGGTTCAGTTGGGGTATCTGGGCGGATCAGGTGCCGGACATTTGCAAAAGCGTGGTCACAGTGAGTGGGCTGCTCTGAGTTTCTGCTTTTAGGCTCAGAGTTGGTCCCTCCAACCCTGAGGAGTAGGTCAAAGCAGAAGGCACTTCCTAAGGGTGTCACGAGGGTCCTGCTGGGCTGATCCAGGCAGCAGGACGTGGAGGAGAGGGCAGGAACTTCATCAATGTAAGACAAGCCAAGTCTGTGCAGGGTCCTGACCAGGCTCTCTCAGAACTGTACTCAGGTTCCAGTGGCAAAGGGATCTTGGTGGCAAGTCTTCGCTGTTCCCATCTCTGAGTCGCTGGGCCCCAGGGTAGACTGGTTGCCCTGTAGGTCTAGGGAATGGCTGGAGCCTGGGCTCTCCCTTCACCACCCTTGTGGTGAAGTGCCTGTCAGGTTTTGGGGGAGCCCACTTCCTGATAACTTCTTAAGAGTGCAAAGGAGGTGCGTGTTTGGGATGGCATGGGTCTGACAATGTCGCCATTCTAGCTTCGCACTTGACAGCTTAACTGGGTATCAAATTCTAGGTAGGAAATTCTAGATTGGAAAGATTCTCCTTCAAAGGCATCGCTCTCTCGCTCTCTTATCTTCTAGCTTCCATGGTTGTTGTTCATGAAGTCTAAAGGCACTCAGACTCCTAACCCTTGTAATGCGACCTACTAATTCTCTGTGGAAACTTGTAGAATCTTCTCTTTGCTCCGAGTGTTCTGAGATTTCACTTTGGTGAGAGTCTATTTCCATCCATTAGGTTGGATACTGGCAGACTCTTTCAATCTGAAAATTCATGGTCTTCAGTTTTGGCAAATTTTTTTTTCTTTTTGAGATGGAGTCTCGCTCTGTCGCCGAGGCTGGAGTGCAGTGGCGCGATCTTGGCTCACTGCAACCTCCGCCTCCCGGGTTCAACTGATTCTCCTGCCTCAGCCTCCCAAGTAGCTGGGATTACAGGTGCGTGCCAACATGCCTGGCTAATTTTTGTATTTTTAGTAGAGATGGAGTTTTGCCAAGTTGGCCAGGCTGGAATATTTCTTTTCTTTTTTTTTTTTTTTTTTTTGAGACAGAGTCTCGCTCTGTTACCAGGCTGGAGTGCAGTGGCATGATCTCGGCTCACTGCAACCTCCGCCCCCTGGGTTCAAGCCATTCTCCTGCCTCAGCCTCCCAAGTAGCTGGGACTACAGATGTGCACCACCACACCTGGCTAATTTTTTGTATTTTAGTAGAGACGGAGGTTTCACCGTGTTGGCCAGGATGGTCTCGATTACCTGACCTCGTGATCTGCCCGCCTCACCCTCCCAAAGTGCTGGGATTATAGGCATGAGCCACCCCACCCGGCCTCTTTTTCAATTTGTTGATTTCTTCACTTTCTTTTTTTGGAATTCCTATTGTTGGATATTGGCTCCCCTGGGCTGGCCGTCTAATACACCTTTTCTGTCCTATTTCCTTTTTTTTTTTTTTGGATGGAGTTTCACTTTTGTTGCCCAGGCTGGAGTGCAATGACGCGATCTTGGCTAACCACAACCTCCGCCTACTTGGTTCAAGCCATTCTCCTGCCTCAGCCTGCCGAGTGGGTGGGATTACAGGCATGTGCCACCACGCCTGGCTAATTTTGTATTTTTAGTGGAGACGGGGTTTCTCCATGTTGGTCAGGCTGGTCTTGAACTCCTGATCTCAGGTGATCTGCCCGCCTCAGCCTCCCAAAGTGCTGGGATTACAGGCGTGAGCCACCACGCCTGGCCCTTTTTTTTTTTTTTTTTTTGAGATGGGGTCTTGCCATGTTGCCAAAGCTGGTTTTGAAATTCCTGGGCTCAAGTGATCCTCCCACCTCAGCCTCCCAAAGTGCTGGGATGACAGGCGTGAGCCACCGTGCCAAGCCTCTTTATCTTCCATTAAGTAGTTCATTTCTGCTATCTTGTTTTGCATTTCCAACAGCTCTTTCTGTACCCCGTTTCTTTTGATGACATCCTGTTGTTTCATGGACACAATATCTTACCCCTCTGAGGCCAATAGTTTATTTTTTCCTTTTGGAAATTTTCTCCCTGAAGTGTTTCCTCCCAATTGCTTTTTGCTTGTGAAGGTCTTTGTTTGAGACAGTCTCACTCTGTCACCCAGGCTGGAGTGCAATGGTGCCATTTCAGCTCTCACTGCAGCCTCCACCTCCCAGGTTCAATCGATTCTCCTGCCTCAGCCTCCAGAGTAGCTGGGATTACAGGTGTGCGCCACCACACCCTCTAAGCTTGTGTAGGTTTCTATCTTCCAGGCTGAAGGTTTTTCTCAGATGTCAGGTCACCCTTGAGTATCTGCTCATATAGGGAGTGGGGCAGCGCTAGAGCCATGAGGCAGATTGGAAGCTCTGAGCACAAGGGTGGTACTTCCTTGGAGGGGATCAGGGTGGGTGGGCTCTTGCTTTTATGGAATGCCCCAAGGTCAGTTTTAGATCCCTTTCCAGTCCTTCCTGGGAGGTCTGTCTGTGGAGCATCTGTATGCACACTGGGTTTTCTGGTTTCAATATAGTTCTCGTGTGTGTGTGGTGCCCTCTCAGAACTAACCCCTCAGCCTTCGGCTGCAGCAGGAGAGGGATCTTGGCAGTCACCTGGAAGACTGGAAGGGGACATGAAGGGGGCTTCTGGGTGGGGACAGTGTCCTGGGTGCTACCCACACGGGCTTGTTCACACCATGAATGTACCAAGCCATATTCTGCCTCTGCAGAAATAAGCTGAGGCTGGAGCCCAACTCCTGGAGGTTTGGGGCAAGGTGGGGCCGGCTCTGCTCCTCTTCAGAGCAGCCACTTTGTGGATGACTGCAGTTGCTCCCTCGACCCACTTCACTCCAGGTCTGCGAGTCCATTCATCCACCAAGTCTGCTCTTGCTCCAGTCGCAGCGAGCCCTCCCGTAGGTCCAGGCCACCTCCCTTGGCCTCTCAGCAGCACTCATGAGCATCACCATATTCATCTTTTTTTTTTTTTTCTGAGACCGAGTCTCACTTTGTCACCCAAGCTGGAGTGCAGTGGCGCGATCTTCTCTCACTGCAACCTCCACCTGCCGGGTTCAAGCGATTCTCCTGTCTCGCCCTCCTGAGTAGCTGGGACTACAGGCATGTGCCACCACACCCGGCTGATTTTTTTTTTTAGTTTTTAGTAGAGACGGGGTTTCACCATGTTAGCCAGGATGGTCTCAATCTCCTGACCTCGTGATCCGCCCACCTTGGCCTCCCAAAGTGCTGGGATTACAGGCGTGAGCCACCACACCGGGCTTTATTTATTTATTTACTTTTTAAAGACAGGGTCTTGCTCTGCTGTCCAGGCTGGAGTGCAGTGGCTCAATCACCGCTCACTGCAGCCTCGATCTCCCAGGCTCAATCAATCCTCCCACCTCAGCCTCCTGGGTAGCTGTGACTATAGGCATGTGCCACCATGCCCGGCTAATTTTTATAGTTTTTGTAGAGATGGGGTTGTGCTATGTTGCCAAGGCTGGTCTCAAACTCCTGGGCTAAGTGATCCTCCCACCTCAGCCTTCCAAAATGCTGGGATTATAGGCGTGACCATGCCTAGCCATGCCGCGCTCCCATGCTCCCACCAGCCTCCAGCCATTCCTTCCTGGTCTCTGGCTGGCTCTGCCTCCTCAGCTCAGTGCCCAGATATGTTTTTCCCCAGGGATCAGCCTTAGGCATTCTCCACAGCCTATGCTCCTTGGGAGACCTCATCCAGTCCCTGGCTTTAAAACCCCATCATGATGCAGACCCCCAGCTCCTGCTTCAGCACAGTGCTCACCAGAGCTCCAGATTCATCTCCCACTGCCCCCCTTCCTGGACAGCCCTACCTGGATGTCTACAGGCACCGCGAGTTCAGCGGTGGCCAGAATGCTGGACGTCCTCCAGCAGACATGCATTTCCCATCTCCCCATCTCAGTGAATAGCACCACATTCACTCAGGTGAAAAGCCTGGGAGAAAGCCTGGATTCCTTTCACCCACTTCATTTCCAACCCACCCCCAAGTCCTGCTGGCTCTACTGTCCCTGCCTCAATCTACCCGCTTTGGTCTCTGTTGCTCCCCTGAATCCAAATCATCATGGCCAACCCTCCTACCCCTCCAGCCGCCATGAAGCCAGGAGTCCTTTAGAAGCCTACAATTCCCATCACAGCGGGGCTGGACAGCTCTCTTGGGGACCTTCCCTGTGTACCTGTGACCGTGTCCGCCCCTCATAACACCCTGGTCACAGTGCCCTTTCAGTTCCCCAAAAAAGCTAGACTGGTCCAACTTCTGGGCCTCTGCCTGGAGTATTCACAGACCCTCAGTCGGGCCCCAGCTTGGATGAATGTCAGCAGAGGCCTTCCCCACTCCACCTGGATTAAAGCAGGTCTGCCTGGCGCCCTGCACCACACACCCTTCCCTCCCTCAGCGTGTCTGCCCCGACCAGCACACGGCTTCCATGATGGCAGGGCCTGGCCTCTCCTGCACACTATGCAGGCCTGGCCCTTGCCAACCACTGGACCTTAGTAAATATTTGAGGAGCAAAAGAATGAAATGCTAGATGGGTGCCTGAGTGGTGGCAGAGTTTGGTTCTGAGGTTTCTGAGCTTAAGGCCATGCAGCAGCTGGCTCTGTTCCCTTGAGATTCTGGTGCCCACTCTCTTGCCAGGTTTCAGGCACCCGTGGATGAGCAGTCAGACAGTCTACAAAACACGCACAACGACAGCAGGAACAGCGCAGCCTCAGCCAGGTAAAGCAAGTCTCTGCACTGGAGAGTGTGCACGCGATGTGGCTTCTGAGGCCAACAGGACAAAGGAAACTCCAGGCTTTTCCCCTTTGGCCCCAGCTCTGGGGGCCTGGCTGGGCCTCTTTGTAAAACAAGGGGTCAGAGAGGCTCTCAGCCCGGATGAGTAACTTACAAATGACCTCATAGATAAAACAGGTGTTACTTTGATAGACAAGACCCCATTTTACCATTATAAACAGCCGTGGCTGCTGCCTGCATCCACTTTCACCACTGGGAGCTGCACGTGCTTATGCTAGGGGACTCGGGTCACTGAAATGAGAAAGTGACCGAGGACTGTTCCCCGGAGCCACAGCGTGTGCCCCAATACCTGCCAGAGGAAGAGACGGCTGTGCAGTAACACCTACGACACAGTCACAGGCTGATCTTTGTGTATTTTGCTTTCAGGAAAACGTACTCAGTCACAGGGCAGAGGACAGCACTGTAGAATCAGAACCGAAAGAGCCTAGGGGTGTGCAGAGGGTTGCTAAGTGGCCAGAGTCACAGCGTGGCTGGTGACAGAGCAGTCTGGCCCCAGCCTCCCCTGCACAGCCGCCATTTATTAGCTCAGATGCTTCCAAATTCAAAATGCAATGTCACCAGAAACCACTGGCACAGCCTGATGGTTCAGCAACTCACAGCCATCCCCTGGGGACGGGCTCCTACTCAGAAGTAGACAAGACCCTTTTGGAGACAGAGCCTTCCTGGTTCTCACTCACTCAGGCCTTCCAGGAAGACGTTCCATTCTGAGAGCTTTGGCCCGAGTGGATTTTAGTGCAGGGATACGGTGAAATGGGGGAGTGGGCTGGGCTTACATGAGGCTGTCCCTTTAGGAATAATCCAGGAAGTGTCCCGGAAAAGAGAGAGAAGACATCAGAACCTAAAGGAAACAGCTGGGCTCCAAACAGCCTCTCGGAAGAGCCTCTACTGAAAAATAAGGATCATCACAGATCCAAACAGAAAAATGGGGGCGATGTCCCCACATGGAGGGAACACCCGACTTAGCAAATGGGACCAGTCCCCAGGGTCAGACTCTTAGAGCAGGCACAAGACTGGGACACTGGAGAGAAGGTTGTTCCCATGATGGTTTATTTTTTGAGACGGAGTTTCGCTCTTTGTTGCCCAGGCGGGAGTGTAATGGTGCGATCTCGGCTTACCACAACCTCTGCCTCCTGGGTTCAAGCAATTCTCCTGTCTCAGCCTCCCGAGTAGCTGAAATTACAGGCGCCTGCCACCACGCCCGGCTAATTTTTTGTATTTTTAGTAGAGATGGGGTTTCACTATGTTGGCCAGGCTGGTCTCAAACTCCAGACCTCAGGTGATCCACCTGCCTCAGCCTCCCAAAGTGCTGGGATTACAGGGGTGAGTCACCGTGCCTGGCCAATGTTTTTTTTTTTTTTTATAAGACAGAATTTCACTCTTTGTTGCCCAGGCTGCAATGGCGCAATCTCTGGCTCACCGCAACCTCCATCTCCCGGGTTCAAGCGATTCTCCTGCCTCAGCCTCCCGAGTAGCTGGGATTACAGGCATGCGCCACCACACCCGGCTAATGTTTTGTATCTTTAGTAGAGGGGGTTTCTCCATGTTGGTGAGGCTGGTCTCTAACTCCCAACCTCAGGTGATCCACCCACCTCGGCCTTCCAAAATGCTGGGATTACAGGGGTGAGCCACCGTGCCAGGCCAGTTATTTCTTTAAAAGGTAATCATTTCTCAATAGTAAAACCCAGAAGCTCTGACAGGCCATAATTTCAGATCCTTTGGCTTGGGCAGTTTTGATTTTCCCCGTGTTTGCATGGCATGAAGTCTTCATCCTTGTCACAGTAGCTTGGGATGACTCCCAGTCCACATGGAAAACATCAGGGAGTGACAATCCAGCAAGAAATCCCTCGCTAGTTCCACACGTACGCACCGAGCATGTGTGTGCCAGGCCCTGTGCTGGGCAGAGTGTGGTCTGTCAGGTATGCCAGTTTTACGTACCAAGACTCCACCACTGAGTAGCACCTGCCCTGTCGCGAAGGAATCCAGTATCTCCGGAATTACAGTCCCACTGTTAACCTGGTGCTACTGGAAAGTTCCACCCAGTAATCTGAGCAGTGACTCATGGAAGGATGAGGAACCTTTGCTCCAGCCTCTCTCCCTTTCCAGCAAGGGCAGAGCTCCTAAAGCCAGGGGTTAGCACCTGGCCAGCTTATGTGGCAGATGGTCTCAGTCTCAGCTTCGCTGCTTTCCCAAACTCCTGCAGCCTTCCTGAGTCCGCCTTCCGTTGATAGCAAAGCACTGGGTGACAGCAACCTTTTTTCTAGTAGTTTTTTCCCAGTTTTCCATTTCTCCACAGTACCCTTTTCATTTAGAGGAGCTTAATAAATGCTTTTTAAAAAGTAACCCACGTGACCGAAAATTTTAAAAGTTTTTGTGGGGAAATGATGCCCAGATAGTCACATTTAAGCAAATATTCAGCTTGATTCAGTGATTAACAGCAAATGGGTCTATGTGCTAACATGGCAGCACATTCAACACATAACACATCACTCACATCGACGTCCACTGCCCCTGCACCTGCTACTTCAGGGCACTGAGGCTCCCATTCCAGGGCCTTACAAACCTACGTGGTGGCCTGCAGGGCAAAAAGAATTATCATTACAACTGGTTAGAGGTAGGAATTCAGAAAGAAATTGAGGAGGCAAAACACACGTGGTTTGAGGCTGAAGGCTTAAGACGCTTCTTACCTAGGAGTGACCTCAGAGTTTCACATCCCACACAATCACACTGTGGTTGAGTGAAATCAAGTGCAGTTTTATTTAAGAACTGGAAAGAATAATCAGTATCTGTGAAAGAAAATCCAATTTAGAATATTTAAATAAACATTTATGTAAAAAGAAGAGTAGAATAATTACTCCATTAAGTTCCTCTCCTTGTAATGGGATAGGCCGCCTCTACTGCAGATGGCTGGGTCTTCCAAACCCATGACAAGTGCCACGGCTTCTGCAGCAGTGGCCCAGAGAATAAGCACTTCCCAGCACGACAGAGAGGCCGAGGTCTTCTAACCTTGCCAAACCACTACAAAAGCAAACTATGGCGGGCAAGCCCAACTACCTAAGGCAGGAAGAAAGTGCAGCGAAGGGACAGTGGTGTGCTGTGCCTATCGTGGGGGTACTCCTAGCAGCCAGCTATAGCTGAGATCGTACCAAGCCTGATCGGCTAATGCAGCTTCCTGTTTAGGAGCGTTTTCCCCGGTCATATCAATCCCCCAGGTTGGTAAATGAACAGAAGGGATGAATAAAGCCTACTTTTTAGGTTCAAGGAGCAGCTCGCACCAACAAAGGGGTGGCAGGTGCGCTGCTGCCTTCTGTTTTCTGTCCTGCTAAGAGGCTCACCCTGCGACCTCTTCTGTAAACTGCCACTCAGCAGCGGCCTGCAAGCCCTCACGAAAGCCTTCACTTCATGCTGTTTCCAAGTAGCTTT
The DNA here is from genome assembly GCF_028878055.3 of Symphalangus syndactylus. NCBI lineage: Eukaryota > Metazoa > Chordata > Mammalia > Primates > Hylobatidae > Symphalangus > Symphalangus syndactylus. The sequence goes on along the minus strand of NC_072444.2, from coordinate 30,679,979 downwards.
ATTCTGAGCAGTACCTATTTTCCACTCCAGAATCTCCACTTTAAAACCTGCAATGGGAAAATAAATCTCGACAGTTTTTTAAATTGAGAAAATTGGTGACGTGGCCTTGGCAGCAAATACCCAGAAAGCCTTTACCTCATTAACCTGATTCTCCACGGGCCCTGCCACTGCTAAATTTATAAAGCTAAAAATAATCTCAAGATCGCGGAACTAAAAAGAAGTCAATCACTTACCAAATCCTGCCTTTAAGGAGTTCATCTTGGCTGGGTGTGGTGGCTCATGCCTGTAATCCCAGCACTTTGAGGGGCCAAGGCGGGTGGATCACTTGAGGTCAGGAGTTCGAGACCAGCCTGGCCAATATGGTGAAACCCTGTCTCTACTAAAAATACAAAAAAATTAGCCAGGCATGGTGGCCCACGCCTGTAATCCCAGCTACTCGGGAGGCTGAGGCAGGAGAATCACTTGAACCCGGGAGGCAGAGGTTGCAGTGAGCCGAAATGGTGCCACTGCACTCTAGCCTCCAGCCTGGGCCACAGAGCAAGACTGTCTTAAAAAAAAAAAATGGAGTTCATCTTTTATCCCTAAGTAATTGCTGACTTCTGCTCTGGGATTATAAAGAGGGTGGGAATGTTCTCTCACCATCCCTACCCCTCTCCAAAGCAGAATACGTCAATTTTTCCCTGGTGTCAGGCAGCATTTCACCGTGAAACCCTATGACCTGCCTCCTGGGCTCCTTCCAGCTGGTGGGCCTGGTGTGAAGGTGGGCTTCCTGGGCCTCTGGCAGATGGAGGATGGCATTAAATGCCAACACCACCAGCTTACCATCCACAAGGCCAGCAGCTGCCAACAGCTGCCCTAGACCTATCAACAAGACAACGTCGTGGCTCCCAATGGGAATGGAGGCTGGGCCCACCCTACTTAGAGCAGGAGAAAGAACTTTTCCCTCAAAGAGCCGGGGCAGGCTGCCAGAATCTAACTACATCCTCTCCCAGTTTGCAGTTCTAGGAAGCAGAATTTGCTGCCCTAGGCGTGGTCTAAAGGACAAGTTTAGAAATGATTCAACTCAAGTTCCCAAACAGAGTTAAGTGCCAGTTGATGTCCCACCGTGGATCATTTACTCCAGAAAAATTGTAACGATGGCTTGGCCACCGCCTTGGCTAGAGTCCCACTGCACGCATGTCGTGAGGGCCGATGGGCCAGTCTGTCTGGTTTTTGTTTTGTTTTGTTTTGAGACGGAGTCTCGCCCTGTTGCCCAGGCTTAAGTGCAATGGCCCAATCTCGACTCACTGCAACCTCCGCCTCCCGGGTTCAAAGGATTCTCCTGTCTCAGCCTCCTGAGTAGCTGGGATTACAGGCACCCGCCAGCACGCCCAGCTATATTTTTTTGTATTTTTAGTAGAGACAGGGTTTTATCATGTTGGCCAGGCTGGTCTCGAACTCCTGACCTCATGATCCGCCTGCCTTGGCCTCCCAAATTGCTGGGATTACAGGCATGAGCCACTGCGCCGGGCCGTCTGTCTGGTTTTCAAACCAGCAGCTGTCATACTAGTAATCAATGAACCCGTAAGCCTCTTTGGTATATACAACAATGAAAAAATTCATTAAGCCATGAAATCTAGAAATAAGTCATATTTCTGAGTTGATAAAATGCTTTTCTGAACATACATTTTAGGTATCTGACACAATTAACCAAATGTCTGCCCATTTTTGTGTAGCTTTCATACAGTACAGATTTCATTGATGTCGCCCCCACATCTGAGTATTAAAAACATTTGACATTGTTCTTCTCAGTCCTCACAACACCCCTGTGAGGTAGGTGGTATTGACCCCATTCCACAGATGGGGAGGTCTAGGCACGGAAAGGTTTAGTGGCTCCTCACAAGCCGCGTGGTGGGGCAGCAGAGTGGTGCTCTGGCCCCGCGCCGACGCCGCCTTCACATTCACACTTCATCAGTGCCACCGCCAACACTTCATGGCAGGATCTCACGCTGAGGCCAAGTTCCTGTCTAGTCCAGAATGAAGCCAGTGTCTCACCTCCTAAAGCTTCGATGTGTGACTCAAAGCCAACTACTCTCCCAAACTTGCAAAACAAACATATTGACTGAATCTTAGTTGGGACTATTTGCAGTATTTAAGATTATTTTTGAGAGTCAATCTGCTTGGATTTGTAGTTGTATATGCTCAAATCCCTTTGGAAAACAGTTTGAAATGACATGAGGGACAACGTAATTTTGAGAACAGAACACAGAAAACAAGAGTTCTGAGACTGACATTGAAATTGAGAATATAAGCTATGGTAAAATGAGAATCAAATCCAAAATAAACGGAGAGCAGCACTTCTCAATGTTTAAGGCCATGCACAGGGCAGGCATTCAGTAAGCACTTCTTGGATCAAAAGAAACTGACGCTCCTTTGAGCCGCCTGTCACTGACAACAGGAGCTGAGACCCCCGGGAAAGCCGGCCAGGGCCATGATGCCCTTGGCCTGGGGCCATGGTCACACAAAGCCACTGAGCCAAATCGTCTGGCTTACTTGCTGCAGGATAAAAGTTGAGCTAGAACACCAGGCGTTGAGCTAGGAATACCCCTTTGAATGTGTACTGCTACTTATAAAAAATAGATATGTAGCTATGATTAAATAGATGAAGGGCCAAAGCATCCTATGAGGAAGTATTTTTAAAATTGTATAGATGTTCATGCAGTGGGGGACAGAAATAAAGAGGTTAAAGCGGTTTGTGTTTTTCGGTTAAATGAAAGGTTGTAAATGCATTTTTACTGCTGATAAAAAGGGGTACCTGCTGCCCCTTTCTGATGTGGAGTGTTACTGAGGACAGAGTCCATCTCTCCCAGGGAGTCCTGGTTAACCCTTACTTACACTCTGGCCTCGGGGGCAGTGGTGTGTGGCCTCGGTCCTCCCCAGGTAACTCTGGAGGGCGCTGGGGAATATTGCTGTGATTTGCCTCTTACTCGTCATTCACCATGTTCTGCCTTCATTCGGCATAAGGACAGACTGCTCCAGTGGGGCCTTGGGTCCTCAGGCCTTCTGACCGCGTGGTCTTGAGTGACATTCCAGAAGAGTGACTAATGACATAAAACGATTAAGAAAATCCACGTTGCAGCAGCCAACCGGAAACAGTTTTGTCCCAGGCTGCACAGGGTCGGAGGCCCCAAGGTCACCGAGCCACTGCCCGTCACAGGTCCACCTTGACCCCTTTTATGAAAGGCAGGCCCGTGGGCACCCTCTTCTTATACTCCAGGTACTCCTCTCCAAAAAAGTGAATTAGTGAGATTTCTTCTTCTTCTGTTCGATCACGGAAGAATCGCCACACTGTCAGGGCATAGCTGACACCGCAGATGGGGTTACACAGCATCACCTAACAGAGGGAGACACCGGGCTCATCAGGGTGACCGTGGGATGACGCCCTGTGCTTTGGTGGGCGTCTACCTCTAATACCCAGAGGATTTCTGTGCTCGTGCCCTGCTGAGACTGTCAGGGTCTCTAAGAGCAGTACTGTCACCTTAGCCCTAAGCACTCAGTGCTGCAGGCCTTTCTCACGTGCTTTCCTGTTGCTCCTCTTATGTGAGAGAGATCTGTAAATCACAAGATCAGACTCTTGGATTTCAACCCTCAGCTTGGGGTGACAGCAATGCCCCCCAGCTCCTGATGTGAGCTCCCCAACATGAGGTCCCATGCACGCTGCCTTCCTGCCCAGGACCCTCCCACCACAAATGGATTCGCTTACACCACAGCTGCCTGGGCCTCTGCCTCCTAAACCCACAGCCTCTGCTTCAGCATGAGATACAGGGCCACAAAACTGAGCTTCCGAAATGTCCCTTCCAGCAGATTACCTCCATGCTCAGAGCGCTCCAGAGCCTGAACCCCACCTCCTGAGTCTTGGTTTCCAACCCCAGAAGAGCAGCACTTCGCCCACTTCCCCCGTCTCCTGCCTCCCCCACGCTGTGCCCACTTTGCCTCTTTTCTTTTTTTTTTCCCCCGAGACAGATTCTCAATCTGTCACGTGGAGTGCAGTGGCGTGATCATGGCTCACTGTAGCCTTAACCTCTTGGGCTCAAGTGATCCTCCCACCTCAGCCTCCCAAGTAGCTGGGACTAAGGGCATGTGCCACCATGCCCAGCTAATTTTTGTATTTTTGGTAGAGATGGGGTTTCACGATGTTGCCCAGGCTGGTCTCAAACTCCTGGCCCTTTCTTCCACCTTTAAGAACATCCTGGCCAGGTACAGTGGCTCATGTCTGTTAACTGCAGTACTTTGGGAGGTCGAGGAGGGCAAATCACCTGAGGTCAGGAGTTTGAGACAAGCTTGGCCAACATGGCGAAACCCCATCTCTACCAAAAATAGAAAAATTAGCCGGGCGTAGTGGTGGGAGCCTGTAATCCCAGCTACTTGGGAGGCTGAGGCAGGAGAATTGCTTGAACCCAGGAGGCAGAGGTTGCAGTGAGCCGAGATCACCATTGCATTCCAGCCTGGGCGACAGAGCAAAACTCCCTCTCAAAAAAAAAACAAAGAACATCCTTCCCACTGATTTCCAGCCAAACAGTCCTTCAAGGCCAAAAGCATTCCCCAGCTCCTCAGGGAACCACTCACCTACACCTGCCCACTGGTCCCCTGTGGATGTGCATCTTCCCCAACATACATTTTCTGTATGTTTTCTGAATATACATTTTAGGCTCCAATACAGCCACCCGGAGAGCCAGGCTCATGTCCTGACCTCTCACACCTTCTCTTATTGAGTACTTACTATGTTCCCAGCGCCATGCTAAGCCCTTTACAGTCATTACCCTGTTCAACTCTCATGGCAAACCTTTGAGGGCATGCTACTATCCCCACTTTGTTTTTTAAAAATTTTATTTATTTATTTTTTAAAGACAGGGTCTCACTATATTGCCCAGGTTGGACCTGAACTCTTGTCCTCAAGCCATCCGCCTGCCTCAGCTTCCCGAGTAGGGGGGACTACAGGCATGTGCCACTATGTCTAGCTGCCCCCACTTTTAACGTGAGAGGAGAAGGAGACCAAGCAGTGAATGTCCGAATCAGGACTGGCCCAGTCAGTGACTCCGGGGCCTGTACCCTCACATCTGGCATAGCTTGCTGGGGATACCCTACAGTGGGAGTTCTCGATAGCAGGCTGCAGCCTGTTACTAAGCCATGAAATCATTTAGTGCATTATGAACAGTATTGAAATAGTAAGATAGAAAACAGGATTTTGTAAACAGTAAGGGTTAAGGATTATATCAGGAAAGACATGTTCCGTTCATACACACACAAGTGCTGGAGAACAATGTAAAAAAAATCTATGAGCAAAAAGGTATGGAAAACCCTTTGGTTCTAGTGTACACACATATACAGGAAGCAAGCATTTATAGCAAATTACATTATTCAGTCATAACCAGTTTGTTCCCAGGGAAGATGATTGTTAATGTGGGGGTTTTACATGTTTCAGAAACAAAAAATGTAAAGTAAATGCTATGTGATCATTTGCCCCAACTATACCGTTAGGGGTCACCAGAGAGTCACCAAGGACCACGCATTGCTGATGGAATGCCTGAGAGATCTCTGGATTTGCCCAAAGACTTGGAGACTTTTCCCAAAGACTTGGTGAATTTTCCAAGATCTATTCACATTCTTTGGCCAAGTTTTTCTAGGACCAAGAGTAAAGAATCGAGAAACAGTTTCAAGAAATAAGGCAGCCAGGCATGGTGGCTCATACCTGTAATCCCAGCACTTTGGGAGACTAAGGCAGGCAGATCACGAGGTCAGGAGATTGAGATCATCCTGGCTAACACAGTGAAACCCCGTCTCTACTAAAAATACAAAAAATTAGCCAGGCATGGTGGCAGGCGCCTGTAGTCCCAGCTACTGAGGAGGCTGAGGCAGGAGAATGGTGTGAACCCAGGAGGCGGAGCTTGCAGTGAGCCGAGATTGTGCCACTGCACTCCAGCCTAGGCGACAGAGCAAGACTCCATCTCAAAAAGAAAAAAAGAGAAATAAGGCTTTGGGTTGGGCATGGTGGATCACGCCTGTAATCCCAACATTTTGAGAGGCTGCGGTGAGAGGACTGCTTGAGCCTAGGAGTTCAAAATCTGCCTGGGCAACAGTTAAGACCCCATCTCTACAAAAAAACAAAAAGTTAGCTGGGCATGGTGGTGCACACTTACAGTCCCAGCTACTCAGGAGACAAAAGCAGGAGGTCTGCTTGAACCCGGGAGTTTGAGACTAGCTCGGGTAACACAGCGAGATCTCATCTTTAATACACAAATAAATAATTTTGTTTTCTGTTTTTAAGACAGGGTCTCACTCTGTTGCCCAGACTGGAGTACAGCAGCAATCAAAGCGATCCTCCTACCTCGGCCTCCTGAGTAGCTGGGACTACAGGGGCACGCTACAACTTCCAGATATATTTTTAGTTTTTTCCTTTGGAGAGAAGGGTTCTCACTATGTTGGCCAAGCTGGTTTCTTTTTTTTTTTTTTGAGATTGAGTCTCGCTCTGTCACCCAGGCTGGAGTGCAGTGGCGCAATCTCGGCTTACCGCACGCTCCGCCTTCCGGGTTCACGCCGTTCTCCTGCCTCAGCCTCCCAAGTAGCTGGGACTACAGACGTGTGCCACCACACCCGGCTAATTTTTTGTATTTTTAGTAGAGACGAGGTTTCGCTGTGTTAGCCAGGATGGTCTTGATCTCCTGACCTCATGATCTGCCCGCCTTGGCCTCCCAAAGTGCTGGGATTACAGGCGTGAGCCACCGTGCCCAGCCAGCCAAGCCGGTTTCCAATTCCTGGCCTCGAGCAATCCTCCTGCTGTAGCCTCCCAAAGCCACTGTGCCTAGCCAAACAGTAATTTTAAAAAAGAAATATACGGGTTGGATGCGGTGGCTCACGCCTGTAATCCCAGCACTTTGGGAGGCTTCTGAAGCTGGTGGATCATCTGAGGTCAGGAGTTTGAGAACAGCCTGGCCAACATGGTGAAACCCCTACTAAACCTACTAAAAATACAAAAAATTAGCTGGGCGTGGTAGTGCACACCTGTAATCCCAGCTACTCACAGGGGCTGAGGCAGGAGACTCACTTGAACCCGGGAGGTGGAGGTTGCAGTGAGCCAAGATCGCACCACTGCACTCTAGCCTGGGCGACAAAGTGAGACTCTGTCTCAAAAAAAAAAAAAAAAAAAAAACAGAAAGAAAAAGAAATATATGTGGTGGCTCACGCCTGTAATCCCAGCACTCTGGGAGGCCGAGGCGGGTAGATCACTCAACCGCAGGAGTTCGAGACCAGCCTAGGCAACATGGAAAAACCCCATCTCTACAAAAATACAAAAATTAGCCACGGGCTGGGCATGGTGGCTCATGTCTGCAATCCCAATGCTTTGGGAGGCCGAGGCAGGCAGATCACCTGAGGTTGGGAGTTCGAGAACAGCCTGATCAACGTGGAGACACCCCGTCTCTACTAAAAATACAAAATTAGCTGGGTGTGGTGGCGCATGCCTGTAATCCCAGCTACTCAGGAGGCTGAGGCAGGAAAATCTCTTGAACCCGGGAGGCAGAGGTTGCAGTGAGCTGAGATCGCACCATTGCACTCCAGCCTGGGCAACAAGAGTGAAACTCCATCTCAAAAAAATAAATTAATTAAAAAATACCAAAATTAGCTGAGTGTGATGACACACATCTGTAGTTTCAGCTACTTAGAAGGCTGAGGCAGGAGAATCACTCAAACCAGGGAGGCGGGGGTTGCAATGAGCCAAGCCGAGATTGTGCCACCGCACTCCAGCCTGAGCTACAGATACTTAGGAGACTAAGGTGGGAGGATCACTTGAGCCCAAGAGGTCAAGGCTGCAGTAAGCCCTGATCACGCCAATGCACTATAGCCTGGGTGAGAGACTCTGCCTAAAAAACAAAACAAAACAAAACAAAAACAAACAAACAAAAAAAAAAACCACAAACCCAAACATAAATAAAAAAATATATACATACACACACACATATAGAGTCAGGTGCAGTGGCTCACACCTATAATCCTTACGCTTTTCTTTTTTTTTGAGACAGAGTCTTGCTGTGTCGCCCTGGCTGGAGTGCAGTGGCGTGATCTCGGCTCACTGCAACCTCTGCCTCCCAGGTTCAAGCAAATATTGTGCCTCAGTCTCTCGACTAGCTGGAATTATAAGCAAGAACCACCACGCCTGGCCTAATCCCAGCACATTAGAAGGCCAAGGTGGGAGGATCGCTTGAGCCCAGGAGTTCAAGAGCAGCATGCGCAACAAAGGAGGAACCATCTCTTTTTTTCTTTTTTGAGACAGAGTCTCACTCCATCACCCAGGCTGGAGTGCAGTGGCACGATCTCAGTTCACTGCAACCTCCACTTCCCAGGTTCAAGCAATTCTCAGGTCTCAGCCTCCCAAGTAGCTGAGACTACAGGCATGTGCCACCATGCCCAACTAATTTTTGTATTTTTAGTAGAGATGGGGTTTTGCCATGTTGGCTAGGCTTGTCTCAAATTCCTAACGTCAAGTGATCCACCCACTTCGGCATCTCAAAGTGCTGGGATTACAGGCAACCGGCCAGGAGAACCATCTCTACAAAAAATGTAAAAATTAGCCGGACGTGGTGGCACACACCTGTAATGTGTTCCAGCTACTTGGGAGGCTGAGGTAGGAGGATCACTTGGGCTCAGGAGGTCAAGGCTGCAGTGAGCCATGATCAGAACACTGCACTCCAGCCTGGGCAACACAGCAAGATCCTGTCTTAAAAAGAAAAGAAAAAAAAAGAAAGAAAGCTGGGCATGGTGGCTTACGCCTATAATCCCAGCACTTTGGGAGGCCAAGGTGGGCAGATCATGAGGTCAGGAGATCAAGACCATCCTGGCTAACACATTCAAACCCCATCTCTACTAAAAATACAAAAAATTAGCCGGGTGTTGTGGCGGGCGCCTGCAGTCCCAGCTACTCAGGAGGCTGAAGCAAGAGAATCGCTTGAACCTGGGAGGCGGAGGTTGCAATGAGCTGAGATCACGCCACTGAACTCCAGCCTGGGCGACAGAGCGAGACTCCGTCTAGAAAAGGAAAAAAAAAAATGGCCAAGCACCATAGCTCAAGCCTGTAATCCCAGCACTTTGAGAGGCCCAGGAAGGCAGATTGCTTGAGCTCAGTAGTTCAAGACAGCTCTGGACAACTTGAGAAACCCTGTCTCTACAAAAAAAACACAAAAAGTAGTCAGGCATGGTGGTTCGTGCCTACAGTTCCAGCTATTTGGGAGGCAGAGGTTGCAGTGAACCAAGATCCACCACTGCACTCTGGCCTGGGCAACAGAGCAAGACCAGGTCTCAAAAAAAAAAAAAAAGAAAGAAACAAGGCCTTTTCTTCAGCCTGAGACAGAACAAACCTCCATGGCTCACACAGCTCACTAACACATGGCCTCAGCCCCATTAATACCTATTTCTGATGAAAACCAGCCAAGCTGCCACATGAGTGGCAGAGGGCACTCCCTTCCCTAAGCCCCATCTCTGTCCTCAGCCCCTCTGGGGTGCTTCCGATCTATTAATAGGTTGAAGGGGCAGAGAAAGGGAGAGGCACAATGGCTCATGCCTATAATGCTAGCATTTTGCGAGGCTGAGGTGGGAGGATCACTTAAGGCCAAGAGTTTGAGACCTGCCTGGGCAACATAGTAAGACCCTGTCTCTACCAAAAAAAAAAAAAAAAAAAAAAAGAAAAAAGAAAACAGAGGCAGAAACAGGATGAAGGCATACAGCAGACAGCTAACAGCACCAAGAATCACCAAGGACTTATGCACCCAGGTTCTGGGCACATAGTGAAAAGCACTATGGACTACATCAGTTCTCTTGACTTTTTAAAATTATCACTTGAAACACGCCAAGAAGAACATGTACCTATTATTTAAAGGAGACCAACAACCTCAGGAATACACTGAAAACCACTAATTGTATACTTTGAAATGGTAACTTTTATGCTATGTGAATTATATCACGTTTAAAATGTTACTAAAAAAAAAAAAAAAGGAAAGCAGTGTCATATTTAATATTATACCTGAGTTCCAATACTCCAATAAAACCACCCGACGTAAGAAGGATGCCGAAACCAAGCGTACACTCCACTGGTCACCAGAGTATGTGTATCTGATTTTTCATTCTGCACCACGTGGTTGAAATTGGAGCCAGCTGTAAACATGGCCGCCTTCCTCAGACACTCTCCGAAGACCACCATCAGCAGCCCTGTGACACTAAGCCAGGTGATCTGCTTCAGTTCTGTGGGAGAGAGACATCAACGACGCACCGGGAGTGAAAACACTGGCCTGCTGGACTCCCCTTCACACTGCTTAAAATTAACCTATTTTCCCGAAGACAGAAACAGAAAATGTGCTCGTGGGCAATCAGCATTTGTCATCACATTAAAATTTCATAAGAAAACACATTCCCCTAAGTTGTGCTGTTCATCGGTTTACTTTAAAACACCAATAAGCACAATGAAAGCATCATGGTAAAGAGATGCTCTCTTGCTACAGCTGATGGGCTCTCTGGTTCACGACCCCCGGCCACATGCTCAGTCCTTCATTTGGGGACAAGTACAGCTAAGAGAAGCAAAGAAGGGTCCAAGGTTTCTACCCTGAATCTCAGGAGCCACATCTATTTCATTTCATTGGCTGTGAGACATTCAATTTCAGAGTGCATTCCACATACGGAGGCTTTTGTCAGTAAATTTTTTTTTTTTTTGAGACGGAGTCTCACTCTCATTGCCCAGGCTGGAGTGCAGTGGCACAGTCTCAGCTCACTGCAACCTCCACCTCCTGGGTTCAAGCAATTCTCCTGCCTCAGCCTCCCAAGTAGCTAGGATTATAGGCATGCACCACCAGGCCAGGCTAATTTTGCATTTTTCGTAGAGACGGGGTTTCACCATGCTGGTCAGGCTGGTCTCAAACTCCTGACCTCATGTGATCCACCCACCTCGGCCTCCCAAAGTGCTGGGATTAAAGGCGTGAGCCACTGCACCTGACCTTGTTAGTAAACTTTTTTTTTTTTTTTTTTGAGATGGGAGTCACGCTCTGTCACCCAGGCTGGAATGCAGTGGTGCGATCACAGCTCACCGCAACCTCCGCCTCCCAGATTCAAGCAGTTCTCCTGCCTCAGCCTCCCGAGTAGCTGGGATTACAGGCACCTGCCACCACGCCCGGCTTTTTTGTATTTTTAGTAGAGACGGGGTTTCACCATATTGGCCAGGCTGGTCTTGAACTCCTGACCTTGTGATCCACCAGCCTCGACCTCCCAAAGTGCTGGGATTACAGGCGTCAGCCACCGTGCCCAGCCAGTAAACTCTTAAATGAAACATCTAAATATCATCTGATTATAAAATTAGAATCACAACTACCCAAGGTTGGGACTTCACATTAGATGGTGCACTATGTGATGCAAACTTTAAAGCAAAAGGTCAGCACGTCCTCGAGTCAAAATCCAGAGGCAGAATTCATGAGCGGAGCTCATCCTTTATAAATAGCTTAGTGAGGATCGAGGTCTGTGGAAAATCGCTTGGGAGAGATTAGACCTGAAAGGTGAATCAATGTCACTGTCCTGAGCCTGAATGGGAGCCACCCTTTTCCCCTCCAGAGGGGGACATAAGGCACACTAACCTGGCCAAAAGATATTTTCAAGTGTGAACTCTAACCAAGAAGAAAGAGCAGCTACTGTATACTCCAGGCTGTGATTCAGGAGAAAGGAATCCAAGGACAGACTTTTGGGATTATTGACTGCTGTCACCAAGTATTCAGAATAGTGGAACAATGCCAGGGAGCACATGTACCTATTTAAAGACAAAAAGAGAGTTAAGTTGGGACAAGAGAACCAAGTTAACCGTAAGTGCAGATCTGGGTCTCTTGAGCTGTCCCTAAGTCTATGAGGCCCTGTTCTCACCTGTCTGAGAGTGGACACAGGTACCCATCTGCAGCATCTACTACCTCAGGTTTGCAAAAAGTGGAGTTTTTAAGGGGCTGTTTTTGTTTCTGGTGTTTTTCTTTTTGTTTTGTTTTTTTTGAGACAGAGTCTGGCTGTGTCACCCAGGCTGGAGTGCAACAGCGCGATCTCGGCTCACTGCAACCTCTGCCTCCCAGGTTCAAGCGATTCTCCTGCCTCAGCCTCTCAAGTAGCTCAGACTACAGGTGCCCACCACCACGCCCAGTTAATTTTTGTATTTTTAGTAGAGACGGGGTTTCACTACGTTGGCAAGGCTGGTCTCAAACTCCTGGCTTGGCCAGGCTGGTCTTGAACTCCTGACCTCGTGATCTGCCCACCTCAGCCTCCTAAAGTGCTGGGATTACAGGCGTGAGCCACTGCGCCCGGCAAGGGACTGTTTTTAAATGTAACAGGCAAAACAAACCCATAGGTCACAGAGGCATTATGGGCCCTTCTGTCCTTTAAAAATGACACTACACACAATAAAACATGAAAGAGGGAAATAACATAAAGGAGTGATGTATGTCGGATACAAAATTTAACAAAACTAAAATAATTCCGGCAAAGAAGGATTAGATGGCTCAAAATATTGATAAGAGGAGATAAAACTTTTTACCTTGAAGCCACTGGTTCATATCCAGGTCAGACTAGAAGGCTCAAGGGACTGAAATCATAGTGTAGGGAAAAATCCTACAATGGCTGTGGGGATGCACTAGATGTGACCTAATAGAAATTAGAGATGAAAAAGGGCTATGAAGACAAGCCAGAGCCCTGCCCCTGCCCGCCACCGAGGACCTGCACTCCTTCCGGGAAGGGCTGCTCACGTTACTGAATGCTGTCACCACAGCTGCGGATGACAGCACCTTTGGGGGAGATCTGTTTCTGCCTGATTCACAATCAACCCACAGGCACGAAATCACAAGGGCTGAAATGTGAGCAACTAGGGGGAAGCCAGGAGACTTCGTTTCCAGAGAACCCTGTACAGCCTTCTGCCGGTCACAGATGAGACAGGGATGAGGAAATGCCACTACTGACCCTCTGATCTGTCCACCCTCGCCTGAAAACCAGTATTTCCGAAGGAATTCTTACCAGCCAAAATGACTCCAAGAAGACTGGCTAAAACTTAGCAGCATGCCGCAGCCGAACACAAACCCCAGGAAACAAGCTCGGATGGCTATCTGAAAGGAACCCAAGAGAAGCTCAGTCACTCGCAGTCCTCAGAGTACAGATCTGGGCTGCTGACCTTCCCGGAATAGGCAAGCCACAGGCAGGCAGATAGAGCCGATTTGCCGAGGTTGAAAGGGAGAAGTGGGAGACCTGGGTTCAAATTCTGCACCCACCCCTCTCTGGCTGTGTGGCCTCCCAAGTTATTTAACCTCTCTGAGCTTGCTTTCCCATCTATACCAAGGGGATAACAGTACCTACCTTTTAGGACTGCAGTAAGGATTACCCACGTAAAACACTTAAGACTAACTACTCCCTAAATTTTAGCTGCCATTATTATTATTATTCGCGATTATTATTCAGGGCTGTAGGAAAACTGCTTAAGCCTAGTTTATGAGGTCAGAGCACCCGGGCCTGTGCGCCCAGCCCCACCCACGTCACTGCGGGGCCTTTGACCTGAGACAGGGCAGCAGGTAGGTTTCTGCACTTTAAGTTACATAAAAGCACTCGCGGGCTCGCTCACTCCCACCCCACGCGCACCTGCTGAGCTGCACAAGCTGCAATTTAACACCCACTCCTCGGGTGCAGGGCGCCCGGGCCCGGAGAGAGAGGGTCCCCTTCTGCGACCTGAACTCGCGGATGAAGAGCGCGCGCGTGGGAGGCCACTGCGGGCCCGGGGAGAAAGGTGCCCACGCGCCGCGCCAAGCGGACCCCCGCCCGCCCCACCGGCCCAGCCGGCCCCCGCCGGCCCCCGCCGGCCTGCACCTGGTAGCGAGGCGGCCGATAGAGCAGCAGCAGCAACGCGTTGAGCCCGGCCACGTAGAGCGCCAGCCCGGTGCGGCCCTGCAGGCCGGCGCGCGTGAGCAGCGGCAGCGCGAGCACCGAGGCGCCCAGCAGGAAGGTGGCGAGGCTGAGACGCGCCTCGGAGCCCGGCGGAGCCCGCGCCGCGCAGCCCGCCATTGCGCCGGGCGGCTGACGAGCGGGCGGCGGCGCCGGCTGTAGCGCGGGGAAACGCGCCGGCCGCGCCTGCGCACTGTGCCACCGACGCCGGCCCGGGAAGGGCCGCTGCCCGGAGCTGCACGCCGCCTGCCAGTTCTCGCGAGAACTCCGGCCCGCCCTGTTGCTGCCCGGAATTTGGCGGGAGCGCCCCGCCCCGCCCCGCTCCTCGGGGACATCCGGGCTCTGAGCCCGACTCTGTGCCGGGCGGGGGCCGGGAGGGGGTGGGAGAAGTAGCCGCCAGCCTCTGTTCAAACTTAGTCCCAAACTCAGGAGGTTCCTGTCCCAAGAAGCAATGTAAAGTTTGAAACAAGCCGGGCGCGGTGGCTCACGCCTGTAATCTCAGCACTTTGGGAGGCCAAGGCTGGCGAATCATTTGATGTCAGGAGTTCGAAACCAACCTGGGCAACATGGGGAAACGCCGTCTCTACTAAAAATACAAAAATTAGCTGGGCGTAGTGGCGCACGTCTTTAATCCCAGCTACTTGGTGGGGCTGAGGCAGGAGAATTGCTTAATCCAGGGAGACGGAGGTTGCAGTGAGCCGAGATTGTGTCACTGCACTACAGCCTGGGTGACAGAGTGACACTCCATCTCAAAAAAAAAAAGTTTGAAACGGCCGCACCCTCGCCGGCCTTGCGTGGTCCCCGAAAACCAGACGCCCTGGGGCGCGGGTTCGGCCGAGTGCGGCGACCTCCCACCCTCCCTTTGCGGGTCCCTGGAAAGCGGCCTGGACAACGGCACCTGGGCATCCATGCGACAGGACCACCGCCCGCTTCAATTCCTGTTGTGGAACAAGGCTCGACGGTGATGGGAATGCTCAGGATATATTAGGTTTTCTTTTTTTTTTTTTTTTTTTTTGAGACGGAGTCTCGCTCTGTCGCCCAGGCTGGGGTGCAGTGCGCGATCTCGGCTCACTGCAAGCTCCGCCTCCCGGGTTCACGCCATTCTCCTGTCTCAGCCTCCCGAGTAGCTGGGACTACAGGCGCCCGCCACTGCGCCCGGCTTTTTTTTTTTGTATTTTTAGTAGAGACGGGGTTTCACCGAGTTAGCCAGGATGGCCTCGATCTCCTGACCTCGTGATCCGCCCGCCTCGGCCTCCCAAAGTGCTGAGATTACAGACGTGAGCCACTGCGTCCGGCCTATATTAGGTTTTTAAATAGCAGGAGGCAAAGCTTTTCGGTGTGATCCTGACTTCACTTGGGGAAAAAGGGCAGGTATCTGACCCTGGGAAAATGATCGAGCTATCAGCCAAAATGGTATAACGCCGACTATATATGTACCTTTTTTTTTTTTTTTTTTTGAGATGGAGTCTCACTCTGTCGCCCATGCTGGAGTGCAGTGGCGCAATCTCGGCTCACTGCAAGCTCCGCCTCCCGGGTTCACGCCATTCTCCTGCCTCAGCCTCTCCGAGTAGCTGGGACTACAGGCTCCCGCCACCACGCCCGGCTAACTTTTTGTATTTTTAGTAGAGACGGGGTTTCACCGTGGTATCGATCTCCTGACCTCATGATCCGCCCGTCTCGGCCTCCCAAAGTGCTGGGATTACAAGCGTGAGCCACCGCGCCCGGCATGTACCTTTTTTTTTCTTTTTTTCTTTTTTAGACGCAGGGTCTCACTGTGTCTGCCAGGCTGGAGTGCGGCAGTCTGGAACTCCTGGGCCCAAGCGATCCTCCAATCAACCTCCCAAAGCACTGGAACTACAGGTATGAGCCACTACCCCGGCCTATCTTTAGGTAGTGGCACTCTTGGTGATTTTTATTGTCTTTATGTGTTTTTGCAGTTTCCATACTGCCTAAAATGAACATAGATTACTTTTTTTTTTCAGACGGAGTTTTGCTCTTGTTGCCCAGGCTGGAGTACAATGGCGCAAGCTCGGCTCACTGCAACCTCCGCCTCCCGGGTTCAAGTGATTCTCCTGCCTCACCCTCCTGAGTAGCTGGGATTACAGGAGCCTACCACCATGGCCAGCTAATTTTTTTGTATTTTTAGTAGAGACGGGGTTTCACCATGTTGGCCAGGCTGGTTTCAAACTCCTGACCTCAGGTGATCCACCCGCCTCGGCCTCCCAAAGTGCTGGGATTATAGGTATGAGCCACCGCACCCGGCCCATAGATTACTTTTATAATCAGAAGTTGTTCTTTACTTTTTAAAGAGTAAATTCTCTCACCTCAGGTAGCTCAGAGAGCTGCACTGGAGGAGAAAAGCCAGTAAGTGAACAACTGGAATAAACTCTGCAGGGGTGGGAGTGGGGGCAGAAGGAGAGCAAGGATGGGGAGCAAAGAGGGACCCCAGGGGAGGCCCTCAGCTTGGAGGGCGGCAGGGCGAGGAGGCTGCGAGGAACAGACGCCAGAGCTAGGCCTTGGGGCCCTCGGGGATGGACAGCCTGCCCTCCATTGGAAATGAGATCAAGGAGGGAGTGAGGGCTCGGCGTTTGAAAGGCACAGAGGCAGGAGGGAGCAAGGCTGAGAAGGGATGGGGACAGGCCCTCGGGGAGGCTGGCACCAAGTGGTGGGTCAGCGAGAGAGGCAGGCGGTCTGTGAGCCCTGCATCCGAGCCCCTCACCTCTCCACTCTTGTCCCTGCAGGTCCTGGCAGGAGCTTTGGTACCTGGGAAGCTGGATGGAGAGCCTGGGCTGGAATCCCGGACCTCTCACCTCTGCAGCCTAGCTTTGTGACCTTGGCAAATCCATTCTATGCGCCTCTGTTTCCTGTACAGTGGGGATCCTTATTTCTCTGGCACAGATTGGTATTTGTTGTGTAAAGCCCAGTAGCACTTTATTTTATTTATTGATTTTTTTGAGACAGGGCCTCACTCTGTTGCCAAGGCTGGAATGCAGTGGCGAGATCATAGCTCACTGCAGCCTCAAACTCCTGGGCTCAGGCCATCCTCCTGCCTCAGCCTCCTGAGTAGCTGGGACTACAGGCATGCTCCACTGCGCCTAGCTCCAGTACCATCTTTAAACGGTGCTCAGAAAACTTGCTAAACTTGGTGGATGGGAATTGAAAAGAGATTTAATGTTTTAAAAACCAAAGTCACCCCCAGCTGCAGTGCCACATGGGAAGGAGGCCTGGATGTGAATGTTCCCGGGAGCTGAGAGCTCCTGTGACTGCCGCCAGTTTCCTGTGGTCTCCCACAGACTCAGGACATCTCCCGCTACACCAGGACGCCTCAGGACCACCAGAGGGCACTCATCGCACCTTCACCCCTGGAAGTGAGCTGGTCCTGGGGCCAAAACCCACTGTGCCTGGGAAGCCCTTCCTGGCTTCTGCCCTCCTCAATGTATCATAGCCCTGATTTACCCCCAGGGACTGTTGCCACTCAGGGTTGTAGAGTAATATGTAACCAGACTGGAGAACCACAGCAATGCTCTCTCCTCTGCCCATCACCTCCCCTTGGCCCCTCCCTCTTCATCAGCCTCATTTTGGAGAAGGGAGAAAGAAGGGAGAGGCAGCAGTCTCCTCCCAGGTGGGGCCGGACTCCAGGGAAGAAGAATTCTCAGAAGTTGCTGGAGTTGCCGAATCTGTCAGGGCCCGGGGTTCACAGAGCAGTGATGGAGGAGAAAGGAGAGGAAGCAGATCTAAGCAGACACAGGCATCAAAACGGAGAAACAAAGTCACATGCAGAGGGCTGCACATAGACACAGGGAAACACACACATGGAGATGCACAGAAACACGCAGACCCCACGCAGGGACCTGCTTTCCCGCCACAGAGGAAAGCAATCTGTTAAAACAGACCCACTGTGCACCTAGCCCTCCATGCTTGGGGACAACACACCTACAAAAATATAAGAAAAAAAGGGAAAAGTGCTCTGCCTGGGATGCCTTGCTTGACTTTTCTTGTAAATAAGCATTTGAATGTGTTTTGTTCTAGGAGCTTTCGAGGCAGGCACAGAGGGAGCCCTTTCTCATGCAGGAAGGTCCCTCTGCAGCCTCCCCCTTCCCTCCCCCTCCTGCCATCCGCCCACAGGCTGAGGTGGCTTTATTTCCTGAGTGTGGATACCTCCTGTTTTAGAGAACCCTGAGAACCATTGTGCTATTTCCAAGTTAAACTCCAGGCCAAGATGAAATTAGGCTTCTTTTTATTTATTTATTTTTTTTTTGAGACAGAGTCTCACTGTGTTGCCCAGGCTGGAGTGCAGTGGCACGATCCCAGCTCACTGCAACCTCTGCCTCCTGGGTTCAAGCGATTCTCCTGCCTCAGCTTCCCGAGTAGCTGGGATTACAGGCACCTGCCACCACACCCGGCTAAGTTTTGTATTTTTAGTAGAGACGGGGTTTCACCATGTTGGCCAGGCTGGTCTTGAACACCTGACCTCGTGATCCACCAGCCTCAGCCTCCCAAAGTGCTGGGATTACAGGTGTGAGCCACCATGCCTGGCCAGGTTGGTGATTTTTTTAAGAGAGTCGGTCCCTGCAGCTCCCAGTCATTCACAGGCCTCTGCTCCATCCACTGTCCATATGGAGGCTGGGAGGGCCGCAGGGATGGGCCTGTCCAGTGTGGCCGCAGCTCTTCCCAGGAGGGAATCCCTGTCTTCCAAAAGTTTTCTTTCCCCTCCTCTGGCCATTCCAGGCCAAAGGAATGAAAGCTCCCTCTCTCTAGGCTGGAAAACAGGTAAACGATATGTAATTTATGAGCACCATCAGCCCAAAGTGCACAAGTCATATGTGCACAAAGGAGCCGGGTAAATATTTAAAGATTAGAGCCAGCTGGAGAGAAACACAAAAGGCCGGGCAATCGGGGTCTTTCTGAATTCACTCTCCCCGAGCTGGGCCAGGTTAGCGTTGATGCACTCACTGGAGTCCCGGCCTTTGTCCTCTGAAGGGCCCTTGTCTGCTGGGCTATTGGGAGCCCCAACACAGCTAAAGAGAGTTAAACAATCGCAGCCTCTCCAACCGCATCTGGAGACAATTGGCTGAGTCATTTCAGAGCTTTTGCTGTGTGTCCCAATAGTTAATTACATGGAGCAATCACTTCCTTTCACTTTGAAATGCATCTGCAGAGGGGGACAACAGATTTCTCCCTCCAGTCACCTGCATGCACAGTAGCCTGTGCAGCACTCACCAGTTAGCACTGGTTCAAACCCCTGGAAGTGCAGAAGGGAAGGGGCTGCCACATGGAGCCACACGGCTATCCTCTGGGATGGGACGCAGGTAGGGCTCTTGTCCTGGGGCCCGAAAACCTGTCCCTACTTGGTTCCAGACCTGACATAATGTTCTTTTTTTTTTTTTCAAACTCAAGAAAACCAAATGAGGGAAGGGGTGGCACAGACACTTGTCACTTTCTGCATTAAATTCCCCAACATGAGACAGGAGGGGGCCCTGAGCAGCCTTGGAGGCTCTAAGAGCCCTCAGAAGTTAAAGAAGGAAGTTTTTTTCCTTGAATGAGCAGAGGGGGGCCTGGGTCTCCCCACTTCTCCTCCTGGACCTGTGCTCCTTTCCAGGCCGCCTTGGGGACCCCAGATGCTAAAGATGGAAAGGGAGTTGGTGGCCTACATCCCAGCTTGCGTAAGCCCCGCTTCTAAGTTGGTCCATGCCCTTCCTGGCAGCCCGAGAGCGAGAGCGCTTTGTCCTGCTTGCCCTCAGAGGACAGGGTGAACCCACTGCCACTCCCCCTCCAGCTCTGAAAATACCTCCTGGTCTCTGTGAGCCCCTTTGGAGGCAGGCCTGCCTGAGGCTGTGCTAGGATACCCAGACTCAGGGCTTGTAATCAGCGTGACAGGCTGGGGTGGAGGGTGGACCCCGAGTCTTCAGCCTGGGTTTCCGGGAAGGGTCCCTGTAGAGACTAGTCTGCTGTCTTTCCCAGTGACCTTGTCAGATGCAAAGCACAATGACTTTAACTTAGTAGGGGAAGTGGCTGCCAGAGGTAACAGCAAGAAGTGAGGGTAAAGTGGCGATGGTGGGGAGAAACTCGGCTCAGAGCTCGGAAAAGGGGAGGGTGGAATCGCACCAAGATCTCTCCCCACCTTGATCCTGCGCGACCTTCGGCCACTGTAAGGCGAGTAGCGGGCCAAGGAGGCTGTTTGTGATGGAGGAGCCACGGGTGGGGGCGCCAGAAAGTAGGCGGATCATTCCAGAAGGGGAGACCACTGACCGAAAACGGGCCACAGGACAGGGGGCGCGGCGGGCAGTGTCGGGGTTGGGGTCGGGGAGCAGCGGAGGCGGAAGTCCATTCAGTGGACCAGGGCGGAGCGACGCCTGAGAATTCCGCCCAGGCCTTAAGGCGGGCCTCGCCTGCCGCAGCCAAAGCAGAACATTGCGAATTAGCGCATTTTGCGGTCAATTTTCCACTGCTTAAGAAACACTAAGCTATCCACGTGAGCGGCCCCACCCAGTGCGACTGGAATCCCAGGGGACGGGCTTGCTAGGGGTGGTGGCCCTGGGAACGGCGGGTGTCGGGGTTCGGGCGGGGGCAGCCCCGGGGCCCCTTTATGGCGGCCTGGACTCAGGAGAGGGGGCGGGGCCGGCACCCAGCTGCGGGCCGCGAGAGCTGCGCGGAGGGCCATTGGTTTGCTAATGCCCTCGAGTTGAAAGGCGCGGGCGGCGGTTTATAGGGAAGGATTGTAATTAGAGGACAAATTGCCCCGCTGCCCCGCAGCTCGAGAACGCGGGGAGGGGGAGGCCCGCCGGGGCGCGTCGCGCGCCAGGCCTCTGTGCAGATGTGCAGCAGCTGGAAGTCCGCGCCCGGCGGGGCGCCCGGAGTTTGGCCCCGAGAGGGCGGGGGCGGGCTCGGGCGCCGCTTTGTGGGGCCCACACAATGCCCTTAACACTCGGCTGCCCCCTTTGTGCCCGGCCGCGCCGCCCGCCCGCCCCGCGGTGCCTTTGTACCGGGCCGCCACCGCCCCAAGCTCGGAGAGAGTCGCATGGAGGACGCCCCGGCCCGGCTGGTCCTGGCGCTTCAAAGCTGCCCGGCGCGTGCCAGCGCCCGCCGCCTGGTCTCGGCCCCCGCCGCCCTCCCAGGCCCGGGTCGGCCCGGATCTGGCCCGCGGGCCCTGCGGCCCGGGCTGGAGAGAGCCCCAGAGCTGCTGTTGCCGCTGCCTCGGCCTGAAAGGGGGAGGGCGTGGCGCAATTCTCCACACTGCTTGGCGCCTGGGAACGCCGCTATCCTGGGGAGGGTAGGCGGGGGCGGGCTGGGGGGAGATGCCCCGGCTTGACAGAGCTGGGGGGCGCACCCCACCGTGAGTCCCTACACAGAAGCCGGTTTGTTCATTCCTCTGCCACAGGGCTCAGCTGCAGAACTTTTGCGATTTCCCTGTCACCCTCAGAAGCAATGGGGGCTGCACTGTTCAAAATATAATTTTACAAGCCCCAAAACTAAGGCCATGAGGGCCCATGGGAGGTGTCTAGGTTTGAACGCAGGGACTTCCTGGAGGTCAGCCTTCCTGTCCATCACAGCAACTACAGTTCAGCCTCCTGGAGTCCAACCAGGGGGATGGCCCCAGAGCCTTGCTGTAGGCCTAGCCCATCCTGGGGCAAGTGCTCCAGGCGCCTCCTCCACTGGGTCTGCCATAGTCTGAATCATGGATTGGGGTGCGGGCCCTGGACCTCTCCGAGTGTGGCCTGGAGCGCTTCCCAGAATGTCAGTGGTCTCCTGCCACCACCACCTGTGCGTGGAGCTGACAGCAGGCTCATGGGTGTAGTGCTTCTCCATGGGGACAGGGTCTGCCACCAAAGCCACTCAGCCTGGAAGCCCAGGGCTGTGAGTAAGAGAGAGGCAGCCGGGTTCACCCCACCTGCCTCCTGTGGGAAGTCCGCGTTGGATCCTAGAAGTGTCAGAAAACACAGGACCCAGGCTGCACCCTCACCAGGACCCCTCCCAATCCCAAGGCCCCAGCAAGGATGAGGCTGGCTGTGGCCCCGCGGGTGGGCTGCACGCTTTAATGGGACACATGTTGCTGCGTGGCCCCGGAGGGCTCGGCTTGTGCCCGGCTTTGAGCAGCCACAAGCAGAAAATTGCTGCATTGTCCCGACATTAGGGCAACTAATGTGGCGTTGCGGGTATGGCCAGAGCATGAAGTGCATAGAGAGGCGTTGCCTTGGCATCTTCATCAGTCCCGAGGGAGCCCAGAGCCCTGTCATAGTCAGTGAGGCAGCTTGTGGCCAGCTGGCCCATGTACCTCCCCAGTAGGTGACCCCTGGAATGCTTGCACTCCAGGGTATCAAGGACTTGGCAAGTGGGACTGGAGAACTTACAGGGATTGGGAGAGGATGGGCATGGAGGGGGTGGGCATGGCAAGGGTCCTCAGACTTGGGAAGTGGTGGGGGCCAGAGAGATAAGGAAAAGACAGAGAAAGGGGAAGGGGGGGTCCCTCAGGAGGCAGGGGGGGGTCCTGCAGGTGAGAAGAAGCCTAGGCTATGGGAGGGGGCTGAGGGAAGGAGGTGGGGAGCTTCTCCGTGCGTCCTCCTTTGGTCCCCTCCTCCTCGAGATTTCCAGAGTCCAGAGGGCCTCATTGACATGTAAACGAGGGTCCCTATAAAGGCGGCGCTGCCTCGCACTGGCACATGGACTGCAACATGGGCACGGAGCCTGCTGCCCGGGGCAGCCTCCCCGGCAACTTCCGAAAGGTCTGGGGTCTTGAGGGACGAGGGGCAGGCACCCTTCCCCGGGAGGGAGGTGGGGGTGGGGGGCAGAGGGCAGGAGGGTGGCAGTCCTGCACTCTAAAGGCTGTTCATCTGCAGATTTCCAAGCCGCTGATGGAGAAAAAGCGCCGGGCACGCATCAATGTGTCACTGGAGCAGCTCAAGTCGCTGCTGGAGAAACACTACTCGCACCAGGTGAGACTCAGGTGGGGTGGGGTTGGGTGGGTGATACGATCCCAACCTCCCTCTCTCCACCTCGGGAGGCCGGCCTAATAGACCTTTCCATGGTCGGGTAGATCCGGAAACGCAAGTTGGAGAAGGCCGACATCCTGGAGTTGAGCGTGAAGTACATGAGAAGCCTTCAGAACTCCTTGCAAGGTACAGGCGAGGGCTGGAGGGAGGAGGGGGAGGCTTGTGGGATCAGAGCCAGGGATGCACAAGGCCAAATAAAGAGGGATGCCTCAAGGACCGCTTGACCCGGGCTTTTGAGACCAGCCTGGGCAACATAGCAAGACAGCAAATATAAAGAGGACAACTCGGAGGCAGGTGGGCAGCTAGTGAGGAGGGGGCCCCAGCTCGCTAGGGGGCGAGGGAGGAGCAGTAAAGCCCGGGCTGGCTGTGCGATTGCAATCTGGGTGGTAGGTCTGGACCCCGGGGGAGACATTCGGGTCGTCTGACCTCCGCCCTCCTCTTCCCTTCCTCAACACGCTTCTTCCCTCCTTTCCCCTCCACCCCCACTCCCCTCTCCTCCCTCCCTCCCCTCTCCTCCCTCCCTCCCCTCTCCTCCTTTCCCCTTCCCCTCCCCTCCCCCTCCCCTCCCTCCCCCTTCCCCTCCCCTCCCCTCCCCTCCCTGTTTCTCGCGTCCGCTCTTCCCCACAGGGCTCTGGCCTGTGCCCAGGGGAGCCGAGCACCCGTCGGGCTTCCGCAGCTGCCTGCCCGGCGTGAGCCAGCTCCTTCGGCGCGGAGATGAGGTCGGCGGCGGCCTGCGCTGCCCCCTGGTGCCCGAGCGCGCCGCCGGCAGCACCATGGACAGCGCCAGGCTGGGCCAGGAGGCGCCCGCGCTGTTCGGCCCTTGCACCCTCGCCGTCTGGGCTCCTGCTCCGGCGGCCGGCCGCCCGCGGTCCCCACCACCCCCGCTCCTCGTCCCCGGAAGTCTCCCGGGCTCGTCCGCCAGCGTCCCCCCGCCGCAGCCAGCGTCGAGTCGCTGCGCCGAGAGCCCCGGGCTGGGCCTGCGCGTGTGGCGGCCCTGGTGAAGCCCCGGGGATGGCCCGAACTGAAGGCGCTCCCTATTTGGTCTCGCGACACAGGGACTATTTTCAGCACGCCCACAGTGACTGCCAGGACCCCCCCAGTCGTCCGTTCTGGTCTTGGGGCGGGGGTGGCTTGGAGCGGGCCGCGCACCGAGCAAGCGCAGGGAAATACCCCCAGCCCTGCCGGAGTGGGTCTGCGCGTCTGGGTATAATCCACCCCCCACTCCAGCTCCAGCTACACACGCCGGACCGCTGGCTCTCCGCCCATCCTCCGGAGGGGCTGGGAGGGGGTGTCCTGGGCTGCGCCCCTTTCCCAGGGACCCCTGGCGGGCAACCCGCCCGCCCCCACCCCCGCCCGGTTGCCGCGCAGCCGTGGGAATGTCGCAGTTGGCAACAGCGCAGAGCTGACCCCTCGCAGCGAGGAGAATCGCTGCCCCGCCCCGGACCATTCAGCGGACCGCGGGCGCCTGGTTCCCACCGGCACAAAGCGCGCCTGGCCCCGCCCCGCCGGCGAGGGGCCCCCAGCCTCCCCCAACCCGGGATCCTCTTGGCTTCCAACGACCTCCTCCGCAAGCGGTGCTGCCCACCAGGCTGGCGCATTCCCCGAGGCCCACCCTTCTCAGAAGCCCCTCCCCTAAGATGCACCGCCCCACCGGGACGCCCCGCCCACGCGGTTCCTGGAAGGGACCCATTGCTTGGTGGCACCAGCTTGAGGGCTGCAAAAGTGAACCCGGTGCCTCTCGTGGGAGAGGGGAACGCCTTCCGCTCGACAAAGACCCTGGCCCACATTCCAAGCCCGGACCCCGTAGACCCCGCAGCTCCAGATCCCTAGGGCTGCCAGAGAATCCTAACCCTGGACGGCTCTCGGAGCGCGCTGGCCGGGCGCGGTGGCTCACGCTTGTAATCCCAGCACTTTGGGAGGCCGAGGCAGGCGGATCACGAGGTCAGGAGATCGAGACCACAGTGAAACCCCGTCTCTACAAAAAATACAAAAAAAAAATTAGCCGGGCGTGGTGGCAGGCGCCTGTAGTCCCAGCTACTCGGGAGGCTGAGGCAGGAGAATGGCGTGAACCTGGGAGGTGGAGCTTGCAGTGAGCCGAGATTGCGCCACTGCACTCCAGCCTGGGCGACAGAGCAAGACTCTGTCTCAAAAAAAAAAAAAAAAAAAGGAGCGCGCTACGCCACTTTATTGGTCCATAGTGAGGTCACTGCTGCGCACGGACTTCGGTGGTGGGAGGCTCTCAAGTCAGATTTTCTTCTCCTGGGCTTCTGGCCCAGGAGTCCGGGCCAGCGAGGGGCAGCTTGGGTTGTGGGGTCAGAGATCCTGGCACCTCCTCCCGACACCTTGTATGTAATTCAGAATAAAGCCAGCGCGAATCTGTGAAGTCTGTATCAAGAGGACACCAGAGGTCTAATGTCTCCCACCTTTGCGATGCCTACTTAGGTGCATCTTTTGGAACCACAAATACCAACTTTCTATAGAAGCTCTTCCCTTTTTGGGCGGCCCTGACCTGCAGGGCACTAAAACCGTCCTGGTCCAAACGCGTGGAGAGGGACCCACGGCCCTTCAAAAACCCAGCTCCACTGTCGCACCTAGTGGGCTCGCTGGAGCTGGGGCGAGGGTGGGAGTCCCGGCTGTCGCCGTCCAGGGTAGCCTCTCGGGTCTGTGTTTCCCGCGGTGTGAGGTGGGGTAGAGGCCAGGACAAATCCCTCTTCGGTCCACCAGGTGGCGGTGTTGCACTGTAGACCCAAAGGTCCTTCCTCCAAATTCCAGGGGAGCGCGGGGGGACAGGGGCTCAACAAGTCCCAAGCGGCTTAGGCCCAGCTCCTATTGCCCTGCCCTGTTCGCTCTCTTCATTCAAGCTCACAGTGACTAGCAGCCCCAGGTGCCAACCCTGGGGCAGGGGTTGCCACCTGGGCTAATAGGGCCTTTCCTCCACTGCTTCACCCTGTTGCTACTCCAGGACCATCTCACTCCTCACTGGCTGGTGGGACTGGAGCATTTGTCTAAAGACAGAGAGCAAGTCCAACCCCCCAAAAATGGCACACTACCAGAAGAACTCAGGTTCCAGAGGAAGACATTAAGGGCAGCTGGCCAGCCCTGCTGTGGGGTTGTAGAAGGGTTTTCCATGAAACCAGCCTTGGAACGCCAGGTGCAAATCATAAGGAAGTTTTTTATTGGGTCCTGTACAGAAGATAAATGCTCAGTTTTCAAAAAGCTACAAAGGGATCCCTGGCTCTGGGTGTGCTATGAAGACAACTCCCTCTCCAGTGAGCCCAGGGAACAGGCCTGGATGCTGGACAAAGTTTGGGAGACAGCTCCAGGCCCAGGGTCCTCCACTTGGGGTCTCCCCCTTTATTTTTGTAAAAACCGCAGGACTGGAGTGATTTAGGGGACTCTGTCCCCCTGCAAGTATTGCCGTTGGATATGAAACACACAGAGCAAAACCCCAAGGTGACAAATGAGTTAAAACCTAAGGTGACAAGTGGACAGACGTCCCCCAGATGGAGGAGACGATGGCTACCTGGCGACTTCTGCCCCTACGTAACTTGTCAGTCCTTGAAGGCACAGCAGCATTGGCCAGAGATGGCCCCTCCCGCGGCCAGGGCTGGATTGCAGTTCCCTGCCTTGCTCACCTGTGGCCACAGCTCATACCCCCAGTTACCCCACAGCCAGGGACTGGAGGGGCCTCTGAAGCAGAGACAGGATTAGGCAGTCTCCCACCCCCACCCCAGCAGCTTCTTCTGGGAGCGGGACCCTATTTGAAGGATGAAGAGATGGGCTTGGCCACCTGACTGGGCACAGGCAGGCTCTATGCTGACCTTGGAAATTACCCCAGGTCTTCATATTGTTGGGCCACTGTATAGGGGTAGGGGTCTGGAGGAGACAACCTTCTCATCTGCCCTATTTCACCAGCTCAAGGTTATAGCTGTTCCTGGTTCTCCTTAGCCTGGGAAGACCCACGGGCCATGGCAATGCCCAGGCCTGTAAGGGGTCTGCCCAGGAGGGAAGGCAAAGAAATACATTGCTCCCAGGGGTTGGATGCCTGCCCGGGACCTGGCCTTGAGCTGAGAACCTGGAAGACCCTGCCAGGATCCCTTCCTGGCCAGGCCTGCACGGGTGGGGAGTGAGGCTGGGGATGACACAGGGACACGGAAGCCCAGGCTCTGCTGCCCTCGTGCTCTCCGCTTGCACCTGCCAGCGTCATGGTGGGAGCCACGGAGGGAGCTGATGTGGTGGGGACAGGCAACGATGGCAGAGTAATGAGGGTGGGGACACTAATGGTGGTCAAGGTGGCTGAGGTGCCATTGGTGGTGGTGCAGAGTGTTGTGCTTAGCTGGGGTGGAGTGTGGGTTCCCAAGGGGGCAGGGGGCACTGAGAGTGGGAGGCCTCAGGCCTAGGGAGCCACACCAGGCCACAAGCTGAAAACGGACCTCCACAAAGGCCGCAGAGGGCTCTAGACTACCTCTCACACCTGGGCCACTCAGTGGCCAGGGCCTACAACCAAGAGACTTCAAACAGCCCTGAGAGTTAACGTGGTCACCTGCTCATCACAGATGGGGAAACTGAGGCAGGACAGGTCGGAAGCAGGGAGACCTGATCAGAGCTTGTTCGGGCTCTGAAGACCCCGTGCTTAGAGACCCTCTGTACCCGCCCCCCAACGGGTGTGGCGGTTATGGTGCAGTGTGGGTGGAAAGCCCCTGGGGAGTCCAGTGGCTCCAGCTCAGCCTCTCCAAGGCGGGGCTTTGTCCGATCCCGCAGTGGCCCTGTCTCAGGTTCCCTGCTCCCGACGTCCTGTTGCCCAGGGCTGGCGATGGCGCAGCTGGACGTGTGCACATGTCACTCACTACCCAAGCCCAAGCTTGGGATGTCACTCAGCTCCCCAGGCCCGACCTCACTCGGCCCGGGACACGCGGTGCCCAGCGCGCAGTCGTCCGGGGCAGCCGTCGCCCTTGGGACAAGGCCAGCTGGGATGAGCCGGAAGACAAACGCTGAGGCCAACGCCCCCCTCACCCCTGGGAGGGGTGGCGCGTGTCTGCGCGCGGGGCGGAGGCGGGCGTCTTTGGTGCTGTGGCCCCGGAGAGCGGGCTGGCCTGCCTGGCGTCCGTGGGGAGGCGCCAGCGGTCCTAGGACGCGGAGCCCAGCGAGTCCGAGTGCAGCGTGGCGTAGCCCGAGGACTCAGAGGGGGAGCTCAGGAAGCTGCTGGTGCTGCCGCCGCCGCCGCCCGCTGCGCGCAGCCCCCCGGGCTCGCCCCACGACGCGCTCAGGCCGGGGCGCAGAGAGCCGGCGTGCGGATGCGCAGCGGGGCGTGGCCCGGGGCTCCGCTGGGCGCTGCTTGGGCGCGTCGGGACCTCTCTGGGATCGGCGCCGTCGGGGGCGGCGGGCGCAACGGGGAAGGGCCCGGGCGGGCGGCGCAGGGCCTGTGGCTCGCACTCGAAGGCGGTCAGGGCGAAGGCGTCGGGCAGCAGCGAGGCCGAGGCGGAGCGGGGGCCCGGCCCGGGGCAGCGGCGCGGGCTGCCGGGGGGCGAGTCGCGGGCTCGCCGCGGGCCGCTGTCCAGGGCCGAGGGCCGCAGCGACAGCAGGCTCTCGGCCGAGCGGCGGCGCGCGCGGGACGGGGGTGCGTCCTCCGCGAAGGCCAGGAGGCTGGCACGGCGCCGCTCGGGCCCGGCAGGCAGCACCAGGTGCGCCAGGGCGGCCAGGTCCTCGCCGGAGCCCCAGCGCGGCAGGAAGGCGGGCAGCGGGACGGCGGCCCACACGTCCGCATCGTCGTGGGAGAAGCGCCGCGTGGGCGGGACCTGTCAGGACGCGGCTGGCTTTTACCCCGAGCTGCCCTCCTGGAAAACGGGGACAAACCCTTCTCCACCCCGGGGAAGGGCCTTCCGTGGGTCAGGGACCAGGCTGCGCGCCGGGGCAGCCTGGCTGGGAGCTGTGAGGTTTGGTACAGTCTCTTCGAGCCGCAGGGCTGTGGCAGATAGCTGGGGTCGGTTGGGGAGGGCGCTCCTTGAGGATACTGAGCCGGCAGGAGATAACTTATGTGACAGGGACCATGGGGGTGGCGGTTGGGGCCCACCCAAACAAGCTGTGTGACCTTTGGACAGCCCGTCCTTGGATGGTGACAGCCACCCCTGCGACCGCAGAAGGCGTGAGATGGGCTCCGAGTGGAGAGGCCTCGGGGAGGTCAGGACACTCTGCCACCCGCAGGTGCGGCCTCTCCCCCAGCCCTGTGCTCACCTGCAGGTACTGCATCTTGTCCTCCTGCAAGGGCCGCAGCGGGTAGAGCTGGGGCAGGCCCCCCTCCAGGGCGGAGATCTCATACTTGGCCATCCTATCTAGGGCCACAAAGTCACCTCCATAGCCATAGTCCAGGGAGCGCTCCAACACCAGGTCCGGGGAGATGCCACCCTCCAGGCTGGTCTCTGTAAGGTGGGGGGGTGGGGTGGGGTGGGGAGGGGGACAGAGCCTTAGGGCCATGGAAACTTGGGGGCATCCGGGAGGGAATCTCAGGGATCCCCCTGACCCAACCGACATAAACAAGGTAGGGGGCTGGTTAGCTAAAAAGGGAAGGGGAGGGGTTCTGGGTTCAAATCCCAAATATGCCACCCTTTAGCTGTGAGACTGGGAAGGGAGGTCACTCACTGAGACAATTTCCTTATCTAGGACATGCGGTGGGACCAGAGGTGATCTTGGGAGGACTAAATAACACACGCAAGGGGCTGGCAGTGCCTGGACAGAGCACCGGCTGGGCTGAGGGTAATGGCATTGCTGGTAATGGTATCCAGACAGGACCTGGGTCTGCAGGAGCCCCCAGGGCAGCTTGCTGGGGATCCCTGAGGTTGGGGGGTGAGCCCAGGAGCTCCGCTGGAGCACTTGCAGACATGTCTACCCTGCTGTCTGTTAACCAGAACATCCCATTACTTGGAACCTGGGGCAGCCAAGCCAGATAGGAGAGTGCCCTGTGGGAACCTGGCTTAGGTCCCTTGGACATTCAAGTACATTTGGGGTGACACAGGGGGTGTCTGGTGGTTGAGAATGAAGTCACCTTAGTGGGGTTGCCTGACAGCCGTTTTCCTGCCAATCCCAATGACCTCACCCAGATGCCACTCTCCCCGGGGCCACTCTCAGGCCATCCTCACCATCATCTGACTCCTCGTCGTTGGCCATGAGGGCCATGCACTTCTCCCGGACAGCCTTGAGGTCGGCCCGGTAGCGGTCGCAGGCCCAGAGGAACACAGGCAGCAGCAGGGCCTGGGCCACGGAGCACCACAGCACACAGAGTGCCATCCAGGGCGCTGAGGCGTCGGCCCTCAGGCTGCTGAAGCTCACCACCTGTGGGCACAGGGCTCGGCCTGGCACCTGCAGGACCCCCCACCATCACACAAGCTCCCCCTGAGTCTCGGTCTCCCCATGTGTACAGCAGGTCTGACAGGTGGGTACCTGCCAAGGAGAAGGGGCCCTTGGGGAGGAAAGAGCTCGAGCGTGGCAGTGGGAAGCCCCGCCCTCCGGGAGCTACCTGGCTACTGGGCAGCACCGGGTGGTCCTGCTCTGTCTCCCTCCTGGCTGCCCATGGAGAGAAGTGGGACATGGATTACCACCTCCTCCCCGCTTTGTTTCGAGACAGAGTCTCACTCTGTCACCCAGGCTGGAGCACAGTGGCTCAATCATGGCTCACTGCAGCCTTGATCTCCTGGGCTTAAGAGATCCTCCTGCCTCGGCCTCCCAAAATGCTGGGATTACGGGTATGAATCACTGTGCCCGGCTGCCATCCCCTTTTTGAGATGAGGAAACTGAAGCTTAGAGAACCAGGTCTCAAGGCTGTTCAAGATTCTGCCACCCCCTTCCCAGCCAGTGGCCTCCTCGGCCCTACCCCTGCTTTTGGGTCCCTGCCCAGGGACCCTGCATTCCTCCTCTCCCAGGAGAGCCCTCATTGCTCTGTCCCAAAGAACGATACTTAAGTGATTGCCACAAAAGAGTGAAAGTGTGGATGATGTGGGTATGTTGATTCTGCCATTTGTGGGCCACATGACCCTCAGAAAGCTGCTAAACCTCTTTGGGGCTCAGTTTCTTCATCTGGAAAATGGGCTAAGAACAGGCCATGCTCTAGAGGATGAAGATTCTGGACACTTTATAACAGCAGCATGGAGTGGCCCCACAAGCTGTACCCTCTTCCCTGTCCATAAGAGAAGCGGGGGTGGCTCTGACTCCCTCCCAGCCCCGCCCCTCCCCCCACTGTCCCCACTCTGCTCGCGAGGTGCCTTGTGGGTCTTTGCTGTTTCATGAAGCCCCTGCCCTCCATCTGCACAGGGACCGGCTGCCAGCCCCCACTGTACACGAGGACCCTTAGCTGGGGGGAACCAGGCCTGCTGGGGGTGGGGCAGTGGGGGCTTCCTCCTGAGCAAGGCCCCGACTCTGAAGCTGCCACCCCCCGAGTCACCATTCTGGAGCTCATGTCCTCATGTCCTGCAGTGACTCGGGGAAGGCAGTCTTGCCTGCTGCTTGGATGAAACCCCTCAGGCTGGTCTTTGCCCCAGTCCTCTCCCTGTCTCACTGCAGACCTTTCGGGGACAGGCATAGAGTCCTGCAGGGGGGAGGGGTTGGCTACTGAGTCCAGACTTCATTCTTGGGCCAAGCTGGTCCCAGCTTCACCAAGAGGACCCCAGGCAGCCCCTCTGGACCTCAGACCCTTGTTGGCAAGGCCTTTCTCACAGCAGCCTCACCTTGGCCTTCCCCAGCCGTTAGTATCAAGTGCAACTCCCCAACAGACATTTGAGGCCCGCCCTGGCCTTGCTCTGTCTCCTGATCCTGCGCCCCTACCTACCTATGGCACCAAAGCTCCCTCTGTCCATCCTGGGACCTGGACCCACCAGGAAACCCATGGGCATGCTATCCCACCTCTGCATCAAACGGCCCTTGAGGCCAGATGCAGTGGTTCACGCTTGTAATCCTAGCAGTTTGGGAGGCTGAGACGGGCAGATCACCTGAGGTCAGGAGTTCGAGACCAGCCTGACTAACATGGTGAAAACCTGTCTCTACTAAAAATACAAAAAAAAAAAAAAAAGTTAGCCAGGTGTGGTGGTGGGCACCTGTAATCCCAGCTACTTGGGAGGCTGAGGCAGGAGACTCGCTTGAACCCAAGAGGCAGAGGTTGCAGTGAGTTGAGATTGTGCCATTGCACATCCAGCCTGGGCAACAAGAGCAAAACTCTCTCTCAAAAATAAATAAATAAAATAAAACAAAAACAAAAAAAATGGGCCTTGGGCGAGGGGAGCAAACTCTTCTGCACTGCAGCAGGAAGGCCCTGGGCCCTGCAGTTGCCGGATGTGGGCTCAAGTCCCACCAGGCTGCCCTGACTCTAGGCAGGTCTTTGCACCTCTCTGAACCTCGGTTTCCAAATCTGGAAAATGGGGACGATGATCAAGCCCATCTCAAAGGACTGGGTCTGAGGACTCAACCACCTGATGCCTGGAGTATGAGCAGCCCCAGGGCTGCCCCAGAGACAGGCCCGCCTACCCGACGCTGTCACCCACCAGCACAGGGAAGCCCATGAGGCAGTCGTAGATGAAGACTATGGTGGTCACGAGGCCCGTGATCTGCAGAGAGGTTTTGGCGGGCTCCGAGCCATCGATGGAGGAGCGCCGCTTGCCCTGCGCGTCCTCCACCACGATGGTGGGCACGGTGAAGGCGTGGCGGTCGGCCTGGCGCCCCACCTGCACAGCCAGCGTCTGGAAGAGGGCGATGGCTGTGCAGATCACGCCCATGGCCACGCTGCCGCCCACCAGCAGCAGGAAGCAGACGCCGAAGCCCAGGCCGATCTCAGCCACGATGAAGCGGCAGCCATGGGTGTAGAAGCGCTCGCTGGTATCGTGCCAGCCAACAGCAGGCAGGGCCGACAGGATGAAGGACACCATCCAGATACCCATGACTGTGTGCACCGCCTGCTTCTTGGCATTGCTCAGCCTGGCATGGGGCAGGGTGGAACAGAGGGATCTGGCATCACCCACAGGCCCTCCCCAGGCCTCTGGGGACCTGTAGGGGATCCTCACCACCCAGGCACCCCACACCCCCCAGTACATCATAGTCATGGCACAGCCAGTGTGGCGGGACCTTGTTCCTTGCATAGGAGATACTGTGAACATTGTCACACATCCCTCTTCCAAGCATTCTGTATTGGCTGCTTGTGTCTACCCATGCAAAGCTACGTGTGTGACCCCAGCAGCTTACAGCAGCCCCTCCTGAGCCTGCCTGCCCTCCCAGCATGCCACAGGTGTGGCCACTCCTGTGTGCACATGGGCACACCAGATACGTCTTTGTTTTCACGCCTGCTTAGAACCCCAAGAACCCCAGAGCTTCACGTGCTCACCGGTAGTTGACGGGCCAGCAGACCATCCACATGCGGTGGTAGGAGAGGGAGGTGACAGAGAAACAGGTGGCCAGGGTGAGCGTGTAGAAGGTGGACACAAAGACCTTGCAGAGACCCTCATTCCACTCGAAGTCGGGGCGCTGCCGCCGCAGCTGCACCACGGAGTAGGTGGCAATGGGCACGGCCACGTTTAGCATGTGGGTGGCTGCGAGCGTACACAGCAGGAACTCCAGGGGCTTCCACTTCTTCTGCTTGGCGCCAACGCTGAGGATGCCCCAGGCGTTGGCCAGCAGGGAGAGGCCCCCACATGCCAGCCAGCCCACTGCACTGCCAGGCAGCCGCCGCTCATCACTCATGGTGCAGACCGGAGCTGGCAGGCGGCTGTGGCATCCTCCTTGGAGCCAGGTCGCAGGGAGCAGCAGCCCTCACTCCTGGTGGCTCAGGGATGCTGGGGACCACGAGCATCTGTGAGGGGTGGCAGTGGGCACTCAATGACTTCTGCTCTGGCGACAGTGTTGTAGCCCTTGGGTACTTGGGATGGGAGATGGCGAGCGCTACACTTTGAAAGTCCCCTGCAAAACTTATGTTGAAATTTAATTAAAACTTGTGTTGAGATTTAATTGCCATTCTAATAGTATTAAGAGGTAAGAATTTTTTTTTTTTTTTTTTTGAGACGGAGTCTCGCTCTGTCGCCCAGGCTGGAGTGCAGTGGCGCTATCTCGGCTCACTGCAAGCTCCGCCTCCCGGGTTCACGCCATTCTCCTGCCTCAGCCTCCTGAGTAGCTGGGACTACAGGCGCCTGCCACCACGCCCGGCTAATTTTTGTATTTTTAGTAGAGACGGGGTTTCACCATGTTGGCCAGGCTGGTCTCGATCTCCTGACCTCGTAATCTGCCCGCCTCGGCCTCCCAAAGTGCTGGGATTACAAGGTAAGACTATTTTTTTTAGAAATGGGGTCTTGGTCTATCACCCAGGCTGGAGTGCAGTGGTGAGATCATAGCTCACTGTGGCATGGAACTCCTGGGCTCAAGCGATCCTCCCCACTCAGCCTTCCAAGTAGCTGGGACTACAGGCATGCACCACCATGCCTGGCTACGTTTTTGTTTTTTTTGTTTTTTTTTTTGAGATGGAATCTTGCTCTGTCACCCAGGCTGGAGTGCAATGGCATGATCTCGGCTCACTACAACCTTCACCTCCTGGGTTCAAGCAATTCTCCGGCCTCAGCCTCCTGAGTAGCTAGGATTACAGGCATGCACCACCACGCCTGGCTAATTTTTGTATTTTTAGTAGAGATGGAGTTTCACCATGTTGGTCAGGCTGGTCTTGAACTCCTGACCTCGTGATCCACCCGCCTTGGTCTCCCAAAGTGCTGGGATTATAGGTATGAGCCCCATGCCCTGCCCTGCCTGGCTAATTTTAATTTTTTTATACAGAAGGGGTCTCGCTGTGTTGCCCAGGTTGGTCTCAAACTCCTGGCCTCAAGCAGCCTTCCCTCCCAAAGTGTTGGGATTATAGGCGTGAGCCATAGTGCCTGGCCATGAAACATTTAAGAGGTGATTAGGCCATGGGTGGGTTTAATATCTTTACAAAAGGGCTTCTGGGAGTGAGTTCTCTCTCAAGGAGCTTTCCCTCTTCTGCCATGTGAGCAACAGTGCTGTTCCCCTCCAGAGGACGCAGCGTTCAAGGCACCATCTTTGAAGCACAGACAAGGCCTTGCCAGATAACAAACCTGCCAGCACCTTGATTTTGGATTTCTCAGCTTTTCTTTTTTGAAAAAAAAAAATTATATATATGTGTATTTTTTAAATCTTTCTTTTCTTTTTTCTTTTTTTTTTTTTTAGACAGAGTCTTGCTCTGTCGCCCAGGCTGGAGTGCAGTGGCACCACCTCAGCTCCTGCAACCTCCACCTCCCGGGTTCAAGCCATTCTCATGCCTCAGCTCCCCAAGTGGCTGGGACTACATGCATATACCACCATGCTCAGCTATTTTTTTGTATTTTTAGTAGAAACAGTGTTTAACAATATTGGCCAGGCTGGTCTCAAACTCCTGACCTCAAGTGACCCGCCCACTTCAGCCTCCCAAAGTGCTGGGATTACAGGCAT
Source organism: Symphalangus syndactylus (assembly GCF_028878055.3). Lineage (NCBI taxonomy): Eukaryota > Metazoa > Chordata > Mammalia > Primates > Hylobatidae > Symphalangus > Symphalangus syndactylus. The sequence goes on along the minus strand of NC_072444.2, from coordinate 30,644,568 downwards.
GAGCCATCGTGCTTGGCCTTATTTTTATATTTTAGAGACAGAGTCTCACTATGTTGCCTGGGCTGGTCTCGAACTCCTGAGCTCAAGTGATCCTCCCATCTAAACCTCCTGAGTAGCTGGGACTACAGGGCAAGTGCTCCCACACCCGGTGAGACATAAATCTGTTCTTCATGAGTTACTGCGTCTTAAGTACCGCGTTACAACAGCACGAATGCCCTAGGGCAGGGAAGGCCCCGGGGCACCATGACCTATCTGGCCCTGGCTTATATCAGGCTGCACTCTCCTCTCCACTCCCGGGGAGGACCCTCCTGCCCATGTCCCTGACACCCAGGGGCTGTATACGGGGGTGCCCAATAAGTGCGTATTCCCTCATTTCCGTCCACTCCTGGTCAAAGCTCAATATCTGGGCTTCCTTCCAGTTTACCTGCATCCTCAGGGAACCAGCCAAGGTGGGCCCAGATGGGCACTCTTGTCCTGTGCGTGACCTGGCACCATCCCAGAACAAGTCCTCTCTCCATCAAATGTTCCAGAATCCTCCCACAGCCCATGCCACAGCCCCCCACAGTGGACATCTCTGACACACTTGCCTTAATTTATTCCACTTCATCAGGCCACATGAGGCCATGTCCTGGAGGACCATGCCCCCTGAACCTCCATTTCCCTCTCCTGTTCCCCAAGGGACCTGTTGGGGAAGGGAGATGGTCATCACTTTCCTGACCACCCTGAGAGGGGGCAGGCAGTCTGCTACGTCAGCCCCCAGCTGGTCTTCCAGAGCCAGGACCCCGCGCTGAGGTTAAAGCCCCCACACAGCAGCGGTATGGCTGGGGCAAGGTTCCTCCACCTTCTCCTCTAAGAGACTGCCATGCTTCTTCCACGGGGAGTCTGAGGTGGACAGGAGCCACATCTCTATAGCCCTGGGCCCAGGTCTGGTACACAGTGGGTGCTCTGGGGTAGTGGCCAGTCTCATGCTCTGGTTGGCTTGGGCAGCAAGGGCCTGGAGACAGCCAGTAGACCAGACCAGAGCTTGACTCTGAAGTCAGAGGAAGTGCCGATGGCCTTTCCATGTGAGTCAGGGACACAGGATGCTGGGCAGCAGGCACGTGGTGGGGAGCGGGGAAGCACCCATCCTGCCAGAGGGCTGCACAGCGAGTCCCTCCCTCACCCTTCCCAGCCTGGCAGCCCTCTGGCTGCAGCCCAGGCAGGCAGTGTGGGAGAAGCCCAGTGCCAAGTGAAGGCCTCCTTGTGCTCTGCTCACACTTAACTGGCCCTTCTCACCCAGGGCCCATTTAGCCTCATTTGCTCTCTTTCTCATGCTGTGGTCCTTATGGGCATCTACAGTACCAGACACGCCCCATGTCCCCCAGAGAGGAAGTATCTCCAGCTCAAGGTGGGGGGCCACTGCCGCCTTAGCCAAGGCCCCTGGCTCTTGGGCAGGGAAGGCAGCGATGTCCCAGCCACCAGCTGGCAGGCCCCCTGCTTGTCTTGTCCAGAGTTCTTTCTTTTTTTTTTTGAGATGGAGTTTTACTCTTGTTACCCAGGGTGGATCTCGGCTCACTGCAACCTCTGCCTCCTGGGTTCAAACAATTCTCCTGTCTCAGCCTCCCAAGTGCCTGGGATTACAGGTGCCCGCCACCACGCCCTGCTAATTTTTTGTATTTTTAGGAGAGATGAGGTTTCATCATGTTGGCCAGGCTGGTCTCGAACTCCTGACCTCAGGTGATCCACCCGCTTCGGCCTCCCAAAGTGCTGGGATTACAGGCATGAGCCACTGCACCCAGCCTCGTGCTGTCTCTTATGGGCCAAGACACTGAGCTTGGAGGTGCCGGGGAGCCTCAGACCTGTGGGCAGATACATATTCACTGGGACCAGGACCTTGGGCAGACTAGCCTCAGGAGTGAGGGGAGCACTGGGCCACCTCCGGCCTTTGGGGTACCTGGTAGCCTTTTGGGGGTTCAGAGCAGACACAGTGTGAGTAAGCGCTGTGGGTGAGAGGGCTGCAGACACCAGTGGTCTTTACGCTATCAAATAGGAAACTGGACTCAGCATGCACCCAGCAGGTCAGCATCTAATTCTACCTGCCCAGGGCAGCCTCGGCTGTGAGACTGGGAGACCTTCCCTCAGATGCCCAACAAACTCTGTCTAGCCCCGTGACCTTGGCCCTGCCCAGCCCACCCTGTCCACGTGTTGATTACTGGTGCAGGGTGGTAAGGAAAGAGCCACAGGCTGCAACCAGCCCAGCCCTTCATGGTGCCAGTTCTTCCTCTCATCTAGCCTAATGGTGCCTTACTGCTGAGAAAGGCTTTAGGTCTGAAGGCAGGGTGCAGTGGCTCATGCCTGTAATCCTAGCACTCTGGGAGGCCAAGGTGGGTGGATGGCTTGAGCCCAGTTCGAGACCAGCCTGGGCAACATGGTGAAAACCCATCTGTACAAAAAATTTAAAAAATTGGCCAGGCATAGTGGTGTGAGCCTATAGTCCCAGCTACTTGGAAGGCTGAGGTGTGAGGATCACCTGAGCCTGGGGAGGTCAAGGATAGTGAGCCGTGATTGTGCCACTGCACTCTGGCCTGAGCAACAGAGTGAGACCCTGTCTTAAAAAGAAAAAAAAAAAAAAAGGCTCTAGGTCTGTGGGCAGGGGCACGTGCATCCTCTTGCACACGGGCATGCTCCTCCAGTGAGTGCCCCCACAATTCATTCCCATTGTAAAGCTTGTTCAGCAGAAGCAGGGAGAGGTAAAGCCGCTTGCCCTGGCCAGCACTTGCCTGAGCCAGGATCCAAACTCCACTTGCCTGACACCAAAGTCCTGGCCTCTCAAACCCTAAAATGTTGGGGAAAAGGGCATTTTTTTTTTTTTTTGTCCCTAGAGCTGAGGTCTTTCTGAGCCTCAGGTCTGCAGGGCAGGTCTCACTGTCCCCACACTGCAGATGGGAACACTTCAGGCAGAAGCTCAGGGCAACACGGAGAGAATAGTGTCAGGGCTGGGTTTGGGGCCAGGAACTCCTGGGCGCTGTAGTCCTGGCATGGGAGAGGTATGTCCTGGGGGGCGGGGCGTGGACACCGGGTTCCAAGTGCAGAGTGACAAAGGACTGGTTGTGTGGGAACAAAGTGTCCCTCTGGCTCTGGGTCAGTGACCACAGACCCACGGATTGCACGCTTTCTGTTCATTCTTCATAGAATGGAGAGGCCACTAGGGCCAGACCCCAGGCTGGGCTCCCCACAGTGCCGACGGGACCCAGGATGGCACTGTCTCCTGCTGGGAAGTTTCTCCTGCAGGGCACTTAAAGCATCCCGCAGCATCTCAGGACCGGACTTCCCACTTCCCCGCCCACTGCAGAGCCGACTGCAGGTGCGACTAGCCTGGCACCCACCCGGGCCATGAGGCCTCCCTCCGCAAGACACGCGGGCAGGGCCCGGGCGTGACGTCACGGCTCCGGGCCAATGAGGCCGCGCGGCCCCGAGGCCCCATTGCGCAACAAAGAGAACCCAGAACTTGAAAGGATTCCCCGGGCTCTGGCTGCGCCCCGGCTTCTGCCCCCACGCCGGTCTCCGCCCGCGCTGCAGCCGATCTGTTCCACGGGGCCCGGCCTGGCCGTCGCCCAGGGAGGGACGTCCAGCGCGAGGCCTCGACATCTCCGGCACGCCCCCCCAAGCCCCCGCCCTTACCGTCCCAACCCCCTGGGGCTCCGATCCCCCCGCCGCCCCCCAATCCCCGCTCCGACTCGCGTGCTCTCGCCTGCTGGTCCCCAGTGGGTGCCCCGAGTCCTGCCCCACCCCGAGGGCGCGTCCGAGCGACAGGCTGGGAAACCTTGCGGGACTGCGGCCCCCGGACCCCTCCGGGTTGCGCTGAGCAGGGGCGGGCTCGAGATCCCCAGACCGCCCCGCCCCCGTCCCCTGAGAACCACAGGGGGCGGCGTTGCTAGGCCCCGATGCAGGGGGACGGAGGGAGGGGCTGGCCCCGGGGAAGTTACCCCGAAGGTTCCCAAGTTGGGGGGGGTGCCAGCGCTAAGCGCCGCTCGTGGCCCCTCGGACGGACCCCGCGACCGATAGAGCGCGGAAAGCCCCCTCCCTTCCCGCCGAGTCCTCCCGCCGGTGTCCTCCCGCCCGTCCGCCCCCGGGCCAGGGCGGCGGCGCTCACCCTGCATTCGGGCGCCCGGGGCTCCGGCTCGCTGCTCTCGCCTCCGGCTCCGGCTGCGGTTCCCGCGCCCCCGGGCCGAGCGCGGGCCGCCGAGGGCCGCGGGGGTGGCTGGCGGCGGAGCGGCCCGCGGGCCGGGGCATGCTGGCAGCGGCCACCGGCGGCCGGCGCGCTCCGCTCGGTGGGCTCTGACCCGCCGCCCCTCCCTCCCCTAGGCGCCGCTGCCGCTGCTGCGCTCCGCTCCGCTCCCGCCGCTCCGCTGCTGCGCCGGGCGGCCGGGGGCGGGGGGCGGAGCAGGGCGCATGTCTCCGCCGGGGCCTCCGCGCCGCCCCTCGGCCCGCTCCGCCCCCACCCGCTCAGAGGCGCGGCCGTCTGTCGGTCTGTCGGCCGGTCCGTCCGTCCGTCAGTTCGTCCGTACGCAGCCCACCCGTGCCCCCGCGTCCGCCCGCGGCCGGGCCGAGCCTGCCTAGGCCGGTGGCGCCTCCTGACAGTGCCGCGCCCCTGGCTCCCAGCTCGGCTCTGTGCACACTCCGGCCGCCGCCTTTGGACGCCGGGGCAAGACCCAGGCCTGGAGCTCTGGGGGCCGGCGGGCCAGAGGGAGCTGGGGCAGGAATGGACACTGAGAACTTGGGGCCAGTGCTGGGGCTCAGGGACGCCTTCCTGGAGGAAGCCGCATCTAAGATGAACAATCGGGGCGGGGCGTGGAGAGGACACGGGACGCATGGCCAGCGGCTTCTAGGAACTGGGAATCCAGTCTGGAGCAGGGGCAGCGAGGGGCAAGGTTGGGCCAGTTACGGATTCACGCTGCTCCCTGGGCCTGGGGGGGTCCACTGAGGGAATAAAGTGCACGGGCCACCGGGCTGCTGAGTGGTCCCCGCCACCGCCACAGGCTCAGAAATGTTCTGTCTGAAACTCTGAGCACCACCGCCCAGCCGGGAGAGGCCAGGGTCTGCAGCCCAGCGCCTGAAGCCCTCTCCTCCTCCCTTCCTCCCATCCTTCCCGCCGCTCCGCCCCTCCCTCCCAAGCCCTCATGCCATCACCACTCCTCATAGAGCACAGGCTGTCACCCATAGACTGACAGCCTCAGCTGGCCCCATGCAGGCGGAAACCCTCCTGCTCCTTGATAGGGGCCCTGGAGAGAACGCCTCCTGAGGATCGGGGCTGTCTTTTCTAGAAAGTGCCTGACCACACACACAATGGGCACAAGGCCTCCGGGGCTGCTTGGCATAGTGTCCTTCCGTGCCTCTGGGACACATCCATGACTAGGCGCCCCTGTGTCTGGAGGAAAGTAGGCACCTGACCAGGAGGAGACCCAAACCAATTGCAGCCAAAACGGATGCTTGGAGCTTGCCCAGTCTGGCCAGGGCTGCTCCACAGCCTGCACCTGCCTAAACCGTCCCCACACCCCAGGTCCCTGAGTAGCTTTTAGGGGGCCCAGGATGGGTCTTAGGGTCCGTCCCATGAGACAAAAGGAGTGTTGGTAGAGAAAGGCCCCACAATAACGTGTGGGGCTGAGCAAGGGGGAACCCAGGGCCATGCACACCTATACTGCCCGTGGTTTTTTGGGCAGCCAGGGCCCTCAGTGCCCCCAGTGAGCCCTCTGTGGACAGGTTGGCTCCCCCTCCAGGTGGTCCTGGTTATAAATAGGCCACCAGCAGTGGGAGGCTGGCACAGGGCAGCTGTAATCAAGGGTGGTGTTTCTAAGCGTCTCGCCTGTGACTCGGGGTGAAATGGTAGAAACGCCACACTTAATTACATGGCCACCGAGAGCCATGCCGCTTAGAAACACCACAGTTAAGATTGCACACACGGCCATGGAGAGCTATGCCTCTGTCTGGGCCTGGCTCCCCTCTGCCAGCCCAGCTGACCCACTGCCTGCACCAGTGCCTCTGCCCGGCCTCAGCTGGCTCTAGGGCAGGTGGGAGATGGCCTCGATGGCTGCCCCGGGGCCCTGGCTTATTTCGTGCTGTGCTGGGTTCTGCTGCAAAGTGCCTGGCGCCCCTGGGAGGCGGTTTTCAGGTGCCTGGTTTGCCCAAAGCCACATGGATGAGCGGCTGAGCCAGGACTGAACTAGGGAGTCTGATGCGGGGCCCACCTTCAAGTGAAGGGTGTGGGTGCTTTGGGCAACTGGCCCCCTCAGTGAGTCCCTGGGCTCAGGCACTGCTGTGGCCAGCCCTGGGCCTTCTGCTAGCTGGGAAGGGTGGCCTCCTCATTGCTCTGAACCCAGGGCACCATTCTGGCATGGGTCATGGGTGGAGCTGGGGGCCGAGGCTGACTGAGGCCAGCCCCAGGGGGCCAAGGGGCAGGGTGGCGTGGCAGAAGCTTCATGTGGCTGAGCTTGTCCCTCCCACCCCCAACCCCCTCCCAGACAGGAAATAACCCCGTCAGCCGTGACTGGGGCCCGGGACAGATTCCCAAGCTCTTGGCTGGTGTTTCTGCACATCTGGAGCCGAGTCCTCGCTCTCCAGGGGCCAGAGGGAGCCTTGTGCAAGGCAGCAGCTGTTGACGGGCCAGTATTCTCCAGGCGGCAGGACAGATGTTGGGGCTTCAGGGACAGACTGAGTTGGGAACATTCTCCCAGATGCCACTTCTGGGTGTGCTTGATTGGAGGGCCTCCTTTTCAGCCATGGATGCAGGTGGGGTCCTGGCCCCTGTAGCGGCCTTGGCTGGGCCAGATGCCCAGATCAACCCTGCTACACCGATACCCTCACCACACACGTGCTCACAGATATGCAGAGACAGATGCACACGGACATGCACAGATATGTCAGTGACACGTATGCCCACAGCTTCACACTAACGGCACTGACGCACATTCGTGCTGTCCCTCAGACCCCTGCCCTATAAGCCATCCCAGCAGCCTCCTGTCTGAGTGGCTCGGGGACTTTCCACGTCAGGCACAGAGTCCTGGGGCCAGCTGGGGGGCTCCTTCAGACAGGATTTTGGGGTGTCTAGGCAGTTTCTAGCAAGAGGCTGGGTCAGGGTGGGGCTCCCACACGCTGAGCCAGGCCACGTTCGGCTCTTCCCACACCATCACCTCTCTGAGTCTGTCCCAGCAGCCCCACCCTGTTTATAGCCTAAGCCACACAGGCTCAGAGCCGGCGTCCTCTGCAAGGCAGACAGTGGGGTTGTGGGGTGCTGGCACTCCCACCAGGCAGCGTGGCCCTGAGCCCACATCCTCCCAGCGTCTGGGCTGCCTATGAGGTCCAGGGAGCCAGGGTGTCTGGGGCCAGGACACCAAACCAGGGCCCCACGGGAAATGGGCATTCATAGCCAGCAAGTCACCAGCCAGACACCAATCAGTGTGGCTGTGCCTGAGGTTCTAGGGTACACGCAGGTGCTGGTGCTGGGAGGACTGAGACTGTCCACGGGAGCCCCAATGTCCCACACCCCCTGGGAAAACAGCGCCCCCAAGACAAATGACCACCCAGGACGCGTGGGTCCAGCCAAGCAGCAGCTTTATTAGTGGTGCTGGGTTCTTCCCATACCCTACAGCGTGCTCGGAAGCATTCCCGAGGGTTTCTGCCGAATGCCTCCCGGCGCTCAGGACAACACTGTGTAGCATTGATACTGGAATGATATAAATAAAGCTTTGGTGTGTAGGTTTGCAGAGATAGAGTACAGGTTAACACTGTGATACGAAACTTCAGACAACACCAGCTCTCAATGTGAATTGGGTTTTTGGCCAAGGGGGAACTTCTAAGTGACTGGACACTGGGCCTGTTGCCATGGCTACTCAAGGCACCAGCAGCAGGAGGAGGAGTCTAGGGCTGAGGCTCCGCGTGGCCCTGTCGCTTCGCCTTCATCTGCAGGTACCGCCCTTTGCCTTCCTCAAAGCGCTTCTTCTCGTCCTCGGTCTCGGGCTGTGGACCACACACAGAGACAGGCAGGTTAGGGTCACTGCAGAACCAGTGCCGTGGCCTTGTGACCTGGCCTGGGGCCCTGCCCCCACCCGTGGGATCTGCCCCACCCCTGGCGGGTGCAGAGTACCATGCCTCAGCTCCGCTGGCCTCCTAGGACTGCCGGGTACCAGGCATGGGGCTCATGTCCCACCTTGCTGATGGGCCCATTGACTGGGCTGAGTATGTTCAGCCAAGATGCTTTGAGGGGTCGCAGGAGCCACAGGTGGCAGAGCTCCATAGAGGGGACACTAAGGGCATGGCGGGTCAGACGCAGTCAATGAAGTGCTGAGCCCTGTGACACCCTCACACCACCTTTCACATCAGGTGAACTCCAAGCCCAGGGCCTGTTTGCTACTGGACTTTGGTGGAAAATGCACTTGATAATGAGACATGGGAGCTGAACGGAAGTGGAAAGGAAGAGGGACCCTGCATTCGCTGCACTCCCAGGAAAGCCAGCTGCACACAGTCACTGCCCCAGAGAGAAGTGGGGAAAGCCAGCTGCACACTGTCACTGCCCCAGAGAGAAGTGGGGAAAGCCAGCTGCACACCGTCATTGCCCTAGAGAGAAGTGGGCAGATGCTGTGCTGCCTGTGGCCATGAGAAGGCCCCGCCCCATACTGGGAGCAATAGGCCTGCTTTGTTGGGAGGGAGCCCTGTCACCACGCTCTGGACCATACACTCAGGAGGCGGCACCTTGGACCCCAGGGACCCCATCTCATTGCTCTGGGGGCAGAGCCAACTGAACAGGTGGGATTTGGCCAAAGACGGGGTTCTGCCCAGGACGGTCCTGGTTCATGCCTGTTGACCGGCTACAATTACGAATGGCACCCCCTTTCACTCTAAGTCTTGTGGCCCCTGGGCAGGTGCCACCCCTGGAGTATTAGATGGTCACTTCTGAGGTCCCATCTGTCCCAACGCCATGTTCTGACTGACCCCACCCTGGCTGGGAATTCAGGTTTAATGAGCTGTGCTAATTCCTCTGGGACATTTCATCGCCACATTTTGAGGGTGTCTGAAAGCCAAAGAGATGGGGCAGTTGCCCTTCATTTCATCCACAATGACACCAAACTGTACAGCTATTTTTGGGCCTAAGTGTTTTATAGACAAATGGTATATTGGCAAGAGAAAGCGCAGTCAGCCAGAAGATGTAATGTCAAGTTATACCAAATGCCTCCTCCCCTCAGCTCTCTCCAAAATCGGTCTCTAAATGTCACCAGGTGTAAACTGTCAAAACCTCGCCGGCCTGGAGCCAGTGGCATATTCCGGTATTTAAAGAAGTAGGTGGCGCTCCTTGCAGCGGTCCTGGTCCCCCTTTGAAGAGTCTTCGGTGTACACAGGAAAACTGCTTTTCCAAGACACTTTATTGAAGAAGTCCCTCCCGCTGCTACGGTTTGATCTCTGGCTGACTTAAAAATAAAATTTGAGCCTGTGCAATTTGACCTGAAACAGTCCAGGGAAAACGAAATGTTCTTTCTCAGTTCTAGCAGCACTTCTAAGTGGGCGAGACCCCTGAGCTTCCTGGGCCTGGAGGGCACAGAGCCCAGCCCCTGCAGATGACAAGCTCCCCTGAAGACATACATGGCTACATCCTGCTGGGCACAGCTGAAGACCTCTGTGCACACTGAGGCAGAATGTGCTAGATCAGGGTTTCTCAAACTTTTAAGTGCATCTGAGTCATCTACCAGTCTCGTAAATGCAGATTCTGATCCAGTGGGTCTGGGAGCTGAGACTCACTTCTAACAGGATCACAGGTGACACAACGCTGTGGCCCTCGGACCACACCTGTGTAGCAGGGCCCTGCCCCCTTGCCATCTGCCACTGCCCCCTTTCCATCTGCCGCTGCCCCCTTTCCATCTGCCGCTGCCCCAAATGGGGGACATCTAAAGTGGCCAAGAATGCAAGGTCAAAGCCACCAGGATGGGATATAGGGGCCTTGTCCTCCCCTTCCCCTGTGGAATTGCTCGGTGATGTGGAGGGAAGCTGTAGCTTCTTGTCCGCCTGCAGCGGCAAGGCCGAGGTTCAGCAGAGGAGCGGCCGCCCACAGCCTGGCTTCCTGCCTACCCTGAAGACCCTGTAGCAGGCAGAGCAAGAGCTGTAGGGTGGGCGTGGGGTCCCAGAGCTGGGCGACGAGGCAACAGGGCCTGGTGGGGTTGGTACTGGGTTCTGCTGGCTTTGGAGTGGCTGTGGCAGCCCTGGGAGACAGCGGGGTTGGGAGCAGGAGAGCTGGGGACGGGCAGGCTGGATCGCACCCAGGCGCCTCCCAGTCTGAAAGCCTGGCCCCTTGGCTCGGGTCCTCCCTCTAGCTAGTGGAGTATCTGCCCTCCACAGAGAGGAAAGACAGCAAGGGGCTTGGAAAGAAAAAGAATCCTTGAAAGCAGGAGAGAGTAAGCCTGGCCCAGGAAAGGCAGCTGGAGTGGGAAGGGACACAGCTGAAGCCCCCGCCCAGCCCACGGGAGCCAGGTCCGGCCTGAAGAGAGGGAACTTCCTGGGAACGTGCAGATGTGGGAGAATGGCGAGAAACTTGGTCCCTAAGTGCCTGAGTCCCCAGCCACATGCTCTCAGGTACCAGAGGACCCAGGAGGGGCCAAGAGAGGTGGCAAATGGCTCTGCAGAACCAACGCCACCAGCTTAGGAGCTGTTAGCATGGGTGTCCTGGGGGGCTGGTGGGAATGGCCCATCCAAGGCCAGGGCCCTGGAGAGGGGCTGAGGAAGGGCTGCCAGGTCAGGAGATGCCTGCCTGCCTGCCTGTCTGTGTCTGCAGATCCTCTGGGCTCCCTCCCCAACTCCACTGGGAGATGAAACCTCTCTGATGGTCTGTGCCAGGCAGGTTTGGGGATCTATGCACTAAATGGCCTCATACAATAAACAACACACACTGGGATCAAGGTTCTGAAACGTCTCAAATATGTTTAACTTTCGCCTTTCTCAAACTGAGCTGGCCAGGGATCCCTTTCATAAGGAACCAAGCTCTGCCCGGCCTCTGGGACAGGCCCGCTTCGGGCAGAGGCATGCCCACTTTGGGACCTGACCATGCTGTGCGCCCTTCCTGGGATGGTCTCTTCATTCTGCCTGGAAACCAGCCCAGCATCCTCAACCCTGGAGCCGGGTGTGAATCCTGATTCACCACTGACTCACATCGACTCCTCTTTTGTAAAATGGGCCAATGTCCACCTCACAGCAGGGTTGTGGGGACCAAATTTCTCCCTGCAGCCCATGTTCAGCCAGGCATTAAAAACAACACAGTGAAAGAAGCCAGTCACAGGGGGCTGCCTATCACCCATTTACACGAGATGTCCAGGAGAGACATATACACAGAGGCAGAAAGTGGATGTGCGGTTGCCTGGGGCTGGGGGACCAGTGGTGGCTAAAGGGTGGTGCTTCTTTTTGGTGTGATAAAATGTTTTGAAATAGACTGTGGCGGGGGACGTCCACCTCTGTGAATAGAAGAAAACCTGCTGAATCGTACCCTGTAAGTGGGTGAACAGAACGGCATGTAATTACATCTCAATAAAGCTGTTAAAAGAGGAAATCTCCACAGGTGAGAGCTCTCTGTGGTGGGGGAGTGGTCAGGGCTGTCAATGCGTAAGACGGGCCCTGAGCTAATAACTACATAGGAATTCTTTATTCTCTTTACTTTTGCATATATTTGACCTTTTCTATAATTAAAAAGCTAGAAAAGCAAAAAACTAACTAGACCTAGATCTAGGAAAACCAGCCCCTCCTTTCTTCCCTAGGCACCAATGATCTCCAGGCCCCAAAGAGACGGGGACTTGGCTTTACAAGTGGTGGGCTTCGGGCAGAGCTGAGGGAGCCGTCTGGGCTGTGCGCACTCCCCGCCAAGAGGCACTAAGAGCTAACTCAGGACCATGCTCGTTCTGGTCCAGTTCATAGGTGTGTGATGGGCCCCAGGCCCCACGCATGCAGCACGGCCCGAACGGCAGGGAGATCTGCGCCCAAGAGCGAGAAAACCTCCCAGGGCTTCGGCCGGGCGCGGTGGCTCACGCTTGTAATCCCAGCACTTTGGGAGGCCGAGGCGGGCGGATCACGAGGTCAGGAGATCGAGACCACGGTGAAACCCCGTCTCTACTAAAAAAATACAAAAAAATTAGCCGGGCGTGGTGGCGGGCGCCTGTAGTCCCAGCTACTCGGAGAGGCTGAGGCAGGAGAATGGCGTGAACCCGGGAGGCGGAGCTTGCAGTGAGCCAAGATTGCGCCACTGCACTCCAGCCTGGGTGACAGAGTTAGACTCCGTCTCAAAAAAAAAAAAAAAAAAAAAACCTCCCAGGGCTTCATACAGCCCGGTCCTCACCTCTGCCAGCCACACGCAGCAGTGGAGCGGAGCCCTCGAGTCTCCTAACGATCTGGCCTCCATGACCACCTGGGAGTGGAATAGGAGTAACTTCCCACAGCTCTCGGCATCTTTACCAGAGATGTAACCACAGCCCTCCAGCCGCCGAGGACGTGGGAGGACCACCTAACTCTGGGCCTGCAGAAGGCACTGCAGACGAGAGCTCTCCCACCCCTTTGCCCCCACATGGGCTGTGCATGTGGGGCAGGGACTAGAGCGATAAGGGGATATTCTCTGCGCAACCCATGCTTAGGGCGCGGCAGGCTGTGCACATCAGGGTGTTCCCAACAACCCCACCAAGCAGCACAGAAATGATTGTCCACTTTTACCAATGAGGAAGTGAAGCACAGAGAGGCTGAGTAACTTGCCCAAAGTGACATAGCAGGTAAGGGGAGAGCCTCCATTTAAACCTGGGCATGGGGGCTGCCCTCCAGGTCGTTCTATGCTGAGGGGCTTTTAGGGGTGGGACTCGTCCATGGGAAGTGAGGAAGGCGATGGACCTGCGGGGTGTCCACGATGAACCAGGGTCGGGGGCTTCCCTGCTTCCCCTCACCTCACCCCGGCCCTCGGTGCAGCCTAGGAGCACTTGCTGAGCTTGGCCTCCCCCAGGCGGGGGCCCTGCCCTGCCCTCAGCCATATTATCCCAAACCACTGCAGCTGCTCCCACCCCAGCGGCCACCGAGCACTCCCAATGCCACAGGCCAAAGGCTGTGACTGCTTCTCTCACGAGGTCAGTTAATACGCAGCCTGAAGCGGGAACGAGCCCACGTGCAGGTCATTCTCAGGGTCGGCTCCAGGCCGAGGGAGAATCCGGTGCCCAGCAACAGGCCCCAAGGTGGCTCTGATGTGGCCCTGCTGTTTAATATTTGCAGCAAACTCATCAGCCAGGCTCTGCCCTCAGACAAAGCAAATGCTATCTGATGATGGATGGATGTGTGGGAGCCTGACAGCCTACGCAGGCCCCACTGCTCTTCCCGTCTGCCGGGATGGTGGTATCTGCTGGATGTTCCAGGCTCTGAGACAGAGTCCAGACCAGCCCAGGAGCCTCAACATCACTGCATGGAGTGCCCACCCATGAGCGCGGCCCTCCCAAGGCACGGGTGGCCTTCCTCCCTGAGTGCCCAGGGGCATCCTTCCAGGCTGGAAGTTTATGCAGATGCCAGTCAAGGGCAGGGACGTCCCAGGTGCCTGAGGACCCAGGCTCACCACCCAGGGGGAGGTGGAACAAAGGGAGGCAGGGCGGTGTCTGTCCCATGGTAAGTTGCTGGCTCACTGCTGGTGGGCAGCCAGCCTCCCCAGGCCATGGCTCTGCTAAATAGTTCTTCTACCCAAGTGACAAAGGGGCCACCTTGTCCTGCTGGGTGAGAAACTGACGGAGCAAGACAGATGTCTCCAGCACAAGGTCCCACCCACGGCCCGGCTGCTACCTCCTCGCAGCCATCTCCCTCCACCCGGAAAAGTAAATAAATGCATACGTTGTTGGCTGTTGCTGTTTTTAATGGAGGGTTGGGGGTGGGTGGAGGAGGAAAGAACGCTCTTCGGGAAGACAGATGTCTCTCTCAAGTCCCCAAGGCTGCTGGTGGGGGAAGGACTGGAGCCTCTGGGGCACTGGCCAGTGGTGCCAGCTGCCGGGCACCCACTTGTGGCCTCAGGCAGGCTCCTCCGAGCCTCTGGGGCTCCCCAAGAATATGCCAGAGAGAAAAGATGAGGTGGCAAAGGGCAGCTCAGGGCACATGACCCCCATGTATCCCGGGCACCTGCCTGATGGAAGGGATGGGGCAACACGGCCAGGAGCAGGCCTCTGAGTCCCACGGGCCCAGCTGTGTGGCCCAGGGCCAGGTTTGTTCACCTGGAAACAGGAACTCAACAAAGTGACATGACAAAGTGCTTCCTGTGGTGCTGGTGCACGTGAGCTCCTACGTGTGTGTGCACATGTGTCTGCGGTCCCTGGTGCATGCATGTGTGTCTGTGTGGTGGTCCTGCTGTCCTCACAAATACCTGAGGCCAAGTGCAGCCTGGGAGCTGCTCCAAGGACTGTCCTGCTGGTGTGTGGCCACCCCAAAGGAGGGCCAGATGGCCTGGGGTCACCTTATGGCCCGGGGTCACCTTAACGCAGCAGGGCCTTTAGGGTGTCATGCTTACCCACGGGGATGCAGGGGTGGGGAGGGTCCCAGGGTAGCAGGTTGACAGTATGCTCCCTCCCTGGTGCTCAGGGAGCACCACCTGGCACTCAGCATCAAGCCCCTGGCTCCCCTGCAGCCTGGTGGCTGCCTGGGCCTGGGGTCTGCATCTTTTTCCTCTCTCCGCTTAGTGCTTCCTGCCAACTGCTGTCTTCTGGGCTCTCTTCAACTGGAGGGGAAGCCTGTGGCTTTCAAAGCCGAATGCTGCAAACCAATGTTTTCCACTTTGCATTTTCTCTGCTTGGAGAACACACATTTGGAACATGGTATGGAGAATGAGTGACTAAGTTCCACCCTCGGTAAAATCAATAGCTTGTCCTTTTTGTAATTAATGAATGGTGCAAAAAGGGTTTCCAGTGGTGATATAACAACTTCCTGTAAGCCTGAGGGACACAGACTTTCTTAATTAGGAAGCCACGTAGCATGCCCTCTCCCTGTTATAACAGGAGACAAGAGGGGTCTTGGGATAATCACAAAAGCAATGAAAACATCTCAACATTGAGGACACTCAGCACGGCCAGGCGAGGGGCCTTGTGCATGGAGAAGCCAGCAATGATGAGCTTAGCACCAGGACTACCAGCCTCACAAGCACCTGTGCCCCCAGGGTCTCGCTCCACCTGAGGACCTTGCCTTAGCAGAGCCTGTCCGCCATCCACTGTGGCCTCTCCCAGCAGCTGCAGGCCTGGGCTAATGACCTCCTCCTCCACACCCACCCAGGACTGCACCAGCCTCCAGCAGAAAGCAGCCGGAAGTCTCAAAAAATGAGATCATTGTGGAGAGTCATAAACACCCTCACCAGGGGCTCCCCTCACCCGGCAGCACCGGCTCAGACTCCGAAAGAACTGCCCCCAAGTGGGGCCAAGAAAGGAGGCATAAAGGTCAACGGGAGGCTGCTGGCGGAGGCAGGGAGATCGTCGCCACAAAGGGGAGAAGAGGCATCGGGACTTGGGCCTGGGTGGTGGCCCCTCAGGAGCCCCTCCTGCAGGCACAGAGTGCCGTGGTCCCGGCACGCTCGGCTCACAGCTCCTGTGCCGGGAGTGTGGACATGGAGGTCCCCACCCTACAACACCAATAATGATCAGAGCTGCCACCTGCTGAGTGCCCACTGTGGGCTAGGCCTGGGTCAGAAGCTGCGTGCTCATGGCACGCCTCTGCTCTGCGTGTGCCCACTCTGTGCTATGCCCTGTGGAGCCCTTCCCGTCCTGCTGGAGGCCAGCACCATGCCTGGACACAGCAGGGGCACAGGAGGTGTTTGCTGGATGGATGAATGAATGAATGAATGAATGATCAAACAAATGAAGATCAAAAAGCCTTAATTCTAAATAGGGATGGTCTCTATGTTAACGATTCAAAACCAGTACTTCTGCTCAATGAACACTGGCATCATCTGTCCCCAGCCAATTCCAGGGGGCTCAGACCATGGAGGGTCTGAACAGGAGCCTGCAACAGTGACAAAGGTGAGATGAGAGTGTCCAGCACACCTAGGCTTGGCCATCCCCCTGGAGACGGGCCAGCTCTGTGGCCATGCTGGGGACTTGCTTCTGATCCTGCACACACAGGTGGGGAGCCTTCTGCATCCTTTCTACCACCGTGTGGGGCCCAGGGCCTGTTTCTTCCTGCACCTTTGCTCGCAGGGCTCAAGACGTGTGTCTGGCCGCAAAGGGCCTTTGCCAGGACCCTCCACACCCCTTGCTGAGAGCGCCGAGCAAAGTGGGCGGCCTCCAGCCCCAGGATACTCCAGGCATGAACTCGCCCTGCTGAAAAACTCCAAGTCCCATGGCCAGGACCTCAGGTGGGCCCAACAACCTTTCCAGGCCTCTCGCTCACCTTCTGCAGTGCCCTGGGTCTAGCTGGGATGCTCCCTCGGTTCACTGAACCCTCTGGAAATCCCACCCACGGGCCTCTCCTGGTACAGCACCCCCTCTTGGCAGTGCTCACTCTGTCCGTGTCACAAATCTGACAGCAGTGGGGACAGAGAGGCCCCAAGGCTCCATCCCACACTGTTGTATGCCCCCCAGGCCTGGCTCTGAGCAGAGCCTTCTATAAAACCTCCAGGGGAGAACATGAGCAGCTCACCATGCCCAGGTGGGTTTTTAACCCCCCCGCAGCCGGTTAGGCCGCGGTGGCATCAGAAGAGCTACCTACCAGTGCCGCTCAGAAGGGCCAGTGTGTGGCTGTCTGGACACAGTGGATCTTTCAGAGATATGTGCAGAGCAGAAACATGAAAGGTGGCTGGAGAAAGAGTCTGGGCTCAGGCAGAGGGAAGGCGAGAGCCAGGCTGGAGGGGAGAGCTACATGCTCTCATCTGCGCCAACCGCCTTCTCAGTACCCATGCCTCAGCTTCTAGGCACGTGGGACTCACCGGCCACCGGATGTTCCTAAGTGCTAACCAATGAGGTGACAGGAGCAGCTTCAGGATGCAGGTATTTTCCCATCACAAGACTGACTCCTGCTAAATGCAGGCAAAAGGAACAGAGAGCACGACACTGGATTCTGAGCCTCGTGAATATTCCAGCCCATGACTCACGCCTGTGGGCTGGCAGCAAGGTGGGGGCAGGAAGGGGGCAGGGCTTCCCTCACTAATGGCCAAACGCGGCAGGCGGCTCACCAAGCCCTTCCAGGAACACACCGTCAACCTTCTGCACTCCAGTAACAGCTGAATTTCCTAAATTAGTCAACAATTAAAAAATTATTCCAAAAGTTCAATCTTGGCCAAATGAACAAAGGAAGCCAGTGTAAGAGCCCGCACACTGGCGCAGCGGTGCCCATCCCAGGGCAAGTGCAGAGGCTGCACGCAGCCACCACACAGTGCTTCTGCCCACTCTTTTGCTAGTGAAATTCTCTGGGAGTAGGTGCGGCCCCTCCCTGCTGGCAGGAGCCTGCGGCAACGGGGTGTCTAGGATGTTGAGGCAGCGGGGACCCTAGGGCCCTGCCCCATGACAAACGCCCCACGTGGGGACCTCTCTCTCTGTCCTACATCCTGGGACCGGACCTCTCTTCTTGTCCTGGCCCGGGCTGGACACGGCCAGGAATGGCCACCTCTGCTCCTGAGGCTTCTTCGAGAGGAACGGGGCCCATGAGAAGACCCCAGGCCCCTCTGCACACCGTGCCTGGGGGTCAGGCAGGTCCTGGGGGTGGGGAGCGGCGGCCACCACCACGGAAAGCCTTGCCCCATGCTTCCTCCTAAGTGCAAAGGGGCGAGGGACCTTCCAGTTACAGCATCACTGAGAAGGCACGGAGAAGGGACTTGGGGCAACAGCCTGGCAACAGCTCAAGACAGCCACAGCCAAGAGGCATCTCCAGCCTGCTCTGTCTGCAGCCCCCACATCAGTGCGTCACAAAGCTGTGGCCCTCAGCACTGCATGGCAGACAACTTCCAGAAGGCTGCAGAGGGCCTTTCAGCTGACTTCAGCCCTGGGGCCCATCCTGCTCCAGCTGAACAGCAGGTCAAACAGTGCCCTCCTTGTGGACGCTCCGGCCCATGCCATGCTGTCCTCTCAGCTGGTGTGGGGCTTGCCCGGCCCCTGCACTCATGCAGGTGAATCAGCTGAGGCCAGGAGAAGGAGGTCATGGGGCAGCAGCAGAAGCGAGGTGGGCACCATGTTCCAGAGCCTTCTGAAAGTTGTGTGGGTCTTTGCTGAGGCCACGCCTCACATAAGGCCCCAGGAGAGGCAAAAGAATCAAACTGGAGCGGAAAACTTTCCACTAAAATGTGCCCCAACCCCCACACTTCACAGTGGCCTGCGGAGGTTCAGTCACCTGCCCAGCACTGGTCCTGAGATCATCCGGGGCTGAAGCAAAGGCCCTGGGCTGAGCGCAGTGGGCGTGGTGTGGGTGGGCAGCGTGTTGGGACTCCCAGGGTTTAGGTTCTCGCACAGAAGGGTTCTCAGGTGGGGCTCCTCCCAGGACCCCGCAGTAGGGTCTGGCTGGGAGAAAGCACAGTGGCATCGACGACAGCAGCGAGCAGCCCCCCTTCCCAGGCAGTGAGGTCCCAGATGGGCCTGCTGGCCATGCGACCCCTGGCGAGTGACTCCCTGCCTGGTGCCCGCCTCCTGTCTGGGGATTCGAAGCATCTGTGAGCAGACGCACCAGCTTGCAGAGGGGTTGGCGCTCCCTGAATGCTCCGGCTTCAGTGACCTGTACCCAGGCACCACCCAAGAGGAAGCCTCCCCTGCCCCTCCAGTCCCTTGCCCACCCAGGAGACAGGCAGCAGCCTCCGCTTCCAGCTGCCCTGGCTTCCTAACCAGAAAACAACCCTGCTGAGAATGGCCCCTGGCCTGGTAGGGCTCCCTCAACATGAAGGTGCCCAAGGGTCTCAGGGCCTCTTCTAGGTCGGGGCACATCAGAGTGGACAAAGCTCAAAAGGGTGCGTTTTCCCTGTGTTCTTGGAACTCCCCTGGCTATGCGTGAGGCAGCTCTAAAAGGCAAGGTAAAGATGGCCACACCTAGGCCAGGCGCGGTAGCTCATGCCTGTAATCCCAGCACTTTCGGAGGCCGAGGCAGGTGGATCACGAGCGAGACCAGCCTGGCCAACATGGTGAAACCCCATTTCTACTAAAAATACAAAAATTAATAAGGAATGGTGGCATGTGCCTGTAATCCCAGCTACTCGGGACGCTGAGGCAGGAGAATCGCTTCAACCCGGGAGGCAGAGGTTGCAGTGAGCCGAGATCGCACCACTGCACTCCAGGTTGGGCGACAGAGTGAGGCTCCGCCTCAAAAAAAAAAAAAAAGATGGCCTCACCTGCCTTCCTTACAGCCTCCCACTTCCATCCAGAAAACATTTCAGTGGCTAAAGACTGAAGCTCGGAGTCCTGGGCTGGCCACCTCGGGAGATGTGTGTTCATGAGCACCAGAGAGACCCTCCGGGATGGGCTCGCTCCAGTTTGGAAGCCTGCTTTGCAAAGATCCTGCCCTGCATCACGTGGCTGCACAGTTGGAGCCCCGGCTAATCTGGGGACACATCCCCTCCTCAGTGTGCCCAGGAAGCAGTGGGGTCACGGCACTCACTCAGCCCTTACAGCCACGGAACGGGCTACAGGCTTCTCCCTGGTCAGGGGCCTGGGCGAGCCCCTCACCCCGCCCTGTCTCAGCCCCACAAGTTCTCAGCCCCAACTCCCTGGGCCTGTAGAGGCTACAATGCCCACACCTGCAAGAATCAGAGGCAAGTACAGCCCCCACCCGAGGTGCCAGGGACGTCCTCCGCTTCAGCAGACATACAGCTCTGACCCTCCTGCAGGCTGAAAAGCCTTCCCACATCTGTCTGCTGCCACCTGCCTCCTGCTGTCCCTCCCCACAAGCCACTTCTCCAGCCCCCGTCGGCCCAAGGTCAGAGGGCACTGCCATGGGGAGGCCTGGCTCTACGCGCTGAGTTGGCCTCTTCTAATACGAGACTGGGAAGTGCTGGCAGCTGCCTGGAGCGGGTGCGGCAGCCCCCAGCATAAAATATTCATGGAGATGCAACTCCAAGCAGAGAGGCTGCATCCGTGTCAGCCAGGCCCTGGGGAAGGGAGCTAAAAATAGACAGGAGGCTGAAGAAAACTGATGTGGGGATGAGGGAGGCGACTGGGAGTAGGAGGAGGGGCCGCCAGGGCACATCTGTAGGGACGGAATGCACATGCAGGTTCACCGCAGGGAGCACACACGTGCTCCCAGCCCAGAACTCGTGCTCATGTGGGCAGTCCCCAAGTGAGAGCTGCAAATCCCTCTCCGGGCAGCCTGCCCCACCAGCGGCTATTTTTGTCAACATCAACATTGACATCCGTGGGCCCCAGGACACCTCAGTGAAGAATCAAAAACCATCTTTAATGAGCGAGAAATAACAGCCTGGATCAACATGACGCGGCCACACCCAGGGGATGGGCTACCATTCCCTCCATTCAAGCTGGCGCCCTTCCCTGCCGCTCTGCCCCTTCCCCCAGAGCCGGCCCTCCTGCACTCTGACCCACCCCAGGGTATGGAGTTCTGGAAGGGGCAGCCCCAGGACTGCTCCCCAGCTGGCTCTGGGAAGGTCACAGGCCCGGCCCCCAAAGCCTCCGTGACCGCAGGCTGCTATCCACATGAGGGTGGACCCCCTCGGGTTGGACTCTATAGGGAGTGGGGAACATGAGGCACAGAGGTCCCCTCCCTGAGAGCCCATGGATCGCTGGCCCCTCGTGGTCACTGCACTGGCCTCCCTGAACCAGCTGAGTGCTGGGGTAGGTGCAGGTTGTCCTGACCCCACATCCAGTGTGCACGGCCCAGCTGGGGGCAGCCGGGAGAGGGAACCGTCATTGGTGGGCAAACACCAACCACGCCTGCAGCCGCTGCCAACCTGGGAGGATGCTCCCCACCATCAGCTTTGAGGGGCTGCTATTGGGAGACTCCCCAGGGCACCCCAGCCTGTTCAAAGCACGGGTCACCCAGATCCTCCTCTATTTTACGCCCATATGTGTAAGCCCCATAGACTCCCACCAGCCCTCTCTCCCCAGGCCTGCCCCGTCCTAGCCGGGTGGCCTCAGGTGTGTCACTGTCCCCAAGCTCCCCCGTTACAGACAGTGGCTCTGCGCCTTCGGCCCTCGCCGTTCCCTACACCTGAGCGGTCCCCACAAGACAGCTCCTGCCCTTCCTCCCTGACTCCAGGCCTCCGCTGAGGCCTTCCTTGGGAAGGAACATATTTAAAATTGTACCTGTCCCCCCGGCACGCTCCCATCCCCTCATTCCCTGCTGTCTTCTTCATGACCCTGGACACCACTCAACTTCCTCTATCTTCACTGTTTGTTTACTCCTCCCTCTGAGAGCCTGTGAGGCCCCAGGGAGAGCAGGTGAACAGCAGCAGACGACGAAGGCCCCCCATCTTCACCCACCCCACGTGGTGGGCACTGTGTCCATCACCACCGTACAGATGAGGAAGCCGAGGCACATAGAAAGTGTGTGCCTAAGGCCACACAGCTAGTAAGTTTAGAGCTCTGCTGACCCGGGCAGCCAGGCGCCTGCTCCTGGATATGTGAGCCTGACAGTCCACACAGCGTCTGCAGTGGGGGAGGGGGGGGGGAGGGCTGAGAGGGAGGCTGGGGTGGCGGAGGCGATACTTCTCTAGAGCGGTTGTGGGTGCCCTTCTAAGGAAAAAACGTCTGAGAAATGCTGTAGCTCCAGGAGGGTCTGGGGAGGGTGGTCCAGATGGGAGCAGCAGGTGCACAGGCGCCGGGCGGGAGTGAGCTTGCTGCACCCACACCCAGGGCACGGAGGAGCCACTGTGCATTTCGGTGGGAGAGGGAGAGACTCGGATTTTGATGACCAGTTTCCTGGGCTGCAGGGAGGGTCAGATTGAGAGCACCAGGAACAGAGGAGGGAGCAGCCAAGGACTGAGCAGGGGTCCCATGGCGACGGGGCAGTAAGAGCTGTTCGGGAGAGAGGAGTGGACCGGCACTGGGTGGGCGTGGGCATGGGGGGAGTCAGGAGGAGCCAGCTGGGTTCCCAGACTTCCAGAGCAGCACAGAGGTGGACAGGGATTTTTTTGCGGGGGGGATAATGAGTTCCATTCGGGACAAACTGTATTTGAGATGCTTTTGGGAACCCTTTTGAGGGGCAGCACTGGCCAAGTCAATTTGGGAGTCAATACGACACACAGGCGATGCTCAAGGCACAGGCCATGGATCCGACCACCCCAGGAGAGAAGGGCCACAGGTTAGGACATGTCAAAGCCAAGGGTCGGGGACTGTGTGGTGGCCGGGGAGGCTGGAGTATCCCTACAGACACTACAGGGTCCCCTTCACTGAGGGCCTGGTCAGCTGTGCTACAGACAGGGAGTGGACAGCAGACAGGGTGTGTCCTTGCGTCTGTCCATGCTGCCCGCAGAGGGAAGACAGAACTGGGAAAGTTTGTCCGGGAGGCAGGAAGAGGTAGGGGGCGAGGAAGGAGAGAGCTTCGGAAATGTGCCTGTGTCAGGTGGGGCATTCAGCATCAGGACAGACAGCAGCCATGCTGAAAAGCGTCAAGGGAGGGGCGTCGGGTCCATCAGGAGAGACCAGAGCGGGCCCAGGTGGGAGTGGAGCCCATACTTCACGGCCGAGAAGAGCAGGCAAGTTTAGAGAAGGCGTGTCCAAGGTGGAAGGAGAACCAGACACAAGGACAGAGGAGGCTGGAGCCTCGCAGCAGGGTCAGGGGCTGAGGAACGACTGCGGACCAGCCCAGGAGACGTGGAGGGAGGACACCATCCTGCCAAGGGCCGATGGGTGGCACGGTGGGCCAGGGCAAGGCGGGGTAGGCTTATAAGTAAATGGGGAGGGGTGGGGGCAGATGAGGGAGGAAGGAGCAGGCAGCAGAGCCAGCCCTGATGGAGTAGGAGGGTGGCAGCCTAGGGTACTTTGCCACAGAAGAGGCTGTGGGGCTAGAGGCATGGAGCAGTCCTCCCACCAGAAGGGGAGCGTGCCTCGTAAGCCCCAAGTCAAAGAGGGGCCAGGTCATGAGAGTCGTGCAAGGGTGGGTCACAGGCACTGTGTTAGTGCCGTGCTGGGGGCACCCACCACTCACTTTCCTTCCTTTCAGCCTGGCTGAGTCCTCCTCATCCATCAAGTCCAGGTTCACCATCAGCTCCTCTACTCAGCCCACCCCACCTGGGAGAGGCCGGCACCCAACTCCAGCAAAGAGCTGGCCTAGAGCTGGCAGGGGAGGGTACTCGCTGGGCCTGACAGCTCACACACCACACCTGGCGCTGCCACCACGGGCCCTGGTGAGGCATGAGCTCCTCCACTCCAGGAAGGGGCAGGGCTGGGAGAGGGGCTTGGAGGGGCCTCAGCCTCGATTGAGAAACAAGGCAGCTGGGGTGACCGGGCGGCCTTCCTCAGCCACGTGGGGAAGCGACGGGCTGTGCTCCAGCCTCTGGGAGGAATGCGTTTTCAATGTGTGTTCGCCCCAGAGATTTCAGCACACGCTCCTCTCCGGCAGGCTGAGCAGCAAATGCTTGCGGATCTGCACGGGGAGCAGACGACGCGGGGGCAGGGGCCTTGAGAACCTCTGGAATCAGGGGTCAGCCTCGCAGGGCTGTGGTGCCTGCCTGGCCACTTCCATGAGAGCGCCAGCTCCCAAGAGGCCTGTGAGCACCCGCCTGCTCCCAGCTGCTCTGCTCCCGCATCCTCGCTCCCCGGAGGGGCAGGAAGCTCCTACAGCTCTGCTTTCCTCTTGCTCCCCTCAGTGACAGACACAAGAGCTGGTTCAAAGAGAAATCAGGACCAGCCCAAAGGCTGCAGAGCCGCTGGGGTCGGCCAGGATGGGAACCTCTGTTCTTATGACAGAAACAGGGAAGCTGCCTCTCTGGGCCGCTCGAACCCTGCCGATGTCTGTGACCCTACAGAGTCCATGCCAGGCGGAGAACTACCAGCTCTCAAACGTGGCAGAGCTCAAGGGATGTGGACACCTGGGGGCAGCAGCCCCCGTGAACGAATGTGTGTGGCCTGCACACGCCCACCCCATCTGCCCCACATAAGGAGGAGAAAGGCCAAGGGGCTGGGACCCTCAGCCCAGAGCCCAGCAGCCTGGCTTGGTCTCATCGGGCAGGACCTGGAGGGAGCCCACCCCTCCGGCTTCCTAGCAGGCCCTTCGGCAGGGGATGGGGGACCCAGGGCGCGGTCCTCATCCCTCTCCAGCATTCTTACACAATGCCAGGGAACCCCAAGGCGCCACACTCAGAGGCGACCTGGACTCCCAGGCAGCAGCCATGCTAAGGTGCTCTTAAAGGGGTCTGTCTCTCTTGTCCTGTCTGCCCAGCCCCACCCCACGGGCCCTGGGAGTAGAGCCCAAAGGCCTCCCTGCTGGTTATGAGGCGTTCCTTCTCAAGGCCTCACCAGATCAGCCCCGTAGCCCGAGGTCACTGGTCCAGGAAGTGGCCAGGCCTGGCCCTACTCTGACCCCTACTGACAGGACAGGACTCATGCAGGCACAGACTCCCCCTGGAGGCCCAAGCACAGGGACCCTAGGGCTGCCTGGCAGGGAGGGGCCGCCGTTCCAAGGACACGCACTCACCACCAGCTGGGGCACAGGCAGCGACCTGCCCTCCTGGCTCAGCGACACGTAAGTGAAGAAGGCACTGGCGGCCCGGTAGCGCTTCTGAGAGCTGTCCACAACAGGGTCAGCGTCCACCAAGACCTCGATCTCCATGGACTTATTGCTCGTGAAGGTCATGCGTCCGGAGATGGTGATGACGCAGCCTGTGGAGAAGGGAGGGCGGGGGTCAGGGCGGCCTCCACCCCATGGCCGGGTGGGGGACACTGGCATTTCTGTGGTCAGCAGGCAGACACTTGGTTAGGGGAAGCAGTGGCTTGGCTGACTACCAGATGTTCAAATAACAGAATATTAGAATGCGTCGTTAGTTGCCCATGAATGTTTATCTTTCTAGTGAGCAGGTTTATCTACGCTAAAGCACTGAAGGATTTTGGTGGTCATGAGTTCGAGCCCCCACCCAGGCAGGCTCTTTCCTGGCCGGGAGTGGCAGCACCTGCCGAAAGGCTTCAGAGCCACTGTGCCCCCATGGGGGAGGCCGCAGACTGCCTTCCAGGAGCTCTGGGTGTCAGCTGGCTCTGCCCTTCCTTAGGTCAGGGTCAAATCTGCAACCTGCACTGTCCATTCATTGGCCTTGCTGGTGCCCACCGGGGCCACAGCTGCCCCACTACACTGCTCTAAGCACCAAAACAGAACCTTGTATCACCTTCCACTCCCACTCCCACCCTCAGGGGCTCCAGTGACACAGGGCAGCTGCCCGTGCCCCTTGGTGGGATTGAATCGTATGTGACTGCGTGCCAAGCCTCCCTTCTGGCCCCACTGGTCTGCTCACGGGACCAAAGCTTCCTCCTCTGGGCTGCTGGATGCCATACCCCTTGGCCAGAGTCCTCCATGCTCAAAGCACCAGCCCCATTTCTCTGTGAATCATGACAAAGTCCAAAGTCACTAGTTCCCATACATTGTCCCTGTGTCCCTCTCTCCCCATCAACCCTAACCAACCTCTCTGTGCACCCCACGCTCCCCGGGGCACGACAGTCCATCCTGGCAGAAGCTTCCTGACCCAGAGCTGCTCTTCTGCCCCCGCCACCCTCCCCGGCATGGGCTCCGTCCTCCTACCTGGCCTCAACATAATCCCTTAATCTCAGGGAGCTCAGCTCTTCCCTATAGGCAGGCATGAGACACCCTGCCTGGGGGATAGCTACGGGATGGAAGGACTCGAGCCAAGAGCTGACCTGGGGCCCCGGGAAGGTGTCACCATCGATGTCACTGGCCACTGGGCTGCAGAACCCCCCGGGGACTTCTGGGGCAAGTGCTGCCCTGCGGTCAGAATGCCCTCCCAGGCGGCCCAGCGTGGCCTCTATTCTGGGCCAGGCTCAAGGAAATCCCTGCCCGACTCTGGCTGCTGGGACTTGCTCCCCAGGAAATATAACTGGCTTCGGGGACCTTTTAACGCGGCCTCTGGAACCCCCAGTGTCCTAGCTCCACCGAGACCAGCCTCACAAGGCAGGTTTAGAGACCCAGAGCGAGAAGGCGGCCAGGTGGTGGCTGTTGGAGGGCGGTTAGCAGGCCAGAGGCAAGAGCGGTTATTCCATGTTAAAAAGTATCAGAACGATCCATGCTACATTCAACTTCATACTTACAGGGAGCGCTTCGTGCCAGTGCTGGGAGAGGAGGAAGGAGCTGTGTGGTCAGCGCCAGCAGGCGTTACGTGAGCTGTAAGGTACAGAGTCCCATGCAAAGCGCCCGCAGTCACAAGACGCACCCCAAGAGGAGGGCAGGCCATGGGCCAGGCCCCAGCTAAGGAGCTAGAAGTTTCAATGGGTCAGACCTGAGGGTCTCCCAGCATCTCTGCCTCCTTCCTCACGTGCCCAGCCCACATCCCTCACCAACAATCGTGTATAACACTTGGGAGTCACAGGCCAAAAAGCAAGAACAAGCCCATGAGCAGAAACCAACAAGAACTTCCCTGCGGCCACAGTGTCACATATGGGGGCCACCCATGACCACACGTGGTGCCTGGAGGAGGGCAGGTTCCAGGGGTCTTTGAACACTGGCTCTTAGTTTTGAGGAGCAACAGAAAACGTGTTTTTGTTTTTGAGACGGAGTCTCGCTCTATTGCCCAGGCTGGAGTGCAGTGGCGCCATCACGGCTCACTGCAACCTCTGTCTCCCAGGTTTAAGCGACTGTCATGCCTGTCACTTAAATAGCTGGGATTATAGGCGTGCACCACTATGCACGGCTGATTTTTGTATCTTTTGTAGAGATGAGGTTTTGTCTTGTTGACCAGGCTGGTCTAGAACTCCTGGCCTCAAGTGATCCATCTGCCTCGGCCTCCCAAATTGCTGGGATTATAATTAGGTGTGAGCCACTCCGCCCAGACTCCAAAAACATGCTCTTGGTGTTGCCCATGAAGGCCCCCCTTGGCCACCACTGCCATGGCCAGATCCTGGCTGCTCATGGCTTAATTGCTGTGTTAGAAATCTGAAGAAACTCCTAACAGCAATCAACAGTGACTTTAAACAACTAAGTAGGTTGATTATAAAAGCATTAGACGTAACAACAAAAAGAAGAGAATGCTGTCTGGGAGAGCCTCTTGTGGTCCATAATACAATTAACATTTCATAAATGTCAGGAAAATTTTCAATTACAACCAAAATCTGAGACTTTTCACCTTTCAGAGAGCAACATCATTATTCTAAACAAGACACAGGCTATAAGGTTGGCTAGCAGGACAAAGTACAATATACTAAAAGTGGAAACCTAACTGGATATAGTGGCACACGCCTGTGGTCCCAGCTACTTGGGAGGCTCAGGCAGGAGCATCGTTTGAGCCCAGGAGGTCGAGGTTGCAGTCAGCTGAGATCGCACCACTGCACTCTAGCCTGGGTGACAGAGCAAGACCCTGTCTCAGAAAAAAAGAAAAAAACTGGAAACCTGATGTGGTCACTGGCTGGGACTTAATTTGAAACCTAGGGTTGACAGATGAATCACAAGTCCCAGAAACCAAGAGAGAGCCCAGAGTTTCCAGGGGCCCTGGCTTAGGGTATCCCATCTCCTAGACCCTGGGCTCAGAAGGCACATCCCACATATGACACCAAGGTCTCACAGGCAGCCTCTGGGAAGGGACTGTCCCAGGGGACCTCGGGGGGACCAGCTCCCACCCCCAGGTCTCTGTTCCTGCTCTAGCCCTTCCTGAAGAATTCCAGCTACAGACCGGGCACAGTGGCTCATACCTGAAAGCCCAGCACTCTGGGAGGCCAAGGCGGGCTCATCACTTGAGGTCAGGAGTTTGAGACCAGCCTGACCAACATGGTGAAACCCTGTCTCTATTAAAAATACAAAATTAGCTGGGCATGGTGGCACATGCCTGTAATCTCAGCTACTTGGGAGGCTGAGGCAACAGAATTGCCTGAACCTGGGAGGCGGAGGTTGCAGTGAGCTGAGATCATGCCATTGCACTCCAGCCTGGGCGACAAGAGTGAAACTCCATCTCAAAAAAAAAAAAAAAAAAAGAACTCCAGCATTCCAGCTACAGGCACTTTGTCAACCCCAGGACGGCGGCTGAGGCGCACACCAAATCCTTCTCTCCGCCTCCTCCAGGTCACATGGAGGCCCCCCTGCAGCATCGAGGCCTCCCTGGGGACAGAGGTCCATCCAGGTGGGGTTGGGGTGATAAGCAACTGGCCTCAGCCTCTACAAGGGCCCCTAGCCTGCCCCCTGCTTTCCACACCCCACCAGAGTGGCCTTCTGTGAGCTCCATGAAGCTCCTGGCCCCCGTGGCCTCTCCCTAGAAAAGCCCTCCTCCCACCCCCATCTGGTTCATCTTCTGTACCTCGGCTCAAGCATCCCTTCTCCAGGGAGCTGCCCAGGATGGCTCAGCCCTCTCCACCACACCCGCTCTAGAACTATCTTCCACTCCTGCAGAGCCAACGACCCCATTTGCGTTGGCACGCTTGTTGGCTTGTCTATTTCACTGTTGTCTGTCTCCATCTAGCCTGGAAGTCCCACGAGGGCAGAGCTGGGCCCAGGGGGCCCAAAGCAGGTATCCAGTTGACAGGCTGGACCCCTCTGGGGACCCACGACGGCTGGGGTGTGGGTCACATGTGGACACCAGGCCACCACAGACTCAAGCTGGCCAGAGCCCCATTAGAGCCCCAGGTTTGCATCCTCCTGAAGTGGATGCTGAGCAGCCCAGGATCAGGAGTGCCCAGGAGCATGGCCAGCAGCCCCTTCCAAGCCCTGCTGGCCGGTACTTCCTTCCAGTCTCAACTTCAGTACCACTCCTGGGAGCAGCCTGCCCTGGAGCCCCACACCTGTCCACCTCCCTGCCTCCCTGCAAAAGGGTGGGGAGCCTGGGGGCAGTCACGTGCTGGCCGTCACCTGCCCACGGGGCAGCCCAGACTGGCTCCGCCCTTCCTGCCACTTCCTCCACGGCGCAGACACGTGCTGTCATTCCTCCCACTGGGTCAGAGCCTGGACCATCCAGGCTGCCAGCCAAATCACGACCATGCCCACAGGTCCCTCCACCAAACGTGGAGGCGGGTGAGGCTGGTCATGCATCACAGAGCTGAAGACAGCGTGTCCAGGTGGCTCTCGGGGCACTGAACCTGACAGAAAAGGCAGAGGCAGGGCCCGACAAGCACTGCCTGCAGACCTGGCGTGTCACACGGAGGTCAGGATGCTTCAGGATCTCCCAGCAATGAGGGGAGCTCAGGCCTCCTTCCCACAAAGTCTGCCTTGATTCAGCCCTCCCCCCAGGCATGAGAAGGGCAGGAAGGGGGGTCCACACCTGCCTTGTATACCAGTAGTGTCTGTCCATATCCTGTGGTGAACCTGGCACTAGGCACAGTTGGGACATTGCGGGGCCCATCCGAGGAAGGGGAGAGAAACCCAAATCCACTTCCACGCACCTGTCTCAGAAACCACCAAAGCAAACACAACCCCAAGCAGTGCCAGTCCCTGCCATAACAAGGCAGCCAAGACTCGGAGGGCTCTGTGGGGGCAAAAAGACCTCTTGGTCCTGACAATCAGCCCATGAGCAGAGGCGCTGCCTTGGGATGGCTCCACCACGTCACCCGTCCAAATGCACCTGCAGTCAAGGTGGCTGCTGTTTATTTAAAAGATGGGTGGGACCAGCTTGAAGTGAAAAATGGATTAACCAAGAACAGCATCTTCCACTGAGCGGGGGATCAGTGCCCACTTAGGACAGGTGTGGGTGCTTGTTTAGTTCTGGGGAAGGCGGCCAGAAGGGGAGCACCTGGTCCTCTCTGAGCCTCTGTAGCAGGAACAGCAGCCAGGGCCCTGATGAAGCCAGACATTCATGACAAAGTGTCTCATCAGGAAAGGCAGGGCTCTTTGAGGCCCTGGAGCAAATACCTGTCAAGGCCAGTCTCCGGAGGCTACGAAGCCATGCAGGAGGAGCCCTGAGTTCCACGGCTTTGGAGTCAGATGGGCCTGGATTTAAATCCAGGCTTGGGGGCCGGGCGCGGTGGCTCACGCTTGTAATCCCAGCACTTTGGGAGGCCGAGGCGGGCGGATCACGAGGTCAGGAGGTCGAGACCACGGTGAAACCCCGTTTCTACTAAAAATACAAAAAAAATTAGCCGGGCGTGGTGGCGGGCGCTTGTAGTCCCAGCTACTCGGAGAGGCTGAGGCAGGAGAATGGCGTGAACCCGGGAGGCGGAGCTTGCAGTGAGCCGAGATCGCGCCACTGCACTCCAGCCTGGGCGACAGAGCAAGACTCCGTCTCAAAAAAAAAAAATAAAAAAAAAATAAATCCAGGCTTGGCCACTGAGCAGGGACAAGCCAGGAGACTGCACTGTGCCTCAGTTTCCTCATCTGCAAATGCTTTCCCCACGCACCCAGCTTCAGAGAATGCAGGGGAGCAGCAGACCCAGCCACGACCCACTCACAGTGGCTCTCCTTCATCAGGGGCTCCCCAGGCCACCTGGGCATTTTGGGGGTAACTTCCTCCACATTTTTAAAGGAGACACAGTCAACCCATGTGGTTCTATCCTTGCTCTGAGGCCATACTGATGTCAACTGCCTGCATTTATTATGTCACATGACATAGGCCCAGGACAGTAATTTGGGGTGGGGTCTGAGTGTGCCCCAGGGGCACTGCTGGAGAGACTTGCAGGGGGTAAAAGGAATCATACCACAAAGTAACAAGAAGCTAATTTTTTGTATTTTCAGTAGAGAGGGTTTCAGCATGTTAGCCAGGATGGTCTCGATCTCCTGACCTCGTGATCTGCCCGCCTTGGCCTCCCAAAGTGCTGGGATTACAGGCGTGAGCCACCGCGCCCGGCTTAACGATGCATTTTCAAGCTGCCTGAGAGCCAGGAGTTCCGGCACAAGTGCACGGGGACCAGCTGCAGTCACTCCGCAGTCCAGGGCAGGCCTCAAAGGTGGCTGTAGCCGCGTGTGATCAATGAGGGTTGAGCTTCATCACTCACACTCTAGGCCCTGATGGGGCGGATGCCAGGTGGTGTTCAGGCCAGGTCGCTGGGGACACCAAAGCATGGGCTCAGAGCTCTGGTCCCAGAGACCAACTGCTGGGCCTGCCTTCCCAGCCCCACCTGGAACCAGCTCCATGGCCGTGAACAGCTTCCTTAACCCCTCGGAATTGCAGCTTCCAAATGGGAAAAACAAACAGATAGTGACAGTCCCTGTCTCACTGGGCTGTGTGAGAAGTAAATGGTATGAAGCACGTAGCACAATGCCTGGCATCAAGTGTGTCATATTAGGTACAGTTAAATATATCGGTGCCTGTAGTGGGCTGAATTGTGAATTACAG
This sequence comes from Symphalangus syndactylus, assembly GCF_028878055.3. Classification (NCBI taxonomy): domain Eukaryota; kingdom Metazoa; phylum Chordata; class Mammalia; order Primates; family Hylobatidae; genus Symphalangus; species Symphalangus syndactylus. The sequence continues at coordinate 30,613,238 of NC_072444.2, read as the reverse complement.
CCGCTTTCTGTTGTTAAGTAATTGTTGAGCCTGCCTGGAGTGGCACAGCCCGTGAGCGCTGGCAGGTACCCCAGCCTGACTCCCCCAGCAGACGGGCGTCTCTCCAGGGGCGGCAGCAGCCAGATTTCAGCAGTATGCCAGGGATTTGGAAAAGAAAACAAAACAAAAAAAAAATAGCTGTTAGCAAGACTGAGAGGTTGCCAAGTGTTTCAGAGTTTAGGAAAAGCTCAGCATTTACGCTCCAAAAAGGGCTGTGGCCGTTAACTTTCGTAAGAAAAGCCTGGAAACAGTGAACTGACTTCGTATTTCTTACATAACACACCCCAAGGCCTTTTCTAGAAGACTCCTCATTTTTCACCCTAATAGTGGAGATTGTTTCTCCCCAACAAAACGTCAACTTTAGGTTTTCTCACCAAGTGCTTCCAAAACTATTACACTGAAGGTAACGATATAACTTTTTCATACCAGCTATCTCTGGGCATTTTAATGTCTCAACTGAAAAAAAAAAATCCCACAGCAAGTGACCCCACAGCTCCCATTAGGGGCTCTAATGCTTGCCTGGGGGGCGGAGGCTCTCCCGCTCTGGGGGTGTTAGTGGGCTCCACGTGCCTTTCCCTGTGCTGGTCTCCCAGGTGCGGGCTCCGGCCTGTTGTGGCCCTCGCGTTCCAGCACCAACTCCGTTGCTGGCCTGGGAACTCCACGCGCCTTTGCTGGGTGGGCACTTCCCATTTCCCATGAGATCCAGTCGCACAGATGAAGCGGTCCTTCCTTCACCCCAACTGCCTGGTGAGAGTTTAACTTGCCACACACCTGCTAAGGACCCTGTAGGTGCTTGGCTGGGCTAGTCGGCGCAAAGGTGTAAGGGGACAGCTATGACAAGTGGCAGCCTGTCCTAGCAGACCTGAAGTGCCTCAGCTGGAGGGGCTCGAGCTGAATGTGGCATGTCACGGGCAGCCATGGAGGCTGTGAGCAGAGGAACAGCAGGTCCCTGGCGTCAAAAGGCTGTGACAATGGAGGTGGTACTGGGTTGGGCTGGTGAGGGGTGAGGGTAATAGAGGTGGCCCTCTGTGGTCTAGGCAAGTGTGGGGCATCCTGGAAGAGTCTGGTTCGTAAATGCCAAATTTGCAGCCAACAGAGCTGGGCCCACAGCAGGGTGGCAGTGGCCTCTGTGGCCGCTGGTGAGGCCTCTCCCAGCCATGACAAGTGCCCCAAGTTCGTAAGTTCCTCCTAGGCACACGTCCTTCGTGGCTGAAACTCAAAGTTATCTTCTGAACCCCTGGGCCAATGTCTGGATGAAGCAAAGCTGTCCGTGTAACTTCCTGACAGACACCCCACCCAAGCGAGGGCAAGCCACAGCCACGGGGCCTGGCACTTGGCCAATATCGCACAAAAGATCACTCTCCCAAGGAGGCAGTTTTATTGGAGGTTGAAGGAGAGAAAGCAAAGCACTTCCTGCCTTAAATCTGGAGAAGCCACCCCAGAGGTCCGGCGTCTCCATTCCACACTCCCACTGTTTTCCGATTATTTTATTTTTTTTGAGACGGAGTCTCGCTCTGTCGCCCAGGCTGGAGTGCAGTGATGCGATCTCGGCTCACTGCGACATCTGCCTCTCAGGGTCAAGTGATTCTCCTACCTCAGCCCCCCAAGTAGCTGGGATTACAGGCGCCTGCCCCCACGCCCGGCTAATTTTTGTATTTTTAGTAGAGACGGGGTTTCACCATGTTGGCCGGGCTGGTCTTGAACTCCTGACCTCAGGTGATCAGACTGCCTCGGCCTCCCAAAGTGCTGGGATTACAGGCATGAGCCACTGCGCCCAGCCTGTTTTTGTTTTTTAAATTGAGACGAGGTCTCAGTCTGTCACCAGGCTGAGTGCAGCAGCACAATCACGGCTCACACTGCAGCCTCTGCCTCCTGGGCTCATGTGATCCTCCTCCCTTAGCCTCCTGAGTAGCCCAGATAATTTTTAAATTTTTGTAGAGATGGGGTCTCACCATGTTGCCCAGGCTGGTCTCAAACACCAGGGCTCAAGTGATCTTCCCGCCTCAGCCTCACAAAGTGTTGGAATTACAAGCGTGAGCCACTGTGACCAGCCTGTTTTTTGTTTTGTTTTGTTTTGTTTTTAAAGAGACAGGGGTCTCACTGTGTTGCCTAGGCTGATCTCGAACTCCTGGCTTAAGCAATCCTCCTACTTTAGCATCCTAAGTAGCCAAAACTACAGGCTTGAGCCATTGTGCCCAGGCCCAGCTACTTTTCTAATAAAATATGCTGAAATGGGCAAATCAGAAAACCACCTCCCACCTACTAAGACAGAATAATGTGCTCCCAAAAGATGACCACACCCGAATCCATGGAACCTGTGACCTCATGTGGTAAAGGGGACTCTGCAGACATTGACTAAGTGACAGCCCTGGAGATGGGAAGATTGTTCTGGGGTACCCAGGTGGGCCTGATAGAATCACAGGGGTCCTATGAGAGGGAGGCAGGAGTGTCAGCATGAGGAGGGGAATGGGATTATGTTAGGAGAGGCTGGAGGATGGCCGGGACTATGAGCCGAGGAATGTGGGTGGCCTCAGAAGCTGGGAAAGGTGAGACATGGATTCTTCCCTCCAGCCTCCTGGTAGGATGCAGCCTGCAGACCTGCCTTAGACTTCTGACCTCCAAAATCACAGGAGAGTGAGTGCAGGCTATTTTAAGCTACTGTGTATGGAAATGTTACAGCAGCCCCAGGAAACTCACGGAGGCCACATGACTGGCAACGGGTCTCAACTCCTGGGCTTTTCCCCACTGTGGCAGATCAGCCTATAGGAGGCAGGGGGTTTCCTCCCAGGGGGATCAGTGGCCTTTCGGGGCTGCTCACATGAGGGGCACGAGCTGTGAACGGCTGCCATGGCCCTGCCGTGCCCTCGGGCTCCAACTACCTGGATGTGCCCAGTCTACCTGCAGGCACCTTTTCCATAAATGTATGATTTAAAAAGTAATCCTTATGTGGATTAAATTTATACTTGACTTAAGGTTAATTCTAATACAATGCCCCAACACAAAGAACTGCAACCCTCGGTCTATGCGACTATTTCTTGTCATTACAAAACTGCTGCCTTCTGGGGCTTATGGAGGAGACGTCACATCCGTTCTCACTTCTGACACTGACCCAGACTCCCTGCCATTTAGAAGAAAGGCCCCAGTCCTTCATCAGTAGCCCCTAGGCCTGCTAATTGTAGAGACTCTCATTTGGCTCTAGTGGGGCTGCTCTCTGGAGTCAGGGTCCGGAGCCAGGCCCCTACCCGGCTGTATGACTGCTCTTCTCAAAAGAGGGGGGGCCCCTGGGGGCCTGCTGGGGTCACTCTCCCTGCATTCCTCAGAGTGGCCCCTTCTCCAGGCTGACGTCAGTTTCACTGCTGGCTCTCACAGGGCAGGTCTCACATCCACGGAGACAGAGGCAGCTTGGGGCTGGTGAATCCCAGAGGGGATTTTACCAAGTTCATGATTTTATAAAAGTGGAAGTGAGCTAGTATCTACACGAGTTGAGCTTTAAGGAGACAAAACATTTCTAGTGGGTCCCCAAATGATACATCTACTCACAACTTCAGAATGGGGCCTTATTGGAATAAAGGTCTTAGCAGGTATAATTAAGCAAAAGGTTTTTTTTTTTTTTTTTTGAGACGGAGTCTCGCTCTGTCACCCAGGCTTGGAGTGCAGTGGCACAATCTTGGCTCACTGCAAGCTCCGCCTCCTGGGTTCACGCCATTCTCCTGCCTCAGCTTCTCCGAGTAGCTGGGACTACAGGCGCCCGCCACCATGCCCGGCTAATTTTTTGTATTTTTAGTAGAGACGGGGTTTCACCGTGGTCTCGATCTCCTGACCTCGTGATCCACCCGCCTCAGCCTCCCAAAGTGCTGGGATTACAAGCGTGAGCCACTGCGCCCGGCCAAGCAAAAGGTCTTGAGATGAGATCACCCCAGATTCTCCAGGTGTGTCCTAAATCCTATGACAAGTGTCCTTATAAGAGACAGAAGAGGAGACACACACAGAGGAGGAGGCCTTGTGACCACAGAGACAGACCAGAGTGACGCAGCCACAAGCCAAGAAACATCAAGGAACAGCTGCTGCTCCCAGAAGCTGGAAGAGGTGGGGACAGATCCTCCCCTGAAGACTTCAGAGGGACCTTGGCCCTGCTGACGCCTTGATTTCAGAATTCTGGCCTCTAGAACTGGGGGTGAACAGACATCTGTTGTTCTGAGCCCACCAGAAAGCAACGCCCATTCTCTACAGTACAAAGCTCTGCCAGGCACCACGTGCAACCCGAGGTGAGGTTTCTGTGCCTCCCAGCAGCTCCCTGGGCTCTTAACACCGACTTGGACAGTCCACAATAATGTGTGCCCCCGCCTGGCAGGGCAGCAGGGTCTGGCCCTTGAGGCTTCCTTCATGGTATGGTCGAAGTGAGAGGCAGGCCCCAGCAGAGTCCATGAGAAAGTCACACCAGAACCATGAGGCCAGCCCCCCGCGGTTTCTCACACACCCACCCAGTGTCACCCAGAACCCAGAGCCGGCAGGGGCCGTGCCTCCCCGCACGGCCTCGCTCTTTTTCCCTACCGAGGGGCAAGCGTAGGAGGCAGCGAGTTGATCTAAGGTGCAGTGTCCTAGGGGCAAGCATGATGACCCTGCTCTGACAACCCTGGCCCCACTCGGCCAGCACAGCCCTCGCCTCCCTGCAAAGGACCTGGCAGGTGTGACAATCCTCTGGAAAACAACACACAAGTGTGACAGCATTCAACGGCCCCCGGATGTGACAGCGTCCAGTGGGCCCCAGAGGATGCTGGCATAGAAACAGGCCAGACTCCATGGCTGCTATTTCAGTTTGGTCCAAATTCCTCTATACACAAAACAAGATGTCATCTAAGAAAACAACAGTCTTTCTGTTCCTGGTAAGGGACCCAGTGTTTTACCCAGGAGGCCCCGGCCACAGCCGAGACGAGATGGGGGCCTAGGTGGCCCACTGTCAGGCCCTGGGTGTGGCTCAGGACAGCGGGAATCTGGCAAGCCCACCCAGCCTGCCCTCACTGCGTGAAGGAAGCCGATTCCAGTGAATGTCCTGCCAGAAACTGTGGCTTCTGAAAATGAAGTCCCCCCGTCAGCCTTGTGGAAAGCCTTTGGCAAAGCAGCTCCTCGCCCAAGTTGCCCCAGATGTCTTCTAGGTTGCTAAGTTAATTCCTGGAAAAAGCATTCGACCCGGACTGCAGTTCCTGGTTTTCCCTCAAAATTAATGATTCCTATTGACCAAGAACCACAACACACCTCCTAGCACTCTCCCTTAAAAGTTAATTCTGGTTGTACAAGGAGTTGAGGGTGGGGACTTGGTTTTTTTTCTTGTTTTTTTTTTTTTTTTTTGCGACAGAGTCTTGCTCTGTTGCCCAGGCTGGAGTGAGGTGGTGTAATCTTGGCTCGCTGCAACCTCCAACTCCTGGGTTCAAGCGATTCTCATGCCTCATCCTCCCAAGTAGCTGGGTTTACAGGTGCCTGCCACCAGCCTGGCTAATTTTTGTGTTTTTAGTAGAGACCGGGTTTCACCATGTTGGCCAGGCTGGTCTCAAACTCCTGAGCTCAAATGATCCACCCACCTTGGCCTCCGAAAGTGCTGAGATTACAGGTGTGAGACACTGTGCCTGGCCGAGCTGGGGACTTTGGAGGGGAGGATCCCCCTTGAACGGCATCCTCATTTCTAACAAAGCTTGCCTTTTCATTCTTTGGGTGCTTTGCTGGGCCTTGTGCAGAGAACATCTGATGACTAGGCTGACATTTAGGAAACAGAGTGACCATCTTGGAAAGTCTATTTCTTTTTCTTTTTTTTTTTTTTTTTTGAGACGGAGTCTCGCTCTGTTGCCCAGCCTGGAGTGCAGTGGTGCGATCTCGCCTTACTGCAAGCTCCGCCTCCCGGGTTCACGCCATTCTCCTGCCTCAGCCTCCCGAGTAGCTGGGACTACAGGCACCCACCACCACGCCCGGCTAATTTTTTTGTATTTTTAGTACAGACAGGAGTTCACCATGTTAACCAGGATGACCTCGATCTCCTGACCTTGTGATCCGCCTGCCTCGGCCTCCCAAAGTGCTGGGATTACAGGTGTGAGCCACCGCGCCCAGCCAGAAAGTCTATTTCTTTCCTGATGGTTCTCCAAGGACACTCAGGGACAACTGAGCACGGCGAGTCCTATAGAATGCACGTTTCCCACTATGGGCTGTGCATCCATGTTTCACAAGGTCACCCTAATTGTGATTTACCCAGGCAGGAGTCCTAGAAAAAATAGCATGGAATACGATGCCACAGATTCTCCTGCAGGGTCATGCACCACCACGCACCACGCAGGCCTGTGGGGGATAAGCTAAAACACACAGGACCCACTTGTTTTGCGTAGATTCTAAAATGACATTGTGGTCTGTGTTTGTGGCAAACATCTATTGGTCAAGAAAAGATTCTGAGTGAGCCGCTGTCTCTACAAAAAACACAAAATACAAAATTAGCTGGCTGTGGTGGTGCATGCCTGTGGTCCCGGCTACCTCGGAGGCTGAGGTGAGAGGATCGCTTGGGCACGGAAGTGCAAGGCTACAGTGAGCAGGGATTATACCACTGTACTCCAGCCTGGCTGACAGAATAAGATCATGTTGTGGAAAAAAAAAAAAGGATTCTGCAAAGTGGAAGGAAGCAATGCGAGACCTTCCTTCTCCTTACCACAAAGCATCCAAAATCCAGCATGCGCGAGCCTACCCTTCTCTCAGTAATTCCAGGGAGGGAGGCAGCCCTCCACCGTTCCAATCTTAGGTGCTTCTGCCCCAGTCCGGGGTCTCCCATTGCCAGGTGTGTTCTGTGGTAGCAGCTGCCGGAGAGAAGCTGGGCAAGGCTGGGCTACCCGGGGCCTGGGAGTCTGCCCCTACTCAGGCTCTGGTGGGCAGGAGCTGTGGCAAGGAGAGCCAAGCTTGCACTTCTTCCACTCTCGCTTCCCATGACAAGGGGCTGGTCTCAGCCAACAGCTCCTCCAGCGAACCGCTTTAATGAGGTGGTGTCCTCAGAATCAGCACCAGGCCCTGACGATGCTGACACCACCCTCAGCCTGCGAGGCAGTGCTGCCGCAGGGGGTGCACGGCCTCATCTCAGCAGACGTCACACTGACAAAAATCACCACGTGTCGGGTGCACTTCACTATACTTCTGCAGAGAGCAGTCACGTAAGACAAGCATGGTGACCTCTGCTCATACAACTGCAGAGGCCTGGCCTCTCAAGCTGGCACACATACCCCAGGGACAGCTGTCACCGTTTCCAGGCAGGGGCCAGGTGGCTGGGGTTGGATTTTTGTGGAGAAAAACCACCCAATGCCAGTGCTGCCCTGGGTGGCGTGGGCAGGGCTGGCCGAGGAGGGGCTCCTGCGGGCTTTTCTGTACTGACCCTGCCACTGCCTAAATCATGAATCATTAATTCCGCTCCCAAAATGAAATGTGCTGCCGTGAGGTTTGGTGTCTAGAGTCGTGGCAGCTGTAGGCACAGGACCTTCCCAGAGCTCTGTCTGCGGAGCGTTTTCAGAGGGTGAGTTTAGGCAGGTCTTTAGGAGGATAATGGCCCCGTCATATCTGAGTCAAGGATTTTACCAGATTGACACATCAAGTCAATAAACAGCAAGGACAAAGCAAGAAACCTCAGCTTCCCGTTCCCTGTGGCAGATGGGCACGTGCCACGGCCTACGTGACCCTGGGTGTGAACAGAAAACAAACTGGTGCAGGGACCCAAGCAGCCGAGGGCCACTGCCTCCCTCGTCTTTGCCAGAAGAGTGGTTACCTTTTCTGATCTTGTCATGAAAATTAATGGCGTCCACGGAAGCTGTGACGATGTTGGTCTTGCAGTGGCGTGCAGCCACGATCCCAGCGACCTCGTCCATGAGCTTCATGGTCACACCTGTGGAGAAAGGGGCATGTGGCAGATGAGACATGGAGGCAGAGGAGACTATTTCACATCCTGGAAACAAGTTACAACTCAAGCCCTCCCCTCCCACTAGCCACCAGCAGAGGCCGTGGCCAGCAGGGGTGCAGGGTGCTCGGCCGCACGTGCTATGGCTCACATGCTACATAAGGCTTCCTCAGGAGCTTTTGAAAAAAACGACCATGGCTGATATGCCAAGCCACTAACAAAACAGCCCTTTTCCTGTCCTCTACAGGTATCTCACCCTGCTGGGCAAGTTTTGTTACAATATCAACTGGGATGGCTGCAATCCTAAAGTCACAGAACAACAGCGAGGATGTGGGGGAAACTGGAACCCTCCTCCACTGCCAATGGGAGCCAAAGACGGTGCAGGTGCTTTGGAAACAGTTTGAAGGTTCACAAGAGGCTAAACACAGAGGGATCGTATGACCTAGCAATTCCGCTCCTAGGTAGATACCCAGAAGAAATACATGTTCAACAGAAACTTGTACAAAGCTTTCACAGCAGCATGTACGCATAACAGCCAAAAAGTGGAAACAACTCAAAGGTCCACACATGATGAATGGAGAAACAAAATGTGGCCTGTCCATACAACGGAACAACAGATGCTGCACTAGGAATGAAGGTTGAAAACGCTATGCAAAGCAAAAGGAGCCAGACACCAAAGACCATACACTGTATGCTGCCATTGACAGGAAAAGCCCAGAATAGGCAAGTCCATGAGGACGGAGGGTAGATTAGGGGTTCCCTAGGGATAACGGATTAGGGGGATATGGGAATGACCACTAATAGGTACAGGGTCTCTTTTTAGGAGTAATGATAATGTTCTCAAATTGACAGCAATAGTAGTTGCACAACTCTGTGAATATACAAAAAAAAAAAAAAATCAACAACTTATACACTTTATTTTTATTTTTTTGAGACAGGGTGTCACTTTGTCACCTAGGCTGGAGTACAGTGATGTGATCTCAGCTCACTGCAGCCTCAACCTCCCCAGGCTCAGGTGATCCTCCTACTTCAGCCTCCAAAGTAGCTGGGATAACAGGCACATGTTACCACACCTGGCTAATATTGTTGTAGATGGGGTCTCGCTATGTTGTTTTTTTTGTAGATGGGGCCTCGCTATGTTGCCCAGGCTGGCCTTGAACTCCTGGACTGAAACGATTTGCCCACCTCACCTCCCAAAGTGCTGGGATTACAGTCGTGCTACTGAGCCAGGCCAGTACACTTTAAATAGGTGAAATGTGTGGCATGTGGATCATCTTCAGTACAGCTGTTATATCAAACAAAGACTCACTGAAAGAATACTGGAGAATACTCGGGCTGCAGATGTCTGCTTTTACTCAGTCTCTCTTATTTGATGGACCATCACTGTGCATGTGCTGGTCCCCCACCCCCAGTTCTCATCCCTGGTACAACACATATATTACAATTATTTCAATTTTTAACTTTTTTTTTTTTTGAGACGGAGTTTCGCACTGTTGCTCAGGCTGGAGTGCACTGGTGCGATCTCTGCTCACCGCAACCTCTGCCTCCCGGGTTCAAGCGATTCTCCTGCCTCAGCCTCCCAAGTAGCTGGGACTACAGGCACGTGCCACTACGCCCAGCTAATTTTTTGTATTTTTACTAGAGACAGGGTTTCACCATGTTGTCCAGACTGGTCTTGAACTCCTGACCTCATGATCCGCCCACTTTGGCCTCCCAAAATGCTGAGATTACAGGCATGAGCCACCACGCCCATCCATAACTTTTAAATTTATTTTTTATTTTCTTGTAGAGATGGGGTCTTGCTATATTGCCCAGGCTGGTCTCAAACTCCTGAGCTCAAGTGATCCTCCTGCTTCAGCCTCCCAAAGTGCGGGGATTACAGGAGTAAAGTAGGCCACCGCTCCTGACTCTTATTTCACTTAAAAACTTAAAATGTACATTTTCTTAGGTTGAACTTCATGAAATTGCCAATAGTTAATCATATTTGACTTACAAAAGCAGCAAAGTGATATTAACCAACTTAATACCTATTAGAAATTTTAGAAAGTTATGTACATTCACCCTAGCACACAGAATGATTTTTTTTTTTTTGTTTGACATGGAGTCTCGCTCTGTCACCAAGATTGGAGTGCAGTGGCGCAATCTCAGCTCCCTGCAACCTCTGCCTCCCAGGTTCAAGCTATTCTCCTGCCTCCACCTCCTAGTAGCTGGGATTACAGATGCGTACCACCATGCCCAACTAATTTTTGTATTTTTAGTAGAGACGGGGTTTTGCCATGTTGTCCAGGCTGGTCTCAAACTCCTGACCTCAGGTTATCTGCCTACTTGGGCCTCCCAAAGTGCTGGGATTACAGGCGTGAGCCACTGCACCCAGCCAAGGACACAGAATGATTCCTAATAAATCCAGAGAGAGGCAGAAAACCAGACTCCATCCCACAAGCGAAAACCAGACTTGTACAGTCACGTTTAGGGTGGGAATCAAATGCCCACAGCATCCAGCAGGTGAAGCTGCAAAGAGCAGAATTAGTGGGGGCCCCGGGCAGAGGCCAGCCAGGGCCCCCTGCTGCTCAGCTCCTACCTAGTACCCCCCACGGGGACCCCATTCTTCAAGAAACACATCCACTTAATGAGAGGCACACATCTTGTGGGCATCCGGACTCTATCAACTAGAGAAAAAGATGAGCAACTGGGAAGATGTGAACACTGATTGGGTATTCGACGATACTAAGGACTTATAAGTGTATTTGGGAGGATGTGATAGCGCTACTGCGGGTGTTCAAGGTAGGAAGTTATCTTTTAGATACAATATCTGGGATCTGCTTCAAAATACCACAGTGGGAAAGAGGTGAGGCAGGAACGGGCAGGTGTTGCCCATTGCTGGTGCTGGGAGATGAATACCCAGGGGCTTGGGATGCTCTACACTCTGCTTTTGTGTGTATCTGAGCATTCCCAAAATAAAAAGCTAAAACAGAGACATAGGTGTTATTGATTAAAGCATTATGTTTTTATTACCATGACTTTTCTCACAGGAGCTAAAAGATGCTGCTAAATGAGGTAGCACAGGTGAGGTGAGGACGGACCAGGTTCACATTCACTGCACTTTTGCCTGTCCTTTCAAAGACCTGGCGCATCTGTTTGGCTCACCCTGTGCTGGGGGCATCAGCATCCCTGTCTTTCTTTTTCTTTTTGAGAAGGAGTCTCTCTCTGTCACCCAGGCTGGAGTGCAGTGGTGCAACCTCGGCTCACTGCAACCTCTGTCTCCCGGGTTCAAGCGATTCTCCTGTGTCAGCCTCCTGAGTAGCTGGGATTACAGGAGTCCGTCACCATGCCCAGCGAATTTTTGTATTTTTTAGTGGAATCGGGGTTTCGCCATGTTGGCCAGGCTGGTCTCAAACTCTTGACCTCAAGTGATCCACCTGCCTCAGTCTCCCAAAGTGCTGGGATTACAGGTGTGAGCTACTGCGCCCAGCTGCATCTCCGTTTTTCAATCAGCATCCCCATTTTCAAATGAACAACGGAGGCCCTAAGTCACACGGAGGTCCAATTCTAAAAAAAGAGTGCAGGTGAAATACTGGGACAACAGCTGTTTGGCAGGGGAAAGAATCCTAGGCACCGTATTTTCTCCCCCAGGCAAATAAGATGCCGCTCCGGGTGCCAGGCAGGGCAGGGCACCTCTGGGCTTCAGGCGGCTTGGCTCTCACAGTTCTGCAAGGTGGTTTTACGTTGTTATTGGAAATAGAAGGTGCAGCTTGGCTAAGCCACCACGAGGCTCTCCTGGTCTCTCCCCCATGGCAAGGGGCCTCCATAAAGGCCCAGCAAGCCCAGGCCTCACAGGGTAGAGGACGGTCAGGCCAGGTCCCTAGCCCAGGATGGCAAGGAAGTGAAAATACAAAACAGAATAGGATCATCCGTGTGTCAATATCGAGGGCTTCCTTGGAGGGGGCAGCCTCAGCTTCTGAATTAACCACACCCACCTGTGAGTGTGCCCCCTACCACAGTGTGGTTCAGGAGGAGAGTCTGGAATGAGGCCTGGTGTGAATCCCCCTGCCCCATTGCCCATGCCTGGAGGGGCTTGAGTCCCTCTGTGCCTGTCTAGAGTGTGTGAGTCACTGCCGCAGCCTGGCTGGGAGTGAGTCCCCATCACCTCCGCCACTGCCGGCTGGGTGACCTTGGGCAGGCAGGTTGCCCTCCCTGAGCCGTGGGCTCTGTGTCTGTCAGGCAGAGGAGGTGACGGCACCCACAGGCAAGGTGACTGAGGAGCAAACGGGATGGCCATGTGGCTGCCAGCAATGGCAGCTGCTATCATGGGATGTGGGGATTTGGTGGACATCTGTTGAGCTGAACACTAATTTAATTTAGGGCTTTGGGGACAGATCTGAGGTTTGGAAGCTGAACAGAAAAGGAAAGAAAAATGAAATAGCTCAGAACACCAGGTAACATGCTGGCTGAGAACCCCACACACTTGGCTCAGGTGGGCAAAGGAGGGATCCAGAGGACAGTCGGCCTCCCCTTACCAGGCGCCACACACAGAGGGCACAGAGGACAGTTGGCCTCCCCTTACCAGGCACCACACACAGAGGGCACAGAGGACAGTTGGCCTCCCCTTACTAGGCACCACACACAGAGGGCAGAGAGGCCCACGCGGCCACCTCCTGACTAGGTACTAGGTCATGGCTTCAGAGAGAGAGAGAGAGAGAGAGAGAGAGAGAGAGAGCAAGTGTGTGCGTATGTGTGTGTATGTGTGGCACGTGTGTGGGTGTGTTTAAGAGGCTTAGTAGTGGCAGAACTGGAGACCACAGACAGTTCTTCTAGGTTGATCTGCCTCATAAAGAAACTGACTTGTGACCACAACAGCTGGACTAGTGGCCCCACTCACACACACAGCCAGCACAGGTGTGCCACAGAATTCCACGGCATTTCCCACAGACCAACTCTAAATACTGCCCTGGGCAGCCAACAGAAGCTGTCAGCCTCTGATGGGGCCAGGACCAGCTGCATTTGCCATGAAATGCTAACCATTTATATTCAGAAAATGGCGACCTGGTGATGAAGTGACAACAGCTGAGCATAGGAATGACGATGAGCCAGCAGGATTCCAGCAGGACCGTGTGTGCTGGGGAGACACATTGTTAACTGGAGTATGTGAGAAGTTTATCACCAAATGTGCACTACATGTGGCCTTCCCCAGGGTGAGATAGGTCGCCATCCAGCAGCTAGTCAGGGTCCTCCTAGGAACAAATGAGCCAGGGACAAGGCAGGAGTTTTTGAGAGAGAAACGAAGAAAGGAAGGGACACCAAAGCCTAGCATCAGGAGCCAGGACAGCACATGGACACAGGGTCCTGATGCTGCCTGGGGGCCGTGAGCTGGATGCCGAGGGCAGCAGCTGGTATTGCTGGGGAAGCTGGTGCCAGGCACAGCCCAGCATGTCACATAGAGAAACTTGGCTGCAAGGTCAGTGCCATGAGCCGTGAACTTTGTCTGTTCACTGAGGCAGCCCGAGTCCATGACGCACAGCTGGCCCCTCCCCTCTCCACAAACACGGAATCTCACCGGACCCCACCTGATCCTGTGATGCACGGCTGGCCCCTCTCCACAAACACGGAATCTCACTGGACAGCACCCAATCCTGACGCATGACCAGCCCCTCTCCACAAACACAGAATCTCACCGGACAGCACCCGATCCTGACGCGCGGCCGGCCCCACTCCACAAACACGGAATCTCACCGGACCCCACCTGATCCTGTGATGCACGGCTGGCCCCTCTCCACAAACACGGAATCTCACTGGACCCCACCCGATCCTGATGCGTGGCCGGCCCTTCTCCACAAACACGGAGTCTCACCAGACCCCACCTGATCCTGATGCGCGGCCAGCCCCTACCCTCTCCACAAACACGGAATCTCACCAGACACCATCCTATCCTGATGCGCGGCCGGCCCCTCTCCACAAACACAGAATGACCAACACTGGGTCTCACCAGACAGCACCCGACAAGGCAGCAGCCTCCCTGTCTCCATTCTACAAATCAGGAACCAGACACATGGAGAGTCACGTTTCCAAAGTCACACCACTAGGGGTAGGATGGGGCCAGACCTGACCTTGGGCCACCAGAGGCAATGCCATGCTGCCTCCCCATCCTGTCCTGTGACATCAAGTTCAGAGTGGAATTCTTCCCAAGATGATTGCAGGAAGGAGCGTTCAAAGTCACAGACCCAGAGTGCCCAGTGCTGGCCACCAGCTGGTGTCATCAACTCAGGGTGGTTTAGCTGTCGGGGAAGGAGGAGGGAAAGGAAGGGTTTGTGTTGGAGTTAATGTTAGAACTTAGGAAGTGCCTACAATTAACCCCTTGTTCGTCCACCCTGGAAAGCAGAATGAGAGAATAAATGGAAGGAGTTGTAATCAGCTCCTTCAAACCAGGGTTTGCCCCATTTATCCAAAAGGCTACCTTGTTGGTATGAGACTCCACAAGGCACCCCATGTTACTGAAAACCTCACAGGATCCAAAGCACATGACAGTCAACCCCGAGGGGAAGATGTGAGCGGCTATTGAGTGCCTGGTGCGCGAATACCCCCTTCACCACCCCAATGCTCCTGCAGGCTCCACACAGCACCCCCAGACCACACTGCATGGTGTGACATGGACGCCTGCACTGGGTGAGGACCTGCCTCGTTGTCCCTGTGTCCCTGACCCAACACGAAGCTGGTATCTGGTGCTCAGGAAATGGTTGCTGAATGAATGAATCAATCGATGAATGAATGTAGGTTGACTAACAGGTCACAATCAGCCCAAGCAAGCTGCCCCAGCCACAAAGTATGCGGCTCCTTCAGGCAACAATTTGCGTCAAGAATTAGTCACAGATGAGGGCAGGAAAAGCTCATCCAGTCCCAGAAACCCCAAAGCCAGGTGAGCTTGATGACCGGCCAAAACACCAAGCCCACACTCAAAATGATCTTGCTGTGTGAGCTGGACAGTGACATTTACAGGGACAGCCTCCTCCAGCCCCAGCAGCCAGCACACACACACCAGCCTGGGAAACCATGCAGAGTTTAGATCAGCAGCAGACCTGCTATGAAACAACAACTTTATACCAACGATGGAAAAGGCCGAGACTGGTGGATGGAGTCAATGCTATTCTAGGGCCCAGGCCAGGGGGGCTATCGTAATCCCACCATGTGTGTCTATTATCAGATTATACCCCACACCTGGAGTTTTATTCCAAGGACCAGGAACAGTGACTCACGAGCAGTGGGAAATCAGGACGGTGTAGCATCCTGACTCTGGCAGACAAGGAGGTCTTTCAAGACCTGGGCGGGCCTCACAGACACTGGCCAGGGCAGCAGGCGGGAGGGCTCTGAGCTCCCAAAGGATCTCATCTGGAAGGATCTTTGTCCACTTCAGGTCATCTGCAACTCCCAGAGAAGTCATAGTAGGATCCTGGGCCAACTCAAGGCCAATTTTATGACTCAGGAGATAACCTTTCTCGGGGAAACAATTAGAACAGTCCAAAAACCAAGCGTTTGGCCTTGCAACAGCGAAGGCTCCCGGGCCCTGCAGGTGTTGAGGCAGAGGCAACAGGATCAGAGGTGGGAGCAGAAACCCACCCGAGAAGACGGACCTGGCAAGAAACCAGTGCCTCAGCTTCCACCCACCCCAGTCTGTGTTTCCACAAACGCACTTTTTAGTGTCGATCCAGTGGGCTTGAGAAAAATATAGAAAAACCATGGTCTGTGTGTCAGCTGAACTCTGCTGGCTACTTAGAGGGAAGGAAAGTGATCTCATAAAAGCTGAGATTTTAATCAACCACTGTTGATCACAAGCCCTCTCCTACTGGCGAGACACAACCCTGGGCATCTTGTTGTAGGGCCTGGTGCCAAGCCTGCTGGTTACCTGCCACCGAGAGAGAGCAGTGAGGTCAGATGGTCCCTGCAGAAGTGAGATCATTAGAAAGTCAGGTGCCCATCGTGGCCTGCGTGTAAAGACCGCTACCACACAATGCCTGTGTCTACACACAAGACACTACAGCACACACAAGACACTACAATCAATGTGTTAATTGAGAAAACTAAATTTTCAGAAAACAACCCAGAAAAACATAGTGCCTGCCTCACAACTGCCTTTCTTGCCACCACTGCCCACCTGGGCCCCTGCCTTGCCAGAGGGAGCTACCCCTGCTCTGATGCTGGAAGTCACCGTCTCCCTTTCACTTTCTTCCACTGTATTTAAAATATCGAGTGCCCGAGTTTTTTCCAAGATGCTTCTTTCCAGGTTCCTACTGAAAAGCCTCATCAATTTCCCCCACCGCAGGCACAACGGCTGCTGCCGACATTGGAAAATAACTTTGGCACATTACAGTCCACCACAGGCCGTCCTCATTTCCCAAGATCTGTAATTTAAAAGATGACAACAAAATTGTAGGAACCGCCGTCCTTGGAGCTGCATTTATTTCAAGAATTACGAGGAAAAAAACAAGACTTTCTTGGCCACTAATGTATACACATGTTAGGTACCAAAGGTATTTTTAACTGTAACATTTAACTGCTTACAGGTTTTTGTTTTGTGGTTTTTGTTTGTTTTTAAGTATTGATCTGTCAACTGGCTTAAAAATAAGGCTTCATTTTCTTCTCCCAAGGCCTGGCTCGTGACTGGGTCAGGCTTGCCTGCAAGCCCAAGGCGGCAGTTCACAGCTCGGAGCCCGTGTGCCGCTGTTCTGTGGGCGGCAATCTGAGATGCCCCCATTTCTATATTTAATCCCAACTGACGGAGCGTGGGCGCCAGCCTCCTATATTAAGAAAATGATAGTAACTTCATCTTGTTTTAAATACCCCACCCGTTAGTAATTACAAGAGTTCTGAAAAGATCCAGTTGAGTGAGGGCCTGCAAGACAGCCCTGGCCTCTCCCTCCCAGGTTCTGTGGCTGGGACCACGGACAGAGGAATACTCACTAAGTGGTTCCCGGACGTCTGGGAGCATCACAGACCCAGGGAGAAGGGCCAAGAGCTGCTCATGCCCATTGATTCCTCACACTCTATAGAGTCTGAAGCAGGGAAGCGGGGAGGTCTTGACTGCTTCCTGATGTTTGAGTATCCACGCTTCACTTTCAAAATAAGGAAGCAGAGAAAGGGTAGATGGATTTTGCATCCCAACTGCCATGGAGGCCCAAGCAAGAGGAGGCTGCAGCTACACACGAGCCCCCAGGCCCACCCCTAAGAAGGACAGGCCAGTGAGAGGCTGCGGCCTCAGCCTGGAGGCTACCAAAGCAAGGTCGCTTCCTGGAAGGCCCAGAAATTTTGGTGGGGTGTCCGTTTCCTTCCAAGAGTCCAGGGGACGTTCCTGTTGAAGAGTTTGTGTTCATCACTTGGAACAGGGAAATGTTGTCAGTGGGTATCTGCCACGCATGCCCCTGGCGACCACAGCTAAAGAGAAAAGCACAGGCTGGACAATGTGGCACCAAAAAAAAAAAAGAAAAGAAAAACACCCCCACCCGACCCATACACAGGTAGAGAAGGACGTTCTTACGGTTCATGGCATGACCTCAACCAAATACTCTGTATTTCTGGAAAGGGGTCAGTGCCCCATGATTTGAGAGGGATGACGTGCTGGCCACCAGGGACCCGGCTGAGAGGAGGACCCAGTGTGGGCAGGACAAAGTGAGTTTCTGGGACAGGCGCCTGTAGGATGCCTGGACTGGAGTGATATGAATCCCATGCTCAGGCTTTCAGGGTTGACACCATCTCGGGGTTCAAGGTTCAAGTTCACCAGTCCCCACGTCCCACTCCCCCGCTGAAGCATCAGGATGGACGTGAAGCTGTTCTTCAGAACAGAAGAACATGGAGAACGATGTTTTCAAACACCAAGATCCTAGAAGGTGAGTACTAGAAGGAATTTAACTGCAGCCTGTGCCACTCAGCTTCACGAGGAAGAAAGCGGTGTCCCAAAGTGTTTGTTCACCTCTTGACCCCCCTAGATCAGAAGTTCCTCAAGAGTAGGGAACAGCTCTTCATCTATCTCTTTCCTTCCTCGACCCAACGCTGAGGGTCTGGTGTGTTGTGTTCCACGTAGCAGTGGGGGCTCCGGAAGGTCACAGAATTGGAAAAGAGCAACTGTGCCCTCTTTTGCACTTTTCAGTGAAAGTCAACTCCTCCTGCAGGTGCAAAAGATTGTTTTTTCAAAACTGCCCCAAGAAGACCAAGTGAACAAGAGCGTCTTGGTGGAGGCCTCACTTGTGCTCCCTCCCATGTTTTCTCTGCCTTCTCTTTCCTCCGCCTCCTCCTATAGTCTCAGGCTAAGCTGTGCTGTCCCCTGGCCTCAAGACCCCTAGCAGCGTTGTTTGGCTCCCCAGCAGCTAGACACCTGCATGGATGTTTGTCGCAGGAGGTCTGACTCCCAACCGACCAGCAGGGCTGTGTCTTGTTCACAGCGTCCCTGGTGGAGCACGGAGGGGCTCGGCACATAGGAGGTGCCTGGTCACTGGTTCTCGAGTTACAGAATGGTCATTACGTGTTTCTCACGTGCAGTACACGTGCAGCCTGGCACAATCCTCTGGGTGGGGCTGACTGCACAGGGCCAGCACAGTCCACAGTCCTTCTCACGCAGGACCTTCATTTTTCCCAGTCCAGTCATTCAGCTACTGAGTGCTGACTCCATGCCAGGCCCTGTGCTAAGTGGGAACGCAGCAGTGAACAGACAGACAGAGGTCATAGGAAAGTGTGTCAAGTGATGGTGCTTTGGAATAAAAGGTAAGCGGAGGCAGTCTAATTTATACAGACTGCTCATGAGAGGTCTCTTTCCTTCTCTTCAGAGACCAGGAGAAAAACACACGCAGCCTTGCATTGTCTGGGTAACCCAGGTAGAGAGAAAGAACCAAGACCCTGGCAGAGGGAACAAGAACAGCAACAGGTGGAGGGAACAGCAACCAGGCAGAGGGAACAGCAACAGGAGGAGGGGACAGCAACAGGCAGAGGGAACCACAACAGGCGGAGGGAACCACGACCAGGCAGGGGGAACTGCAACAGGCAGAGGGAACTGAGACCGGGCAGAGCGAACTGCAACAGGCAGAAGAACAGCCACAGGTGGAGGGAACTGCGACCGGGCAGAGGGAACTACAACTGGGCAGAGGGAACTACAACACGGCAGAGGGAACCACAACCAGGCAGAGGGAACTACAACCGGGCAGAGGGAACCGCAACAGGCAGAAGGAACAGCCACAGGCGGAGGGAACCAAGACCAGGCAGAGGGAACATCAACAGGTGGAGGAAACTGCAACCAGGCAGAGAGAACCGGAACCAGGCAGAGAGAACCACGACCAGGTGGAGAGAACTGCAAAAGGCGGAGGGAACCGCAACCAGGTGGAGGGAACAGCAACTGGACGGAGGGAAAAGCAACTGGGCGGAGGGAACAGCGACAGGACAGAGTGCTCCCAGCACAGCCAGTACATCTCCCTAGACCCTCCTAGACTGTCATAGCTGGCGCGGTCAGTGGCTCTTTACTGATAAACTTATTTGTAGACTGAAGATAGCACAGAACAGAAAACCACTACATCCTGGCCACTATTTTCTGCTATGACAGCACTCCCCACCAAGGCTGATCAACAGTCATGTTCGCCCTCTCGGCTTTCATTTACTCCCTTGACCCAGGTGTGCACACTGTGACTTGGGGCTGGCAGAGCAGGCAAAACAGACCTGGTCTCCAGCCTCAGCAGCAAAGGCCGAGTCATCCCAGTTAAGGGGCTCAGTGATGACCTCACACCCACATTCTGCAAACGAGGTACCAGGGCAGTGCCCAGTAGGCTGCAACTAGAGAGTGCTTGGACTTGGACGGGACAGCAGAACAAGCTCTGATGGCCCAAACTTTACAGGTTCTGTGGTGGTAAAGACTTGGATTTGGGGGATTGCAGTAGGGGGCTGCGAGGACAGCTCCAAGATATGGGGAGAGGAGGGACCCAGAGTCCCAGACACAGACATGAAGTCGGCCTGCTCCTGCCCTGAGTCCTTCCGCCTCCTTCCTGTGGGTGGATTTTGTTTTTTTTTTTTTTTCCAGTTCCAACACTTAGGTATTTTTTATTTTTCCTTTTAAGTAATAAGCTCAAAGTTTGTCACTTTTACTCCAAAAACATCTTTAGCTATCTCCTCCTGATTTTGATAGGAAGTATTCAGTTTTCATTATCTTCTACATAATCATAAGTCCAGATGTTACTTTTTCTTTGGCCGGCAGTTATTTGCAGAAGTGTTGCATTTCCAGGGACTATGTTCTCGTTAAGGAGGCTTAGGCTTAATGGGTGTCACTTTAGGGAAATTATAATTAAAACGCTCTTTGTGGTCAAGTGCGTGATCCTATTTTGTAAACGCTCCCCTGGATATGAGAAAAAAGCTTGAGATCTCCACGGAGCAGAACATTCTCTATGTCTGCAATAATAAAACTAATAAAGTGAATGTAATAAAAGTTATGAAAGTAACTGATCTTTCTTAAATGCCTCCCATGTACTGCCTTCCCTGTGTTATCTCGTTTATTTGTAATCCCTGCATTATCTCACTGGTGGGGAGGAGACAGAGGCCCAGAGAGTTTAGGTTAGGTGAGGGCTGCCACAGGCCGCAGCCTCAGGGCACCGTTCACACATCACCTTCAGAAGTTAGGAGGAGATGCCTGCCTGCCTGCCTGCCCTCCCTCCCTCCCTCCTTTCTTTCTTTCTTTCTTTCTTTTTCTTTCTTTCATACTTCCCTTTCCCTCTGTGGCCCAGGCTGCAATCTACTCGGCTCCCTGCTGCCCGCGCCGCAGACTACCTGGGACTGC